>NC_143064.1:22655000-23905000 GCF_052426305.1 Pelodiscus sinensis | reverse complement strand
ACAGGCATGGAAGGGCTCCAGGCCACTGCTCTATCCTCTGTTTATGGGCCAGCTGGGGGCTGGCATAGGTTACACTGGCTACAATAGTCAGATATTGCACCAGCCAAGGATCTGTCACAACACTGAGTACTTCATGTACACTGCCTCCTTTCCTCTCGTCTATTCCTTATATGTGGGCAGGGCAGCAGGCACACAGACAAAATTATGCCAACATTTGTCACCCACAGATTCCCATGTCAAGAGAAATCTTTGCTTACTCCTTTAGGGCATCATTCTGGTGCTTTGTTATGCCTGAGATATTTTAGTTCCACTCAATTAAAATGATGACCAAATGGAGTTATTCTGCTGCCATGTTAGTCTACAAGTATTTAATGGTTATTCCATCCTATCCGAGGTAGAAGAGGCATTGTTTAATGTGATTAACAGAACTGACAGATGAAAATCTGTAAAAAAAAAAAAAAAAAAAAAAAAAATATGTACAAAATTTTTTTTATTGGGGTCTATTAGATTGGGGAATAGTCTTCTGAGACTAATGGTGACTCTTCACTAGAATCATTTTAAAATAGAAAAGACAAAGTACTAGAGTACAGTAGGCAGCACAGGAAAACAATCTTGCATAGGTAGGGGATGGACAAGGTAACCTAACAGGAAAGATTTTTCCCTTATAAAAATATCTTCAGTAACAAAACCCCAGTAAAAAGCCATATGCTAATAAATGTAATAATCATATTTTTGTAATACTGTAATCATATTTTTGTTGGTTTTGACGTCGGTCATGACACTTTTCAAAAATTCTGTTTATCCCACTTTAATTATTTTGTTGGATATGGCGGATATCTAGCATTTGTTTTATTGCGGGGATAGTAGGTAGGCATTTTCCTTCTCATCTACTACCACTGTATTTTTATTCTGTTGTGTAGGTTTGTGAGGGTGAAACCTATGCTTTAGAAGAAACTGGATCTTCTCTTAATGGAGACCATATATTACATTTGCAAATTCTCTGACTTTAGGAGATGAATAATGACTGGCATCTCTGATATTTCTAAAGTTAAAAAATTGCTGAATGCTTATATTTTAAAATCCCAGTCCTCTAGAGTATTAACTGTATGAGTACCCTGTTCTATTATGTTACAACAGAAGCTATCCATCTGACTATCAAAATCGCACTTCATTGAAAATTATGTCCATTAATTTAAATGTTAATTCTCTGGTAATGGTGGGGTGAACCTTCCATTTGAGCATACCGAAAAATGTTTGTTTTATTGTATTTTAATAAACCGTACCAACAGTTTAAATTGAAATAAAATATTTTACAGTTGTCGGGAAAATTTTATGGTGAATTAACTTATGCAGAAAATCTCCATTTGTTATTACAAAAAATCCTTAGCTATTTAGTAAAGTAGCTCATGAATGTGCTATCTTTCTTAGAGATTCTGGGTTTTTTATGCAATCCTATACCCAAGTTTTATGTTTTGTAAGTTTGTGTTACTACTAGCTAGGACAGCTAGCATTCCAACCGAGCTACTTGAAAAACAAGAAATACTAAAAGACAACTTTACCAAGGAATTAGAACCAAATATTCACCCCTCCCCCCAAACAACAAGAATTTAAAATTACAGTATCAGCAGTAATATCAGTCTTTGGGCACGTTTACAGTAGAAAATTAGGTCGATTTTATTTACTTCAACTCTAAGCATCCAATTTGACAAATGCAATTTTGCAGATCCTCACTAGGGGGCTGTGGTCAACAGAGCACATCTTCACTGTCAGGGTTGCATTCACCCAAGGAGTGATGCTCTGTGGGTTGCTATCCAGTGCTAGGGTTCCAATACTTCATGGAATGAAAACATTGTTGTGGATGGTTATGGGTGTTTGTCAGCCTCCCGTGTCTGCGGCTCAGAATCAGTCTTGAATTTGATCTGAGGAAGTGGGTCTGGCCCACAAAAGCTCATCACCTAATAAACCATCTTGTTAGTCTTTAAAGTGCTACATAGTCCTGTCTTTTCTTTCATCGTGAATTGTGGTATGCCTGTCTAAGCTTCTTTATTGTCACGCAGCATTACTGTGACTCCCTCATGTAGCCGTTATCCACCATGCTCTGTGCGATTTTGGCATAGATATCAGCATTTCTTTTGCTGGTTTGGAGCTCTGCCTGCACAGACACTTATCCCTCCCCCGATGGCAATCAGATCCACTATCTCCTGAACCCTCCATGCTGGTGGCATTTGTGATTCTAGACATGCATGCTCAGTTGTGCTGGTGAGCTCTTCATGCTGCTCCAACAGGAAATTAACACTTGAAAGTTCCCACAACTTTTCCTGCTCATCTGGTTGAAGAGCACTGGAGTTCAAAGTGCTTGCCAGGGCAGGGCAAGATATTCACATGATAGCACTCTGGAGGACAGTAACTCTGAATTACAATACACAGCGTTTACACTGACCGTATTTCATGGCATGAATGTCACTTCAGGCTTTACTCCACTCATTCAGGTGGAATGCAGGGGTCAATTTTAAAAGCCTGTTAGGTCAATGAGAAGGATTGGATAGCATAGACACACTCATTACAAATTTGACTTAATGCTGAATATCTCAGCCTTCACTCGTATTGTAGACCAGACCTTCCTAAAATACCTTAATCCAGTTCTATTATTAATGCAAAGAGGAACTTGTGTTTTACTTAGAGGCAGATCAATTACCTGCAATAATTCCCTGACTAGCAAGCACCATAATAGCTGTTAAGCCAACACTGAATATAGCACTTTGCCCAAAGTTCAGCATAGCTAAGGTAGCAGTAGTCTTCAGTGATGCATTTTCATACGTCTTCAAAAATCCATCATATCGCTGTGCTTCATATTTTTCATTATTGAAATACTACAAGATAGACAAAGGTAGAAAAGAGTGTCATTCTTTAAAATGTGCTAGATTCAAAGTACTTTAGCTAAACACATTGTAACATACTACACACAGACATGAATCAAGGCTTCAAAAGTATACTGGATCCATCTACTCAGTGGGTGATTAAGCCTAATACCCAAAGACAGGTTCAAAAGACGAGGATACAGCAGCCCAGCCAGGCAGAACAGGGCCATGACCTGCTTAGATGACCAGAGCCCAACTGGTATATTTACCAGATTGTATAATTTTTCGAGCTCTGATCATGAGGATGTTGCCATCATCGCAGACAGAAAAGATGGTTAACCAACACACAAGATGAATCCTCCAAGTTAGATCCAAGAATAACAATCTACTCTCCTGTGGTTCTTGCGCATGCACAGTATGGGGCTGGCAAGCGGTTTTTGCTGCTGTTTGTCAAGCCCTACCCATGATGTTACTTCTCATCCAATCTCTATTTATGGGTCCTTCTCCATAGGTAACTTCACTATTTGTCTCTTTTGACTTATGTCTTCCCAAGCAGTAGAAGCATGAAACAGATATAACTTTGGCAGTTTCAAGGTTGCCCACAGAAATCAAATGCTGGACCATTTTTTCACTGTTGTTATTCTCTCGTTTTTTATACAGATACTGTGGCTGGGATGCAGTGTAGGATCAGAGACATACACTGGAGCTGTTCTTCTGCTGGCTCAGAAAGACACCATCAAAATTGTTTATATTCAGAAGAGGTTTTCTTTAACCATAAAGGATAGAGAGGCTGTTTTGTTTTTAAATGAATGCTTATATTTTGCAGAAATTGTCATTTTAGATTTAAGCACTCACTAAGAAAAGCTTCCCACCTCTCACTGAAGAATGGATGTGTCAATCCCTGCATGCAGTTTTACACTACCTAGTTCAGACGATTATACATTTTAAGAGAACTAAGTTTTTACAATATAGAGTTGGTCTGATTGTGTGGCCATACAGCTTCCCTTCACCTTGGCTGGAAGGGAACACAAAAAACAACGCGCCTTCTCCGTCAACCTTCAGCTTCTACAAATATCTGAAGAATCATTTCTTGAACATCACTTTAGAAATTAGCTTGGGCATCTGTACTGATATAAATCAGTAAATCTCAGTCTGTGGTCCATGGATTACCAAAGGTCTTCATGTCCCTTCATGGCAACACATTTTGAAGATCATAAACCATCTGAGGATCTCTCTTCTACAAAAGTGCTACACAGACAGGAAAAACTGGAGAACAGCTGGAATAAGTTATTCACCAGACTCCATTATTCACAAGCTAGATATTGTTTTAACTGCAAATACCAGGAAATGGAGCTGGCATTCCAAAAAGTGGAGGATAGAGAATGGGGTTGATACTAAAAGTTGCCTTCTCCAACTGAACACCCTTGAACTCACTTTGAATATAATTATATCTTCTATCATAGTGTTAAAGATAGTAAAGAGATTTAATATCTTACCTTCACAGTTTCATAATTTAGTAGCGAGTCAATTGCAGCATTCCCTGCATCATTATCTGCTTTGTTCATTTCTATTCTAAATTTAGTCCTGTAAAATAGAAGTTTAAAAAGTTGGAGAGTATTGGTTACAGTGAGAGGAATAATCTTTAAATCCTTACCTGTTTTAAGGAGTGCCTTACCTCCATTGTGTAACTCCTACCGTGAATGCTGTATACGCGCCAAGTGTCCCCAGGGATACAAATGCAAACTGTGCACCACATTTATAATACTGGAGGGGAAAAGTGCTAATTGTCAGTATGACTTAGTATACCAATATTATTTCAAAAGAATCATATCAAATTTAGGTAGATCTCTCCCAAAACAAGTTGAAAGACATGTCTCTTCCCCTGAAAAGCTTATAAACTAGTATCAGCCTTGATCTAACCAGAGTAAAAGGAAGGGTGTTGGCAAAGGTAGGACAGAGGTAACATCAATAAGATGAAACAACTCAGCAAGGGCTAGGTCGCAAAATGGTAAGAAAAGTCTTTTAAAACTTTGTGTCTTCATAGAACAAAATAATTAAATCTTTGCAAAAAAAGGCGAGTCTTTGAATTTCAGAGTAAAGCCCTTGAAGATGAACCTTGGAAGGATTTTCCACTGTAACCCACTCATAGTATGTATAGATTTTGGAGACAATGTGAGAGAAAGGCTCTAAAACTCTGCATGAGAAGCAGATGAATGGGGTATCAAGGCAGGTGTCTCTGGCAGAGTGATAAACAAATGATACCAAGACAAAAATTCACATCTTTCTAGACTGCAACATTTAATCAAACCACTTAAATGAAAATGTTTGTAAGGTGTAGAATCAAATAGTAATGTAAAAATCCAAGACAAGGGATAATAGAAACAAAAAAAATACTACTGAAGGATCTAAAAATTAAATTAAAAACATTAGTTTTTTTCTAGTTGATTAACTTTACATGTTTGACACTATTTTATGTATAGTCATTTTGCTCTTTTGACTTTGCAATTTTTTCCATACAACACTTGAGAGAGAGAGAAAGCATTTAAAATACCATATAAATATGGCAGGAAAAACAGCACATTAGAAGGGTATTCAGAGGCATGTATTATACCTAAAGTTAGCTTAAAACCAAACAAGTTTAAAATAACTAAGTTTAAAACTGATACTGTAGTATGGTCTCTTTGAAGCTTTCTGTATCACTATCTTGCAAACGCTATGTTTAGTACGTAAGTTTTGTTGCAAAAATCTTAAATGTTAGATGATGTTATTCCCAAAAAGTGAGACATGATCCTTCAATTTACAGAATGCCTGAGTAAGTATCACTTACCAGAATTCCACTCACAAGTGCCATTTCAAACACGGTGGGTCCCAGATTAAATACTAAAGCACTCAGCACAAAGCTGATGCCCCTTGTTCCTCTGTCAATAGCTTTTGACAGAGCTCCTGTTTGCCTATTCAGATGGAAACCCAAATCCAGGTTATGCAGATGAAGAAATACATTCTTTGCTATCCTTCTGATGGAATTTTGGGCTACTTTCCCAAATACTGCATTTCTAGCTTCATTAAATAATGCAGCCCCAGCTCTTGACAGACCATCTAAAGAAAGACAATACAAGAAAAAAATATCAATTAATTAATTTACTTTACTCAACTCCAAAAGAGCCTTCGTAAATAAATATGACAGAAGTAAGATGTTGTTCCTTCCCTATAAACAGGGTATTTGCAGCATTTATTGCTCCAAGATTTCATTGTTTTTGTTTTATTCATTTTTAATTTGGCTTTTGTTTGTGACTATCTAGGTATAAATGTATTGGTCAACTTATTAAAGGAGGATTCATTGTTAGAAATAATTTTTGTAAGCACCCTTTTTTTCAGAATCAGGGTAGCAGAACTAAGGCCACCGAAGGCTCAATAGCAACAGAAGTAGGAGAAGATATTAGAATAACCATCTCCAGTGCTAACAGAAAAAAGGTCATGAGCTCTAATATTCCAAAACCTTACTGCAGAAAGTCAACACCTGTCAACAGATTAAGGAATCACACTTACAGCCAATCAGAACAGCTGTTGCCATGGTTGCAACTGTATTTGGTGCATCACTCAGGTTCAGCATGTTTCCAGACATCTGGTTGAGGTTGTCTACTGCATATTTAAACATGAAGGGAACCACTATATTCATGGCCTAAAAGAAAAAAAGAAAAACACAGCAATTACCGAGGATGTGCTAAAATGTTTATTTATAAAGTATAAATATTTCCCTTGAATTAGCTATAATTATTGCATTTGGTTATTAACCACTTACTACCATCGGGATGGCTCTCCAGATCTTAAAAATAAAGCTGTCTGCATTAGGGAGCTTGAACTTCCATGATAGAAAGCTTACTTCTTGCTTTCCTCTAGCTCCTTTTAATATCAGCTTTCATCTTAACTAAACGATTGACTGTAAAAACCACTTGAATTCATTATGAAGACTCTTTCAAACAATGGCAAGATTGAGAGATGATAAAGTATCAAGATTTTGCACAGTATACATTTACAGTGTCATTAAGTTATGAAAAGTCATTAAAGTCTGTCCCTGTAAGAATATTAGCTACAAATACAGGGTGTCCCCGCTATACATGCAAGATACATCCATGTTTTTTGGAACATACAGCAAAATGACGTAAAATGGAGAATTTTTTTCCCCCATGGCTGACTTCCATTTGTACGGATTTTTTTTTTTTTGGTGCGACGTAAGAGCGGGGAATGGGAGGATTTATAACATATTAGTTCCTACAAGCGTCAACAATGCTAATGCAGAACCGATGTATACTGGGGTGACTTATAGTGGGGATGTCCTGTATTGCAAGGTAAGACAATAAAAAGGTCAGTGAAGAAAGCTACCAGTTAAAACAACAAAACAAGCATGTTAACTCTGGACCATTTTCTGAGAGGTGTTAAACACTAGAAATTCCCACTGTCTTCAAAGTTGAGAGGGGTTGGCCATTTGTCTTGTCTAATAATACTACTACTTATTTATATGGAGCTCTCAATTTTCATGGTGATTTCAAAGCTTATTAAACTTTTTTACTTAGGTTACTCAAACGACTCTCGACAGCAATGTAACACAATTCCTTTGCAACCTTTGACATGAAATATAGCATATATACCTATATATGGTATGCTACTAAATATTCTATGAGAGGAAAAACAATTGAATTGCCTGTATATATAAGAAAGAACAAGGCTGGTTAAGTTAATGAAGGATTTATCTTCAGAATTTTCACTTGCTTACATTAAGAGCTAAAACACATGAACATTCTGTAAAGCTTAAGAAAACAAATATCCCAAATCTTGTTAATGTTACATTATTATACCAACTATGAAGATGTTACTGTCAACAGCCTTAATTTTATCTCCAACTGATAAAATTATTCAAGGATTTAAATTGCTTTTAACAATGAAGGTTTCAAACTAAGATATATGAGTTTCTTAGCAACTGAACAGATGTCTTAAGACTCAGTATCTTGAACGCATTCCAGATGTTAAAATACCTTTACAATGAACTGACTTTGCTTACATCCTTTGCGACTAGAATAAAGGGCAATGAGAAACAAATTAATCTTACAGGCAGAGATCACTTATCAACTTTCAGTGCGTTATCTAGTGAGTATCAGAAGAAATGTTTTGTAAATAAAGCAGACCAGCCACTCTTCACTTACAATTCCAGCCCTCCACCCCAAATGCCTCTACTGTAACAGCATCTAAAAGCCTTAATTCTGATGGGCTCCATTTTGGTAGGAACTGTAAAGACTAACTAGCCATACAAACAACAAACACTAAAGTTTTCTGTTAAAAGGGATAAAAATCACATTACAGCAAAAATTTAACACCACATTTTTATAACACATGCTAAAAACACTGGATATTGAAAAAATTTCAAGTGGTAAAAATTGTTAGCAAAGAGGACAATAAGAAATTATCCTCCAGAAGAAAATGGAGCTCTGAAGGTGACAGATTTTGATAGGATTCAAGGAAAATTTCATATGGGTTTTTATTTCTACTTCTAAAAAAGTACCATAATTTGCCGAAAAATTAACTCTAAAAAACACCTCAAAGTACAGCATGATATAGATAATCCAGAGACTAGAATAAGATTTCATTGTATCTAGACACATTTATATTGGTTAGCTCATAGCAAATTCTGAAAGATGGCCTGATCCATAAGCCCCTCATTCCTAGTAAGTAGTGCAGGACATAGGACGTAAAATTTTGATTAATTGGCTAATTGAATAGTTGATGCAATTTGCATCAATTATTTGATTAGCAATAGCCCGTATCGACTACACTTCAAAGGCGAAAGTGCTGTGGAGAGCATGGGGCCAGCAGAGTACTCAAGCAATCTTCCACTGGCCCCGTGTTCCCTGCGGCATTTCAAAGCATCAGTGCTGCATGGAGCACAGAGTCAGCAGGGGAGTCCTCACTTCAAAGCCCCACTTTGAAGCATCCCCTCCTCTTCCCTGCCCCCTTGTTGCCTCTTTCTGATAGACTAGCGTGACAACTATTCGATAAGCATTTGTATATTGGATACTTGACAAGTAGTTCACATTCCTATGCAGGATGGGCACCAAATCAGCAACTCTCACTCCCTTTCCAATTGCTTGACATTGACAATTTTAATAAAAATAAAGATGCAAATCTCAATTTGAGTGCAAAAAGCCAACAATATCTCCCAAATGGCTATAGCGACTGGCTATTCCAGTAGCTGGCAGAGAAAGAACGCACAGGAAACTGTGGTCAAGACAAACATTAGATACACTACAAAACAAGCAAAAAAACTACCCCTGAAGAACTGGAAACATGTCAGAGATTTCTGAAGCTTGAAAGTAGAGATGCACAGGTTTGGAATCCACATTTTCACATATAGCCATTAGGCAAACAAAAAATCTGTCACTCCCTTTGCAGTTACTTGTCTTGACACTCAATTTTCTGTAGTATTTAGTTTTTAATAAGGCCCAGTACAGAATGACGTCTACTGTAAAATGCAGATTCTCCTGGAAGACCCTATTCAGTAAAAAAGAAATGTACTGTTATCTATGCCCTGATTTGCTGCAGATTTTCACAAATCGCTGTGCAAGAATTTTACTTTTAAAAGAGCGTAGACGGAGAGTTGCTGGATAAAGAATTTTGCATGTGCTGACAGCGAGGCCTTTGATTCTGTTTGTTCAGTATCTTGGTAAGGTATTTCTGCAACTCATATTGGTTTTCTATGAGCTTTATTTAGCATGTGCTCAGTGGTTTGTGTTCTGACTTGCATCTCGTTAGTGGTTCTTTGCTGCCTATTCTCTGACGTGTTCAATACCACAACAAATCCTTAACCAGTTTTTCCTTTGTCCTCTGAGGTTTTTTCCTTAGTTAACAGAGTCTGTCTGCAGGTGAACATGCCTGACTTATCAAGGTCTGGTCTAGTAACCATTAACAATGAACTGACTGCACTTTTCATCATAAAGATGGTAACATTTCACTAAAATGCTCATCTCTGAACAAAACTTGCCACTTTTCTTGTTACCCTAGAGGCAAACACATCTCTCTCCAAACTCTCTGATCATGGTGAGTTTTAAAGGAGGGAGGAAAAGGGGGTGATCCCCATGAGTACAGCCCTTGCTTGTGCAACAGGTGTATATGGAAACAATTTGTAGTAATCCTACACTTGTCCAAAGGCTGCCATCATTCTGGCTACCATATCCCTGCTAGAAATTCAACAGGCAAACCTAGGCTCTGCTTCTTGATGTGAGTGGGGATGTGTCTCACTCCTTACTCAGCCAAACTCTGTGCTGCCTTGGTTCCAGCAGCACAGTTTGATGAACAGTTTTGACAGACTTGTACCGTGGCAGCGGGGAAATGGCAGCAAAAACCGGAAGAGCATCCACACCTCAAGAGCACTTTTGCGCAAGTAAATCGGCAGAAGAGGAGGCTTTTGGCAGTACACTTATTCCTCTTCCCACGAGGAATAACTTCTTTTGCACAAGAGTTCTTGTGCAAAAAGGCAAGTGTGAACACTCCACTGGGGTTTCTTGCACAAGAAACCCCTATCCAAAAAAGCATAGGTGCTCTGATGGCCATTCTGCAAATGGCCATCAGAGCTTTCTTGCGCAAGACTATCCATGAAGCGTGGATGCTCTCTAGCGCAAGAGCACATCGGTTTTGTGATATGCTTTGAGGTCTGGACTTGCTTTTGCGCAAGAAGTTTTTGCAGAAGAATTCTTCCATAAAAGGCTTCTTGCGCAAAAACCCTGCACTATAGACGAAGCCCAAGAGAAAAAAAATAAGTACATCCGGCAAAGCTTCGACGCCATCCGTCAACAAGATTCTATTGATATCTCTGTGTACATCAATATTCTGTTTGAACATACTGCAGACCCAGGCAGGGTTTAGCCAACTCACAGAAATATAGCCTCTACTTGCCCTGCAGGCCCCCCCCCAACTGCAAGAGCAACTTCCCAAGATATCACTTGCCTCTCCCCCAACCCACTGCAATATACAGCAACTTACCGCCCACATCACTGCTGCCTACACTGCCTTCCACTGCCTGCACAGCAACTTACCCTGAATCTCTTCCCGTCCTTCATGCTCCACAAACAGTTGCTGAGAGTCCTCACAAACACTGGGACTTGAGAACAATTCCTTGCTCGTTAGCACACTGGCTGTCACCAGATTAAGTCTAATCCCCTTCTCCATTCCCATCTCTTTATCAACAAGGGTATGTCTACACTTGCACCCTCTTTCAAGAGAGGGATGCAAATGAAGACATTCAAAATTGCAAATGAAGCTGGGATTTAAATATCCCGTGCTTCATTTTCATATTTGTTTTATGACGCTATTTCAAAATAACAGACGCTGTTAAGATGCGGTTATTTTGAGAGAAAACCCTTCTCTTGAAATAACCCTTATTCCTCATACAATGAGATTTACCAGTTATTTCGAGAGAAGGGTTTTCTCTCAAAATAACCATGTCTTAACAGCATCTGTTATTTCAAAATAGCACCATAATGAGACTATGCAAATGAAGAGTGGGATAAATTGCGGCTTTATTTGCAATTTCAAATGTCTTCATTTGCACCCCTATCTTGAAAGAAGGTACAAGCGTAGACATACCCTAACTTCTGTCTCTGGGATGATTTCTGTTTCTGACTGTGCTGTGGGAAGTATCCATGTTCTCCTTGGATGTGGACATGGGGACCCCACCCAGAATTGCATCCACTTCTTTATAAAAATGGTATTTTGTGGGTGCAACTCCTGAACTGACTGTTTGTCTCCTGGTACACCTGCTGGAGTTCCTTTTTCTTGACTCAGCATTGAAGAGTGTCTCATTCATACCCCCTTTCACTCAGGGCTTGAGAAACGTGACCATATGCATCCCAGTTCCTACGGGTCACTCATCTGTGACTGCACAGATTCTTCACCCTACACATTGATAAGATCGAAAAGTTCTGCAGTGCTCCAAGCAGGCGAGCATTCTGAACAGTACTCACCCCGTTCCAATGAGAAGATGCCATGAGGACCACTACACAATGAGCCAGACAGCAGGAAATGGATTTTTAAGTTCCCAGAGTTTGCAGATGGGAGTGTGCATCTGTTTACATGGCTGCAGAGCAGCAGAGTTCAAAGTGCTGGCCAGAATGGCTAACTGGGTCTTGTAGGAAACATTCTGGAGGTCAATAAACTTGACAAAAAACCTACTACAGTAAAACTCAGATGGTCTGGCATCTGATGGTCCGGCACTCCTGATGGTCCAGCACCATCAGGAACCCGGAAGTGCTCCAGGCAGCTGGACCACTGGAGCTGCTCTGCCCCCAGCTTCCCCGATTCAGCCGCTGCTAAAACTGACCAGCGGCTGAATCAGGGAAGCTGGGGGCAGAGCAGCTAGAGTGCTGCTGGGTAGGTCCTGTAGCGCTGCCCCTTGGGGCTGCGGGACCAAGCCGGCAGCACCCCAGCTGTCCCCAATTTAGCAGCTGCTGAAATTGACCAGCGGCTGACTCCAAGAAGCCCGAGGTAAAGCTGCTCTGCCCCGGCTTCCTGGAATCAGCCCCGATCAGTTTCAACAGCAGCTGACTTGGGGATACCTGGGACAGAACAGGTGGGGTGCTGCTGGATTGGTCCCCGCAGCACCAAGGTGTAGCACTGCAGGGACCAACCCGGCAGCGCCCCAGCTGCTCTGTCTCAGGCGTCCTGATTCAGCTGCTGTTGAAACTGACCAGCGGCTGACTCCAGGAAGCCCAGAGCAGAGCAGCTCTACCTCGGGCTTCCTGGACTCAGCTGCTGATCAGTATCAGTAGCGGCTAACTCAGCTGCGGGATCAACCCAGCAGCACCCCAGCTGCTCTGGTCCAGGCATCCCCAAGAGCAGCTGGGGTGCTGCCGGGTTGGTCTCGCGGCACCAAGGGTCGGCGCTACCTGACCAATCCGGCAGCACTCCAGCTGCTCTGCTGCAGGCGTCTCCGATTCAGCAGCTGCTGAAACTGACCAGCAGCGGCTGAATCAGGGGCGCCTGGGGCAGAGCCGGACTATCAGAAGGGGGAGCTATGAGGGGCCTGGGGTCACATCACCACCACCCCACCCCAGACCACTCATAGCCCCTCCTTCTGATAGTCCGACATATCTGATAATCTGGCACCCCCTGGGTCCTAAAGGTGCCAGATTATCAGAAGTTTACTGTATTGTACACAGTACATGATTGTCAACAATAAAGAAGGGGGAAGAGACCTGTGTGGGAGTAGAAGTTTTTTGTTGCCAAAACTGGGCACTTGTTGCAACATTTGTCATGTCGCAAAACCAAATAAGGTTTTTTTTTTTTTTTTTTTAAAGCAACAAACATGCTAGGGTAGATAAGGTCTTAGTCTTAAAACAAGTCTCTTCTCAATGTGGTAACCCAACATGAGAGCATGTTCACATAATGGGGAATACATTTCTTTTAGACTCTAGATAAACTTATCTATCTCTTTAGT
The DNA here is from genome assembly GCF_052426305.1 of Pelodiscus sinensis. Taxonomy (NCBI): domain Eukaryota; kingdom Metazoa; phylum Chordata; order Testudines; family Trionychidae; genus Pelodiscus; species Pelodiscus sinensis. Next base: position 23,891,662 of record NC_143064.1, on the reverse strand, counting down.
GGCCTAGATTTGCTGGCACAGAATTCAAAAGCTCTAAGTGAATCTGGATATTCTGTATCAAAGGAGTCTGCTATACCAGATACAGGTTCATCTTTATATTTTCTCTGAACTTATGCATTGCTGCAAGTCCCAATTCCACTTAAGGGACCAATATCTCAGGATAAAACCTGAAGAGTCTTCTACAAAATTCTTTTCTTGCATAATTCTCAAATAGCACACTCCTTAGAAACATCTCTGTTTAAACAGATTGTCGTCGATTTTTATTTTTTATGTATAAAACTGAAAACTAATGAGCATAATTCTAATTAAGTGGATTCAACCCAAGCATTCATAGAACTATTTATTTTTACTATAAAAGTTTTAAAATCAAAGCTGCAGTCCAAATTCACTGATTGTGTAAGCAGGTGTGACTTCATTTGCTTCAATACAAGTTGCCCTTTTTATACTGTTGCTTAATTTGAGCCTGTAAGAACTGTACAATTAAGCAAAAATTTCACGGCACAAAATTATAAATAAGGTTTAAATGTTTTTAAAATAAAGTTTTATAACTTTAAAGGCAAAACTACAGAACAAAAGGTTTGTGCACACACATAAAACAAGACCAAATCAACTTTTCCCCCATCCAGGTCTCCACTGCATCCTTTCCTCTCTTTTAGTTTTGTACTGTAAGCTCTTCAGGGCAGAGAGTATCATATTTGTGTCTCTTGCATCCACTTTTCTTTTTTTAAATAGATGGTGATGATGAGAGAACAACTGAGATCGAGCAAGTAATAGGATAAAAATGATCCAAACTTAACTCTTCTTTCACACATGGTAACCCAAACACAAAGGTCGAACAGCTATATAACTAGGTTGAAGTTTCAAGATATATATTAGCTTCAGAACTCTTTGCAATATCAAAAGGTCTGTTATGTGTGTGCTATAAAAGGCAGAGCCTAAGATTCAGCACACCAGATATGGACCAATCAAGTCTGGTACCCAGGAAATTTAGAGCACAATCAGAATAGTGGTCAAGTGGCAGCACAAATGGTAAGCGTCGGTGACTGACTTTTGACTCCTATCTGTGGGTCAGCTTGAAAAACCTCCTTCTCCCATTTCTGCATTTCAGTGACAACTCTGCTGGTGGTCACAAGGCGCAGAAACAGCACCAACTCTGAGGAATGGCAGCTATTGTACAGTGCTGTAAAACAGATTTAGAAACAGGGAAGGAGGAGAGAAATTATGAGCTTTCTGAAGCTAACTGAGGGCTTTGAAACTTACCCCTATCCACAGAGAAGGACAGATAACTAACACTGAAATAATTTCACTTAGGATGAAAAACAAACAAAAACAAGAAATGGGTTAATGAGACCATCTGACTCCAGGTAACAACAGTAGGCGATCAGATACCACCACAATGGAGACTATATACCAACCTAATTTATGAGGCAGCTATAAGTATGCATGGTATGTTCCATCAGCATGCAACACTTGTTCCTTGCCCTTTTAGCCAAACAAATTTTCCCCAACACAGAAAATTAACAGTCAGTGGAAATACAGATAGCGTGTAAGATTTCTCCAACTAATGAATAATGTATATTATGTCCACAGCAAGAGGCCAAAAAACTGCAGATTTGACAGAGGTGACAGGATTCTTGTCAAATCCATGAGTTTAATCTGGCTCCTACGGATACTTAATGCAGCTGAGATGGAGAGGGAAGGAGGAGGAGAAAAGGGAAAAGAGCCAAAAAAACCCCCCACAAAAGGACTGAAGACAGAACTGGAAGAGGGAATATGTAGAAATTCTAGACTACATATAAACCCTGTGCAACTTATCCAGTGCATCTAAAATGTATTTTAATAGGGAACTCCCGCCCCGCCCCCTACTTCCCATTGCACCTTACTGACAGTCTTTAGATATGTTCTAAAGGTTCAGAATTTTAAAACATATCAAAAGGACTATAAAATAATACTTCTGAAAAAAGCCTCATTAGCCTCAGAGTAGATCTTTGCCTCTCAGCCCCTTTTAGTCCAATCATGAAGAACAACATAAATAATTATTTTTATAGTAAACCCAAGAAAACTGAAGAGGAAAAAACCAAAACAAAACCAAAGTAATTTTTCCATGGATAAGCAATCCAGCCCTAAAATAGACACAGACAGGCTATAACTATAAGCTCTTCAGTAGTCACAATGCAACCTTGTCTACTTAATTTTGTGGCTGAGGTGCACTGAACCTGAATATTTTAAAGGGAACAAATATGCGAAAACCCACAAACTTCTCTGCTTTTCTATGCCACACAACTGGCCTTTACAAAATATCCAATCTAAAGATACAAGTCCATTGGAAGCAAACAAGTTTGTAGCAGAAAGATTCTGCTCTTAGTATAAAGGGAATCAGATATATCAGCGGAGTTACTCTAATACAGTTTTGTAACAATATGAACTATAATCTGTTTGAGGTTAACAAATACAAATAAGTGGTCACATGAACAAACAGGACAAAGAGCTCCAAGACAGCCTAATAAAGAGGTTGCACAATGTTTCCTCCCTTGCGTCCCCCCCCTCCATACAAGGTTCAGGGTGGTTACAGATTACTTAAATGCAAATTGATTTATTTTCTGGAAGAAAAGGTAGAGGGATTTAACAGTGCTGGGGGAAAAGGCAGAATCCAGGAAAGCCAGTACTATCCAAGTCATCACAGTGAGAGTCTATGCATGAGGTAGTTTTGGTAGAGACTCATCCTGTGGCAATTAGAATGAGTATTAAGAAGAGAGAAATTGTTCAGGGAGTCTTTATTATGTGTAGACCAACAAAATATTCTGTTTTCCTAACAGCATGAACTGGGGACCAGAGACACTAGATAACTAGTTCTACCAGTGCCAAAAAGCACTTCAAGAGTTTTCATGAAAAAAGGAAAAAACAATTCTCATTTGGTGACACCACATTTAAAAACTTGTCATGAGACTTCTGTGGCTGAGAATTAGAAACAGGTGAGTATTCTGCCTCCTTGATGCAACAATGAAAGAACAGCCTTGGAACCATTTAAGATTTTTCTTTCTACTCAGAAGCCACTAATTCTGAGAGAAGGTTGCTTGTCACTGCCACTGGCTGTTTTATTGGCTCTCAGATTGTGAGAGAGACAATATTCATGGAATGCTTAAGGAAAAAGAATTGTTGTTTAATATGATCTTCTAGATGTAGTGGAAGCAAATAGTAGGCACTTTAGTAGTGTAAGGATGTTAAATTGCGGTTATTTTGCTAATCGTGTAATCGATACAACTGTATCAACTACATGATTGGTCAATAAGGGCCGCCCTGCAGAGCTGCACCGGGAGTAGCCCTAGGGGCCGGTATGAGCCAGATTGAGCAGTCCCGGCTAGTGCTGGCTCTAGGAGCCACCAGCGCTGCAGCTCTGTATTTTAAATGTAATAAGAGCCAGTAGGCTCTTACTACATTTAAAATGCGGAGGTGCAACGTCCCAGACCAGCGCCACCCAGGACTACTTGGTCCCAGCTCATCCTGAGTCCAGCAGACCCTGGCCGCAGCCAACCCCGGCACACAAACAGGGGCTGCTCCAGCTCCAGTACCAGCCCGTCTGTGGCAGACAGAGGCTGCTGCCAGAGCAGCCTCTGTCCACAGTGAGCCAGAGGCTGCTTCACAGTCGCCTCCCCTATCCTCCACCGCCTCTAATAGAGGCGGGGGGAGGGTGTGAAAAAGGACGGGGGAGCAGGGGGAGGATGTCCAGGCGGTTAGCTGTAGTGGCAAGGAACCCTGGACATCATTCATATCACTAAATCCAAAAAACTACTTGGAACACCCTAACCTCTTTCCAGAAGTGGTAAACTGTGCTATCACATAGGATCTCAGATTTAGGAGTGTCACACTGTACTACACAATGTGCAGGAGGTCAGGTCAGATGATTATGATGATCCCGTCTAAGCTTACATTTTATGAGGTGCCCTGCTTTGAAACTGGGAATTCTTCAGATGACATTCAAGCAGCCCTGAAGCATTATCATCAGATTTTAAAAGGAGTTATAGCAAGCATTCTTCAGATGTAGGGAAAGTCTTCATGTCAAATGTGTAAGGGGGAGGATTCACAAGAATAACTCCCTACACGACAACAAAGAACATGTATGTCCAGTGTGTGGGTTACTCTCTTGTTCCACATGCTGGATATCATGCCATCTGCTACTGGTATCTGTGCTTTGAACTTTGGTAAATTGTGTTCACAGCTCACTCCAAATACAATTTCAAATACCATTGCATGTTAAGCACTGGTAGAAGAGAAAGAGGAGAAGGAGGGTCTTAACTACGCTTATATGCCATACTCTCTTTACTGTTAGATGGGTTATCAGCAACTTCCTGCACAGGAACTGGAAAATAGAACATCTACTGTAGAAAGTATCACAATGCCATTTCAGAGAAAGAGATCAAGATCACTGGTAAGACAAAGCTGCAGGTCAAGATATTGCCTCTCTACTTCAGCTCAATTACACAAACATATTTTTCTTCCAAGAACTCTCCTTTTATCACCCCTATGCCTCAAGTTTGTTTCTTCCACCCTCCTTTCATATTGCTGAATGCTGATAAGACAATACTTGGTTCAGCCAGTTATAGCACTGAAGCTCATTTCTCAGTAAGAGCTTGTCTCAATGGGGACACTGATTGGAATAATTCCCCTCATGGATACTCTTATTCTGGAACAGCTATTTCAGAATAGCTTATTCCAGTCAATTTTCCATGCAGAAAGGCCTGAAACAGAGACTTTCTGCACAGCAAAACCTTTTCTCTTTTTACTCCTATTTGCTAGAATTTAGCTTATCCCAGCTGCAGCCTAATTTTAGCCTCGTGTGAGATAAATAATTGCCCACAGTCGGGAGGTAGCTAGTTAGAGCCACTAGTTTCACTGAAAAGATTAGAATTTGCTCCCCAACACTTAGCAGTCACAGGAGATTTATATTTTTTCTAAGGCAATAGAATCTGTGTACGGAGAGCATTAAACATGTGTTCCTGGGCTTTATTTCTACAAAAACTACTGCCAACTTAGGACTGTACCCTCCAACAATCTGGATATTTATTGTGCGGATGCTCCTCTCAAAAGTGGATCAACACAAATTTACTGTGGTCTACCACAAAATTCTTTCAAAAACAGAAATAAAATAAAGGTGAAATCACTACCTTTGTCTTGTAATAGGCCTGCGTGTTTTCTTTTAATCTAATTTTTATAATGGATAGTTCTAGGATCAGCAAGAACACAGCAATATGCGTAGTCTAATACAAACTAAAGCAAAATCAACAGTGTCTGCCTTTAGGAGCTGCAGCAGAATCTTACCACCCCAGGCAGATCTTCTGTTCCATGGACACTCACAGCCAAACATAGAATCATAGAATACTAGGACTGGAAGGGACCTGAAGAGCTCATCGAGTCCAGTCCCCTGCCCTCATGGCAGGACCAAATACTGTCTAGACCATCCCTGATAGACATTTATCTAACCTACTCTTAAATATCTCCACAGATGGAGATTCCACAACCTCCCTGGGTAATTTATTCCAGTGTTTGACTACCCTGACAGTTAGGAACTTTTTCCTAACGTCCAACCCAAACCTCCTTTGCTGCAGTTTAAACCCATTGCTTCTTGTTCTATCCTCAGAGGCTAAGATGAACAAGTTTTCTCCCTCCTTATGATACCCTTTTAGATACCTGAAAACTGCTATCATGTCCCCCCTCAATCTTCTCTTTTCTAAACTAAACAAACCCAATTCCTTCAGCCTTCCCTCATAGGTCATGTTCTCTAGACCTTTAATCATTCTTGTTGCTCTTATCTGGACCCTCTCCAATTTCTCCACATCTTTCTTGAAATGAGGTGCCCAAAACTGAACACAATACTCCAACTGAGGCCTAACCAGCGCAGAGAAGAGCAGAAGAATGACTTCTCGTGTCTTGCTCACAACACACCTGTTAATGCATCCCAGAATCATGTTTGCTTTCTTTGCAACAGCATCACATTGCTGACTCATATTCAACTTGTGGTTGGTCCACTATAACCCCTAGATTCCTTTTTGCCATACTCCTTCCCAGACTGTCGCTTCCCATTCTGCATGCATGAAACTGAGCGTTCCTTCCTAAGTGGAGCACTTTGCATTTGTCTTTATTAAACTTCATCCTGTTTACCTCAGACCATTTCTCCAATTTGTCCAGGTCGTTTTGAATTATGACCCTATCCTCCAGATTAGTCGCAACCCCTCCCAGCTTGGTTTCATCTGCAAACTTAATAAGCGTACTTTCTATATCAATATCTAAATCGAAGATATTGAACAGATCCAGTCCCAAAACAGATCCCTGTGGAACCCCACTTGTTATGCCTTTCCAGCAGGATTGTGAACCATTAATAACTACTCTCTGAGTACAGCTATCCAGCCAGTTATGCACCCACCTTATAGTAGCCCCATCTAAGTCGTATTTACCTAGTTTATTGATAAGAATACCATGTGAGACCGTATCAAACGCTTTACTAAAGTCTAGGTATACCACATCCACCACTTTTCCCTTATCCACAAGACTCGTTATCCTGTTAAAGAAAGCTATCAGATTGGTTTGACATGATTTGTTCTTTACAAATCCATGCTGGCTGTTCCCTAACACCTTGCTACTTTCCAAGTGTTTACAGATGATTTCCTTAATTACTTGCTCCATTATCTTCCCTGGCACAGATGTTAAACTAACATGAAAGAAGTGGGTCTGCAAGTGTCCTTCCATCCAGTTTAGGAGGAGCTGCCTATGGACACAGGGATGCCACTACTTCTCTTAAATGTATGTATAACAAGTTTATAGTGGTGGTGATGCCTACAGTGCTTTCCTTTTGTAGCTGTAAGCCACAGGAATGCTCTAGTTCCATCCTCCTATCCTTTGCATTTTCATGTAATTAGCCCAAGGCCAAACTTGTAAAGATTCAAAGGAAATTCCATGTTCTTTATGAAGTCCATTCAAAATGACTAAATTGCCCTATCCAATGCTACATTTTGTGACCATCAAGTGCTATGCCAGCTCCCTGCCTCTGAAAGGCTTGTACTCACCCAACTCAACCCATCTGTTTCAATCCACCAATCATGTATCACGCCTTGGTTCTCTTCCTTGCCGCCTCACCTTCCTCAGCTCCCTCTTCCTCTGTCTCCCCACACTCCTTCACTCCTTTCCCCTTCTTGCACTTACAAACCCTTCCTCATAATTTAACTGATTAAGTTGTGAGCAAATAATGGAATCAATTAATCTGATCAATACAAATCCTCTGTTGGATCTCAACTAATTCCTCCCTGATCCAATTCTATTTATCTGTATAGAGTAAGCACCTCAACATACCAAAACTGTATACCTATGATTTATGCTACATACACCTGTGTGTTGTATGACAAATACTAAAGTGTAGGTTTACTTGCAAAAGTAACAGCAGCATTAATGCTCCTTGGGTGAACTGAGCTACAGCAACAGCCATCATAATTAAGCAAACTAACATTTCTTACCTTTGCACCTGCCAAAAATCCCAGAGAGATGGCAACTCTGGCTCGCAGGTCTGGTCTGTCTTTGGGCCATACATAAGTTAACATTGCCCTGATAATCTTCCCAGCATCTATCTCTTTCAACTATTGAGAAAAAACACATATATAGTATTAAAAAAAGATACAGAAATATACTTTAAAATGCACCATTTAATCAATATCAGAAGTAAAGTAGCAAAAGAAACAGAGGAGAAAAGTTACATTTGCTAATCAAGGCGAGTTTTAGTCAAAACACTGGAAAAAACTATTCAGGAATTTCAAACACATCAGGAAATTACATATTTTTCCTTTAAAAAGTTGTCCTGAAGGTATTAAAATCTACAAAACTATGAAAACTGGATGGCAGACACAGTACTGAGAAAAAAGAACTACAATCTATAGGTTCACAAGACAGTTATTTCACCTAAAATGGCTTACTGTTTAACATCAGTCTTAACCTCCCCCCCAAATTCTCTTCCAGTCTTGAATCCTTCACCTAGAGAGTAAAAATATAAATACCAGTGCTAAAACCCAGCATTATTGAGGACATGATAGAATTGTGATTTAACCTAAAAATATTGTATATAGGATATAGGAAGAAAGTTATTTCTGTACTCAAATATTTTGAGATATATGAACTAAGGATGTTAAGAGGTGGTTAATTGGGTAAATTGTGTACATGATTAGTCGATATTTGATTAATTGATTAGTTGATAAGGGAAGGCACTATCCCCGCTGTGGATCTGCAGTTTAAGTGTAGTAAGAGGCAGGTGCACAGGCAACCCAGCTCCTAGTAGATTTAAACTGCAATCCAAGAAGATGCATTTTTACTCTTGTGACATACAACTATTGCACCCCTTGCTGAGACAATTTTTGTTTGCTCTAGAAAAGTCAGAATGTTTTTCTAAATGGCATTACATTTGTGTCATTTTGCGGTTCATAATGGAGATGTAAAAGAATAGTTGATTAATCACATTTCCCCTCCCAAATCTGCTGCCTCCACTGACCCCTGCACTGCTGCCTCTACCAGGTAACCAAAGTGTTTGGTGACCCCCACCAGTGGCTAAACCTGGTAAATCACCTCCAGCTTGCTGCCTACTTGTTTAGTTAACCCGGGGGAGAATAAGGTTACTGATCGAATAAAATGCGCACACTATTTATTAATTTGATGTTATATAATAATTATACAATAATTTTGATAGTACTCAGTGGCAGAAATATCAAATGTGTATCTGTATATCCCCTATCATTTTATCTAATAATGAAAAAAATCCAACAATTTTTCACTTAAATATCTGAGGGTATGACAGCATGTGAAGTATTAAATATTTTCCATAGTCTAGGCAGAGGTGGGCAATCTTTTTCAGCCTGAGGACCACACCTGGGTAGGGAAAATGTATGACGGGCCATGAATGTAGGGCTGGAGTTGGGATCCAGGAAGAGGTCAGGAAAGGTATGAGTTGTGGGCTCCAGCTGGGCACAACTTACCTTGGATGGCTCGTGGGCAGGAGCACAGCAAGGGTAAGGCAGGCTCCTCCCACCACAACCTGGCCCCATGACGCTACTAGGACTGGCTGGGACGTCCAGCAGTTCCAAAGTGAAGAATGCGGCTTTGCATGCAGCCCTCATCTACTGACACTGCACTTTCCACTGACTACAAACAGGAGCATTAGGGACAGTACCTGGGGCCCACTGTACCTCGTGCCCAGGGGATGCAGGGATGTGCTGGCAGCTTCCGGGAGCAGCATGGGGCCTGGCTAGCGGGAGAGCCTACCTTAGCCCCATTGCACCAGTGGATTGATAATCTAAAAGGCCAAATTAACTGCACTGATGGGTTAGCTGTGGCCTGTAGTTTGCCCACTTCTGGTCTAGAAGCTAATTTAAATAGCACCAGAAACTTATAAGGGCCTAGTACACTAAGAGAAGTGTGCTGAATTGGCACATGCACCAAAGACTTTAAGTGTGACTACAGGAACAGGTACATACAATGTAATTTAGGTGCATTTCCATAAACCATAAAAAGAAGAGTGATAGTTAATAATTGCTCCAATGCTTAATAGAACAAGTGGATTTTTCAAAGACTTTTGAATGAAGCGAGGAACTCGGCACTACGGATGTCATTGTGTAGATGACTACACAATTAATGATAAACCTGGGCTTATCGGTTAATCTTGTCTACTACATACATTCCCCCGCTTGCTCCCGGGGAGGGGTGAGAGAGTGGGAGTGAGAGAGTGGCTTTAAGCAGGCTCCCCAGGAGCACCGGATCCACCTGCCCCTCCACCTCCCATGCTGCTGCCTCTGATAGAGAGGTAGCAGCGTGGAGGGTGAGAGGGGCAAGCTGGAGCTGATACGTGTGGGAAGCTGCCCCCCACACAGAGGTAGCGGGAGCTTAAAAGCCGGTTTCCCCCCAGCACCAGCTCTCCAGTGCCGCCCCCGCCTCTCCCCACGCTGCTGCCTCTATCAGTGGACAGAGGCTGAGGGGCCCGCTGCAGACAGAGGCTGTTCTGTAGCAGCAGTCCTTGTCCGCAGTGGAGGGGAGCTTCCTGCAGCCAGAGACTGCTCCACAGCAAAGGCTGCTGAGGAGCAGCCTCTGTCTGTGGGGAGCTCAGACCCACCATGGACAGGGGCTGCTACTACCCCTCGCTGCTGGCAGGCAGCCAGTCTGCAGGAGGAACTGATTTTTAAACTGGCTCCCCTTGTGTACTGACTTCCACCTTTATCAGAGGCAGGGTGCTCCCTGGGAGTGGAGCCAGGAGCACACTGGCTGACAGCTCCACCTCTGGAGACTAACAGCTAAGTCATGTAACAGCTAAGATTTCATGCAGTTATACAACTACTCAATTACACGATCCCTAACATCCTACTTGGCACATATTTCCTGGGAGGTGGTCCCCTGCACCTGGGACAGCTTGAAAGAGAAAACAAGATCAGGAGTGGGATGAGGCAAAAGGAATAAAACAAAGCAAAAGAGGCTTGTATGGATTATAAAAAACATGCAAGTTAAGAGCATCATTAGATATATAAAAACAAATACAGGTTTCTAAGATTCAGTTTCTGAGCATACAGGAATTCAAATTTACCTGACATTTAATATTTCTGATAAAAGTTCAATTTTTTTTTTACATTCATATTTTAAACCAGTGGTTCTCAAACTATAGGTCAGGAGTTCGGAAACCAGGGCTCAGATACTTTCTGGGACCCCCCCAGGCTCAAGCCTGAGCCCCACTGCATGGGTCTGAAGCAAAGACCCAAGGGTTTCAACCCTGTGTTGCAGGACTCAAGTTAAGACCCCTTGTTGTAGGTGGAGGGGCTTGAGTGGGCTCAGGCTTTGGTACCCCATATTGGGATTGGGTTGTAATTTTTGTTGTCAAAAGGGGACTGCAGTGAAAAGAAGTTTGGTAAATTCAGTTTTAAACAAAAACAATGCTAAACTAATGTAATTTAGTTGAATTACCATAAACTGAAATGTTTCAAGTACTTAATCATTTAACAAACATCATGTCACTTATTCCTCTTTACAGAAGAGCAACAAGGACTCTTACTTTACCTAAAAAAGCACTTATTCTTTTTTAGGATATTCTACAGTGCACACTGGGATTCTTTCAACAGGTACACAGTGAAGTTGTGACTAAGAGCAAAAAAACAAGCAAAACATAAGAAACCCTCCAAAATCATTCTAGTTGGATTAATTTTGGGCAAAATGTTACTATTTCATTTAACAGAATGGTCTCCGAAGTTGAGTAATCATGCATTATGAAGTCAGTTGGCTATACAGGAATACAGTTTAAATTGTACTGTAAATTTTTGCTGGTCTTTTAATTTTATATCCTCCCATTCTCATGCTGAAGCCCCTCTTTATACCAAGGACAAACCCAACATTCAGATGACAGAATAAATCTTTTTGAAAATAGCCAAGAGGTTTTTACAGTGAGATAGTTTAGTGGATAAAACAGGGGGCTCTTTTCCCCTTGAATTCCAAAGCAGTTTACATGCTGTACAAAATCATAAAAATGTGAGCCTTGGTTCAGATTCAAATATAATACACAGTACTGCACTGACAACCAACAATTCCTTCTTCATCACTGGACACCTAAGGGTAATCTTCAAAGACAGAAAGGTTATCTAAAGCTAAAAGGAAGCCAGCAACTAGCAAGTAAACTAAATTACGCAGCACCCTGTGTGTGTTAATCTTTCCATTTCAGGCGGTTTGTTGGAAAAAGTTTGCCCTTTTGTGGAGGATTTTTTACTAAATAGAAAGCTCCATGAAAATAGATGAATTTTATAATATAGTATGGATTTTATAATATAATTCTGTATTTCCCACAGTGGAGTTTATGTATTCCCCATTCCATCAATTTCAGGAGAAAGACATAAATTAGATTTAAAATTCACTGGGAAAACAAAATTTGAATTAGAGGGAAAAGGTAGGGTGATGTTTTGTTAAGAGAAAAGGCTGCTACAGCAACTGGGGAAAACTTATCAAACTTAAGCCTATAATTTAACAGAAAAATCCATCTTCCTTTATGTTTCAAAGTCTCATCTTCAATAGCAACAAGTTAATAAGATACAATGGCAACTGCTGACTGTACATACAGCACCTGAGCAATATAAATTCTAAGTATCCTTCATTTAGCTTTTAACAAGTGGCTATATTGACAATTCATAAGTAAGCAGAGGATGTAAAACAACAAATCCGCTTACCCCTAGCTACTAAGAAGAGAGGTGATATTGACAGCAGTATATGCAAGAATACAACCCTTAGTAGCAAAGGATATGCATAAATAGCCTTGTACCTCAAACAGAGCACCATTAATGGGTTGGAAGAAACAAACTGGTGCCACGTTAATATGAAACTACTACAGTGATTGGAGTGGTTCTAATTATATGTTGCTACTGGCTAGCCAGACTTTGTACAGGAAAGCTATTAGAGAGGAAAAAATGAGAAGGAAATATAAAGGTTGCAAACAAGGAATTCAATTTGGATCTTTGAGGGCTTTCAATGGTTTCAAAACCAAAACAGTTTATTCAGAATAGAGTGAGAAGGCAGCAAGTGATTTGCACAGTCTTGCAAAAAGGATCAAGAAAAAAACATCAAAGGATGCACAAAATATGCATTATATCAAAGTTCAACATAAAATGAACATAGATACAATTACAGATGTATAGAAACATGAATCTGAATGTAAAAGATATATAAGTCACAGGGTTAAGATTTTTTTTAATTAAGTCTGTTAAAGGTGACCTATAAAGGCTTGTATACGTTTTCCCTTAGCTGGGCATTCTATGAGATTGTGTACCAAAACATGTTGCACTATTAGCACTGACTCAATGACCTAGTGTTTGAAGTCTAAATGATCAGAGTAGCTGTTCTCAAAGTGTGGACCAAGAACTGACTGTCAGGCACGGGAGCTCTGCAGCGGGGAGCCTGCATTGGCGTTCCAGCCAACATCCCTGCCCCATTAGGTTGGAGCGCAAGTGCCGGCTTCCCACTGTGGGGAGGGAGGGCTGGATCTGGCTTGCGGAGTCAGGAAGTGGCTCCAGGCACTGCTGCTGCCCCTCCTCCAGGCTGGGGGAAGGGCAGCACAGGAAACTGCTTGACTGGAGGCTTTCACTGCTGCTCCTATTGATTGCAGCCCTGGCCAAAGGGAGCAGTGGAGGAGGTGGGGCCTGGGCGGGATGCTTGGGCACGGCGGTGGGCACAGAGCCAGGTAAGCGCACACCATCTCCTTCATGCTCAGACCTCTATCCTCATCCCTGTCACACACACCCCTCCTGCCCAGAATTTTCCCCTACAGTTGCAGCTTAGCTGTAATACATTAGCTAGGGAAAGCAGAGGAACAGAATGTGCAGCAAGTTTTTAAAGTGTTATTTAGTCTTGAAGGTGGTATTAAAACATTTAGATGCCTGCCACAGATATGTCAACATGCTTATTGTTACAGGACGGACTGCCAGTGCCACCCCATAAGGCAGAGGCAAGCAAAATATGGCCTGTGGGTCAAATCTGATCCACCAAACTGCTGGATCCAGCCCCTGTCCCAGAGGGTCCCTGGGCAGGCTCCCCGCCTGCCGTGCCCCCACATACCACTCAAAGCTATGAACCCCAGGGAGAGCGAGAGAGGCTTTGCACGCTGCCCCCCACCCCCCGCACAACCTCACAGTTCCCACTGGCTGGTTTTCGGGCTTGCAGCATTCAGAGATGCACATAGACCCTACAGCCAGCAGTTCTGAGTGACGTGAGAGGAGGGAATGGGGAGGGGGGGAGGAAAGAGAGCAGGCAAGGAGCCTCCTCAAGGGACCTGCTGGTCAGGAGCTGCCCAGGTAAGTGTTTCCCAACCACAGCCTGCCTTTGGCACCCTAGCTCCTACCTCCCATTCTACATGGTGCACATGCTCTGTAGAGACAATTTCTCAAGAGTCCATTCTGATTAAGTGTGCTTGAGTCTCTCTAAATCTCTGGTGCTGATCAGACTGGGCATAAGCCATGGCTTCTCACAGTAACTGAGCCTGCTCTAGCCTAGGTCTAAAGGGGTATGTCTACACCACAGCGCTAATTCGAACTAACTTAGTTCACGAACTAACGCATCCAGACTAAAAAACTAGTTCGAATTAGCGTTTTGCTAATTCGAACTAGCATGTCCACACAGAGTGGACCCTGAACCGGGGTTAAGGATGGCCGGAAGCAGTGCTGGCAGGGCATCAGATGAGGACTTAGAGCATGGAGCTGCTGTCTCAGGCTAGCCGAGGGCTGTGCTTAAAGGGATCCGACCTCCACCCCGGACAGACAGTTCTCAGGGGTGCCCCGATTGCAAAGCAGTCCTGGCTTGGATTGCCCGAAGTACCCACACTGGGCAACTCACAGCACTCAGCCATCAGACCGGCTGCACTTGCCGCAGGCTGCCATCTGGTGAGAGGGGCAATTGGGGGGCTGCAGGAGAGCTTCCACCCCCAGAACCCCGCAGAGCCAGCCCAGTCCTCCCCATCGGGGGCTCGTACCCCATTCCTCCCTCACCTCCTTCCACTTACCCTTCCCTAGCCCCCCTTCCTGATGTACAAAATAAAAGACAATTGTGTTCAAAAATAGAATCTCTCTTTATTGAACAAAACTGGGGGAGACTGGGAAAAGGAGGTGGGAGAGGGGAAGAGAGAGGGTGAGAGAGGGGAGGGCAACTAAAATGATCAGGGGTTTGGAACAGGTCCCATATGAAGAGAGGCTAAACAGACTGGGACTTTTCAGCTTAGAAAAGAGGACATGGAGGGGGGATATGATAGAGGTCTATAAAAGAATGAGTGGGGTGGAGAGGGTGCAGCAAGAAAAGTTCTTCATTAGTTCCCATAATAGAAGGACTAGAGGACACCAAAGGAAAGGAATGGGTAGCAGGCTTCAAACTAGTAACAGAAAGTTGTTCTTCACAAAGCAAAGAGTCAACATGTGGAACTCCATGCTGCAGGAGGCTGTGAAGGCTAGAACTAGAACAGAGTTTAAAGAGAAGTGAGATAAAGTGATGGAGGTTGGGTCCATGGAGTGGTATTAGCCAGGGGGTGGGAGTGGTGTCCCTGCCCAAAGCTTGTGGAAGGCTGGAGAGGGATGGCACGAGACAAATGGCTTGGTCACTGTCTTCGGTCCATCCCCTCCAGAGTCCCTAGGGTTGGCCGCTGTTGGCAGACAGGCTACTGGGCTAGATGGACCTTTGGTCTGACCCAGTACGGCCATTGTAAGCTCAGGGTCGGGGGTCTCAGTGGACCACCTTGATTTTCATGCACACCTGCTCCTGGGTGGCCAGGCTGGCAGCTCTCCTGCCCTAGACGGCCACTTTCCTGTGCCTAGTGCGGAGGTCATGGACGAGGTCCACGATGTCCGCACTAGACCAGGCGAGTGCCCGCCTCTTGCGGTCCCGGGCAAGCTCCCGGGAGCCGCCAGCCTGGTCCCAGGAAGAGGGGACTGGGGGGGCATCGGGTGGCTGGCTCGAGCCGTGCCAGTTGCAAGGTCTGCTGGCTGGGTGCTGGCAGGCTTGCACCTGGCACGGGCATCGTAGCCAGCCCGTGCCCCTTTAAGGGGTCCGGGGCCGGGAGGGGGGCAGTAGAGTTTCCCTGGTGTTGGTCAGAGTGGCCACCAGGGAAAGCTGGGAAGGGCTAGCCTCCCACTAGTTCAAATTAAGGGGCTACACACCCCTTAATTCGAACTAGTAAGTTCAAACTAGGCGTTAGTCCTCGTAGAATGAGGTTTACCTAGTTTAAACTAAGCGCTCCACTAGTTCGAATTAAGTTTGAACTAGCGGAGCGCTTGTGTAGCGCCTATCAAAGTTAATTCAAACTAACGTCCATTAGTTCGAATTAACTTTGTAGTGTAGACATACCCAAGGAGTGAAAATAGACTTTCCCTATAAAGGCTGCTCCAGCACGGGATGGGCCTGGAACTAAGAGCAGGGACCTGACTCTTCTGTCAGTGATGACTCTCAGCCCCTTTGCACCCTGACAGCATAGAGGAAGAAGCAATCTGACTCAAAAAACAAACAAATTATACACAAAGAATCTACATTAAATGAATATTCAAAGGTGCAATGGAAAACATTTGAAAGTAAGAATTAAGGCTGCCTGTGACACATATTAACTTAAAACAAATTCATAAGCTAACAAGCATATTTTTTTATTGCTGCAGTCAGTGCTGGTAGAGTGATGCAGTGACTTGTATCCACCAGCAAATTTCTTCTACATCAAATATCAAGTCCTAGAAATGCCACTGACAAGCAGGAATAAAAGGACATACTAAGGTACAATGGAACATATCTGCCATGAAAAATCTGAAATACCTGAGGCTAATTTCAAGTCAACATCTGTGACACTTTGGTAACTTTTATAGAAAGCCAGAGAATTTGTAGGAAAATAAAGCAGGTAAATTACCCAGCAATGGTAATTGATTTTAAGATCTACTAATCCAAGGTTCACAACTAACAGTATTTATTAGACATTAGTCTAAAAACTAATGTAAGTAGCCATCTGTGGGAAACAGTTACCGTTTTCAATTGTTAAGTGTTTGGAAAGGCTGGACATACTTTTGATTTACACAGCATCCTGAACAAAAGAGTTTGGAGTAATATTGTTTAATTAAGCTTTTACCCCTTGCTTTGGATCTGTGTGGAGTCCTCCACCTGCATGACCATGCCAACATGTTCTCTTATCTATCAGTGGCCACCTCTGGAAAGTCTGTGTGAAAAATAAATATCAGTTATATAGCAACTTCAGGAATCATGTACTTAAAATCATGAACAAAAACCTTAAATTCTGAATTAACATGACAATCAGAATAGAACTGAAGATCTAGTAGCACAATGCTACCACCAAGAGGAATGGAGATTATGTCTCAAGAACAATACCTTGCCCCTGAAGCTGGCATCAGAAGGAATTGACTTAACAGTTATACTTCAAAATACCTCACAGCAGAAACTGTTTAAGATTTCTAGAAAGAGGTCTTTAAATCCTTCAAGTCTATATCTACTATGAATAATGACTTTGTAAAAATGGCACCTTCAAATGGCACCTTCCTGTTCAACAGACCTGCTTCCTGCACACATGGCGCATACTACCTGCTGATCTTGGGTTTGTCTACACTTAAAAGTAGAAAGCACAACCCCAGCAGCGCTTTAAACTGAAAGTATGGCCACTGCAGGAGTGCTGAGAGAAAGATCTCCCAGCTTTCTATGTAAACCACCTCCACAAGAGTCCTGAAGCCTGGATCACACTGGCACTGTAACTTACTGCATTCAGGGAAAAAGAGGTGTTTTGCACATCCCTGAGCCAGAAAGTTACAGTGCTGTGAAGAGCCAATGTTGACTTAGCCTTAGAGACAAAGGTATGTTTTAATGCTTTCAATTAAACCTTAATTCTGTTGACCTTGCCAAGATCTTGTTAGACACATAAAGCTTGGTAGATTTAACTAAGGTCTACTTAAAAAAAAAAGTGTAATTAAACTAAGGATATTAAGAAGTGGGTAACTGACTAATCGTGTAATTGATACAGTTTGTATGGAGTACACAATCAGTCAATAAGGTGCAGCTCTGCAGTTTAAATGTAGTAGGAGCTGGGCACAGCCAACTTCTGCTACATTTAAGCTGCAGAGTGCAGTAAGGGTAGACCCGTGACACCAGTGCAAATTTTGCATTTAGACAAGATTTAATAGAGAGTGAAGTACATTTTATTGTTTTATGTGCAAAATCAAACCTGTTAATCTACAGCTTTGGAAGCCTACTATGGTGAAAACAGGCATAACCAGGGTACCAAGACAATAGACAGTTATAATCGAGGTTCTACATCAGCCTGTACAACCTTAACTATTGGTGGTGATGCATAAGAAGGAAAGATTCAAGCTTGACATTCAGAACACAGGTGGCGTTTGCAGGGTTGGCAATTAGAAAAGTCACCCTTACTTGTAAACTGAGCAAATGTGTTACAGAAATCACTGAAAGACACAGAATGAATCCCAACATGTCATTAAAAAAGTCTCTTTTTACAGAGGTATAATAGAAGTAAAATAATCATAAACAGGTTACAAGTCTCAATGGCCATTGTTTAACTACACCATAAATTAAATTCATGAATTGCAATTTACTTATGTCCGATTAGCACATCTAACTGTCATCCGATTTATTTTTAGCTATACATACCTTTCCTTAATGGGTAAGAAAATGCATTTTTAAAAGGCAACTTTTAAAGCAGAACTGCGCTTTCAATAAAGTGCTTAAAATCACTGCAGTACACAGGAATGTGATCAATTTGGCAAGTATCATAATAATGACACAGAGCTTTACAAGTACTTCGAAGTACCGTGCAAAGCATTAACCCACAACACCTCTTTGACGTAGGTAAATATTACTATCCCCACTTCGCAGGTAGGAAAACTGAGTAGCGAGGTTAATTCACCTGCTCAAAGTCATGGAGAGACAGTGACAGAGATGGAACTGGGTATCAGTAACTTCTGAATTTTACTCTATTAGACCTTTCTTTTAAAAAAAGTTTTTTTTTTAAAAAAACAAACCTACAATAGAACAGTTAAATTGCAAAAATCAAGCATCTGAAAGTGACTAAATGCCACGTTTAAAGTTACGTATGAAACATTAATTCTGTCCCTTTGTTGTGTTCAATCTCTGCACAGAATGAGAATCATTCCAGTTGAAAAAATAATATTAATTACATATGTACAAGGGGGCATATAAATTGCATGAGCAACTCCAAGTAGTATTTCCAAATCTATGAATGCTTGAATTTGCAACCTAAATATGTTTAATACATTGAACGTCATTTCCTAAATGTTTAAACAAAGGTAGAAACAAGATACACAAAACTGCATACGTCTCCTCCTTATGCATTATCAAGGTTTGAATTAGAGATGTTAAAGACTAGTCAACGATCCAATAAGCAAATGCTTATCGGATAGTCTGTTGACTAGTCAATGCCCCGCCCCTTTCTGCCTCTATGAGATAGAGGCAGCGGGGGAGAGTATTTCAAAGCGGCAGCGCTGCACAGCTGATCTGCAGATCAGCTGTGCAGTGATGCTGCCCCTTTAAAATGTCCAAAGGGCTATAGAGGCCGTGGTTAGATGGGGACTCATCAGTTGACTCCAGATTCCACGCGGAATTTCCCCATAACCTGGGGTCAGATGGGGACTCCCTTGCTGAGCCCAGGTTATGGAGAAATGCCACGTGGTGCCCAGGATCATCTGGGGACTCCCCAGCTGACCCTGGGCTCCACAGCTGCCCCTTTGAAATGCACGGAGGCAGCATTTCAAAGGGGCAGCCGCTGCACAGTGCTGCCCCTTTAAAACACCGTCTTGGCATTTCCCAGGTTCTGCTGAAATGCCCCAAAGAACCAGGGTCAGCTGATCCCGGGTTCTGCTGAAATGCCCCACAGAACCAGGGTCAGCTGGGCAGTCCCCAGCTGATCCCGAGTTCTGGCGACTCTTGTGCATTTCAAAACGCACCCGTGTGCAGCCTGGAGTCAGCGGGACTACCTGCTGGCACCGGGCTGTATGCTGAGTTCCGCATTCCTCCTTTGAAATGTACAAGTGCCTATCAACTAGTCAAGTAGTTGATGGAAATTCCATCCACTACTTGACTAGTCAATTAACCAAATTTTAACATCCCTAGTTTGAATCCTGGGACTTCAACACGGTAGCATAGATTCCTACCACTTCAGTTACATCTGGTGCTTCCAAATAGGGAGACAGGAAGTAAGGGCCACATGCCAGGTCTGAGGAGTGCAGTTTGAGTCAGTCAGCCTGGTCCAGACCTTTGCTGCTCCCAGACATTGCCAGTACAGTGTGTTCTGTGTTGCAGTGGCAGTGCAAGCCTGTTTTTTTTTTTTTATATGGTGTTCAGTTATTTTAGCATACTGCCAAAATTTTCCTCATGAACAGAAGCGAGAAAAAGAAAATGATGATTTAAGTTTATAATTCAGCTACAATGCATGGAATTTCATAGGGCAATCAAGTCACTTTGAAGGCCTGGGCTGGCAGGTAAGTCTTCTAATATAGTATAAAGAGAAGTAGCATGATCTAATATATTAAAATTCAGATGTCCCTCATTCACAGTTCCATTTCTGTTATTCACTTCTGTAAAATCAAAGGGTAACATTAAAAAAAAAAAGACCTAAGTCACAGAGGTGCTTTTAAATCCCACTGAACTGTACACATCTGGCTCTATTAATCTGTTTCCTTACTTCCTCGTGTGGGTATGGTAGTTTCAAGAATGCTTGGTGAAGATCTTGTAGGTGTTGGTCTCTGTCTGAGGGGTTGGAGCAAATGCAATTGTACCTCAGTGCTTGGCTGTAGAAAATGGATCGTGTGATGTGTCCAGGATGGAAGCTGGATGCATGAAGATAGGCATAGCTGTTGGTAGGTTTTTGGTATAGGGTGGTCCACTACACGGGAGGTCCACTTGGACCAGTCTACATGGGAGGTCCACTTCCTGGACCCCACGGTGCAAATAACTGATGGTCACATAAACACTACCCTATACCGAAAACCTACCGACCGCTATGCCTATCTTCATGCCTCCAGCTTCCATCCTGGACACACCACACGATCCATCGTCTATAGCCAAGCACAGAGGTACAACCGCATTTGCTCCAACCCCTCAGATAGAAACCAACACCTACAAGATCTTCACCAAGCATTCTTGAAACTATGATACCCACACGAGGAAGTAAGGAAATAGATTAACAGAGCCAGATGTGTACCCAGAAGCCTCCTGCTGCAGGACAAGCCCAAGAAAGAAACCAACAGAACACCAGTGGTAATCACCTAAAGTCCTCAGCTAAAACCTCTCCAACGCATCAGTAATGATCTACAACCCATCCTGGACAATGATCCCTCCCTTTCACAGGCCTTCAGAGGCAGGCCAATCCTTGCCCACTGACAACCTGCCAACCTGAAGCATATTCTCACCAGCAATATACACCGTACCATAGTAACTCTAACTCAGGAACCAATCCATGCAACAAACGGTTCAAACTCTGCCCACATATCTATACCAGCAGCACCATCACAGGACCTAACCAGATCAGCCACACCATCATGGGTTCATTCACCTGAATATCTATCAATGTAATATACGCCATCATGTGCCAATAATGCCCTTCTGCTATATACACATCAGCCAAACTGGACAGTACCTATGTAAAAGAATAAATGGACACAAACCAGATATTAGGAATGGCAATATACAAAAACCTGTAGGAGAACACTTCAGTCTTCCTGGACACACAATTGTAGATCTAAAGGTAGCCATCCTGCAGCAAAAAAACTTCAAGAGCAGACTTCAAAGAGAAACTGCTGAGCTACAGATCATCTGCAAGTTTGACACCATCAGCTCTGGATTAAACAAAGACTGTGAATGGCTTGCTAACTACAAAAGCAGCTTCTCCTCTCTTGGTATTCACTCCTCCAGATCAGTTGATAGAAGTGGGCCTCATCCTCCCTGACTGAATTAACCTCATCATCTCTAGCCTGATTCTGGCCTGCATATTTATACCTGCCTCTGAATATTTCCACTACATGCATCTGACGAAGTGGGTCTTTGACCATGAAAGCTTATGCTCCTATACATCTATTAGTCTAGAAGGTGCTACAGGACTCCTTGTTGCTATTGAGGGAAATAACTGTAAAATTAAGACATGAGAATTTAGATAAATTTCCTAGCCTTACTTCATCCTATAGTTTCACATATTTCTCCATGTTGTTAGCAGATGAAGACTAAGAAAAACAACAACAAAAATATGTTTATATACAGAAATCAACCCTCAGACAGGTGAAAAACCTGGCATAATACTGTGCCATAGGTGTCAATACATTTTCAAAGTTTCTTTTTGTTCCACAAGCTAAGCATATTTTTGGAGTGATAAAGCTTTAGATACAGTAAAACTCCGATGGTCCGGCATCTGATGGTCCAGAACTCCTGATGGTCCGGCACCATCAGGAACCCGGAAGTGCTCCGGGCAGCCGGACCATTGGAGCTGCTCTGCCCCCAGCTTCCCCGATTCAGCCGCTGCTAAAACTGACCAGTGGCTGAATCAGGGAAGCCTGGGGCAGAGCAGCTGGAGTGCTGCCGGGTAGGTCCCATAGCGCTGCTCCTCGGCGCTGCGGGACCAACCTGGCAGCACCCCAGCTGCTCTGCCCCAGGCGTCCCCAAGAGCAGCTGGGGTGCTGCCGGGTTGATCTCGCCGCGCCAAGTGTCAGCACTACTGGACCAACCCAGCAGCACCCCAGCTGCTCTGCTGCAGGCATCCCCAATTCAGCCGCTGCTGAAACTGACCAGCAGCGGCTGAATCAGGGACGCCTGGGGCAGAGCCAGACTATCAGAAGGGGGGGGCTATGAGGGGCCTGGGGTGGCATCCCCACCCCACCCCAAGCCCCCCCTTCCGATAGTCCGGCAAATCTGATAATCCGCCACCCCCTGGGTCCTAAAGGTGCCGGATTATCGGAAGTTTACTGCAGTTGAGAAAAATTGAGATTTCTATACATTGTCAGACATAAAACTGCAGTATAAATGTGTGTGTCAACAAAATACAAAAGTTTCAGAGGGGTAGCCATGTTAGTCTGTAATAGAAAAAATACTTAAGAATTAATAGTCCTGCAGTACCTTAGAGACCAACAAAAAATGGAAATGGTATCATGAGCTGTCATGGGCAAAACCCACTTCTTCAGATATGTGTAAATTAAAGGGTCGAAGTTCCAAATCAACAGCAGAGAAAGAGAGGGCATGGAGAGGGAAAGGGGGGGGAGGGAAATTAATAGTATATTAGAGTTTCCATGCTAGATGACGCTGATAGAGAAGGTTCCAAGTACTCTTAAGTACATGGTGTTTGGCCATTTATGTCATTAGAATGTGGAATGTAGCAGGTAATCCAGTTAAGGTCTTTATTTAAACTTCTATTATAGGTATCAAGCTTATAAATGAAATTAAGGTCTGCAACTTCCCTTTCAAGCTGATTTTTTAAATTGGCTTGTAATAACATGGAAACTTTAAGATCATTAATGAGTGCCCAGGCAAGTTAAAACATTCCCCAAAAGGTTTCTGTGTGTTACCATTTCAAATATCTGATTTGTGCCCATTAATCCTTTGTTGTAGAGACCGTCCAGTTTGGCCAATATACAGAGGGGCATCTCTTCCTGATCTCTTGATGACATAGATCACAGTGGTGGATGTGCAGTTATTCACGGATACGGTGGTTTATGTGGTTAGGTCCTGTGATAATGTCACTTCAACAGACGTGTGGACAGAGTTGGCACCAGAGTTGACTGCAGGGGTGGATTCCTGGATGAGTACGATGGTGGTGTGTTGCGTGGTTGCTGGAAAGAATTTGTTTGAGGTTAGGGGGTTGTCTGTAGGCGAGGACTGGCCTCTCTGCCAATGCCTGTGAGAGTGAGGGGTCATTTTCCAGGATAGGTTGTAGATGGTTGATAATGCAGACGGGGGCTGTAGGTGATGACAAGTGGAGTTCTTTTCTTTTATTTGTAGGACCTATCTTGAAGAAGCTGATGTCTGCTACTTGTCTAGCTCTGTCAATCTGTTTTTCACTTCTCTGGGTGGGTATTTTAGTTTTAAGAATGCTTGATGTAGATCCTGTAGATGTCTGTCTCTGTCTGTGGGACTGGAGCAAATCTGATTGTATATTAGGGCCTGACTATAAACAATTGATTGGGAAATGTGTCTTAGATGGAAACTAGAGGCATGCAGGTAAGTGTAATGGTCAGTAGGTTTCCTGTATAAAGGTGGTGGAAATGTGGATTGGTCCAGGCAAAATACAAGTACATTTGTTGGCATTGATTCTTAGATATTCAGCAAGACATTTCAAGGGGAAAGACTATCAAGATTTCAACAGAGATTTGCTCTCCATTTCCAGAGGCAAAAACACATCTTGCCATTTATCTATTAATACAAAGAAATCATAAAAAGGAAAAATATATAAAAGATGTAAAATATACAACATAAAATTGAAGATGCTCCAAAGGCTTGATTTTTTCCCCTTGAGAGAGTAGGAGGAGGAAAGAGACTATAATCCTACCTTTGCAACATCTAACAATTGTCTGGAATAGCCACACTCTAACCTCTGCCGTGTAGCTTGTCTCAATGTCTGTGGAATCTACAAGACAGAAGAAAAAAAGAGGTTTGAGTAATTAACAGAGTACAATTTAGGCTTAGAGAATATTTCACCTAGTTCATTTAAAAATGCATAACATGGAAATTAAAAAAGACCATTTTTGACAAATGACCAAAAGAAAAAAAATAAATATGAAAAACTCTGGAGAGGAGTATGTGCAAAATAAATTGAATCCAACTATTAAAAATGCAAATTGTCAACAAATCTTTCACCTACATCCTCATGAGGGATGTTAAACTTAGATTAACTGGATAATCAAATATTTGATGCAAATTTGCAATTTGCCCCACAGCTGTTGCTACATTTCAAAGGTGAAAGTGCTATGGGGAGCATGTTTCAGATGGGACTCCATAGCTGGCCTCAGCCTGCATGTGGCATTTCAAAGTGGCAGCACCTCGTGCTGACCCCAGGCTCCATGCAGCGCTGCCACTTTGAAGTGCCCCCTTTTGTTTTCCATTAGGTTTCACCCCATACTTGTTCACCCTGTTTTCATGCCCTCTTACCTCAATCAATCCTGTGCTTGTATACTGAACCAAAAGGCTAGTGAAAGCTACAACTCTGCTGGGGAACTGTCACTGCTGCTATGAATCTGAACAAGACTAGATTGCAAATTTTTTCAGATGGGATCTAAAATACACCATATTTACAAATAAGGAACTCAGCATAAGTTATTAGTTGATGCTGCTGCAGAACTGGAATGCTATTTTTAAGCGCTGTAGGACACAGATCTTGTCTGCCTACCCTTCTGAAGTTCCTAGAACCCTTTGGATGCTACATGAACAGTAACTAACTATCCAGTCTCTGGATAGTCATTTTCATTGCTCACTATTTTTCCTATTGAAAGGAAGAGGATAATATCCTCCTAGCCAATGGCAGACAGGGGACACTCAGTGTGTTTCTATAACATAACTGGTATATTCCTACACAGAAGCATATTCTTTACCAAAAATAGTTATTTCTGAAATCAGTCCTGATACTTCTAGAGCACCTGGCTAGTATTCCACCATAAACCAGTCTCCTACTGCTCTGTTGCAATACTAACTGCACAGCACGCACAATATAAATCAATGCTGCTCAGCAGAGTAACAAAAGAGCAGCTCATCAACCCAAGGCAAAAAACAAATGTCAAGAAAATGAACTCAAGAAAAACATTTTTAACCTTAACAAATACCAGCAATGCCTTGTGTCTATTTTCTACACATTGCCTTAAACTTTCTTTCTGCCCTTCTAAGTCACATTGTACATTACAAATTGCTGATAAAATACAAACAAAGATAACTCAACCAGAAAATATTTGCCCATTTTAACACATCTTATTGTATTAAATGCTGCATACAGGACGTGATGACGTATTTTTGAAATTAAGCATTCTATTATCCCCTTTTAAAGATTAATCTCATGCTTACGGCACTTATGTAGCAAATGATTTTCTGGTATCAGAGTCTTGATCAAATGACACAGACATGCTGGTGTTTGAGCAGAACTGTTTTTGCAAGCAAACAATTTCTCAAATATTGCATAACAAAGGGCGGGACAAGGCATTCTCTGTGTGTGAAATAAGATATAGGGTAAAATTTTCAAAAACATAAGTCCTAATGACTTTCAATAGAACATACAGTAAACTTTGTAAAAGTGCTTCAGTGTCTTAGAAGCCTATGTTCCTGCCTAGAGCAACTTTCAATCTTAATAGTCAATATTTCAAGGATTCAGAGGGGTAGTCGTGTTAGTCTGTAACTGTAAAAACAACAAGGAGTCCTGTTACACCTTAGAGACTAACAGATTTATTAGGTCATGAGCTTTCAAGGGTAAAACCATTTTGTCAGATGTATTTCTACCGTGCAGCTGAAATGTGTTACTGGTATACCTGCAGGAAAAGAACTCAAATTTTGGCAGACCTTTGATACTACTTTAGATTGATGGTAAACTCTTTACAAAGACACCCATTCCTCACAGAGAACACCATCTAAGATGCTCCCTTATGTTTATATTGACAAGAGTTCAAGCACTTCCACAGACCCACAGCGAAAGCATGGCTTGGGAACAGAAATTATTTCAATTGTAACCAGGTATGAAACAATTTAGGACTTTATAAACTGATACCAACATCTTGAATTTCACCAGTGGTCAACAAAAGCAAGAGCAAACCCTATTGTACTGATATGGCGTGCTCCCCGTGTGAGAGCAACCTTGTAAGTAGGCCATGGCTTTCCACACTAGCTTGTTTCCAAGTGGTCTTTGTGCATAGCCACATGTAGAGAGCATTACAGCAATCTCATCAGTGTCAGAAAATGAAAAAGTACAGATATAGCACATAACAGCCACTACCTGCACAACCAGCAGCAAATCACAATCTACCATCACCCCTAAATTGTATACTTATTCTACAAACTCCCTAATTCAGATGGAGTGATTAAGTTAAGAGACCACTGATGACTGCTTTCCCCCAATCTGTTAATACAGGTTGTACCTCCCTTAACTGGACTCCCTGGTACCGCAACATCTAGCATGGACCATGGATGATCCTGGATCACAGAGCCCAGGAAGAGGGAGATCTGGCAGCTGAGCTGGAGTGCCATAAGGGGCACTGATTACTCAGCCAGGAACCCAGAGTGAGTGAGTGAGATGCGCTCGCGCACATGTGTGGTGATGGTGGTGGGGCAGATGGCATGGCAGGCAATTCTGACCCCAGTGGCCAGGGAGCTCTAGCCTGGCTACAACCATGGACCTCTGGGCCAGGCCAAGGAGCTCTGATCCCAGCTGCAGCCAGAGAGTTCTGGCAGCATTCTGGCTCCAGCAGCTGGGAAACTCTAGCCCTAATGGCAGCCAGAGAGCTCTGTCCCAGGCTGCAGAGCTCCATCTCTAGACTTGTTAAGGTTAGCAAGAAGCATGTAAATTAACATTCAGGTAACATCAAGCATATAAACATTCAATATTTAACCCAGAATGTTTTTGCTCTTAGAGAATTCATGGGAGTACATGGTTCTTGAGCTATAATGACCTTTGGGAAAAAATTCACAGCTGCAATCCTGAGAAAGATTTAGATTACTGCACTATATAAACAAACATGCATGATATTTTATAGACAAATCACATTCCTAGTCCAAAAAAATTATAAACCAAGCACGATTATACATTTTGAATGAGATATATTGGAAAATAAAAGTTTTACTAGACTTATTTAAATTATTCTACTTTCTCTACAATATTATTTAAATTAATGATTTTTTCCCCATTACACAAATTTTATTAACTCTATTGTAAATAAAAACTTCTTTAAAAGATTTTGTTGCATCTCTATTAGATACTTCCTTAATACAGGAATTTCTAATCTACTTTTGTTAAGTAACTATCGTGAAGGGCTCATGTCCTATCTCAAGACAAAACTCAACTTCCCTCAGTTTAAATTGTTGAAGCTGCAGCCCTTATGTGTAAACTAACCATTGGCTAGATTTAGAGGCTACCAAGAAGCAGAAGAAAACATTTTATTTTTAAAATAAGCCATCCGTTACTTTATCGACAGCTGCAGGACACATACGTGGAGGGAGGGGGGGAACATGGCTTTAGGGCAGTGATTCTCAAACATTTTGGCCCACAGTCCACCCCGCTCAATGCAGACCTTGATGTGGACCACCCAGCCAATCAGCCATGATGACAAAATGGGTGCAGGAGTGGGCTGAGGGTGGGGTCTGGCTGGAAGATTGGGTGCAGGAGTGGGCTGAAGGAGATCTGGGAAGGAGGGAGGGTACAGGAATGGGGTGAAGGGTCTCTGAAGGAGGGAGGGTGCATGGTCTGGGCATGAAGGGCATGGGGGGCACTTACTTGGCTCCATGCCCCCTGCAGCTTCTAGGCACTGCCAACTACTGCTCCCATTGGCTATAATTCTGGCCAATAGGAGCAAAGGAAAGCCTCCAGGTGAGCAGTTTCCTACACTGCCATTCCCCCAGCCAGGAAGAGGGGGAGTGGCAATGTGCCTAACCATTTCTTCCGTCACAAGCCAGATCCATCCTGGAAAGCTCACCCATCCCCTCAGCAGGAAGCTGGAGCTGGTGCCCCAACCTCATGGAGGGGCTGCAGGCCTGGAGTACCAGCACAGGCTCCCTGCAGCAGGAGGGATGAACCCAAGGCCTGTGGCCTACCTGCATAATGATTGTAGACCACTAAAGATCGGCAGACTACACTTGAGAATCACTGCTCTAGGTCAGTGGTTTTTAAACTTTTTTGATCGCGCACCCCTATCAGTAAAACAATTTTGAGCATGCACCCCCATTATACGTATGTATATTTATTTATTTATAAATTATATACATATACTACTGTACTAATGTATTATGTACATTATAAAACAACCTTTTTTAATTTCTATTTTTTGTGTGAGATAAAGATGAAAAACAATATTTTTAAAATAATTTTTTATTTTAATTTTATTTTATTAACAGTACAGAAAACCTTTTTGCTCTCACTAAAAAATTATTATTATTAATAATAATATTTTTAGTGAGAGCAATATGATTGAATATGCTTAATTATTTTTGAAAATCTTGGTTTAACACTTTGTGATACAGCAATTCAAAGGTCTGGTTCTAAATTCAGTTTATTTCGATACTTGGTTTTAATGGCTGTCATCGCTGAAAAAGACACTTCACAAGGATACGTAGATCCAAATGGAAGAAATGCATCATTGGCTGCGATTACTAAATCGTGATACTCATTTTTCAATCCCATCCACCAATTATACAAAAGTTTTTGTTGAAATCTGGCATGTAAATTTCCATCTTCCCTGATGTCAATCAGTTGTTCTTGCAAACTAATCAGAAGCTGTTGCATTTTTATATTTTTAACAAATGGGTTCAAAACCCACTGAAACTCTTCATTTGGAAGATTTTTAAACAGGTTAGAAAATTCTGTTTCCAGGTTTTTTAAGTGTGCAGATATGAGAGATTTTATAGGTGACACACTTACATCATTTTTAGCAACAAAAATCATATAACAATGGAAACCTTTCCAAACACCCGTTTTCAAAATGCTCTCTCCATAGCACAAGTTTCTTTTGATAAGCAGTTACTTTCCCACTCATTGTTAAAACGTCACCTTTACCCTTAAGGGACAGATTTTGTGTGTTTATTTTTTCAAAAATATCTGCTAGGTAACATACTACTGATAGCCACTTGCCATCACAGAAAAGGTCAACAAATTTGGAACTCTTGTCTTTTTGTAAAAGAAAAATGCATAACTCATAAGTTCGACAACTCTGTGCTGGTCCCTCCCCTGCAGGTGTCTACCCTTCTTGCTTCACCCCCAGAATCCTCTGGCACCTGCACCTTTTGTTACCCCTGCACCCTCCTGGTGCCTCCCCCTTCCCTCACTGCCCCTGCCCCCTTTGCCCTCTTTTTCCCTGATGCCCACCCCTCACCACCCTCTGCCCCCATTCCTCTCATGCCCCTGTGCCCTCACACGACTGGCTCCATCATCTTCCTCATGCCCACCCCTTCTTTCAAGCCTTATCCCAGCACCTCCCCCTCCTCCCCTCTAGCCTCCAGTGCCCTAACCCTCTCCTCTCCCAGCATCACCCTGTCCCCCTTCCCACTGACACCTCCCCTCCTGCCCTTTTCCTCATTGTCTCCACTTGATCCCCTGGCATTTGTCTCTCCTCCGCCTTGTCCCTTAAGTGCCTTCCCCTTTCTTCTCCTGACCTGCCCCTTCCCCTCCTCCCCTCAGCACAAGCCCCTTCCTCTCCCAGCCCTTCCCCCTATTTTCCCCCCTTCTGCCTTCCAATTTGCGGGGCTGGAGTCTGTGATCAGGCCCCAGAAGTCCCCGCAGCCCTGGCCCCAGCTGCTTCCGGGGCTCCAGACCAAGTGCTGGGCTGCGCACTGCAACGCTGGGCCGAGTGGTTTTAAAGTTCTGGGCCGTGACATCATGCCATGCCTGGGTGTGTCCCCTCTCAACTGTTGTGCGGCCGTGCATGCGCTCCCTCGGCCCCACCGTCCCCCATACATGTCCAGTGCCGGGGAATTTTCTTCCCGTATCCCCAATGGATTGTTTTGCGCACCCCACTTTTGAGACCATTGCTCAAGGGCATGCCACCAAGGCCCTCAGACACAGTGCAGCCAGTCGCTTCAGAGCAACCCCAACCCACTTTATTCCCTGAGGCTTCAGAGAAACCAGTCAATGGAAGCTATGAGATTTTGCTAGGGGTGGGGGCAGCATGTGAAGCCTCCCCCACCCTCCAGTGTCCGGGGCAGAGAGCCACAGGGAGCACATTTTGAGGCGCCTGGGGCTGCAGTAGGCAGAGAGCCTGCCCCAGGATCCTGAAGGACTGCTGTCCAGGAGTTGCCTAGGAAAGCAGCTCCCTGCCACATCTTGCCTCTGGAACCCCAGTACCTCCCTCTCCCCAGTTCCCTGTCCCAGGTTACTATCCAAACCCTCTGACCCCCTTCCTCTCCTCCCTCAGGTCACCTGCACTCCCTCCTCCATCCCTCCCACAGCCTAGAATCTTCTCCTCCTTCTCTGACCCCACACTGTTTCCTGCACCGAGTCCCCTACCCCGAGATCCTTTCTTCACCCACCTCCGGCCCAGACCCTGCACTCCCTCTATCGAAAAGTGTAGCCCTTTACCACTTACCAGAATCTTGGAGTGCCCCCCCACCACCAAAAGTTATTGCTCATTCCTGCTCTAGGGTTACACAGCTTTCTCTTCTACCTACTCTCAATAGATTGAGAAAAACTACCCTCTTACAAGAATTTGAGTTTACATAGCACCTTTCAAATTAAACAGGACTTAAATAAGTCATACAATACTTCTGCACGTAGGGAAGGATCCCAATGTAAAGATGAAGGAATGTAAGCAAAGAGATAACAGGATTTGTCTTATGTCATGCAGGGGAAAAAAAATCTGTGAGGGAGACGGGAATCCTAGTTCTCTTGAGTCCCAATCCTATGGCTTAAGGATGAGACTGTCGTTCCTCTCATGCTTCTCTTTGAAAAATCAGGTATCAACAGGGAGGCCAAAGATTAAGCTAGCATGAGCAACCCGCCCTTTAGTCAGAGATAGACAGTGTTGAGGCAGCACAGGGAGATAAGACATAAGTTTGTGTTGCTGCTTTCCTTGCCGTACCTTTTCCCTGGACAGCAGACTTCGGTCTTCAGTAGAGTCAATGAACAGAAATCGTTTACAAAGAAAAAATGTGTTTGTACCTTTTTATGGCCTTTAATGAGGTGCAAAGATGTCCCTTCTTTGTTTTTGAATATTTTTGCTCTTATTTTTATTTCAGATTGCACAGGCAACCTTAATTATGGCATTTCCTAATTTCTGAGTGTTTGACTTTAAAAGCTTAATAAACTTTTAGTTCCTTTTTAATATACTATATAGTTTCAAAGCTGAAACATGCAGTTTAGTATTGACTGTACTTGAAAACTATTTATTCCTACAACGTCATGACTAGGGATGTATTAGTGCATATGTTTAAATGGTTACATGCAAGGCCGCCTTCTGCACCACGGCCTCTGGATCAGTTGGTAGTGGGGGGTTGGCAGGTGGGAGGTGGTGCTCCCAGGGAGCTGGCTTTTAAGCCTATTCCCTGGGTGCTCCGGCTCCCGTGTGTAAACATGTGTAACTGCTGAACATTTCAACACTTACACATTTACCAAATCCACTCCCCCACTGCATTTTAACATCCCTGGTCATGACTGTTGCTAGTAGGTTACATGTTATAAATATCTTACTTAACACGTCAGGGCATTGAATGCAAAAAACAATCAAGATTACCAAGCATTTATTCAAGGTCAAATCTAATATTTGCAAACTTTTCCGCTGAATTTTCAACTATTCCAGGTAGCATTATGCTATGCAGCCACTTCTGACAAATAGTTACCTGCATAACTAAGATATGTTAGGGATGAATCCACTTACCGTGGAAGTATATGAGAGTCTTACCACTGGATTTACTGGGGAGTTATTCAGGGTCCGTAAAAGCAAGAAAAAAAATTAATAGAAGGAAGCAAGGAAAGAGTGCTTGTGAACAGATGGGAAGAAGAATGTGAATGAGAAGGAAAGAGTGAAAGTGTTAAAAGAAGCATCTTAGTAAAAGAGAGAAAATGCCAAGTATAGCAGCAAAGGAGAAGACGTGGGAGTAAAGAAGACTGGCAAGGCACTGTGAAAAGAAGAGTGAATGATAATAGTTGGACTGAATTTAGGTAGAGGGAATGAGGCGAATGGAAATGTTAGACAGTTAATGAGAATGAATGTGGAAAGAGAAAGTATGGGGACCGGGAGAGGTTAAATGATCAGACTGGGCTATTCAATACATTACGCTCACTTAGGCAGTCATCTCTAATGCAGGAAAATAAAACTAAAGACAACATTGCTTAAGATCAGTCATTTTTGTGAGAATAAAGTCACTTCTTCATTTGATTAAATGTTCTTGTTTAGCAAGAATTACACAAATTAACTATCAACCTCTCTTGTGTATTTACAGTGTGATCCCTACATGGATTTTTATATAGGAAGCTCATGAGATTGCTTTTACGCTGACTGTTTCTTTAAAAGGCAAAAATTATTATACCATTGTAGAATGGGTCAGAAATATAACCTTCTAAAAATGAAAGCTATATTCATTTTATCAAAATATCTTCAGCTAAGCAGCTTCATTACAACAGAAAGATGACATTTTCCTTATTTTGCTGCTTTTATTTATTTCAATGGGAGCTGCTGCTTGTTGGGACCTCTGAGAAAGACTTCTCAAGCTGGACGCTGAAAATCTGAGACCAACTGTGAAAATATAGCTGTGTCTTTCTTCATTTCATCTACAGTTTGTAGACAAGTATTTTGCTGGCTGATGCTGTATATTTAAGAGACAAGCTAAGTGAGGTAATATCTTTTATTGGACCAACTTCTGCTGGTAGAATAGACAAGAACTCTCTGAAGCTCAAAAACTTCTTTGGGTCTGGAAAATGTAACCAGGGAGTCACAATTAAACAACAGGTGGAAAAGGCTGTTAATCATACTGAAGAATACCAAGACTTAGAAACCATTTCAAACCACTCCCCACACAAAAGGCAGGTATCTTCCAGGAAACAGCCAACTTCTTCCAGAAAATCCACAATATTAACAATTTCCTTCAGAACACATTCTGTCCCATTATGAATGTCCCTTTCCTATACGCCAATATCCCTCTCAGTGATGGAATCACAGCTTCTCTCAAGACAAAGGACAATTCTCAGATATACGTGCCAAAAATGTTGCTCAACTTGACAACACACAGTTTGTCCAAACCACAGGAACAGTCACAGGTACAGCTGTGATGGTTCTGCAATATGCCCATCTCTTCTTGGGACACCTCAAGGAAGAATTTCTGGGAAAATGCATCACACAAGCAATGATATACATTGATGACACTTTCATTCTCTGGACAGATGACCTAACTACCTCACAGATTTCCACTACAACTTCAATAGCCATCACTGGGTTTGTTTGGTGAGCCATGCCTCTACTGAGAAATGGCCTGAGGCTATCAGAATTACTTCACAGACCCCTAAATCATCCTCAGGTAATAATTAAGTTAATTAAGTGTGTCCTGCTGCGATGTTCAGGCAATTCTTCTCTACCCCAAAAGTCTTGCCTCTGAGTAGACAAAGACAAAAATATTTTCCCATCATTATGAAAGTGTTAGTGGATAATAGGGATGTTAATGTGTACAGGATAAACCTCAGACTCATCAGTTAACCCACATGGTTATGCAAACATTTCCTCTGCATCAGAGGCGAGGGGTGGGGTGGGAGTGCACAGTAACTGGTATGTTCAGGGAACCTCCTGCCTCCCATGCTGCCACCACTGATAGAGAGGCAGCACCCCGGGGGAGGGGAAAACCAGCTTAAAAGGTGCCCAGCTCACATCTACCCCCTGTTGCACCCCAAATCCCTGCTCCAGGTCACAACCCCCTCCTTCATCCAAACTCTCAGACCCCACACCCTTGGCCACTTACCAAAATCTTGGAATGGTTCCCTATCAAAAGTTATTACCCACCCTCCGGCTAGACAATATAGGGATATTAGTGAATATCTGACTACCCGAGAGGCATAAGCTTATCAGGTAGTCGAGTGGAGTAACTATTACTCGCTTCCCCCCGCCTTGCTGCCTCTGTGAGAGGCAGTATGGGGGTGGGGGTGGAGAACAGGAGCTGGTGCTGGGGGTAAATGGTTTAAAAGTTGGTTCCCCAGCACCGTCTCTGCCTGCCCCTATCAGAGGCAGCAGGGGTAGGGAGTAAGGGAGGCTGCTGCGAAGCAGCCTCTGCCCATAACAGGTTCATTGAGGGGGTCAACAATCATGTGGACAAGGGGGATCCAGTGGATATAGTATACTTAGATTATAAGAAAGCCTTTGGTGAGGGACCTTAAATAATTAAGTTGTCATGGGACAAGAGGGAAGGTCCTTTCATGGATTGACAACCGGTTAAAAGATGGGACACAAATGGTAGGAATAAAAGATAAGTTTTCCGAGTGGAGAGAGGTAACTAGTGGAGTCTCCCAAGGGTCCATCCTGGGACCAATCCTATACAACTTATTTATAAATGATCTAGAGAACGGGGTAAACAGTGAAGTGGTAAAATTTACAGACGATACAAAACTGCTCAAGATAGTTAAGACCAAAGCAGACTGAAGAGCTTCAGAAAGATCTCACCAAACTAAGTGATTGGGCAACAAAATGGCAAATGAAATTTAATGCTGATGAATGTAAAGTAATGCACATCGGAAAAAAATAATCTCAACTATACATACAATGGGATGTAGCTAAATTTAGTCCCCAACTACTCAAGAGAGATCTTGGAGTCTTTGTGGATAGTTCTCTGAAAACATCCACTCAATCTGCAGTGGCACTCAAAAAAGCAAATAGAATATTAGGAACCATTAAAAAAGGGATAGAGAATAAGACAGAGAATAATTATTGCCTCTATATAAAATCATGTTACGCCCACATCTTGAATACTGCGTACAGATTGCTCTCAAAAAAGATATATTAGCATGGGAAAAGGTTCAGAAAAGGGCAACAAAAATGATGAGGGGTTTGGAACAGGTCCCATATGAAGAGAGATTAAAAAAACTTGGACTTTTCATCTTAGAAAAGAGGAGACTGAGGGGGATATGATAGAGGTCTATAAAATCATGACAGGTGTGGAAAAAGTGAATAAGGAAAAGTTATTTACTTATTTCCACAATATAAGAACTAGGGGTCACCCTAGGCAGCAGGTTTAAAAACAAACAAAAGGAAGTTCTTCACTCAGTATGCAACCAACCTGTGAAAGTCCTTGCCAGAAGATATGGTGAAGACTAGGATTTTAACAGAGTTCAAAAAAGATCTGGATAGATTCATGGAGGTTAGGTCCTTTCATGGCTATTAGCCAGGATAGGTAGGAATGGTGTCCCTAGTCTCTGTTTGTCTGCAAAAGGGTTACAGGAGAGGGATCATGTTAGAATTACCAGTTGTGTTCCCTCCCTCTAGGGCATCTGGTATTGGCCACTGTTAGCAGACAGGATACTGGGCTAGACGGACCTTTGATCTGATCCAGCATGGACGTTCTTACACAAGGCTCGCCGTTGGCACAGGCTGCTCCAGTAGCAGCCACTGTCTCCTGGGGTCCCAGAGGGGATGTGGGCCCAGCCCATAGGGCTTCTGCCACTAAGC
Organism: Pelodiscus sinensis; assembly: GCF_052426305.1. Classification (NCBI taxonomy): domain Eukaryota; kingdom Metazoa; phylum Chordata; order Testudines; family Trionychidae; genus Pelodiscus; species Pelodiscus sinensis. Next base: position 23,855,819 of record NC_143064.1, on the reverse strand, counting down.
AGGCCCTATTCACGGTGGCCCAGGCTGGCTCCCATGAACAGGGGCTGCTGGACTCAGCTCAAGCTGGGACCAAGCAGTCCCGGCTTGTGCTGATCTGGGATGCTGCATCTCTGCAAATTGTATAGACTACATAATTAGTCAGATAACTGCAATGTAACATTCATAAAACAATGCACAATGTACATGCAAGTATTGCTGCACACTAAAGAGCTTGAGGAAAATGAAATACAACATGAATTCAAAACAACGAGGAGGGTGATAGACAAACATTTTAATAATGTGGAACTAATGATAAATTATTAATATTAAAACCTTGCTTTTTTTTAGCGTTATCTTTTTTCCTCATATATTTAACCCTAGCCTTTCTATTTTTACGTTATTTCCTCCCACAAAATTAGAAAGAGAACCACCATTTTATTTGGACTTCTCATTTGCTTCCTTTCTTTCCCCTCTTCTATTTGAGATTAGGTGATCTATCAGTGAAATTTCATTTCAGCAATTACTGCCTTCTCCTGCACTCAACAATGTTTGCTAACTACATACGCCCATTTGTTTATAAGCCGACCCCCACATACTTAGAGAAAAAATAGTAAAAAGTCACTGACCCATTTATAAGTCAACTTCAGAGAACAGCAGTTTGGAACCTAATAAATGAGCCTATGACTTTTAAATTTATTTTTCTCTGTTAAGTTTGGAGGGGGGGGGGGTGGAGGGTTGAGTCTCAGACCACTACGGCTCTGCCTGATGGCTCGTATTAAATTTAAAAGGCAGAGCCACAGTGTCTGGGATCTGGTGCAAGCTGGGACTGCTTTGTCCCAGCTCATGCTGGGTCCCCCACTGCTGCCCTGCCTTTTAGATCCCTTCCTAAGCCACAGTGGGATTTTTTCCCAAAAAAGTCGGCTTATGGACGAGTATATATGATAGTTTTTAAAGTAATGTTAGTGGAAGTGATGGCTTTTGCAGAAGTTGCTAAACCATGCATTAATGCGTTTGCTTTCAAGGTACTTTACCATCTACCCCACCCTATCATCTCTCATTCAGTATAAAAAATTTGACTTTTGCCTGATGCCAGCCTCCATTGCCCGCTTGTTATACAGTATTTTTAAACAAGTACCTTTGTGCACATATGCTGCACGTCATGCTTGGGAGGAGTTTCCAGCAAACATTCTGTAACCCACTTCAAATCCTTCCTTAAAACTAATCTTTGCTGTGAAGCTTACAAAAACTTAACAACAGTTAGTGTACTAAGATCACTGCCTCTGGTGCTGACCAATATTTTCTCAATCATTCTTTATGCTTCGCCATCTATCTCCATCTCTTGCCTCGTCATATACATAAACTCTCTTGTTCTGTGTTTCTATAGCACTTAAACTATGGGGGTCCTGGTCCACAACTATAGATCCTCAGCATTACAACAACAAAGTATTATTACGAATAACAAAAAGTTGAAAGAACAGTGCTTTAGATTAAGTGTTCCTTCCTTTTCTAGGTCTCCAAATTTCACAACATTTGCCTAAACACATTCTTTCTCAACAATACAAGGGTCACAATTATAACAGTTTTGTTTTTTTGAACAGTTGTCGACAGCTTAGAAACAGAGAGATAATGACAGAAATCAAAGTCTGATGGGGCTCAGTAGGTATCACTAAGTAATCTGGAGATTTTTGCAAAATATCATGCCATATCACCGTCATTTCACTAACTACAAATGTATGCCTACTTCATTACAAAGCAGACAGCCTAACACTACATTCCCACTCTCTGCATCACTCTCCAAAATCATCTTTCTATTAAAAATTTTCTAATGATGTAACTTTTCAAGATCATTCAAATAGACCAACAATAAATGTTACAAGTTGATGAACTCTTTTGTCTGTTTTAAATCCACTGTGCATAAATATTGCATGAGAACAGTACTGCAGTACCTCATCATAAAAAGGATAAGGATTAAGTTTCTGTCTTATGTCTGAATTTCTGTCTTAAACATGTTTAAAAACAAGACCCCTTTTATCATGTGTACTAGTCTTTTGTTATTTATTTCAGCCCAGCCATTTTATCCATCTAAGCAAATAATTAGAACTAGATTCTGATAAATGATAGCATTATGTCTGTCACAGGCATTTAATCAGAACCAATGGTAATAAATAGCTAGTCAAATAATGTACTTCTGAAATAAATATATTTAAAATTTCAGTTTGATGATAAATAGCTATTCAAGAGTTTTTCAAGGGTAGCTCATTCATTTTAACATTTAGATGCAGTAATATTTGAGATTGTTTACAATACTCTTACTTTACCACTCTGTTTTGCATTGCTACAGTTTTGATGTTACTATTTTGGAGCCAGATTACCAAAAAATGTTATTTGGAAGCCAACAACAACAACAACAAAAAAGGTTATTTTGCAGTATCTACTAGTATTACCAAAGATACAGCATCATGTATTACCAAAGATATTCACAGCCGACAACAGAAATTCTGACTTGCATATTAATAATATAACTGGTATCTCAATCTGAGTACATGATTGTTATAGTTGTCTTTGGACAACATAAACATAATACAGCAAGGCATTTTCTGCAACAGTTTTAGCATTTCAGCAACGTGTGTGTGTGTGTGGGGGGGGATCCTTCCCTGTTGTTATGCTGTTTCAATGGAGCTGAATTATCATTAAAGACTTTGCCATTAAATTCTAAGTGAAGGTCATAAAAATTGTTTGGACTTTAAAGGTGACGATGTTTAGATTTCACCTTTCACATTTTGTCTATGACAAGTTATAAAATATTGTATTCTTTTAAATGTATTTTAAAAAGTGGTGGAAAAGAGGGAGAATTACTGAACAAATGTCAGGAAATAGAGATAAGAATGGAAAATGTCAAGAAGAAAAAAAATCAACACAGAAATAGAAGGAGATAAAATGGAGTGTACAGCCAGCCAATTCAGAAAAAAAAAGAAGCCAATAGAAGTTATTTTCTCTGTGAAAATAATTTTTAAAATATCCACGGTAAAGTACTTATCCAAAATATATGTATTCTAGCACTTAAGATGCACGTAATGTTAACTATGCAGTAGGATTATCAACACAAATCTCTTCAACCCATGTTTAAAAGGGGAAGTTTATTTCAAAATCAAACAGGAACTTAATTGGTATAACAAAAAGGAATCCTTCTCTCACCTCTATTGCTTGGCATTGCTACTGACATAATGATTAGAAAAAGTGTAGATGGATACAACCCAGGCATTATAACAATAATACACTAGATTCGATTTTGCTGATGACATAGGTCTTTTAAGTGACAGCTAAAACTACATGCAAGTCAAGAATGAAAGTGTCCAGCATTGTCAAAAAGAGAGTTAATTGGTTATGGAGAAAAAAAATCAAATGAGAACTCCCAACTCTCACATGACTTTGGAAAGCAAAGGAATACAGGAACAGAATCAACTAACATATCCTGACATTAATGTTCAAGTCATTGGGATGTCCAGAAGGAAATAGCATCATGAAATGGCAAGGCAGCAGCTGCATTTACTTTAAACAAGATTTGTGCATCAAAAACCTACTGTTTAAAGATCAAATTCTGAATCTTCAACTCAAATGTTATTTCTCCTTGAATATATAGATATGAAAGCTGGAAATCCAGAACTACAGACAAACAGACATCTAAATGCATTTGAAAGCAAAAGACTTACACAAATACTAGGTATTAATAGAGGGAATTTATAACAAATGCCTAGATTTCTCAGAATGCAACAGCCCACTATCTCTGAAGATACCCAGAAATTATGGAAATAGTTCATAGTTAATAATGAAACCAAATCTTGTACAACAGCAGGAATATCACTAGACAGCTGAAAGAGGAATGGTACAGGATCGTTCATGCTGTAAGTAATACGTGATGGCACGGGAAGAATTCAGACTTATCTGGAAGTTAACAGACTTCAAGTACTCAGCTCAATCTTGCTGTTATATCTGGAACTTTCATTTAATGGTCTGCAAGAGATGCGATGCCTAAATACGTTTATTTAGCAAATTGTAGATTAACATACATTTATTCAGATTTTTCATTTTTACATCTTTATTATGTCAAAAAATGGTGAATATGTGTCTTGTTTATTAGAGTTTGTTTTTTTTACTGGTGATGTGTCAAGCTGCAGTGGATGGCAATTGTAATTAAATTAAAAATGCACAAAATCAACATTTTTTAGTTAAATAAAGCTAACATAAATGTACTGATACATGAGAAAACATATAGCATGCAAAACATGTTTTGTATTTAAAACTGATGTATCATAACAGGAAGTATTATCTGAAGTTAATTAACAGGATTTATTGTTTCTGGTCATCATGTTCTTCAAGAGGAGGGGTGGGAAACCTAAGGCTCAGGGGCCAGATGTGGCTCCCAGCGTGCCTGGATCTGGCTGGAGGATTAGGGCTTCCCACCCCCCAGCACTGGGGAGCCCACACTAGCACTCCAGGCCCCTTACCATCCCCCTGTGGGGCTGGAGCACACAAAATCTACTAGCCTGGGCCTCCCAGGCTCTGGCGTGTGAGGGGAATATCTTCCCACTTCTCAGTCAGGGGCTACATCAATGAGGAGGATTTTTGCTGCGGGGGGAGGGGCAATTTCTTCTTACTTGTACGTGCCCCTTGACTGATTTTTCTGTAGGTCAGTAGCCCCAACCCAAAAAAGGTTCCTCACCCCTATTCAAGACTGTAGAACTAGCACAATTCATATATGCTTTCATTTACAGATTGAAAAAAGAAAACTAGCTTCACCAATCCGTTTCTCAACTTAGAATGAACTGTCCTTTTACTCAACTAACTGAATAAACTGAAATGAGTATTTTCTGCTCCCACTAGAAAGGTGAAACGTCAAACCTGGTTTAGGCATTCAAATTCTGGTCACAAAGGCTTAGCCACTACTTGATTTAAAAAAATTAACTAAAATTTATATAGAGAGAGTGCATCTATCTGCCTGTGAGTCCGTTTGTTCAAGAAATCCTCCTAACTGGTAAGAGCTAGGACCACCAAATCGATGTGCAGTTTCCTCTTTTCATAATTTAAATCAAGATCAGGGTTTGGTTGTCCCAGGAAAATGGGGAATGCCTTGAATGGGACTGTTTTCTATAACACAAAAAGGGAGGGAGTGATTGAAGGTCATCAATACTACAGAGTGACCACCACCAACCGAATAGCTACCTGGGGACAGGGCTCCACATGGAATGATTGGCAAAAAACGGAATTTCTATACTTGCAAAAAAAATTTGATTTCCTGTTACATAAGCATTCAATTAAATATTTTGCTCAGGGTGGGATCAACATGAAATCAGAGATGCAAATGACAAGTCAACTAGTGACTATCTGATGAGCAAATGCTCATCGGATAGTTGACACACTAGTCGCTTCCCCCTCCCCCTTGCTGCCTCTATCAGAAAGAGGCGGGGGGAGGGGAAGGGAAGGGAAGGGAAGAAAGGGGTGCTTCAAAGCAGCAGCAGAAACGCCAAGTAGAGCCTGATACCGGGCTCCCTGGCAGCTCAGAGTGGCAGCTCACAGTTCCCAGGACCCCAGGCTCCATGCGATACAGCTGCTTTGAAATGCTGTGAGGAGCAGAGGGCCAGCAGGGGACTGCTTGAGTCCCCCTGCTGGCCCCGTGCTGCCTGCAGCGCTTTCGCCTTTGAAATGTAGCAACAGCCTTGGGGTTGTGGCAACACATCAAAGGCGGAGGCTCCCTTATTGACTAATTGAATAGTTGACACAATTGAATGGAATATTTGATTAGCCAATTAATCTAAATGTAACATCTCTACTTGAAATTAATGTTTTGTTTTTTTAACTAAACCAAAACTGCATCTGCCTATGGTGCCAGAGTATATGAAGGAAGGTGTACCGGGATGCTTTCCACCTCTGTTTTCTGCTATAGGCTCCATTTTCTGTGGTGCACTGCATACTCCCATGACTGACATGTAGTGATCAGGGGAGATCTGATCCCGGCCCATGGGAAGAAATAACAGTATAAGACACTCAAACTTCCATCAGACAGTGGCCCCACAGGATGATGCAATATTGAATTGATTCAAAATGAAACATTTAAATTCAGATCAACACCCTGAAAGAAAACATTTCAACAATTCTGTAATTAAACTCTTTCAGAATTTGTTTCATTAAAAATGTTGATGTTTTGATCTTTCATTTCAAGACAAAATACAAATGTTGAAATATCAGAATGTCCCAGAAGGCAGAAATTCTGATTTTCTCATAGCCATAGTTAATCAAGATGGTCTATTAACCCAGTTAAAAACTATTCCAATCTGTAGACTAAATCTTAACTGTTTCATAAGCAGGGTTACACTAGCATCTGACTAGAATTATGAAACAGTGGTGCTTGTAAAAGAAGACTAGCTGTCATAGGGCTCCCTGGTGATTCTTGGTACTGTACTACTGTCAGTCACATACTACCTGTGCCCCTTTAATAGAGACTGTTACAGTTGCCTTTTCTTCCTTTTTATAGTTACGTTGGCTGCTACAGAATTTAATCTTTTCCAATGCAGTGTATTCTGAATCAAACATTCTAAATCAAATAACAATGACACAGGATTAAAATGTAAATAGGTTTTCAGCCAGTCAATTACAGCAGACATTATGATGATGAGCTTAAAAAAAAAAAGAACTAGATCTGCTATGATTGGAATTAAAATATGTTATAAATAGTAATTTAAAAAATTAAGATTTTTATGGAAAATATACACTAGATATACAGGCAGTCCCCGGGTTACGTACAAGATAGGGACTGTAGGTTTGTTCTTAAGTTGAATTTGTATGTAAGTCGGAACTGGTACATATTGTAGGGGAAACTCTAGCCAAACATTTCTCTAGAGCTCAGTTTTATTCTCCCACACCTCACTTCCCTCAGTCCTTTATTCTCAAGCTGAGGTGTCTGCTGAGAAAAGCCACTCCGCGTCTCCCTGGTCTGCTGGAGGGGAGCGCTAGCTTCGCGTCTCCCTGGTCTGCTGAGGGGAAGCAGCTAGTGTGGAGTTTCCTCACCCCGTTTGTATGTAGGGATCCGATGTAAGTCGGATCCATGTAACCTGGGGACTGCCTGTACTAATAAAACGATGTGTTGGCAAGAAAGAATAGAGATGTAAAACAGTATTTTTATAACATTTTACCATCAAGTGAAAAAATAATCACATTAAATATTTAATCAACCAGTTTTAATATTTATTCAAATACTATTCTATCAAAAAATACATTCAATACATATTTTCTACTATTCAACAAGTTCTACACATTTTTAAGTGTATTAAAATTAACAGTAACTATGATAATATAGCGTTTTAGTCCTTTTAGAGTACAAGGAGCATGGTTTGGGTTGGTAGTACAGACACTTCCTAACCTGGAGCTGAACCGCGGAGCAGCCCCAGAACAAGCCTTGTGCCCCAGCAGCAGTCAGGCAGCCACCACTAACCACGGTGAAAGGACTGTATTTGTAAAAATAACTCAACTCTTAGAACTGGTCACAACTAGTTAAATATATTTGAAAGATTTTTATTTATTTTTTTACTTTGTATAGATTTGTGTTTAAAAGTCTAAGAGTTGGAATGTGAATTCATAGTTTATACAGGGCCATAAAGAGAAAGGTCAGCTCTGAGGTTATTAGGTCCCAACTAATTTTAAGTTAATTTATATGTTGAAAACAAATCTTTTAAAATAACACTCCTGAATCATAGAATCCTAGAACTGGAAGGGGCCTTGAGCGGTTATCAAGTCAGTCCCCTGCATTCATGGCAAGACCAACCACCATCAGATCATCCCTGACAGATGTTTACTTAAACCTGCTCTTTAACATCTCCAATGATGGGTATTCCACAACTTCCTCAGGCAATTTATTCCAGCACTTAACCACCGTGACAGTTGGGAAATTTTCCCTAAAGGCCAAACTAAGCCTCCCTTGCTGTAGTTTGAGCCCACTGCTGCTTGTCCTATCATGAGAGGTTAAAGGAGAATAATTTTTCTACTTCCTCCTTGTAATACCCTTTCAGGTACTTGAAAGCTGTTATCCTGTCCCCTCTGTCTTCTCTTTTCCAAACTACACAAGCCCAATTCTTTCAGCCTTCCCTCATAGGTCATATTTTCTAGACCTTTAATCATGCATCTGATGAGGTGGGTCTTTGCCTATGAAAGCTTATACTCCAACACTTCTGTTAGTCTATAAGGTGCCACAGGACTCCTCGCTACTTAATCATTCTTGTTGCTCTTCATGGAATCTTCTCCCATTTCTCCACATCTTTTTTGAAATGTGCCCAAAATTGGACGAAATACTCCAGTTACAGTCTAATCACAGAGTAGAGCAGGAGAATTACAGTAAAACTCCGATAGTCCGGCATCTCATGGTCTGGCACTCCTGATGGTCCGGCACCATCAGGAACCCGGAAGTGCTCCAGGCAGCCGGACCATTGGAGCTGCTCTGCCCCCAGCTTCCTGGATTCAGCCGCTGCTAAAACTGACCAGCGGCTGAATCGGGGAAGCTGGGGGCAGAGCAGCTGGAGTGCTGCCGGGTAGGTACCACAGCGCTGCCCCTCGGGGCTGCTAGACCAAGCCGGCAGCACCACATCTGTCCCCGATTCAGCCGCTGCTGAAACTGATCAGGGGCTGACTCCAGGAGCTGCTCTGCCTCGGGCTTCCGGGAATCAGCCCCTGATCAGTTTCAGCAGCAGCTGACTTGGGGACACCTGGGACAGAGCAGCTGGGGTGCTGCCGGGTTGGTCTTGCAGCACCAAGGGTTGCCGCTCCCAGACCAACCTGGCAGCGCCCGAGCTGCTCTGCCCCAGGCGTCTGGATTCAGCCGCTGCTGAAACTGACCAGCGGCTGACTCAAGGAAGCCCGAGGCAGAGCTGCTCTACCTCGGGCTTCCTGGAGTCAGCCACTGATTAGTTTCAGCAGCAGCTGACTTGGGGACACCTGGGGCAGAGCAGCTGCGGTGCTGCCGGGTTGGTCCAGTAGCGCTGAGGAGCGGCGCTGCGGGACCAACCCGGCAGCACCCCAGCTCCTCTGCCCCAGGCATCCCCAAGAGCAGCTGGGGTGCTGCCGTGTTGGTCTCACCGCACCAAGGGTCGGCGATACTGGACCAACCCGGCAGCACTCCAGCTACTCTGCTGCAGGCGTCCCCGATTCAGCTGCTGCTGAAACTGACCAGCAGCGGCTGAATCAGGGACACCTGGAGCAGAGCCGGACTATCAGAAGGGGGGGCTATGAGGGGTCTGGGATCAGACCCCTCATAGCCTTTCCTTCTGATAGTCCGTCATATTTTATAATCCGGCACCCCCTAGGTCCTAAAGGTGCCGGATTATCAGAAGTTTACTGTGCAGTCCCCGGGTTACGTACAAGATAGGGACTCTAGCTTTGTTCTTAAGTTGAATCTGTATGTAAGTCGGAACTGGCGTCCAGATTCAGCCGCTGCTGAATCTGACCGCCAGTTCTGACTTACATACAGTTTCAACTTAAGAACCCCAAGTCAGCTGCTGCTGAAACTGATCAGCCGCTGATTCCTTTCAGCAACGGCTGACTTGGGGATGCCTGGGGCAGAGCAGCTGGGGTGCTGCCGGGTTGGTCCAGTAGTGCCCAGAGCGGCGCTGCGGGACCAACCGGCAGCGCCCCAGCTGCTCTGCCCCAGGGTCCACAACAAAAGCCTGGCCTGCTGGGAGGGGGGGAGGGCACACTAGCTGCACCCCCCCCCCCCAACAGACCAGGGACACGGGGAGCAAAGCCGCAGCGGCGGGGTGCCTCGCCTCTGAGGCTTTGCTCTGGCGCGGGACCCGCCGCCGCTGCGGCTTTGCTCCCGGTGCCCCTGGTCTGCTGGAGACGGTCCCCAGCAGACCAGGGGCACCGCGAGCAGCTTTTCTCGCCCCGGAGGTCGAGGTGGCTGACCGCTGCCTGCGAGCTCCGGGGCGAGAAAGCCCCGTTTGTAAGTGCAGATCCGACATAAGTCGGATCCGCGTAAGTCGGGGACTGCCTGTACTTCTTGTGTCTTGCTTACAACACTCCTGTTAATGCATCTCAGAATGATGTTTGCTTCTTCAATAGTGTAAGACTGGTAACTTATATTTAACCTGTGATCCACTGACACTTAGATCCCTTTCTGCAGTACTCCTTCCTAGACAAAATAGGAAGTGACTGTATGCATGAAATGGATTGTTCCTCCTCAAGTGAAGTACTTTGTATTTGTCCTTATTGAATTTCCATCCTATTTACCTCAGACCATTCTGAATTATAAACCAATCCTTCAAAGCACTTAGAACTGCTCCTTTATATAAGCGTACTCTCAATGCTATTACCTAAATCACTGATGAAAATATTGAAAAAAGAACTGGTCCCAAAACTGGCCCCTTAGGAATCCCACTTGTTGTGCCCTTCTAGCATGACTGTGAAACATCAATAACTACACATCCTAAACTCAAAACTCCAGTCATCTGAAGAAGTGGGCTGTGCCCACAGAAGCTCATGATAGCATCTATATGTTTTGTTAGTCTATAAAGTGCTACCAGAGCATTTGTTGTTGTTTTTTTAAAGTTTATCCCGTACAGACTAACTCAGCTACCCCCTGAAGTCTCTAAGACTTCAGTTATCCAACTATTTACACCCACCTATGTTGTATTTCCCTAGTTTATTGATGAGAAAATCATGCAAGACTGTATCAAATGCTTTACTAAAGTCTAGGTATACCATGTCCACCGCTTCACCCTTATCCACCAGGCTTGTTATCCTATCAAAGAAAGCCATCAGGTTGTTTTGACAGGATTTGTTCTTTACAAATCCATGTTTACTGTTAACTATTACCTTAATTTCTTCCAGATGTTTGCAGTAAGGATGTTAAGAGGCGGGTAATTCACTAATCATGTAGTCAATAACATTTTTATCAAGTACACCAGCGGTTCTCAAACTTTTTGGGCTCCGGAGCCCTTTACATGCATAAAAATTTATGCGGAGCCCCAGTGGTCCACTGATTGTATGTGTTGTACCTATTGATGTTTCCAGTTCATCAACCTCGCCTGGAGCCCCTGGAGATGTCTTGCAGGGCTCTAGGGCTCCGCAAAGCAGTTTGAGAAACACTGAACTACACAATTAGTCAATAAAAGAAGGTTTGATCAGTCGCAGCTCATACCAGTTCCAGTAGCTACCCCACTGCGCCCTTACAGATTAAATTTAGGAGCAAGGCTGCCTGCGCACCTGGATCCTACTACATTTAAACTGTAGGGGTGCAGCAGGGGTAAGTCCCAGTATGAGCCAAGACTGAGCAAGCCCAGTTCAAGTCCCAGCTCATGCTAGGTAAAGGAGCTACCACCCTCCCGTGCCCCGCCCCCTGCGCTGCTGCTTCTGATAGAATTCTGATAGAAGCAGCAGCACAGGGAGGGGGTAGGCAGCACTGCAGAGATGGTGCTAGGGGGAGCCAACTTTTAAACTGACCCCCCCCAAGCACTGCTTCCCCCACTCACTGCTTCTGATACGAAAGCAGCAAGAGGGAAGGGAAGCAAGTAGTCAACTCAACTACCCAACAAGCCTAAATGGGCACTACATTTGCCTGTTTCCAGTCTTCTGGAATCTCTCCCATCTTTCATGACTTTTCAAAGATGATAGCTAATAGCTCAGATACCTCCTCAAATCAGCTCCTTGAGTATTCTAAGATGCATTTCATTAGGCCCTGGTGACTTGAAGACATTTAACTTTTGTAAGTAATTTTTAACTTGTTCTTTTCCTATTTTAACTTCTGAACCTACCTCCTCTTCTCCAGCATTCACCATTGTAGGCATCCAATCACCACCCATCTACTTGATGAAAGCCGACAAAGAATTCATTAAGCACCTCTGCCATTTTCTTTACTGTTTTTCCCTCTTCATTGAGCAATGGGCCTATGCTGTCCTTGGTCCTCCTCTTGCTTCTAATATATTAACAGAATATTTTCGTTGCCCTTTATGTCTTTCGCTATATTGAGTTAATTGTGTGTCTTCACCTTTCTAATTTTGCCCCTACATACTTGTGTTATTTGTTTATATTCATACTTTGCACTTTGTCCTAGTTTCCACTTTTTATGGGACTCCTTTTTGATTTTTTGATCATTCTAGATCTGCTTATTAAGCCTGAGTCATCTCTCGTTATACTTCTACTAGATAGAGAATATAAGAATAATGTGCTCTTGTACCCCTTTGAAAAACTGCCATCAATTGTTTTTCCTCTTAGTCTTGCTTCCCATGGGATCTTACCTAAAAGCTGCCTGAGTTTACTAAAGTCTGCCTTCTTGAAATCCATTGACTTCACTTTCCTCTTCTCCCTTCTACCATTCCTTAGAAATCATGAAAATGATTTCATTATCACTTTCACCTAAGCTGCCTTCCACTTCCAAATACTCAACCAGTTCCTCTCTATTTGTTAAAATCAAATCCAATACAGCCTCCCCCCATTAGCTTTCACCACCTTCTGAAATAAAAAATGGTTTCCAATAAATTCCAAGAACTTGATGGATAATCTGTGCCCTGCTGTATTATTTTCCAAACCGGTGTCTGGATAATTGAATTCTCCCATGATCACCAAGTCCTGTGCTTTGGATGATTGTGTTAGTTGTTGAAAAAAAAAGCCTCATCCACCTCTTCTTCCTGGTTAGGTAGTCCATAATAGATCTTCACAATGACATCACTAGGGATGTAAGAGTTTAACTAGTTAACCAAAGAGCTGGCAGCCTTTAACCATGTAACCAATTTAATTGTAATCGGTTACATGGTTAACATTTTTAACTGTTTTTCCCATCACTCTTTTTTTTCCACCTCTTTTAACCTTACCCAGAGACGCTCAACAAGTTTGCCTCCTATGTCAATCTCAACCGCAGTCCAAGTATACTCAATTTTGATATATAAGGCAACGTCGCCTCTCTTTTTTCCTTGGTGAGCAAGTTGTACCCTTCTATTACGGATGCTAAAATGAGGGTAGTTGTGTAAACGTGTAACCATTGAAAAACTAAGCAGCTACATGCGCCTGCTCCCGAGGAGCCAGCGGCTGCCCTGTGCTATTGCCTCTGTATCAGAGGCAATGACGATAAGCTGCCTGCCGCCCCATGGGAGCTGGTGCACATGGGGAGTCGGCTTTGAAGCAGGCTCCCAGTGTGCACCAGCTCCTGCTTGCTGCCTCACACCGCTGCCTCTGTATCAGAGGAAACCATGCAGAGTGGCAGTGGCTCCTGCCTTAGGTAGCAATGTGGGGTGCCAGCTGGCTCCCCAAGAATGGGACGGGGCCCTGTGTGTAACGGTGGATGTAAATCCAGCTATTGGTTATGCGTTCACATCCTTATCTACTATACCAATATTCCAATCATATGTATTATCCCACCAATCTCTGATAAACACAACTATGACATAATTGGTGTATTTACTAGCATGTCAAGTTCTTTCTGCTTATTCCCCATACTTCTTACATTTGTATACCAACAAAAGTGTGGCATCACATAACACAGGTGCAACATGCTCTTCAGAAGCGAAGGTTTAGAGTAGTCATTTTCTTGGCTTCTATGCCAAGATGAGAATGCCACTACCACCAAATGTTGGGGTGGCTTTTTGATACCGACACTGTCTCCATTAGAATATACCAATGGTTCCCAACCTTTTTTATACTGCGGACCAGCAAACTGATTCACAAACTTTTGGCAGACTGGTAGCATTTTACTTGCATATTCATAACAAATATTATAATATTAGTATTAATTATAATTAACATCCAAATAAAATGCTACTGGTCCACCGAGGGGCCACTGCCAACAGCTGACTTCAGCCCCATCAGCCATTGTGGCCCAGCTGCCAGTATTTTGCAGCCCAGCACCCGTCCACAGACCGGCAGTTGGGAACCACTGGACTAAAGCTTCACTCTAATTACATGTCCTCAAACATACTTAACAGCCGACTGTTATTTTGGGTCAACCTAAACCAGTACTTTTAATATAAAAAGACGGTTTCATTTTTTATCAGCCCTCGTGTCACAAATGATAAACCAAAACAACATGCAACAGAACTTTCTCATGTTAAATATTTTTAGATGATAAACATTTCACAATTAAAAGAACAATTAAAAAAGCTTGCAACTTTGTTTTAAAACCATTAGAACTGAAGTGCATGAAAATTAACAGCCACAGATATCTCAAGAGAGATACACAGTATAAATGAGAACACAGTACAGGTTGAACCTTTCTGGTCCAGGACTCTCTGGTCTGGTGTTGTTGGACCAGAGAACCTCTGGATCACAGAGCCCCAACAGCTAGGAGTGGGGGCCAGCTGGGCGTCTGGCAGTGGAGGGGACATCAGCTGGGAACAGAGCCAGTCCGTGGGACTGGGAGCAGAGTTGGTGCCATGGCCAGGGGCCTGGAGCTAGACTATGGCTGAAGGATCAGAAGTGGAGCCTATCCAATGGCCAGGGGCTGGCAGCCCGCAGCCAGTCTGGCACCCAGGGTCAAGAAGCCTGACCAGCAGTGGAGCCCAGTAGCAAGATTCAGCAGTGGGATGGTGGCTGTGAGGGGAGCCCAAATGGGAGGCTGGCAGCTCCTGGAGGAGAGCCTGGAGGCCAGCAGCAGAGGGATCAGAATTGACCATCCCTGGTCTGACAAACTCTCTCATTCAGGATTGGTCAGGTCCCAAAAGTGCCATACCGCAGAGGTCCAACTTGTATAATCTATTAAAGCCAGTGTAACTAGTATAAGGTCCTCAGTTACCCACTACAGAACAACTGCCTACTCAGGACCCCTTATATTTATGCTATAGCACCAGAGATTTTCCCACTCAATCAAGATCACTTAAAATGTTCAACAAAATAACCGTGTGAGGTGCAATATCTTGATTAGTTAATGGTTGGGAGTGGAGCACAGGAAAAACGAATCTACTCAGACATAAGAAGCTGGGAATGGGCAACGGAGGGGATCACTTGACAATTATTTGTTCCATTCATTCCCTCTGGGGCACTTGACATTGGCCACTGTCACAAGACAGGATACAGGCCTAGATGGACCTTTGGTCTGGCCTATGTGGTGTTTTTATGTTGTGTATATTCATCCACTAGCACATATGTACAATTTTTTCCCCAAGAGATTACTGGGCAACAGAACGAGGACATCCAAGAACAATGAAACCACCTTAATAAACCCTACTGAAAGCAACAACAGAGGAAAGGAGGCTCAAAAGGAAAATTACAAACTGACCCTTTCCACCAGCTAAGGTTTATCAGTCGAAACAGGCAGAAAAACACAAGGCATCCACTCGCAAAACAACCCAACCCCCACGCTCTTGTGCAGAAACTCACAGCCTGCTTGGCTCTACTCTCCCCGGCCACGCTGCTCTCACGTCTTCAGCCCCGCTCGCCCCGTCCCCTGCAATCCGGAGCCACGGAGCCGCCATGTAGCAAGCCCAGGCCGACGAGTCCCCTTATCCGCCCCCCACTGGCCTTGCCCCTCGCACCCCAGAGCCTGCGGCTGAGCTCTGCCCACGTCCCCCTCCTCCCTTTGCCCAGCGCTCCCCGCTAGCGCCCGCTCCCGGGAGGGACCCACGTTCCCCGCCGTACCCGGTAAATCCGCGGGGGGGACTGGCTCCGCTTCAGCCCCGTGCCGGCTGTCCAGCCGTGGACGCAGGCCGCCGGTTGCCGGAGCAAGGAAGCTGCGAGCCGCCTTCGCCGATAGAAGGCAGCGAGAGCCACTAGGCTCCGCGGAGCCCACAGCAGCGCCATCTTGGAAAAGAGAACGAGAGGATTGTGGGATACCGGCGGAATGGATGGGGTGGGGGAGAAGGAGCGAGGCCAAGCGTTCCGCTGCCCTCTCGTCTGGCCTGACGCCGGACGTGGAGCCTGTTGGACTGCAGCGTTGCCCACAAGCAGGCCAAGGGCTTCAGTCCATTTCCCGCCCTGCTTAGTGCCGCCTATCTCTGAGGAGAAACCCCTACGCCTGCCCTGAGCCACAGGCCACCCACTGGCGGTTCCTAGCCCTCGTGGGGAGATCCATGGGAGGCAGCTCCACGTGGCGAGGGGTCACCCTGGCGCTTTAGGTGGGGAGGGGGATTGACCCAGTATAGGGCTGTAGTGGCTGCATGCTCCCTGCTAGACCTGTTCCTCATTTTCACAAATTTTGTAACCCAAGAGTCACCATGGACTCTGGGCACCTAAGCCAGCCACAGGCTTTCCGAAGTAGTGGAAGTGACTGGCTACCCGAGCAAATTAGTTTAGCGCTCACCTGCAACCATTGGCCAGTTTCCTCTTTTTTTGTCCCCCAGGAATAGGATAAGTAGATGCATAATAAAAATACAGTGTGTTCGTTTTTAAAGGCTGTATCAGCTGCTCAGATTGATGGGGGATGGGAGAGAGTGTGCATGTGTCCTGCACTTTAAAAAAATCCCCTACTGAATTCCCAAGACCCAGCATGTTCCTCTAGCAGGAGAAGACAGATGTGCTTTTCCCCTTCTCTCCAAAGTATTAAATCCTTCCAGGGTAGTTTCTTGGCTCCTTCCCTAAGCTGTTCATCTTGAGTTACAGAGCTCCCCCATTCCTGGAAGGTACAGAGTAACTGGTTTTACTCTAAAACTCTGGTCATCGTTTCTGAAGAGAATGGACCTGGATCATCTAAATA
This sequence comes from Pelodiscus sinensis, assembly GCF_052426305.1. NCBI lineage: Eukaryota > Metazoa > Chordata > Testudines > Trionychidae > Pelodiscus > Pelodiscus sinensis. The sequence continues at coordinate 23,839,183 of NC_143064.1, read as the reverse complement.
ATGAGAACCTCAATACCAAATGCACACCAGTCCAAATATTAATATTATTCAGCCATTGCAAATTTTAAATTCTCTTTCCATTGTAAAGGAGAGTGTTTGTTTCAAGGTGACATTTAACAATTTAACTCCGTAGCTCTTTTATTCAAATTGTCACACAGATTGATGGCCATAAAACCAGGAGTATCCAGACTCCAACGTGTCCATGTTGGGCAACTTCTGTGAGCACTGCATGGCCAACTTTATTGATTGCAGTAGCCACCCTCAACTTGACTACAGATGGGGCTTTCCCTTAGTGTAGGAGTCCTGAAAGTGGAAATGTAAAATCTGGCTGAGAAGATATTTCTTGGAGTAAATGGATCGTTACGTATAGGTGACCTCTTGACTCTGTTTAAAACTGAGTCTATAGTCAAGAAAGGGATAGCTGTGAGTCACCTAGCAAAACTCCTTGGGAGAGACAATCTCTACTGGTATTGGTGTCCTCCGCAGACCAGCACTGGTACACCCCCGGGGAGAGGGACTGAAGCTGCAAGGGAAGGTGTTGCCAACTCTCCCAGACCAGATTCCATTTACTGTAGTGACATCCAGTCTAAGAGAGTTGGCAACCTGGAACAGGGCTAGGAGGGTGTTGACCAGAAGAGCATGCAGCCAGCCCAAGAAGTGGAACTTTTAAGGGGAGAAGTAGCACTGCCAGCTGCTCAGTCCTCCAGCCCACAAGGGCCACTTGTGGTCTGGTGAGCAGCTGAGCCCTGGAAGGCTACGTTTATACGTATGCAAAATGTATGCAAATGAGGCTAAGCGTGGAATATCGCCATGCCTCATTTGCATAATTAATGAGCACCCATTTTTGCACAAGAGGGGGTTTTTGCGCAAAAGCCTCTTGCGCAAAAACGTGTGCTCATTAATTATGTACATGAGGTGTGACAACATTCCACATACAGCCTCATTTGCATATGTTTTCGCGCAAAAGGCTACAGTATATATGTAGCCTCCAGAGTGTGGTTAAGGGTTGGGGTGGGGAGCCAAAGGACCGACATTGAGTGGGGGTGTGCAGAGGCATGGGGTAAAGGATGGCTGTACTGTTGCTGAGCTGGCAGCGGGAGGGCTGGGGAATAGGGCACTATTAAATCTGGGTCAATTTGGTTCCCCAAATTTCATGATGCCCTACAAGGCTGCATGTTTCACCTGTTGGTAGGGACGGCCCTGCTTCTTGAACAAGTGAAACTTTGTTTACGCCAGTACAACTTTGGTTTCTCCAAGATCAAATCATCTTGGTAATAAGGATCCTAATTAAACCCCAGTCTGAAAATTGAGGAAATTAGGGAATCTGCCATGGATTACAACAGAGCACGTACCCTCATCTGATTGGCATGCAGAGCCATGATGAAGCTGTAACTCTGTGTGACATTATTAATCAGTCAAAGATCTCTTCAGAGCTACTGGAGCTTGACTATTGCTATTGCTGCCTTCAGGGAGAGTTGTGAGCTCAGTTAGGGAGACAGCCTGACAGGAAAAAAAAAAAAGAGGCCTGGCTTAAAACTGATTTTAATGAGGTAGGTTTCTCAGGAATTACTAGGCTGCACTATGACATCCAACATTGCTTCTGACCAAGGTTCATTTCAAACTATATCGATGACATTTCTCTGTTACTAATCGGACTATTCATCGTAATCATATATGGCAGTATTTGGTCTGAACAGTGCCACCTAGTGTAATCCTGCAAGAAAATAGGTTATAATTGAGCAGCAGAATAGAATAACACTATATATATTACAAGTCTATTTTGCACAGCTCTAGTACCTTTTAACTGGGGACCTAAAACACTTGACAAACATTAATTATTCAAGACTCACAACACCACAGTGAGGCAATGGTATTATTAAAGCCTTTTAATGTAAAGTGAAACATCAAGAAAACAAGAAGTTATGTACATGAGATCATCCCGTTCATTTCCCTGCCAGTGCAGAATCTTTTCTTATTGGTATTTTCTAATGTTTTCTTCAATTCTACTCCTAAAATTCCAAAGCAAGTCCAAGTTTTGTAAGGAATATTTGTAGAAACATTCCATTTAAAGGATTCCATTTATGAGAATTGCTAGAGGTTTGACTGAACCTCCAAGATGGAGGTATGGCTATTGCTCTGAGATCAATAATAATAGGAGACTGAAGAAAATACAGGACTATGTGGCACTTTAAAGACTAACACTTTAAAGTGCTACGTAGTCCTGTATTTTGTTTCAGCTACACCAGACTAACACGGCTACATTTCTATCACTAGGAGACTGAAGAGATTCTTTTGTGAGAAGAGATTGAGAGCTAAATATGAACAGCTTGGTTTACAGATAACTATGGGGATACAGTGAAAAAATAAACATTAAAGAAAGAGAGGAATTATTTACAATGACACATGAATGAATCACAAAGAGTAATAAAATCAAATTAATTATGGAAAATTTGAGACTGAATAATAGGAGAAAACTCTTACGGTGGGATGTGATAGGCAGTGGAATGGAATCTCAAGGAAAGTAGTGGAATCCCTATCACTTGAGAACAGGGTGGATTGATTTAAAACCAAGTGGAATAACTTGATTTAAATAATCAATTTTAATCAACTTTTCAATTTTAGTTCAGTTATTTTCTAAAGAAAAGTGTGTTCTCAGTGGTTCATATAGCCATTAAACATACTGATTTACAACTAACAAGAGCTTTTAATACAGAATTGGCATATTTTTGCTACTTCCAATGGTACCCTATAACTATATACATTTATCTAAACAAGTATATAGCTTAATATTTTCAGATTCTTAATTACATAATTTTAGTATGTTATAAAATAGTGATATATTACTTTTTCTAGGTAATTACATTTTTACTCATGATTTGTATCAAGCTGCATTAGGATGGCGAATAGAATTTAATTAAACACACCAAACAGCATATAACATTTATTAAACAAAACAGCCTTAAATGTTTTGGATACATAAACTTCCCTTATCAAAACATGCTTCACATTTACAAATAATTCATAAACAGAGGGATTAACTGGAGCTAGTGAATTAAACTGATTATTTCAGGTCACCTTGGAAAATTTTTCCTCAGAACATAAATAGCGATACTAAAGTAGATCAATGGTCTATCTAGCCTAGTATCCTTGTCTTCTGACATTGGCTGTGCCAGATGCTTAAGAGGGAATCAACCCCACAGGTAATTTAGCAAGTGATCCATCTCCTGTCCAGGGATATTAGAGAGTAGTCAACTACCTGACCCAACTGACCCTGGGTCCCCCCACACCTTTGCTGCCTCTGTAGCAAGGGGTGGGAACAGGAGCCAGTGCTGGGGGGAACCGTCTCTGCAGTGCTGCCAGCCCCACCCAGCTCCTACTACATTTAAACTTTAGAGCCGCAGCAGGGATAGCTCCTGGACTGGCGTGAACCGGACAGAGCGCCTTTCCTTATTGACTAATTATGTAGTCAATACAAATTGTATCGACTACATGATTAGTCAATTACCCGCCTCTTAACAGCCTTACTCCTGTCATCTGCTCCCAGCTTCTTGCAGTCAGAGATGTAGGGACCCCCCACAGTGTGGGGTTGCATCCCTGACCATTTTGGCTAATAGCCATTGATGGACCTTTTCTCCATGAATTTATCTAATTCTTTTTTTAAACTCAGTCATGTTTTTGGCCTTCACAACATCCCCAGCAATGAGTTCCACTGGTTGACTGTTGTGTGAAGAAGTACTTCTTTGCTTGTTTTAAATCTGCTGCCTGTTAATTTAATTGGGTAACCCTGGGTTCTTTTGTTTTGTGAAGGGGTAAATAACATTTCTTTATTCAGTTTCTACTACGGCTGTCAAGCGATTAAAAAATGTAATCGTGATATTAAAAAATGTAACCACGATTAATCGTGTGTACCTCCCCTTTGAATCGCTGCAGTGGCGTTTCAACAGAGCAGCACTGCATGGAGCCCAGGATCAGCTAGAGTCCCCAGCTAACCTCGGGCTCCATGCAGCACTGCCCCTTTGAAGCGCCACGGTGACGCATCAAAGGGGCAGTGCAATACGGAGCCCAGGATTAGCAGGAGTGTCCCTTAGCGTTGCACTGCCCCTTGGAAATGCCGTCCCAGTGCCTCAAAGGGATTTACCTAGTGGCATTATTATGCTTTCTGTTTTATTTTCTATCCCTTTCCTAATGGTTTCTGACATTGTTTGCTTTTTTGACTGGTGCTACACATTGAGCAGATGTTTTCAGAGAACTAATCTGTTAATTTTTTGCCCCATCACCTGGCTTTATGAGATCCACTTGTAACTTTTCACAATCAGATTTGGATTAAACTATCTTGAATAATTTTAGATCATCTGCAAACTTTGTGAGTTCACTATCCCTTTTCCCAGATATTTGAATATGTTAAACTGCATAGTTCCCAGTACAGATCCTTGCAGGAAACCTGTTATTTACCTCTCTCCATTGTGCAAAATGATAATTAATTCTTGCCTTTGTTTCCTCTTTTTTAAACAATTACTAATCAATAAGAGGACCTTCCCTCTTATCTCATGACTACCTACTTTGCCTAAGAGCCTTTTTTGTGAGGAACTTTGTCAAAGGCTTTTCAGAAATCCAGGAAAATTACATCCACTGAATCATCTTTGTCCACATGCTTTTTACTCACCCAAAGTAATGTAATTTATTGGTGAGGCATGATTTCACTTCATGACAACTGTGTTGACTTTCCCCCAACATATTGTGTTCGACTATTTATAATAATTCTTTTCTTTGCTGTAGTTTTTCAACCAATTTGCCTGGTACTAAAGTTAGTCTTACCGGTCTCTAATTGCCTGGGTTGCCGCTTTAAAAAAATCAGCCTCACACTAGCTATCCACCAATTATCCGGTACAGAGTATGATTTAAGTGACAGATTACATAACACAGTTATTAGTTCTGCAATTTCATATCCTTCAGAGCTCTTGAGTGAATACTATCTGGTTCTGGTAACTTAACTACTGTTTAATATATCAATTTGTTATCATTTTTTGTTTCAAATACACCTTTATCAAAGTGACTGAAATTTAAACTCCTACTTGCCCAAGTCTGTTAAAAATGACAATCTCCTAAGGTACTTCCTTCAGACTTCTATAACTGGTAGATGTCATCCTCAACCACTTCATTTTTATTCATAGACTGGAAGAAAAAGACAAGTTTCTCTGCTTTGTCAATTCCCATTCAGTTTCTCAATTGTGAATGAATTAATCCAAATGAAGAAAATATTCTTTCTGTGTCTGAAGAAGCTACTGTTATCAAAAGCTGGTTAGCGCTTAAATAAACACTGATTCCAGGTGTTTAGCTACTGACTTCCACCAGTTCAATGGTCTGACTTTTTAAATTGAGAAGTGCAATAATCAGAGCTCAGCCAGAGAGAAGATATAAAACAGAAGTAAGATGCCACATTGGTGGGCTCAATGGATGATTCTGATGAGAAACATGATCTTGTCTCCTCTAGACAGAGGCTAGTCCCAAAGCCTGCGATGATTTTGCCATGCTGTCATACTCAGTAGCATAGCCTCTGGATCCTCCACAGGATCAAGTCCTTAATACAGTAAATGACATAGTGTACATATTTTTAAAGCTTGACCTCGCAGATTTGGTGTTTTTCCTTTGATTCTTTCTTTAACTCAAAGTTGTTGATAGAGGATCACGGATTCAGCATATATATTTTTTATTAAAAAATTAGGCTTTAACATATTTTGCATTACATTCTAATTTAAAAAAAGAAAATTTATAATTTAAATATCAAAATAAAAAATCCAATTAAAATAAAAATCTTTAAAAAAAAGAATCTAATTGTATTCACTCTGTCTGGGAACTCCCATCATTTGGAACTTTTAAAATTGACACTGAACAATGCACTAAAAAATGGCCTCCAATGAACAGTCCTGTTCTGAGAAAATCTTGTGCTGTTTCTTTAGAGAAAATTCTGTAGTCTTAGTAAATTTCATATTGCATCACTAAGGATTGAATTACTTCAGAGGTCTGCAATTTCTCTGATTCTATGGTAGGAGTTAAGGTATGCACCTTTATATATACTTGCAAGGGGATTATATTATTTAATATACTTGAAAAAAATCTCATCTTGTTTTCTATAGCTAAGGTCCTTCCAGTTCTGTTGTATTTTTCCTCTTCCTGTGTTTTTAGTTAGTTCCTCAGTTTTGTTTTTCTACGCTCTTCTTCCTCTCTCCTAGCCTTGTGGCCTATTAGCAATTATTATTTGTATCAGCATACCACCCCATTGTGCTAGGCACTGTACGGACACGTAATAGAAGACAATCCATACCCTAATGGACAAGATGGGGGTTAAAATGGAAGTCCAGAGATGTGAAGTGACATACATAAAGTCACAGTGAGAGTTCAGTAACTAGAACTCTGGCATCCTGAATAATAGACTACAGAGGCCTGTCTACTGGCCCACATTGCCACCCAATGCATAGTTGATTAGGTAAGGAAATTCCTTGGACTCCGTTCCTCACTGGATTCCCTAGGACATGGATAGTTGAAGAAGCCAAGCCCTTACTTTCTAGGGGCCCTTATCTTCTAGGGGACCATGTTTGCCTGTGATTGTATATGATAGAACCCGGGGTGACCATTCCAGCTCTGATGGAAGAATATGGTGTTTTTGGAGAGCACTGATACAAATGGGATAATTGGGTAATTTTGGAGAAACACACACAAACGATGAAAAAATAGGAGACTAAGGGAGGATATGATAGCGGTCTATAAAATTAATGACTGGAATGGAAAAAGTGAATAAGGAAAAGTTATTTACTTGTTCCTATAACATAACTATAACATGCATCTGACGAAGTGGGTCTTTGCCCACGAAAGCTTATGCTCCTACACTTCAGTTAGTCTATAAGGTGCCACAGGACTCCTCGCCGCTTTTGCAGATTCAGACTAACACGGCTACCCCTCTGATACTTATAAGAGAACTAGGGGTTCACCAAATTAAATTAATAGGTAGTAGGTTTAAAACAAACAAAAGGAAGTTTTTCTTCACACAGCGCATAGTCAATCTGCAGAACTCCTTGCCAGGGGAGGCTGTGAAGATCAGGACTTTAACGGGGTTCAAGAAAGAACTAGATAAATTAATGGAGATTAGGTCCATCATTGGCTATTATCCAGGATAGTAAGAATGGTGTCCCTAGCCTCTGTCAGGGTATGTCTACACTATAGTACTAATTTGAACTAACTTAATTCGAATTAGTTAATTCGAACTAAGCTAATTTGAATTAGTGCATCTAGACCTAAAAACTAATTCGAATTAGCGTTTTGCTAATTCGAAATAGCATGTCTACATTGAGTGGACCCTGAACCAAAGTTAAGGCTGGCTGGAACCAGTGCCAGCAGGGCATCAGGTTAGGACTTAGAGTGTGGAGCTGCTGCCTCAGGCTAGCCGAGGACTGTGCTTAAAGGGACCTGATCCTCACCCCGGACAGACAGTTCTCAGGGTTTCCTGCTTACTTGTCTAACTCGATGAGGGACAGCAAAGCAGTCCTGACTTGGAGTGCCCTGAGTGCCCACACTCAGCACATCACAGCACTTGGCCATCAGCCCAGGTGTACTTGCCGCAGGCTGCCATCCAGGAGGGGATGTGTCCAGGAGGCCCTGCAGGACAGCTTCTACCCTCAGGAGCCCGCAGAGCCACCCCAGTCCTCCCCATTGGGGGCTCGTGCCCCATTCCTCCCTCATCCCCTTCCACTTACCTCTCCCTAGCCCCCCTTCCTGATGTAAGAAATAAAGGACACGTGTGTTCAAAAATAGAAACTCTCTTTATTTAACAAAACTGGGGGGGGATTAATCTCTGGGGAGACTGGGAAAAGGAGGTGGGAGAGGGGAAGAGAGAGAGTGGGAGAGGGGGAAACATGGGAGGAGGGAGCTGAAAGGGGAAAGCCAGGGGAAGGAGGAGGAGGGGAAGTATAAAACTATGGTACGCCATATCTTCAGTACTGTGTACAGATGTGGTCTCCTCACCTCCTCACCTCAAAAAGTGCTTGATTTGCATCCCTCTGTCGGCAGAAGGATGCAGTCTAGACGTAGCCTAAAGGTTTCATAACCAAATCAAAAAAAGTTTGATTCAAGTTCTTATTTCAATTACATTGGGTCAACCCTATTGAAGACTGGGAGGAGGTTGCACTCGTGGGACCTGGAATATGTCCCTTTTTTACATCTTGATATTTGAATATAATGGGTGCTTGCATTAATAAAGAGTAGAATTGTTCTTAAATCAAGAATACACACTTCTGTTGTTCACTTGACAGTCCTTCAGTTTTGTCTTCTTAGTTTAAGCAGATTGACATCTACTAAACAATTTTGCTCTTTGTCGATAGCTTCTCCTATGAAGAAACCTTGACGAAATGTTCAATTTCCTTTCTGAATAGGTTTCACTTTTAAAATATTCTAATCTTTCAATAAAAATAAGTCTAAACTATATTTCAGCAGGATATGAAAGATCTCTACCATTATTTTCTCAAATCTACATTTTCTCCGGTTCCTTTGATTGGTAGCTCTGGCTTCATTTAGATGCTCATACTTTTGACATGTCTGCACACAGATACATGAAATGGCTTAGTAGAGTAACTAGAATAAAACTGTATGTGTAAAAATTCATCAGGGCTGTGCTCAAAGGAGATTTGTGCAGTGGCAGGGAAGTACTAGACTTGAAATGTGCACTGAAGTGAAATCTTGAGATTTACACAAAATATCAAGATCATGAAAATGCACACTCTAAAGGTGATTTATGATTAAAGCACAGGAAGCAGCCAAATTACATGCTGTAGCAGTTGGAGAGTGGAGAATGGTTGTTAACAAAAAGCATTTTAAAAGAACATCTATTTTTATGTTTGATCTTTACGTTTTATAAGATGTTTATTGAAATGTCATAATCTCCTTAAACTCTGTTTATTAATTTTCCAAGCTCTACAAATATAGACTGGAGCTTCAGAAAGAAGACTGAGCTATATTTTAACTATAAAATATTCTTACAAAATGAGCAGAAATCAGCATTCGAGTTATTCCAAAGGCTGACTCCTATCATTCAAGAAGTGACCAGGTTCCTTTAATAATTGCAGTGCTCAGAATGAATGAAAATGCCTCTAGTGTTCTGACAACTGAATTACAGTCAGGAATCAGAATGGGAGAGTAAAAAATGTGATAGTAGTCATTCAAGATCCACCCATTGTCCCCAAATATTTGAATTCTTTTAATAATGATCAGATTTAATATTACAAATGTCACTGTTAGGCTTAATAGTTAACACCCCATTGAGATTACTGGAGAGATTTCATACCTCCCAGAGCTTTTGGGCCACCTTCACTGCCAATGTAATTCTATTCATTTCTGTGGGTTTACACCATACCTTACTGTGATCCACTGTTAACTGTATTTGCCTGCAGACTCCATAAGGGAACACTGCATCAATTCACATTTGGAAAGTTATTTGGCCAGAAGATACGTGCTCAGTGCAGATATTACTGGATGAACTATGGCCTATGTTCAACAGGAGATTACACTAGATGATTGTAATGGTCCCCTGAAGTCTTGAAATCCATGAATATGAACCAGAAAGGAAAAAAAGTGTTTAAGTAAACCTTAAAAAATGACAAATATTTGTAGGGAATGAAGTTACTAATGGCATTAATGAATAATGGGATGAAATTAAAATGGGAACATTAAAAATTATCAGAAAAATGTTGAGTGAAGCGTACTAGATTATAGAATAGTTAATGAAAAATGGTTGACCTACTTTCCTTGTTTGGGATTTTTAGACTAGTTTGGACAAAGTGTTACAAAATGTAGGGAACAATGTTGCATTGGAAATAATGGCCATCAATATTCATAGAAAACAGTGTAAGCTATTAGTCTTCAGCCTGTACTATTATGGACTGAATGACTATAAGTCAGAGAGGCTATGTGATTACATATTGCACAGCCACTGGAATTACTAGTGTAAAACTGGTGTAGCTAGAGACTAGTCAGTCCTGTTGCCTCTGTTTTAAATTTGTATGATTGTTATGGCCAGCTTGGCATTATGTAAGATTCATCTGTTTTACAAATTTGTGCCTGCCTTTTATGTTTCCAGTATGCTTAAGTTTGGATTCTTACTGGTTTATAACTGACACATGATTACATTGTTTAAAATAAGTTGTATTCAATCCTTACTGTAAGTAAACAAATATTTGACTTTTCCCACAATTTCCCACAACAAAACAGTCTGGTAATTAGAATATTCAATGTCATGATTCTTCTTCTTTTAACTAAACCGCTATACCTTTGAATTTTGGGGACTCCCTCTGCAAAAATGGGGATAATATCTCCCTCCAATATAGAAGTATTGGAAGGATACAATTCATTGAAGATTGTGCAAAGTTCCGCTACTTCTATAAGTAGGTAGATTTTTTGCTATTACTTTTCCTGTTTGTCATGGCAAACAACCAGCTTTACACATAGGCTGTGTTTACATTGGTGCGATCTTGTGCCAAAGCGGCCACTTTTGCGCAAAAACATGCTGCCTGTCTACACTGCCGGGGAGTTCTTGCGCAAGAACACTGACATTTTAATGTATGAAATCAGTACTTCTTGCATAAGAACTATGACGCTCCTGCTCAGGAATAAGCCCTCTTACGCAAGTGTTCTTGCGCAAGAGGCCAGTGTAGACAGGCAGCCAAGACATTTTGCGCAAAAGCAGTCTAAACGGAAAAAAGCACTAGTGGCCGCTTGGATGCTCCGTACCTGCAGGCAGCTCCCGGACTTCCTGGTAACCTGAGCCCCCTTAAAGGCAGATGCAGCCTGCAGAGGCCACGAGGCAGAAGCCCTTCTACCACCTCTGCCATCGAGCTCTGCCACGCGGCTCTGCTCCCTTCCCCAACAGCCACCAGACCACCAGCCTAGGATGGCCGCTCCAGGGGCAGAACAGCCACCTGCACCCCCAGCGCAGGAGGCCCCAAGGGGCAGGAAGCGGAGTCCCGTCCTGGTCCGCAGGGGAGCTCGAGGCCCTCCTGGACCTGTGGGTGGATGAGGAGGCCCTGCATGACACCCGGGGCACCCGTCGCCGCAACGCGGACATTTTCCGCCGCACGGCCCAGGCACTCTCAGACCAGGGCCATCCAGCCTGGACCCTCAAGCAGGTCCGGGCAAAGGTCAAAGAGCTGCACCTGGGCTATGTCCAGGCCAGCGAGGGCCAGGGGGCAGGAGCCAACACCTGCCCCCACTACCAGCAGCTCCACCACATCCTGGGCCAGGCAGCACCCCAAGGACCGTCAGTGCCCGTGGACATGAGCAGGCGCCGCTCTGTCACCAGGCCCAGCGGGTTGGACGAGGAGGAGGACCAGGGCAGCAGCATGACCCTCCAGCTGGAGGTCCTCTCCGGCAGCCCCGATGTCTCCCGACGTCTCGGGGTGGCCGGGGAAGGATCCACCGGTGAGTGTTGCACTTTGCACTCACAAGGGCAGGGGAGAGCCAGGCGCCTGGGGTGGGATGAGAGGGAGGGAGCATCACTTAGGCAGAGTGAGCTGCACGCTATGTAGCATTAGCAGTATGCAGCAAGTGCAGCTACATGCAGCCTGGTGACCAAGCAGCACATGGCTGCAGCAGGCAGCTCCAGGGCACGCCTGGGACTGTGCTACTAACTCACGTCCATATAAGGGGGGAAGGGTGGATGCCGGCTGGAACCAGCCAGGGTCCCAGGGGCTCAGGCCAGAGCCCACAGCTCCACAAGGGTGCAGCACACAGAACGGCACACTGTCCCATGCCTGGCTGTGAGGCACAGCCAGCTGCTGCTGGGAAAACCGCGGAGTCACAGTACCGTGAGTGTGGCCCCCATTGAGTCCCTCGTCTGCTCCCGGTGCCTTGGCTGGCCCCCCGAGGGAAGTCCCCACTGCGGCCACACATGTCCCTGGGCTACCATATGTGAGGGCTAGCGGGAGGGGGAGGAGGGGAAGCGCTCGGGCCAGTCCTAGGGCCACCTGACTTTTGCTCCAAGGATGGTACACTCCCCAGTCACCCCTGGTTCCATCCAGGAGACATCCCACATGATGGAGATCTGAGAGCCCAGACCACGTCTGCCATATGTGCTCCCAGGCACTGTGTGGGGATACACTATTGATTAGCCCAAAGCCCCACAGCCTCCCCTGGCAGGGAGTTCCACAGGTTAACACAACACACGCCCCCTCCCGCCCCCTAAGGGGCCAGGACACAGACCAGTGGTTACAATACATGGAGGAGCACCCTTGTCGGGGTGCAGTGCTATATGCAAACATACAACACGGGGGGGGGGAGTGGGCCCAAGTCACAGTACCATGGTATCACCTGGCCTCAGGGGTGGAGGGCATGGGGTGCGGGGACGGTGGCCAGGCTGCCTGACTGACCCATCCTTTTCTCTGTTCTCTGCAGCAGGACCAAGCAGGAGCGGGGGACCCTCCAGCCCTGCGGCAGCGGCAGCACCCCGAACCACCCAAGCCCCAAGCCAGCGGGTCCAGCAGCGGGACCAACTGCTTCGGCGGCATGTCCAGGCCATCGAAGGCATCGAGGCGGCCATCACCCGGCGGGTGGAGGCGGACCTGGAATGGCACCAGCAGGCCTGGGGCCACTTCCAGGCCCAATGTGAGCGAGTGGCAGATGCCATTACTGCCCTCACCGCTCACATTGGCCATGCTGTCCACTACAGCATGGCAGAGCCCTATCCACCCACCATCCCTCCATTCCAAATGCCCGTGCCCCCCATCCTGCTCCTGCCATCCCCCCTGCTCCTGCTGCCCCTCCTGCCCACCTCCCTGTGGTGCCTACCCCAATGCGGCCAGACCCATACGTGCTGGTCCGACCCCGCAGAGGAGGTTGCAGGGGCCACCCCTACCAGCACTAGCACCCCTCTCCTCTCCCAGGTCAGAAGCCCCTCCCCCCTGCCAGTTCATAGCCTCCTCCCCATTGTAAATAAAAAGTTCAAACTTTGTTTTCCAAAAAAACCCGTGTTGGTTGTTTATTGGGAGGTAAGGGGAGGGGAGGAGGGAAGGATTGGGGATGGGCGGGAGATGGTAGCTTGGCCCGGCCCGCGCAACTGCCCTCCCTCCCAGGTCCTGCAACTCTCCCAGCGGCTCCTGAGGTCAGGCCGGGAGGGGAGGTGGGGAGGCAGCAAGAGGCAGTGGCAGAGCATGCCTGCCGTGTTGGCCACAGTGGCAGCATCTCCCTGTGAGTGGCTACCCTGGTGGCCAGAAGGCCCACTGACCAAAGTCAGAGCTATAGTCAGACATCAGGAGCCAAAGCCACGGGTCAAACCAGAAGGCAAAAACTGGGTACCAGAGCCAAGGATCAAGTCAGAGTCCATAGTCACAAGCCAGAGCCAAGGGTCAAACCCAGAGGTTAAGAACTAGAGCAGGGCTGAAGAATCTCAGGCCCGGGGTCCGGATGCAGCCCCTGGCTTGTCTGGATCTGGCCCCTGAAGCTCAGGGACCCTCCCTCAGCATTTGGGAGCCCTCACTGGCGCTTCAGCCACTCCGCTGCCCCACTGTGGGGCTGGAACACAAAAAATCTATTTTCCTGGGCCCCCTTAGGCTCTAGTGTGCAAGGGCAACGTGGGGAGTGTCTTTCTCCTTCTCAGTCAGGGGTCACATCAGTAAGAATTTGTTGGTTTTTTTGTTTTTTTGCTTCTCATTTGCGTGGCCCTTGACTGATTTTTTTCTGTGGGTCAGTGGCCCCTGTCCCAAAGAAAGGTTCCCTACCCGTGAGGAGAAGTTGAAACAGGCACAGTGGTAGACTTGAGCATTGAAAAAACAGGGAAATAAGTATGCTGCTATCTTAAAAGCTAGTCTGCTGGCATCTCCAGCCAATCAGGTTGCATGGCTAATTAGATCAGTTGTATTGATGAAGCTGCCTAGAGCAGTGACGGGCAACCTCACTTCACGTGCCCTTGCTTTACATGCATCTGATAATCAGTCAGATAAATCATGTAAAATGATGAACTGTGCTTTACGTGCATCCATGGTTAGTAACACCATTAGGAAAAACTACTACTACAGAAACCAGCAGAATCTAACCACCCTGCACGTGGACAATGATAAACAAAAATGTCTTGTGGGCCTCACATAGGACCCCGATGGGCCACAGGTTGGCCACCACTGGCCTATAAACTAGCTATGCAGCAGGTTTATTTGAAAATTCTAGGAGGTAGGTGATTTCAAGCCTCTTTTGCTAATAAACCACAAAGGTCTCTCAATTTTTCCCATGGTTGCAGTGTGCTCTTGGTTTTCTTGCTTTTTGCCTTTATCTATGTTCTTTGTTCAGCTTCCTAACAACACTCAGTAAAAGCCTTCTGAATTTAGTCCAGAAACCGCTGTGTGTATTTTGTCTAAGATAGGCACTTGTGATTAATGTATTCTTAGAATAATATTAATTGAGGGGCATGAACTTGCCTTTAAATCTCAGTAAGGTATTAACTTGACCTATAGAGAAGTTTCACCCAGCTCATTATTTTACATTATTATCTGATTATTTTAGTTTGGTTAAGAGTACAGTGAAGAACATTTTGCTGCTCCCAAGAATTTCTTGATCTATAAGCACCTTTAACATAGGGGTGGGCAAAAGGTTGATCTGGCCCACGGAGGCCCTGCTGTTCCCCCGCCCCCAGGCCAATCAGGGCCTAGGGACAGGGGAGCGCACGGCGCTTAGAGTCAACCCTGGCAACTGACTCTAAGCACCGTGCACTGGAGGGCAGGGAGCAAGAGACTTCATGCTACCCCCGCCCCCAGGCCAAGCAGGGCCTGGGGGAAGCACACAAAGGGTGTGTCTAGACTACAGGGTTTTGTCGACAAAAGTGGACTTTTGTCGACAAAACTATACCTGCGTCCACACTGCCTTTGAGTTATGTCGACATAATGTCGACAAAACTCAGCAGTTTTATCGACGTATGTAAACTTCATTCTACGAGGAATAACGCCTTTTGTTGACAGAGTTCTGTCGATAGAAGGCATTATTGCATCTACACTGTCCTTTGCGTCCACACTGTTATGTTGACAAAGTGGCTTGCTTTGTCGACAGAACTGGATGTAGTCTAAACGCTCTTTGTCGACAGAAGCTTTGTCGACAGTATCTGTCGACAAAACCCTGTAGTCTAGACATACCCAAAGTCTCCTGCTGCCCTGCTCCCTCCCAGCAAGGAGTGTGCTGCACTTAAAAGTAGCACATGCTCTTTGCAGGCTGGGAAGAGACTTCCCGCGCTCCCCCTTCCCCTAAGCCCTGATTGGCTTGAAGGTGGAGGGAGCGTGCAAAGTCTCCTCCCATCCTGCAAGGCGCATGAGGTGCTTAGAGTCAACTGCCAGCTGCTGCTCAGCTGGTGGATGACTAAGTACAGCACTCCCATGCAGGGCAGGGGCAGGGAGCGAGAAACTTCAGGTGCTCCTCCACCCCCAGGCACTGATTGACCTGTGGGCAAGGGGGGAGCATGAGAAGTCTCCTCCAACTGCCAGGAGCACAGACGCCTAGAGCTGTGGTCACCAACCGGTTGATCACAATCGACTGGTCGATCACGAGGCCTCGACCAGTCGATCGCGAGGCGTTCGAGCCCCCACATTTCCCCCCACCCCTGAGAAGCCCCACTACCTCCAACAAAAATGGAGGTAGTGCCGGCTTCCCGTGGGGTGGATGGAAGTCCTGCAGCTTCACGCCACTTCCGGGTGTTCCAGAAGTGCACTGGTGCTCCCCTCCCTTAGTTCTTTGGCGTGCCGGGAACTTGCCTGGGGGGAGTCCCCAGATGAGGCACGCAGAGGCTTCCCTGCGCCATGGGAGGGGGCGTCAGCCCCGGAGAAGGTGCATGCGGGGGCTTCCCTGCTCCGCGAGAGGGGTGAATTGGTCCCGGAGGAGGCATGCAGGGACTTCCCTGCTCCGTGGGAGGGGTGAGTTGGCCCTGGAGGAGGTGGGCGCAGGGGCTTCCCTGCTCCATAGAAGGGAGAAGATGGCCCCAGAGGAGGTGTGCGTGGGGGCTTCCCTGCGCCGTGGGAGGGGGAGTTGGCCTCACAGGAGGCATGCACGAGAGCTTCCCTCCTCTGTGGGGTGGGGTGGGGTGGAATCCTGGAAGGAGGCTGGGGGAAGGGACTCCCTGCCTCCACTGGCACCCTGTCCCCTGCTGCAGAACCCTATCCCCTCCCCCTGGCACCTTGTCCCCTCCCCCCGGCGCCCTCTCCTCTGTCCCCTGCTGCAGGACCCTGCTTCCACCCCAGCACTCTGTCCCCTGCCTCAGCACCCACTAGCATCCTGCCCTAGTACCATGTCCCCTGTTCCCACCAGCATAGTTGGGGCCACATTAGTGAGGGTTGGGTTTTTTTGGGGAGGAGGTTTTTTTTTTTGCATCTCCCTTGTGTGGCCCCAACTGACTTTTCTGTGGGTCAGTGACCCCCTGACTCAAAACAGGTTCCCTGCCCTTCTCATAAATAAAGACAATGCAGAAACTTTTTGTGCTTAACATAGTATTTTATTTAAAAATGAAGCCTGGCCAAAAAAAACCCGGTTGGAGCCAAGCCCCCATCTGGTCAGAGCATTATAATACTCCTGCACCCCCCCAGATCCTAGATCTGAGCCTATCATACACTGGAACCCCCTGCCCTGAGCCCCTCTCATACCCCAACCCAAATTCCTGCATCCTCACATCCACAAGCCTGTGGCTTGCTTAGTACTGCAACCCTCCATCTGACCCCAACACTCCCCAGCCTGGAGCCCCCTCTCTGAGCCAGCATCCCCTTCTCCACTTCCTCCTGCATCCAGATTTCCTCCCAGAGCTTGCACCTCTCACCTCTTCTCACACCCAAATCCCACATTTCTACCCCGGAGCCCACACATCCTGTCTCAACCCAGCGAGGGTACGGCTAGACTGCAGGAGTTTTTCCAGGATTCCAGAAATATCCTAGAAAAACTCTTCCACATTCAGGGATGCATTTGTTCTTCTGCTTTTTTCAGTGGGAGAGCAAACATACTCTTTCGGTAACCCCTATATTCCTCATTCCACAAGGAATAAGGGGGATTCCAAAAGAAGGGGTTTTTCTAACATTTGGTCCCAGTCTAGACAGGCCAAATGTTGGAAAAACCTCTTCCTACATAAGAATTGGGAAAAAGGTGGCAGTGTAGAGTGTGTAAGGGCTAGGGATAGCAAGTGATGGAGAGGAGGAGACTAGAGAGGGTGGGGCTTCAAGGAAGCGGTGGGGTTTTGGGGGAGGGGTGGGGCAGTAGATCTTTGCTTGTTCTGAGATTTAAAAAGTGATCTTGGGTGTAAAAAGGTTGGAGACCACTGGCCTAGAGGGAACCACCAGCTGTTCAGAACTGCTAGCAGTTCTGTCAGGAGCAAGGTGGGAGCAAAGACTTCATGGGCTCCCCCACCCGCAGACCAATCAGGGTCTGTGGGTGGGAAAGCACAGAAGTGTCCTGGCCCTGCCCTTTCCACTTGAGGCTCCCCTCTTCGGGAGCAGCCCGGGGCCACTTCAAAAATTTCGGAAGTGCCCCCAGTTAAAAATTACAGCCTACCCCTGCTTTAACATTTACAGCTTCACCAAACAGCTAGTCAAGAGTAAAATAACACTACGAGTTTTATTCAGAGAACAGACTGTTTGTGTACGTATGCTTACTTTACGTTGTTTTTGGACAGAGGATACTGTTGTTTAACAAAAGTAACATTAAAAGCAGCTATTGGTTATTTAAATTAATATGGGGTAGTAGTAACTTTCACTTAAACACTGTACAATTATATGAAAACAAAAACCTATGAAGTTCCTTCTTTGCTTGCTGGCAACACATTCAGTAACTAATCCAGATAACATAGTCTACCTCATAAGCCAGCATGCACATATACTTTTCAATGTGAGTGGACTATGTCATTATTTTCCATAAAATTAAACTCTAAACAGAGCGTCACTGAGATCAGAATTCCAATTTACACATTACAATACATTAAAACAATTAGAACATTCACATCACTTTCCAATAAACCAGAGAATCCCAAACTTTTTAGTAACGTGACCCACCGACTGCATTCTCTTTTTTTGTGTGCCATACAACAGGGTCCAAAACTATGGGGGTCCAAAGTCATAGATTAGTGTCTTCCCTCTCCTCAGCCACCGAGGAGCACCAACCATGCAGCAATACTATGTACTCTCGTACCACAAGCCTAATCCCAGCTTGGTGTGGAGGAAAATCTCTGGGTGGGGATGAACTGGCTGGTGAGCAAGCTTGCCTTAACCTTTACAGCGTCCTGTGGGGCTGTACGTGGCATTGCAGCTCCATTCAGATTTGAGGGTGCAGAAAGAGAAAATTTGAATGAGTGGCATTGTGACCTGATGTACAGAGTTGCAGCATGGCTCAGATTTGGTCCAGTAACTATGCCAACCCCATGCAGGAGGTAGGACCATCCTCATAAGAACATAAGAACGGCCGTACTGGGTCAGACCAAAGGTCCATCTAGCCCAGTATCCTGTCTACCGACAGTGGCCAGCACCAGGTACCCCAGAGAGGGTTGACCGAAGACAATGATCAAGCGATTTGTCTCCTGCCATCCCTCTCCAGCCTCTGACAAACAGAGGCCAAGGACACCATTTTATCCCCTGGCTAATAGCCTTTTATGGACCTAACCTCCATGAATTTATCCAGCTTCTCTTTAAACTCTATTATAGTCCTAGCCTTCACCGCCTCCTCTGGCAAGGAGTTCCACAGGTTGACAACACGCTGTGTGAAGAAGAACTTCCTTTTGTTAGTTTTAAACCTGCTACCCATTAATTTCATTTGGTGTCCTCTAGTTCTTCTATAATGGGAACTAATAAATAACTTTTCTTTATCAGCCCTCATAGGACAGGAATCCTCACTGGGATGAGTGTGGGTTCACTCTTCAACCTCACTGCCCAACAGGGCACCCCTCCTTACCAGATCTACAATCTCTCTACAGTTTTTCCATGACTCCCCATTTCACTGTCTGAATTCTTGAGACCCAATCTTAAAACACTCCCTAACACAGCTGTCTTTAAAAACAAAATCTGCAACTTTATTTTTTAAACCAACATGAGAGTAGGGTTGTCAGATGGTTGAAACAAAAATACCAACCCCCCACAAAAAAAAACCCACAGAGAAAAAATTCTGTTGCGGGGGGAGGGAACGGAAAGGGGGGGAAAGCAAAGTTCTTGAGCAAAAAAAACCCAAGACCATTTTGTGCCGGCAGCCTTGCAGAACCAGGTAAGCATGGGGGCTGGGGTCAGGGGGCTGGGAGTGCTGGAGGCTGGAGGGGGGGAAACAAGTTGCTTCTCAGTTTAAATCTCTGTGGTAATCACTGGGATAGGATCACTGCTAAGGTTACCAGGTAGTCATTAAAAAAAAAAAAACTGGACACGCTTCATGGGGGGAGGGAGGGGAAGGAGCAGTCAGGAGGGGAGCGGTGCTGGCCGGGAAGAGGGGGGGCCAGGAAACAGAGCTAACAGGGGAGGCAACTGAGCTGGCCGGGAGAGATGGGGAAGCCGACAGGAAGCAGGACTGGTTGGTGGTGATGGGGGGGGGGAGAGTTCGGGCAGAATGGGGCTGGCCGCGGGATATCGGGGGGGGGGGGGTTGGCTGGCGGGGGGAGAACTGGCTGGGGGAGCTCAGGAGGAGGGGAGAACTGGCCGCCGGAAGCAGGGCTTGCAGGGGGTGCAGCAGGGCTGGCCGGGGAAGATCCGGAGAAGGAACTGGCCAGCGGGACGCAGAGCTGGCAGAGGGGGTAGGGAAGCGAATCAGCTGGTGGGAAGCAGGACTGACCCGGGCTGTGCAGATCCTACAGCGCTCTTGTCCCGCGCGAGTCAGCCTGGCTGTGGCTTCACCACACACTTGACCAGCACGCAGGAGCATGGACCGGGCTGCCCCTCCTCCTCACACGCAACCAGGGCTCCCAGCACTGATCGCACCCCGCCTCCCAGTCACTCTCCCCGCCTCCGCCACGCTTCCGTCCGGCGCCCAGCCAGAAAACCAGGAAATACCGGACATTGCACGAGAGATGTTTCAGTGTGGACATAAAAAGGAAAAAAAACATTTAGTAGGCCTCTTGTTTGAATTAACTTTGACAGATGGCAGATTCATTTAATAGGAACAGATAATTCAATAGGGCTGTGGTGACTAGACTACACAACTTCTGATGGCAACTAGTAATAAAGATCTGGGATAGAATCCATTCCTGCACCAGTCTAAAGCCTAGTGAAGGACTGGGTAGCCGAAGTGCAGTTCTTGGTATCAGTGCCTTCCTAGGTACATGGAGAATAGCCAAAGTGCAGCATATCCCCCAAATTGTTTGTGTCCATGGGTAGGTTGCTGGGAGGCAGGAGGATTATAGAAAGCCCACTAAACCAAAGGAACTATTTTTGGATAAGGGATGCAACTGCTTCGCTGATAAAAATTGGCTGCAGGACAAATGTGATCTAGAGCTATTGAAATTGGAGATAAGGGACTGCAAAGTATGGAGTATTATTTCCCTTTATAAATATAAAAAAACTAGGCAAAAGAGCTTTTTTATTTTAAACTTTTGCTTCATTCAGAATGAATTCAAGGAACTGTTTGGATGACAGAAGAAACACTCAGCCAAACTCATCCTTATTGTAACTCCACTAGGAATCCACAGCCACTAGAGCAGAATTTTGCATAGTGTTAGCAGGCTTCTGGGCCATATTTTCCAAATCCTTTTGCATGTTCATTTAGAAATATAGGGCCAAATTTTCAAAAATACATTGTCTTTCCTGCCAAAGTAATTTGCTTCACCTACCATTGGAATACAGACACCACTGAGGTACAATGAAGCAACTGTTTATAAGCACAAAGAAACTCTACACAATTTAGGGCAGGAATTGAAGCAAAATCCAGTAAACTACAATGCAAATATAAGAAGGCAGAAAATAATTAGCTGAACTTGAATTTGTCCATGACCATCAGGTCAACAGCTGTTGTTACATTTGTTTTCATTATGTACAATGGTTAGGACTACAAATGGGCAAATACTACAAAGTAGTATTTGCAAACAGTTATGCATATCAAATAAGTGAATTTGCCTCAGCAGTATTCATTAGCCTATTTTTGCTGGCACTTGGATGTACAAGGTTTTGTTCATACAAATATTCAGGAGAGTCTCATTCACGCAGGTATGTGTGTTCTCACTAGGGATGTTAAAAATTGTGTACAGGGGAATCATGTAATCGCTAAAATTCTTAGCAATGACATGTCCTGTGGGCTCTGTAGTGTAGAGCTTAGCTTTGTGCTGCAGTGCCCATAGCGAAGCCTCCCCTGAATGGGGCCAATGAAGGCCCAGCTCCTGGGGAGGAGGCTTGGGCTGCCACTGTGAAGACTCCTCCCTGGAGGCAGCACTTGCCCGCCACAGCAAAGCCACCTCCCTGGGAGCTGCCTGAGTGTAACTGATAAGCATCAACTTATTGGTTAAAGAGTTAATTGGTTATACTCTAACAACCCTAGTTCTCACATGGGTAATTTATACAAAAAAATTACCTGGCATTTCTCAGCTCAAATAAGTGTTCTTCTTCTTCTTTTAAAACATTGTTCTGGGGTGGGGCTAGGGAGAGAGGACAACTCCAGCCCTTTCTTACCACAGTAGCTTGGGGTCAGGTGAGAAGTGCTTACTCATGGCCACTACAACTGCAGCGAGCACAGCTGGGGGAGGAGCACATGTCCTCCAGCTGGGGGACAGCGGGTACGTCTAGACTACATGCCTCCTGGGATGAGGCATACCTGGGAGGTCGACAAATGCCTTTGATGTCGACCGCGGAGCGTCCAGACAAACAGCTGATCGGCTCAGCGCGGCAGCCATTTAAATTTAAATGAAGCGGCGATTATTTAAATCGCTGCTTCATTTTCTATGCCGGGTAGTCTAATCTACATGACTCTGTCACCAGAGGCATGTAGTCTAGACGTACCCAGAAAGACAGACACACAGACAAACACTCTGAAATATATAATAGATAGCTTCCCACTGTTGGCTCATTGGGGTTATAGCTGTCCCAGTCTCCCTCACTGGCACCTTGCTGCCCCCCTCTGGTCATTCTGTGGTATAACTGTCCCTCCTGCCAGACACCTCCCTCTCCATTTTATGAGAAACAATTGAATTCCTGGCACATTCCCTTATCCTGATGCAGCCAAACCCTTACCTTTCTTTACGTTATGATAGGACATTGGGAGCTACTGGTAGCCTGCCTTAGCCCCACTGCACCACAACCCAGGAGCCACCTGAGGTAAGCAGTGTCCAACTGGAGCCAGCTCTGAACCCCTGCCACAGTCACGAACCTCCTAAAGCCAAACTCCCTCCCCAAAGCCTGCACTCTGAACCCCCTCCTGCACCCCAACTCCCTGCCTCAAGCTCATCTCAGAGCCCCTCTCACACTTCAAATCCCTTAGCTCAAGACCAGAGCCTGCATCCCAACCCTCTGCCCCTGCATGGTGAAAGGGAGGAAGGATGGAGTGAGCAGGGGCAAGGCCTCAGAGAAGGGACACGAAGGAGACAGGGCAAGGATATTTGGGTTTGAGGTAGATCTTACATTGCACTTAAATTCAAAAAGTGATCTTGTGCTTAAAAAGACTGGAGACCACTGTGATAGGAGGAAACTGTATACCTAATTTGGTAGTCCTAGCTCTTACCACTTAGGAGGAATTCTTCACCAACAGACTCACAGTTGCATATTTCTAAAATATATAGTAAGATTATGTTAATCATAAAACACAAAATAACTTTCTTGATGACCAACAACACACCTTGAATAATGAGCAGTGAACACCAAATTAATTATTGTAAAAAAACAGTTTATAAACAACACACAAGCTAAAATATGTTTGCATAAAGTGTTAGTTGAGAAATTCTAAATACTGAACTAATTTATTAAAACATATTGCAGTTTGCATGTGGCCATTTTGAGCCAAAGAAAAGGTTAACTTCCTGAACTAAATATATTTTGCTCTTTGTGTGCAGAAACATAAGGGCTGCGTCTAGACTGGCATGATTTTGCGGAAATACTTTTAACGGAAAAGTTTTTCCGTTAAAAGTATTTCCGCAAAAGAGCATCTAGATTGGCACGGATGCTTTTCCGCAAAAAGTGCTTTTAGCCATCGGGCTTTCTTGCGCAAAAAATTAAGGTGCCTGTCTATATTGGCCCTCTTGCGCAAGAATACTTGCGCAAGAGGGCTTATCCCTGAGCGGGAGCGTCAAAGTATTTGCGCAAAAAGCACGGAATTCTTACATTAGAACGTCAGTGCTCTTGCACAAATTCAAGCGGCCAGTGTAGACAGCTGGCAAGTCTAGATGCACCCAAGAAGTTGCTGTTTCAGGAAGTTTAGAGCAGTGTTGGAGAAGAGGTTTTTTTTGTTTTGTTTATGCTTGTAGCAGCAATGGATTTATTTTCCTCTTTTCTTCCCTCCTCTTATATGTGTTTGCTCCTCTTCCATTCTGTATTGTCTCTCACATTCAAGGAACCCGGGATATTAAGTATAATTATAAAGCCAACAGTAAACATCATATTCACTGATAAGTATTCCTGGCCATGAGTATAATACAGTCCAATTAATGGCTTAGAATTTAGGAATCTCATCATTTAATTAACAATCAGAATTCAGCGAGCAATGATGGTGATACAGCACAATTTACAGGACTTGGAATTTCTGAGTTTTATTGGTTAACATGCAGTAGGGAGGAGAAATTGACTGACCTGATTAGCTAGTATGAATTTCAAGAGGGCAAACTCCAATACACAAATTTAGAATAACATTTTAGAAATACCACAACAAATAGACAATTAACAAATTGATTTTTCTGTCATACATGTAGGATCTGTTTGTTTCCCCTTCCACAAGCTTTATACTGATTAACTTGGATTTCATTGCACTTGCTCCTAGTTTATACCAATGTAAGATCTGATTCTGCGTTAGATCTCCTAGCAAGGATCATGCAGTCATGTGGCTCCCATCTGTGATTTTTGTGAGGCAAGGCCAAAAAACAACAGTTGCATTGTCAGAGCACTCCCTAATGATGCCTCCCCTAATGGGATTGGAACCTACTCACAGGCTCCGTGCTGAGTTCAACAGCTGATGCAACATACCTTCTTGATAGTGGGAGAGGCGTCATAATCTAATTCAGACTTCTCAAAGGAAAATATGACAAATGTGCTGAACTATATATATTAGCTTGCAACCCACTCCAAGTCTTATTGAAGTTAATAACAAGCCTCCCACTGACTTCAGTGGGGACAGGATTGGGGCCTTACGTTAGGCCAAGAGAGCAACTAACAAGCTCATTTCATTAACATTAATATAATTATATGTCTTTTGGTAGTATTCAGAGGTTCAAATCAGGGATCAAGGTGAGGTGCTGTAATAAATGTTTAATCTCTATCTCAAAGTAAGGCTGTTAAAATTCATTTATCAGGCTAATCGGGCAATTTGTATAGACTATACAATTAGTCAACAGAACCACTCTGCAGAGTTGCTGCAGGGGTAGCTCCAGGAGCCGGCTTGAGCCAGGATTGAGCAATCCCGGTTTGTGCCGGCTCGGGGAGCCACCTGCGTTGCAGCTCTGAATTTAAAATGAAGTAAGAGCTGCCGGGTTCTTACTACATTTAAATGCAGAGGCGCAGTGATCAGTATGAGCCGATACTGCTGGGTCCTGGCTTGTTCTGAGTCCAGCAGCCCCTGTTGGCCACAAACAGAGGCTGGTGCAGGAGCAGCCTCTGTTCATAGCAGCCAGGGCCAGCTGTTGCAACAGGGCCTGCTTGGTGGCAGCAGTCCATGTGTGTTTGTGTGTGTGTGTGTGGGTGGGGAGGGGCTCAGCTTCCCGCTGGGACCCCTGCGGACAGGGGTTGCTTCGCAGCCTGCTCTACCCCTCCACTGCCTCTGATAGAGGCAGCACCCCAGTGTCAGTGCTGGGGGAACCTGCTTTTAAGCTGCCTCCCCCTCCCCTCTCCCACAAGGGCTTCTGTTCCCACCATTTGCTGCCTGTTAGAGAGGCAGCAAGGGGGAGGCACTGCAGAGAGCACGGGGCCAGCAGGGACTCAAGTAGTCCCCTGCTCGCACCAGTTCCCACTGCGGCCTCTTCAGCCTTTGAAATGTACAAGAGTCCCTTCAAATGCTGAAGCAGCCACAGTGGGAACACAGGGGAGCAGTGGACTGCTTGAATTTCCTGCTTGCCCCGTGCTCCCTGCTGTGCTTTTGCTTTTGCAAAAGCTGAAATGGCCTCAGTGGGAACTGGCATCAGTGGGGCACTACTTCAGTTACTGCTGTGCCGTTTCTCCGCTACGTCCCTGCTCCCCTGCAATGGAGATGGTGCTGGGGAGAACCGGCTTTTAAGCACTGATGCCTGTGGGAGGTGGTGGTGGGGGAGCGACTAGTTGAGTCACTACTCGACTATCGGATAAGTTTATGCTTATCAGATAGTTGACTAATCGCTTACATCCCTATCCCAAAGAGCTTATAATTTGAATGTATGATGAGTCAACAGGTGGATACAATTGTTTAGAGAGAACAAGATAGGAGTGAAAAGCTCATCGTAAGTACAAGGAGCAGCACAAGTTGAACTAATTCTAAAGCTTCAAAGCAGAAACACATTGGGATATGCACAAGCCTTAACTTTTGGGATTTAGGGTCAGATTAGAGCATAAGCGATGTTTATGGTTATATATTTAAACTTCCTGAAGTCAGATTCCCTTTTTCTTTGAGCCTCCTGTAATTCTTTCCTGCAGAAGTTTCATTTTCCCATAGAATCATAGAGCTGGAGGAAACCTTAGAGGGCCATCAAGTCCAGCCCCCTGCCCAAGGCAGGACCAATCTCAATTAAATCAACCCAGCCAGGGCTTTGTCAAGCCAAGACAAACACCTCTAGGGATGGAGACTCCACTACTTCCCTAGGTAACCCATTCCAGTGCTTCACCACCCTCCTAGTGAAATAGTTTTTCCTAATATCCAATCTGGACCTCTCCCACCCCAACTTGAGACCACTGCTCTTTGTTCTGCCATCCGTCACTACTGAGAACAGCCTCTCTCCAGCCTCTTTGGAACCTCTCTTCAGGAAGTTGAAGGCTGCTATCAAATCCCCCCTCACTCTTCTCTTCTGCAGACTAAATAGACCCAATTCCCTCAGCCTCTCCTCATAGGTCATATGCTCCAGCCTCCTAATCATTTTGGTTGCCCCCCGCTGGACCCTCTCCAATGTGTCCACATCCTTCCTGTAATTGGGGGCCCAGAACTGGACACAATACAGTAATTCCTCACTTAACACAATAGATACATTTCAGAAAATGATCGTGTTAAGCGATAATGTGTTATGCGGGGTCAATTTTCTCATTTAAAGTAATGGAAAAGGTTGGGGTTGCATTTCAAGTGCACGTGCGCTCGTGGCTCCAGCCTGCACTTGCTAGCAGCCGGCCATTGAGCACAGGCAGCTGCCTGGGGACCGGGACATAAGGTTGGGGGAGAAAGGGGACTGGGTTACAGCAGGGAGGGGAGGTGTTTGGCTCTGGGAAAGGGAAGAGGCGGAGAGGGAAGGGGGATTGGGTTGGGAGTATGCCCCTGTGACAGGTCTGCCAGGACATGTACTGCATCCGGCGAGGGGGAGTTGGTGGGAAACGGCATGGCAAGTGGCAAACCCTCCGCCGCTTTGCAGGGAGGCAGGGGAAGCCCTGCACAGCTGCCAGCAATAGGCCGGCTGGGGAAACCGTGTTATTTCGAGGACGGTCGTGTTGTTCAAAAAACGCTCCCTAAAAAAAAAAAAAATCATGCTATCGTGAAAATGTGTTAAGCAGGTACGTATAAAAAGTAATTACTGTACTCCAGATGTGGCCTCACCAGAGCCGAGTGAAGAGGAATAATCACATCTCTGGATCGACTGGCAATGCTCCTCTTAATGCACCCTAATATGCCATTAGCCTTCTTGGCTACAAGGGTACACTGTTGACTCATGTCCAGCTTCTCATCCACTGTAATCCCCAGGTCCTTTTCTACAGAACTGCTACTTAGTCAGTTGGTCCCCAGCCTGTAACAATGCTTGGGATTCTTCCGTCCCAAGTGCAGGACTCTACACTTGTCCTTGTTGAACCTCATCAGATTTCTTGTGGCCCAATCCTCCAATTTGTCTAAGATACTCTGGACTCTATCCCTGCCCACCAGCATATCTACCTCTCCCACAGCTTAGTGTCATCAGCAAACTTACTGAAGGTGCAATTCAACCCCTCATTCAGGTCATTAATAAAGATGTTGAACAAAACCAGTCCCAGAACCAAACCTTCGGGCACTCCACAAAAACACAACTGCCGTCCTGACATCGAGCTGTTGATCACTACCCGCTGGGCCCGACCTTCCAGCCAGCTTTCTATCTATCTTGCTGTTCATTTATCCAGTCCACATTCCCTTAACTTGCTGGCAAGAATATTGTGGGAGACCCTATCAAAAGCCTTGCTAAAGTCAAGGTATATCACATCCACTGACTTCCCCATATCAACAGAGCCAGTTACCTCATCATAGAAGCTAATCAGATTGGTCAGGCACGACTTGCCCTTCGTGAATCCATGCTGACTATTCTTGATCATCTTCCTCTCTTCCAAGTGCTTCAAAATGGATTCCTTGAGGATCCCCTCCATGATTTTTCCAGGGACTGAGGTAAGACTGACTGGCCTATAGTTCCCTGGGTCGTCCTTCCCTTTCTTAAAGATGGGCACTACATTTGCCTTTTTCCAGTCATCCGGGATCTCTCCTGATCTCCACGACTTTTCAAAGATAATGGCCAAAGGCTCCTCAATGACATTTGCCAACTCCCTCAGTACCCTCGGAAGTATTAAGTCCGGACCCATGGATTTATGTACGTTTAGCTTTTCTAAATAGTTCCTGACCTGTTCTTTCCCCACCAAGGGCTGTCCACCTTTGTCCCATATTGCATCACTTAGTGCATTAGTCTGGGAGCTGACCTTTTCTGTGAAGACAGTTGCAAAGAAAGCATTAAGTACTTAAGCTTTCTCCACATCATCTGTCACAAGGTTACCACCCTCACCCACACCTGCTCATGCCTCCTGTTATGGGATACAACTTGTCTGGCACCCTCTTTGTTGGGTTCCAACTTTCAGGGCTGCTGTTCATTTTACATTTTTAAAATACGCAATCCCAGAGCACATTAAGTTTCGGGTTACTTGGTCTGGCAGAGGGAGCTGTGTTCCATTTCCCAACACTGAAAATTTGCTGCACATAATCTAATCTTCAAGTTTAGGCCACATTTTCAGCAGACTCTGATTGCGTTCACAAAAATACATTTGTATGCATGTAATAATGTGTAAACATTTTGCCACCATCCACAGAGGCACATACAATTTTGTAACTGCTAATACCTGTACATGTACTTTTGGAGTGTGAAAGATGAAGCCTGGTTTCAACCCTACAGATTCTTTCTAGAGTGCCCTTTTAAGGTGGTCCAGTATTTCTTGAAGTCCTCACTTGTCTTCTCTCCATTGTATGTCTGTTTTAAAAGCACTATAAAAAAATCATGCAAGAAATTCTCACTGAATGTTACTTTGCAAACAGCAATATTTACTAAGTATCTCATTATTGGTTAAAGGAATTAATAAGACAATAAAAATGTACCAAAGCTTTGTGTCATTATTTTAAATTCCTATTTTCCTAAAAGGCCTAAGTGATACTGATATGCATCCTTAATTATTGCAGAATCAAATTTCTCAACTCCAATGAAGGTGGTGTGTTTGTGCCTCTAGAGTTAAGGTTCTGCCATTATAAACCACTTCCCTTCAAGAGTTTACAACTTCTCTGTTGAAAAAATACTGCTTGAGATTTTGCATATAAGATGAGCATCTGGATTTTTTTTTCAAAGTAATTTGTCAAAATATT
This sequence comes from Pelodiscus sinensis, assembly GCF_052426305.1. Classification (NCBI taxonomy): domain Eukaryota; kingdom Metazoa; phylum Chordata; order Testudines; family Trionychidae; genus Pelodiscus; species Pelodiscus sinensis. Next base: position 23,810,290 of record NC_143064.1, on the reverse strand, counting down.
TTCCCTGAAGATTTAGTACTCATAACAAGTAAAGCTAGCAAATCTACTCAGAAAGCAAATAAAAAAGCTCCCTGCCTGTGATTAGATCCATTCCCCTGACTCTGAAGACAGAACACTATCTCACCAAAAGCTTCAGAGGGGTAGCTGAGTTAGGTCATAACAGGAAAAACTTAAAAAACAACAAACAGTCCAGTAGCACCTTAAAGACTAATAAAACATGTAGATGGGATCACAAGTTTTCGTGGGTGCAACCCACTTCTTCAGATGATAGGATAGTTTTCCCTGTCTCACCAAAGACATTCTCCTTCCTGTCTTCCAAGCAGGAATTTTTATTAGCATCCTGAACACCTGGAGGTAAGTGGAACTGAAGTTTGTCCAGATAAATCTGGTCATATCCTTACAGCTCTAGCTGGTATCCTTCCCCTCCATCAAGTAGGCTTGTCCTTACAGTAAATTTTGTTCTTAGCAAATATGTGAGAACCAGATGAACATACAGCCATCTCTATAGCCACAAGAAGGCGGGAGGGATAGGGGGTAGAAATGAGATTACACAATGCCAGCGAGTCTCCCAACATCATTAAATCAATATGCAAAACCACAGCCTGTGAAGTTTAACAGATATACCCTTCTATCTTTGGAGTGAACAAAACCCTCAAACAACTGTGGCCATTCAATGGCCTTGATTACCCCTTTAACCTGTGTGGCGTAATAGGGGTGCTGTCTGCTCTGTAACCCAGTGTCCCCCTGCGCTGTGATGTGATATTCACACTGACTTTCCCAAATGCGTATGAACCCAGACACCTAGGCTCAGCCTTCCAGGGAGAGAGACAAAGGGAGGAAGGGGGAGACCAACACCTGGCTGGGGGGCAGGGCCTGAGAGGGAGACAGTTGCTATCTGGGAAGCATGGAGAGAAGAGGCTAAGCTGGAGCCTAGGGGCAATGGACCCTAACTTTAGGGTCTGAGGCACCCTGTAGCCACATCACATATGTGCAGGGCCGTTCTGAGCCATTTGTGCGTCGTGGGTGTGTGGCCCCACCCCGGGCATGAGACGCATGTGCGGCCTGGTGCATGGGCAGCCATGGCACCCCCTACAATGGGGCATCCTGGGCAGTAGCCCAGTCACCCCGTAGCTTGGGCCGGCTCTGCATGGCTACATCTACACTGGCATGATTTTCCAAAAATGCTTTTAATGGAAAAGTTTTCCGTTAAAAGCATTGTCGGAAAAGCACGTCTAGATTGGCAGGATCATTTTCGCGATTAGGGCTTTTTTGCAGAAAACAGCACTGGGCCCTTTTGCGCAAAAGACTTTCGGAAAAAGACTTTTGCCCAAACGGGAGCAGCACAGTATTTCCAAAAAAGCACTGACAATCTTACATTAGATCGTCAGTGCTTTTCCGGAAATTCAAGCTGCCAGTGTAGACAGCTGACACGTTTTTCCGGAAAAGCGGCTGATTTTCTGGAAAAACTCACCAGTCTAGACACAACCCCTATGTGCTGTGCTGCGCTGCATCCTGAAGGAACAATAAGCCCCGCTCTATTCTACGACTGGCGGAGTCTGTTCTTGCTGCTATGGGGGCTGCAAGATTCGGTGGACCCCCAACTCACCGACACAACCTGTCCAGCCAATCCTCGCACGTGTTGAATTAAGACAGGTGAAAGAGGGGGCTCGCCCCTCTGCCATAAAAGCCACAAACCCTGCCCCAGCACCTGCGGAGTCACCTCAGCGATCCCCGAGCAGCAACGGCATCTACCCGCCCTGGCGTCCCCACGAAGGCGATTCTCCCCAGGGAGGGCTCGAGGGCCTCGCCCGGCTGCGGGCCTTTGGGCAGGATGAGCTGGGCCGGGCTCACGGAGCCAAGGGCATATAACGTGCCGGTGTATAGGCAAAAAGTGAAACCACTCCGTCGCTACACCGGCAGGGGGGCTCCAGTTGGTGTCTGAGCAACGTGGCTGCGCAATGCCAGGGCCAAGCCGCAGCGAACAGGGGAGCGAAGCGAGCTGGGGGCAGGAGAGAAGGGGGCGTCCGCAGGCGGGTTACTGGGGAGATCCCCTCGCGTGAGGGGCCGCACAGTCCGGGGGGGAGGGGGCCCAGCTCGCTCGCGCTGTGTGCTCCGCACAGGAAGCAGGCGTGGCGGGAACCTCGGCCTTACGCTACAGGCCGCAAGAGTCCGCCTGAGCGGTGAGTGACAGGGCAGGGAGCCAATGGGGACGGGCCGGGAGCGAGAGTGGGGGGGCAGGCTGCGCGCGGACGGCGGGTGGCGGCGCGCGCGCCCCGCTGCATGGAGACCATGCCCTGCCACAACCGGCCGTTGGGCGCGGCGGGCGGCCCCCGCCAGCAGGAGGACCAGCCGGCAGCCGGGGTGGGGGGCGGCTGTGGCAGCACCCGGCTGATCCGCTTCGCGGAGGCTGGCGCCGACAGCAGCCCCAGCCCGGACAGCGGCAGCAATGGGGTCCCGTCTGAGGAGCCCGGGCCGCAGCCGCTGCAGATCGGAGCCCAGCTCAAGCTGCTGCCCATGAACGACCAGATCCGCGAGCTGCAGACCATCATCAGGGACAAGTGAGAGCGGGGGCGGCGGGGAGAGCGGAGAGCTCCGTGGGGAGAAGGCGTGTGTGTGTCAGGATGTGGGAGTGGACGAGTCCGGGTGAAGGGAGGGGGAGCGGCAGGGGGCAGGGCGGAGGCTTGGGGCAGAAGGGGATCGATTGGGGAGGCTAGGCTGGAAGCGGGGGAGCAGGAGGGGTCGTGCTGGGGGCATGTGCGGGCAGCAATTGTACGGGAAGGGCATCAGGCAAGGTTTAAAGTGTCCTGAGTGACAGGACTTGGCTGAGCAAAGTAGGGCTGTGAGGAGGGCCAGACCCTCTTAACAACTAGGCTGAGTCTGGCAGCACCATAGGTGGTCACACAAGGGACACCACTGTTCAGGCATCCCACCTTTTTTGAGACCCAATGCTTTCCTTCTCAGGCTCTGCCAGCATTTCAAGGGGTAAGTCAATATCTGGGGGTTTATTTTTCTTCTGGATCTTGAGCTCTTGCATTTATCTGCAGTGCCCCTTTTCCAAGTGGGGAGCCGCACGTCAGATGGTGCTGCTGAAACATTTTTGGCTTGTCTCTCACTGGTCCAGGGGTAAAACTTGCAGCCCTAAGCCTGGGCCTGGGTCAAGTGACTCAGCCTCATGGGATTCAGGTTGAGGGGCTAAAAATTGCAGTGTAGACATTGGCGCTCAAGTGGAGCCAGTGCTCTGAGACTCTGACTCTACTCAAAATCTTAGAATCTGAGCTCCACCGTAAACCCCAGCATCTACACTGCAATTTTATAGTCCCACAACCTGAGCTCCACAACTCCAAGTCAGCTTGAGGCTATGCCATGTGTTTATCTCAGTCCAGACATAGCCTAAGGATTTGTTTACACTGCAGTGCCAGCCTAAGGTTCAAAGTCAAGCTGAAGCTTAAACCTCTGTGTGTCTAAACAAAAAATGTCCTACCCCAGGGCTTGGATTCAGAGTGCCAAGATCCTATGGGCATGGAGGGCCCAAGCCTTAGTTCAGCTGGGACCCAACAGTCAAGCCCTATTATTTTGCATCTTTGCTGGACTCATGCTCTAGGAGGCTGCCAAAAATGTCCCACAATTTCATGGGTTGACTCTGTGTCCTATGGACAATCATGTTTTTCCATACTCCATAGGGCTGTAGTGGGAGGGTGCTAGGACTGGACTCTAGCCTGTATAATACTGTGTAGATGCTGGAACCTTAGGTTGGGACCTCAGGTTCAACAATTCCTAACCTGTGCTTACAATTGAGTGTAGACACTCAAGCCCAATTTAACAAACCCCAGTGTTTGCTAACAAGTTCTGCTATTCTAAGAGTTGGTGCAGTCACATGGGATCACACTGGTGACAAATTTGAGTTGTCTTGCCTTGGTACAGCCGGTCCCCGAGTTGCGAACGACTTACAACTGTTTGCAGTTATGACCAAAGGTGTTGTAAATGGCGGACCCCAAGTTACGAATGCGAGCCGCGCTTACGAACAGCGCGGTCACGTGTAACTCTGGGGTCCGACTTATGAACGAACCAAGTTACGACCAGTTGCTTAGTCTGTTACTGGTTCGTAAGTCGGGAAGAGGCTGTATATCCTCAGTGCTGTTGTGTAGCATTAGAAATGTTTTACTATTCCCTCAGAGGAAACAAATCATTATAAATGTCTTTAAAAACAAGCTGTGCATAGCCTGACATATGAATAAATCAGATTCAAACATTAGGTGGGGACAGGCCCTTTGAGACCACTCTGTGTTCTGGTTGTGGGATGTCATGGAATCCAGTCTGAGTATGTCCATTGAAATTGGTATCAGATTCTAATTTTATATGCAGACTTCCAGTGGAGAATGATTATAGAATAATAATAGGTAGGAGGGCTTGACATCATCTTCCTTAGATGTGTTAGTGCTTATACAAATACTGTAATATTCTACAGTAATGGTCGAAAGTCTTGATACAAGTGGCTGAATGTTGCAGCTGTATCAGGTGATTTGTGTGCATGGATTACCTCAGGAGCCTTGAGTTGGACATGAGAGGCTGTGAGTTGGACAGTTTCCAGCTCACCTACTGCCTGTTCTCTCTGTAACTGTAAATAATTAATACCAGAATGCCATATCCTGGCTGTGAACTCTGCTTCAATACCTTTTATGCTAAATAAATTAATCCCATGACTTTTAAAGCTTCCCGTAATATCCTTGTACTCCTTAGTTTGAGTCTTTTGCTTCCTAAGCTTTGGCAGGTTCAGCACTCATCAAAACCTTTCAGACAAGAAAACATAAGACTTTGTGGTAGTAAGCTGCAGCTTTCTTTCTCCAGAGCAGTGTTTCCTAGTCTTTTTGATACCAGGGACCAGCTTGTTTGCTTCCCAAACTCTGTGAGGGAGACCTCAGGGACCAGTGGTTTAGAAGCACTGCTTTAGAGAAATCGGGGGTTAAGAAATAAATAGTGGTGGTTTAACTCAACTAATCTTTGGATTTTATTATGTCGTGCACAGAATAAAAAGTCTGTGTGGAGCCATAAGAAGCTGGAGAAGGTATCAGCCTGTACCCTGTTGCATTTTTTGGAAATTGGTCATATGAGAGACACCCACAGGGTCTATTTGTAGGTGCAAGCCAACTGTCTTGATTCTGATGCAGTCTCTTATGTCCAGGCTTGTTTACATTTTGTGCATGACAAAGACAAAAACTAGTCACAAACAATGTAAATATCCTTTCACCCACTTCATTTGTCTTGTTTGTAGTCCACTCACTCCTACAACACATCTTGAGCCAACCTGCTTTTCTCTATTCTGGAGTTGGACAGTGCCACTCCTTAAGTTACAGATGTAGTGCAACATCCTGTTCATTTCTATGTGGAACAGAGTCCCTTTATTTCTCCAGGTCTCCGAATTCAGGAGAGGAGGTCAGGACTGAGAATAGAAACACATTATTAGTAGTGCAGGACATGACCAGTAAGTCACTAGTTTGGCCAGGGAAGTGACACGGTATGTGGTAAGGCGCTATTTACATACAAAGAGTAGAAAGCAGCACTACATTAGTCCTCTGCTTCAGAGCAGGAAGAACCATTGCTCAATGGTCCAGCTCAGGCTTATTGTAGACACCTCCATTGGTGCCACTGTGCCATTGAGTAAGTCGGTTCCATTACAATCCCCACTTCTCTGGCTCCCCCGTTTGCTTTTCAAATTCCTGCTGTTTTGAACCCCACACTCATTCCTTTGCGTGAGAAGAGTCTCCTTTTTTGTAAGCTTGGCTTTAAAAAAAAATCAAGTTTTTAAGGCCATAAATCAGTGTGTGATATATGTTGCAGTCTCATGTGCTAAACAGGTATTAAAATAAAGCATATAAAAATACAAAGAAGAGGCTAAAGTAGCATGTGACTTGGAGTCTTAACTAGGTTGGTTGCAATTCTGCTCCTGACTTGCAATGAGTGTAACGTGTTTTAGCAGGAGAAGGGAGCAACACAAGATATAACTAACATTCCCTTTTCCCCCAGTAGCTGATAGCTATAAACTTACCTAGCAAGAAAGGGAATGGAGAAAGTCTTCAAGAGCTGGGATTCCCAGAAGGCAACTGTGAAAGAGAACAACACACTGAGGCTGCCTCTGGAATAACTTTAAGGAAGAGAATTGCTTTTGATCGTTTTCTCAGGGTTATAAAAGCCAGTGAGCAGCAGCACAAAGCAGACAAGACTTTTGCTAGTTTCATGGCTGTTATTCAGACCTGGCTGGGCAGCAAGGAAATTGTCAACACTTTTGAAATTCTATTTGTGACTGACTGGGAAAAATGGACTATTGAAGCAATTGCCACCAGGTACTTACTAATGGCCCTCCCTGATCTTGTTGTATCTGTTTTTGGTTGGGCCATTGACAGGTGGTGTTGTGTGAAATTTTCAAGCAATGGTTTAAAGTATCCATATCCATACAACATTTGACCTCTTCAGGTCACTGTATGCATTAAGTAATCTTCTATGGTTTAAATAATTTTAAATTAGGATTTTTCTGTCTATTGTTTTTCTCTGTGCTGAAGGGTAATCTTATCACAGGCACAGAATGCATGGAGCTGTTGCAATCTCTAGGAAGACAGGCTGTGTAGGTCCCATTGAAAGTAGCTCTGCACATCAAACTCCCTGGCAGCTGTCTTGGCTGCAGAGCAGAAGGGGGTTTTTGAGAGTGGGCTGTGGAGAGAGGAAGGATTAAGTTCCATCCTGCCACCACCCCCAACACTTACAAGTTGTTGGTGAGAAGGGTTTCACTTGAAAAGAGTTGTGAAGCTAATAAAGAAAAACTTTATAGTTCTGGGTATTATGGGAAATATTCCATTCCCTGAACCCAAATGCGTGTCTTTCTTGCTGCAAGTAAAAAAGTGGTTAGCTCTTCCAAGTGTATTCAGTACGTCTTTGGGTTGGCAAGCCTACTGGGTACTGGCTAATTCTTTCTTTGAGGAGATTTACATATAAAATTAATTGCACTGCTGTTATTTTGTTAGGAGGAGGTGGAGAGTGAAGGTGGAGGCTCCTAAATATGAATCACTAACACATATACTGAAATGATGACAAATCTCAGAGCTGCATTTGATCCTAAACATATCACGATGACAAGGTAGCAGAGTTGTAATTGACATTCAGAGCTTTTCACTAAATAATTACTAGAAAAAAGAGTAAGAAGGGGGAAATTCATAGACTACTAAAACTGGAAGGGACCTCGAAAGATCTTCAAGTCCAGTCCCCTCCCCTCACGGCAGGACCAAGCATGGTCTAAATCATCCCTGATAGATGTCTGTCTAACATACTCTTGAATATCTCAAATGATGGAGATTCCATAACCTCCCTAGGCAATTTATTCCAGTATTTAACCACCCTGACAGGAAGTTTTTCCTAATGTCCAACCTAAACCTCCCTTGCTGCTCCCTTGTTTAAGCCCCTTCTTCCCTGTGACACCCTTTTAGATACCTGAAAACTGCTATCATGTCCCCCCTCAGTCTTCTCTTTTTCAAACTAAACAAGCCCAGTTCCTTCAGTCTTGCCTCATAGCCCATGTTTTCTAGACCTTCAGTCATTTTTGTTGCTCTTCTCTGGACCCTCTCCAATTTCTCCACATCTTTCTTGAAATGTGGTGCCCAGAACTGGACACAACTCCAATTGAGGCCTGATCAGGGCAGAGTAGAGCAGAAGAATGACTTCTTGTGTTTTGCTCACAACACTCCTTTTAATGTATCCCAGAATCATGATTGCTTTTTTTTGCAAGTGTTACACTGTTGACTAATATTTAGCTTATGGTCCACCATGACCCCTAGATCCCTTTCTGCAGTACTCCTCCTTAGACAGTCACTTCCCTTGAGGCTGTTAAAGGCAAGTAGGTTTCCAATATAACATGGTCGTTCACCTGTCATTTTATTATACTTTCACAGGGGAAACAATGCAGCAGCTTTGCTATCTCAGAAAGACAGCTGCATTTCAGTGGTGGAGGAACAGATTCCACAGTGCAACAGTGTCTTTCATCCAGGAAGGTTTTAAAATGTTCACTGCTAAACCACTTAGGGGAGAAGGAACAGTTAGGCAAAGTGAGAATAGTATAATTCATCTTCTCTGGTCTCCTTAAGTAACTATAGTGCTAGAAATCCTCTCTTAAGAATGAATGCAGCATTGATGGGCATAGAACTTTACAGGTAAGACTAGTTCCTTGCTGCCAAGAGGTTGGGCTGCTTGATATAGGTATCATATGGAGACATGAATAAACAATGCTAGGAAGGCGGGGTGAGGAGGAGGTAGGGGCAGGCTGGATATGATGACCATATTTTCGGAACCAACTGCAGCTAAGGAGAATGGTGTAATTTAAATTATTAAACAGATTAAGAAGTTTAACTTTCTCATGTTATTTAAAATGAAGTTTGATAAACTAAAGTACAATATTTTATGTCCAACACAAAAGGTTTCAATATTTTCTTTATGGCAGGGGTGGGGAACCTTTTTTGGGTCAGGGGCCACTGATGCACAGAAAAATCAGTTGGGGACCACAGAAGCGAGAAGCAAAAAAATTCTCCAAAAACCCCAACCCTCACTGATGTGGCCCTCAACTGCGACACTTCGCTTCTCTGATGCTTCAGCTTCACAGGGTGAAGGGAAGGGACAGGGAGGACTGAAGTTCAGGATTTCTCATAGGCCTGATTTACTTTTCTGGGGTTCCAGAGTTAGTGGATTTTATGGACCCTCTTAGGCTCTGGGGTAGGGACAGAAATGAGGGGTTCAGTGTGCGAGAGAGGGCCACCAGTGAATGGAAAAGGGATGGGGTGCAGAATCTGGGAGGGAGGTGGGGTGCACAAGGACAGGTTGCAAGGTCTGGGGTGGAGGTAGGGTGTAGAAGCAGGCTGGTAATAGGGAGTCTAGCTACGTGGATGCAGGAGCAGGATGGGAATAAGGTGTCTGGCCAGGAAGGAGAGTACAGGAGCAAGGGTAGGTATCTCAGCAAGCTGGGGGTGTAGTGTCTTGGCCGGGGGAGGGGAGTGAGGGGGGTCTGGGCATGCGGGGGGATTCTAACCTGGCTTTGTGATGGGGGAAAGCTTCTAGACAGTGTGCTGCCATTCCCTTAGTGGGGTGGGGAGGGAGCTTACCCCTCTCCTTCCCCCCCCATGCAGCAAGGAGCCTGTGCAACTGCCAGGCTGGAGCACCAGTTTGGCTTCCCACTAGGAGGGCTCAGGGCGGGGGAGGTGAAGAAAGCGCCAACTTTCCCTGCCAGCCCAGGCTCATGGTAGAGAGCAGCAGAGTGAGCGGCTCGATGCGCTGCTGCTCCTGCAGTAGGGTGGAGAGGACAGTGCACGGAATGCACCTGCCAAGCCCGAGTGCACCCCGCCTTGCACCGCCCCAGATGGGCTCTGCGCCGAGGTCTGGGAGTGGCTCTGCAGGGTTTTGCTTCAGACCTGGCTGCTCCCCACTTTGGTAATAACAGCGGCCGCTGTAACAAGCGGCTGCCTGGAGATGGAGGAGGTGGCAGTGCGGCTGGACCAGGGCCCTGCACAGCAGAGGCAGCGCCACAGTGAGAGGGAGGAGGCTGCATGGTGGTGGGGCAGCCGCAGTGAATGGCAGGAGTTTGCGGGAACTCAAAAAATGGTCTGGACTCTGGAAACTGTATGCCACCGGAAGCAGCCCCGGCTGCCCACTGGCAAAGCACCCAGAGAGCTACCTACTTTCTCTGTGGGGTGGAGAGATAGGGAGGCCGTTGCTGCTGCGCCGTGCTAGTGTGAGCCTGTCACAGCTGGGAGAAGGGAAATGGCAATGCATGGAGTCGGGGGGGCTAGTGTTCCCCATATGCCGGATTGGGTGGGAAAGCTTGGGGCTTTCTCCACCCCTGACTTTCATTGCATGTGTCACTGAAAATCATCTTGCATGCCACTTATGGCATGTGTGCTATAGGTTGCCGACCCCTGATATAGGGAGACAATTTTCAGCTCTTACTCAGAAGAATGGGAGGGATAGTCTTTTATACTGTGACAAAGGTTAGTTCTAGATCATCCTGCTGGATCATGAGGATAGTTGGGGCTAATGAAGAAGGAGGGCACTGTGGGGCTCTGTATTCATTCCGTTTGGAGATGGGTGGGAAAATGGGAGCTCATGCAAATAAGTCTTTCTCCCCTCTCTCCAGGAAACAGGGAAGCGGATGCAGTCCTACTGTTGCAATAACTATCAGGCATCTGTTGCAAAATATGGTATGGAAAATCAAGCAAAATCAGATACTTAAAAAAAAGCTCTTACCGTTGTGGGTTAGGTGGCACTTCCTGGGTTCCCTTCTTTAGGATTCTTACATAGCTCTGTGTCTATGAAGTCCTGCCATGCTGTGGTACTCTGGTAAGCAGAGGAGGGTGAAGATTTGGGTTACTCTGGCAAGTGACTTCTTTAGGTTTATATTACAGAGCCTGCAGCAAAACCTACCTGGGAGCAGGGCCACCAGTCATTGCCAGCCCCATTGTCATGAGGGAGGCTTCACTGTGGGCTCTGTAGCCGGCTCCCTGGAAGCAGGCTGGCAGCTTCTGCTGACACATGTTCCTGGGAGCCACAGTGAGATGAGGGTGTATGGGCCAGGCCCACCATGCACAGGGGCTCCTCCAGCCAGCTGGCTGAAATAGCCGCTGCCTGCAGTGGACCCTGCTTCAGTTCCTACTGGTTAATCGGAACTGATAAGCCTTACCTGGTAAGGCTGAGGATTACTGGTTAACCTTTTACATTCCCTAACGCAGCAGTTCTCAAACTGGACAGTAGGACCCCAAAGTGGGTTGCCAACCCCATTTTATTGGGGTCACCAGGGCTGGCTGGCTTGGATTTTCTGGGGCCTATGGCTGAAACTCTACCCAATTCCCATCACCTTGGGTGGTGGGGCTCAGGTTATAGGCCCCCTTCCTGGGGCTAAAGCCCTTGGGTTTAGACTTTTGCCCTCACCTAGGGTAGTGAGAATCGGGCTTTGGCCGCATCACCTGCAGCAGTGGGGTTTGGGCGAGTTCACGCTCCTGGGATTGTGTAGTACAGTAAAACTCCGATGGTCCGGCACCATCAGGAACCCGGAAGTGCTCCGGGCAGCTGGACCATTGGAACTGCTCTGCCCCCAGCTTCCCCAATTCAGCCGCTGCTAAAACTGACCAGCGGCTGAATTGGGGAAGCCTGGGGCAGAGCAGCTGGAGTGCTGCCGGGTAGGTCCCGTAGCGCTGCCCCTCGGGGCTGCAGGACCAACCCGGCAGCACCCCAGCTGTCCCTGATTCAGCCACTGCTAAAACTGACCAGCGGCTGACTCCAGGAAGCCGTAGGCAGAGCTGCTCTGCCTTGGCTTCCTGGAATCAGCCCCTGATCAGTTTCAGCAGCAGCTGACTTGGGTACACCTGGGATAGAGCAGCTGGGGGGCTGCCGGGTTGGTCCCCGCAGCTCCGAGGTGCAGCACTGCGGGGACCAACCCCGCAGTGCCCCAGCTGCTCTGTCCCAGGCGTCCCGATTCAGCTGCTGTTGAAACTGACTAGCGGCTGACTCCAGGAAGCCCGAGGCAGAGCACCTTTGCTCCAGCTTCCTGGAGTCAGCCCCTGATCAGTATCAGCAGCGGCTGACTTGGGGACACCTGGGGTAGAGCAGCTGGGGTGCTACCGGGTTGGTCCAGTAGCGCTGCTCCTCGGCGCTGTGGGACCAACCTGGCAGCCCCCAGCTGCTCTGCCCCAGGTGTTCTGATTCAGCCGCTGCTGAAACTGACCAGCAGCTGACTCCAGGAAGGGTCAGTGCTACCAGACCAACCAGGCAGCACTCCAGCTGCTCTGCTGCAGGCCTCCCGATTCAGCTGCTGCTGAAACTGACCGGCAGCGGCTGAATCAGGGACGCCTGTGGTAGAGCTGGACTATCGGAAGGTTGGGCTATGAGGGGTCTGAGGTGGCATCCCCCCCACCCCAGACCCCTCCTAGCCCCCCCCTTCCGATAGTCCGTCATATTTTATAATCCGGCACCCCCCCTGGGTCCTAAAGGTGCCGGATTATCGGAAGTTTACTGTAATTTTTTTCAGAAGGGAATAATGGTGCAGTGAAGTTTGAAAATCGCTGGTATTGGATGTAAATTTTGAACCCTCTAATGGAGTGTGTACTTTTACATTTAAATGCTGGTTATGTGAGAGCACACTGCTGTAGTCTCTTGTTTATAGTTCTGTGCTGTGAGACTGTAAAAATCAACTCTCAGAAGTTCATTCATTCCTGGCAGGGATAGATTAGATTTAGTGATCTGGAGGCTAAAACCTGTAGCATTGCAATTTGCGATAAAAACAAGTCTAGTGAACCCAAGATCTCTGGTTTCCATAGAAGCAACTTCATTAGCTCAGATCAGTATTGTGTCTGTATTGTTTAAAATCCAGACTTAACATTGGGTAGGGTGTAAGTTTAGGTATTTAAAGTTTATTGTGGCTTTTGTATATGACCGTTTTATTATATTCTGCTGAGGCTTTTTATTTCCTGAGGTGTTTAGAGTGAATAATATAGAACTGAAGACAGTAAAGCAGCAGGGTATATGCTCCTAACTGCTATACAAAGCAGGAGGATGATTCAGCAGTGCATAGCACATCAGTGAGATGACTTCACTACTGGGGGGCACAGTTCAGGGTGGCATCCCTTGCATGTTCCATTTCTGGCAAGGCAGACACTTAAAATACACTAGGTGCCTGAAATTCTAGTTTTGACAAGAAGAACATGGCTTTATTGCAGGGATTGGCAAATTCCAGCCTAAGGGCTGGATCTGGTCCGCATGGGTAGTCCCTGCTGGTTAGTCCCTCCACCTCCATGTTTACCTGCACCTTCACAGGTGTTGGAGGATTGCAGCTCTTGTTGGCCACAAATTGTCATTCGCAGCCAATGTGAGTGGTGGGAAGCGGCATCCCCGCCCACAGCACTTCCCGCTGCTCGCATTGGCTGCAAATGTCAACTTGCAGCCAACCTGAGCTGCAGTCTTCCGATACCTGCGGAAGTGCAGGTAAACATAGCAGTGGCGGCCCGCTAGGAACTAATGTGGGCTGCCATTGTTTTATTGCCCACCCCTGCTTTATTGCTTCAGTATATTTTTTTTGTCTTTTGTGATAGTTTCTTTAATACAAAACAAATAAAAAAGTTTTCCATAAATAATGTTTCCATAAGATTTCACTGAAATGTTATCTGGATTGAACCTTACCTGCAGTGTTTTGAAGTTGTTGTTCACATCAGTACAGGTCTAAAATGGACAGATGCTTAAAAAACAAACCTATCCCCCATCTGAAAACTTTACTGTTATAAGGAAACACTGAAGTTATCTAACAGATTTGCACCAAGCACAATGGTGCAAATAAGTGATGGTCACATAAACACCACCCTATACCGAAAACCTATTGACCACTATGCCTACCTTCATGCCTCCAGTTTCCTCCTGGACACACCACACCCATTGTCTGCAGCCAAGCATTAAGATATAACCACATTTGCTCCAACCATATCTACACCAGCGACACCATCACAGGACCTAACCAGATCAGCCACACCATCATGGGTTCATTCACCTCTACATCTACCAATGTAATATACGCCATCATGTGCCAGCAATGCCCCTCTGCTATATACATCGGCCAAACTGGACAACAGTCCCTACGTAAAAGAATAAACGGACACAAATCAGATATCAGCAGGGCTCGCTAAACTGCGGTGAGCACCGCTTTCCAGCCGCGCTGTCCGGCGATCTGCGCATGTGCAGATCGTCCAAACCCGGCTCTTCCGGGTTGCAGTCTACTTGCCACGGGCGAGTAGATTGTATTATTTGTCGAGCCCTGGATATCAGGAATGGTAATATACAAAAACCTGTAGAACACTTCAATTTCATTGGACACACAGTAGCAGATTTAAAGGTAGCCATCCTGCAACAAAAAAACTTCAAGAACAGACTTCAAAGAGAAACTACTTGATTACCTGCATCCTGCTTAAAAGACCTTTTAAGACTTCACTTGAAAGAGAATCCTCTGAACTGTTGTTCATGCTTAAATTCGACACTTTACACTCAAGTTTGAATAAAGACGCTAATTATCTTACCCATTACAAAGATAGCTTCCCCAATTATCACCTCTAATATCATTAGCTCACAGACATTTACCTCCCTCCCTCCATCCCCCTTCTGTTCTGAAATTTGATTTGTCCTTTTCATATGTGTTCATTTTTTTAAATTGTATCCTTTGGTGTATATTGTTGTGACAATTTTCTTCCACTATTTGATCTGAGGAAGTGGGTCTGGCCCACAAAAGCTCATCACCTATTAAACCATCTTGTTAGTCTTTAAAGTGCTACACAGTCCTGTTTTTTGTTTTGCTGAGCTACAGTTCATCCGCAAATTTGACATCATCACTTTAGGATTAAACAAAGACTGTGAATGGCTGGCTAACTACAAAAGCAGTTTCTCCTCTCTTGGTGTTCACACATCCACATCAGCTGCTAGAAGTGAGCCTCATCCTCCCTGTCTGAATTGACCTTGTTATCTCTAGCCTTACTCTTGATTGGTACTCTTTTCTTATGCCTGTATATTTATATCTGCCTCTGGAATTTCCACTACCTGCATCTGACGAAGTGGGTCTTTGCCCACAAATGCTTATGCTCCAATAAATCTGTTAGTCTATAAAGTGCCACAGGACTCCTTGTCGCTTTTATAGATTAGATAGAAGAGTTCTTCAGTTCGTTTGAATATACATATGGATATCATATAGTATGTTTGCACAAAGAAATGTAGGAATTGCCATACTGGCTCAAACCAATGATCCATTTAGTCCAGTATCCTCTCAGTAATAGTTACGGGTGCCAGAGGCTTCATCAGAAACATGCAGGAAACCTTGCAGTATGTATTTATGGGATAACCTCCCACCAAGGAAGGTTTCTTCTGAATCCCCTCTCTTCCATTAGTTACAGGTTGCTTTATGCTCTAAAGCTAGAGAGCTGTACCCCTTCAGAAACTCTTGTATATGTTTTAAGCTTATAATAATGATGGATAGTCTTGTTATCCAGATAAGTGACTAATCTGCTCTGAATCTTGCTAAGCTTTTGGCCAGAATATTATCCTGTGACAATCAGTTTAGAACTGGACATTTCAATTTCTTTGAATGTTCTTTGTTGTTTATTAGGAACATAGGAATGATAGTTCCCAATTTACCTTTTTGTACAATTTTTTTATTTTGTATACCTTCATCATTGTACTGTAAGGTAAACAGTCCCAATCTTTTTCATACTTTAATCCAAAGACAATTTGTCAATGCCTCTAATCATTCTTATCATCCTCTCTGAACTCCTCCTGAGTCTACTTTCTTTTTTGACATCAGGTGCCGACCAGGCTAAAAAAACATTTTCCAGGTGAGGATGTACCATATGTTCAGTATTATTCCATATTCGTATGCAGTCAAACACTGCTTGCTTTTTTTTTTAAATCACACCTGCAAATTAAGCAGAGTTCTTCATGGAACTATCCAGTGAGACCCAAGTCTCCTCCTAAATCAGTATAATTAATTTAATGAAGCTATGTGTATCATTTTGAATGTCAACACTGAATTTTATCTGTCATTATATCACTTAGCTTAGCTAGAGAGCCTCTTTAATTCCATGATATGGAAGAACCTAGAAGTGGCATCTGCAGGTTTGCAATCTCGCTGCTCACTCCATTTCCAAATAATAAATACCACCAAAGAACAAAACATCTATCAAAATCCATCTTAATTCTATGAATTACAATTATATTTTGTTTATTAGAGGAATATTGGGCAGACGTATTGGTAGCCAATTTTTTTTTTAATTTGAGAATCAGAAATGATTAGTTTTGTGTTTGCTGCATAACTGAGAGCCTAAAAAAAATAGAGCTGTTGTCAACTAAATAAATTGTTGTTAATTTCTTTCCCCGTGTTCTCAATATTCTATTAAGATAAACTGACAATGTCTCTTTAAAAACAACTTATTGAATGTGGCTAAGTCAGCAGTTACTCGAGGACTAACCAAGTTTCCTGACTTTCATGCAGGTAAACTTTCAATATAGGGTTAGTGTCAAAATTTCTTTTTGGAAATGTAGAATGCAGTCTTTTTCCAGTGATCGAAAAAGCTGAAACTAGTTGCATGTAGTACTAAAATGTGCTTCTGCATGGTATTTTGGTGGCTTCAGTTTTTTTAAGGAGCTGTCAGATGGTTGGATTCTTAGTTCAGTGCTGGAGGCTCAGTACTGCTCCCCTTTGGTGGTAATTCTGGCTGTAGACTGGAAGCAGGATATCGAGCACAATGTTAGTAAATTCAGGCAATGAATACATGGTAGTTTGGGTGGCATACGGGGATGGAATGGAAGCAAGATCAGTTTGCTCATGGAAATATTACATAGCAGTCATCTTAGGTTTTCATGTTCATTGTAGTGTTTCACCCAAAACAAAGTGTCAGCCTAGTAGCTTCACTTTCCCTGAATGTTAGTTACCCACCAAGAGATGCCAATTAGTTTTATCCAGTAGAAATTAGTTATGTGGGTAACTCCTATGTAAAATGTACTGTCCTTGAATTAATATATTGCAATTATTTATCAATGTTATCAAAATAAAAATTATTCTCCAATTTAAATTAACACTTCTCTTACCTTTTTCAGGACTGCCAGTAGAGGGGACTTTGTATTTTCTGCTGATCGTCTGGTAGGTAGAGAATTTCTTGTTCCTGTGCTTTTATAATGCTTGTGTTAAACAGGACTTACGTGCTGGAGCAGTCATAGGGTGGGAGTGATGCATTCCTATATAAAGTGAATATTTGACAGTAACTCTTGTTATAAGATGCCTTCCATGCCAAAGGATGTCACAAACACCTTCAGCCACCTGTGGAACGCAGCAGCTGTTTTAATAGTACACACTACAGACAGTCCCCGAGTTACGCGGATCCGACTTATGTCGGATCCGCAGTTACGAATGGGGCTTTTCTCGCCCCGGAGGACTGGAGCGGCGGGACGCCCAGATGCGCTGCAGTCCCGCCGCCCCCGTCCTCCGGGGCGAGAAAAGCTGCTCCCCGTCTCTCTGGTCTGCAGGGAGACCAGGAGCAAAGCTGCGGAGCACGCCCACAGCGGGACAACCCGGGCGTGCTCCAAGGCTTTGCTCCCCCTCTCCCTGCTCAGCAGACCAGGGAGACGGAGCAAAGCCGTGGAGGATGGGGGCTGCCACCCGCGTCTCCCTGGTCTGCTGGGGGGGGGGGGGGGTGCAGCTAGTGCCCCCCCCCCCCCAGCAGACCAGGCTTTTCTTGCCTACGCCTGGGGTAGAGCAGCTGGGGCGCTGCCGGGTTGGTCCTGCAGCGCCGCTCCTCGGCGCTACTGTACCAACCCGGCAGCACTCCAGCTGTTCTGCCCCACGCGTCCTGATTCAGCCGCTGCTGGTCAGTTTCAGCAACGGCTGAATCAGGACGCCTGGGGCAGAGCAGCTGGGGTGGTGCTGGGTTGCTCCAGTAGCACCGAGGAGCGGCGCTACTGGAGCAACCCAGCAGCACCCCAGCTGCTCTGCCCCAGGCGTCCCCAAGTCAGCCGCTGCTGAAACTGACCAGGGGCTGACTACAGGAAGCCCGAGGCAGAGTTGCTCTGCCC
Source organism: Pelodiscus sinensis (assembly GCF_052426305.1). Taxonomy (NCBI): domain Eukaryota; kingdom Metazoa; phylum Chordata; order Testudines; family Trionychidae; genus Pelodiscus; species Pelodiscus sinensis. The sequence goes on along the minus strand of NC_143064.1, from coordinate 23,792,674 downwards.
CAGGCTTCCTGGAATCAGCCGCTGATCAGTTTCAGCAGCAGCTGACTTAGGGACGCCTGGGTTTCTTAAGTTGAATCCGTATGTAAGTCAGAACTGGCGTCCAGATTCAGCCGCTGTTGAAACTGATCAGTTCCGACTTACGTACAGATTCAACTTAAGAACAAACCTACAGTCCCTATCTTGTACGTAACCCGGGGACTGCCTGTATTTATTTTGTTAGTACAGAAGTGAAAATGCATGCATTTTAACATCCTTAGTTTCTACTTCAGTCTGCTAACCTGTTAAAACTACAGATTAAGGTTTTACCTCATCTTATGTAACAAATGGGAAGAAAACTCTTTTTTTCCTAATGAAGACAAGGCTTAAGGAAATACTCAGTTAATAATGCCACTTCCTACAGTACATAGACTTTCCTTGGTGAGCCCAGTCCAGATACTGATGTGAAATGGAACGAAGGCAGGGAAAGGCAGAGAGCAGGGGTTCCTTTGGGATGCCAGGTTGAGAAGGGGGAATGGGAGTCTGTGAGGGAGCAGGAAAGGGGCTGAGGATACACATGGAGGATGGAAACAGGGCTGGGGGGGCATGCAGTGAAGGGGGGTCTCCGGATGCCACCATTCAGAGGCAGGCTCCCTCCTCCCCCTCCATATCCTGTTCCCACTTGGCTGGGTTGGCAGCCACTGCGAATGCTGCTGGGCCTCCTCTTTGTGATGCCTCGGGTTGCAGAACTGCAGCGGCAGGTTCCACCAGGGTGGCTTGGTGCTGGTGCAGCCCAGTCTTCCCCCCAATAGCACAACCTATGTACAAGTGATATTTCCTTTAAGCATTACTAGAATGTACCAGTAAAGAGAGAGCAAGAAAATTTCACTTTTTTTGAAACGGAAAAAGTTAGCAGAGACAGCTTCCTGTTAGCCTGAACTATTAAACTAAAGATGCACACACTGGGCCAAATTCACAGGGATGTCAGTGGTGGTGCAGGACTCAGTTGGACCCACTTCCTGATGTGCAGTTTGGGGTAACTTGTATGGCATGGAGAAAACTGAAAGTGTCTATCTTTCCTGACATTTACTTCTAGCATCTTGCTAATTGCTTGCCTTGTCTTCTAGCCCCTGGGTATGTGGATTACACCAACTCTGACCTACTCACAGATCTAAACCTGTCCATCTCTATAAAACTTTGCTCTAAATAAAAATTCTTGTGGTGTTAACTTTGATAACCCTCATAAACCTTGCCATGCCAATAAAGTTACTGAAATTTCTTCAGCATGACAATAAATGGAAAGGCCTTTGGCACTTACTACAACTGAAGATTTTCCCTTAAACAGACAGTTTGTCTGCACTGGAAACTGGGATGAGAGAGAAAAATGGAAAAGATTCCTGTTGTAGATTTTGCTGTGTCTGGAATGAGGACAGTGGAGATGGATCTTCTCTTATCCATTGATGAGAGAAATATATACTCAGTCCAGTCAGAGCTGGACCAAGCTACGGGCTAACCAGGCTACCGCCCGGGGCTCCCCATTGTAGGGGGCGCCGCGCGGGGCTGCTGGACCGGGCGGGGGCAGGGCTGTGCATGCGCCGGGTGCCTGGGGGTGGGGCTGCACTCCCGGGGCCCGGGGCACACGAATGGCTTGGGCCGGCCCTGGATCTAGTAAGAGATTGCTTCACTATCATTATACAGTGACTTTTGCTTAATAGGTTTTCATCTTTGCTTGGCTGCGAGTTTTTCTAAGCATTCTGGCCTTTGAATCACTGGATCATTCTGTTTTCTGAATGTTTGGAGCTCCTTTCATGGGAAATAATCCCTGGGTCTGATTTAATACATTTTAAATAATCTTGCCTAGGATATATCTGCAGTGCTATCATTAGAGAAGGAGTAGAGGTTTTCAGGTCACCTGAAGCTGCAGAACTTACTGGCTCTGTCTCCTGTAGAGACATCACTGCTGAAACTGGGCCATCTTTGTGAAGATGCGATCTCTTTGCAGATCATCCATAATATTAACTGACAGGTGTCAAAGGGAGGGGGTTATATTTTTGTATTGACTGACTTGCCTTGGGGAATTTGCTTTGTGTGTATAGTGCTGCAGTTCCTGAAATGGAGATAGGGATGTGAAAATAAACATTATGGCCTTTATTGACATTCACTGTATGTTGGTAAAACTACTAGAATATGGTACTTTACCTTGATGGGTAAGAAGTCTCTTTAAGTTAATACTTCCTTTGGTTCTACAGATCAGACTTGTGGTTGAAGAGGGATTAAATCAGCTGCCATATACTGAATGCACAGTGACCACTCCAACAGGTAACTGGAATTTTACTCCCCAGCTGGCAGACTTGTCAATAGAAGCTTCATATTATATGTAAAGTAGAACTTAGAATCCTTGTGAGTCTGAATCAGTTGAACATTCAGATAAGAATGTAATGTTAAGGCTCCTCTTCCTGACATTTAAAAAAACCAAACCTTACTGGCTAATTCTCTTTAGCAAAACACAAGGGCTACGTCTACACTGGCCCCTTTTCTGGAAGGGGCATGTTAATTTCAGCTATCGTAATAGGGAAATCCGCGGGGGATTTAAATATCCCCTGCGGCATTTAAATAAAAATGTCCGCCGCTTTTTTCCGGCTTTTAGAAAAGCCGGAAAAGAGCGTCTACACTGGCCCCGATCCTCCGGAAAAAGCGCCCTTTTCCGGAGGATCTTATTCCTACTTCAAAGTTCTTATTCCTACTTCCTACTTCATTTTTATTTAAATGCCGCGGGGGATATTTAAATCCCCCGCGGATTTCCCTATTACGATAGCTGAAATTAACATGCCCCTTCCGGAAAAGGGGCCAGTGTAGACGTAGCCACCAGGTTAAATCAGTCTTGCAAAATCATCATGAACATTTACCAATTCAGGTGCCAGATCTTTTCTCTTCACTGTGATTGAGGAAAATAAAATTGAACACATTTTACTTACCCATTCAGGAGAGTGTGTGTGGGCGGGACAGGAGGGTGGCAAGACAGGCAGACTTATGCATATTAAAGAGATCTTCAAAATTTGCTGTGCCTTGTTGCTTACAACCAGGAACCAGTTGGCTATGATGATAGAGGAACAAGAAGTTAGTTTCTGCATCACCAGGGAAGCATTTGTGTGTTAGCCCATTGGAATAATTTTGATTTGTTCCTGTTGACACCAAATATGAGATTACAGACAGGACAGGTTACACAGGAAATAACTTAGATTTAGCTAGAATTTGGAAAAGCAACTCAAAGTAATAAAGCTTAACATTGGTTTAAAGAAGTGTTGCCTTTCTCTTCTTGAACACTGGGTTCCAATCTAGTCCATGTCATTCAACCATTGTGTCAAAGTCAGACAGGACTCACTCAGATTTGTCAGACCGCTCTGTTTATTAGCAAAGCTGCTTTGCTAATTCACTCAGAAAATGTGAGTGCCACACAAGGTTCAAACTCCTTGATTTATACAGTCAAAAGAAAGCCAAGTTAAGAAGATTAAAAGAGAGACAAAACTTCACATGATTAGTATGAGGCTAGTCAAGTATCTTCATTTCCACATCAAGCACACAGCAATCTCCTGTCCATATCTCCCTGGTTATCTCAGTTGCTTTCTGCCTAACACCTAATGTTCCTTTTCCTATTATCTCAGGCCCACCTGGCTAGCACTTGGATCTGCCTACCTACAAACAACATTAACATACATTTTCTTCCTGTTCAGAGACAAACTTGCAAGTAGGAATAAGAGATCCTCCAGAAAAGGGCTTTATTCCGGAGGATTGCGCCAGTCTAGACGCTCTTTTCCGGCTTTTCCCCAAGCCGGAAAAAAAGTGGCGGCCATGTTTATTTAAATCCCGCGGGGGATATTTAAATCCCCCGCGGATTTCCCTATTCTGACTTGCCTGCTTTGCATGCCTCTTCCGGAGAAGGGGCCAGTCTAGACGTAGCCTTGGTGTCCTCTAGTCCTTATATTATGGGAACTAATGAAGAACTTTTCTTGATGCACCCTCTCCACCCCACTCATGCTTTTATAGACCTCTATCCTATCCCCCGCAGTCTCCTCTTTTCTAAACTGAAAAGTCCCAGTCTCTTTAGCCTCTCTTCATATGGGACCTGTTCCAAACCTCTGATCATTTTAGTTGCCCTCCCCTCTCCCACCCTCTCTCTCCCCCTCTCCCACCTCCTTTTCCCAGTCTCCCCGAGTTTGGTTCAATAAAGAGAGAATCTATTTTTGACCACACGTTTTCTTTATTTTGTACATCAGGAAGGGGGGCTAGGGAAGGGTAAGTGGAAGGAGGTGAGGGAGGAATGGGGTACGAGCCCCCGATGGGGAGGACTGGGCTGGCTGTGCGGGCTTCTGGGGGTGGAAGCTCTCCTGCAGCCCCCCAATTGCCCCCTCTCCCCAGATGGCAGCCTGCGGCAAGTGCAGCCGGTCTGATGGCCGAGTGCTGTGATGTGCCCAGTGTGGGCACTCAGTGCACTCCAAGCCAGGACTGCTTTGCAAGCGGGGAACCCCTGAGAACTGTCTGTCCGGGTTGGGGGTCGGGACCCTTTAAGCACAGCCCTCGGCTAGCCTGAGGCAGCAGCTCCACGCTCTAAGTCCTCATCTGATGCCCTGCCGGCACTGCTTCCGGACATTCCTTAACCCCGGTTCAGGGTCCACTTAATGTGGACATGCTAGTTCGAATTAGCAAAACGCTAATTCAAACTAGTTTTTTAGTCTGGATCTGTTAGTTCGAATTAGCTTCTAAAATGTTCTAAAATTAGATTCTAAAATGTTTTGGCCCGTGAAGCACCTGGCTCAATGTAAACCTTTCCATGGACCACCAGTTGCTAATGAAAACTCACTGTTAATTGCAAAATGGCTTTGCCTTAATTATGTTAGTGTTGCAGCTAGGGAGAACAGTTTAGTTAAAATGCATAATCTGTTTAATAATTTAAATTATCTCGTGTTAGTTTATCAAACTTCATTTTAAATAAAGTAAAATATTAAAATATGAACACAAAAGGTTTAAATTTTTTTTATTTATTTATGGCAGGGGCAGGGAACCTTTTTTGGGTCACGGGCCACTGACCCTCAGAAAAATCAGCTGGGAACCACACAAGTGAGAAGTAAAAAAAACCCCTCCAAAACCCCCCAGCCCTCACTGATCTGGCCCCCAAACTGAGATCCCTCACTCCTCTGGCACTCAATCCCCACAGGGCTAAGGGAAGGGACAGAGAGGACTGATGTTCAAGGTAAGGATGTTAGTTTGCGGTTATCGGGCTAATCATGTAGTCAATACAATTTGTATCAACTACACGATTAGTCAATAAGCGCCACGCTGCAGAGCCGCAGCGAGGGTATCTTCAGGAGCTGGCTGGAGCTGGGATTCAGCAGTCCTGGCTTATGCCAACTCTGGGAGCCACCCATGCTGTGGCTCTGTATTTTAAATGTAGTAAGAATCGCTAGATTCTTACTGCATTTAAAATGCAGAGGTGCAGCGACCACCATAAGCTGGGACTGTGCAGTCCCAGCTGGTGCTGAGTCCAGCAGCCCCCTGTTCATGGCAGACAGCCCAGGCCACCATGAATGGGCTGCTGTCCGAGCAGCCTCTGCCCACGGTGAGCCTTGGTCCACCGCAGCCTCCCTTATCCCACTCGCCACTGCTTCTGATAGAGGCGGGGGGCAGGCAGCACTGTGGAGACAGTCCTAGGCGGAACTGGCTTTTAAGACGGCTCCCCCCAGCACCGGCTATTTCCCCCTCCTTGCTGCCGCTCATGGAGGCAGCAAGGGTTGGGGGAAGCAAGTAGTCGATACTCTACTAAACTACCCAATAAGCTTTTGCGTATCAAGTAGTCGACTACTCCCTAACATCCTTAGTTCAGGGCTTCCCATAGGCCAGATTTACTTTTCTGGGGTTCCGGAGTTAGTGGGTTTTATGGATCCCCTCTTAGGCTCTGGCATGGGGAGAAAAAGAGGGATTCAGTGTGTAGGACAGGGTCACCATTGTGTGGGATAGGGGTAGGGTTCAGGATCTGGGTGGGAGGTGGGGTACAGAAGGGGGAGGGTTGTGAGGTAGGGTGCAGAGGCAGGCTGGGGATAGGATCTCTGGCCAGGAGGGAGGGTGTCTGGCTAGGAGGGAGGTGCAGGAGCAAGGGACAGTACAGAATCTGGCTGGGGGGCGGTGCATCAGGAGCAAGGGAGGGTGTCAGAGCAAGCTGGGAGAGTGGGGGAAGGGGAGTGAGGGGGATTTGGCTGTGGGGTCTGGGTATGAGGGGGAACGCTTACCTGGCTTTGCACCCCCTGTGCAGTGGGGAAAGACTCCAGACAGTGCGCTGTCATTCCCCCAGCATGTGGGAAGGGGGAGGGAGCTCAGTCCCCCTCTGCCCCCATGCAGGGGGATGCCAGTGTAGCCGCAAGGCTGCAGCACCAGATTGGGCTTCCTGCTGAGAGGGCATGGGTGTGTGTGTGAAGAAACCTGGACCTTCCGAGCGGGGGGGGGGGGGGGGTGGGGAGAGAGAGAGTGTGTGTGTGTGTGTGTGTGTGTGTAAATGAGCCTGAGTGCACCCTGAGGGAGTGTCAGTGACCCACCCAGGTTCCGTGAGGCCCTTGCCGAGGCACAGGCAACAGTTCAAAAGTGCTGAGGTCCAGGAGCAGCTACATGGTTCCTTTTGCCCTGGATCTGGTCACCTCTCCCCCTCCCAGCAGCAGCAGCCATTGTAACAAGCTGCTGTCTGCTCAGGTGGAGGAGAAGGCTGCATGGCCGGACCAGGGGCCCCACTCGACAGAGGCAGTCCTGTGGGGGGAAGATGGGGGCTGTGTGGTGGTGGGGCAGTGGGTGGCGGAGTGGCCAGAAAGCATGCACCACCAGAATCCCAGCCCAGCAGGCAAAGCTCCAATGGAACCGCCTACTGCTCTGCGGGGAGAGGATGGGAGGGATGCTGCTGCGCTGTGCAAGGAGCAATGGCAGTGCATGGACTCAGTCACTTCGTCCCGCAAGTTGGTGTCCCCATCAAGTAGTGAAATATCTGGGCTTTCCAGGACATTTCACTACTTGATGGGGACACCAGAACAGGGTACTTAAAATCGGGACATTCCCAGAAAATTCGAGACGTGTGTTCGGTGTAAGTATAGCATACACGTGTAGCTAGTTACATTCTATAACCTAAAGGGGCAACAAATGGGTTAAAAAGGGGAAATGACTTCTATTGACCTTCAGGTCTGTCTTTCCCTCCACAGGGTACAAGTATGAAGGAGTGAAATTTGAAAAGGGAAACTGTGGAGTCAGCATAATGAGAAGTGGTAAGCCATGATTTCTTAGTGTCTGTGTTTTAAAGCTCTTCTTTAAATATCTTTTCCCCTTGGCTTTTAAGAACAGCAATAACTCCCTTTTACTCTGATAAAATTCACCAAAGTCCTCCAGCATTCTGTCTTCATAAGTGTCTGGTTACAACAAAGTTTACACCCACCACGGTCAAGAACTTTTTATTAATCCCTTAGGGTATGTCTACACTACCACCCTAGTTCGAACTAGGGTGGTAATGTAGGCAACCGGAGTTGCAAATGAAGCCCGGGATTTGAATTTCCCGGGCTTCATTTGCATAAAGCCAGGCGCCGCCATTTTTCAATGTCCGCTAGTGCGGACTCCGTGCCGCGCGGCTACACGCGGCAGGGACTAGGTAGTTCGGACTAGGCTTCCTAGTCCGAACTACCATTACTCCTCGTGAAACGGTAGTTCGGACTAGGAAGCCCAGTCCGAACTACCTAGTCCGTGACGCGTGTAGCCACGCGGCACGGAGTCCGCACTAGCGGACATTGAAAAATGGCGGCGCCCGGCTTTATCCAAATGAAGCCCGGGAAATTCAAATCCCGGGCTTCATTTGCAACTCCAGTTGCCTACATTACCACCCTAGTTCGAACTAGGGTGGTAGTGTAGACATACCCTTAGGAAATAGAACAGTTGCTGGGGATTTCCTGTGGCTGCTAGAGAAGGGGTTCTCGGTTGAAAACATTCAAATGGAACAAGACCTGCCCTCCTTCCCCTGCTTCAACCCCCATTGTTGCCATTAACCACCCTCTCCTCCCCCCGCCCCCAAAAAAAGACAGTTCTCAAGTAAACTGTGGTTATATGGTAAGGTCCTTGCCCTGGAACCCCTTGAGCCACACCACTAGGAGACCCTCTCTGGTGCAGTCACCTGTGTCTTTTATTGCTTGTGCCAATCTTCCCACCACTTTCTGTTTACAGAGCTTGGTTTCCCCAGCAGCTAACTCAGCTACCTTCTCCTTCTGGGTGGGGTGCACACACTCAGCCACTCTCTGGCTTCTCCGCTGACTGAGGCCCACAGCTGCTTCCATTAGTTCTTCAGGCATGGGCTTGCTCAGCTGGCTGTAATTGGCTTTTTCAGCCAGACTGTAGTGGCAGAGCTCTGGCTTAAGCCAGCAGTCTGTCTCAGGCTACTGGTAGAAAGTGTTATTTTTTGGGGAATGCTAGGTTTTCTTTTTATCGTTCTTAAAGATCTACTAGCACGAGGCTATCATGTTTTCTCTCCCTTACATTGCATCAATATCTGGAGAGTCACAGATGAGTTTCCTTATCAGTGCTCGAAGTTGTTTTTCAAAACGATTAGGAATGATTAAAATGTTTGTAGGAAATTTTGCTATTGTTTAGATTCTCTATATCCTGTCTTAGGTTAGAGCTTGGAATCAGTGACTGATACTGATCAAGCTAACTTCATTGTTCAAGCAGAGTGAAAACTTCCAGTTAAGGAACCAAATGACTAAAATGGTTAGATTATTACCATAGTTAAATATTGAATATCTCTTTTTAGCAGTAGTAGCTTGTGGTGCTTTCTTTGCTGTGTAACAGGGTTGTTGTTGTTGTTCTTGTTGCTAAACTGGAGGAGAGGCAATGGAACAAGGCTTACGGGATTGCTGCAGATCCATCCGAATAGGAAAAATCCTGATACAGAGTGATGAGGAGACTCAGAGAGCCAAAGTGTACTATGCCAAGTTTCCACCAGACATTTACAGAAGAAAAGTTCTTCTCATGTACCCAATACTGAGTGAGTATCTACGAGTTATTATATAGGATTAAATATCATTTGACTATTGGATACTCTGTGTAAAATTCCCTGAATGTCAGTGGCTATTAGGATTTTGGCTTGCCTTTGGGAAACACAGCAAAGAATTTATCAAGCTCTGCCAGAATAAGCATTAGTCAAAATGCATTAGTTTTTCAGGCATTGTCTTCAAAATACACATGTTGAGGCTGTGGATCTAATGGAAATAAAATAAATGTGGCACAAATCACTTGAGTATGAATGTGAAAAAGGGATGGGGGAGAACTGGGCTTTGCTGTAAATTGACTTTTTTTAATACTGTATATACATTTTAGTACATAAGTGTAGAAGAGGTTTAAAATTGTTGCATGTTAAGCATAGTAAAGTTTGAATTTAAATACATACTAGTTAAGTTACATTTTAAAATTAATAATTCTCTTTAACAGTATACATTAAATTATTTCAAAATTAAACTAATCAGTACCCCAAAGAGGCTTGGAAGCTAGTAGAGCTTATGTTAGGCTGAAGCAAATTTGCTAATACTTTTAATTCTGCTCCTTCACAGGGAACTCTTGATTGCCATTTTCTATTTCAACCGAGACTTCTTGCCTTAGGGACTGAGTCAGATGTCAATGGGCTTTTGGGTCAGGCTCCTAATAAAGTATTTTAGTGCACAGATGCAGTAGCATCCTCAAAGACTAAGCTTCCATAAATAATACAGAGTGAGTGGTTTGTTCTGCAGTAGAAAAGGACATAATCCTTCCATTTACTTACATGCCAGGATTGGTGGCACACTAATCCTCTCTGAATGTGAATTCTGCTTTAATCTAGTTCCAAATAATTTGTGAAGTTTTTCTAGTAAGGGCAGTCTTGTTTTTCCCCCCTCCCAGGCACTGGCAATACTGTCATTGAAGCTGTAAAAGTTCTTATAGAACATGGCGTTCAACCAAGTGTCATTATCCTGCTAAGCTTGTTCTCCACACCCCATGGTAAGTTGAAGGAATAGATGGGGAGGAGGTTATTCACACAACACAGCATTGTACATAATGTGTAGATTTTAAGGAACTCCAGTGAGCTGATTTAAGGTTGTCTTATTTTGTGATTTGAAGTGAGAGAAGTCATAGATTGAGGGAATGAATAGATAAAATGTAAATAAACAAGGTTTAAAGGTAGTTTATAAAATGTGATGTGAAAAGTGTCGGTTCAATGTGATGTTTTCCCCTCTTCTCTGTTAAAGGATATATTGTATGACTCAATAGCAATCCCATGTGAATAACAGTGGCATCGCCTAGTTAAGACGGGAATATGGTTCCATCTTACTCTGCTGACTTTTGGGGTTTTGAGTGATTTTTGGTTTCTGTTTAGTGGGATAAGAGAACGGAGACATTCTAATGCCTGTCAGAGGTGTTCATGAAATTCAAAAAAAGACGTAGTAGAAAAGGAAAGCCTGCTTGCTCTCAGGACTGAAGACAGAATTGCAGCTGTGAACAGTTCCTGGAAAAACGAATCACATGGTAGCCAGTTACACAGAATGTGTATGTCCTACAGAGCATTGCAAAGCCACCTTTTGTTTGTGAACTCTAGTAGGCCAGCTTTTAGCTGTGGAGAACATAGCTAGGTACTACTTACTGTTGACTTCCCAATCAGTTTTCAAAAATGAAAGCACCACTTCTGTAAACTGCAGGGAGGGATCTTTTGTGGTTTCCTGCTACTGTAGATTTAACACCGGCAGAAATTCTTGCCCCTGTCATGCAGTTAAATAAGACATATCAGACCTGGGTTATTCACAGCACCCTGTAACTACTTTGTTCATCAGAGTAGGACTATACACATCACTTAATCTGTTACAGCCTTCTGATAGCCAGCCAGCTGCACAACCAGGTCTAAATGCAAAAAGTGATTCAAACAGCAGAGGTGATGTACCTGTAGGGGACCAACCTCTGCTCAACTGCTTATAAAATCCTACAGGTGCAGGACTGAACTACAAAGTATAGTTTTAACTATTCTCTTCTCTCTTCCTTAAAAGGTGCCAAATCTATCATCCAGGAGTTCCCAGAGATCACAATTTTAACTACAGAAGTTCATCCTGTTGCACCAACACATTTTGGACAGAAGTATTTTGGAACGGACTGAGACACTTAACACAAACTGGTTATGTTATGTTATGTATGATATTACAATGGTTTTTTTCTACGTTTTATTATTTGTAGCAGGGTTGGCTGTGGGCCTATTTATAAACTTTTCTGGCCAACTGGGAAAAATATTTCATTTTTATTTGGTTACTTTTTGAACACTGAATCAGATGCAATAATGAAGGACATTCAATTATTATAAATTAAAGCCAGTTTAATTACGTGCTTTTGGAAATTGCTGCACACTCAATGCTTAACTTATCCTTTCATTACCCTGCTTCGTGACTGTTTGCTATTGCAAAATAAAATCATGCCGTAAAGCATGCCATGTAGATTTCATTTTATGGTGGTACATTTTGATTGTGCTGGTGTAGTCATTACAGCTTATTTTTAATAATTCAAAAATCATGAAGGCACTTTGTCTATGCAGAGTTCATTAGCACTAGTGGTAGATTTCTGAGCTCTGGAGGGTGTCCACAACCATGGATTTCAACTCCTTTTAGGCCACTGTGTTCTCTCTGGATTAATTCCAAATAGTAAAACATTTTGTAGGTTTCAGCTCTCTTATACTGAAAAGTAAAGAAACCTTCTCACCAATATAACCCACACACTGCTGTAGTGAAAATGCTCAAATGGCTACTGGGAACAGTACCATATGGTCTTTAAAAAAACCCAACAACCTCCTATACAAAATACTTGGCAATTGTGCCTCATTAAAACCTGTGTGTTAAACTATGTATGTGTTATAATTAATAGCCATTTAAACATATGTAAACTGTCAGATGACGTGATGCCTGCCTTCTTGCCTGACCAGCCAGTATTCTTTAGAAAGGAGTGTGTTGGTTGCCATCTTGCACTTTAAGTATTTACACCTTTTTACTGGATATTAACGCAAGCTAAAACTCTGAAACCGTTTAAATGTAGTTCTAGCTTTACTGTATAATTTTTACTTTTTAAGTCCTGTACCTTTAAGTCCTCATCTAATTAAAAAAAAAAAATTTTTTTTTGCTTCTCTTGCTAGAGCAAACTGCTCTGGGTTTTCAAAAAAATTACAGTAAGACGACCTTTTTTGAACAGGATAACAACTGGATTACCTGCTTGTAAACCTTGTACCTTACCTTGACATGTTACTTTACAGTATTTAAGTTTAAGGGATCTTTTAAAAATGCTATAGTGTGGTATTACTGGTAAAGGCAGGAAGCTTAATAAGGTGGATACAAACTCCTCTCTAAAAGACAAGCTGGTGCAGGTATGCTCTCACCAGGGCAAAGGAGGAAGGAATTGGTCATGCCCCTACTGCAGCGAGATCATCTCAAACCTCCTAAATGGGAATGGGCGATCACACTCTTAGCTGTCCGAGGATATTTTGGGCTTACAAAACCACAAGTCCTTTCCTATGAAATAATGCTCTGGAATAACTTGTGGCCAATAATCAACATCAATATAAAGATAAAACAATTTTAATGCAGTTCTTTACTGCAGTACAGTATAAATCATGCGATTTGCTAGTAAAAAACAAATAGAAAACAATGCATAATATACAGTATTCAAACCATAAAAACTCCTTGAAAGTGCTACTGAAACTTACTTACATCAAATACAGAGAATGTTGGCCAATAAAAATTGTGGCTTATACAGAAAGTTTTGTAAAAATCCATTTGACACTAAAAACCAATGCCAGCATAGCTAATAAACTCTTGAAACTACACAAAAACATTCCCAATGCTGTCAGACTTTTCATATTATTGAAAACATTTGCTCCCCCATTACCATAAGGAAGTGTGTGAAAACAAATATATTTATCTAAAACCCCCTCATGCAGTTCCAAGTTAGCACCATCTAGTTGAATACTCCAGTTATCACTGCTTTTTAAAAATATATCTTGTAGATTCAAAGAAAACACACTTATTAGGGCCATGTTATGCCAGCAGATAACTTAGTGCATGTGTATAACACAGAACTAATTTAAATAAAATGAAAGTCCTGTTTAAAGTTGCTGGCATAATATGGCTTATTATGCTAGTTTACTTTGGTGTGAAGGAAAAGTTCTTTGCACTGGTTGTTAACATTAAAGGGGACAATTGACAGTAGTTTTTTTTTTTTTACCCAAAACTTACGGCTATTATTTTTCTCCCCACACAAAGCTTTATCAAATCAGTTATGAGTAGCCCAGATAAAATGTTCAGTTTGATTCAGACCTTCTCCAGAAAAAGAATCCCATACTTGAGCAGCAGGAAATGAAGCTGACCACTCAAAATCATTTTTGAAGTAGAGTAAAATGTTAAACAGAATAATTAATGAAAAATGAACTCTTAACAGGTTGAAGGTTGTTTACATCTGGCAAAGTAAGAACTTTAAAAAATACTTGTTTTGAAATGCTCCTCTTTTAAAAACTTACTGAATGGGAATATCCCTTGACTAAGTGATAGCTCCAGTCATTCCCTAAAGGAGGATACCTAAACACTTTACAAAAGAACTGGCGGAAGTTAAAATAGACACTCTGCCTAAATGAAGCAACCTGAATTTTTAAATGGTACTTGGGGCTTTGTCTACACACAAATTATTCTGGAATAGCGATTAAAACTTAAATTCACACCCTACCTTCCACTAGAATAACTTTCATGTGTAGACAAGATCTTAGGCTAGGGGTCGACAACCTTTTCAAACCAAAGAGCCAAACTACATTAAAATTCAGAACAAGTGGTCAACAAAGAGATGTATAAGAATGCCCATTTGCATGACTTAAAATATGCAACTTATTATTGATAACTGACATGATTAATAATAGCATAAATGAAACATTGTACTCAGACTTTATTTAATGGGATGTTGTCTGCTGCTGCATCTTTTCACACATTTCTTTGAAGTTAATGTAATTACGGGTCAAATCCAGCTTCAGACATGCATTCAGGTTGTCTTCTGTCAATCTTATGGCAGGGGACTGGGGAAGCAGGAGTCTGTGTTGGGGTGTATGAAGGGCTCAGGCCAGGGGATTTGGGTATGATGGACTTGGCACAAGGTTGAGGTGTGGGTGGGTGCAAGAATGTTTATGGCAGGAGTCTGGGGAGATAAGAGACTCAGGGTGGAGAGTTCAGGTGTATAAGGGGCTCAGGATTGGTGTGGGGGTGGTACAGAAGTGTTATGACACTGCAGCCAGATGAGGGCTGGTCTCCAACTGGGGGCTTGTTGGCCAGGCTTTATTTTTAAATAAAGTAAAATATAATGTCCAACACAAAAGGTTTCAATATTGTCTTTATTTATGGCACGGGAGGGGAATCCTTTTTGGGTCAGGGCCACTGACCCAATCAGATGGGGACCACCCAAGTAAGAAGAAAAAAAACACACACCCTCCAAAAATCCCTAATCCTAAAATAGTGGGGGGAGGGCCAGGGAGGAGTAGTTCACAGTCTTGGGCCAGATTTACTCTTGTGGAGTTCCAGGGTTAGTGGATTTTGTGGTTCCCCCTCAGCCTCTGGGTTGGGACCAAAAGTGAGGGGTCCAGTGCAAAGGACAGGGCTACTGGTGGGATAGGGATGGGAGTGCAGGATTTGGGCAGGAGGTGGGGTGTAAGAGAGGGTGATGGTATGAGGTCTGGTTAAGGGGCAGAGGGTAAGAAGCAAACAAACAAGAAGCCCCCCCAACCCTCACTGATGATGTGGCTCCCAACTAAAATACCTCACTCCCCTGTTGCTCAGGGAGGATAGGTTCAAGGGGTTAAGTGAGCAGGACAGGGTTGCCAGTGAATGGGATAGGAATGGGAGGTGCAAGATCTTGGTGAGAGGTTGTGTATAGGAGGAATTGAGGGTGCATGGTCTGGGTGGGAGGTAGGATGCAGGAGCAGGCGGGGAGAAGGATGTCTGGCCAGGGACAGACTGGCAAGGGTGTAATGGACAAGAGGCAGGAGCAGGCTGGGGAGAAAGGAGCCAGTGAAAGGGGTTCAGGTGCAGGGTGTGGGCATGAGGAGGTGGAAGGGCACTTGCTTTTGTGCCATGCTTAACAGGCCTCCCGTGCACTGGAAAGAAGCCTCCAGGAATTTTGGCTGCTTGTTTCCCTCACAAACAAGGGAAGGAAAAGGGCAGCACATGCTCCCTGCTTGTTCCCTGCACACTGGATCTGGCAAAAGGCTCAGGGCTTTCTCCCCTGCAGGAAGCTGGTGCTGTCATTCCAACCTTCTAGGGGGCCATAAGGCTGTAGCGCCAGCACTGACTCCCTGCTGTGGGAGTAACTGGGGCGGGGGACTGATTAGCCATATCTAGCTCCCTAGTGAGCCATATTTTGCTCGAAAGCCATAGGTTGCCGACCTCTTAGTCCATGTCTTCACTAAATGGAAGATCGATGATGTCGTGATCAATCTTCTGGAGTTCAATTTAGTGAGTGTAGTCAAGACTTGCTAAAAGCATCTGGTACACCTGGTTCTGTGAGAAGTAAGGATAGCCAACAGGAGCATTTGCTCCCGTTGGTCTCCCGCTGTGGAGACAGTTGGGAAACACAAAACAAGGTATATCTACTTCAGAAATGTACTTAACATAGTTGGAGTTGTGTATCTTGATTAGATGTTCCTTTTAGTGTAGACCTGGTCTCAGGCACTAGGCTTTGGCTTCTTTACCCATAATCTGCATCAGAATTAGGATGGTTTGTTACAAGGTTAGGGATACCATATGCCTGTGTCATGAATTTGAACACAGTGCCTAGGGGAGAAAGAGAAAGATATATACACCATGAAGGAGCTGCATGGAAGGAAACACATTGTCTATAATAGATGCTTTACTGCAAAGCCTTTGCAGATGGGGAAGAGACACCTTTTTGTCCTTTGATTTGATCCAAAGTTAGTTACAAGTAGCAAAAATGTTCTATTTAGTAAAATCACCTTTGCATTACATGGTCTATTTATATTAGCATCCAGTGCAAAAATAATACTTTTCCTAAGCAAAACTGTAATAAAAGCAAGAATGACCTCTTTGTCCATTTTGTGTATTTTAACAATCAAGGACTTTTCCAATACCAGTTGTACTCCTGATGCTCAAACCTCAAATCCTGATATAGAATGCATATTTTTAAACAGAATCTTTGCAGGCTTAACATATTTTTGTTCTGACTTGAAATAGAATGTAAAGTCCAATAACCACCAATTTTTAAAATTTCAAGATGTAGCCAGAAAACAATAAAATATTCTTTTAAAAAACAATCAGGTATTTAAGCATTCAAAGAAAAATATAGAAAATTGGATCTCACTGCAGTGAGCGAAAAACTAAATCAGAAAGACAGGGGAGATGTATATAGATACCCATCACCAAATAACTGGCATTGTAACAACATTTTAAAAAGATTTTTCCATCTACTCTCTGCTAAAGTAATTAAAGGAAAAAGTGAACCTGGCTGAAAAATTATCAATTGTAAGACATTTGCATGTGATCAGAAGGAAAAAGAATATAAAGTAAAAAGAGTTTAACTAAATGAAGAAAAACCTGTAAAAACTAAAATGAGCAAACTGATATAATCTTGGTGGCCTGTTAATGATCCAAAAAGTGAATCAATAGAGATGAAATAAAAAGAGGAAAGGATAAGGAAAAATACATATCCAATGCCCCATCTCTGAATTGGTTGCCATCTTACCAGCTGGTGACAGAACATTAATTTAAATGAAAAAGCAACTCTGCCATGCAAATGCTTTTAATTGATAGTTTGTGGGGGAAAATCTCAGCCTGTTTGAAATATTCTGCAGCAGAACACCCACGGACAACTGAAAAATACCCATAAGAACAAGATATTTTTCAAGTAGCTCAGTTTCAAACCACTGTAACACCGACACAAAAAGAACGTATAACATTGAGCTGACTCAGGCCTAACAGGCTAGGTTCAGCAGTATTTTGTTAACCTGCTTACAATTATTACTGGTCAGTTCTCTTAACACTTCTGTGAAACAATCAGCCATATTTAATGGCAAGTCTGCTGTGCTGGCTTAACAACTGTACTGAAGGCAGTTGTTCCCAGAATGCAACTTTAAAATCTCTACACCCCCATGGTTAGATACAAAGAAAGTTTTCCTGACATGTCACATTCATATTGTGTTACAGACTTTATGCAGCTAGTCTGGTAACTGGTACAAAACTGTGCTTTCAGCCAGTGCCACAGTACACACCTACACTTCAAATACACTGCAGATTTGCTGAACCACAGCTCTGGCCATTTCTGGGAAGTAAACATTCATCACACTGTCATGCTAATAGAATGCTTCCTAGTCCTGATCACAGTACACCTACATGCAACAAGTACAGTCTATTAAAAATGTACAGTACTGCTTGCTTAAAGGAACACAAAAACTTACTCTACTCCGAAACATCTTTCACTGATTCAGCAAGAGTCCAAATTTACAAAACAAACTGCAGTGCAGAGATGTTTACAAACACTAATTCCTCGGAAAAGAATTCACAAGTGAAGGAGGGGCCTTATCACAAGACACCCTGTGCTGCCGATATGATGCCTTACCTGTTTACCAGTGGGATATTTTGAATTGTTATTCATCAGACAGGCAGTTTGACAGAATGATTCATATTACAGTAAAATCTACCCATAGCCTTCTTTGTACATAGGGTGATATTCACTGGGAAAAGCATTTATAGTACTTGTGGTCAGTTCTGTTGTGGAAAAGGAAGCGGAGGATAGGACAAATAAATTATTATCATCTCACGTGAGTACCACAATCAGTATAAAGTGAATGTGCTTTTGGATGGGGGATTCAATCCTCAGGTTTTTAGACTTTGATCTAAATTAATGAAAAATATTTAATGTTTAACATTTCCAGATACTTTAGGAACCCATGTTCAGCTTTTAATCTTTAGTTCTCTGGTCTGAATTCAGTTCAGGTGGGCTGTGACTAAAAATTACACTCTGATTGTTATTTGGTGAATTACATAAATTGAGTTTAGGGATTTTAATCCAGTTTCCAGATCCAGAGCACATAAAGCCACCACAGATAGCACTAACCGGCAACGTAGGTCCATTTGAGCCCTCATTTCTCAAAGCAGGCTGTCAGCTATTATAGCCCTAGAGGTGTTCCCTTCAGAGGAAAGTTCATATTGCTGCCACTAGTACTGTGCCCAGTTTGTAGCTAAACAGTACAGTTTGCAGGGCTCTCCATTTAGCACCTCTGAGGAGTACTGCATTCACATAATTAAAAAATAAATGTTGGGATATGCTAGAACGGTGTTTCTCAACCTTTTTTTTTATAAAGCACCCCTTTTAAATAATATATATAAGTACCCCCCCTTTTTTAAAAAAAATTGTAAGTACCCCCAGAACCTATAGTTATAGAGAGACATTTTTTTTCTACTATTGCAACACATTTGTTTAAACAACTTAATAGTAGCCGGTCGGGCGATGACATTTTTGGATGTAAAAAGTACAAAATAATAAAGCACTGTAAAACTTAAAACAGTTTTCTTCAAATTTCAGTTGTATTGACATACCCCTAAGGGTACTAGTACCACTGGTTGAGAAACACTGATCTAGAAAATAAAATTTCCATAACTCTGACCTGCAAGTTTCAGTTGTGTTGACATATCCCCCCAGACTTCTCTCAAGTACCTCTAAGGGTGCTCGTACCACTGGTTGAGAAACACTGTGCTTGAAGGATTGTGCTCCAAACGTTTAATAGAGTTTTAATTCCTGTTTTCTGGGATTCATTTTACACCTGTGAAGCCCATTCTTTTCCTTGGCAAGAACAGACACACAACTGGATCCTGCTGATATCATAGGACTTCTTGTTTCTTTTTGTGGTGTAGCATAAAAATATGCCTAGCAAATAGCACCAGTGAAAAAGAAAATGCGTATTTCCCTTAAATGTACAGGGTTATTGTAATGTTAAAAATCATACTCCTGGCTGACTATTTTTACCTCCTTTTGTCACCTATCACAATGATTAGAGAAACAGTCTGTTTTTTCAGTGCATTTATGTAGTGCTTTTGATAGCACAATGTGAATTTCCCCTAATGTTCATGTGCAACTTTCCTGCAACAACATGGAAGGAAAGAGGAAATCATTTAAAAGAATAAATGGGAAACTGACTATAAAATCACAACACATCACAGATACTATTGAAACTATTTAACTCAATATTTACGTGACTAGATTTCAAGCTGACAGAATCCTTTTGAATGATGAAAAATACTGATGAAGCGTCACACTTCTTAGTATGTCATTGTCTGTGACCTTAGGAATACAGCTATAGTCACAATACATCATCAAAGAAGGGAAACCTCAGCAGAAATATTTTGAGGTGCTAGGGTTCCCCAAAGGACCTGGTTATTCATCTACATGCAGCTAGGAAGAAGGCAGATCCAGAAAATCTCTTAAGGAAGGGAACAAAGGCACACTGTATCTCTTAATTTTTAGCATAACTATGTTCAATACAGTTTTCTGTACTTAGCTTCTTTCTGGGGATGTAAGGTTTTCACACAACTCTACTCTGTTGCATTGGCCTGCAGCATCCACAAGTTAGATCTACAATTATAGTACGATCATTTCTTCTGGGCAAACAGGTTTATTTTGAACACTGGTTTATTGTGTCAGACACTTCTACTCTGTACTATATTTGTCATGCTTCACTTTAATTCATCTTCAGCATTTATTTTATTCTCTAAGTACATGTAGTTTTGAGCTTCTTAAAAACTGACTGCTGTGAATGTTAGGTACTGATTTTTTTAAAGTGCATTTTGAACTGCTAAGTAACTATTAGTTTCTTTCTGAACAGGAGATAG
Source organism: Pelodiscus sinensis (assembly GCF_052426305.1). Classification (NCBI taxonomy): domain Eukaryota; kingdom Metazoa; phylum Chordata; order Testudines; family Trionychidae; genus Pelodiscus; species Pelodiscus sinensis. The sequence continues at coordinate 23,772,758 of NC_143064.1, read as the reverse complement.
TTGCCAAGTTAAAAGAATAGCTTTTAAAATTAGCATATTTAAATTAAGCATGGACATTTCAAATGGTATTTCAAAATACCTACAATTACTTCAGACTGTCCCCTGTTATGAACTGGAGAGCAGTATAAACACTGAAGGTCTGCCATTTTAATGATGATTGCTACAGGAAATCCAGCTTGATTTTATCTACCATGAAAAGAAGGTCAAAGTTGCAGCCAGCGAGCAGAGAGGAGAAACTTGTATAGCCCATTCTATATACTCTCCGGCTACTACTGAACAGTAAGCTTTGGCAAAAAATGAAAGAATTACATGGCTGTAAACAGCAAAACAAAACAAGAGAGATAAAAGCCCACCTAAAAAAACCTCAGGAGCTCTATGTGGCTCTGGCTACAGCACTGTTCTTCCTGCCCTGAAGGACACAATCAAGCTAGTGGACAATATGGCAGCTTCCTGCTTCATTTCTTACCTACATTTTTATACACAAGAAATTTTAAAGAGTTAGTAGTGATTCAGGGAAAGATTTTTAAAGGCACAGTTAAGTACCTATCTTCCATTTATTTTCCATGGGAGTTAGAAACTTACCTGCTATTATTTCCTTTGAAAATCTCCCTTTAAACACATTTTGCATGAGATTAGGTAATTACTTTGATTTCACTGCCATCTTTCCTCAATATTTCACACAAAATAATGTAATGAAAGGAAAAAGTCTTAACAGAAGTTGACTAAGGATTATTAGACACAGTAATGGGCTTAAACTAAAGAAAAGAAGATTTAGATTTGATAAAATTCATGCTACCTAAGAGGACCTGATAACAGAACAGCTATGAAATAAGGTGTCTGAGGTCCTATCAATTGGGAACATGCAAAAATTAATTAGCTAGCACACTCAAAACAGAGATGAGAAGAGAACCCACACTAGGATACGGGCATGCTCTGAAGTCATACCTACCCCAGCTTCTAGGAGTTAAATTGGATGATTGTCAAATATGTTGCTGCTGAAAGCAAGAGTTTAATTACTAGCTCCAGGATTTAAATTCAGAGATGAAAGACTAGTATAAAATGTCTCTCCCAAAAGCAGTGGTTCATATTTGTGACAGAAGATGGGAGGACTGTTATTTACATGGGGGCACTTTTCTCTGAAATTTTCAGCTGCTACTACTGGTGTATCATCCTCTCTTAGAAGCAACAGAAGAGTCTCGGGGAAAAAAGTCTATTCTATAGATAAGGCCTTTGTCACTAAACAGACATTTATCAAGCACTTTCTCATCACATCTACACTTGCTGTTTCAGGGACTGTCAACAGTAAAGACTGATACTAAATAAAAAGCTGAATCTAAAATGATATATAGTAAGCATATTGATTGATCTTATGAACTAAGCTTAAGAACTAATAGTATTGTCAATACATTCGTGTTATGAAACAAACATCTAATTTCCAACATGGATGATGATGGAGCTGCCAAGCCTGAATCTTAGAGGTGGAAAGAGAAAATTAAAACCTATAACTGCGTAACATGTACAAACCAAACTGCCAGTTCCACTACCTAGTATAAAATTCTTGATTGCAAAACTAGTTTAAAAAAATCTATAACAATGCTGTTCAGTCAAAGGAATGCAGATTAACTGGAAAATCTGACCATAGCTTGGTGCTATCAAATCTTAAAAACACCAGTCAATACATTTAATCAGACAGAAATTTAAGCTAATACAATACATCAGCTGCTATATGCAGGATTATGGGGCTAAACTATTTTAGTTGAGGTTGGGCTCCCATCACTGCGAGAGCCATACATTCAATGCAAGTCAATGTTTATGGAACTGCAAACATTTTATTAAAAACCTTTGTAAAATGTGGATCTTGGTGGGAAGGGGAAGAAGACTGTGCTCTGTGTGACTGTTAGATATCCATATTTTAGGCCTGGGAATTAAATGAAGTCATTACATTGTCTAAAATTCCCTTTAACATTTGAGTATGTGCTACAGGATTGTGCTTTAAGGCCAGTAAACCTCAAATTCTTATGGCAGATAATGCATTTCTAGACAAAAGCATCAGTGGTCTTGGCATATTAACTTTGATTCTGCCAGCATGAGCAGGTATTTTATGCACAAATACAGTTGCATGTATTTGTATGTTATCTAAATATACACTGCACGTACACACAAAGGGCTCCACCAATTTTAGGCCCTGATTTGGCAAACCTGATTCACATTGAGTAATACTTAAGCAACTCTGTTGATTCATGTGTAAATTTTACTCACTGTGAGTAAAGGCTGAAGAATCAAGCCCAAGCTAAACAGCCTGCCTGGGAATATAAAGACCTGAAGTATTCTGAGATTTAGAGTTCCTGGTGTTTGCAGCAATGGGAAAGCCTGTGGAAATGCATTTATACCAACACCTTTCACCTATTATGGATATAATTATTTACATATATATATTATCTATTAAAAGGGAATGATTCATGCCAGTTTTCCCTGACCATTTTCAATGGAACTGCTCCACTTAGACATTAATTTAAAAAACACCCTGAACTTGTAAAGCCCTGAAAGATCTGCCCAGCAGGTATTCTGGACAATCAGTCTAGAATGTTAGGATTCCAATCAGATAACGCTTCATCATATTTTCTTATCCTGAAGATCCATTTCCTTCCTCATCTTCAATTCATTGTGCAAAGAGAAGATGCTGGCTCCTGAGAAGAAGCTGTAATTTAAAGAAACAGGAAAAATAAGCTAAGCATTGTTCTGACACCTGTTCACTTCAATACTTTGCCATCTCACTAGCACATTCAACGCATATAAGCCAGCAAGGGTATGTCTAGATTACATGCCTCTGCCGACAGAGGCATGTAAAGTAGGCTACCCGACATAGTCAGTGAAGCCGGGATTTAAATATCCCCAGCTTCATTAAAATAAAAACGACCGCCGCGCTGTTCTGGCTCAGCTGTTTGTCAGCACAGCACGCGAGTCAAGATGCGGATTGGTTGACAAGGGAAGCCTTTGTTGACCGCTCCCTTATGCCTCGTGAAACGAGGTTTACAGGAGCGGTCGACAAAGGTTTACTTTGTTGACCGATCTGCATCTTGATCTGTGCTCTGTGCCAACGATCAGCTGAGCTGGCACAGCACGGTGGCCGTTTTTATTTTAATGAAGCCAGGGATATTTAAGTCATGGTTTCATTGACTATGTCAGGTAGCCTATTTCACATGCCTCTGTCGGCAAAGGCATGTAAGCTAGACATGCCCCAAGTGCCTTTCAATAGTTAACAAGATTTGCAACTTTTCCTTCCTAGGTTGAGAGTATCATCATCTTCAGAAGAAAGTACATGAATATGCAACAGATGTAACAAATACTTTATCAAATAGTTTTAGGGCTTGTCTTCATGTAGCACACGATAGCGGTGCAGCTGTAGAGCTTTAGTGAAGATGCTACTACATCATCACCATAGCAAATCCACCACAGTCGCTATACTGAGCAGAAAAACTCTACACCCAACACAGCACTGTCAACATGGGAGGGCGGCAGGGTTAGGTCGATATAACTATGTCTCTCAGGGCTGTGGATCTTGGCCTTCGACCTTGACTATGTCTACACTGCAGAGCTTTTCCAGGATACCCAGAGGCATCCAAGGAACACTTCTGCTTTTCTGGAAAAAATTTTTAAAAAGCAGACGTGTTTTTTCCGGCATCCCTGTAAACCTGATTCTACAAGGAAGAAGGGATGTTCCAAAAGAGGGTTTTTTCCCAACATTTGGCCCCATGTAGATGGGCCAAATGTTGGAAAAGCCTCTTTTGGAAGAAAAGTGGAATCTTCTTCCAAATTTTCTTTGTAGTGTAGACATAGCCCTCTTCTTTGAAGCCTGGTACTAGATTGTAGAATACGCAGCATTAGAACAGAATATACAATTACTCAACACACTGAACAAAGCTCTTTGTCTACCCACTGCCCTACCTACAGCACAGAAAGAGAAGTAGATCTGTCTCCTAAGTCAGTGCTGCCTCATTGCCTGGCTCCTCACAGAGACTTGAGGAGGGCATAGCTTATAATTGAGTGGACTCGTGACAGCCCATCCCAATATTGTGAAGGCCAGAATGTATGGGAGCTAAGTTGATGGATCAGTGATATTCTGACACAAAGGACCTGACTCCTCTCCCAGTCCATGCCATCTGCTGCTATACCCAGGGTCATCCATGATGAGAAAAATCCACATGGGAGAGTCACTACTGACTTGAACATTGTAAGGTACTGTAGTTTAGGCTTGAGTTTTGCATAAAAGAGGACTTTACATGTAGCATGGCTATTCCCAATTCCTCTCTACTCTACAGATCCTACCCATCACTTTACATGAAACAGTACTTCATTCCTGTGGTTATGTAGGGGAGAGATACGATTACATCTTAGGGAATATCCTGCCCAGCCACATTCCACCACCAAACACCTCACAACTGTTTGATCCTTTACTACAAGTTAAATGCCTTTCAGTGCTCTTCTGGGCTATGTAAACCAAAGGGAGCTTTTAGCTCTCAGAAACAGGTCAGAGTTATGGAAATTTTATTTTCTAGATCAGTGTTTCTCAACCAGTGGTACTAGTACCCTTAGGGGTATGTCAATACAACTGAAATTTGAAGAAAACTGTTTTAAGTTTTACAGTGCTTTATTCTTTTTGTAATTTTACCACCAAAAATTTCATCACCCGCCCAGCTACCATTAAGTTGTTTAAACAAATGTGTTGCAATGGTAGAAAAAAATTGTGTGTGTCTGAAAACTGTAGGTACTGGGGATACTTATAATTTTTTTAAAAAAAGGGGTATTTTATAAAAAAAGGTTGAGAAACACTGTTCTAGATCTTTGAACAAGAAAGAAAGAATACTAAAGGCAACAGTCTGTGCACCACGCTAACAAGTCACCACAGTCCTTGGAAATTTATTCAGAACAGAGAAGATAAAAAAAACCCCCAAAAATGCCCCCCCTCCCCAAAACCCAACCTCCCATTCTTTATCTCACACTTCTTTATTCAAAGCTCTGTACAAACATGTCGTAATTAATCCTCACAATGTCCCTATGAAGTATTTTACAGGAGGGGAAACAGACAAACAGGATAAATGTCAAGGCCTTAGAAGAAATCCTATGTCAGAGCCAGACTGTCTTTATGAGTCACCTGAAAATAAAGCGTTGACCTGTCTGAGTGAGTTTTGTACCATCAGATTTGCAAGCTGCTATGTATCCATTTCTATGGCAAGAGATGAACCTTCATGGTAACCTATACAATTGAAAACAAAAGGGTTAGCGGTAGAAAAAATAGTGATCTTGTCATACTTATGCTCTAAATACACTTTTAGCTATTGAATGTTACAATTTTTAAGCACAATTTTAAACAAAACCAGACATCTATCCCCCGCTGATTTCTAAACTGAATGTTTATTTATTGGCATTATCTGATTCACAATCTATGCCAGAGGCTTTAACAATCCCTCTGACTACTAAAGATCTTTCAAGTTTAATGGCATGTTTCAGGTCTGACTAGTCAGAAAATTATACTGTCTTGCTGCTATTGTGCTAGATGTAATCCACATACTCAGTTATTATAGCTCTTTAGGTGCTGGTGCATTGATAGGAAGGAAGGAAATGGTGAGAAAATGAGAGAGTGCAAAGCAATATCAGTTGTGTCTCAAATACATCCACCCCCTTCTATCATATGGAGAGGACTAAAGTAAGTAAACTTAATATAGCAGGTGAGATGTTTTAGGGCTCCCTGAAGAATGACTGATACTTTTCTTGATACAGTGGGAATTATAGATGTTAAATATCAGTTAATTGAATAGTTGATTAACCTCATGAATTCTTATCAGTTAGTCGACTATTCTATAGTCCCCGGGTAGCCTCTGCCTGGGGGGGAGGGGTCTGAGCTGCTGGACCCGGCACGAGCCTAACTAAGACGGCCAGCCTGCCCGCCTGGCTCCTAATATACTCTAAATGCAGAGCGGCAGCAGGGCTAGGTCCAGGACCCAGTGCAAGCCCAGACTGACTGGGCTGCTGGCCATCCTGCTAAAAAATTTACTGGCAAGGGGTGGGGGTGAGGAGGAATGCGTATAGTCTATAGCATTAACCTGTAAGCTTTTGCTTATCAGTTAATCAGTTAATAGACTATCCTATTACATCCCTAGTGAGAATGAAAATCTTCCGAAATATTCTAGGCAAATAACTGTTCATGTTTACAGCATCTTTACTTCCAAAATAAAATTCTCATGTGAATATGGACACACAAAGTAGGCAGGCACAATGCAGTAGAATCTGAGGTTCAACGTGAACCCTCAGGTAAAGAATTGCTATAGCAGAGAAAAGAAAGAAATGGTCCATGGTTCTGGTAGCTTGTCTCTCAGCAGTTTACACCTTATATTTCAGAGAAAGAACAATAAGTAAAATCCAAGGCATTTTCTTGCTGATATATACCAATAAAAAGAACAATATTTTGCCCTACTTTAGAGTGAGGCATTATTACTATAGCACCTTATATCCATGGATCTCAAAGTCATTTACAATCCCTATTTTACAGGCAGAGAAGGAAGTACAGGGAGGTAAAGTGCCTTGCCCAAAGTCACAAGAGGAGTCCATGGTAGATCAAGGAACAGAATCAAGATCTGTCCCCCCAAGCTTATACACTGAGGTTTTCTCCATGTTCTTTGGATCTCCCTTACTTTTTTGGGGGCTATGTAGATTTAAAATCTAGGGATATTAAGCAGTGTTTAATCAGCTAATCGAGTCCATCAACTAGTCAATTAGTTGTTAAGGGGGGGAAACTGCAGAGCAGCAGTGGGGTTAGCTCCTGGCCCTGGGAGCTAATCCTGCTGCAACTCTGCCTTTAAGTGTATTTAAAAAATGTATTAAAAAGACTAAAGTGTTGGGGGGAGGGAGAACCGGGGGTGAACTGGGAATCAGCTATCCCGGCTTGCGCCCAGTCCCCCACTATGCCTCTGCCTCTTCTATCCGCCTCCCAGAGATAGTTCTGGGAGAGAACCGGCTTTTAAGACAGCTCCCCCCGTACCAGGTCCTGCTCCCCCGCCCCTTGCTGCCTTTCTCTGGTAGAGGCAGCGGGGAGGGAGAGGGGGAGAAGCAATTAGTCAAGTCACTAGTCGACTATCTGATAAGCATATGATTATTGGATAGTTGACTAGTGTCTTACATCCCTATTAAAATCTTGGGTCAATTCTACAGTGCCTGATGAGTAAATGCAAGATAAGCTCAGAACATACCGCTAATCAATGATTTTTTAGGTTTCCCCGGTGAGTTCTCTCTGTGAGGGTATCTTTGTTAAGCAAAATTCTTTTACAGATCTCCCCTTTCCATCCCACAGCCAAAAGGAACATCTACTATTTCTACTACCGGAATTTGCTCAAGATTCAGTTTATTGGCACAATATACACTGCACATTCTATACATTTCAACCTTAGAGCAGCAGTCTGCCTCTCCATGCTTTTAAAAAAATATAAGATCTAGACTAACTGGCTCAGGGCACTGGAAAGGGGATATGTAACCGTTTACCTCTGGGGCAGGAGGCTCTGGAGAATCTCAAAATTGATGCCTATGAATGATAGCTGTTTGGTGGTCTGATTGTTCTCAGGTATGGTCTACACACAGAACTGCACTAGTTTAACTAAACTTGATAAAAAGATTTAGTTAAATTGGTGCAAACCCCAGTTTAGATACACTTCTATCACTTTAAAATTGGTTGCATCCGTTAACTTCAGTCAGCAGTGGTTTAACAAAATCTCTTTGTAACCAAGCTGAGTCCAACAGGAGCATCTTGTGTGTCTAGGCAAGGTTTAAATCCAGTCCTTTGTCTGAGGTATATATACAATATTCAACACTATAGTATCTGAGTGAACCTGCTTATTTTAGCCATTTGGTTAATTTCTAATACATCAACATGGATTGGAATTTAATCCTTACAAGGAAAGAGATAATTTTCTTTGTTTCAAGATTTTATGCAAATTAACTGATTTCTAAGAACAGGAACGTTTCGCTTTAATTCCTCTGGGTCAGAGCACTGCAGTGAGTTCCTCAACTGCTGTCAATACAGTTCTCATGCATACAGTATTTCCTAATGAGTAGAATTTAAAATTAATCAGATGCCTTCAGATATTTGAAGTCGTATGTGATAATCTGTTTTTATCAGCTTCCAGCTCTTACATAGAATATAGTGGAGTATTCCATAGGCTGAAAAGATGTGGTTTAATAGTAGATGACACACACTGAATGTGCAATCAATTCAGGGGAAACTCTTCATATAATCATACTCCTGAATTTACTGGGTCCAAATACAACATATGACTAAGTAGATCTAGAGTTTTGAATTGCCCTGAAATGTACAGTTAACTTCCGATAATCCAGCTCCTTTAGGACCCAGGGGGTGCCGGATTGTCAGATATGTCGGAGTACCGGAAGCGGGACTATGAGGGGTCCGCGGGGGGGGGGGGGGGGAGTTGGCGGGGAACTGCGCAGTGTGGGAGAGGATGGTGGGAGAGGGTGGCGCTGCGGGACCAACCCGGCAGCACCCCAGCTGCTTTGCCCCCGGCTTCCCCAAGTCAGCCGCTGGTCAGTTTCAGCAGCAGCAGACTTGGGGAAGCCGGAGGCAGAGCACCTCCAATTGTCCGGCTGGCCAGAGCACTTCCTGGTTCCAGTTGGTGCCGGACTATCAGGAGTGCCGGACCACTGGATGCCAGACAATTGGAGTTTTACAATTTATTTAAATCCACCTATGTAATTAGTCTTTAACACCATAGACTATGTAGATATTTAAAAAGTTGTTCACAGCTTTATCTTGGTAGTATTCGGGCAAACAGAATACAAGCACACATAGCACCAACAAATTCAGGATTTGGTCATTAAGTGCATTCAAAATGAATTTTTAGAAAAAACAATAAGATTATTTTATCATCTGCCAGCACGTCATTTGGGGAAACATACTGACTAGACAAATTAGACTAGAGAGACAATATGTTTGTGAATAAAGGACAGCCTTAACATAATTATAAAAATACCATCATTTAGAATTAAGGTACATTTGGAAGTGTGTTTTCTAGGTTTCCGGCTGATCGAGAAGCTCAATATTTTTCATTTTAATTGAAATATTACCGTCATTAGCAAATCTATGTACAAAAAAGTCAGAACAAAGGTCAACACACATTTAAAACTGAGAGGGGCACAATATTACAGTGAAGAAAAATGCAACTGAGAATATTTGCGTCCATAAACATTCTAGTTCAGGTGATGGTAACCCCCCCCCCCCACTCCTGTATTTCAGTAATGCATTTCTTGTATTCACAAGTCTCCCAATTCCCCCTAACATTGATTTTAAAACATATCCACTGGTGATTAGCCTTTACAATTTTTGATTTTTCCTTTAAGATTATGTTGGGAGTTCGCTTTGTTTTTGTACAGAAAAATCAATCACAGCACAGGCAATGGATTGTAGTGTTGGGGTAAAAAAATAAAAAAAAGAACACACTATACAGGCAACAGTTGAGCAAGCGTTTTTTTTTTTTTAATTATCTCTGTGGCATGTCATTTCCTCTTCTGCATATGCCTAGAGGAGGGACTCTGATTATGAGAACAGCTCTTATTACTTCTGTCATAATGTGCAGGTGCAGAAGTAATCACAGATGTGAGCTGGAGAAGCTCCAAGAGGGGAGAGACACCACTTATATACATCAGGAGAGAAATCATTCTGCTTTTGCTGCGACTGGCGGAGCCATTTTCTAAGAGAGCATGATCAAAGTAGCAGGCAGTTCATGTTCCATCAGTTCTAACTTTGGCACCAGTCAATTAATGTCTTAAGCAATGAGGGGTAAAGCAAGAACAAAGCCTCACTATCTCTTCTCATCTTTTCCTCACAAATGTTTTAGTATCATTAGAAGCTATATACATACAGACATTTGCTATCTACACTAACAGGAAGTGGTGCAACTGTTCAAGATCTGGAAAAAACATGCCTCTTAAGGGATGGAGTCACTCCAGGATTGAGTGCTTCTTTTCCAACAAAGACCTTTCATATCATTCATTACAAGGTAAATCCTGACCCTTCCAAGTGGTCATGGAGAACCTGACACAATTTAGACACATGGTGACTGAGTTTGGGCATGCCTGCATGATGTGGAGCTTTTCTATGAAGACTCCCTGCAGCACAGTGAACCAGAACCTGGGAAGAGGACAAAACCATTCTGGGCAGCAGACTGATATAATCAGATCCATACTAATCCACTGGACATTCTTTATGCTGCAATAGTGGCAACAACGACTTAGGGGAAGGATGCCATACCTCCGTGACACTTCTAGTGTGCTAAATCCAGCTATTCAGAATCAGAACTAGGACAGCGGTTTTACTCTTATGGGAGAAAGGTAAATGGCAGTGTACTCCATGCACTTCCTAATTCTAGGAACTGCATTCCAACATCGAGGCACCTGTCCATAAAACAATACAGGGGACACAGAATATCTTTACCAGAAAAGACCTTTTATTTACAGACCCCAAACCAACCTTTAATTGGATAAATTATAGAGAGTATACATTAAACTCAAAGAGCTCCCCACCCACTCCCCAAAACAAGGGAGGGAAAAAATAACCTTGCAACTCTAATGATCATGAACTAAGGTTCTAGCTCCTGGCATGTCTAGTTACACAATGTGCCCAACTCTGATTTTGTCATTTTGATCTTTAACTCTGTAAAACTCTAGTTTGGCTTTAGTATTCTAGGGAGAGCCCTACAAATTCACTAGCATGTAAATCATATCACAGACTGAAAAAGACCTCCCCTGTGAACTCTAGCTACAGGAGTGGAGGAAGAGAAGCAGGGCTGGGGATGCAGTTGCTAGTCTGCCAGGCTGGGGAGGGGCAGGACCGCCTCTTCCTCTGCATGGCTGCTCTTGGGGGGAGATCAGGCCCATCTACAACTATCCTGGCTGCAGGAAGCTCCGCAGGTATGTTGCCGCAGGGCAGAAGGCACCTTCACTGGATTCAGCTGGGCTCTGAAGGCAGTACAGCCATGGAGTGGCCTGTAGCCTGGAAAGGTAGCCAGAGGTGGATCTGATCTCCCACCCTGCCCGCCCCCCACAAACAGCAATTGTGCAGGGGAAAAGGAAGTCCCATCCCACTCCAGCCTGGCCAGAACTGGCAGCTGGGAGCCCCGAGGGAGATCAGGACTGCAGGAAGCTCCGCCACTGCTGCCTTCAAAGCCCAGTTGTCAGTACCCCACAACAGTTTTGTGACTCCTCACATTCGCTTTTGGGTTGGGACTCGCACAATTACAATACCCTGACATTTCAGAGGTAAGCATCTGAAAATGTGAAACTGACCAATTTTAAAACTCTCTGGAAATGACATTAATAAAAAATGGCCCTTCCTACTGGTGCTAAACAAAACTTCACAAAGTTTCAGAGCAAGATGATTACACACCACTTTCTTCATTGGGAAAGAGCCTAGCATAGGCCACTGATCATTTTAAATTATAAAACTTCAATGTAAAGGCTTGAAACTCAGATTCTGAGAGCTGACTTGGCAAAAACTAATCTTATTCTTATGCATGTTTATACTCATATTCAGAGAGTTAATCAGACTGTTTATTCAGAGACAAATATACTATGTAAAATGTAGGGAAACAGAGAAACCACTCCTGAAGGGATGAATCTTTTTAAATTATTACAAAATAACACTGTTTTTAAAACAGAAAAACACCAATCTGTTATTTTTAAAAGCTCATCAGCAATACACCCCCATATCAGACAGATTTGCTGCACTAAAATTTACACATCTGAGCAGAAGCAGATTTTTTTAGCAGATGTACAAAGGCCACTTGAAGTCACTTATCTGAGCTAATGCTGAAATTAACCTCTTCAGCCCTGTTCATGAAACCCTGGAGTGCCAGTGTCTGACGTGTCTTGGACAGGGGTGGACAAAAGGGCCTAAGCGGATTGATCTGGCCCACGGAGGCCCTGCTGCTCCCCTATCTGCAGGCCCCCCCCACCAAAAATTATTGCCCATCTCTGGTATATACATACATGCACACACACTGACCTAAACCCTAGGTAAAATTCTCATTGTTCATGCAGTTTCATTTACCGCAAATAGTAGGTGAGGTAATATCGTTTATTGGACCAACTTCTGTTGGTGTGAGACAAGCTTTTGAGTCTCAGTGAGATGAGGTGATCCAATAAAGATATTACTTCACTCAATAGCCTGGAGCTGCCATAGCTATAGTTACATTGCATATATGGTGCAAAGAGTAGCTTTTACACAGCTACCTATTTCATTTGTGGGTGCAATCAGACTGCTTGATGGGGAAAGTCACCCCATTTCTGCCTTCAAACTTCTGGCAGCAAGTATTTGTAAGAGCAGAGCATCTCCTGAAAAATGACACTTATTTCAAACTTGGGCCTTATGTTTGTTCTATGTTCATTAACCAAATCAGAGCTGTCAGAGACTCAGCTGATCTGCTTTTTCTAAAGGACAGCTCTTATAGAGAGGGTTTCTAGTGACTATTTTTTATTCCACACAACAGTTACTTTAGGTCAAAACAGAGTTAAATTTCCTTGTGTTTCCTTACCATGGTTCTCTTCATCCAGTCCATCATCTCCCCACTGCTCTTCATTTGCTAGCAGTGGATTCTGTGATTCACACAACATTCTCATTGGGAAGGAATGTCCATCACCCTGGCTGGGGAAACATAGGCAGGAATAAGCTACATCCTACTTGTTTCATCTGAAGAATGAAATACAACTTTACTCCTTGTTTTAGGTTTAACTCAAGACCAATCCAAATCTGTGAATGTCCAGAGATTACTTTTAAAGGACTAAATTCTGGAAAATTCTAGTTTCAGATTTGAAACCTTCTTCTGACAGAAGTATTTTCAAGTGACTTTGATGCTGAATTCTTGCAAAAGATCAGAGGGATTAAGATTATAGTCCAAGTTCATTTCTGGTATGAGTCAAATAGAGTTGAATTTAGCCCAGTCATCTCTCTATATATTTTAGAGATTTTTGTGTCTGTCTGTCTGTGAGTCTGTTTGACCAAGAACTCCTCCTACATGGTCAAAGATGCACTAATTTTGGTAGGCAGCTTCCTCTTCTCCTAACTTAAAGCAAGGTCAAGGTTTGGTTGTGCCAGGACAAATGGAAGTACAAGGAAAGAGACTGTTACTGAAACATAGAAAAGGAGGGACTGGGCTGTCTGGGGGGATGCAATACTGAGTGTGTCCACTGGGGGCTGCCAGTCTGCAGGGGAGAGCTATTCTGCAGAGTGTCCACTGGGGGCAGCTGTATCACCAGAGTGGCCAGCAGAGGCCATCTTGCCTACCAGCACACAGGGTTAGTAGCCCCCCGTTTCACAAGCCTTTTCTCTTCCCCTGGCCTGTGGCTGCAGTGCCAGAGAGATCCCTGGCAACCAAGAGGAGTTAGGGGGAGAGAAAAGGCCCCCGGTGTTTGGGTGGCGGCGTGTGAGAGAGGATTTGAGGTGAGAGAAAAGGCCCTCCCGCCCTGAACCCCTCCTCAGCCCCCCCATCCTCATTATCACACCCCCTTCACTCCCAGCCTCCTGTATTGCCCCCCGCCCTGCTCTGACTCCTGCACCCCCCCAGACCACCAGCTTCCTGCCCTGAATGATCCAGAAAATACCAGGTAAGTCTTCTAGTTTAAATATAATTAAGACAGATCGCTAATTGTAATCAGTCTAGTGTATGTTTGTGTGTGTGAGAGAACGACTGACAGACACACACTTATCCACAGAGAAGGTGCAAAACACCTGTAAACTATGGAGCTGGGCTCCGTGGCAGTTGCATTCGTCCATGTTAACAGGAAGCCTTGGAGGATAAGGCAAAGATGTTTGCTGGTGGATCTACCACTGCCTAATCATCTTTCAGTCAGCAGTAAAGGTGCAGGCATAGCAATGAGATTGCAGTAACTATTGTTTAGGAGTGACTCCCTACCACTTCTCAATCTAAATGGGAAGATACCAACTTCACTTGACTCTTGCAGAATTCGACACTACATAACTACCTGAGACTCAGGGACCAGGATGAGGCCCTTACTTTCATGATACTGGCTTCTTTTCCAGTTTTTTATTACAGCTTACCTGGATACAACTGGTAGTAACCATAGCTTCTTCTCCTCTCCAAACACTTGCTGAAGATTCTTTTTAAAACCCAGATTGAATCCGTTTTTATCTGGCCCATTTTGGAACACCGGAGCAGAGAATGCCTCTATGGGTAGATACACAAGAAACAAAGAAAAGATGCAAATGTTAAATATTTTATGCTAAGGCTGCAATATAATATGTCATAAGATTTTTCAAAACCTTGCTTTGTTACACATTAAAGTCATGACAAATCCTGGGATCCCTTCCTCACTTATAAACTTCATCAAAATCAAAGGAAGCCCATTTAGACTACTAGAAAATAATACAAATTTTAATCAGTGCAAAGTAAATTGTGGCATGCTATGATCAGTATCCAACTTTGAGAACTACAGGCTTAGTGTACTCCAGTGGCCACCAACCAGTAGATCGGGATCTACTGGTAATTCTTGGAGCCTCTGACAGGTGATCTTGACTGGTTTAGCTAAGAGGCTATCAAGTGCCAGCACTTCAGCTGACCCTTCCGCCCCCCACTGCTGCACCTCTCCTGCCCTTTGCCTTGGAGCTGCCCATCCCCCTGGGAAGCCTCCTGCTTTCTGGGCAGGGCAAGGAGGGAGGGAGGGGGTGCTGATATCAAGGTGCCTCTTCCCATTCCGTATCTTTTCTCCACAGAGCAGAGAGGGGCACAACAGGACTTGGGATGGAGTTTGCTGGCTGCTTTTGGGACTGGTGCAGGGCCAGGATAGGGGTGAGTCTGCCTTAGCCCCATTGCTTACCACCACTGCCACCTGAGGTAAGTAGTGCCCAGTCAGAGCCCACATGCTGAAACCCTACCCCAGTCATGACCCCTTTCCTGGTCCCCAAGTCCTTGCCCTAGCACCTGTGCATCCCAACTGCCTGCTCCAAGCTCAGCTCAGAGCCTCTCTCACACTGCAGATCCCTTAATCCAAGACCAGAGCCTGCACCCCAAACGTTTGCCCCAGCCTGATGAAAGCGAGTGAGGATGGGCCAGAGAGAGAGGTTGGAGGTAGCAGGTGCAAGGCCTCGGAGAAGGGGCAAGGGTATTTATAGAGGAGGTAGATCTCAGAATGCACTTACATTCAAAAAGTGATCTAATGCTTTAAAAAGTTGGAGACCCCTGGTGTACTCAATCAGAGGTACACATACCCCTGAGGATACACAGAGGTATTCTAGGGAGTATATCAACTCATCTAGACATACGTAGTTTTAAAACAGGTTATATACAAATCACTAGCAAAGACAGTATAAATTAAAATTTCAGTGACTTATTTATACTGCTCTATCTATACAGGCAGTCCCCGGGTTACGTACAAGATAGGGACTGTAGGTTTGTTCTTAGTTGAATCTGTATGTAAGTCGGAACTGGCCAGTTCTGACTTACATACAGAATCAACTTAAGAACCCCAAAGTCAGCTGCTGCTGAAACTGATCAGCAGGGGTACGTCTACACTACAGCGCTAGTTCGAACTAACTTAGTTCGAATTAGTTAATTCGAACTAAGCTAGTTCGAACTAACGCGTCTAGAACTAAAAACTAGTTCGAACTAGCGTTTTGCTAGTTCGAACTAGCAAGTCCACATTGAGTGGACTCTGAATAGGGCTTAAGGATGGCCGGAAGCAGTGCCGGCAGGGCATAAAAGGAGGACTTAGAGCATGGAGATGCTGTCTCAGGCTAGCCGAGGGCTGCGCTTAAAGGGTCCCGACCCCCACCCCGGACAGACAGTTCTCAGGGGTGCCCCGCTTGCAAAGAAGTTCTGGCTTGGAGTGCCCTGAGTGCCCACACTGGGCACATCACACCACTCAGCCATCAGCCCAGCTGCACTTGCCGCAGGCTGCCATCTGGGGAGAGGGAGTAATTGGGGGGCTGCAGGAGAACTTCCACCCCCAGAAGCCCGCAGAGCCAGCCCAGTCCTCCCCATCGGGGGCTCGTACCCCATTCCTCCCTCACCTCCTTCCACTTACCCTTCCTTAGCCCCCCTTCTTATTGATGTACAAAATAAAGATAACGTTTCTTCCAACATTGACTTTGTCTTTATTGAAAAAAAACTGGGGGAGACTGGGAAAAGGAGGTGGGAGAGGGGAAGAGAAAGGCTGGGAGAGGGGAGGGCAACTAACATGATCAGGGGTTGGGAACAGGTCCCAGATGAAGAGAGGCTACAGAGACTGGGACTGTTCAGCTTAGAAAAGAGGAGACGGAGGGGGGACAGGATAGAGGTCTCTAAAAGCAGGGGTTGGGTGGAGAGGGTGCATTCAGAAAAGTTCTTTTATAGTTCCCATAAAGAAGGACTAGAGGACACCAAAGGAAAGGAATGGGTAGCAGGCTTCAAACTAGTAAGAGAAAGTTGTTGTTCTTGACAAAGCAAATAGTTAACCTGTGGAACTCCTTGCTGCAGGAGGCTGTGAAGGCTACAACTAGAACAGAGTTTAAAGGGAAGTGAGATAAAGTGATGGAGGTTGGGTCCATGGAGTCCTATTAGCCAGAGGGTAGGAGTGGTGTCCCTGCCCAAAGTTTGTGGAAGGCTGGAGAGGGATGGCACGAGACAAATGGCTTGGTCATTGTCTTCGGTCCATCCCCTCCAGGGTCCCTAGGGTTGGCCGCTGTTGGCAGACAGGCTACTGGGCTAGATGGACCTTTGGTCTGACCCAGTACGGCCATTGTAAGCTCAGGGCTCAGTGTCGGGGGTCTCAGTGGACCTCCTTGATTTTCATGCACACCTGGTCCTGGGTGGCCAGGCTGGCAGCTCTCCTGCCCTAGATGGCCACTTTCCTGTGCCTAGTGCGGAGATCGTGGACGAGGTCCACGATGTCCGCACTAGCCCAGGAAGGTGCCCGCCTCTTGCGGTCCAGGGCAAGCTCCCGGGAGCCGCCAGCCTGGTCCCGGCAAGAGGGGGTGGGCTGGGGGGCATCGGGTGGGTGGCTCTGTGCCGTGCCAGGTGCAGGGTCTGCTAGCTGGGTGCTGGCAGGCTTGCACCTGGCACGGGCACCGTAGCCAGCCCGTGCCCCTTTAAGGGGTCCGGGGCCGGGAGGGGGGCATAGAGTTTCCCTGGTGTTGGCCAGAGTGGCCACCAGGGAAACCTGGGGAGGGCTAGCCTCCCACTAGTTCGAACTAAAGGGCTACACAGCCCTTAGTTTGAACTAGCTAGTTCGAACTAGGCGTTAGTCCTCGTAAAATGAGGTTTACCTAGTTCGAACTAAGTGCTCCGCTAGTTCGATTCAAATTCGAACTAACGGAGCGCTAGTGTAGCACCTATTAAAGTTAGTTCGAACTAACGTCCGTTAGTTCGAACTAACTTTGTAGTGTAGACATACCCCAGCTGATTCCAGGAAGCCCGGGGCAGAGCAACTCTGCCTGGGGCTTCCTGTAGTCAGCGCTGGTCAGTTTCAGCAGAAGCTGACTTGGGGACGCCTGGGGCAGAGCAGCTGGGGTGCTACTGGACCAACCCAGCAGCACCCCATCTGCTCTGCCCCAGACGTCCTGATTCAGCCGCTGCTGAAACTGACCAGCAGCGGCTGAATCAGGACCTGGGGCAGAGCAGCTGGGGTGCTGCCGGGTTGGTCCAGTAGTGCCCACGGGCGCTGCAGGACCAATCGGCAGCGCCCCAGCTGCTCTGCCCCAGAGTCCAAAACAAAAGCCTGGTCTGCTGGGGGGGGGGGAGCACACTAGCTGCGCCCCCTCCCCCCAGCAGACCAGGGACACGGGGAGCAGAGCCGCAGCGGCAGCGGGGTGCCGCGCCTCTGAGGCTTTGCTCTGGCAAAGCCTCTGAGGCGCGGGACCCCCCGCGGCTGCGGCTTCAGTCAGGGTGCCTGTGGTCTGCTGGGGACCATCCCCAGCAGACCACAGGCACCGGGACCCAAGCGGCAGCAGCGGGCGGGTTCCTGCGCTTCTGAGGCTTTGCCAGAGCAAAGCCTCAGAAGCGCGGGAACCCCCGCTGCTGCCGCATGAGACCCGGTGCCTGTGGTCTGCTGGGGACGGTCCCCAGCAGACCACAGGCACCCGGACTGAAGCCGCAGCCGCGGGGGGGTCCCGCGCCTCTGAGGCTTTGCCAGCGCAAAGCCTCAGAGGCGCGGGGAACCGCCGCTGCTGCCGCTTTGACTGAAGCGGCAGCAGCGGCGGTTCCCCGCGCCTCTGAGGCTTTGCTCTAGCAAAGCCTCAGAGGCGCGGGACCCCCCTGCGGCTGCGGCTTCAGTCAGGGTGCCTGTGGTCTGCTGGGGACCGTCCCCAGCAGACCACAGGCACTGGGTCTCATGCGGCAGCAGCGGGGGTTCCCGCGCTTCTGAGGCTTTGCTCTGGCAAAGCCTCAGAAGCGCAGGAACCCGCCCGCTGCTGCCGCTTGGGTCCCGGTGCCTGTGGTCTGCTGGGGACGGTCCCCAGCAGACCACAGGCACCGGCACCCAAGTGGCAGCAGCAGCGGTTCCCGCGCTTCTGAGGCTTTGCCCTGGCAAAGCCTCAGAAGCGCGGGAACCCGCCCGGTGCCCCTGGTCTGCTGGAGACGGTCTCCAGCAGACCAGGGGCACCGGAGCAGCTTACGAACGGGGCTTTCTCGCCCCGACTTCCGGGGCGAGAAAGCTCCGTTCGTAAGTGCGGATCCGACGTAAGTCGGATCCGCGTAAGTCGGGGACTGCCTGTATTTATTTTTAGAGAGTTTGTGTGTCTGTCTGTCCATTAGTCCATCCATTCAAGAATTCCTTTGAAACAAAAAGAGTTAGGACCATCAAATTTGGTATGTGACTTCCTCTTACCCTAACTTAAAGCAAGGTTTGGTTGTGCCAGGAAAATGGAAAGTACCTGGAATGGGTGGGCTGTGCCCACGAAAGCTCATGATACCATCTACATCAGTGGTCCCCAACACGGTGCCCGTGGGTGCCATGGCGCTTGCGGGGCCATTTTTGTGCGCCCGCCAAGTGCGTGGGGCTGGCCTGGCCCTGGGCACGTGGTGCATGCGCTGTGCTGGAGCCAGCCCAGGTGCATGGTAAGCGCCGGCCCCGGGAGCGCCGCGAATTGGCCGCTTGCGCCCCGGGCGCACAGTGCTTGGGGGGAGGGGCCGCAGGCCCCGGGCGCTTGGGGGGGCCGCCGGCCCTGGGCACGCAGCGCTTGAGGGGGGGCACCGGCCCCAGACGCGCAGCGCTTGGGGGGGGGGGGTGCCGGCCCCGGGAGCGCGGCGCTTGGGGGGGGGGGCGCTGGCCCCGGGCACGTGGGGGGAGGGGGCACCGGCCCTGGGCGCGCAGCATTTGGGGGGAGGGTGCCGGCCCTGGGCGCGCGGTGCTTGCGGGAGAGCCCCGCCCCCGAGCATGTGGCTATGGGGGGGGGGTCCCCGCCCTCTGGCACCCGGCAGGTGAACGGCCACGCCCCCTGGCGCCCGGCAGCCTCTAAAGGTTGGGGACCACTGATCTACATGTTTTGTTAGTCTTTAAAGTGCTACCAGACCATTTGTTGTTTTTTAAGTTTATCCTGTACAGACTAACTCAGCTACCCCTCCTCCCCCCAAGAGCCACTGACCGGGCAGCGTGACCCCTGGCACCCGAGTCACCAGAGCAACCCCAGTGATCCTCCCCACATTTCCCAGCCTGGATTCCTGCACGCACACCCCTCTAATGCCCTCAGCCTCCACGAGGACCCGAGCAATGCCAGGTAAATCCTCTAGTATACAGTACATTGAAATGTAAGTGCAATATTTATATTCCAATTTATTTATTTTATGATCATATAGGAAAAATGAGAAAGTAAACATTTTTTCCAGTAACAGCATGCTGTGACACTTTTGTATTTGTATGTTTGGTTTTGTAAGCAAATAGTTTTCAAGTGAGCTGACATGCGGGGTGGTGTGCAAGGCAAATCAGACTCCTGAAAGGGGAACAGGAGCCTGGAAAGGTTGAGAGCCACTGAACTAAACAATTAAATATACCACCCCTAGAGCAAAATGGAAAAAGTTACAGAAATGAATGTGGATATCACGGGGTTGGTTTTTTTGGCATGACTATAAATGTTTACATTTTTTTTCTCTTATCTTAACCCTGATGGCAATGATTTGGTTTTTCAGATGAAACACACAGAATAATCATGAAGTTTTTTAGCTGAAATAAAAACATGGAATGTCATTCACAAAACTGATCCAATTCCAAACCGTGTTACCCTCACTCATCCTCAGAGAGATATCTTTTTGTTCAAAACAATTTGCTGTTTTAGGAACTGCTTCAGCAAACAAACATGCAAGTAAAATTAGCTTATGGGTAGTCTCATTGACTTCAGTAAATAACACAAGCATTTGCAGGATTGGGTCCTTCTATTTTATGCCTCCATATCTCCAATTGAGCTTTTGTGAGAAGAAAACCCCCAGTACTGTGAATTAGAAATCTTTTTTACTTAAATGCTTTTTCAGATATGGACTGGTATAGCTAGAGGTGAACCGCATATGCTTTTTTAGAACATTACTTTATGGTGTACACATGGAACCTTACCCAAAGTAGACCTATTTCTACTGATAAGCCAGCAGTGGTAGCCAAAGAGAAACATCAGACTCAGAAAAAACATGACTGCCACAAAAAGAAGGAAAAGCACATGGAACTTGGAACGTCCATTGGTCAATTCATCCTAGAAGGAAAAACAAAAAAGGATAAGGGATATGAAAAAAGAGAGCGAGAGAAATTTTCATGCCAAAAGGAATGAGATGTTACACTGTATCTACTAAGAATGTGTAGAACATGTGGAGTTTTCAGATTTTCAGACTTATTGAAAAAGAAATCACCCCTCACAACAATTAACAGACAAGACAAAAGAAGTCGTAAGCTTGCTCTTTCAAACCCTGTCACTTCCAAAGCAGAAATTCCATTTTTTATATGGAATGGAGCCAATATGTTCACAGTCCCTCATATGGGTATGAGAAGCGTCTCCTATGCCCACAGTGAATTTGGCAGGCAACAAGTGCTTTGAAAGCCTGTTCGCATTCTGCTGAGTTTCTTTTAATCTTCACATTTTCCTAGATTCACATTAATATGCTGCCATCTTTTCCAATGGCTACATTCCAACTTAAGAGATCAAAAATTTGAACTCCCTCTCTCTCAGTTATAACAGCAACAAGCAGGTATACCAAACGCTGGTGACAGCTATCTACACAGTTAGTAAAAGCTCAGAAAATCTTACAAGGGGCTGAAAATGCTTCATTTCACATTAAACTAAGAGCAAGAGGATCTCTCTGGCACTTACTTCCTTCAATTTAGAAACAGGCTGTACCTCCCCCCCTACAAGTGAGCAAATATGGAAAAGCCCTCCTCCACCTTACAAGTCCTACATAGTACAAGGGAGAGTTTAAATGCCTTTCCTTTCTTGAGCACGTGGACTAATTCTCACAGGGGTGTTTGGGTCAGAGGTATAGCACTGTTTACTATATATTTGAGAGATATATGTGTCTGTGAGTCTGTTCAAGAATTCCTCCTAAACAGTAAGAGCTAGGCCTATCAAATTCAGTACACAGCTTCCTCTTATCATAACTTCAAGCAAGGTAAGGGTTTGGTTGTGCACGGGCTGGAGAGCTGAAGCTTCCCCCTCAATTTGTACAGGCACATATAAAAAGAACCCCTCTTAAATGGTAAGAGTAAGACCACAAAATTTGGTATACAGCTTCCTCCTAGCATGATTTAAAGCAAGATAAGGGTTTAGTTGTGCGTGGGGGGAACCGGGGGTGAAGCTAGGATTGCCAGATGGTTTCAACAAAAATACTGGACAAACTTGACATTACATCACAATCTACATTACATCTTATTTAGAAAATACCAGACATTTATATTTTCTCAATTTGTTTCCCGAACAGAAAGCTGAAATACCGGACTGTTCGGTTCAAAACCGGACACTTGGCAACCCTAGGTGAAGCACCCCTCCCCAATTCACACAAGGACAAATGAAACCATGCAGAAAAGAGGCAGAATCTGCAGGCAGATAAAAGAGGCTTGCTGGGGGCATGCCCCACCCCATCTGCGACTAGCCCAGCCTTGAGCCTCCTATCCCCCAAGCACTCTTAGCAATGGCGGGGAGGGCCTATTCTTACAGGAACATTACAGGCTGTTCCCCTTCCCCAGGGAGTGAGGGCAAAGTGCACAGTTTGTTCCATTCCTCGATCTGTCTGGGGAGCACAGGGAGCAGATGAACCTGGACCTGCCCCAGCTGGGCAACATGCACTCCTTCCCCAGCTGTGCCTGCTGGAGTTGCAACACCATGGAGAGGCCCCAAGCTGCTGTTGTGAGAGAGGTCTGGAGTAGTCCTCTCTCCCCAGGGCAGCCTGCATGCTGAACCCCTCATCCCCAGGCCCACCCCAGAGCAATGATTTAAATGAAGAAAAACAAAAATTAATTGAGTTAAGGACCCAAGCAATGCCGGGTAAATCTTCTGGTCTGTTATAAACTTGAGGCCCAAAGAGATTAAGAGTATGTTTACACTGCAATAAAAACACCCACATCTGGACCCAAAGCCGTGAATCCAGCCTAAGTCCCAAATACCTACATGGCAATTTTATAGCTCCACAGCCGAATAAGCTCACACAGGCCAGCTGCAAGGGTTTTACTGCAGTGGAGACATAGCCTAAAATAACTTGACCAAAGTTACAAACTGAACCTGCAGCACCAGATGTTAGAAACCAAGAATCTTGATGCCCCATCTTCGTGTTCTGTTACCTGACACTGCCTCCTTTTAAACTGACTGTATTACAAAATAGTGCTCAGTATTTCACCATCTGACTTCTAAGCCAAAAAAGTCAGAGCTCCCATTGGCTATGGTTTGCCATTCCTAGCCAATGGGAGCTGTGAGCAGCTGTACCTGTGGATGCAAGGTAAATAACTTGCCTGTCAGCCAACAACCTGTGGTCTGCAGGCAGTTCACCACTACTGTTAGGAGCCAATGAAGGTCAAAGCAGTTTCTTTAAATGCTATATTCTAAAATCAATGTGTGTAGATCAACGGCTTGACAAAGCTCTTTATATTAGTTCTCAGAGAAGAGAACAGGAGGGCAGGTGTACTGCAGGAACTAGGCTTATAGAACTAAGTAGGCAAGTAACATCATGACACTAAACTCGATTCATAGGAGCCAGGATTCAGAGAAGGTTGGGAAAGTGGGCCTAGGCATTACAAGAAACAAAAGCACAAGTTGCAAAAATATATATACTCCATTTGATAGTTTCCTGTAATTCTACTGAAAATGTGTATGTGATGATCATGCAGTCACTTAATAAATTTCAAACGTTGGTACCTTGCTAACATTTACCTAAGACACCACTCTCCCCCCAACTCCAGAGAGTTAAAATGACATATAGAGTTTAAGAAAAAGCCCCCTACTACTGAAATGCAATGACAGTAAGAGCAACACAGCAAGTTTAAAGTCACAATAAGGGACATAAAATACATAAAAATAATATGATTCTAAAACTTACTGTCCAATACTTGATGACATACTTGAAGACTGTTGCAGCAATATACATGCAATACAACAAAGAATACATTAAAAACAGCAGAAAGAATTTGTAGTTAGAAAATCCAACGCAGTTATTCACCCTAGAGAATTAAAGCAAAATTGAAATTAGGATATTTAGCACAGACATAGGTCCAAAAACCAGGAATATGAAAGTTATTTTAATTTTTTAGGTACTTGATTATACAAAATAATCTGTTTAGTAACAATGAAATGCTACTGAGTTCTTGTTTACTTTTGTATTCTACCTGAAAGCAAAAGTCATACCAAGAAAGCATGATAAATGTATTTGATAACGTTAAAAGACCAGACCTCAATCAATTTGGTCCCATTATTAGTTTGACATAGAAATGGGCTCAAACTGCAAAATTCATATCTGGATCTGGATTTCCAATATCTGAAACTCTGAAGGTGTTCAGATTTGGGATTGTGATTTTGTTTGTATAGGCTATTTGGGTCTGAATTACCACTGATTTCCACCCTGTGGAGTAATTTACACTTGTGCAAAGTGAACACAAAATGGTAATAAATCACAATTCTCCATTACAATGGTGGTAGATAGGGATGTAAGCAACTTAGCAAAAGCTTATCAGAACAAAAGCTTATCAGATAGTCTACTAGGTCCTCGACTAGTTGCTCCCCCTCCCGCTGCTTCTAGCGGAGGCAGCAAAGGAAGGAGCAGGAGCCAATGCTGGGAGGGGAAAGGGGCGGCTTAAAAACTGAATCCCCCCAACACCGTCTCCGCAGGGGCGGGGGGAGTAGTGGGGACTCAGAGTGAGCCGGGAATCAGCTGATTCTCGACTTGTGCTCAGTCCCAGATGCTGCAACTCTGCTTTTTAAAGGTACTAAGAGCCTGATGACTCTTAACACATTTAAAAAACAGTAGCACGGGGGGGGGGGGGGGGAGGGGGGGAGGACCCAGTGCAAGCTAGGCCAGCTGATTCCAACTATCAAAGTGTGACTTTTAGTTTTTCATGTACCATTCTGCAGACACTATTACATATACACAAATGATAGCTTTTCATATGTATAGTTGTCTATTACATGCAAATAGCATTTGTGGGTACAACTACTAACTGCTTGCCCAAATGATTATAACTAGGGCTGTCAATTGACCTGCATTAATGCCTGTGATTAATGCAGAGCAGGATTAACGCGTTAAAAAAAATTACGTGTTAATTGCACGTGTTAATGCTGCACTACCTCTTTAAAGTGCTGCGCCAGCACTTCAAAGGGGCAGCACAAGCGGGGCCGGGGATTAGCTGGAGTGCCCAGCTGATCCCCGGCTCCGCATTGCAAAGCCCCTTTGAAGTGCCGGAGCAGTACTTCAAAGAGGCTTTGCAACAGCAGAGCCAGGGATCGGTCCCCAGCTGATCCCTGGCTCCTAATGCGCTGCCCGTTTAAAGTGCCCCAACTCTGCTTGCACTGCCCCTTTGAAGTACCACTCCGGTGCCTTAAAGCGGAAGTGCTGCATGGAGCCCAGGGCAGCTGTGGACTCCAGCTGACCCCAGGCTCCGCCTTGTGCTGCCCTTTTGAAATGCCATGGGGGCAGCACTTCAAAGGGGCAATGCTGCATGGAGCCCGGGGTCAGCTGGCAACTCCAGCTGATCTCAGGCTCCATGCAATGCTGCCACGTTGAAACACTGCCGTAGCGTTTCAAAGGGGAGTTGTATGCAATGAATCATGATTCAATTTTTTAATTGTGCAATTAATCGTGATTAACATTTTTAATCGCTTGACAGACCTAATTATAACAAAATAAAAGATTGGATTGAGACACCTTTACAAATCTAGGTAATAATCTAACAGTAGATTAGTTTATAACAGTATCTAAAAATGCAGTATAATTAACAAGAATATTCTTTATACAGCCCTCAAAAGAAGTTAAATGCTACATACAATGCTTCCCAGCATGGCCATTTTATTCAGTGCCAAGACCAAAGAGAGAGACATCCTTCATGACAAAAGAAAGAGGCATGCAGACCCTGTACCATCAAAAGCATTTAAACAGCCTTTACTTTTAGAAAGATACAGACCAGTTTCCTGGACATACCATGGGCAATGATGATCCATTTTTAACACACACCTGCAAAAGGAAAAAAAAGAAAAAGAATACAACGACGAGGGTCTTCATGTTTGGAACTTATACAGACTCATAAACAAAGATTCCACCAACTGTAAGTCAGCAACAAAGTCTTCTGTTTTGTGTTGGATTTCTATAAAGAGATAGATTTAAGATGGCTGCTATCATTCCATCTTTCGTAAAGCAGCCACTATTTTAAGGTGGACTATTTGTTGTTGTAAGAGCAAGCAATGTCCCTTGTGCTGTACAAAACACAAAATGAAGATGGTTCCTAATCTGGGGTACTTACAATCTTTGCATTACCAATACAAGGAAAAGATGTGACACATTAAAAAAAGACATTACTTTTGAATGCACTTACTAGTGGCTAATGCATTACATAAGCGGGCACACTTTGGAATTTGGTGGACAAGTTTCACATCCATGCAGGCACAAGTGTAGCAAAATGTAATCACAAAACTTAATAGAGACACAAAGTGTTTTGAGAGTGCAAATGTTAACACTTACGTGCATATAGGTGCCGGCACATATATGTGCACAAGTACAAATGAAGACCTATTAGAAACACTTTTGATAGTTTTTCCTTTACTGTTTGGGTGTTCTTGAACACAGGAAAACTTTTGGGTACCTCTGTATGTATAAGTACATGTTTAAGACATTGTCATTTTTGTTGCTTAGTAGCGGCTAAATTCACTGTGTCAAAACATTCCAGTAACTTACATAGCACAAACAGAACAGTGGTGACAACGGTCAGGCTTGATTAGCTGGCATCTATCACAGAATCGAATAGCTAAAAAAAACAGACATGTTACCATTAGTAGTTAGTGCTAAATAATGAGCAAGAAGAAAACATACATTTAACACTATTCTTGTTTTCATCCTTTCCCTCATAACTGCTGCCTATGCAACTTTACAGTTGATTCAGGCTGCGAGGTAAAATACAGATAAATGGTGGTCATAATATTCCTAGGGGCTAGATTTCTGAGGAAAGTACATCCAACTTGAAGGTAGTCAAAAGAAATGAAGAAATGGGGGGAGGAAGGGTTGTACATATACATTTATGTTCTGGCTTTGAAAAAAGCTCCATTTAAACAATGGTCTACAACAGAAGTAGCTTATCTCAGATCCTAAGATTGTGGATTAAAGAATACACAGGCCTGAACACTGCACCAACCTATAGGCTTCAACGGGAGTTCAATGTGTGTATTTGGCTGCAGAACTAGGTTTATGGGGGCAATAATGGTTGATCTCATTGTGGGATCATGTCCTGCACTCTTTGCTCAGACCAAACACTCTTTAAAGTGGGAGGAAATAAGGCTGTAAGAATTGGTTCTGCACACAGGTGTAGTTTGGCTTCCGTGTTTGGAAGGGGAAAGGCAGCTCAGCCATACAAGGAGGGACAAATTCCATCACCTCTCCAAGCTACTACATTAATAAATATAATTTGAGAACCCAACTACAGTCTCCAAACTACAAATACAGAAAGGAACACAACATACGGCTACTAAGCACTCAGGATTTATTTGGAAATGGAGGAAATATTCAAGGATTTCTTTTTCCCCAAGCAGAAAGGATGAAGAGGAAGCCAAGAAGGAAATCCTTTTAGAGTAATATTATTTCCTCAGCATTAAAGCAAAAGTCCTTTAGCGGTAAGTTTTGGCACTCGGGATTTGCTATTACTCGCCAGTATAACATGATTAATTAGATTTACATCAACAAAGCCCTCTGTTTAGCTGACCTCCATTCCCCGTTCTTGTGTACACTGGCAACTTCCTTGCAATTTCGACAAGAATCTGCCTTTGCACCTCCGGTCTCTCTTCATTTTCATAGCGCTCTTTGTCAGCATAAGACATATGGAACTAGAAGCAGAAGTGAGGAGAGAGGACCAGTTATCCACATATACCAGTGGCAATATTTCAAATGCAGGCCAGGTTGAAAAAGCTATCATCCTCCCACCACTTCCAAAACACAAACATTAATCACATTAGAAGGGCTTTTATTTTTGTGATAAACAGAGAGCTAATCACATGTAAAGTGACTTGACTGAAGTCAGACAGTAAAATAATGGCAGAGCAAGAATTAGAATTCAGGAACTCCTAGCTCCTAATCATATGATCAATCCACTAAATCATGCTTTCTGTCTTAAACAAACAAACAAACACATCTAACACTGAAAATATTATTTGACAAGTAAAGGAATCACAATCTACATTTTGATGCATTGGTTCTTGCAAGCCTGGGGGCTGTTGGCTGTTAACTAGAACCAAGAAGCATCATCTTATCAGTTAACTGGTTAAACTCTTATAGCCTACTTTAAAGTAAAGCTATGTTATGCCCACTCTAAGCTCGCTAGACAGCTTAATTGAAACAATTTTCAGAATGATTCAGGTGCACTCTTTTTAAAAAATTTTTATGGACAGCCGTAGACTCTTTTTCACCTAACCAGGAAGACTGATCAGTTGTCCAGGGCCACAGTAGCATAGATGGATTTCTTGAGTTCTCCCTTTGGCTGTTTTCTTCTTTTTCTTGACTTAGGCTTGCAGTGCCTGAAAAATACTCAAGCCCCTTTACCTTTTTATCTGGCTGCAGAGGGAGAGTAAAAATAGATTTCCAGTATGTCCACACAAAGAGCACAAAGATGACATGGAATACGATGAGGTAGGCCACTAAGAGAAGAAAAGAATAATCAATCATAAGCAGAAGTCACACTATACTTACTCTTCACCATTCAGAGTGCTTCATTTTAAAAATATTATGCTTCAGTGGAATTTTCTATCACTGGAAAATCAAATCTTATGAACTCTCAACTACTGCTGTCAAAGCTCACGTGACAAAGCAAAATGGGAAAACATTTACTCTCAGCAAGTAGACAAAACAAGAAACAATCACAGTTGTGGGGGCAGGATTATAATCCATCAGAGATGTCATTATCATATGAAAGACAAGGTACCTTTGAGCAATTTTATTTTAATAGACAAACTTCTTTACTTGAAAGAATTTGGGAAGACATGAGACACTGAAATGAGGCACACGAGGACTCAGAAGGGTAAAGAGTGCTGCATCTGCTTGAAAAGGACTTGGATATCTTTTTAAATGCTCAGACCTATTATAATATTATCTACTGTTATATCTGCAATCACTAGATAGCCTTCTTTATAAATGTGCCACTTAAGCAGATGAAATATGTGATTTTCCCTGCAATGCTGAATTCAAAATTAAAATGACCACCACATGAAGAATCAGAAGACTAAACTCCAAGCAAATCCTGTTTCCTTACTCAGATTTCATGGCAATTTAGCTAGTGTAAAGGCTAAGTATAGACTTGAGAATTTGGCCCTTTTAATGTGAATAAATTATCCACTGGGGAAGGGTACATTATTGTTATCTGAAGTTTATTTATTTGAAGTGTACTCATCACACTGCCTTCTGGGCACACAACAATTTAAAAAACTTAATTAAAAACCACAACTACCAACAGAAAGTCTATTGCAGAGCTGAGGAAAGAACTCAGATCCCCTGATTTTCTGGTGTTGTTCTGTGCCCAAATATCATCTTTCTTCAGATACCTTGTTTGCACAATTCTGTGCAATATGAGAGTATGTCCATCATCCATGTTGCCCAGTTTTGTAGACAGAATGCCTATTTAGATGCATTACTGATCTTTCCAGTGTGTCATTCACTATATATCTAAAAGTAGAGCATAGTAATTTAGGAAGTAATGAATTCTCTGTACATACAAATAAATATACTTGCTGTGCTGAACTGAAAAAAATTCTGAGAGGATGAGTTGTCCTAAAAACTCTTTTTCCTTTCTCTGTGAAATAAACTGTAGCTTACTTCACAAGACATTTTCCTTGCTCATTCCCAGGATTTAGTGAGTGATATCAGTAGAGAATTTCTACTCTGGATCCTGCAAAGCAGTCTTAAGCAAGTCTCCCTTATTTAATATACTCATCTCAGGGGTAATGAAATTCACACTGGAAATGAAACCCACCAAGGCAGATCCAAATACTTAACTGACTTCAAATGAAACAGTGTACTACAGAACGGCAGTGCACTGCTTTTGGGGGCACATATTTTTAAAAACATAGGCAGAAAAATAGAAATAACTAAGAGATGCTAATTATTTGGGAGTGACAAGCCACCAGCTCATCCTGTGCTATCCCCCCATCAGGACAGGATAGGAACTCTGTCATTCTTAAACCAGCATTTAAGGAGATAACTCTTTCAGAAGGTTTAGTTTTGCTGGTTCGATGGCACAGTCGGGCTTCTCTGGGAAAAAGGGGTCAGCATTAGCAAACTCTTTTCTTTAGGGAATTTACATGTACATTCATTAGCAAACTTTACAAATAACGTACATTTTTCTGGATCATTATTAACCTATTGCCAAGTTTTCTACATTTCCTTTGTGACCACTTAAGATACTGGGTCAGTATTTTGCTGCAAAGATAATTTAGTTGGTGCAGTACTGAAAGAGGGGGCTATTAAGGAGTGAGTTACAGCTCCCCAGTTCTCTGCCTTGGCAGCTTCTGTGTGTTGGCTGATGTGGGTTCTCATGGACCAGTCTGCCAGATGAAGCTCACCAAAGCTGCTATCATTCCCCACCCCTGGGATGAGCTGTGTGGGTGCTATGTACATCCCATTGTATGTATGTATGTATATACACCTGCTGGGAACTCTCCATGCTGTGGACATCTCCAGCAGAGAGACAGTGCCAGACTGTCTCTATTAAAGTAGCACAAAAGAGGTGGAACAATACAGAGAATCTGGCTCAAAGAGCCAAATGGCAAAACTCCCATTGACTCCATTTCATGGGGCTGGAATTTAACCCATTGATGGTACATGCCAATGGTAGCTCTGTTTACTCCTGCCTGCTCCTCCTGCCTGATTTATTCAGTGACCTTACAGTTCTGCTTCCATGAGAATAAACTTTCATGGTACTGAAAAAAAAGTCTCAGAGGGGTAGCCATGTTAGTCTGCAAAAACAACGAGTAGCCCTGTGGCACCTTAGAGCAGGGGTAGGCAATAATTTTTGATGGGTGGGGGGGCTCCACTCCAAGAATTTGGAAAGTGGTCGAGAGCCACACTCTTCTATAATATTAATGGAGGAGTTCTAGGGTCTGGGATGGAGGTTGGATGCAAAAGGGAGTTTGCGATATGGGATTGGGGTACAGGAGTGGGTATGGGGGCTGGGAGGCAGTTTGGGTGAAGGAAGCGGTTGTGACCTGGGGCAGGAGATTGGGGTGCAGGAGAGAGGCAGAGGGCTTGGGTTGTGACCTAGGACAGGAGGGGGTTGTGACCTGGAGCAGGGAACTGGGGTGCAGGATCTGGTAGGGGATATGGGTTCAGGAGGGGGGCAGAGGGTTTGGGTTATGGGAGGTGGGGAGCAGAGGCTCTGGCCAGGAGACTTACCTGCTTGATTCCCAGCCAGCAGCCTTCTCAGGCAGGGGTCATGTAGTCTTTGAAGAGCTATGAGCCTGAGGGGAAGGTGCTTTTCAAACTGCCTGTTGACAACAGGCAGTTCCCATTGGCCAGAAACTGACCAGTGAGTTCTCAGCCCCGCAGCAACTGCTTTTTTCAGAAGCATATGAGGGGGCAGGTAGGAAGCTTGACTGAGGCTCCCCACTGCGTTACGGGGCCGGATCCAGTGGCTTGGTGGGTTGATTCTGGCCTGTGGGCCATATTTTGCCGTGACCTGCCTTACAGACTAACAAAAATATATAAGTTCATGAGCTTTCATGGGTAAAACCCACGTCATCAGATCTTACTGAAAGAATTTGAAGAACATGCATGCCAACAAGAAGAGAGCAATGGTGAACTAGCAATGGGACTGTGACGTAGTGGGGGTACTTGCTGGGCTGTGGTGACCCCTGCTGTCTGGAGCAAGACCCAGCAGGGAAAGCCTCACTAGGCAGAGGTAATGCCAAACTTGTTGAACCAGTGGCCAGACACCCCCCATGAAGAGGAACAAAGGAAGGTGGAATGCTGCCCTGGCTGGGGGGCAGGGCTTGGGGAGGGTTTGTTAGTTCCTATCTGGAAGGCAGGGAATAAGGAGCTGGGGAGGGGGCTGGGACTCCCCTATCTCAAGGGGGGGGGGCACTGAGGCCTCTTAGCCCCAGTTCCTGTAACCAGATTACATCTGTGCTGCACTGTGCTGGAGGAGCAATAAACCACCCTCAATTCCACTGGCTGGTGCAGTCTGTTTGTGCCATTTCGGGGTGCAGGAGACGGGGAACCCCCAACGCGCCGTCACAGGGACATAAAACCTTTCAAACCTAGGCCACAAGTTATAATTTATTTAGAGACTGAAAGTATGAAAGTCATTATCATTCAATGGCTGCCTGATGACCTATGGAAAATGAGTTTAGTGGTCTTGGTTGAGGTGTGTCTATTTTAAAAAACCATTAAAAGTGGTATTAACTGGATGCCTCAAGACAGTAATGAAGAAAATTAATTGGGGCCAAAGAGACTGAATTACTGTTTAGAGATAGTATTTTTACAAAAAAAAGTAGGATAATGTGTGCAAAGGTGCTTTGGGAGCATGCCCTGTTGTCCATGTTGTACTTATTCAGGGAATAAACAAAATTTCCACTTCCACTTCCACCTTTCACTAGCAGACAGAGAGGTTAGAATACTTTTCTTGATACATTCTGTATATATCCTAGTAATCTACAATCAGGGGAAGGAAATATTGAAAGAGTATGATAGTTTAATGGAATTCTACAAGAAGTTATTAGTTGTAGTTTGCTGGAGTGTAGAAATGTTTGCATTCAAATTTTCTAGTCACTGAACTGAAAGATCCTACTATTTGGAGATTCAGTGCAAATCCCCTTTCTATATCTTCCATTGAGAGCTTTTTTGTATATAAATATATAGAAATGATTTTCAACTGCTTTTTAAAAAAATCGATATCCATTCACTTTTGAAACTGTGAACCATATGCCAAGATATTTAATAAGATTCACCTACCTTGTTCCACAGGGTTGGTTAGAGTCACTGAAAAAGAAAAAAAAGACAAGCAATCTATAATCAAGCAATATATAATCTTTTCTGAAACAAAATCAAAAGAAAAAGAATTTTAATAGGCTAGAAGACCAGAAAGAAATTATTTCCAATTTTGATTGTTAAACCACAATCACACATAACGCTACATCTGGGAAAGCATCTCTTTTCATTTATCCACTTCAATGGTCTCCATAATAAAATGTTCAATCATCTTAGTTACATGGGTATTTTCCATTCCTACAAAATATAATTTTTCTCAAGAGTCCCAATAGTATTGATGCCTGCAAGATAATCAAGACTCCTCTAATAGCCTGTCCAAATAACATCTTCATCATGGGCATCTGGTCTGTCAGGCAAAACAAGGCACAGACACCCAAAGCTGAGCTGTGCTGGCCCCACCGCCAACTGCCAATGAGGGCGCTGTGGAATGGCTAGAGTGGTTCAGGAGGGTCAAGGGTGGCTGGGAAGGCAGAGAAGCAAGGCGCCACCTCAGGAGCCCCTCCCCCTGGACACTGCATGGCATAGACACAAGGCTCCAATTACAGTCACAAGCAGTGTTCCCTCTAAGCCAGGCATGTAAAACTCAAAGTGTACTGAGGGGCGCATAAACGAAAACTGATAGCTTTCAGGGCCACCAAAGACAATGTATTTCATCAGAAAGCTGTAGTTATTTATTATTATAGATTATGTTTTAGGTATATTTTATAATATTTTTTCAGGTCTTGTTTTAATATAATGCAATAATTTGATGTGTAAAATTGTTATTTGCTCATATAAAATAATTTTTAATTTAAATATAAATTTAAGGTACTTTTAAAATTTGTTATATGCTACATAACTTGTTTTGTTGAAATAAAAATAAGTATAGACAGTGGTTAATCAAATAGAACAGGCTTCTGTGAAAATTTCAGATACTTTTTAAGTTTGAGATTTTATAAAACATAATTATTCGTGCAATTGCAAAAAATTAACATATATTTATTGATATATATACATTTCGTGATTTTATTTGGGAATAAATAAATAAAAACCAAAATATTAATCAAAAAACCCACCTCTCCCCCAGAGCCAGGCACTCCCAATCTAACACAATTGCCCTCTGCTCCCCCAAAGCCAGGCACCCCCAATCTAATGCCTCTCCCCTCCCCCACAGTCAGGCACTCCCAGGCTCCCCCCGATCTAATATGTGGGTTCCAGAGTCGCCGTTGCTGCTGCCACACATTTCTTTGTCAGGCATATTGGGGCGGCGTGAGCACAGCGGTCAGCTGTGTGTGTGTGCTGGGTGCCATGCACAGAGCAGCCCACCTGGCCGTGAGCACATGCTGGGTGCCATGCGCAGAGCAGCCCCGGCCGTGAGCAGTTGCTGTGACACAGAGCGGCCCAGCCAGCTGTGATCTGCACTCAGCCACGTGCTCTGACTAACCAGTGGGCTGCACTTTATTCTTTTATAAAAATGTAATGGTGGGCCACAAAAAAATTTCGATCGGGCTGCATGCGACCTGCCAAACACCAGTTTGACATGCCTGCTCTAAGCTGCATGGCAGCATAGCTTAATCAGCTCCACTCAGTCAGAGGCTCAGGGCTCCCTGAATGGAGCTGACTGACTGGGTGGGGCTGATCAATTACCTGTGAAGCTGTGGTCACAGCTGTTTTGCAGCATGCAATTCCATTCATCTCACTAGCTCCAGGATAGCTAGCCCTGCTCTGCTGGTTTGTTCTCCTGCGCAGCCCCATAACCCATCCAGTCCCCTTTCCTTGCACCTTGGCCCAGCCCCTTCTCCTCCTTTGCTCTCTCTCTACTCAGTTGGCTCCTCCCCCCGCCAGCTAGTGTGTGGAGTGGTGGTAGGTTTGGTTTCACTTTCCCAGCCTAGTTGCTAACTGAGCCTGCTGCTGGGGGCTCTTTTCCCCTTGCCCTCTCCCCACACGCACTCCCCACAGTCCCTCTCCCCCTTGCTAGTGTGTGGAGTGATGGTGAGGGGTTGCCTAGCCCAATGAGCCCTGCAGAGATAGCTGCCCAATCCCCTCCCCTTGTCCTCTCTCCACAGGGTTCCTGTTTTCTATGCCCTGCAGTGGAGTGGGGTGGGGGTGGGAATGAGAGAATGGGGGTAAGAAGGTGGGGGGAAGGAATGGGGAGTGAGGGGTATGAGGAGGGGTTGGAGAAGAAAAGAGGATGAGGAATTGGTGGGAGAGGGACAGGATTCTGGCATGCAGTGTCCCCTCAGAAGCAGCTGGGGCTCCCCTGTTAAAGCAGACCCATCTAACCTTCACCCTGACAAGCCCCGCTCCCCTAAACCTGGACTCATCCAACCAGCTCCTCACATCTCCAGCCCAATGAGCTGCAGCAAGTTGCATCTGGACCCTATGAAGTCCCATTTCCTCAGCACCTGGATCCCACACCAACCCCCACCTTCCCTTGAGGTCAACCGGAGTTCCATTGCCCCTGCTCCAGAACCCAATGAGCACCTGTGCATCCAGATCTCCCATTGAGTCACCCACACCCAGACTGCCCCACACCTGAATCCCCTACAATAACTCCCTCCACACTTGGATCATGCTGGGCTGAGCCTGCCCAGTCATGTCTGGTACACCTGGCAGAGAGGGTCAGGGCCAGGCCTTACACTGAGTTAGGGTCAGGTGAAGCCTCACTGTGAGGTTCCTGTACTGGGGTTTCAGGGTGATCTCCACACTTCAACGTAGCCAGTGGTCTATGCTCCTCTCTGCTAGAAATGTGAAGATGAGGGGTTTTCTTAATGGCCTTCCTATCACAGACTTCCAGTATGACATTGGATCCATCATTTAAGGTTTTGTCTCCAGGGGAGTTTTTCCACTGATTTAAAAAAAAAGCGGATAAGGAACTTAATTATCCTGTGCCTGAAGTTTCTCCAGCTGAAAAAAGGGATAATAATAATAATACTTGCCTGCCTCACAGGAGTTTGTGTAAATTCATTGGTTTTAGTTAGGTGTTTTGCTGTCATCAGATGGAAAGTGCAATTTTGCAAAGTGTTTTTTACAATTTCAAAATCTTTCTGCATTATTCATGCAGTAGCCACTGCTCCTGGATTACAGGATAATTTCAATTTGGGACTTTATGGGATGCTTCCTCCTCCCATGGTGTGATGCTAGAGCAATTTGCCCAAATGTAGTGCTGTTAATTAGGTACCTTCTGTGTGTCTGGCACATTGTACAAAACATGCTCCATTTTGTTGAAAGAGAAATTGCAGAAAAGTGTGTGTGTGTTTGGGGGGCAAAGGGGGTCCAAAATAATTTGCTTGGGGTCAGGGATTTGGCTGGATATTTCTTTCTCTTCATTCATTTCCAAATTTCCCTCTCCTCTCTCTCTTTTTGGGGAGGGAACAAGATTAAAAAATTTGTTACAGAAACATGGGCATTTTGAACTCTGTTACACATATAGCAAATATTTCTAAAATTGACTGTTGAATAAAAATAAAGTTACTCTGTCTGAAACTGAAGATACAAGGTTACACAGGTAACTTTACACATACGCTCAAACTATTTGAAACAGCTTAGCATGTGTAATTACAGCTCTATTTTTTCAAGTTTCAACACTTCTTGACAAACACTTCTAAGTAAATATATTTTTGGGCTGTAATTTCATTTGGACCAACAAGCTAAACCTGGTGGAATATTTAAAAGGGAAACTTCTCCAAGGAAAATCCAGGATTCTACAGGGAGAGATCCTGATGAATTATGAGAAGTTGTTGGTACTATGTTGTGGTATTAAGGAGTGCCTACTATTCTTGACTGTCCTGAGGTCATACGATTTAAATGCTTAAGTTAAAATGATACTACACAAATCATTGGGTGTCTAGACTACACCTCTCTATCTACAGAGAGATGTAGATTAGGCACATCGAAATTGCTAATGAAGCAGGGATTTAAATATCCTGTGCCTCATTAGCAAAAACATGGCCATCACTTTTTTTTGAAACATAGTTTTTTCAAAAAAACCGACAGTCTAGACACGGATCTGTCGAAAATAAACCTCATTTTCCGTCAACAGAGGGATGCAGTCTAGACGTAGCCATTGTGTCAGTAGTAGGCAACATAAAAGTTTAGAAGACAGGGTAAAACCTTGAAAACTAAGCAAATTAGGGGTGTGAAAGTGTAACCTGTCCTACTTCGCAGTCCTCTTTATAACAGCCGTTGGCATAGATAAAGACTGTTTTTTCAGGTTTTCCCTTAAGTCTTCTATTCTTATGACTAAATATTGCCAATTTTTTAACCTTCCCTCAAAAATCAGGTTTTCTAAATCTTTAATAATTTTTGAGAGTCCAAAGGAGAACAACAATTTGACAAGATCTTATCTAAAGTGTGGCACTGCGTTGGTGACTCACATTCAATCTGTGATCCACTATAATCAGCAGTACATCCACCTAGCCTGGGACAGGCAAGGACCTATGGGCTGGATCTAGCCTTCCAGGCCTTTTACTCTGGCCTGCGGCCTGCCCCGTGACAACCCTCGGGTAATGCTGGGACTCTTAGAAACTGACCAATGGGAGCTGAGAGATTGTACTGGGAGTGCAGCAGTGCACGACCCCCTTCCCCTGGCATGTGGTGCAGAGAGCCACATGGAACAAGCTGCTGGCAGGCAAGGAGCCTGCCTGAGGGTCACGCTGGGCTGCTGGCTATAGGGTTGCCAGATGATTTAACAAAAAATATCGAACACCCTCCTCCCCCGCAAAAAAAAACACCGGGGAAAAATTCTGTCAAAGAAAAAAACAAAGGGAGAGACCAAAGTTGTTGGAATGGGGGGGAGGGAGAGGAGGAAGTCCCCTAGAACTTTTTTGTGGAGGGGAAAATTTTTTTTAATTTTTTTTTAAAAAGGAGGCTGCCCCTTTAAGACGCCGCCATCTTGGGCACCATTATTAAAACCCCGCAGCTCCACCCAGTAAGCACAGGGAAACTCGGGCTGTGGGGGGAACTGGTGGGGGGCAGGGACAGTTTGGGAGGGACACAGGAGCAACTTTGCAAGCTGCACTTTTGGGGGGCAAGAGCCGTGGGTTGGCCACAGCTGGTGTAGAGGGAGCTCCCAGGTCTCTGCTGGTCATGTGGACCAGAGCAGAGTGCGTTCTGCTCCCACTCCAGTCTGGCGCCCTTCAGCGTGGTGCCCGGCAAGTGCCCCTTCCTGCCCCCGTGCGCTAGACTCTGCTGCAGCAGGGAAAAATTGTCCCCGTTAGGTTTCTGTCCCAGGGAAACAAGAAATACTGGACATTTCACATGTCCAGTATTTCCTGGTTTTTTTTTTACCAGATGAAGCCCGCAAATACCGGACTGTCCGGTGAAAACTGGACACCTGGCAACCCTATCTGGCTAGGAGCTGCTTAGATAAGTGCCTCCCAATCACAGCCTGCTTCTGAAACCCCACCCCCTCTTGCATCCCAGATCCCTGTCCCAGGTCACCACTCAGATCTCCTGTATTCCTCCATCTCAGGTCACAACTCCCTTCCAGATCCTGTGCCCCCTTCTACAGCTCTCCCCCAGGCCAGAATCCTCTCCTGCACCCAAATTCCCTCCTGGACCTTGCACCCCAATTCCCTGCCCCAGGTCACACAACCCCTTCCTTAACCCAAACTCCCTCTCAGACCCCACACTCTCTTCCTGTACCACAGTTCCCTACCCTGAGCTCCTTTCTGCACCCAACCTCCATCCCATACTCCTTTCATTGAAAAGTGCAGCTTTTTACCGCTTACCAAATCTTCATAAAAAATTATTGCCCACCCCAACCTAGCCAGTTATTCTCCATTTTGTAGTTGTATTTGATTTTTCTTTCTTAAGTGTAGTGCTCTGCATTTGGTTTTACTAAATTTTGTCTTGTTGATTCCAGACCACTTCTCCAATTTGTCAAGATAATTTTGAATTCTAATCCTATCTAAGGGATTTGACTGATTAACTGGTTTCCTGTAAGCATCACATCACCTTTTCTGGGTGATGCCTACTGGTTACGGTTAACTGGCAGGGACTGAAGCAGCCCATGGCAGGAAGAGGGGGAGGATGTTCCAGTCCACCCATCACTGTTTAGCCAGTTAAACATAATGTTTAACCAGTTAACTACCTAAATGGGATTTTACATTCCTATCCTATTTTCCAAAACTTGCAATCCCTCCCAGTTTGGGGTCATCCATAATATTTTTTATCATACTCTCCATTCCATCATCCTAGTTATTAATGAAAATACTGAACAGTCTCTGACCCAGGATTGACTGCTGCAGGTCCCCAATAGTTACACCTTTCCAGTCTGACAGCAAATCACTGACTTCTCCGTGCATGGTCTTTCGACCAGTTCACATGGAAAATAGAAATTAGAATAGGAACGAAGATGTATTGATTATGTTGATGCAGATGAGTTCTGTTAATGCCATTACTGTCTGGCACTTTAGAGTCACAGTAGGCTATTTGAAATCAGCTAAGTAATCAGGATTTTACTGATGCTAATTATAGCAAAATGAATTATTTGTCTATGCACAGACACTTCTTCACATCTGAATTGCAATATCCTCTTCCCTTTTCTTTGAAAATCAGCATTACAAGGTCTTTCTAGCATTACACAACTGCTGCCTGGCTCCTTCTGAAGGCTCATTTTGATGCCCTCAGCATGACCCTTCCTGGCATTGTAAGCCCAAGGTTCTGCTTTGTGGAAGTGGAAGCTTTAACCTTATGGTTTTGCAACAGTTTGTTCTTTTCTCTCTTCTTTGACATGGCATAATATTTACGCCTCCAGCACACTCATTCTCTATCATTCTCATGCTGTGGCAGCATCCACCAGCCAGTCACTGGAACCAGACCCCCTCAAGCATGGCTTCATAGCCAAATCAGGCAGTAATAGCTGCAGTGATAATAGCATGAGATATTCCCTCTGGAAAAGAGCACATCACTTCCACAATGCTTCAGACTCAAAGTGGTACTATGTGACAGAATCTGTTTAAAAAAATAGAAAAAGAAAAACTATTATTCCAAGAGTTTGGAAAGGACAACTTAGTGCTTTTTCAGATATGTGCAGTCTCTAGAAAAGCAGATTCAAATGCTAAGAGCATCTATTCATGGATGTAGAAGCTCTATATACCAACATCCCACATGAAGACGGATTACAAGCAATTAGAAACACTATCCCAGAGGACACTACTGCCAACCTGATAGCAGACCTATGTAACTTTGGGTACGTCTACACTACAGCGCTAGTTCGAACTAAGTTAGTTCGAATTAGTTAATTCGAACTAAGCTAGTTCGAACTAACGCATCTAGAACTAAAAACTAGTTCGAACTAGCGTTTTGCTAGTTCGAACTAGTAAGTCCACATTGAGTGGACTCTGAACAGGGCTTAATGATGGCCGGAAGCAGTGCCGGCAGGGCATAAAAGGAGGACTTAGAGCATGGAGATGCTGTCTCAGGCTAGCCGAGGGCTGCGCTTAAAGGGTCCCGACCCCCACCCCGGACACACAGTTCTAAGGGGTGCCCCGCTTGCAAAGAAGTTCTGGCTTGGAGTGCCCTGAGTGCCCACACTGGGCACATCACACCACTCGGCCATCAGCCCGGCTGCACTTGCCGCAGGCTGCCATCTGGGGAGAGGGAGTAATTGGGGGGCTGCAGGAGAGCTTCCACCCCCAGAAGCCCGCAGAGCCAGCCCAGTCCTCCCCATCGGGGGCTCGTACCCCATTCCTCCCTCACCTCCTTCCACTTGCCCTTCCCTAGCCCCCCTTCTTATTGATGTACAAAATAAAGATAACGTTTCTTCCAACATTGACTCTGTCTTTATTGAAAAAAACTGGGGGAGACTGGGAAAAGGAGGTGGGAGAGGGGAAGAGAAAGGCTGGGAGAGGGGAGGGCAACTAACATGATCAGGGGTTGGGAACAGGTCCCAGATGAAGAGAGGCTACAGAGACTGGGACTGTTCAGCTTAGAAAAGAGGAGACGGAGGGGGGACAGGATAGAGGTCTCTAAAAGCA
Organism: Pelodiscus sinensis; assembly: GCF_052426305.1. Taxonomy (NCBI): domain Eukaryota; kingdom Metazoa; phylum Chordata; order Testudines; family Trionychidae; genus Pelodiscus; species Pelodiscus sinensis. The sequence continues at coordinate 23,732,125 of NC_143064.1, read as the reverse complement.
GGGGTTGGGTGGAGAGGGTGCATTCAGAAAAGTTCTTCCTGAGTTCCCATAAAGAAGGACTAGAGGACACCAAAGGAAAGGAATGGGTAGCAGGCTTGAAACTAGTAAGAGAAAGTTGTTGTTCTTGACAAAGCAAATAGTTAACCTGTGGAACTCCTTGCTGCAGGAGGCTGTGAAGGCTAGAACTAGAACAGAGTTGAAAGGGAAGTGAGATAAAGTGATGGAGGTTGGGTCCATGGAGTCCTATTAGCCAGAGGGTAGGAGTGGTATCCCTGCCCAAAGTTTGTGGAAGGCTGGAGAGGGATGGCACGAGACAAATGGCTTGGTCATTGTCTTCGGTCCATCCCCTCCAGGGTCCCTAGGGTTGGCCGCTGTTGGCAGACAGGCTACTGGGCTAGATGGACCTTTGGTCTGACCCAGTACGGCCATTGTAAGCTCAGGGCTCAGTGTCGGGGGTCTCAGTGGACCCCCTTGATTTTCATGCACACCTGGTCCTGGGTGGCCAGGCTGGCAGCTCTCCTGCCCTAGACGGCCACTTTCCTGTGCCTAGTGCGGAGATCGTGGACGAGGTCCACGATGTCCGCACTAGCCCAGGAAGGTGCCCGCCTCTTGCGGTCCAGGGCAAGCTCCTGGGAGCCGCCAGCCTGGTCCCGGCAAGAGGGGGTGGGCTGGGGGGCATCGGGTGGGTGGCTCTGTGCCGTGCCAGGTGCAGGGTCTGCTAGCTGGGTGCTGGCAGGCTTGCACCTGGCACGGGCACCGTAGCCAGCCCGTGCCCCTTTAAGGGGTCCGGGGCCGGGAGGGGGGCATAGAGTTTCCCTGGTGTTGGCCAGAGTGGCCACCAGGGAAACCTGGGGAGGGCTAGCCTCCCACTAGTTCGAACTAAAGGGCTACACAGCCCTTAGTTCGAACTAGCTAGTTCGAACTAGGCGTTAGTCCTCGTAAAATGAGGTTTACCTAGTTCGAACTAAGCGCTCCGCTAGTTCGATTCAAATTCGAACTAGCGGAGCGCTAGTGTAGCGCCTAGGAAAGTTAGTTCGAACTAACGTCCGTTAGTTCGAACTAACTTTCTAGTGTAGACATACCCTTTGTTCTCACCCACAATTATTTCCAGTTTGAGAACAACTTATACCTCCAGATCAGCGGCACAGCCATGGGTACACGCATGGCCCCACAGTATACTAACATCTTTATGGCTGACCTAGAACAACGTTTCCTCAACTCCCGTCCCCTTTCACCCCTTCTCAACCTACGGTACATCGATGACATCTTTATGATCTGGACGCATGGCCAAGAAACACTGGAGATATTCCACAGAGATTTCAACAACCTACACCCCACCATCAACCTCAGCCTGGACCATTCTACATGAGAGATCCACTTCCTGGACACCACAGTACAAATCAACAATGGAAAATGAGACACCACTCTCTATAGAAAACCCACCGACTCATACAGTTACCTACATGCTTCCAGCTCCCATCCAGAACACACCACACGATCCATCGTCTATAGCCAAGCCCTTCGATACAACCACATCTGCTCTAATCCCACTGACAGAGACCAGAAGCTTCAGGATCTCTACAAAGCATTTATAAACCTCAACTACCCACCCGGAGAAATAAAAAAGCAAATTGAAAGAGCCAGACGAATACCTAGAAACCAACTACTTCAAGACAGACCCAAGAAAACCAACAATAGAACACCACTTGTCATCACCTACAACCCCCAACTTAAACCTGTCCAACACATTATCAATAAACTACAGCCTATACTGGAACAGGATACCATACTCCAAGAGGCTCTGGGAGACAGACCCATAGTCTCCTACAGACAACCACCTAACTTCAAGATGATTCTTACCAACAACCACAGGACATACCACACTAATACCAACCCTGGTACCTTCCCTTGCAACAAACCCCGTTGCCAGCTATTCATTCTGCTGATACCATTATTGGACCTAACCAAGTGAGTTATAAGATCAAGAACACATATTCCTGCGCATCCAGAAATATAATCTATGCTATCATGTGCCAAAAGTGTCCGTCTGCTATGTACATTGGACAAACATCTCAGACAGTTTGCCAAAGGATTAATGCCCACAAAACAGATATCAGACAAGATCACAAAGAAAAAACAGTTTCTTGCCATTTTAACCAGAAAGGACACTCTCTCAATGACTTAACCACCTGCATTCTGCTACAAAGACCTTTTACATCTGCACTTGAAAGGGAATCCTCTGAACTGTCATTCATGTTAAAATTCGACACTCTCCAAAAAGGAATGAACAAACACTCAAGCTATCTTACCCATTACCAAGACAGCTTCCCCAATTATCACCTCTAATACCATTAACTCACAAACATCCCACTCTCCCCACCTCTAATATCATCAATTCACAGACACTTACCTTCCTTCCTTCCCCCCCTGCATCCCCCTCCTGTTCTGAAATGTGATTTGTCCTTTTCATATGTGTTCACTTTTTTTAATTGTATCCTTTGGTATATATGGTTGTGACTATTTTCTTCCACTATTTGATCTGAGGAAGTGGGTCTGACCCACGAAAGCTCATCATCTAATAAACCATCTTGTTAGTCTTTAAAGTGCTACATTGTCCTGCATTTTGCTTCAACTACCCCAGACTAACACGGCTACATTTCTATCACTATTCAACCATTCATCCTTCCAGTACAGATAAACTAAATTACATACAGTTATTGTGTGCGTGGGTGGTGGAGGGTGTCTTATTGTCTTTCAGATTAAATTTTAGACACTGAGGCCCTGTCTACTCTTCCTGGGCTTTAAAGAGACCAATGGTTTGACCATGACCACAGGAAACAAATTTTCTCTTTCCTCACTGTCACTCTGTTTGAAACACTTCACCCAGTTTGTGGCTGCAACACAATCTCAGGTTGAAAAGTTATATGGGCCCAATCCAACTTCCATGTAAACGTACACAAATCCATGGGTCCAGACTTAATGCACCCGAGGGTACTGAGGGAGTTGGCAAATGTCATTGAGGAGCCTTTGGCCATTATCTTTGAAAAGTCGTGGAGATCGGGCGAAATCCCGGATGATTGGAAAAAGGCAAATGTAGTGCCCATCTTCAAAAAAGGGAAGAAGGACGATCCAGGGAACTATAGGCCGGTCAGTCTTACCTCGGTTCCTGGAAAAATCATGGAAGGGAGCCTAAAGGAATCCATTTTGAGACACTTGGATGAGAGGGAAGTGATCAGGAATAGTCAGCATGGATTCACAAAGGGCAAGTCATGCTTGACCAATCTGATTAGCTTCTATGATGAGGTAACTGGCTCAGTGGACATGGGAAAGTCAGTGGATGTTATATACCTTGACTTTAGCAAGGCTTTTGATACGGTCTCCCACGCTATTCTTGCCAGCAAGTTAAGGGAATGTGGATTGGATAAATGGATGGTAAGATGGATAGAAAGATGGCTAGAAGGCCGGGCCCAGCGGGTAGTGATCAACGGTTCGATGTCAGGATGGCGGTCGGTTTCTAGTGGAGTGCCCCAAGGTTCGGTTCTAGGACCGGTTTTGTTCAATATCTTTATTAATGACCTGGATGAGGGGATAGATTGCACCCTCAGCAAGTTTGCAGATGACACTAAGCTAGGGGGAGAGGTAGATACGCTTAAGGGCAGAGATAGGGTCCAGAGTGACTTAGACAAATTGGAGGATTGGGCCACTAGAAATCTCATGAGATTCAACAAAGACAAGTGTAGAGTCCTGCACTTGGGACGGAAGAATCCCAAGCATAGTTACAGGCTGGGGACCAACCAGTTAAGTAGTAGTTCTGCAGAAAAGGACCTGGGGGTTACAGTGGATGAGAAGCTAGATATGAGTCAACAGTGTGCCCTTGTAGCCAAGAAGGCTAATGGCATATTAGGATGCATTAAGAGGAGCATTGCCAGCAGATCCGGAGATGTCATTATTCCCCTTTATTCGGCTTTGGTGAGGCCACATCCTGAGTATTGTGTCCAGTTCTGGGCCCCCCACTACAAAAAGGATGCGGAAGCATTGGAGAGGGTCCAGCGAAGGGCAACCAAAATGATTAGGGGTCTGGAACATATGACCTATGAGGAGAGGCTGAGGGACTTGGGTCTGTTTAGTCTGCAGAAGCGAAGAGTGAGGGGGGTCTTGATAGCAGCCTTCAACTTCCTGAAGGGAGGTTCCAAAGAGGATGGAGAGAGGCTGTTCTCAGTAGTGACAGATGGCAGAACAAGGAGCAGTGGTCTCAAGTTGTGGTGGGAGAGGTCCAGATTGGATATTAGGAAAAACTATTTTACTAGGAGGGTAGTGAAGCATTGGAATGGGTTACCTAGGGAAGTAGTGGAGTCTCCATCCCTAGAGGTGTTTAAGTCTCGGCTTGACAAAGCCCTGGCCGGGTTGATTTAGATGGGATTGGTCCTGCCTAGAGCGGGGGGCTGGACTTGACGACCTTCTGAGGTCTCTTCCAGTTCTATGATTCTATGATAAGGGGATGGTTGGATGAAATAACATGATCGTGGTAACTAATTGACCATTCATTATCAGTTGGAAATAGGTCAATGGAGGGATGATAGGAGTTGCTATAGGGAACTTTCTGGGTGTCTGGCTGATGAGTCTTGCCCACATGCTCAGGGTTTAGCTGATCGCCATATTTGGGGTCAGGAAGGAATTTTCCTCCAGGGTAGATTGGCAGAGGCCCTGGAGGTTTTTCGCCTTCCTCTGTAGCATTGGGCACAGATCACAGCTGAAGGACTCTCTGCATGTTGGGGTCTTCAAAGTATTTGAAGGCTTCAATATCTGAGACATAGGTGAGAGGATTATTCTAAGAGGGGTGGGCGAGATTCTGTGGCCTGCACTGTGCAGGGGGTCAGACTAGATGATCATAATGGTCCCTTCTGACCTTAAAGTCTATGAGATCTCCTGTTGACTGTAATGGGAGTTGGAATTGACATCATAAGAATTAAATATAATTATTACTAAACTTATATAGCTTTTCCACCAACACCCTTTCAAAAAACAAAAATAGATCTTATCATTGTTATTGCTCTGGTCACCACCAACACAAGTCTTTCTGAGCACAAAACAAGCCAATGTAACTCCAAGAGGTTCTGGGAGACAGACCCATAGTCTCCTATAGACAACTACCTAACCTCAAGATGATTCTTACCAACAACCACAGGACATACCACACTAATACCAACCCTGGTACCTTCCCTTGCAACAAACCCCGTTACCAGCTTTGTCCACATATTCACTCTGCTGATACCATTATTGGACCTAACCAAGTAAGTTATAAGATCAAGAATACATATTCCTGCGCATCCTGAAATATAATTTAGTGCCGAAAGTGTCCATCTGCTTTGTACATTGGACAAACGTCTCAGACACTCCGCCAAAGGATCAATGCCCACAAAACAGATATTAGACAGGATCACAAAGAAAAAACAGTTTCTTGCCATGTCAACCAGAAAGGACACTGTCTCAACGACTTAATTACCTGCATCCTGCTTCAGAAGGCTTTTAAATCTGCACTTGAAAGGGAATCCTCTGAACTGTCATTCATGCTAAAATTCAACACTCTAAGCGTGGGTCTCAACAAAGACCCCAGTTATCTTACCCATTACAAAGATAGCTTCCCCAATTATCACCTCTAATACCATTAGCTCACAGACATTTACCTTTCCCCACCTCTAATACCATTAACTCACAGACATTTACCTTTCCCCCACCCCCCCCCCGCATCCCCCTTCTGTTCTGAAATTTGATTTGTCCTTTTCATATGTGTTCTTTTTTTTAATTGTATCCTTTGGTATATATGGTTGTGACTATTTTCTTTGATCTGAGGAAGTGGGTCTGGCCCACGAAAGCTCATCATCTAATAAACCATCTTGTTAGTCTTTAAAGTGCTACATAGTCCTGTAAAATGTTTCTCCTGTTTCTCCACTCGCCTCAATGTGGTCTGGTTCCAAGAGCCTCCTAGGCCTTGTTTCAATGAGGTTTACAGGATCGGTCAGCAAAGGCTTCCCCAGCCGACAGATCCATGTCTAGACTGCTGCGCTGTGTCGCATCAGCTGATCATTGGCGAAGCGCGGCGGCCATGTTTATTTTAATGAAGTGGGGATTATTTAAACCACTGCTTCTTTGACTATGCCGAATAAACTAATTTACATGACTCCGTCGACGGAGCCATGTAGTCTAGACACACCCTAGGGAACAAAGTCCCCAGTGCGCGATGGACCAGTATTTTAGGTACCGTGCTGGCTGTTGGGGCGGTGGGGGAAAGAGGGTGAGTAGCCCGCGCACTTCCAGGACCTGGCGGGCAGCTGCAGAACTCCCCCCCTGACCTCACAGAAAGCCCGTGCCGCCTCCATGGTCCCTGAAGGCATCAGCGTGACCTGCATCTTGGGGATGGGGGACAGCGAAGGGAGACCCCCAGAGCCTTTTGATCGACTGGTCAAACCTCCAAGATTGACCAGTCGATCGCGATCGGAGGGTTGGTAACCACGGCACTAGGCTATGGCTATCTAATTCTTTATCTCACCCAATTACTACAGGCAGTCCCCGAGTTACGCGGATCCGACTTATGTCGGATCCGCAGTTACGAACGGCGCCGTTCCTCTCCCTGGTCTCCAGCAGACCAGGGAGAGGAAGCAAAGCGGCGGAATGCGTGGGCAGCGGACAGGGCTGTCCGCTGCCCACGCGCTCTGAGGCTTGGCTCTGCTTTGCCCCCCCCCTCCACCTGGTCTGCAGACCAGGGGGACGCGGGGGAGGGGAGGGCAAAGTAGAGCCAAGCCGTGGAGCGCCTGGCCAGCTGACAGCCCAGACGCGTCTGGGCTGTCAGCTGATCGCGTGCTCCGTGGCTTGGCTCTGCTTTGCCCCCCCCCCCCCGTCCCCCTGGTCTGCAGAACAGGGGGGGGGGCAAAGCAGACCCAAGCAGAGCCAAGCCGCGGAGCGCGCGATCAGCTGACAGCCCAGACGCGTCTGGGCTGTCAGCTGGCCGGGCGCTCCTCGGCTTGGCTCTGCTTTGTCCCCCCTCACCCCCTGGTCTGCAGACCAGGGGGAGGGAGGGGGCAAAGCAGAGCCAAGCAGAGCCAAGCCGCGGAGCACGCGGTCAGCTGACAGCCCAGAAGCGTCTGGGCTGTCAGCTGGTAGCGCGCTCCGCGGCTTGGCTCTGCTTTGCCCCCCCTCCCCCTGGTCTGCAGACCAGGGGGACGGGGGGACGGGGGCAAAGCAGAGCCAAGCCGCGGAGCGCGCGGTCAGCTGACAGCTGTCAGCTGGCCGCGTCCTCCGCGGCTTGGCTCTGCTTTGCCCCCCCATCCCCCTGGTCTGCAGACCAGGGGGACGGGGGGGGGCAAAGCAGAGCCAAGCCGCGGAGCACGCGGGCAGCGGAAAGCCCAGACGTGTCTGGCCTGTCCGCTGCCCGCGTGTTCCGCCGCTTTGCTCCCCGTCCCCCTGGTCTGCAGACCAGGGGGACGGGGAGCAAAGCAGAGCAAAGCCACGGAGCCCGAGGGCAGCAGGACAGCCACGGCGCGTCTGGGCTGTCCCGCTGCCCCCGTGCTCCGTGGCTTTGCTCCGGACACCTGTGGTACAGCAGCTGGGGCACTGCCAGTTGGTCCCGTAGCACCGCTCTGGGCGCTACTGGACCAACCGGGCAGCACCCCAGCTGTTCTGCCCCAGGCGTCCTGATTCAGCCACTGCTGGTCAGATTCAGCAGTGGCTGAATCAGGACGCCAGGGGCAGAGCAGCTTGGGTGCTGCTGGGTTGGTCCAGTAGCGCCGAGGAGCGGCGGCGCTACTGGACCAACCCAGCAGCACCCCAGCTGCTCTGCCCCAGGCGTCCCCAAGTCAGCCGCTGCTGAAACTGACCAGTGGCTGACTACAGGAAGCTCCTGCCCCGGGCTTCCTGGAATCAGCCGCTGATCAGTTTCAGCAGCAGCTGACTTGGGGATGCCTGGGGTTCTTAAGTTGAATCTGTATGTAAGTCAGAACTGGCGTCCAGATTCAGCCGCTGTTGAAACTGATCAGTTTCAGCAGCGGCTGAATCTGGACGCCAGTTCCGACTTACATACAGATTCAACTTAAGAACAAACCTACAGTCCCTATCTTGTACGTAACCCGGGGACTGCCTGTATTTAATTATTCCATTGTTTAAATTAAAGAGCAGAAATAGGAGAAATTGAGGAGCGTTACATCAGGCTATTCCATATTCTGGTAGGGTACTCTACTGATCTATCTCTGGTGCCTAGGGAGAAGCTGCAATGCACATGTCCAGGAGTGCTGAGTAAGTTTAGGTACATGTTGGGTTAGGTGGCAACCAAGCAGGAGTTTTAAGATCTGTAGTGGTATTGATAAACATGACGTAGGCACTTATAAATGAGACGTAGGCACCTAAATACCATCATGGATTGTACCCAGACATCCTGGCCCAAAGTGCTATAGAAATGTTAAATACAACTACACTGAGATTAAATTATTTTAACTTGCCTGCAAGCTTACTAATCATTACTTTTGCCTCTTAGATAATAATGCAATAAAGCAATTTATTGAAGACTGCACTGATTATTGTTATGAGCTGATCATTGCAGAACCAAAAGCCTAGGTTAGATAAAGAAACAAAAGAAATTGGTCTGCATCGCAAAGCATTATTCACTGTTCTTTATTTAACTGAAATGAATATTTCCTTTAAATATGGTTCAGGGTCCATTTACATGAAATATCATTGGAGATCCATCTCCCTCTCAACTTCATATTTATTTTTGTGAACCCCACCACCATGGCATCTGAGAAGATAAGATACAGATCAACTCGACACCCAACAATGCCCATTCAACATTAGCTAAGAAAAGAATTCAGTCATGAATCTGGGGTAGTGGGACAGTGCACCACAAAAATTCCCTGAATTAATCGCACCCTATAATTGGTATGTTAGTCGGACACACAAATATATTTCTCATTAACAGGGCTCGCCGAGCCGCGGCAAGCACTGCTCGCCAGCCACGCTCTCCAGCGTTCTGCGCATGCGCAGATCGCCTGAAACCGGCTCTTCCGGGATGTAATCTACACACCACAGGCGAGTAGATTACATAGATTGTCAAGCCCTGCTCATTAAAACAAGTCACTGTCTGCAACTAAGGCAGAAATGGGCAACCTAGACTAGTGAAAGGACAGCATGAATGGCCCTCCATTCAGTGGGCCTCAAGACAACAATAACAACAAGATGGTCTCCTACGATAGGGTAGTTTTGCTAACTGTGCTTGAGTACCTAGAATTTGTGGGGTGAGACAACTGAATTGTGGCAGTGTTTTGATTGGACACTTATGTTCTTATGAGCTCACAGCTCTCACAGTCAAAGTTATGTGCAAAGAGCACACACCTCATTTCATGCACCCTTGCTTTAGGTGTGTCTCACTTTAGTAATACTGGTACGGAAAAAACTACATGGACAGAAACTAGCAGAATCTGACAACCGTGCATGTGGACAATGATAAACAAAATGTCGCAAAACCCACACATAAAACTCCAATGGGCTGTATGTCGCCCATGGGCCACAGGTTGCTCACCACTGATCTAAAACTATATCTACAGTACGTACTAAGAATGAACTCCCCTGCTCATTTACATATGCTCCCTACTGCTACTGTGGCTGTGTATACATAGCAAGATGCAAATAGCAACCATCTCCCTAACTGTCCTGAAATTCATGCTAAATTTCATCTCCTGTGAACCCACCTGTTGCAACACAAGACCAGAAGAATCATCATGGGCAGGGGAAGGCATTGCTTTCCCAAATTGCCAGCCTGGCCTCGCCCACACTTCACCCCCAGAACACCTAATGTAGGCATACTGGGAGCAGAGTGTTGCTGCCATGGTCCAGGCTGGGGATACTGGGGCCATCCACTACCCTTCCTCTCTGTTCTCCAGGGCCGTGGAGGCTGGAGCAGCGTGCCCTCTGCAACTCTCTGAGCTCTAGGGCTAGGAACGAAGGAGCTGTGTGCCGCCCACTCTCCCCGTGCTCCAGGCTTGGGAGGCTGGAGCCATGGACACATGCCCGCCCACCCGTCCTCCTCTCCTCCCCATGGTGGTGCTGGGCATGCTGCCCCACCTCCTTGTGTTGTTGGGGGGGTAGGGAGGTGGCTTGGCTCCTGTGGGGGCTGGGCCTACCTTCCTACCTTCACCAACCACCCATGGGCATCATCCTATTAAAACTCAGTATTGCTAGCGGAATGAGGGTTCTGCTCCATAATGATGTCTTTGTGAACTACTGCTCTTGCACTGGACAATACAAACCCAAAGTCAGTCACTGTTAACCACTGTCCTGCGTTTCTGAGTCAATGTAAGATTAATGGTGACAGATGATGTGTCCAAGCGACCACAGAAGCTGACTAAGTGGTCTATACCTGGATGTGTCTCTTTTCTGTGTAACTTACCCAGCTAGAGTTTAAAGGGCACATGAGCACAGAAATTATTTACCGCCAAACATGCAGTGCCATACAAACACTGCTGCTCTCACTCTTCATATTAATGCTGATTTTACCACCATCACAATATTATCAATTCTCACAGTATTAAGGCTGTCCCTCAGGGGTGTTAGGTCTGGGGCAAACCCCTCCCCGATGTTCCAGTCTCAGGGCAGCCCCCCCTCCACCATAAGCGTCTGCTCCACTTTCACTTCTGCTCCTTCCCTTCCCACAAACTCCATCACCTTGCCCAAAGCCCCTGAGCAATGTGAGCTGGGGGATCCTGCTTGGTGCAGGGTGGCAGCAGAGGTCACCCTCACCCCTGCACTCAGCGTGATGGCGGGAGCCGGAGCGACTGGCAGCCTGACTGCCCCGCCCTCCTCTCTCAACCTGCTGTGCTCTGCTTCACCACATGTGTGACAAAGAGAAAGCCAGACCAAATTCTCCCAAGCCAATTGTTGGCCCAGCATCTGGACCTATTGGCCTCTCCAGCTCCCACCTCCGTGGTGAGTGTGGTGTGGGGAAGGAGGGGAGACATGACACTTGCTTCTGCCCTGTGCCAAGTCCCTAGGTAGTTTCCCCAGGCTGCTTGTGGGCTCCGTGCTTAGGATGGTTGAGGCAGCCATTGTGGGCCCCTCACAGCATGGGGTATGGGACAGTCACCCTGAATCGTTCTAGGTAAGGGACAGCTCTGCATGGTATCACAAGTCTCAAAATATTTAGAGGTTTTGTGAAGCCCAAGCTCTTGGAGTTACACAATCATGTAAGAATATAAGTTTTCATTTCTTTAAAAAAAGATTCTAGTGTTCGTGGTTGCAGAGATAAGCTTGAGAGCATGACCTCCCAAAGTAGTGATGGGCAACCTGCAGTCTGTTAGGGTAATCCACTAGCAGGCCGGGAGACAGTTTAGTCACATCGTGTGTCAGCAAGCACAGCCCCGCTACTCCCCAGAGCTCCCACTGGCTATGGTTCACCGTTCCCAGAAAATGGGAGTTTTGGAAGTGGTGGTTAGCACAATCCTGGAGCCCATGTTGCTTTTTGCAACTCCCACTGACTGTGAATGGTGAACCACAGCCGCTGGATGCTATAGGGAGCTGTGCCTGCAGATGTTCAATGTCAGCAAAATGTCTCCTGGCCTGTCAGTGGATCACTTGCTTGGTAGCGTGCAGCTCGCAGGTTGCCCACCACTGTCCTAAAGACACAAACCCAAGAATAGAAATAATAAGCATTTAAAAACTATTATTGTTACAGTTGCCATTATTTTTGGGGGGCCTAAATAATGAATTTTAAAAAAGCTTATCATTGACAATGCCCTCATCAAAGGAGAGAATATTTATCTCCCCTTCTCTTCCTGCTGGCTCTCTCAATCTGGAACGCAATGAACCCAGAGGAGCTAGGCCCGATCTATGGCTCAGTTGGGTACCAAATATGGCTTTTAGCCATATTTGGCTACCTCATGTGCTGGAGCTGAAGCTGGACTGCAGTGCGGCTATACCTACTGGAAAAACTGCATTGTGGCCCCAGCTCAAGCCCCGGTGGCCACCAACCGGCTCCTCCGGGCCTCATGGTGGGCCACTACCCCATATGTTGAAGCTGGAGCCAGCTCGTGGTGTGGCTGCTCCTGGGGTGGGGCCACAGTGCAGCCCCAGGAGCAGCTGCACTGTGGCCTCAACTCCAGCCCTAGCACATGGAACAGCTGCCTGCCACTTGGCCTTGCCCCGGGAGCAGCCGGGCAGCCACCACGGGGCCCTGGCCCCAGCTACAGCCCTTCCCCAGGCTGGCTGCCTTGTATGTCTGGGCAGCTTGCTCAATGTGCCAGAGTTGGGGATGGGAGGGAGACTGCGGTGCAGCTGCTCCCATGGCAGCCTGGGTAACAAGGCCCCAATCGGGTCCCAGTAACCATCTGGCCGCAGCTTCCTATACCTGTCCACAATCCTGGGGCAGGCCCCACAGTCTGGACCCCATATGGCTGTAGAAGGGCTGGCAGCAAACTCCCCCCCCCCCTCGTACTGTGGCATGGGTAGGTGGGGAGGCCACTATCTGGTTGTGACAATCCTGGCCCTGGCCCTCCTCCAGCCACTGCTGCCCAGGTGCAGCAGCCCAGCCACAGCCAAGTAAGGTAATCCAGCACCAGGACCCGCAACCCCTCTTCTCTACTTCCCACCCCCAGCACCCTGCCCTTCCTCCTGAACCTCCCACACACTGCAGTCCTCTACTCTGAGTCCCTTATACACCTCAACCCTGCCTCCTGTCCGAGACAGAACATCAGGAATGACTGCCCGTCGCAGGGAGCCATAGCCTGTAATACCTCTGAGGCTGGTATAGGGGGCTCTGTCTGTGAGGTGGAGTGTTTTCCATATAAGGGCATGTAAATTAATAATCTTCCCCTGCTCGCTCCACCCATTGCAGTAACAGATCAGCCAGTGGGCTGACTGGTGCTCAGGCCTGCTACTCCACCCACTGCAGCAAAAACCAACCTATGGGGTGATAAGTTCACAGGCAATAAAACAGGCAGGCAGCCCCTCTCTCACTGGGGATTCGCATTGAGTGAACGCCTGGCCTGATCACCCAGACGCCTTGCACCCCCCGCTCTTGAGTCTTACTGAGCGTACTCCGAGTTGGTCGACCCGAGTGGAGACAGTTTATGAGCGTGTGACCGGTACTTGTGTTCCTGCTGTCTCCAGAACTGGTATAACACCCCCCCCCCCCCCACCATCATCCCTATCCTAATTGATTTTTTAGTTGTCCTTATTGCTTGCCAAGTGACAGTGGCTAAAAAGTTACTAAGTTAGTTTATAAATAGTTGTGGTTTAGGTTTTTTACTGTTTCCTTGTATAAAGTTGTGTAAATAGTCAGCCCTATGGATAATACCAGTGTTAATTCAACTGTTCCTAACCCCTGGGCAGTTATTGGGAATTATTGTGATTTAGAAAAGCCTCAGGGAATTGTTTTGTGTTGTCTGGCAATCTGTTTAATTTTTGTTCTGATGATTGTCTGGCGCCATCAAAATAAAATCAGTTTGTACTTTTTGAAACCCCCAGTTGTGGTCTCATCCTTTCCGGCATCCCTTCGAACCTCGTGTATTATGGGGACTGACATGGCGTCACGAACAGGATGCCGGAACCCCGGAGACCATGACAACTCTGATAGTTGCCCCTGGGCTAAAACTGAGACCCCAGGTTCTGAGGAGGATCAGTTTAATCATTTGCAATACCACCTCCTCTGTACTCGACAGCGCGAAGGGGCCCCTAACACTTTTGACTGGGTCTGTGTCATAGGACACGGCCATGATTGTAGGACCTACACCATTCCTTTGGGGTTGAGCGATGTGGGCTGCTTGCTAACTTGCCATCCCACCTTCAGGGCCACCCCGGCCGATAATAGCCTTCAACCATGTCTCACTCAAGTGGGTGAGACAGCCCCTAATTCAAACCCTCTTAGCCTCTGGAAAGAGGTGAACAGGGTAATTAAACTCTGTGGGGTAGCCCCCTCCATCTTGGCCCCCGAGCCAAGAGCCCCACATGGATCACCTGCACACCACCTGTTAATAGGATTGGTCCAAAGGTTAGATGGGATAAAAAAGGTTAAAAAACTACGCCCTGATTCTTATAAATCAGAGGATGTTCTGGCTGCCATCTGCAATACCCTGGCAGCGGCCCTTGATAAAGTTACCGTCTACCATGGGGCCGTTACAAATTGCGCCCGTGGGGTGGCGCACTCGCAGTCAGAGGGAGAACCGGAGTTTTCCCCTCAGGCGCCAAAGATGCCTCCTTTAGAGACACAACTTCCTCCCCCATACCAAGGCTCTCATGACCCACCAAACATTTACCCTGGCTTGACTACCCTGAGTTCAACCATACCCACAGCTCCCGACCTGATTGTACCGGAGGCCCTCCCTGTGACTGTAACCCGATTAAAAATGGATGGTCAGGGGAATACCTCTCAGGTAACTGAGACCCGCCCCCGAACCAAGGCGGAAATGAAGGAGTTCATCACGGACACTGCCCGACGTCCGGATGAGCCTCCTATAATCTGGGTAGGGAGATTAGCCTTGGAACAGGGGAGTGACTGGGTTGACCGGGAGGAAGCCTTAACGTTAACCCGTACCGGGAGTTGGTCGCGGGGCCTTATGGGGGGAGTATTGGCAGCGAATAATCATTGGCCTGTAACGGCCGCAGCTGCCGCGCACCTCCAAATACAAGGGGGATTTCGCGCAGTACAGATGCCACCTGATTGTGTGAATAACTCCACTACCCTTATGTACGCAATCGCTGGGAGTTCTATTCTGCTCTGGGATCCCACCGCACACCCCCTCAACTTAACTAACGTTCAGACGGTAGCACAAAACCCATTTCGTTTTGTTGATGATCCCACTCAGATTCCCATAGAAGATGCGGCTGTTACCCTAGCCGTGGACAACAGCCCTAATCTAGACACAGGGGCTCTTCTGTGGCTAAGGGGATACACAGGACAACCTATTGGCCGACTATACGACGCTGTAGAGAGGGTGAAGTGGGCAACACTAAAGGCCGCCCTACTTGCAACCCCCTCTACTCTGGTGAAAGGGTCCAAAATGGCGCCCAAACCCAAATACCCCGAGCGTTCGTTCATCGAGCGTAAGATTTTTGGATTTTTATTGGGTAAGGGACTCACCAAGGAAGCTATTAGGAAAATGAATAGTGATCAACAGAAAGACTTGGCTGTGAAATTGGGGTGGGAAGATCGCCCTATTCCCCCGCAGCCAAAAAACGGGGAGAGGCCGAGTGCCTAGCGGTCACTCGGCCCGATTTAAATGACCCTCGACCCTATCAAAACCTGACTACCGAAAACGAGACAATTATCCCCTTTTTGTTAGACACGGGGGCACAGGTATCCATCATCCCCCCCGATATGCCCCACACCCCCACTGGAAAGATAGTCTTTGTACAGGGATTAAATAGCGTTGAAGCAACCTACGTTAGTCCATCACAATTGGCTTTCTCTTCGATCTTAATTAGCCCGCCTTGAGGGCGTTGTTTGTCCCCTTTTTGTTTTTCAGGTACCAACCCATTCGAGCCCCCCACCGGCTGTTTGACTTCCGGAGCCGACGAGAACCATCAAGATGGAAAAAATTTAAGTCTGCCACTGAATCTTTCGTTTGGGGATATGTTACCAAATGTCCCGCAATCTCGAAGCCCTCATTAATTTGACCGCTGAAGGGTTTCGACAAGTCGATTTGGCTCTTACTGTACTAGCTCATTATGCCGAAAAGAATCGTCTAATGATACAGGTTATATTGCAGAAGGACTTTTGTATGGCACTCGAGGACCTTGACCCCAGGTTTAAGGACCAATACTGTTTGCGTTTCAAGCCCGGGTGGAACAACGTTTCAGCCATCACCCAACAGCTGACCTCACTTGCAGTTCAGATTCGCGAACAGCGGGAAGAATGGGACTGGTGGCAAACAAAACTTTCCTCTTGAGGACTGAGTACTTGGGCATCCACCATTAAGCAGTGGTTGATTGTATGTGCTCTTGTGTTACTAGCCTTTTTAGTGGGCACTGCTGTTGCAAAAGCTCTTATCCACAGAGTTGTTTCCGCTTTCCCTGTTACTGTTGCTTACTTTTCCCTTTCTCCCCTTTCTGAAGACAGCAGCTCACCAGAACCTCAATTTACCCAATTGGCTTCTTGCTGATTACCCTTACGTGCGCTCTCACCTTAGGCAACTCCCTTACCGCTTGCTCCGGACAGCCACGGGGGCATGTCCGAGACAGAACATCAGGAATGACTGCCCGTCGCAGGGAGCCATAGCCTGTAATACCTCTGAGGCTGGTATAGGGGGCTCTGTCTGTGAGGTGGAGTGTTTTCCATATAAGGGCATGTAAATTAATAATCTTCCCCTGCTCGCTCCACCCATTGCAGTAACAGATCAGCCAGTGGGCTGACTGGTGCTCAGGCCTGCTACTCCACCCACTGCAGCAAAAACCAACCTATGGGGTGATAAGTTCACAGGCAATAAAACAGGCAGGCAGCCCCTCTCTCACTGGGGATTCGCATTGAGTGAACGCCTGGCCTGATCACCCAGACGCCTTGCACCCCCCGCTCTTGAGTCTTACTGAGCGTACTCCGAGTTGGTCGACCCGAGTGGAGACAGTTTATGAGCGTGTGACCGGTACTTGTGTTCCTGCTGTCTCCAGAACTGGTATAACACCCCCCCCCCCCCCCACCATCATCCCTATCCTAATTGATTTTTTAGTTGTCCTTATTGCTTGCCAAGTGACAGTGGCTAAAAAGTTACTAAGTTAGTTTATAAATAGTTGTGGTTTAGGTTTTTTACTGTTTCCTTGTATAAAGTTGTGTAAATAGTCAGCCCTATGGATAATACCAGTGTTAATTCAACTGTTCCTAACCCCTGGGCAGTTATTGGGAATTATTGTGATTTAGAAAAGCCTCAGGGAATTGTTTTGTGTTGTCTGGCAATCTGTTTAATTTTTGTTCTGATGATTGTCTGGCGCCATCAAAATAAAATCAGTTTGTACTTTTTGAAACCCCCAGTTGTGGTCTCATCCTTTCCGGCATCCCTTCGAACCTCGTGTATTATGGGGACTGACACCTCCTACACCCCCACATCCCCAGCCCCCTGCCATAAGATTGACAGAAGACAGCTTGAATGTGTGCATGCAGCTGGATTTGACTAGTTATAATGTAAACTTCAAAGAAACATGTGAAAAGATGCAGCAGCAGAAGTCCCATTAAATAAAGTCTGCGAGTATGTTTCATTTATGCTATTATTAATCATTTTGTCAATTATCAATATTAAGTTGTATATGCTCAGTCATGCAAATGGGCATTCTTATATGGTTCTTTGTTGACCACTTATTCTCAATTTTTATGTAGTTTGGCTCTTTGGTTTGAAAAAGTTGCTGCTGATCCCTGATTTATGCTTTTACTTCCAACAGGACTATGTTCAGTCCACCCTTTCCTTCTCAGAGATACTCCCCCCTATACACACCCCATTCATATATAATTTAGAGGGACATGGAGGTGTGAGGGGGTCAGCTTCTACCTCTTCCCAGGTTACTGTCACTGCTGCTTCGCACAAAGATCTCATTTATTAACCCAGTGCCCTCCATAATCCTGTTCCTTAGACCCCCAGGCAGAGCCTTGCTCCCCAATTCACCCAAACTCCAGCTTTTGGGTCAGGCACAGCCCTCTAACTCCCCAGTCAGCCACCTAGCCCAGCCAGGCAGAGCACCTCCCCCAGTGCCCCTCACTCACCCAATTGGATATCCGTAAAGGGAATGTACAGACGCCTGTTGATGAACATTGCTGCTTGCCTAACCAGTTTGACAAACCTGCAGGTGGCTGTCTTGTCACAGGCCAGCTCCACAAGCCAGATACATAGGGAAGGACTGGAATCACAGTTCATCCACAAATTCAATTCACATGCTAATGGACTCAATCATGATATGGGCTGGCTAGGACACAACTTAACCACTGAAGGTGCTAACAGCTCTCTGAGAGGTATCCATCCTGTCTCAGCAATCTATCTATTGCATGGGTTCCCAAACTGGGGGGGGGGGGTGCAGAAATTCCAGGGGGGGTGCGAAGCGACCCAGCCCCCCGGTCAATCTCCTACCTTAAGTTACGCTGCTATTTTTGTTTTTTGGCCCCAGTCAGTTCCTTTTTTTTTGTTGCTCAACAAGTTTTGCTGCTATGGGGAGTGGGCAGAGGGTTTCTCAAAAATCAAAAAGGGGGTGTGATGCCAAAAAGTTTGGGAACCACTGATCTATTGACTTTGATTTTTATCTGCTTAGGTTTAAGTACCCATTCTCCAGATACTTAATGATGCTCTGTCTCACACACCCCTTCCTTTTTTCTTTTTCTCTCCCCTCCCCTTCCCCTCTCCTATTTATTTCAAGTTTTCATATCCCCTACTCATAACTCCAGTCATCTGAAGAAGTGGGCTGTGCCCGCGAAAGCTCATGATACCATCTACATGTTTTGTAAGTCTATAAAGTGCTACCAGGCCATTTTTTTTCCTGTTAGTAACAGACTAACTCGGCTACCCCCTGAATCACCCAGTAAGGCAGAGCAACTCCACCAACCCCCCTCACTCACCCAGCCCAGCCAGGCAGAGCCCCTCCCCCCAGTCCCCCTCAGTCACCCAGCCCAGCCAGGCAGAGCCCCTCCCCCATTCCCCCTCAGTCACCCAGCCCAGCCAGGCAGAGCCCCTCCCCCCCAGTGCCCCTCAGTCACCCAGCCCAGCCAGGCAGAGCCCCTCCCCCATTCCCCCTCACTCACCCAGCCCAGCCAGGCAGAGCCCCTCCCCCATTCCCCCTCACTCACCCAGCCCAGCCAGGCAGAGCCCCTCCCCCCCAGTGCCCCTCAGTCACCCAGCCCAGCCAGGCAGAGCCCCTCCCCCATTCCCCCTCACTCACCCAGCCCAGCCAGGCAGAACCCATCTCACTCCCCCAGTCAGGCAGCGCCCCTCCCCCATTCCCCCTCAGTCACCCAGCCCAGCCAGGCAGAGCCCCTCCCCCCAACCCATCTCACTCCCCCAGTCAGGCAGCGCCCCTCACTCGCCCAGCCCAGCCGGGCAGATCCCCTCCCCCCAACTCTCCCGGCACGGCAGCGCCGCCCCCGCTCACCCAGGCAGAGCTCGCACACGTAGGCGTAGTAGGACCAGAGCACCACCAGGGTGATGATAACAACCGGCACCCAGGCGAGCACCCGCTGGCAGCACCGCAGCCCCCTAGACAGAGCCATCTTCCAGCCAGCCCTGTGCGTATCGGGGATCCATAGAGCGGGGCTGGCGCAGGGCGGAGAGGACGGCAGCTCGGAACTCCACTGAGGAGGCCTGGCAAGCCGCGTCTGGCAGAGGTCCGACGCCGTTGCGCCGTAGCGCCACCTGGCGGAGTGTGGGCCGGCAGCGCACCGCGACCATCGCTCGCAGGGAGCGGGTGGGGCGAGGCAGGCGGTGCGGGTGGCGGAGCGCGGTGTGTGCACGAGCCGGGGCCAGGCTGTTTCTAGCCAGCGTGTGCATGAACCGGGGCCCCGCAGAGGTCTTATAGCAAAGCAATGTGTATGAAGCTTAGTAGCAGCAGCGAGGAAAGGCATCATCACGCTGCCTTACAAGGGACACTCCTACGATGACAACGTGTCTAAACGAAGAAATACAAATTCACGCCCAGCTCAGCATGGACCTAGACCTAGAAGAGCTCGTGCTGAAAGCCTGTGGATCCGCAACGCAGAGAAACCCTAATGACTCTGAATTTGAACTGTTGTCTACTTGACAGTTAATCCCTGTGCATTTGCAGTGAACAAAACATGCATTTCCTGCATGTAAAAAAAATCTGTCTACACTTGGGGACCTATATGGTTCCTTACACGGTATTGGTTTTGTATACTGCAAATTATTCAATAGAATAGAAGCCAATTTTTGTAACACTGCGGTATAAATTATTCCTTTGAAAAATGTACATTATAGTCCCTTAGCTGAGAGTGTCAAATGAATATGGTTATTATAGCACAAAACCACCATCTTAGCTGAAGCAAAATGCAGGACAATGTAGCACTTTAAAGACTAACAAGATGGTTTATTAGATGATGAGCTTTGGTGGGCCAGACCCACTTCCTCAGATCAAATAGTGGAAGAAAGTAGTCATGAGACAGACCCATAGTCTCCTATAGACAACCACCTAACCTCAAGATGATTCTTACCAACCACCACAGGACATACCACACTAATACCAACCCTGGTACCTTCCCTTGCAACAAACCCTGTTACCAGCTTTGTCCACATATTCATTCTGCTGATACCATTATTGGACCTAACCAAGTGAGTTATAAGATCAAGAACACATATTCCTGCGCATCCAGAAATATAATCTATGCTATCATGTGCCAAAAGTGTCCGTCTGCTATGTACATTGGACAAACATCTCAGACACTTCGCCAAAGGATTAAAGCCCACAAAACAGATATCAGACAAGATCACAAAGAGAAAACAGTTTCTTGCCATTTTAACCAGAAAGGACACTCTCTCAATGACTTAACCACCTGCATTCTGCTACAAAGACCTTTTACATCTGCACTTGAAAGGGAATCCTCTGAATTGTCATTCATGTTAAAATTCGACACTTTCCAACAAGGACTTAACAAACATTTGAACTATCTCACCCGTTACCAAGACAGTTTCCCCAATTATCACCTCTAATACCATTAACTCACAAACATCCCACTCTCCCTACCTCTAATATCATCAATTCACAGACACTTACCTTCCTTCCTCCCCCCCCCTGCATCCCCCTCCTGTTCTGCAATGTGATTTGTCCTTTTCATATTTGTTCATTTTTTTTAATTGTATCCTTTGGTATATATGGTTGTGACTACTTTCTTCCACTATTTGATCTGAGGAAGTGGGTCTGGCGCACGAAAGCTCATCATCTAATAAACCATCTTGTTAGTCTTTAAAGTGCTACATTGTCCTGCATTTTGCTTCAACTACCCCAGACTAACACGGCTACATTTCTATCACCATCTTAGCTGGCACTGTTAGCAGAGAGTTGAATGAGCAATAGGGAGAGACATCACATCTCACCCTTGGAAATGGTTCTTTGAGGTTCAGAGGTGAAACTGCATAGGAAAACTTGCAGAGCTGCTGCCTCTATTGTACCTGTCCTGGAGATAAACGTTGTTTCCAGAGCTGGCCACCTACCAATACCAATGTTCCCTTTAATCTCTTCCATCCATGTGCAGAATTCGTTTTTCTATGTGCACCACCAGTAGAAACAAAAACCTAGTTGTGGGCATTCTGCTAATCAGGTGGGTGGCATTTGAGTCTCCGCACAAGCACACAGCTTATCGGGAACGCTGACCAACACGAACTTCATTTTCAGATTTAAATAAGAGTTACAGATGAAATTATAGAGGAGATAAATCTCTCACTGAAATACCCTGCAAAATCCTCCAATCCCTGTGAAGTTTTACAATACATTTTAGTAATTCATCACACTATGTGCATTGTGTGTTTTTCAACCACTAGACATTTGCAATAGGAAGCAAACTCTCCACTAGATAGCACTAACATACTGTAAAGCAGAGGTCTCCAACCTTTTTAAGCATGAGATCACTTTTTTAATTTAAGTGCAATCGAAGATCTACCTTGCACCCATATACCCTGGGCCTGCCTCCTTCCCACCTCTTCTCTGAGACCCCATCTCTGCTCCTTCTGTCCTCCCTCCCTTCCCCATCCTCCCTCACTTTCACCAGGCTGGGGCTGAGTGTTGGGGTGCAGACTCTGGTCTTGGATAAAGAAATCTGGAGTGTGAGAGGGGCTCTGAGCTGAGCTTGGAGCAGGTAGTTGGGGTGCCAAAGGGGGTTCTAGGTACAGGCTCTGGGAGGGCAGGGTACTTGGGGCTAGGGCAGGGGCTTGGAGTACAGGAGAGGGTTCATGACTGTGGTAGGGTTTCAGGATGTGGGCTCCCACTGGACCCTGCTGACCTCAGGTGGTTCCTGGGCTGGGTGGTGGTGCTGTGGGGCTAAGGCAGGCTCACTCCTGTCCTGGCCCTGCGCCACTCCCAAAAGCAGCCAGCAAACTCCATCCCAAGCCCTGTTGTGCCCCCTCTCTGCTCTGTGGAGATGGGATACAGAGTGGGAGCAGGGGCACCTTGACATCAGCACCTTCCTCTCCCTCCCCTGTCCAGCAAGCAGGAGGCTCCTGAAGGGACAGCTCCAAGGCAAAGGGCAGGAGGTGCGCAGCAGTGTGGGAAGAGGCCGCTGAAGTGCTGGCACTTCATAGCCTCTTGGCCAAACCAGTCAGGATCACCTGTCAGAAGCTCCAAGATCTACCAGTAGATCCTGATCTACTGGTTGGTGATTGTCGCGAGAATCACAGGTCCAATGATGCATACCCCAAGGGGGGAAGGACAGAACCAGGTGGACCGTTTTAGCAAATAAAATATATTTATTTATAACAGTGATGAATTTATAGTATTTATTCTAAGATTTTTAATAGACCATGTTAATAATGAATTTACAGTATTTATTATATTTATTCTACGATTTCTAGTTAAACGTGTCAGAAATATAAGGATGGGAATGGCAAGAGGAATAGTCTCTATTCTAAAGATATCCAGCTATGCTAATTAAATAACAGTGATAACTATAAACTATGTACTACCAAAAACAACTACAACACTAAGCTTATACAACAAAGAAAAATCAAATCATACATACCAACTTACACAACACACGGAACATTTCAAAGATATCGGTTTGGTTGCGAAGGCCTTGGTTACGCCCGAGAGTCGGGGGAGGTGGCTGGTCAGTTGATCAGGCTGGTAGCACTTTGGAGTATACGGGAAGGCACACGCATGGTGGTACATGTGTTGCGAAGACCTCCTCGAGCGAACTGTGCAATGGGTATTTATCTCCAAATCTGCACATCGCTTTCCCATGCTTGCATATTATCATATATAGCCCAACAGTCACCAAGTGGGGGGGTCTGTGTCCCAGGGGTAGGGCCGAAACTGTGCAGGTTTCATGCGACCAGGTAAGCCCCTCAGTTCTCACGCCAAGGTGACGGGTGAGAGAGTCTGAGGCTATTTTCTCCTTTTCACACCTTCCCTTTTTCTAAAGGCAATGGTATGCAGGAGGGGTGCGGCCGGTTTCTCCCAAGGAGTATTGCAGCCCACTATAGCAAAAGCGGCCTGGTCAAACTTTTTACCGGGGGGGAGGGGGCAGTGTTTTTTCTAACAGTGATCACTGCTCTACAGGAAGCCCACTGACTGCTACATTTACTTACATGTCTCCAGTTTCTACCCAGGACACACCATACGATCCATCATCTATAGTCAAGCCCTTAGTTACAACTGCGTCTGCTCCAGTTCCACTGACAGAGACCCAAAATTTCAAGATCTCTACCAAGCATTCGTAAAAAAACAGATTGAAAGGACCAGATAATTACCCAGAAAAAAGCTACTTCTAGATAGGCCCCAGAAAATCAACACTAGGACACCACTTTTTATTTCCTATAGCCCCCAACTCAAACTCTTCCAGCACATTATCAATAACCCACAACCTATACTGGAACAGGATGCTACACTACAAGAGGTTCTAAGTGACAGACCTATACTCTCCTATAGACAACCACTTAACTTCAGCAAGATTCTCACTAACAACCACAGAGCATACCACATAAAACTTACCCTGGAACTTTCTCTTGCAACAAACCCCATTGCCAGCTTTGTCCACATATTTATTCTGCAGACACCTTCACTGGACCTAACCATATCAGTTATATGATCAAGGGCTCATACTCCTGTACATCCAGCAATATGATCAGGGCTAGATTAAGGGGGGGGTGCTAGCCAGGCAGCTCCCCGGGGCGCAAACCTATCGGGGGACGCCTGATGGTAGCTGTAAGGGGCGCCGCGTGCCCGGCTGTTTAGCGTCCCTTAGAGCTGCCATCAGGCACCACGTGCCCGATTGCAGCTGTAAGATGCGCAGCACACCAGGGGGCAGGGCCTCACATGCACCGTGCGCCCGGGAGTGGAGCCACGCGTGTGTTGCACGCCCGCTGCCCGGGGCGCAGCAATGGCTCGAGCCGGCCCCGAATATGATATATGCCATCATCTGCCAGTAATGTCCCTCTGCGAGTTATTTTGGACAAACTGGTCAGTCACTTCACCAGAGAATCAATTCTCACAAATCAGACATCAGACATCTCCATACATGTTAGTCAACATTTTGACCTGAGGTTATGTGGGCCTGTTAAAATAGCTTTTGAAAAATATTTTGTGAGCTGGATTGTGGAACTGCTTGGACTGTGAATGGCCTCATGGGCTGTGAGTTTGAGACCCCTGCTGTAGCTGTTGAACTTCAGCAGCACCCACATACCACATCTTTGAGTCTTGCTTACCTAAAAATTCATGTTGTGCATACTATTTGCTCTCTGTCTGTATTCTTCACTGGTTAATTTGTGACCTTAGAGAAAAGTGTCCAGTTTAAAGGCTGGTATCTCCAATTGCTCATCCACATGCATACTCAGATTTTACCTTAGAAGTATAGTATAAGAAAATAATGTTTATTTAAATAGATCAAAAACTCTTGTAAGTAATAATTATTAGCTTACTGCAATTGTTCATAATCTGCCTCACCAGTTTCTTGACTAGTAGGAGTTAGTGTGATCAAGAAAAATAATTTCAGCATGATAACAGGGTAATTATAGGAACTGTATCCATAATAAACAGCCCTATTCTAAGGACTGGTATAAAGTCAACATATGTGGCACAAGCATACCACTGTCAGTCAAACCCAGTAATGTATGCTTCTCATGGAATATAAATATAAGACAAATTTTCTACAATAATTTATCCAGTCTACACAAATGAAGGAACCAATATAAATTTCATCCCTCAAAAAGCTGTATTTCCCATAGAAAAGGAAATATCAGACAAAGTATTTTCAGACACATTGCCCTTTTTACAGTCACATAGCAAACTTCAAATTACATGTCTTTCTACAAAATGTGATAGAAAAAAAAATCAAGCTGTGCACATACTTACCCAAAAGAGAGATGCTTTGCAAACCCTTTCCACCCCTGTTAAAATGAAAATTCTGGCATAGCTTAACGGTGATGACACTACCTCTCATAATGTTGCTGTATCACAACATTAGAGGATAGCGACTAGTGAATATTTTAATTCTGTATTTTCTAGTTTTCAAAAGTTTAGGTATAGGACACCTCGACTTTCTGGGAAGGTACAAGGCACAGTTGGTCAATCTTAATTCTGTGAAACTAGTGTAGACATACCCTCAGAGTGTATTATCCTGTTCCAGTATAAGTTGTAGGTTATTGATAATGCGTCGGAGGGGTTTAAGTTGGGGGCTATAGGTGATGACAAGTGGTGTTCTATTTGTTGGTTTTTTTGGGCCTATCTTGAAGTAGATGGTTTCTGGGTATTCATCTGGTTCTTTCAATTTGTTTTTTTATTTCCCCCGGTGGGTAATTGAGATTTACAAATGCTTGGTAGAGATCTTGAAGTTTCTGGTGTCTGTCAGTGAGATTAGAGCAGATGCGGTTTTACCTAAGGGCTTGACTATAGACGATGGATTGTATGGTGTGTCCTGGATGGAAGCAGGTAAGTGTAGCAGTCAGTGGGTTTTCTGTAGAGAGTGGTATTTAATTTTCCATTAGTGCAGCTGAGAGCCAAAGAGGCTGAGTTGTAACAGCAATAAATGCGGAGGCATTTTACAGCACTTTCTAAATGAACCAGAGGAATGGGCCAAATACCAAGATTGCTCTGCCCCAGCTTCCTCAAGTCTCATCCATGGGAAGTTAGATGAAGCGTTCCAGATGAATGGAAATGGCAGAGCAAGTTGCCAAGGGAGAGCTAGTTAGCAGATAGGTTATAAAGGCTTCACAGCTAGTAATTAGCCCTTTTATTTTCACCCAGAACTTTGTTTGTAGCCACTGCACTGTGAAGCACATGTGCTATATGCTATTGCCAGCCTAGTCCACTTTGCTTAGGAAAGTAACAGTTCATGATGCATTAGCTGCAGAAAATTCTGAATATCTTTCATGGTCAGTGCCAAACGGACCACAATTCAAAACTAGCAAAGATGTGTTCATGCCATTCATAGTTTGGGAAGGAGACTGTTTATTTGAAATACATTTTAATGTCTAAATTGTATTGTAGGTAGGATTATTGAGAAAACACAGTTCTTTACTGGATTTATTATTGTATACAATTATATGTTTAAAGTTTCTTTAAACATACTTATCACCAGGGCTTGACAAATAATACAATCTACTTGCCCGTGGCGAGTAGATTGTAACCCGGAAGAGCCAGGTTCGGGCGATCTGCGCATGCGCAGATTGCCGGACAGCGCAGCTGGCAAGCGGGGTTCTCCGCGGTTCGGTGAGCCCTGCTTATCACATCAGAAACCTTAACAAGGACATATAGTTGCTATAGTTAAAGTTAAGGATTATTGTACAGCTAACTCTCTATTTTCTGAACCATGAATTGCTCTGTTACCAACATTCTTATATTGTCCTGTATATGAAATTCCTATTGAAAATGACATTTGTTTTTTAAACCTCAGCTTTATATTTTTTATGAGACTTTGGTAAAACTGGGATTGATCTAATTTCTCTAGCTTCCATGAATATAGTATCAGGAGGCCTGAAGGACTGGCAGATAATGGGATCAAGACTAGTAAATACCATTAACAAATAAATTACAGTCAGCGGAACATATTCAAACATCAGAAGAGGCCCTGTTTGTTTTGGATTTGTGGTTTTGGGTGGGAGATTCATATTTTATCCATGCTTTTGTTTTTCTTCCTAATTTTTCCATCTACTTGAAGGATGATGTTGTAAGTGTAAAATGTGTTTGGCTAGCACTAATATATTAGAGCCATATTTTTATCATCATCTTTAAAACCCATCTAGTAAAGGTCAGATTTTCACATTAAAAACCTGCTCCTTTTAAACCCACCCCAAAGACCTATTTTTGGTTTCTTTTATTGATGAAAATTACTGAGGTATAACATTGGAATTCTGTATTGTGACTCTTGCATCTTATATCATGCAATTGCATCTGTAGACTATGACGATGTTATCACACAATGCAGCATACAATGTGAAGAGAATGTCATGATGGTGCTTTGTAAAATTACTTGAATTCAAGAGGCTTCAATGGCAATCAACCAGAACTATGTGGTACAAACATTCACATTAACATCAAGTGTGACTGAGTCCCTGTTAAAAAGAAATACTGTATAGCTGCAGTCTTTTTATTTACTTTCTTATCTTGAGAGTTTGCACAGGAAGAAGTGACACAACAACATTTCTGTATCCCTCTCTCTCACAGGTCCTCAATGCTCTTCATTCTCCATGCCTGGCTGGGACCCTGGGACAGAACTGCCTCTTCAGATACCTGATGCCACATCTTCTGAAGGCAATATTTAGAGAGCGCACAATGTCACAGATCCCCTCCCCAGATTTCTGTCAGAGTTCACACCAGAATGTGGCCAGTAGCAGCCTTTCAGCACTCTGAGGGAAGGAAGAGATGGGAGCTGCTTCCAGCTGAAGGGGGATGGGATGACCTGGCCAGTGTTTTTCCAGAGGTTATCTCTTCCCTCCCACTGCTCCCCCCAGATTGTCCCTTCCTGCCCTCCCAGCTGATGCTGGCCATTGACATAACGTAGCCACCTCCTGTCCCCTGGCTACAGTACAGGCAAGAAGGAAGGGGTTAAACCCTAAGGATGCATTGAGCTTCAGTACCCAAGAAATCTGACTGCAGGGACTTCATCCAACCTGGCCAGAGAGGTGACTCAGCTGGGGAGAGTGCCCAGAGGACAGAACAGCCCTACATTTCCAGGGGGCAGGACCTGAGCCAGGGGCAGCGTGTGAAGAGAGTATTAAGTGCCCCTGCCTGAGGACCTGCAGGGTCAGGGTGGGAACAGGTTGGAAATAGCTTCCTTCCTAACACTTCAGAGCTTAGCTGAGGGGCGGGGAAGCTTCTCCAGGCCAGCGCTGTGTGGGGCTTTGGCACATGCAGGGCTTGGCTCCACCTGGCCAGCACTCCAGGCCAGAGGGGCTTGGGATTTCCTTTGGTGCTAGCACTGCCAGAGGCTGATGGTGAGCTGAATGATCTGAGCAGGGGTTAATTCTCCACACTGTGCAGGGAGCAGGATGCACACCACTGGGGGAGGATATGGAGGAGCAGTGGGGCTGAGTGTGTGTGGTGGGGGGGAGGTGAATGAGCACAGCAGGAGAGGACAGTGAGAGGGGAAGCATGAAAAGGGCCAATGGGTGGGCAGCAGAAGTGACATGTAACCAGCCACCGCCTGCCTGGATTCACCATCTACTACAGCAAATAGCCAGTGCCAGCTGGAAACTGGGCCGGGAGAGGGGAAGAGCCTGATGGCCAACAGATGGCACATATGGAGATCTGCACTGATGGATCAGCAGGGGGAGGAGCTGGCCCTTCACGCTGCAGTTTTGCCGAATCACCAGCCTTGCACACTCACCACAATCATCCACTGAACCTCTTCCCACTCAGTACTGATGAGGAGAGACAAAAATACAGAACAATTTGCCCATTTAGTAGGGACACCTTTAAATTGGCTTCCATACCTAATGATTGGAAGATAGCTAACATGATGTCAATATTTTAAAAGGGCTCTAGAGGTGATCCTGGCAATTACAAACCAGTAAGTCTAACATCAGTACCAGGAAAATTAGTTGAAACTATAGTAAAGAATAAAATTGTCAGACACATGGATGAATATAATTTGTTGGGGGAAAGTCAACATGGTTTCTGTAAAGGGAAATCATGTCTTACTAATCTGCCAGGGTTCTTTGAGGGGATCAACAAACATGTGGACAAGGGGGATCCAGTGGATACAGTATACTGAGATTTCCAGAAAGCCTTTGACAAGGTCCCTTACCAAAGGCTCTTAAGTAAAGTAAGTTGTCATGGGATAAGAAGGAAGATCCTTTCATGGATTGATAACTGGTTAAAATATAGGAAACAAAGGGTAGGAATAACTGGTAAGTTTTCTGAGTGGAGAGAGGTAACTAGTGGGGTCCCCCAAGGGTCTGTCCTGGGACCAATCCTATTCAACTTATTTATAAATAATCTAGAGACGCGGGTAAACAGTGAAGTGACAACATTTGCAGATGATACCAAACTGCTCAAGGTAGTTAAGACCAAAGCAGACTGTGAAGAGCTTCAAAAAGATCTCACCAAACCAAGTGATTGGGCAACAAAATGGCGAATGAAATTTAATGTTTATAAATGTAAAGTAATGCACATTGGAAAAAAATAATTCCAGCTATATATACAATATAATGGGGACTAATTTGGCTACAACTACTCAAGAGAAAGATCTTGGAGTCACTGTGGATAGTTCTCTGAAAACATCCATTCTGTATGCAGGGTCAGTCAAAAAGCAAATAGAATGTTAGGAGTCATTAAAAAAGGGATAGAAAATATGACAGAAAATATCTCATTGCCTCTATATAAAACTATGGTACATGCTCATCTTGAATACTGCCTATAGATGTGGCCGCCTCATCTCAAAAAAGATATATTGACATTGAAAAAGGTTCAGAAAAGGGCAACTAAAATGATTAGGGGTTTGGAACGGGTCCCATCTGAAGAGAGATTAAAAAGACTTGGACTTTACAGCTTAGAAAAGAGGAGATTAAGGGGGGATATGATAGAGGTCTAAAAAATCATGACTGGTATGGAAAAAGTTAGTTACTTATTCCCACAATAAAAGAACTAGGGGTCACCAAATGAAATTCAGGTTTAAAACAAACAAAAGGAAGTTTTTCTTCACTCAGCGCACAGTCAACCTGTGGAACTCCTTGCCAGAGGATGCGGTGAAGGCTAGAACTTTAACAGGGTTCTAAAAAGAGCTAGATAGATTATTAGCCAGGATGGGTAGGAATGGTATCCCTCGCATCTGTTTCTCTGGAGGTGGGTGACAGGGGAGGGAACCTGCTGTGTTCCCTCCTTCTGTGGCATCTGGTTTTGTCCACTGTCGGCAGATAGGATACTGGGCTAGATGGACCTCTGGTCTGAACCAGTATGGTTGTTCTTATGTTTTTATGACACCTGCCGGAGGGCTTAAATATGGGACTGTCCCTTTAAAAATGTGACATCTTGTCACCCTACTTCAGTCACCTCGTTATTCTAATATCCTGGGCCAACACTGCTATGACAACACTGCATATGTAAGTACAAAGAACACATGCCTAATAAAAAACATGAATAGACCATTAGAGGGCGCTAGAGTCCACACAATGTTGTTTACTGTGAGAGTCTGTCAGAGTCCAAAACAGTAGAACCTCAGTGTTACAAACACAGGAGGAATGAAGGTTGTTCTAAAACTCTGAAATACTCATAACTCTAAACAAAACATTATGGTTGTTTTTTCAAAAGCTTACAGCTGAACACTGACTTAATACAGCTTTGAAACTTTACTATGCTGAAGAATTGTTCTGTTGTCCCTTTTTTTAGTAGTTTACATTTAACCCAATACTATATTTGTTTTTCTTTGTTGCCTGTCTTTGCTGTTGCTTAATTGTGTATTTCTGGTTCCAAATAAGATGTATGGTTGACTGGTCAGTTCATAACTCTGATGTCATTACTCTGAGGTTCTCCTGCAGCTGACATCTCTTTTGACATAAAATTTTAATATACAGGTTTCAGTGGTAGTTGGTGAATTTAAATACATCCTCGACACTGAAAAAGACCACCTGTTCTATCATGCATTTGTTTATAGGATGTGTACATTTCCCGGTGATTGTTCTCAGAACATTTTAGTTTCATGTAGACCCTTAGTTTTTGAAGGAAGCAAGGAAGAAACCAAAGCACTCAAGAGAGACAATACACTCTGTGTACTCTTAATCCTGAACTTTCTTTCCAATTTCATGTCTTTGTGTGAAATCCTAACTACATTGGTATCAAAAGCAAAACTCCCATTGACTTCACTAGTGTCATGATTCTGTCCTTTGTCTTTATTTCCCACCATATTATTCTTCATGAGATACCTCATTTAACTAGATAGTGGAGAAGATTAGATGGATTTATATATATTTCAAATTGTTTTTAATCCTAGTATAAGTCTATGATTCTTTCCCTTTCTATATACAGAATTAATCCGTCTCAACTTTCCTTCAGAGTAATAGCAACAACTAAACAAAGATCAAATTAATCTTTGGTGCAATTTCAGCAAAAACAGTGAAATTACACTGATGATGACGATTCCCCCACCCATTTCTCTTTACACAAGGTCATTAATCTCATAATAATTATCCTTCATATAAGCACAGTACAACCCTTCAAAAGAGTTGAGGGCAACCTGTAGCCATGGGCTGCACATTGTTCATCAGGATAAGTTGCTGGCAGGTAATCAGAAAATGTTGTTTACCTTGTGTCCACGGGTATGGCCTGCCTGTAGCTCCCATGGTTGTGGCTCACTGTTCCCAGCCAATGGGAACTGTAGGCAGCTATCCGTGTCGACACAAGGTAAACCACCTGTCTGATGGTCTGCCAGTGGCTTACTCTGATGAACCATGTGTGGCCTGCAGGTTCTTTCTCTGTTCTAATACAGTTCTCTAGGTAAACTGTTCCAGTCCTTTAACCTATTTATTTTAAAGATAGTGTCCACTTTCTTCATTTATTCTTTTGGATTCATAAGTTCTTGTGCACAGCGGCTTTGAAGATCAAGACCATCCTTGACAGGTGTTTGTTTAACCTGCTCTTATAAATCTCCAATGATGGAGATTCCACAACATCCTTAAACAATTTATTCCAGTGCTTAGCCACCCTGACAGGAAGTTTTTCCTAATGTCCAACGTAAGCCTCTCTTGTTGCAATTCAACCCCATTGCTTCTGTCCTATCATCGGAGGCTAAGGAGAATAATTTTCTCTCTCCTTTTGTAACAACCTTTTAGGCACTTGAAAACAGACATCATATCTCTTCTCAGTCTCCTCTTTTCTGTACTAAACAAACCCATTTTTTTCAATCTTCCTTCACAGGTCATATTTTCTTAACTGTTGATCATTTTTGTTGCTCTTTTCTGGACTTTTTTTTCCAATTTGTCCACATCTTTCATGAAATGTGGCTCCCAGAACTGGACACAATACTTTAGTTGAGGCCTAATCAATGTGGAATAGAGTGGAAGAATGACTTCTCATGTCCTCCTTACTCTTGTTAATGCGTCCCAGAATGATGTTTGCTTTTTGTATAACCGTGTTACACTGTTGACCCATATTTAGCTTGTAGTCCACTATGATCTCTAGAACCCTTGCCACAATACTCCTTTTAAGGCAGTCATTTCCAATGTTATATGTGTGCAACTGATGGTTCCTTCCTAAGTCAAGTACTCTGCATTTATCCTTATTGGATTTCTTCCTATTTACCTTACATCATTTCTCCAGTTTGTCCAGATCAATTTGAACTATAATCCTATCTTTCAAAGCACTTGCAACACTCCCAGCTTAGTATCATCCACAAACTGTATAAGCATTCTCTCTACGCCATTATCTAAATAATTGTTGAAAATATTGACCAGAACTGGAACCAGAACTGATCCCTGTGGAATCCCACTCATTATGCCCTTCCAGAATGACTGTGAACTATTGCTAACTACTCTCTACAAAACCTCAGTTAGACTGCATTCTGGCTACTAAAAATATAATGGACATTGAATAATAGCTGATGGCTCCAAGCAAGGTACGACTTGTCATCAATTCAGGCATAATCTGTGAGAATAATACAATTTTCTAAAAAGGCTATGTGGATGATAAGCTTGGTCTTGAACATTTCAGAATATAACATCACTCACAAGGTTTCCTCTTTTTCCTAATGCTGATGAGCCCCAAGCATGCTCATAAATACTGGCAGGCTAAATTAAGTCACATTTTGCCAACTTTTGTTCCTCCTAAAATTGTAGTTAGTTTCATTAACATGGTGATACATTACAACACCCTTAAAGCTATTCACTTCAATTTCACACCTGAAATTCTGTTTCAACTCACTATGATCCATGGACATATTAATCAGGTAGCATTGTGACTGCCAGAAAATACTTACTACACTTGCTAATAGACCCAGCAAGGGAAAACATATGTCTGCAGCTGCATTTGACGCATGGCAGAATGAAGGAGTCTCTTAGTTTCAGTACTTCTAAGTTTTACTCATGTTTGTTTTATGTAGTTGTACACATTTATGTGCAAGAGGGATTCTTCTAGCATATTTTAAGAACCCGACTTTGGTTTTAAATAGTTATATTTTAAAATAGGAAAGAAGGTAAAGATACAAAAAATGATCCAATCTGTTATTTTTAGTTGTTTCTGAAATTCTAAAAAAAAAAAAAATAGTACTTGTACTTGCAACAGGTTCTATTTGTAGATTCATGCCAAATAAACTTGGAACAAGATATATAATACACATTTCAAGCCAGTTGCTAGCTAGACTTCTCATACATCTATACATTTTCCTTTTATAAATTATTCATATTCAGTTGGTAACTACTACTCCAGAGGAGCACAAACTCATTACAATCTCAAATCAATATTTGCCTCTTGATCTTGGGAGAATAAAAGTAACTGTGTCTGTGAACATACAGTTGTTTATGGTAAGTCACTCTATAATCGTGTGCATTAGAATTTCTGATTACTTTTAGTCTGGTGTCTTGCCAATAATGTCATTTGCTTTTTGTAGCTCAAATTTTTCTTTAGTTTTCATCACAGTCACCAAATCACTGAAAATTTTGTACCTGAACAGCCTCTGCTAGCTTAGAAATGCAGGTACAGAATTATGTGCAAAACTGTTGCTATAATTAAGTGGATATGTGAAAGAATAGTGGCTAATTTCAGTAGTGACAGCAGATCCCTTGTTGGCACATTGGATATGTTAAAGGTTGTGAGGTTCTAAGACACTATGGGTATGTCTACACTACCCCGCTAGTTCGAACTAGTGGGGGTAATGTAGTCATCCGCAATTGCAAATGAAGCCCGGGATTTGAATTTCCCGGGCTTCATTTGCATGAAGCTGGCCGGTGCCATTTTTAAATGCCGGCTAGTTCGAACCCCGTGCCGTGTGGCTACACGCGGCACGGAGTAGCTAGTTCGGATTAGGCTTCTAATCCGAACTAGCTGTACTCCTCGTGGAATGAGGAGTACAGCTAGTTCGGATTAGGAAGCCTAATCCGAACTAGCTACTCCGTGCCGCGTGTAGCCACACGGCACGGGGTTCGAACTAGCCGGCATTTAAAAATGGAGCCGGCCGGCTTCATGCAAATGAAGCCCGGGAAATTCAAATCCCGGGCTTCATTTGCAATTGCGGATGACTACATTACCCCCACTAGTTCGAACTAGCGGGGCAGTGTAGACATACCCTATGTAATTAACTTATGTACATATTTTAAATAGATAAATATGACATGACATAACAAAGAGACTTAAGCATGGATACACAACTTTGGTTCCTTTATCATGATCAGCAGTCACATGCTTAAAGTACAAGACTCATCACAGTTTGTTTCATCAGGGCATAGTCCAGCCAGCCCATAAAATATTCTCCAATGTTGTCAAGCTTTCTACTTCGGTAGGAGATAACTGTCCCAATAAACACTTTCCATCCTGAGTTGAAACCACAGTTTGCATGGAATTATGAATCATTTATGACATCTGGCTATTGTAATCCTCCAAACCAGTAAGCTTGATTCTTGAAAGATATTTGTGTTGTTTATGTAGTGGAAAGATGAGAAAATATTTTTTGACTAATGGTATTACTCTAGAGAAAAACATACTTGTTATAAATATGTTCCATTGCAATTGTTGGAGATTAATAGAATTGCCATACAAAGGACTTACATCACTGTTCCTGCTTGACCTATTCAGGAGGAAAATAAAGTATCTTCTGGGAATGCAAAACAATTTATTTGGAAAGGAAATAAGCAATGCAACCCCTTTTCATCATAGAATGTAGCCTTTATATAGCTCCTGCTGCTAAGTAACAGTTCCTTGAAATGAATCATAAAAGCACCAGATGTAAAGGTGAGTGCATACTTTTTCCTTAACTTCAGGCCTTGCAGTAAACTAAGAATCACTCACGCAGTGGGTATGAGACTCTCAGTTTTTAGATTAACAAACATTTTCAAAATTAAAATCATGTTTTGTTTGTGTCATTTGCAGATCACATGAAGAGTCAAGCAGTCTCCTTACAGACAATCTCCAAATGGATAAGTTTTGGAGATTGTAAAGAGTCCACTTGACCCTTCATGTGATCTGCATATGACACAAACAAAATGGTTTAGTCCTGTTCAGGTAAAATACTAGACATTGCCTGGCATCTAATGCAGTGGTGGGCAACCTGTAACCAGTGCTGCTTCCCACAGCTCCCATTGTCCAGGAATGGCAAACTGTGGCCAATGGAAGCTGCAGGTGAAAGTACCAGTGGACACAAGATAAACAACCTGTCTGGTGGCCCACCAGTGGCTTACCCTGATGAATTGTGTGTGGCCTGTGGCCTGCAGTTTGATCACCACTGATCTAATGCATGGAGATGCTGTTCCTCCAAAGATGAATGCAGCTTAGGAAATAATATATGTAAATGTAAAAACTGGGTCAAATGACTATGAGAAACCACTTCAGGCAAAAATTGTGAATGTGGTTGTAAAATCACTTGTCTTTGGAAAACTTTGTATAAAGGAGGGTCTGCTATCAGAGCCTGCAATTCACAAACTCTCTTTGTGGACGTTAGTGCTACTGGAATGAAGTTGTCTGACACGAAAATGGAAAGGGACAAGATCCCAGAGGCTTGAGTGGGGGTCTTATTAAACCCACTAGGACTGAGTTAAGGTCCCAAAGGAGCTGACTTTCGGATCATAGGATGTAGATGAAGTATCCCTTTTAAGAATCTTGCTACCATGATCTTCCCTGAATGGGAGAATGAAATGCCAATATTGCTGCCACAGCCTCATGCACTTTCAGTTAACTGAATGCAAGCCTCAGTGACTGAAGGTGTAGTCAGTACTCACCATGCATCCTTGCATGGATTTGAGAGGCTTTATCTCCACTTAGTCACAGGTGATACCAAAGCCTCCACCTGGATATTGAGGGAAGCAGCGATGTGCCACAAAAGGTCTTGATATGCCTTATGATCCTCTGACACTGAAGAGAGGGATGAACTAGGCAACACGGAATCATCCGGAGATGAAGACAAGACTTTTAATTGGACTAAAGCTGGATCCTGTTCCAAGAGTCATGGACCCAGATAGGATGACTCTGGAGACTTTACAGGAAGTAGCAACACGATTGCCTGGGCCTGTGGTGGATTGACAGTCATTATCACACACTCATCTGGTGATTTGATCTGTGAGTGCCATGAAGAGTGGACCTCCACAACTGAGCATCCCATGGATTCCATGGAGGCCAGTGGTACAGAGGGGGATTTGGTGGCATTATGTGCTGGACCAGGAGCCTTCATCCCAAATATAAGCTGAGTGCCAATCCTGGTACCTGAAACAAAAAACAGGACTATGTAGCACTGTAACTGATTAGTCTCTCGCACCCCACCCAAGTCCGGGAGGAGGCAATACTGTCCCCTCGTATCGAGGGACCCCTGGCCAGCCTTTTGTCGTAGCTGCCGGGATCGGCCGCAAGGCGGGTCGGGCGGGGAGACCGGGGAGGGGACTCGGGCCCTCCCTCTCTCCGAGTCCCAGCCCAGGGCCCTAAGGCAGGGGAAGCTCTCCCTTGCCAATGTAGGGGGTCGAGACCCCTTAACCCTCCATTCACAGGGTCCACAGCCCTGCCCTGGGCCTCCTCTCCCCAGTCTGAACTAGTTTACTCCCCACCGCGGGGAGAGACTCACCCCTCGCTGCCTCCTCTGAGCCACAGCAGGAGTTTTCGGCTCCTCCATCTTCCTCCCCTCCGCCTGTCTCTCTCAGCCCTTTTGAAAGGGCCGCCATTTCGCGTCCTCTGCTGGCTCCGCCCCCGTCCGCGTCATCTGGCTGCCCGGGAGTCCTGGGGTGACGTCCCGGGGGACGTCATCCAGGCGCGCCGGCCCGGGCCGTGGCCCCACTGCCATGGCCGCGCCCGCTGTGATCGGCTCAGCCTCGGGCTCCCCCGCGGTTCCCCCACTGCTCCTGACAGTGCGGGGCAGCGTGGCGAGGCTGGCTGCCCCATCACAAGCACTTTAAAGACTAACAAGATGGTTTATTAGGTGATGAGCTTTCGTGGGCCAGACCCACTTCCTCAGATCAAATAGTGGAAGAAAATTGTCACAACCATATATACCGAAGTACCTGTGTGTGTGTGTATATATATATATATATATATATATATATATATATATATATATATATATATCCTGGTATCTGTAATGGTTTATTGATGGTGCCTGTGCAGTCCAGGCATGATCACAGAATCATAGGATACTAGGACTGGAAGGCACCTCAAGAGGTCATCGAATCCAGTCCCCTGACCTCATGGCAGGACCCCAATAGACATTTATCTAACCTACTCTTAAATATCTCCACAGATGGAGATTCCATAACCTCCTTAGGCAATTTATTCCAGTGTTTGACTACCCTGACAGTTAGGAAGTTTTTCCTAATGTCCAACCTAAACCTCCCTTGCTGCAGTTTAAGCCCATTGCTTCTTGTTCTATCTTCAGAGGCCAGGAAGAACAATTCTTCTCCCTCCTCCTTGTGATACCCTTTTAGATACCTGAAAACCGCTATCATGATCCCTCTCAATCTTCTCTTTTCCAAACTAAACAAGCCCAATTCCTTCAGTCTTCCTTCATAGGTCATGTTCTCTAGACCTTTAATCATTCTTGTTGCTGTTCTCTGGACCCTCTCCAATTTCTCCACATCGTTCTTGAAATGTGATGCCCAGAACTGGACACAATACTTCAGTTGAGGCATAATCAGCGCAGAGTAGAGCGTAAGAATGACTTCTCGTATCTTGCTCACAACACACCTGTTAATGCATCCTAGAATCATGTTTGCTTTTTTTTTCAACAGAGTCACACTGTTGACTCATATTTAGCTTGTAGTCCATTATAACCCCTAGTGGGGTTATGATGCCCCTGATTCAGATGCTGAGGAGCAACGAGATCTTGGTGATAAAGGCAGAGCAAGACCAGAAGGGACAAGTAACTGTTCTGATTCATCTATCGCCGAGAACGAGGCAGGAAGCAGTGCTGCTAGTGAAAGCAATGCTGTTAGTACTGAATATGCCAGTGCAAGAAGCAGTGTGAATCCTGAAGTCAGCAGAAGTATCTAAGGGTGCATCTACACTGCACCATTATTTAGAGATAACTAGCATTAATTCTAAATAACAATGTGAGTATCTACACAGCCATTCTGTTATTTTGAAATAATGGACGGCTTATTCTGAAATCTGTAAGCCTCATTCTATGAGGAATAACACCTATTCTGAAATACCTATTTTGAAATAAGTCATGTGTAGACACTTCACAGTGGCTATTTCAAAATAGCCCCTCCCCATGAGATGGCATGTCTACATTAGGGAAGCCTATCTCAAACTAATTTTGAGGCTTCCCTCCAGTGTAGACATGCTATTTTGAAATTCAGGCAGTGTAGATGTACCCTATGGCTATCTGGTTAAGATCACGATACACCAATATGTCTACGTATGGCATTATGATGGACTTTCTCCTGCTCTGTTCCCCTCCCAAGTTGGGAGGTGGCAGTACTGTCACCCTGGAAGTGGGGTTTCAGTGAAGAAAGCAGCTTTAAAATCTAGATGTAGCTCTGCTTGCAGAGGTGCCAATTCAGTATATTTCTGAACTGATATCTCACACTTTGTGGCCTGTGCCGGCTGGTTCCAATCCCCATGGCAATGAAGAAGTTGTGCTGCTTCACTTAACCCTCTTCCACAATTAGGCAGAATCTGACCCCCTGAATATGAAAAAAATGCCACATTCAAGAAAATACGACTCCCCACAATGTGGGTAGGATGTCAGGGTTCATACAACAGTTACAAAACGTGTGATGCTGATGATCTCCTTGAAGGACATCAATTGATAGAATTATTCCTGTTCCCTCTGTCCTCAATTCCTTACCCCCTAATTCCACTTACATTTAAATTGTCTGCAGTGTGGTCTTAACAAATCTATAAGTCAGGTCTACCCAAGTGTTTCTAATTTCCCTTCATTGAACTTGAACGAATAACATCTGAAAATGCAAGTCTTACAACATTGCTTCAACACATGGAGACGATTTAAAATAGCAGTTTGATAATGTCATGATCTGTTAGAAATTGTCCGCTTTATATTGCAGATATTAAAAGTTAGTTGCCTCAGTCTCATAGGATATGTTTTTCTTATGACACACAAGAAAGCAATTCACTGGGTTGTGAAATATGATGTTTGGACCTCCCTTTGGCAGGATAAGTACAGTGTGGAGAGTGCAGCTTGTTTCTTTTGTGTCATATTATTCTGTTGTGCACAGCTACTAAATTCACAGATAATAAAATGCAAGAGTTATCAAATTAAACCTATCATTAACCTCATCTGAAGTAAGCAGCTGATGGACAGTTAGTCCCACTGGGTATAACAAACATCTTTGCAAATACTGTAGTATCCGATAAAGGAATTGGCTTTATTAATGAACAAATAAATCATGCACATAATGTAGAAAATGGAGAGAACTGTATGGTATGTTCTATGAGTTCATGCAAATGCTAAGTGTAATGTAACACACAATCCTAGAAATTCACCACCAGCTCACCTCTCTTTTCAGACATGTATCTTTTTGAAGGAACCTGTAGCCAGTTTAAGTTCCACTACACTAATTTCCCCAGAAGTGTATGCTACTGGTCTGATTTTTCCATGCTTCTCTTGAGAGCTACTGCTACAAGTGCAATTATATTCACAGATACCTCTAGATGATCTGGTTTGCTAGGGACTGAGGTGATTATCACAAATGCTACTGGTCTGATTTTTTCATGCTTCTCTTGAGAGCTACTGCTACAAGTGCAATTATATTCACAGATACCTCTAGATGATCTGGTTTGCTAGGGACTGAGGTGATTATCACAAATGCCTGCATTACTGCTTGCTTTAACTTGAAAAATGTATTTACATGCTAGTCTGTCCAGACTCAAGCAACCTTCCTTTTCAAGATAATGTTGAGTGAACCTGCACTGTAAGCAAAGTTAGGGATGAAGTCTCAATGGTATCCTGCTAAACTTAGATAAGAGTATAAAGAACTTAAATCACTGGGCATAGGCAATTCCTGAATTGTATCTATCTTACATAGGGCTGGTGTCCAACCCCCCTGAGACAATGTGATACCTGAAAAAGAAACTCTTGGGACCATTAGTTGTACCTTTGTTGGGTTACACTTTAGTTCTGCTTCCTTGATGGTTATTAAAAGCTCATCCAGATATAACACCAACAGGTGGAATCAAACATGAGACCTCTGGATCTTAGTGCATGAACGTTTACAGCATAAGTTAAAAGCTAGCTGGCTCTCAGACTCCTTATTCTCACTGTAAGTAGTCTCAGTGCCATTAGATCGGACAGTACATCACAGGTGTGTGGGTTACACAGGCAATCCACATGTTCCTCTCAAGTTTCTCTAGCTAAACAAATGTCTCCTACAAACTGAAATAAAACATGGTTTGGAAAACTTAGAATTCACTTCATTTTCCATGAAACATAGCTGGACTGTTATGGAATCCTAGGGGTAAGACTTAGAAAGCATACTGAAGCCCCTCCACTGTGAAAGTAGGATGGTATTGACTTTCAACATGTGTCTTAACCGCAGGGTATAGATTGTGGTCAATGCTAATGAGAACAAAGAGAACCTATACCACCTACAGAAAGCAGGGTCCCTTAAGTTTCTAGGGGGCCTCCACACCAAGAAAAAAGAGGATTGACACTTTCATGTGCATGGATAGAATGGAATTCCAGTATTAAAAGGGGGTGCCCTGAAAATTATTGTTGAGACTGAGGGTGGTTGAATTAAAAAAATATCATACTATCCTTTCCATCTTTCTTCTGAAAAGTTTGAATCCAAAATCCCAGGAGTGATGGCACAAAGCAACCTTTTAGCTTTTCAGGTGGCTGGGAAGGGATTTGGCTTTTTATATTAAAGGTGGCTAAGAAGAGGAGGTGAGTGGCCATGAAAAAGAAAAGCCATGAAATCATCTGCATTGGTTTACATTCTATATGATTTTGGGATACAGAATGCTCTGAAACATGTGCTAATGTGATTTCTCTGGAGGCCAGCAGAGGTGAGCCAAACACTTATATCAAATAAAGGGCAGTGGGGAGTTCCTGTCCTAATTGAGAACAAACTTGTCTGCAGGGTTCAGTATTGGGAATTCTGACAGTGCTTTTAGAACAGAGGTTCTTACGTAGGTGTCGGAATTCACAAGAGCCAAAACAAAAGCTCATGGAAAGAGGTATCTGTGACAACTTATCCCTTAGAATACTGCACTCTATCCTACTCTCTCTTTCTTCCCGTTACCCCACCTCTTCCCATCACTGTCTTCCTGTTAGCTGCTATTCTTTCTCCTAGCAATCCTTTCTTACTTCTCTAACTCTGTCCCCACTGACCACTGTATTATGTTCCCCCATGAACAAGCTAACAGCCTCATGCTACCCACACACATTTCACTGTCCCTAGTCCCACTTCCCCACTCTTCCCACAGCTGGTTGTTACTCACTGTCCATAAACTGAGATCCAACAGTGATACTTTTCTTTGTGCTGATTTCTGGCCTGAGGGAGGAGTCAGGAACTGGTAGCATGGGAAGCTGAGTCATATTAGGGGTGATAGGTGAG
Source organism: Pelodiscus sinensis (assembly GCF_052426305.1). Classification (NCBI taxonomy): domain Eukaryota; kingdom Metazoa; phylum Chordata; order Testudines; family Trionychidae; genus Pelodiscus; species Pelodiscus sinensis. Next base: position 23,690,330 of record NC_143064.1, on the reverse strand, counting down.
GAAGAAAGTTTTTGATAGGGAGAACCATGGCAGGTCACAATCTGTTCTAGACTCTCAATGTACCTTGCCTTTTAGTGGCCAGGAGCCTTCAGAACTTTCCCACATAGTCACACCACAAAAACCCTAACATTTCCTACATACAACTTAGGAAATATCTATTTCCACAGGGTTTCCAAATGGTATTTTGTTAATGCACTGAGGCTATATTACAATTATTTCAAGTTCAACATGAGGGGACCTTTTTATTGAAAGATGCAGAAAAAGGGATAAAAACATTTCTGGAAATTATCTATCTGTTAATGGTTTCCCCACATAAACAAAATAAAAATAAGAATTTCCACTGAAAGCTAAGGAAGAAAAACCATTTCAGAGCCTGATCCTGCTCAGAAAAGCTCCCAGTTTTCTTCAGTGGGAGTTTTGCCTCCAGACAGTCTGCGGAATCAGACCCTAAAAGTCTGGCTGAAAGGAAAGAGATTGCAGAAAGAGGCTGGCAATTTCAATCACTTTTTCAGAACTATCTCCTACTTCTAAAAAACAGTTAACTTTTCTCAGCTATGAGGCAATATTGACAACACACAATAAAACCCAGTGGTCAAACCTCACCTTATAAAAGATGTATTTGGCAAATACGAAGACAGAATACCAACCTAGGATTGTATATATAAATGCTTGATCCAAAGTAATTGATTTTAATGTGCCGTGGGCCAGGCTCTATATATTTTGAAGAATTGGATTGATGCTTCCTTAAATTTTCCTAATTGGTGGTGTTTTATAGTGTGAAACACACAAGTCTCCTGGAGCTCTTCAAGGTCAGTGGTGATTATTGAGGATTCTTCTGCCTCCGATAATATTGCATTGAACTGGGGAATTAGATGCCTTTTTTAAGTATGACATTCCAGCCTCGGCTGTTACCCCATCACTGCTGTCATCAGTCTTCTCTGGTTGTCTTAGGGTACGTCTAGACTACAGGCTTTTGTCGACAGAAGTTTTGTCGACAGATACTGTCGACAAAGAGTGTCTAGACTACATTCAGTGCTGTCGACAAAGTAAGCTGCTTTGTCGACATGGCAGTGTAGACACAAAGGACAGTTTAGATGTAATAACGCTTTCTGTCGACAGAACTCTGTCGACAGAAGGCGTTATTCCTCGTAAAATGAGGTTTACCAGCATCGACAAAACTGCTGAGTTCTGTCGACGTTATGTCGACAGACCTCAGCGGTAGTGTAGATGCAGGTTTAGTTTTGTTGACAAAAGTCCACTTTTGTCGACAAAACCCTGTAGTCTAGACATACCCTTAGTTTCTGGGTGCTTTTCACTTCAGGCACTGCATGTAAACCCATGCATGAAACTATGTCAGCAGGGAGGAAGAAGTAGCAGTCAAGCAGCTCAAAGATACTGACATGAAAACTGTGAGAAAACTGAATTAGTGTAAAAAATCAGGGAGGCTTAGCAATGTAAAGTAAGTAAACGGGGCATTAGGAACTCTACACTGAAATCTTTTCCCAGATTTAACATTAGAAGACATGTCCTATAGACATTGTGACCCGGATGGGTGAAACAATTCAACTTGCATATAATTTTGCCCAAAACTTTAAAAACAATTTTTATTTCAGATGCTAAAAAGTTTGAGTAACTTATTTGCCTAACCATCACATATTTCTTAGGTCAGATGTTGTCTCTGCACTTGCAGATTCCGGCCATGATTTGGAAGTGCCTCTGCCAAAATGCCTAGAGAAAGATGGTGCTTATGAGAGTCCATAGCCACGGTAGGCCCACTGCTCAGTGAGGAGGGAGAAGCAGTAACAGGAAACTTGGAAATGGCGGAGATGCTCAATGACTTCTTTGTTTCGGTCTTCACCGAGAAGTCTGGAGGTGTGCCTAACGTAGTGAATACAAGCAGAGAGAGGGTAAGTTTAGAAGATAGGATACACAAAGAACAAGTTAAAAATCACTTAGGAATGTTAGATGTCAGCAAGTCACCAGGTCCAGATGAAATGCATCCCAGGATACTCAAGGAGCTGATAGAGGAGGTATCTGAGCCTTTAGCTATGATCTTTGAAAAATCATGGAAGACAGGGGAGATTCCAGAAGAGTGGAAAAGGGCAAATATTGTGCCCATCTATAAAAAGGGGAATAAGAACAACCCAGGAAACTACAGACGGGTCAGTTTAACGTCTGTCCCAGGGAAGATAATTAAGGAAATCATATGCAAACACTTGGAAGGTAATAAAGTGATAGGGAATAGCATGGGTTTGTGAAGAACAAGTCATGCCAAATTAATCTGATAGCTTTCTTTGATAGGATAACGAGCCTTGAGAAGCGGTGGATGTCATATACCTAGACCTTAGTAAGGCATTTGATAGTCTCACATGATATTCTTATTGATAAACTAGGCAAATATAACTTAGATAGGGCCACGATAAGGTGGGTGCATAATTGCTGGATAACCGTAGTCAGAGAGTTGTTAACGGTGCTAAATCCTGCTGGAAAGGGATAACAAGTGGAGTTCTGCAGGGTCTGTTTTGGGACCCGTACTGTTCAATATCTTCATCAATGATGTAGATATTGGGATAGAGAGTACGCTTATTAAGTTTGCAGATGATACCAAACTGGGTGGGGTTGCAACTTCTTTGGAGGATAGGGACATAATTAAAAATGACCTTAGCAAGTTAGAGAAATGGTCAGAGGTAAACAGGATGAGGTTTAATAAAGAGAAATGCAAAGTGCTCCACTTAGGAAGGAACAATCAGTTCCATACATACAAGATGGGAAGCGACTGTCTAGGAAGGAGCATGGCGGAAAGGGATCTAGGGGTCATAGTGGACCACAAGTTGAATATGAGTCAACAGTGTGATGCTGTTGCAAAAAAAGCAAATATGATTCTAGGTTATATCAACAGGTGTGTTGTAAGCAAAATTTGTGAAGTCATTCTGCCGCTCTACTCTGCACTAGTTAGGCCTCAGCTGGAGTACTGTGTCCAGTTTTGGGCGCCACATTTCAAGAAAGATGTGGAGAAATTGGAAAGGGTACAGAGAAGAGCGACAAGAATGATTAAAGGTCTAGAGAACATGACCTATGAATCCAGGCTTCATGAACTGGGCTTGTTTAGTTTGGAAAAAAGAAGATTAAGGGGGGACATGATAGCGGTTTTCAAATATCTAAAAGGGTGTCACAAGTAGGAAGGAGAAAATTTGTTCCTCTTGGTTTCTGAGGACAGGACAAGGAGTAATGGGCTTAAAGTGCAGCAAGGGAGGTTTAGATTGGACATTAGAAAAAAATTCCTAACTGTCAGGGTGGTCAAATATTGGAATAAATTGCCACTTGTAATTCACCATGAAAGTTCCAGCATTAGGCAGAAGAAAAGGAGGGGAGGAGAGCTTTGGAATTACAAAATAGCTGAAAAATTATCAGCCCTAAAAAAGTAGGATGATTTTTTTCCTATGCAGTATTACTCTAAGGAGTAGCCCTGCTGGTCTGTATCTGCAAAAACAAGTAGGAATCCTGTGGCACCTTAGAGTAACACATTTATGAAAGTAGGAATAAGAAATCCTCCGGAAAAGGCTTTATTTTCCGGAGAATAACATCTAGACTGGTGCTTTTCTCCGGCTTTTCTCCAAGATAGGATAAAAGCGGCAGCCATGTTAATGCAAATGCCGTGGGGGATATTTAAATCCCCCGCGGATTTGCCTATTCCAACGTGCTACATTAGCATCCCTTTTCTGGAAGGGATGTCAATGTAGACGTAGCCAAAGTGTCTCTGGTTTTCCTTCTCTGCCTCAACTTCTAAGTGCCAGGTCTGTAGAAGAAATTTAATCTCACCCATAGTTAGAGATCTGCCTGTCTTAGGACATCTTCCCACCTTGGTGTTTGTGGTGGGGAGGGACAAGGCCACCACTATCTATTTCTGTTCCTATGTGGCCATTCCTCCCCGTTACTAGGTGTCAGTCTCCTGCTTCTTGTTCCATCTCTGCCTGTCTGTCACTGAGGTGGATGTCTGGGCCTGGGAGCTGTTTTCACCTTGGTGTGCTGCTTTGGGAAGGTTGACTTCTTGAGGGCTACTCTGCCCCACCACAAATGCATGCACTTGGCTGCTTTCTTGACCTATGCTAGCTTACCTATCCAGTTGCAGCCTTTGAACATCATAGAAAAATATTCCTTTCAGTTTCTAAATTCTGAGCCCTAATCAGGTGAAATGATTGGCACATGGATCCCATCAGTTGCCTCAGTACAGTTCAGGTACCTCATGTCACGAGCATTATCAGGCTTTATAACCTAGTGCAACAGATCTTTTTGCATGGCAACACAAACTTATATGACAATGGCCCAAACAGTCAATCTATGGTAAAGTGGCTGGCTATGAACTAGTAGCATTTGAGAGTAGCCATCATCCAGATGGACTAACTTTTTGCTGGGTATGAAGCGCTGTATATTGGTATGCTGCTGCTGCAGCTCTGGGACTATTTCATTACATAATTAAAAAAAAAAGTTTTTGCTGTACTGAAATTCTCTTGCTATTGCTGGTCACAGAGGCTATGTCTAGACTACACTTTAGTTTTGAAAGAGGATATGCAAATTCCTACAAATTCTTCCGATCTCACATTCAAAAGTGGGTCTTTCGAAACTGAAAGTAGTCTGGATGCAGGTTTTTTTCGGAAAAAAAAACCCTTTTTTGAAAAACCGCGTAAACCTAATTTTTTAAGGAAGAGTGTTTTTTTGAAAAGGGGGGTGTAGCTGAAAAAACTGTGTCCAGACTACTTTCACTTTCGAAAGACCCACTTTCAAAAGTGAGCTTGGAAGAAGATGTGCAAATTCCGCGGAATTTGCATATCCTCTTTAGAAAATAAAGCGTAGTTTTATTAGACGTACCTTTAGGTCTGCAGAATTATCCTTTCCCACCAATCAATACTGGTTTCTTTAGCCCAGAAACAGCAATCCATGATGTGGATCCCTAAGGATAGCTAAGGGTGCATCTATATAGCAGGGCTTAATTAGAAATAAGTTATGCAAATTTAGCTATGTCAACCATGTAGCTTATTTTAAAATAGTTTATTTTGAAATTAGGAGTGTCTACAAAGCACTTATTTCAAATTAGAGCAATCTTCCTCCAACTTCCCTTACTCCCCGTACAATGAGGGTTACAGGAGTTAGAGTAAGCTGTCCTCCAGCTTGACAATATTTCAACATTATTTCAAAATAACTGCCTGCTGTGTAGACGGGGACTAAGTTATTTCAAAATAATGTTGCTGTGTAGACATACCACCTATACTGCACACTTATTTCAGAATAAGCTATTCCAGAAAAAATATTCCAAAACAGCTTATTTTGAAATAGAGCGTCTACATTACAGGGAAGCCTCGAAATTAGTTTGAGGGAGGCTGCCCTAATGTGGACTCGCTACCTCGATTTAGAACCCCAGGAAGCACTAGGGAGTAATTACTTTGAATGGCTCTGGGGAGAAGCGATTTCCAAATAACAGCAGTGGAGTATCCACACTACAGTTATTGTGAAATAGCAGTTTTGGAAGAGGAGTTATCCCTCATGAAATGAGATTTACAGAAGTCGGAATAAGCTGTCTGTTACTTCAAATTTATTTTGAAATAACAGAATTGCTGTGTGGACACTCGCATTGTTATTTCGGAATAACGGCCATTATTCCGAAATAATGCTGCTGTGCAGATGGACCCTAAGGCTACGTCTACGTTGCATCCATCTTGTGCAAAAGCCTATGCAAATGAAGCACAGATTAGCAAACTGCCATGCTTCATTTGCATAATTAATTAGGGGTTGGTTTTGCGCAAGAGGTTTTTGGAAAAAAGGAGCCGTCTACACAGCTCTTTTTGGCGCAAAACCTCTTGCACAAAAATGGCCCCTAATTAATTATGCAAATGAAGTGCAGAAATATGTGAATCCGTGCTTCATTTGCATAGGCTTTTGCACAAGAGGGATGCAAAGTAGATGTAGCCTTAGTGTGCCAGTGGCTTTTAACACTATGTTGAAACACTGGTTTAATACTAACTAAGAAGAAAGAGTGCCACCTACTGAAACACCAACATCCATTTTTGTAGGGAAGGAAGATGAAGTGGATGACCTGATAAGTCTTTTACATCTCTGTTTTCTATTTATTATTCAAGACTTTGGAAGTAATTGAAGGAGGAACTGATTTTCAACTTTTAAAATGTGCACACGCCCAATCCTGCTCCCATTGACGTCAATGACAAAGCAACTGCCCCTTCAGTATGAGCCCAACTGGACTCCACAACTGAGATAAAATCACCTGTTGCTGACTGTTCTTTTCAACATATAAAAAATTACTGCCCCCCACCCCTCCGCCAACCTGATTTGTGTCACCATGGTGGTAAAACATGCTAGGGTTTTAACTGAAGCATTTAATTCAGGGCTCCATCCATGCTCTTTTTCAATCACCAATTCCTCATTGACACAAGCAATACAGAAATGCCAAACCATAGAATAAACTCATTGCTGGCATGGCCTCTCAGCCAACAGCTGTGCAGTTCTTGTTCTTTTAGCCAGTGGAGATATAGTATCTATGTATGTACAGAAGATAACTAAAATTTAATTTGCCCCAGTTGTAGTAGAGAAACATAACCTACTATACAGAGTTGAAATAATGTGGATGGTATCATCTGTATATAATTGATAGGGTTACATTTTCCATTACAGTTTCTTCTGGAGGAGGGGGAGGATATACAACAGGGTAGCAATCATAACAATCATGCATTACAAAACATCAATCAAAAATCATACTTTCAATTACTACAGAGTGATTTGCATTTCATTCTGACATGTACAAATGACCTATTTCTAAACAATGTCACATAAAATTATATTAAATTAAATTTTTATTCCAAATATTGTAAAGCTCTAAGCCAAACAGATGGACAGGTATGGTATTACTTCATTTGCAGCATGCTAAGCTTGGCTAAGAGCCTACAGAGCACAAATGTTTCAGTAGTCCTTAGGGGTTAACAGGCATTAAATTCAATGAGGCCTAGAAATTAAGAGATCTGGCAATTGTTGCTCTTTATATTAACCCTGGAAGAGATTGCTGGAGTGGGAAAATAGCTATTCTTGATTAATCAACCTGTTATTTTCAGCTATTTTAAACCATTTCTTTAAATGAGAGCTACATAAATTATAATGAAACCAAATATAAAGAAAAAAAAAAACCAACAACCCACAAAGCAAAAATCACAACAAAAACTATTTAAGAGTCCAATTGCATTTTGTGTCTTTTTTGGAATGTAAATAAAATATAATTATAAACATATAACATTTCAGACATACTTTTTCCAAAAATTACCTCTCATCATAGGGCAAGGCCTTATTAACACTTGCAAACCTGCTTAACTTTAAACATCTGAGTAGTCCCAGTTAAGTGTATGCAAAAGTGTTTGCAAAATCAGAGACTAAACATGCAGATTAAAATCAAAATAAAAATCCAGTTGACAACTGGCGCCTTTTTCATTTACTTGCCAAGCCCTTAGTTCGGGTTTTTGCATGTCTCTGCAAGTATTAGTGAAATTAATGTGAAATCTGAATGACTTCAAGCTCCTCAAATCCCTAATTAGAGCTACCCGTGAACAGAGTATTTTCCTTTAATATTCTTTGGGTGTGTCTACACTGCACCCTTACCTCAAAATAAGCTACGCAATCTGCACTATGCAAATTGCATAGCTTATTTTGAGGTAATTTTGAAATTTGAAATTTGGTGCTGTCTGCTCAGCTCCAAATTTCAAAATAAAGTGGTATTGTGAAACATCCCTTAACCCTTGTGGAACGAGGTTTACAGGGACATCGGAATAGCGAGCCCGTTATATTGTGATATAAGAGGTGTGCTCAAAAGACGTGGAATATGGATTTCAGGATACTTCCGGTATCCTGAAATAGCTCCACAGTGTAGACGTAGCCCTTGATGGCAACAATTCCTGCAAAGGAAATATGGACTGCTAAACTCGGGATTTTAGCAAGGAAGCAAAAAAGAATCTGATATTTAAAAATACATTTCTTTGAAATATATTTATTTGGTAGTTTAAAGATATTGTTATGAGGTGAGTAAACCCTAGCTTTTGGGTCTGGTGTTTGCTAAAGAGGCATAGGGGTTGTAACCATTTTTTGTGTGTCTTCAAAAACTTACATTTGCATCTAACCTCTGAAACTGGGTGGAGGACTAACCATGTGCTTTGCATAAGCCAATGCAGTTGCCTAGGCTACTTAGAGCTTTTATCCATAGAAAGAGTTGGATGTGCAAAATGAGAGTGCAATGTTAGGTTAAGGACTGGCTCCTTTGAAAATCTGATTCTTAATATTTTTCTTACTAATCTGGAACTGTAAACAATCTGGGGGAAAATATTCTGAATAGCATTTGCAGTTCATCTTCAAAACTACAGGGAATATTTCTGGACATATACCTGTCTGCATATGGCACTTTTGTGATGTCTTTCAAGAATACAACTGCAGCCAATTGTTGCAAAGCAAGGAATAGTTAGAAAAATCTACATATAATATACTTGCCAGCATTTGCAGATCCATCATTTTAAAGCATGAAATTGCTGGAAAAACTGCTCTTGACCAAGACTTTGATGGATAGGAACTGGATGCTCTTCCAATGAAATCAAAGAACTAAGCCTTAATTGCTTTAACTATGAGAAACTGATCTGGCTTTTTGGCAAATGATGTTTATTAAATGCTACAAGAAAATAATTTTTTGGCCATCATTTTGGTGTTCAGGATGAAAATATTCTTTAGAATCCTTTTTGAACCTATAGATACCTACTATGAAATTCAGGGCTGCAGTACATGAATTAATCTCCTGTCCCCTTGCTCTTAAAATATTAAAATACTGTTAAGCTTTCCACAGAACTTGGAACTATAACTGTGCAATGCATACATAAAACTAATTGGCAGTGAAGTGTTGCTTTAGGCTTACAAACACTGTCTTTTTTACTTCTGGGGCCTGGATTTATTCCAGCTTAATCCAACTAAAAATTGTTGTCTTGAAAAGTTTGAGACCGCCTTGAAACGGGAGAATCTGTAGTTGCTTGCCTAAACATCTTTGCTTGTCAAAGGAATTAGTCCAAATACTCTCAGTGTTGGTTGTCGCCTTATGCAGCGGTAGAGGGCAGAATCAAAGCTGACTGCACAGTAGAGTAGGGACTAGCCCTCACTTTTAGAAGACAAACTCAGTTGCGAGATGCTTCCAAAGGTACTCCCTGTGGCCTGTAAAACAAAGATCGAAACTCATCTGCAAGTTCATATTCAACAAGATAATATTATGAACATTTAACTACTGCAGAGAACTATAACAATAGGTTAGATAGATCTTCCTTTTTCAGGGAAGGTTGGATCTAGCCCTTTGAAGAAGGGGAAATTTTCAGGTAAACAACCACAAATCCTCCTATTTTTTCCTCAAATCCACCATATGGGATTTTATCAATAGCAACAAAATTCCTAGGGAAGGAACAAAATAATATCACTGAGAGGAAAGGTTCTAAGGAATCATCATAACAAGTGGAGTTCCACAGAGGTCTGTTTTGGGACAGGCTCTCCAATATTTTCATCAACGATTTAGATATTGGCATTGAAAGTACGCTTATTAAGTTTGCAGATGATACCAGGCTGGGAGGAGTTACAGCTGCTTTGGAGGATAGGGTCATAATTCAAAATGATCTGGACAAATTGGAGAAATCGTCTGAGGTAAAGAGGATGAAGTTTAATAAAGACAAATGCAAAGTGCTCCACTTAGGAAGGAACAATCAGTTTTACACATACATAATGGGAAGCGACTGTCTAGGAAGGAGTACGGCAGAAAGGTATCTAGGGGTTATAGTGGACCCAGGGCTGGATTAAGGGGGGGCGAGCCGGGCAGCTGCCCGGGGCGCCAACCTATGGGGGACACCTGGTTGAAGTGGAAAGGGGCACTGTTCACCTGGGGGTGGGGCCGCGCATACGCCGCGTGCCCGGGGGCAGGGCCGCGCATGTGCCGCACGCCCGCTGCCCGGGACACAAGTATGGCTCGGTCCGGCACTGAGTGGACCACAAGCTAAATATGAGTCAACAGTGTGATGCTCTTGCAAAAAAAGCAAACATGATTCTGGGATGCATTAACAGAAGTGTTGTGAGCAAGAAATGAGAAGTCATTCTTCCGCTCTACTCTGCGCTGGTTAGGCCTCAGTTGGAGTATTGTGTCCAGTTCTGGGCACCGCATTTCATGTGGAGAAATTGGAGAGGATCCAGAGAAGAGCAACAAGAATGATTAAAGGTCTAGAGAACACCTATGAAGGAAGACTGAAAGAATTGGGCTGGTTTAGTTTGGAAAAGAGAAGATTGAGAGGGGACATGATAGCAGTTTTCTGGTATCTAAAAGGGTATCACAAGGAGGAGGGAGAAGAATTGTTCTTCCTGGCCTCTGAAGATAGAACAAGCAGCAATGGGCTTAAACTGTAGCAAGGGAGGTTTAGGTTGGACATTAGGAAAAACTTCCTCTCAGGGTGGTTAAACACTGGAATAAATTGCCCTGGGAGGTTGTGGAATCTCCATCTGTGGAGATATTTAAGAGTAGGTTAGATAAATGTCTATCGGGGTGGTCTAGACGGTACTGGGTCCTGCCATGAGGGCAGGGGACTGGACTCAATGACCTCTTGAGGTCCCTTTCAGTCCTAGTATTCTATGATTCTATGATTATGGCGTGATGGATCCAGCTGCCAAAGGCTGCATCAGGAGATAATTGATTATCAATCCCTGCATACATTTACCAAGTTGCAGCTTTACAGATTTTATTGTAAAGGGCCTGCCCTTTCCCAGTCCATGATGCTGCCAGTGCTCATACTGAGTGAGCCCTGGTGCACAATGAATCCTTTGTCCCGTATGCTTGTAGGGATCAGAACGTGCAGGTCTAGCACCCAGGGCTATGGGCAACATGGATCTCTGACATTCACTTGCTGCCAAAAGGGGAAATGAATGAAGTAGCATCTTGCCAGTCAAGCTCAGGCTGCACAGGAAGTCCTATTGGAGCACTGAAGGCCTGAAGCAGCTCACTCCAACCACAGAAAGTGAGCCATGTGAGCCATCTGAGCAATTGTGCAACTCTCTGCTGCCACTCTGTTAGGCTCTACTCTTTCCTGCTTCCTGCATTCCACATCCAGACCTCTTCCTGACCCCTGCACTGTCCCCTTGTTCCAGATCTGGTGCCTGCCTGTACACCTCACTCCTGACCATTGGCTACTATTCTTGTCTCTCATTTCTGATTCTGACTCAATCCTTGGCTCTGGCTTTTGGTATCTGACTCTGGCTACACCCCTCAGCTTTGATTCCTGGTTTGATTCCGACTCCATCCTGGCTCTGGTATTTTGCAGCTGTCTCTGGCTCTGACTCCAACCTGGATGCCTGCTTCACCCACTAGATCACACTCCTGATTAGGGTTGCCACCTTTCTAATTGCTGATAGCTGGACCCCTTGCTCCTACCACTACTCTGCTTCTTCCCTTGAGGGCGTGCTCCCTTCTCTGCCTTATCTCTTGAGGCTCTGCTCATTCTCTGCCCCCAAGGCTTGTTCCTCTGCCTCCCTCTCCACTTTGCTCCCTGGATTGTCTCTTCCTCCCTCATTTCCCCAGCAGGGCTCCCTGTGCTCCAGGGCTGGGTTGGGAGCTGCTGCAGCCTGACATGGAGCCTGCCTACTGAGCAGGGGCTGACATGGGTTAATGACCAGATGGCTCCCCCTGCCTTACAGTATCTGGACTCTTGGTATCCACATCTGAGTGGACATTAAGAGGTCCCCTTCTTGACCAGACTTTTTGGTTAAAAACTGGGCACCTGGACAATGAAGCCAGAAAGCTGGACAGACAACCCTACTCCTGCTCTGATCAGTAGCCAGTTTGCCTATGTCCCAGTTCCTAACAACCCTTCACAAAAGCACCAGCATAGCCACTGCGAGACTGAAGATTTTGATGCCTTCTAATCTCTTTTTCTTGAATAAAATAAGACCAGAAAAACTGGTTTTCTCATGCTGCCAATTATTTTCAGACAAGCCTTTAAGGCTAATCCTATATCCAGCAAATGCCATAGCTTCTCCTTTGGGTGAGAAGTACATGGACAAAAAGAAGGCAATGAGAGGTCTTACGCTTGATGAAAAACCTAGCTTACTTTTGGAATGAAAGTGCAATCCGCTCTCCAAACCACCATGTTTTTGTGAAAGATGCAGCAAGGTGGATCAAGTGACAAAGCTTATTTCATAGATTCATAGGGTGCCCGCAGTAAAGCATTGAACACAATGTTCAAATCCCAAGATAGAACTCTGTGCATCATAGGAGTACTCAACAGCTGCACTTCTCTAATGAAGCAACAATTGTCCTCATTGTAGAAAATGGAAGATTTTTCTGGATAACTCAAAATTGCAGACAGTAGAGAAACATGCTTTTTCCAGGTACTGTATTAGCCAGTAACCTAAAACTGATTCATATTAAAACTCCATGAGACACTTGGCCTACATGATACTGAATAGGTGTCTCTCTACATCAAGCTCTGAATGTAGATTAGATGCTTGAGAAAGCCACCTGTTGCTTTTCTTCCCAATGCTAACAGTGCTAAAGACCAGTGGAGTAACAATTTTGCTCAAGAAACTTCCTTTCAAATACCAAGCTTCGAGGTTTTATTTGCCTGGATCCTGGTAAATAAAACTGGATGGTGGGATAACAAATCTGAACTCTGATTCAAGAACAACGGTGACTCCACTGAGATGTTCATGAGGTCAGGAAACCTTCTTCGGCAATGGGGGCAGTAAGATCATTTCCTCAATCATCTTTCTAATCTTCTGCATTACCTTAGTGATATTGGGGAAAAGCATAAAGTAAGCCCTTTGGCCATTAGAGTATCAGGGCAACTATGTCTAGGGCTCCTGACCCCTTTTCCCTGCAAATTATCAGGGAACCTTTTGGTTTTCCTTCAATACAAAAAGAACGAGAATCAGAATTCCGAATTTTTGAGGATCAATCAGAATGATTTGTTGTGAACACTTCATTGTTGGATCAATTTTCCCACTGCTCAGCCAGTTGGCTTTCACATTATTAGTGTCCTTGATATGCAAGGGCCTGACAGATTGTAGATGGGCCTCTGCCCACTGCATGATGGAGATCCCATGAGCTCAGACCAGTCTCATGGTTTACATATACCATTGCCAATGGATTTGGTCATTACCAGAATATGACTGTTTGGCAATGCTGGGGTCAGTTGTTGAAAAGCATACTTTATTGCCCACAGATTTAGACAGTTCATGCCTTTCTTTTGCTCTGAGAACTGTGTCCCTGGGGCCACCAACTTCTTGGAGAACACCCCCTGGCTTTCAGATGGTCATCTGTTATGATGACCTCTCTGGCTCTGCCCAGGCCATCCCTCCTTGGAATCTGTCTGTGGACTCATCCACCATGCCAAGGATTTCAACACAAATAATGAAAAATTCAGAAAAGGGCAGTGAAAAAGCAGCAGGAAACTCTAGAGAGTTCTCATATTCTTGCCGAAGGCATTATATGATAGTCTAGTGGGACACTTCTGAGAGTACCAGTTCAGAGAGAATTGCTCAGAGACCGAGCTGCCACAGCCGAAGACAAGGGTTTCTCCACTATGAGGCACACCAAAGCAGTCAAAAGGAGAACTTCCATTTTACCACACTTGCTAACAAGAAGTCATACAAGCAATTCCCTCAAGCACTCCAGTTCCCCTGTATCACCACCGGTAGTATTCCAGGATGAGTGATTATGAAAACCAGTATCCCCACTTAAAGGTTCTTCTGATGCAAAGGACCAGCCATGTTCCTAGGTCAATATATGACTTAGATCTTACTCAAAATACATGCTTTTGGCCAATTCTTCTTAACTAAACTAAAATTTATTAAAGAAGAAGAGAGTATTTGTTATCACATTAATAGATGAGCCCCTGATGGTGAAGCTGATGTGGTTAGGTCCTGTAACAGTGTCACTTATATAGCTATGTGGACAGATTGGCAATGTGGTTTCTTGCAGGGATAGGTTCCTGGGATAGTGTTTCTGTGGTGTGGTGCATGGCTACTGGTGAGTATTTGCTTCAGGTTGGGGAGCTGTCTGTAGGTGATTACCTACAGACAGGCCTGCCTCCCAAGGTGTGTGTGAGTGAAAAATCATTTTCCAGGATAGGCTGTACATTGTCAGTGATGCTCTGGGGGAGTTTTAGCTGGGGGCTGTAGGTGATAGCCAGTGGTTTTCTGTTTTTTTCTTTGTTGGGTCTGTCCTATAGTAGGTGAATTCTGAGTATTCTTCTGGCTCTGTCAACCTATTTCTCCACTCAGCCAGGGTATTTTAGACAGTGGATCAGGTGATGTGTGCTGGATGGAAGCTAGAGGTGTGTAGGTAAGAATAGCTGTCATGAGGTTTCTGATATAGGATATCATTTATGCAACCGTCATTTATTTGTATTGTAGTATTCAGGAAGTGGATCTCTTGTGTGGACTGCCATAAAAATGTAGGCATAGTGTGTGGCCTTGGGGTATTTGTGCCCAAATCTGAAATGGTTGTGGGTGAGGACAAAGTCACAAAGCTCAGATACCAGGTATGCCATGCCATCATTGGGTATACTGTTCCTGACATTTTGTATCATCCTTTTGTGGAATATTGGTGTAGAAAGTTTCTACTTCCATGGTGGACAGGATGGTCAATGATGCCCTGTAGTTTCCTCAGGAAGACAGTTGTGTCTCAAAGGTAGTTAGGAATGCTGATTGCGTAGGGTCTGAGGATAGAGTCCACATAGCTGGACATCTCTGCTGCAAGAGTGCCAATACCTGAGATTACAGGTTGTCCAGGATTTCCATGTTTATGGATCTTAGGTAGAAGATCTAGGGGTGTGTCTGTGTAGATTTAGTCCCATGTTATTACAGGGAGTTTCTTGAGCAGATGATGTCGTTTCTCTTGGTACTCCTCAGTGGGACCAAATGTAAAGTTTGTATTTCAAAGTTCTATCTTAACTAGCTTTGAATGGCCTTCATTACCATTTACATACATTTCTTACATGCCTGTAGAGGTTGACTACGGGTCATTTGGCTTGGGATTATTTAACCCTTTCTGGCCATGTTTTTGTGGTACAAGATTTGTTACAACTACATAATAGTGGTATCAACAATGCTTTTTATGGTCATATTATAATCAGATAATGTCATGCCTATGTAGACTACTCATTAGAGTTAGGGATGTCAACGTGTAGTCAAATACATAATTAACCAATAAGCCTGTGCTTATCCTGCCTCTGTATCAGAGGCAGTAGTTTGGGGTGGCAGGCGAAGCTGCTCTGCACCAGGAACTGGTTTTTAATTTGGGGACTATCAAACAATTGTGTAACTGATAATATTTTGTGCAGATACATGCCTATTCAATTAATCACTATCTAACACAGTGGTCCCCAACCATTAGAGGCTGCCGGGCACCAGGGGGCGTGGCCATTCGCCTGCCGGGCACCAGAGGGTGGGGACACTTGCATGTCCGGGGGCGGGGCCCCCGCCATAGCCACGTGCTTGGGGGCGGCCCCCCCCCAAGCACCGCGCGCCCGGGGCCGGCACTCCTCCCAAATGAAGCGCCGCATGCCCGGGGCCGGCGCCCCCTCCAAGCGCCATGTGCCAGGGGCCAACGGCCCCCCCCCAGGTGCTGCACGCTCAGGGCTGGCACCCCCTTCAAGCACCGCACACCCAGGGCCAGCGCTCCCCCAATGCGCCACGCGCCCAGAGCACGGGCGGCCAATTCGCGCCACTCCCAGGGCCGGCACTCACTGTGCGCCATGCACCCAGGGCCGGCTCTGACATCATGCATGCGCCATGTGCCCGGGGCCAGGTCAGCCCCGAGCACTTGGCGGGCGCACACAAATGCCATAGCACCCGCGGGCACCGTGTTGGGGACCACTGATCTAACACCTCTAATTAGAGTGCCTACTATTAGCTCATGCACTTTCTCAGGACAGTAGTTCCTGATCTGATCTTGTTCCATCTTTTGGCTGGCAGAAAGATTTTGTGGCTCTTTGCATCAAGGTTTGGATAACTGACTGAATTGCTCGAGTAGATCATCTTTTGATGAAACTCTACCGGAAATTCAGGTAAAGATACACCTGTATCTCCTTCTGCTTGAGAAAAGCTTCCAGAAAAACAAGGTCTTTTGTAAGGACTTGAGGTATGGATGACATTATGAAAGGCAGAACTTTGTATTGAAAATGATCAGTCCCATGTGTGAATTATAGAACTTTCTTGTGCACCTAGTGAACTGACCCATGAATATAGCCTTCTCAAACAGTGATTTGGAATCTTTAAAAATTCTAGGATATACACTTGTAGAACCCTATCAAGGGCTTATCTGTCCAATGAAAGGAGAGGCTACTGGTCCTTGAATTTTAAGAGTCTCCCACATGGGTGTTGCTCATCAGAACTCTCCTGAATGTAGGCAGGCATTGTTTCTAGTGATTAATTGTGTGTTACAAGAAAATTGGTCTCTCCCTTTTCTAGGTTTAGACACGTTCTGTTTGCTTTTCATGTAGTCTAGCCTTCCAAACTTACTGGAGCAGCCACAAAAAGAATATTTAAATCTGTAATAAGGCCTGCTATTCCTCTTCCTGGATTTGGAGCTGGGGGAGAGTAGTAAGGTTGGAATTTCTTTTTTGGTTTTGTTATTTACCTGAAGATTACACCACCACTTTGTTTCTGACCTTCTGAGTATTTTGAAACCATGATCATGATTTTGGCCTTTATATTGCCCTTTCAGGTGTTGTAACCAGATGCACTATCTGGTCACCACATTGGAGGCCTCAGCACATGCTGAAAACATCAAAACATCTCTGGTTGTGTTGGTTATGCTTGCTGAAGCCATTGAGATGTTTTTTCAACTCTGAATCTAAGCACAATTTCTTTTTTTTTGGAAGTCTAGGCCAGTTCTAATCTTGTAAACTATTGGGCCAGAGTTAAAACCTTCAGAGAGGAAGATTTAACTTCAAACATATCAAGCAGTGATATTTTCTTTCTGTAGTTGATAGATTCTTTCAGGAAAGATCCCCTTCTGTTGGGGGAGCAGTGTCTTTGACAAGTGCTAAAACAGTCCTGTCCACGTTGGGAAGAAACACAAAATCTGCTTTACTGTGCTGAACGTGAAGAATATTTTTGGCATGTCTGAATAATCCATACACTTTTCTGGTGTCTCATTTGTACTTAATTACTCTTTCCAAAAAGACATGAAGAGGAATGCGTGATTCAGATTCTTCCAATTTCTTTGTAATTACTGTACCAATCCTTTCTTCTTGCTCCTTAATATATTTTAATGGGTTTATCTAACAGCACACTTAAAGTAACTAATCACCTTTTGTAACATCTTTTCAAATCGGATCAGTTGGAAAAAAGATCCTTTTGTTTTGCTTCATCCTGTAATTCAGACTCTGAGACTGAAAATTCACACTCCCATTGCGAGGAAGATCCTGACTTTCCCCTTGACTTCTTTTTTCCCTCTCTTGAACTTTAACTGTCTAGCCTTCTTTAAAGCCAATGAAGATGAGGAGGAAAAAGAATTAAATAATGAACATAAAGAACCAGATACAAACAATTCCATTGCTTTATTATGTTTTTTCTTTCCATGCATGAAAACTTGTAAGCAGAGCCTTTACCCCTGGCACCCTCTGGTGATGACTGACCAGGCAGATGAGGTGGCTGGAGTGCTTAAGCCCTGTTGTACACCAGTGTTCTCTCTAAGCTGCATGGCAGCACAGCTTCATGGGTGATTAATCAGCCTCGCCCAGTCAGAGGCTCAGGACTCCACGCACAGAGCTGACTGACATGGCAGTGCTGATTAATCATCTGTGAAGCTGTGCTGCCACACAGCTTAGAGGGAACACTGCTCTACATTCGGAGTTTAGGTCCAGTTTAGCTGCATAAGGTTAATTTTCTGAACAATTAGTCCACACCACCAAGCCCGTTCCATCACCTATAAGGGCTGCTGAAGTCGATTTCAGTACTCCTGGTTTTCACAAAATTTGATTTAGCATGGTCGAATTTATGGTAGCATAGACCCAGCATCGCAAAAGTTGATGTTCGTCACCTCTGGGAGGCTCCCCACAGTGCCCCATTGTGATTGCCCTGGCCAGAACTTAGAATCATAGAACAATAGAACTGGAAGGGACCCCGAGAGGTCATTGAGTCCAGTCCTCTGCCCTCACAACAGGACCCAGTATCACCTAGAACATCCCTGATAGATGTCTATCTAACTTGCTCTTAAATATCTCCAGAGATGGAGATTCCACAACTTATTCCAGTGTTTAACCACCCTGACAGTTAGGAACTTTTTCCTAATGTTCAACCTAAACCTCCCTTGCTGCAGTTTAAGCCCATTGCTTCTTGTTCTATCCTCAGAGGCCAAGAAGAACAATTTTTCTCCTTCTTCCTTATGACACCCTTTTAGATACCTGAAAACCGCTATCATGTCCCCTCTCAGTCTTCTCCTTTCCAAACTAAACAAGCCCAGTTATTTCAATCTTCCTTTATAGGCCATGTTCTCTAGATCTCTCTGGAACTTACACCTCTATTGCTCTCCAGATGAACAGGAAAAGCCCTGGGAAAGTTTGAATTTCATTTCCTGTGTGGCCAGCATTGCAAGCACACCTTAGAGCAGGCAGCACACCCGAGCAGCACATGTGGCCATGAGTTCCAGTTCCTTGGGGAGCAAAAGAGCGCCCGCATGGAGTGTTCAGGAGATCTTGGACCTTAGAGGAGAGGAATCTATTCTCTCGGAGTTCTGAAACAGCAAAAGAGATGAGGTAATATCTTTTATTGACTCAACTTTGATTGGTGAGAGAGTTAAGCTTATGCGCTATACACGGAGGTCTTCCTCAGATTGAGGAAAGGTACTCAGAGGGTCACAGCTAAATATAAGGTTGAACAGATAATTTAGTATAAGCAGTGAACACATGTTTGAAGGGGCCAGGAAGAACTATTTAGCTTGAAAGCTTGTCTATCTCACCAACAGAAGCTGGCCTAATAAAAGATACTGCGTCATCTACTTTGTGCCTCTAATATCCTGGGACTGACATGGTTATACCACCACTACACACAATTTGGAGAGAATTTGTGAATTAAAGAAAAGACTGTGCTTTATACCACAGCATGTATGTTGGATTTTGAACCTTTATAAAAGATATAAGTAGCAAAGAGCTAAGTCTCAATGTTGGGACCAATGCTTAGTGAAGAAAGCAAGAGTGAGAGAATCACTACATAGTTCAGGACCCTATGGATAGCATAGGGAATAATGTAGGAGATTGGGGTGGAAGAACAATTTCAATTTGCTAGCTGGTTAAAGAAGGAATATATTTAATACTATTGTCTGCTCGCTGACTTCTACCAAATTAAAACACCATGACCTCAATTTGTATTCCTTCCAATAACATTCCATCCCTTTTTTTGCAAAAAAATATTAGAGGCAGCAAACAGGATGCATGAGAGTATATGTCTGAAGGGCATTTCCTTTCTGTAAACTCCTGATAGAGGTATTTGTCCTCAAAATTCACTTGTGCTTTCAGGCCTCCTGGACACACAATAGTTATTCTAGATGTTCCCCTTACAAAACAGAGAAAAACTATGAAAAATGCACAAAGTTCATTCTTGGTTGGTAATCTGTTTGTATTACAACCAGCTGTCAGCAACTGCGGAACCTCTTAAAGTGCAATATTACCAGGTTAACAAGGTAGAAGAATCATTTTAGCCATACTATTTTTAAAATAGCATTGAAAATCATGTGGAAAAATACAGAATTTAACTGTCTGTTGCTATCAAATAGATGCATGTATGTAAAGTGCTTTTACTCCTTCAAGTCCCCTTAAAATTTCACTCCTTTAAAAATGCCTAGTAAGCCCCATCTTCTTTTTTGTCTGTTCATTGTCTAAATAGGACTCTATAAGGCTACATCTACACTGGCATGATTTTCCGGAAATGCTTTTAATGGAAAAGTTTTCCATTAAAAGCATTTTCAGAAAGCGCGTCTAGATTGGCAGGACGCTTTTCCGCAAAAGCACTTTTTGCGGAAAAGCGTCCGTGGCCAATCTAGACGCGCTTTTCCACAAAAACGCCCTGATCACCATTTTTGCGATCGGGGCTTTCTTGCAGAAAACAAATCTCAGCAGTCTACACTGACAAAAGGGACTTTTGCCCAAACAGGAGGAGCATAGTATTTCCGCAAAAGCACTGACAATCTTACATGACATCGTCAGTGCTTTTGTGGAAATTCAAGCGGCCAGTGTAGACAGCTGGCAAGTTTTTCCGCAAAAGCAGATGATTTTGTGGAAAAACTTGCCAGTCTAGACAGCCTAAATGTTACTCTTGCTGACTAGTAGTTACTCTTGTAAATGATAGAAAATTAGGGTAGGAGGAGACCTCAGGAGATCATTAGTCCAATCTTCTGCTCAAAGCAGGACTAAATCCAACTAAATAATCCCACCAGGGCTTTGTCAAGCCTGGCTCAATGAACGTCTAAGAATGGAGATTCCATCATGTCCCTAGCAACCCATTCCAGTGTTAACCATCCTCCTATAAATAGTTTTTTCCTACTATCCAACCTAGACTTCCCCAACTGCAACTTGAGACCATTGCTCCTTGTTCTCTCATCTGTCACCACTGAAAACAGCCTAGCTCTACCTTCCTCATAACCTCCTTCATAAGTTATCAGATCCCCCCTCGCTCTTTTCTTCCTTAGACTAAATAATACCTATTTCCTCAGCCTCTCCTTATAAATTATGTGTCACAGCCCCTTAATCATTCTCATTGCCCTCTGCTGGACTCCAATTTGTCCACATCCTTTCTATAGTGGCATGCCCAAAATTCTGTAGCAATACTCTAGATGATATGTGGCCAGTGTCAAATAGAGGGGAATAATCACTTCCCTTAATCTGCTGGCAATGCTCCTACTAATGAAGCCCAATATGCTTTTGGCCTTTGCAATAAAGGCACATTGTTGACTCATATCCACTCATATTGTCATCCACTGTAATCCCCAACCCTTTTCTGCAGAACTACCACTTAGCCAGTCAGTCCCCAGCCTGTAGCCATACATGGGATTCTTCTGGCCTAAGTACAGGGCTCCGCACTTGTCTTTGTTGAACCTCATCAGATTTTTTTGGCCCAATCCTCCAATTTGCCTGAGTTACTCTGGATGTATCCCTACTAAGGATGTTAAGTAGCAGATAAATGACTAATTGTGTACTCGATACAATTTGTATCGAGTACACAATTAGCAGATAAGGAGCTGCTGCGGCTCTGCAGTTTAAATGTAGTAGGAGCTGGGTGGGCAGGCAGCCTAGTTTCGACTACATTTAAACTGCAGATCTGCGGCGGGGGTAGTTCCAGGATCCAGCAAAACCTTGGGGCACTCTACTTGATACCAGTTGCCAACTAGACATTGAGCCATTGATCATTATCCATTGAGCGTGATGATCTAGCCAGCTTTCTATCCAAGGTGTAGTCCTTTTATCCAATCCATTCTTTCATTTGTTGGCGAGAATATTGTGGGAGACTGTATCAAAAACTTTATTAAAGTTAAGGCATATTATGTCCACTGCTTTTCCCATAGCCACAGAGCCAGTTACCTCATCCTAGAAGGCAATCAGATTGGTCAGGCATGACTTGCTCTTGGTGAATACATGTTAACCGTTCCTGATCATCTTCCTTTCCTATAAGTGCTTCAAAATAGATTTCTCGAGCACCTGTTTCATGAGTTTTCCAGAGAGTAAAGTGAGGCTGACTGGTCTGTAATTCCCCAGATTCTCCTTCTTTCCCTGTTTTAAAGATGGGCATTACATTTGCCTTTTTTCAGTTGTCCAGGATCAACCCTGATCATCATGAGTTTTCAAAGATAACGGCCAATGGCTCTGCAATCACATCAGACAATTCTTTCAGCACCCGCAGCTGCACTGCATTTGGCCCTATGGGTTCATGCATGTCGAGATTTTCCAAATAATCTTGAACCTGTTCTTTCAC
The DNA here is from genome assembly GCF_052426305.1 of Pelodiscus sinensis. NCBI lineage: Eukaryota > Metazoa > Chordata > Testudines > Trionychidae > Pelodiscus > Pelodiscus sinensis. The sequence goes on along the minus strand of NC_143064.1, from coordinate 23,668,310 downwards.
CACTTAGGCTGTTCACCTCCTCCCCATGCTGTGCTGCAATGTGCAGCAGTCTGGGAACTGAACTTGTCTGTGAAGACCAAGGCAAAAAAGCCTTGAGTACTTCAGCTTTGTCCACTATCATCTGTCACTATGTTGCTTCCCCTATTTGGTTGGGGGTACGTCTACACTGCAGTGTTATTTCGGAAAAACTGACGTTATTCCTAAATAACATATTCTGTGTCTATGTTACAAGAAATTTTTTCGACTTAATGTCAAAATAATGTCAAGCTGGAGGACTTCTTACTCCAACTCCGGTAACCCTCTGTAGTGGGTCAGGGTGGCTGCACACTGACCCTGAGCGGGAGGCATCTCTCCCTGAGCCCTGGTGGACAGCACCTGGCTCCAACAACTCACCTGACCAGAAGCCAGGGGGCGGGGCTGGAGATATAAGAGGCTTGCCTGAGAGGCCAGTCAGGGCCAAGTGGCCTGAGGAGCCAGAAGCCTTCCCCACACACCCAAGCAGGGAGCTGGGCCTGGGAGAAGCTGAAGACTGGCCTGGGCCGCTGGGTCCACACCTAGATGACAGACTGGAAGAACTGCTTTCCTGGCTGGGGGTTCCAGAGCACCGAAGCCCAGAGAACCTGCACTGGACACAGGTACCACCTGAGGGGGAGAGTGGAACAAGCCCCGGGGAAGCCAACCACCATTGGGCTGAGACAGAACCAGGTCAGCGTATTGTGGTACGGATCCCCGCTGACACAGCCGCAGAGTGCTCTGCTACTACTAGGGCCTTAGGCCAGCATGCAGTGGAGTGGGTGGGCCTGCGTCCCCCCTGACACCCCGCTCTTGGGTGGCAATCTTCCCCCTCGGCTGTTACTGAACAGCAGCCTGAACCTGCTGGAATGTGGCCTGAGCAAGGGGATCCAGCCAGGCACTCATGTGAAAACTGTTTAACTGTTTGTTTGCTGCCCCACCCTGAACAAGGGTTTTGGCCGCTGAACTGTTTTGCCTGTCACCCGCCCTGAACTAAGACCGGGCTCTGAACTGTCTGTTTGTTTGGTGCTCCACCCTGAGCAAGGGCTTGGACTCTAGACTGTTTGCTTGCTGTCCCGCCCTGAACTAGGGGTCTGGGCCCAGAACTATTTGTTTACCGTCCCACTCTGAGCAAGGGCCTGTGATCTGGACCATTTATTGGCCATGAAGAGATGAAAGCCACTGTTAATTCCCCAAAAGACTAAGCAGGGGGTAGTGGGTCAGGGTGGCTGCTCACTGACTCAGAGGAGGAGGCGCCCCCCCGAGCCCAACAGGCTTACACCCTCATTGTATGAGGCGGAAGGGAAGTCGGAGGAAGAGGGCTCTTTCTTGGGCTTCCTGCTGTGTAGATAGCACCAAAAGCCAAAACAAGCTATTTCGACTTAAGCTACGCAATTGATGTAGCTCAAGTTGTGTTGCTTATTTCAGCTTTAGCCCTGCTGTGTAGATGTGCCCTGAGGGATCCACACTTTTCCTGACCATCTTCCTGTTACCATACCTGTCAAAACCCTTCTTGTTACCCTTTATATCCCTTGCTAGTTGCAACTCCAGTTGTGCTTTGGCCTTTCTGATTACACCCCTGCATGCTCAAGCAATATTTTTATATTCCCCTCTAATTATCTGTCTAAGTTTCCACTTCTTGTAAGCTTCCTTGTTGTGTTTAAGATCACTAAAGATTTCTCTGTTGAACCAGTCTGGTTGCTTATCATATTTGCTATTCTTGCTGCACATTGGGATGGTATGGATGGTAAATAACCCCAGTCACAATGGAAGGGCAACAGAATTGCAACCGAGTGCTCAATGTTCATGCTCAAAGTAGTCTCCTTGAGATGAATGATCAAAATACAAACAGTCTACCAGTTAGCATCCATGTGCATGATTATTAATAACATTTAGAACTGTCTAGCTATTTTGCATGTACAAAGTACATTAATAATAATATATATTTTATTTTAAAGTTAACAACATGCCAAGCACTTTATAGAAACATGCATGCCATGTAAATGAGTGCAGCATAAGTAATATCAGACAGACTAGCAGACAAGAGAGGTCCATCTCTGCTCTAGATAAATTAATGGAGGTCATGCCCATCAATACTTATTAGCCAGAATGGGTAGGAATGGCGTCCCTAGCCTCTGTTTGTCAGAGACTAGAAATGGGTGACAGGAGAGGGATCATTTTGTGATTACTTGTTCTGTTCATTCCCTCCGGGGCATCTGGCATTGGCCACTGTTGGAAGACAGGATAGTGGTCTAGATGGACCTATGGTCTGACCCAGTATGGCCATTCTTATGTTCCTATGCTCTCTGAAGAGTTCATGCTCTAAGGACCTGATTCCATTACCCTTGTGCACTTCGGATATTATTCAGATGAACAGTTCAATAGATTAAAGGAGTCAGATTCGTGTACTGTAGTACTTTTCAAAGGATTCTTTCAAAAAGTTTGTTTCTTTCTAAATGTTTCTTTGGTTTTGTTAAAGATTAGAATGAGGATATGCTTTCTGCTTGTACCTAGCAGTTAGAAAGGATGTTGTATGTAGTACGTAAGTCCACAAGAATTCCTTTACTACTAATTTATTTCCATTTGTTGTTAAGTATTACCAGAAACGAGTTCTGGTTGATGATAAAATGTTTATTTAAAGTTTTGTACTGAAAATCATGTTGGGATTTGACTCTCAAGAGTGTTTTGAAGACAAAAGTACAAAGAGAGTTCTTAGGGGATGACTTCAGATTTAGTAAACCAAATATGAAACTAAGAAAATATGGTACCAATAGATTTGCATAATATTATGCTGATCAAAAACCTCCTTAATCTTTGATATAACTAATAAGGGAAAGTAGTGGAAACCAAAGTTTATTTATTAGAATTTAGGGGAATTTGGCCGTGATGCAGTCAATTGGAAAAAGTACACAGGAGCAGTGTTCCTTGTAAGCTGTATGCTTATGCAGCCACTCAGGAGAGACTCAAATGCTGCCCAGTAGATTAGCAGAGTGTTCGCAGCTAGGTTTTTTGTTTCTAGTGGTGATGCATATTTGCACATGCTTCGGTGCACATAAAAATTATTCTGCATATGGATGGACAAGATTAGAGGGAACATTGTACGGGAGACTGCATTTCCAAAAGTTTTAATGAAAAGTGTGTAAGCAAACCAGGAATGAGAGCTGCCAGACACAGAACTAGATGCACAAGGCAATTTAGATGATACAAAAACAAAGGCCAAAATTTGTGTGACCTCATTTGCGTGTCCCTCCTGTTCTCGTTTAACAATTATATGGTAGTGAAGTATACTCAGCAATTCAAAGGAACAGGCTGCTCATAGGCTAGCTGCAAATAATTTTAACTATATATTATATTTGTCATTAGAGCTAAGCAAATCAGTCATTATTAGTAATTTATTTCAGGAATAAATTTTTTTCTGCTTCAAGATTTCTGCAAGGAGATGATGATCCCCTGAAATCCATTCAGTGCTCTAAGTTTTTGATAAAAACCTCACATTTTTTTGTGAAAATTCAAAATTCAAGCTTTACTGCTTGATTGTGATTGGTTAAATAGGTCATGTGGCATTGTTTCTGTGTCTTGAGCTGGCAAATACACTAGCACTTCTGACAACTGTAATGCATGCACATTTTGAAATTGGTTTCTGTGATTACTAACATATGCAACATTGAAATTCACTTTTCAGGGACGTTTTTGCCAGTTAAATTTGATTATGCAGAGGTTTACAAAGAACAACAGAGCATGAGCGATGAGAACATGACTGAAGGTAATTAATTTAAATATACAATTCAATATCCTTGGATTTTCCCTCCCTCTATTAACACAGATCTTTGTATAGTTTTTTTTAAACTATTTTTCTTCAGGATCTCATCAATGTACACATGTTTATGAAAATGCCACAAAGCTAGCGCATATCACACAAAATACAAAAGAAAAATAAATCACATTTTCCAAGGAAATCAAACATTATATCTAAGAAGATGAGACTTTAAGTCACAGTAGCCATTATAACACATATGTAGTATGTATAAATTAAAGCTGGTACATCTCTATTGACTCAGTTTAGCTGCTTAAATGATACTATGCAGTAGTGGTATATTGGACCTGAACCCATTGGAAGGAACTCTGAGAACAGTCAGATATGGATCCAAACTTTGTGATTCTGTCCATCTCTAGCTCTAGGGTTTTAGGTTAGAAGAACCCTTTTAAGATTTAGAAGGCAATATCCAGTAATGGAAACTCTTTTCTGAACTTCATGAAGGAGCAAGTGGGGACAGGCAGATCAAATCTAGCAAGTCAAACACATAGCATTTGCAATATTTTACCAGCAATGGTGTGAAATGTCTCAGACACATAAGAAAAGGAAGAACCAGATTGAGGGTTTATGAAGCTTTCAATTATTTCCATTTGCAAAGCTAGTTAGAGAAACCCTTTTTTTCCCAAACAATATTTAATTAACTTTCCCTACTCCCCCCAGTTAAAGGGAAATCATTGCTATGTATTACTCTAGTGGTTGTCAGTCACAGAGTACTTCATGGTGACAGACTTCAGACCCACTTTTCCCAAAAGAACAAGTTCCACTTCAATTAAAGTGGAATCTTTGTTAGCGATATAAGACTTCTGACAGACCGCAGGGAAAACCTTATCAAAACCTTATCAATCAAACACACGTAGGGTGCATGTAAACTACACCACAGGTCAAAATAAGATATGCAATTTGATCTATGCAAGTTGCATATCTTATTTTGATCTTATTTCAAAATAGCTTATTGAATAAATAGATTGATTTTGAAATAAATCGCTATTCTGAAATGTCCCTTACTCCTTGTGGAATGAGGTTTACAGGGACGTTGGAATAGTGAGCTCATTATATTTTGAAATAACGGGCATGCTCAAAAGATGTAAAATAAGTGTTTTGGGATACATCCAGTATCCCGAAATAGTGCTGCAGTGTAGACGTAGCCTTAAAAGGCAGAGTTGTGCACATACATTGACTTGTTACAATTCTTTGTAAAACACAGGTATTTTGAGCCTAATTTGAGTAACATTTTTAAAAACTTTCTGATCTTTGGGTGGAATATGCTATAGAAAGGCAAATTTTGTGATGTGGGATGTCGCTGAATCCACATTTCAAAGTAGTAACTTCCGTTATGAAAGAAACTCCATAGCAAATCTGACTTTTGCAGACGATGTACCCATGAGCTTCTGGGTGAAAGCATGAAACACCCCAAAAACCAAGCCAGGAAACAAGTCCAAGCACAGAAAGAAAAATCCTAACAAGAATGTAATAAAAATAACAAAATCTCAGCAGCTAAATTACTGAAGTGTTTCATAGCCGAATGTAATGCTAAAACCACCCTTCCACAGCCTCGAGAAAAACCGTGTGTTTCAGCAATGAGAACTTGATGCACTGTATTTTCCAAAATGCCAAGAGCCAAGAATAATATAACATCACCAAGCAGACTTCAAAGCCCAGTCCCTCCACTCACTCCTCGCTCCTGTGCATCCCTTCAGTGCCAAAGCACACATGGATCGGAGGGCTCTGCTCAGCAGCTGCTCAGAATGTTTGACAGATTTCCCAGACTCGTACAGCACTTGTAAATGAAGTTTCCAAGAGAGGCAGAGGTTTGACCATACCGTTTGCAAGAACAAAAAAGTGTGAGAGAAGTTTGTTTATTGACTGAATGATGGATTTTGTACTTGGTTCCTGGAAAAATGCATCATTGAAATTGTGTAGGATCCTACATCAAGATATTTTCATATGGGACTCTAGCAGTTTACAGGAATCACATTAGGAAGGCTATTATTAACTTAGAAAAGATTACAAGCATTTTAGGAACCATTTACTTGGAGCAACAAAAGTATTAATTCAACACATTAATTGCCTCACATTATGAACTACTGTAGGTTAAGATAATTGAATGTGTCTCAGTCTTAAGAGTTACTGTATTTGAATGCCAGTAAATTCACGCAACAGTTACCATGTTTATACATTGTATTGTTTAATTAATTAATGTATAATAAAGAAAAAAATTGATATGCAACTATAACCAAGCATAAAACATCATTTATATATAAAGGTACAATAAAGATTTAGAAAATGGATAGAAAAAAGCAATAATCTAGGGTGTTAGTTGAAGTACGCCCCAGTCAGTGATAGGGCCAGTATGATTTTCTGGTGTTTAAGGGTGAAATTCTTCAATGTGAATTTGAAGGATGCTGAGGGCAGAGCAATTGAATGGAAGCTTATAAGGTACTAGCTTTAGTGAGATACTGGTATAAGTGAGAATGTGATATTGCTCTCAGTTTCTGCCTGTTCCTTCAGCTTTCTAGGCAAATAGATGAGAGAGCCAAGTTTAATGTCAGGCAAGGGGCACAGAGAAATCCTGGCAAGCAGTACAGAATGCTAATGATGGAATGCCATGTGAAGATATTATTCTATTATATAAATCTTACTATATAGTTTATAAATGTACTTCTGTCTGTCTGTGTGTCTATCTGTCTGAGTCAATTTGTTCAAGAACTCCTCCTAAATAGTAAGAGGTAGGACCATCACATTTGGTATGCAGTTTCATAATTTTAGTTAACATAATTTTAGTTATCATAACTAAAAGCAAGGTAAGGGTTTTACTGTGCCAGGACAATGGGATATGCCTGTAATTTGATTGTTTCTCCTGAAATGAAAAGGGAAGGATCTGGCATGAGGGACAGTTATACTGCAGAATGACCACAAGAGGGCAGCAAGGGGCCAGAGATGGGGACCAGAAAGAGAAAGGGACCGATATCTACTATATATTTAAGAGAGTTTGTCTGTTTGTATGTATGTCTCTGTGTGTGTCTGTCCTCCAGCTAGAATACATGCACCCCTCTCCTGGCTGTAACAACTGCAGGGGCTATGGATAGGCGCTTCTCACCAGGCCCTTAGCTGTTGCTGTGAGAGAGGGCCGGTGTTGTCCTGTCTACCTGGGCAGCCCACATACTGAACTCCTCATCTCCAGCTCCACCTCAGAACAATGATTTAAATGAAGAAAATCAAAACTTATTTGAGTTAAGGACTCAGTCAACACCTGGTAATAGTACTAGAAGTTTTATCCAGCGGTGGCAGGGTCCAGGTCTGGCCATGGGTAGGAGCATCACGCAGACTGCCCACCAGCTTTTCCCTAAGACCAACCTATGGCAAAGGCAGTGAACATGCAGGCCACATGCTAACTTTTCCTCAGAGCTGGCCTGGGGTGGAATGGGGGGCTGCACAGGCCACCCACTGGTTTCTCCTTGCCCTGGGAAATGCACAGTGGCTGGCAGCTTCTCCCTGGGGCAGGACAGAGTGATAGGAGCCATTCTTCTGGCCAATGGCTGCACCCCAGCATGGGGCACATGCTTCTCCCCAAAAGTCAATTGTGAGTATAACTGTCCCTGCTATCACACCCCTCCCTTTCTGTTTGATGCCAAACAATCACATTCCATGCACATCCTATTATCTCAGCACAACCAAACCCTGTCTTTTCTTTAAGCTATTATAAGAGGAAAGTGCATACCAAATTTGGTGGTCTTAGCTCTTATCGTTTAGGAGGAGTTCTTGAACAATCTGACTCACAGATGGATGGATGGACACACAGACACACAAACACTCAAACTCTCTAAAATAAACATTAATTGTAAAGAGTCAGGTACTCACATCTTCCTGTTGGCTTATTTTATGTATTATTTCTAATATTTTATACTAAAATGTAAAACCAAAAAATTAACTTGATTTTGTCAAAGCCATATATAACACCTACTCATCTTAGTACAGAGATCAGGTTTTCTTGACTGGATCAGGATCTGTTGTGATTATTTCAGTGAATGAAGGCTGGGATCAAAATTGAAAGTCAAATTCAGAATCAAGTGAGTGCCACATAATTTGGAGTTTGTAATAAAATATCCACTCCTCTCAGCTCATTTCCCATCCCCCATTCAGAGCTGTCAGACAGGAATGGGTTTCCACTGCAGATGGTCTCAATTGACAAGATTCAAATCTACATCTGAAGTTCAAACATGATATAGTACATAGTCTATTTGTTCAGTCTACTAAAATTAGCTTCAAAGTCCATATTCCTCCACAACACATATAGCCAACAGCATACTTTGTACAGAATTTCTGGATACCTGGTGACATTGCCATGAAGATACTAGGTCAAATGTTACTCCATACATAGCATTCAAGAGTCCATATCAAAGTTTGATAGGGTAGTCAGCAGTTAGGTTCACCCCTCCATCTCTAGTTTCACTGATGATGGAATTGTACACATTTCCCAGATATGATTTAACTTGGCTGTGGGTTTTGCCCCTTTTGGAGGGGTTTATAACTCAGCAATATGCTTTGTGGCTTGAATGTACAAGATTCAGGCCAAAAATCAAATTTGTTAAACAGAAGCTCGCAAAAATATTATTTTATTTTTCTTTCTATATTAAAATCAGTGTTAAAATGTGAAATACTTTAAATAATAGAAACCACATGATCTGTGAGAACAAGCAGGGTAAATGCAGAACCCAGCAGGAAGCAGGAAGTAACTTCCACTAAAGTCAAATGGAAGCTGAGTCCTTAGCTCAAGGCTGAATTTGGTTGCTTATTTTACGTTTTTAAAATATTGAGTACAGCATAAAAATTAGCATTCCCCCACTGATTAGAGTGACTCTCATGGAATTATGAGAATCTATGTAAAAATATGCTTTAAAAAAGATAAAGCCAACTTGCTTTAGGCCTAAAAATTAAGTTTTGCAATAAAGGATTTTACAAAACATTATATCAATGGAAATGCTTTGAAGAAATAAATTGAATAAATTAGTTTTGTATTGATTTATTTGTGTAGAGGGAAATGGCGTAGGGAGATTGGATTCAAGAACACACAATGAGTGTTGAAATACGTGAAATTCTGAAAAGTCTTGAAAAATTGGGCAAGTTCCATAGGATTGGAAGAAAGTTAATATTATACCAATATTTAAAGAGTTAGTGGGATGACCCAGGTTATCACAGGCCTGTCAGTGAGTCATCGATCCCAGGCAGAAAATGGGACTCAACAAAGAATTAAAAGAGAATTATAATTAATACTTATTAACATGGGCTTGAGAAAAACAGAGCTTGTCAAACTAACTTAGTAAGTTTTCTTGATAAGGTTACAAGTTTAGTTCATAAAGATAATAGAATTAATGTAATATTTTTAGACTTCTGTAAGACATTTCATTTGGTATCAGATTACATATTAATTAAGAAACTAAAATCAACATGGCACACATTACATGTATTGCTATTGGCCAACTAATAAATCTCAAAATGTAATAACAAACAAGAAATCATTATAGAAAAGATATTTTTCTAATGGGGTCCTGTAGTGCCCTAATCTATTTAGCATTTTATGAGTAACCTGGAAAAAAACATTCAATCATTACTGATAAAGTTTGCAGATGACACGAAGTTTTGGAAGATGTTTCCCTGCTTTGACAGAGTAGGTCCACAGAATTCATGATTTCTTTTATATGAGCACAGTCTACTGTATCTACCAGACAAAGTTTGCACCAGCTGAGAATTTGTAAAATTTGGTAAATGTATGCAAGGATAACCAAATTACAGCTTTACAGATCTCATAGTGAGGGGCGTGCCCTTTCCCAGATCACAATGGCACCACTGCTCATGCATTCTTTTGTGCACCAGTGTAGCCACTATGGGTAGATTAGGCTGATCGGCAAAGGGAAATGAAGCCGCGATTTAAATAATCGTGGCTTAATTTAAATTTAAATGGCTGCCACGCTAAGCCAACAAACAGCTGATCAGCTGTTTGTCGGCTCAGCGTGCTAGTCTGGACGCTCCCGCACCGACCTGAAAGCCCTTTATTAACCTCCCCGTTATGCCTCGTAGGATGAGGTTTACCGGGGAGGTCGATAAAGGGCTTTCAGGTCGGCAGGGGAGCGTCCAGACTAGCGTGGTGAGCCGACAAACAGCTAATCAGCTGTTTGTCGGATCAGTGCAGCAGCCATTTAAATTTAAATAAAGCCACGATTATTTAAATCGCAGCTTCATTTCCCTTTGCCAAACAAACAAATCTACGTGGATCTGTCAACAGAGCCATGTAGTTTAGATGTACCCTATGAGACTTATGATATAGATGCCTTAGCCCAAATTTTTTAAATTAAACTAGTAAGATGCTTGTTTTACACCATCAATTATTTTCAGACTAAATTGTAATTTCCTTACAATTATGATAGCGTCTCCTTTGGGTGAGGAGGAAGTGGACAAAAAAGAAAAAAGCAATGAGAACTCTTCCTCAATGAAAAAATCTTAATTAACGTACAGAATAAAGGTTGGGAGCCAGTTTCAAAACCACCTTTTCTGTGTGAATGATGCAGCAGGATGAAGTGACTCAAACTATTCTTTCTGAAGTGCTAGAGATAAAAAAGGTCTTTTAGATGGACAAGTTTCATAGGTTCAAAGAGCACCAGCATTAAGGCATTGAGCACAATGTTCAAATCCCCAAATGGAGCTTCATCCACCTTAGGATGAGTCAGTAGCTGTACTGATCTAATGAAGCAACAACTATCCTTATTGTCGTAAATGGAAGATTATCTGAATGTTCTCAAAATTGCAGACAATGCAAAAACATGTACTTTCCAGATATTAGCCTGCAGCCTGATATTGAAAGCATCTTGCAAAAACTCTAGAACTTTGCTTACATCATCCTGAATATGTGTGTCTCTACACCAAGCTTTCAATTTAGCCCAAATCCTTGAGTAAGCCTCATTTGTTGTTTTCCTCTTCAATGCTAACAGAGTTGCAAAGTAACCCTTTTATTCTACAAGCCTCTTTTCAAATGCTAAGATGCTAAATTTAACTTGCATGGATCCTAATGAAGAACTGGACCCTGGGAAAATAAATCTAGACTCTGATTCAGAAGCAATGGTGACTCTATTGACATATTCATGAGATCAGGATACCAAGACTACCTATGCCAATGGGAGGCCAACAAGATCACTTCCTTATACACCTTTATCAGCTTCTGCATTATCCTAAGGGTGAAGGGTACTGGGGTAAAAGCATCAAGTAACTCCTTTGATCATTTGAACAAGACAACTATGCTTAGCACTCCTGGCTCACTTTTTCTTGCAAAATATTGTGAGTTTTCTGGTTTGCCTAGGATGCAAAAAGAACCAGAATAAGAACTCTGGATTTTTTTATGATTAATTGGAATGATTTGTTGCAAAGATTCTATTCTGCCTAATTGATTTTCCTGCTGCTCAGCCAGTCAGCTTTCAAATTTCTAGTACAATTGATATACACAGTGCGTCCGACAGCCACTACAGGCCCCGGGGCAAGGTGGGGAGGAGCCGAGGCTGGAAGGGACTGGGCAAAAGATAGTCAGCCTTTAGCGCCACCTAGACCAAGGCCTGGAGTTCCAGCTTCCACCACTACCGAAGTAGTAGAGGTGGCAATTGGGAGCTCCAGGTTCTTTTGAAACTACTGGCCCCTGTGCAGTTGCTCCCTTTGCCTTTCTGTCAGTGGGCCTGGATGCACAAGCTATGATAGACTGTAGATGGTCCTCTGTCCACTGCATCAGTGCTGTGTCCTTTTGGAGGTCCTATAAGTTCCAACACCCTTGATGGTTTATGTGCCTGATCTGTCATTACCAGAATTTGATTATTTGGCAATATTGGGGCCAGTATTGAAAAGTACACTGTATTGCCCTCAATTCTAGAAAATGTCTGCCTTTCATTTGCTCTGAGAACAACTGTGTCCCTTGAGCCATCAGCTTCTTCAAGAACACTCCTTACCTTTCCACACTGGCATCTGGTGTAATGACAAACCTCTCTGGCTCTGCATGATCTCAAAATAAAAAAGGAGTCATATAAAAAATGGAAACTAGGACAAATAACAAAGGATGAATATAGGCAAGCAACACGGGAATGCAGGGGCAAGATTAGAAAGGCAAAGGCACAAAATGAGATCAAACTAGCTACAGGCATAAAGGGAAACAAGAAGACCTTTTATAAATACATTAAAAGCAAGAGGAAGACCAAGGACAGGGTAGGCCCACTGCTCAGTGAGGAGGGAGAAGCAATAACAGGAAACTTTGAAATGGCGGAGATGCTCAATGACTTCTTTGTTTCGGTCTTCACCGAGAAGTCTGGAGGTGTGCCTAACGTAGTGAATACAAGCAGAAAGAGGGTAAGTTTAGAAGATAGGATACACAAAGAACAAGTTAAAAATCACTTAGGAAAGTTAGATGTCAGCAAGTCACCAGGTCCTGATGAAATGCATCCCAGGATACTCAAGGAGCTGATAGAGGAGGTATCTGAGCCTTTAGCTATGATCTTTGAAAAATCATGGAAGACAGGGGAGATTCCAGAAGAGTGGAAAAGGGCAAATATTGTGCCCATCTATAAAAAGGGAAATAAGAACAACCCAGGAAACTACAGACCAGTCAGTTTAACGTCTGTCCCAGGGAAGATAATGGAGCAGGTTATTAAGGAAATCATATGCAAACACTTGGAAGGTAATAGTGATAGGGAATAGCCAGCATGGGTTTGTGAAGAACAAGTCATGCCAAATTAATCTGATAGCTTTCTTTGATAGGATAACGAGCCTTGTGGATAAGGCGGTGGATGTCATATACCTAGACCTTAGTAAGGCATTTGATACGGTCTCGCATGATATTCTTATTGATAAACTAGGCAAATATAACTTAGATAGGGCCACGATAAGGTGGGTGCATAATTGGCTGGATAACTGTAGTCAGAGAGTTGTTGCTAACGGTGCTAAATCCTGCTGGAAAGGGATAACAAGTGGAGTTCCGCAAGGGTCTGTTTTGGGACCTGTACTGTTCAATATCTTCATCAATGATGTAGATATTGGGATAGAGAGTACGCTTATTAAGTTTGCAGATGATACCAAACTGGGTGGGGTTGCAACTTCTTTGGAGGATAGGGACATAATTAAAAATGACCTTAGCAAGTTAGAGAAATGGTCAGAGGTAAACAGGATGAAGTTTAATAAAGACAAATGCAAAGTGCTCCACTTAGGAAGGAACAATCAGTTCCATACATACAAGATGGGAAGCGACTGTCTAGGAAGGAGCATGGCGGAAAGGGATCTAGGGGTCATAGTGGACCACAAGTTGAATATGAGTCAACAGTGTGATGCTGTTGCAAAAAAAGCAAATATGATTCTAGGTTATATCAACAGGTGTGTTGTAAGCAAAACTTGTGAAGTCATTCACACAGCCCTTAATTCGAACTACTTAATTTGAACTAGGTGTTAGTCCTCATAGAATGAGGTTTACCTAGTTCGAATTAAGTGCTCCGCTAGTTCGAATTAAATTTGAACTAGTGGTTTGTATGTGTAGCGCCTATCAAAGTTAATTCGAACTAATGTCTGTTAGTTCGAATTAACTTTGTAGTGTAGACATACCCTGGGGCTCCTCACTGCTCTGTCCTGCTGGGCCTGCTCCCTGGTCTCCCCCAGCCAAGGTGCAAAGATGAAATCACTGCCCCCTGCAAGAAGCAGTACAGACACTAAATCTCTTCAGGTGCAAGGAAAGTGCACTTTAGGGCTTAGCTTCCCAGGATACCACTCCCCAGACGGGATCAGAACCTCAAATTAATTATTTAGGTAAGCCCCCTTTAACAATGAAGAAGGAATATACACACTGATCCCCCCCCCCCCCCAGGTAACAATTATTTACACTAGGCTTGATGATAGAAAACAAAAGAGATTTTGTTAAGTATAAGCAGTAGGATTTAAGTGGTAATAAGTGAGAACAGTCAGAGCAAAGTAGATTACAACTCAAAATAACAGAAAATGCTTAGTTAATGCTACACTAAAACCTCAATACAAACTTATTATAAGCCCATTAAAAATTCACCCTAAAACTGTTTCTTTTCCAGCTAAGCCTTCCAAGCCAGGGTTGTTCCTCACCATGGTTCCTTCCCTTGGGTGTGTCCAGCCAGCTCAAAGGCAAAACCTGCTAGCTTCCTGTTGTTTTTAAAGATTCCCTTTCGGTGGGAATTGTTTTTACTTTTCACCCTTCCAGTTGGGGTGGACATGTGACTTCCTCAGCCCAACCACCGCTAAGCCTTAAAGACAAAAGACTATTTGCATATGAGTGCCTGGATATTGGAAATACCCTTGATGGCTTTCCATTTACACATTTAAAATCAAAAAGCATTCCATACTTGGAGGCTGTGTCTACATTGTCGCGATCTGGCTGCTTTTGCGCAAAAACATGCTGCCTGTCTACACTGACCGCGAGTTCTTGCGCAAGAACACTGACGTTCTAAAGTGTGAAATCAGTGCTGCTTGCGCAAGAACTGTGATGCTCTCACTCAGGAATAAGCCCTCTTGCGCAACTGTTCTTGTGCAAGAGGCCAGTGTAGACAAGCAACATGAATTTCTTGCTCAAGAAAACCCTATGGTTAAAATGGCCATCGGAGCTTTCTTGCGCAAGAGAGCGTCTACACTGGCACGGATGCTCTTGCGCAAAAGCACATGTCAGTGTAGACGTTCTCTTGCGCAAATACTTTAACGCAAGAACTCTTGTGTTAAAGTGTATTTGTGCAAGATCATGCCAATGTAGACGTAGCCCATGTGTCTAATTTTACACACAAGAATGATGCATACACCAAAATAAGATAAACAGCCAGCGGATTAAGACATTAAGATCGATAGTTTACAAGAAGCAATTTATCCAAAGCATCTTTGAGTTATATATATTTGTGTCCATAAGTCCATTTCATAAAGCTTGGGGAGGGCTCTGTCATGGGGGAAGGAAGAGGTGGGATTGCCAGAGGCAGGTTCCATATTGGAGACTTACCTGGGCAAATCCTAGCCAATGGGATTGTGTTGGGGGTGGGGACAGTTTGCAAAGCCTCTTCCCCTTCCCCCAGTCTTGCAGCTGTTCAAAGACAAATAGAGCTCCACAGCTGCTTTGCTGAGCAGCATGTGAGGACTGGGGCAGGCAGGGAGCCTACCTGATGCTTGGTGGGCTGGATCTGGCCTGTGGGCCGTATTTTGCCCAGCCCTGATCTATAAGCATCTACATAGGGATCAGAAATTTGATAATAGAAAAACCCTTACATTTTGCTGACAAAGGTATAACAAGAACCAATGGCCGGAATTTGAAGCAAGACAAATTCAAACTTGAAATAATGTGCATATTTTTAACAATGAGAGTAATTAATCCCTGAAACATTTACCAAAGGTTATGGAGACTTCTCCATCACTGGGCATTTTTAAATCAATATCGGATTTTTTTTCCTGAAATATATGCTATAGTTCAAACAGACTTGGTTCAAAAAATCCTGTGACCTGTGTTATACAGTAAGTCAGTCTAGATGATCACAGTGGTCCTTCCCTTCTGGCTTTATAATCTATGAATCATTTTCACACTGTGTGAGAATTAAAGTGAAACTCTCCAGGCTAGATTTGAGTGTCAAACTCTGAGTACCATAAAATATTTTTTAAACTTTCAAATGGTAAAACAGTAAATATGATTTTTAAAACATTATTTCTGTTTTAATAATCTGAACTGCTCTTATTACTAACAGATGTAAGGAAAATATTTTAACGTGAGGTTTATGTGGACATCACATCACTTTATAAACATACATATAAACAGACATTTGCATTTATTCATCAGACCAGAATGAATCCTTTGAGGGACTTTCTGGGGTACTGGTACTTAAGACTAATTTTTTGAAACTACATATTTATGTATATAGCCCTATATAAGCTAACGGCCTAAAGCAGAACTATAAGGAGCATACTACAGATTGTAGGCTTTATAAACACTCATGAAATATAAGAGGAGGAGGGAACAGGCAGGAACTAACAGGCAAACAATTAACAGCAAATAACACCTTTCAGAAACTTAAAGCTTTTGGGACACAAATTGTCCCAGAAGCTGGGAGGCTGAACTTCTACTCTGAACTCACACAAAGGACAGAGCGAGGGCCATAACTTGGAATTTCCTGGCTGTCGTCAACTTCTGTCACAACCATAACGTTGTTTCAACATGTTTTTTTGGCTTTTATTTTTTTCTTCTCTTTGATATAGTCTAAACCAGACATAAAATGGAAAAAAAAGTACTATTTCCATTGAGCAGTGATAACTTTGACATCTGCTTCCAAGTGTTATTCATCACCACACAATGCAACAATCTGAGAGAAAGTACAATGTACCTTTTGGAAAAAGTGACTCTGTAATTGCTTTTCATAACAAAGTCTGCCCTAAAGATTAAGGCTTTATGGACATTTATAAAAGAAAAGCATAACAGGCCACCTACACTTCCTAGCAAGTAGCATTTGCACTGTTTGCTTTTTAGGGTCAAACACTCCACCTACATTCACAGATGGTGAAAAAGGATAATTAACACACACCCAAACCCAAACACGCACACCCCACCATGCTTTTCCATCCACCCCTATTCCTGTAAGGGACCATTTCACAGTTGTGATGAACTTTGACAGAAGTTAAAAGGAAATCACTGGATATAATTTTTGAAAGGGATGATATCACATAATTGGTCTTACTTTCTTTTAGGTTTAACACTTACTGGCTCTTCTTTTGGCTTGTTAGGTGGCTTTGGGCAAGCCCATTTACCACTCTGCATTCCAGTTTCCCTATCTATAAAACAGAGTTAATAATTTTGGGATATGAAAAGAACACACTGCAACCACTGAATGAAAGTTGCTCATAATAAGTGCAAAAAGTGGGGAATACTTACTCAGACAAATTCCCATTGAATTGTAGCCTGAATATAGTGACTGCAAGATTTAGCCCACTATTGTTACTGAGACATACGTTATTGTAAATAAAATTAAATGGGAAAAGACTATGCCATTTGCAGCAGCAGAGACAGAGCTGAAGACAGAGGAGGCCTTTAACCAACTCAAAATGTCAGTGAAAAAATTGTCATGGTTTTGAGAACTATCTCCAGAGCATAAAATGACAGATATGATGGCCACAGGGATATGCTTGCATCTGTGTCCCAAGTGTTGTGTCGTGTTTCTGTGCATGGTTAAACAGTTGCCTCTGGATACATCCAAGCCGAATGAATTTCAGTGCTGGATGATAGCATTCCTGCATTTACAGTTTACAAAGCGCGTTGAGGTCCTTTGCAATGAAAGACACTATAACCCTAGGACTTCTTGATGCTAATAGCAGAGGGCACAGGGGGGCTTATGGGTTACAGCACTGGTGGGCAATCTACAGCCCAAGTACTGATTGTGGCCCATCGGGATTCTGTGTGTGGACCACAAGGTGTTTTATTTACCATTGTCCACGCAGAGAGTTGCCAGACTCAGCTGGTTTTCATCCATGTGGGGTTTTTTCCTGCTGGTATTACTAAAGTGACATGCACGTAAAGCAAGGGCACATGAAGTGAGGCGCATGATGATTGCACACAGCATTGTGAGAGCTGCATGCTCCCTTTGCATCCAATCAAAGTGCTGCTCTCGTTCAACTGGTACATCCCATAAATGCTAGGTACACAAGCACAGTTTGCAAAACTACCTAACCCAGGAGACTGTCTTGGTTACAACAGTCTTGTGGCCAACTGAAAAGAAGGAAGACCACTCATGTGGCTCACTTACTGGGCTAGGTTGCCCCTCACTGAATTACAGAGATCTCAGAAGTCTGGTATTTATATTCTAGCTCACTAAGAAGTGTTGTGTAAGTTTTCTGTTGAAAGCCCAAAACAAATTTCAGCTGCTCACTCCTTAAACTTTAGCAACTTAAAATTCTTTGTGAAAAATTCATGTGGAACAACAGGATTTAGGACCACCATAGTTGTCTTCTCCACCCATCCTTTCTTCTTTGTGATTTTGTAACCCTGACCTCTCAATTTCTCTCCTTATGTACCTCTTCTTGTTTCTTCCTTAGTCTCCAACTTTTGCCTTTTGTCTAACTTCTGTTATGCTTTCTTTTTTCCTTCCTCTTTCTGGTGTGCAAACCAAGACAAGAATGATTATGCAATGGATGAGAAAGAGGAGAGCTTGACATAGAAAGACAATTTCTGCTCAAGACTCTAAAAGAAAGGGAAGTATGATAAAAAATCAGACCTAAAAGCAGAAATGGGCAGGTATGACAAATGGATATAAGGCTTTATTTCCCAATACATAACTTTGTTCAGGATAAAATATACCTCTGCGCCTCTTGCTCCACTCATCTGAAGAAATGGGCTGTGCCCACAAAAGCTCATGATACTGTGTACATTTTTTTATTAGTCTCTGTGGGTATGTCTATCCTGCCACCCTACTTCGAACTAGGGTGGCTAATGTAGGCATTCGAACTTGCAAATGAAGCCCGGGATTTAAATATCCCGGGCTTCATTTGCATGTTCCCGGGTGCCGCCATTTTTAAATGCCCTGTAGTTCGAACTACCTGCCCGCGGCTGCATGGGGCACGGACTAGGTAGTTTGAATTAAAGCTCCTAATTCGAACTACCATTAAACCTCCTTGCAGGAGGAATAACGGTAGTTTGAATTAAGAGCTTTAATTCGAACTACTTAGTCTGTGCTGTGGGCAGGTAGTTCAAACTACGGGGCATTTAAAAATGGCGGCGCCCGGGAATATGCAAATGAAGCCCGGGATATTTAAATCCCAGGCTTCATTTGCAAGTTCAAATGCCTACATTAGCGACCCTAGTTCGAACTAGGGTGGCAGTGTAAACATACCCTAAGGTGCTACAGGACTACTTGTTGTTTTTAAGTTTTTTAAAGTTACAGACTAACACTGCTACCCTTCTGAGATTGTCAACTGACAGATTGCCAAAGGGATTCTATCTACTTAAACTTTGGTCTCATGGGTATTGTTCATCATGCATATGAAATACTAATGCAGTTAATTAATTGTTTCTTACAAACCATCACTCAATATATGTCAATATTCATTAGCTTCTTGTGGTAAAGACCTCAAAGGGAGTTTTAGAGAGAGGCATGGTTTACTGGTCCAAGTATCAGAATGGGAGCCACATTCAAGGAACTTTACTCTGAAATTTTGAACAACTGATTTATTTCTGGCCCAATTCAGTCTGATTTAAGCTGGCACAATACTCACTGACTAAATATGCTTTCATGGACCTTGTGCCAACTTTTACCAGGGCTGATTGTGGTCCTTTATCTGTTTTCCCAGAAAAAAAATGATAGTGATATTTACCAGTCCCACACAGTTCTTTGAAGAATACAACTGCTATACAAAAGGTAAATAGTATTAGTCAATATGGGTATGTCTACACTACAGCGCTAGTTCGAACTAACTTAGTTCGAATTAGTTAATTCGAACTAAGCTAGTTCGAACTAACGCATCTAGAACTAAAAACTAGTTCGAACTAGCGTTTTGCTAGTTCGAACTAGCGCGTCCACACTGATTGGACGCAGGGGGGCATTTAAGGACAGCTGAAACCGGTTTTGGCAGGGCATCAGGTCAGCAGTTGCTTTGTGTGGCTGCTGTCTGAGGCTATCTGAGGCTCGTGCTTAAAGGGACCCCCCTGGACAGCCGGTTCTCAGCTTTTCCTGCTTGCTTGCCAACCTCGCCAAGGGACAGCAAAGCGTCGGTCTCTGTGCCCGTCTGTGTCGGTGCTTCCCTTCGGGGGGGCCGCCGCAGGTGGCAACATGGAGCCACAGCTCGCCCTGCACCTTCTGGTGCATGTTCTGGACTTGCTGCTGCAAGTCTGCCAGCAATGGCTCGAGGCTGCCTGGCACCACCTGGGGAACGTCAGCCCCCTGCCTCTCCACCTGGCCGCTCTGGGGGCCATGGAGGAGCCGCGGCGGCGACCCGGCACTGGCGTGCCCCGCCGCATCTGGCGTCTGGACACCAGCAGCGACTGGTGGGACCGCATCGTCCTGGAGCGCTGGGACGACCGACAGTGGACCCAGAACTTTAGGATGAGGAGGGACACCTTCCTGGAGCTCTGCGAGTGGCTCGCCCCTGCCCTGCAAAGAAGGGACACTCGCATGAGGCCCGCCATCCCCCTCCAGAAGCGGGTGGCCATCGCCCTATGGAAGCTCTCCACGCCGGACAGCTACCGATCCGTCGGGAACCAGTTCGGCGTGGGGAGATCCACCGTCGGAGCAGTGCTCATGCAGGTACGGCGCTCGTCGGCCACCGAGCCGGAGGAGAGGGGGGCTGCGAGGAGGGGATGGGCCGCCCCAGGGACAAAGGGGGGGGCGGGAGGAGACGAAAGCGCCCCGCACCGGAGGGGTCGGGCTGTCCCGGCCGTACTACACGCCGCCAGGGGGGTTGCTTCCGGGAGTGGGGCGCGGGGCACTGCCAGGGCACGCACGCTCCCAGCCACCCGGGCGCCCCACTGATTGGCGCTTTGCTGTGTTTCTCTCCGCAGGTGGTCAAGGCCATCAACCGGGTGCTGCTCCGCAGGGTGGTCCGCCTCGCCGACCCGGACGCCGTCATCCGGGGATTCGGCGCCCTCGGCTTCCCCAACAGCGGGGGGGCCATCGATGGGACGCACATCCCCATCCGTGCCCCGGAACACCAGGCGTCCCGTTACGTGAACCGCAAGGGGTACTTCTCCATCATCCTGCAGGCCGTGTGTGACCACCGGGGACAGTTCACGGACATAAATGTGGGCTGGTCCGGCAAAGCACACGACGCACAGGTGTACCGGAACTCCTCCGTGTGCCAGCGGCTGCAGGACGGGACCTTCTTCCCCGACCGCCACATCAGGGTCGGGGACGTGGACATGCCTGTCTGCCTGGTGGGGGATGCCGCCTACCCACTGCAGCCGTGGCTCATGAAGCCCTACAGGGGGCACCTCAATCCCTCCCGCCAGGCCTTCAATGCCAGGCTGACCAGGGCCCGCATCGTGGTGGAGGGGGCCTTCGGGCGACTGAAAGCCCACTTTCGATGCCTCCTCACCCGTCTGGACCTGGCCGAGCACAACATCCCTCCCGTGGTGGCGGCATGTTGTGTGCTCCACAATTTGTGTGAGCGGAAGGGGGAGGCTTTCCTGCCAGCCTGGATGGCTGAGGCTGACCGCATGGCTGGACACTACGGTCAGCCCCGCACCGCCGCCGTCCGGGAAGCCCAGCGGGGGGCCATCCGGATCCGGGAAGCCCTGCGGGAGAGCTTCCAGGTGGAGGAGGAGGAGGACTGACCTCTCCCTGCATGCCCCACCGGGGCCTTCTTCCACCCTACCCCCGCCCTTCCCCTTTCCCCTCCCTACCTACTGTCAAATAAAGACACCTGTTTTTCAAACAAAAACATCTGTTTATTTCACAGAACTGGGGTGGGGGAGGGAGGAATGAAGGTGGGAGAAGGGAGGGGGAAACCTGGGACGAGGGAGCTGGAAGGGGAGGGGAGGGAAGGGAGGAAGGGAAAGGAAAGCTCAGGGGTGGGAGTCCGGCTGCCTCTCCTGTCTCGCCACACTGCGGGTCCAGGGGCGTCGGTGGGGAATGGTTGTGGAGGGGGGGGCAGAGGGGACAGGGGGTGTGGAGGAAGCAGGAGCGGAAGCAGGAGGAGCAGGGGGAGCAGGGGGAGCAAGAGGGGGAGCAAGAGGGGGAGGAGGAAATGGAAAGCGGTCTAGCAGGCTCTGGAGGTGGCCTCGCAGGGCACGGCCCTGCTCCTCCAGGGCCTCCAGACTCCTCCGGCGCAGCCTGAGGTCCTCCTGGACCCAGTGGTCCTGGAGACGGAGCTGTCGGTCCAGGAACCGGAGATGCCGCCTCTGGTAGTCCTCCTGGTTCCTGGCTGTCCTGCTTGCCCGGGCGCGGGCGGCTGCTGCAGGTGGTGTGGTGCGCCCTGCAGGCCCCGGTGCTGCAGCTGTGGTGCAAGAAGACCAGCGGTCAATTTCCCCAGGGGCCCAGGTGTGTGAAACCCAGCTCCCCTCTGCAAGGCCAGGGCCCCTGCAGGATCCCCAGCTGCTGCTCCGTGGTGGGCAAGGCCCAGGCCCCCACGCCCCAGCCCCCCGTACACATAAGGGGAACACGAGGGTACTCACAGGTGGACCCCTCCCCGGCCTCTGACGATGCAGGCGAGCGGGTCTGTGGCGTGCCTCGGGGGTCCCGGGTCCTGGGCAGGCTGGCGGCAGGCTCCTGGCTCTCAGAGCCCTCTTCCTCCTCCTCCGTCTCCAGGAGCGGTCCCTCTGCCCCGGGGTCAATCACGTCCCGGGGGCAGGGACGGCATGAGGCCCCAGGATGCGGTCCAGGGCATGGAAGTGGGGGCAGGCCTCCGGGTCGGCCCCTGGCAGGCAAGCCCGGGAGTAGGACTGCCGCAAGTCTTTAATCTTGCAGCGCACCTGCTCCCGGCTGCGCTGGTGGCCCCTGGCGGCCAGGCTGGCAGCCATGCGTCCGTAGACGGCCGCGTTCCGGTGGCTAGTGCGGAGATCGTGGACATTGGAGGCTTCCCCCCAAACCTCGATGAGGTCCACGATCTCCGCACTTGACCAGGCGGGCGCCCGCCTTTTGCGCCCCCGGGCAGGCTCCTGGGAGCCGCCAGGCTGGTCGTGGGGAGCAGTGGAGGGCTGGGAGTCCTCGGATGGCTGGCTCATCCTGTGGCAGGTGCAGGCTGTGCAGGCACGGGTGCTTGCAGCCTTGCAACTGGCACAAAGTGAGTAGCCAGCCCGTGGCCCTTTAAGGGCTCCGGGGCCGGGAGGGGGGCAATAGAGTTTCCCTGGTGTTGGCCAGAGTGGCCACCAGGGAAACCTGGGAAGCCTTAGCCTCCCACTAGTTCGAACTAAAGGGCTACACAGCCCTTAGTTCGAACTAGCTAGTTCGAACTAGGCGTTAGTCCTCATAAAATGAGGTTTACCTAGTTCGAACTAAGCGCTCCATTAGTTCGAATTAAGTTCGAACTAACGGAGCGCTAGTGTAGCGCCTAGGAAAGTTAGTTCGAACTAACATCCGTTAGTTCGAACTAACTTTCTAGTGTAGACATACCCTATGACACTCCAATATGGATGTTCATGAGGTCATCAGTTGTTTCACAGTATTTCATTGGTAGGTAAAAGTAGTAAGGGCAACAGACAACCAATCAAGAAGAGTTGTACAGATGTTTATGGAACACATGGAGGTTGACTTGCTACAAACAGGCCTGTGGAAACACTGTTGTACTGTGAAATTCTAAAGTCATAAAAAAAATCCTACCCTCAAGCTGTATTTGTAGAAATGAAGTAAATATGATTTCTGCCAGCTTGGTTTGCTTTGTGTGTTGTAGTCTGTTTCTTGGGCGAATAAAAAAGTTGGGCATTCTGTATGTTAGAATGACTTTAAAATACTTGACAAAATTAGGATTTTCTGATTGGCTGGGAATAAATTCATAGCCATGTCTTAACTGTATAGTAAATACACAGGTGATGATAACACTGAGAAGAGTAGCTAATTGTCTACTTTCTTTTTATGTAGTGTATAAATACCATTCCATGACGGCAAGACGACACCTCAAGTCATATATTTCATGGCAATGATTATACGTCTCATGAGGTTAAAGTTGTTAATGACATGGGCTTGTGTTTTATAACACAAGATATAACTTTCCAAGATATGCTCTTTTCACATAGAAGGGCAGTGCCTGTCATGTCTAATTGCTTAATTATAACCTCAAGTCTAGTTAACTTAACAATGGGACATCTGTTCCATGCAATCAAATCTAGGGTCACTTTCCTCAGGATACTGCTGTCATTCCAAGACACTGACTAGTCTAATTGTCTTTTTGTCATTTTGGAGAATAAAATCTTAAATTGACTCAGTCTAAGTATTAAAGGTTTTTCTTGATTGCCAAATACTAAAATTATTTTAATTTCTTTCCTCATGATGTTTGCCAAACATATGTCTGGAGAACTAACTTTACCAAACTTTCAATGACATCACAATTCTGATCCTGCCAACAGGAATTCTGAGCTAACATGTTAACATGCAGAACAGATGAAGAACAATAAACACCAAGTGAATACCTCAGTCCTTTGATGTTTAACATTAACCTGTTATTTATAGAAGCTTAAGGTTGAACTTTCTCATTTGGTCATAAATAAATGCATTTGGGAGGATCAAAATGATCAGGAATTGAAGCCAGAATATGAGTGGCCAGAACTTGACACATCAAAGAAAGTCAAGGAAGCTCATAATCAATCTTCCCAATTATGCCATACAAATGTAGTACACCATACCCCTAACATCACTAATTTTAACAAACCAACCAAATATATACATGAAACATGTGCTTCCTTCTGATTATCTGCACTTTCAGAGAGCATTGTGCAAGATTTTAGCTTTCAAAATCGCTTACTCAGATCTGAACAAGAACACCAGATCTAAACTTTTTTCCATGCCTGTCTAGCTTATGGAAGGTCAGATTTACACATGTGTAGGGTCACAACTTGAGGCATCGCTAGGGTCAGTAAAGGACTGATTCATATTCTTTATTTTGTCTGCACTGTTTAGATAAACTAGAGATAGCTAGGGACAGGAACACATGTTCATGAGAAGATAACATAAGGATGGCCGTACAAGCAGGGGTGGATTGGCAATCAAAATAGACCCGGGAAATGGGTTGAGAACGGCCCACTTTTTCACATCAATGAATTTTTTAAAAATTTACTCTTTGACCCCCATTAGCCACACCTCTGACTCCTGTTAACCATGCCTTGGACCCCCATTAGCCACACCCCGATTCCCATTAGCCAGGCCTCTGGAGGTAACACTATCGGGGCAAGATGGACACATGACCAGAAGTAAAAGGTGTCGTGACCCCTCTAAGGACTTTTCCCACCATCCTCCTACCAATAGGGATTAGTTTGGCTCCCACCAAACCCCCCTCATGCAACTATCCTGCAATTGCATTAACCCAATGTGTGTGACATTAACTCGGGGGCGGAGAGACTGGGGGAAGTGTTCCCTCTAAGAGTTTCCTCCCATGAGCAGAATGAATTTTGTGTTGTGCACCAGTACTGAGTTCATGGGGCTTGTTTGGATGTGCCACTGTGGCACCCAAGTTATTAATAAATATCTTATAAACCTCTACCTTTTCCCACTGCTGCCATGTCTCCTCCCCTTGCTCCATTAGCTCACCTGGTGCCTGCTGCCCCCCAACTCCTCACCCTCCTCTACTGTCCTGACTTGGACTCCTGCCCTTCTCACTGCCCCCACCCCTCCTGAGACCTGCCCCCCACCATCAGCCCTTCTCTCCCCCCTGTGCCCACTCCTCCAGTAGCCCCACTCTGATCATGTGAGCTACCCCTCCTCATCCCCTCTCCTAACACCTTCCTCTACACATCTTCCCTGCCTCTCTCCTCTGGTGCTGGTCCCTCCCCTGCAGCTGTCTGCCCTTCTGCTTCACCCCCAGAATCCCCTGGCACCTGCACCTTTCCTTACCCCTGCACCCTTCTGGTACCTCCCCCTTCCCTCACTGACCCTGCCCCCTTTGTCCATGAGGAGTAACAGTTAATTTGAATGAAGGACTTAGTTCGAATTACCACTTCACTGCCACGTGTAGCCGCGGGCAGTTACTTTGGACTAGTGGAATTTAAAAATGGTGACTGGATGGGAAGATGCAAATAAATCCCGGGATATTTAAATCCCGGGCTTCATTTGCAACTTCGAATGCCTACATTAGCCTCCCTAGTGCAAACTAGGGGGCTAGTGTAGACATATCCTTAAAGATCAACAGAGAGTTCTAAAGAGAAGAAACTATAAACATATTTCTCATGTCTTCTGGGAGTGGCTCTGTTTAAAACTCTCTCACAATAAAATGTTGACTTCTCCATTGGTTTCTGCAGGAAGAATATGGCGAAGACCAAGAAGCCCAAATATTAAAGAAATTATTTATGAGTAATTTACTTGAAAGGGATGTGTATATGTGTATGTGTATGTGTATGTGTGACTGAGTAAAAGAGAACTTAGTCACATGCAGACTATAAACAATTTTAAGTACAAATGGAAAGTAGCCAGTACTATTGAAGGAAGTACTTGACTTTTAACTTTTGGTCATTTTTCTTTTTGAGAGGATGCTAAGGGAGATTAAGATGACAAAGAGAATATCTAGAAGGAATAAAAATAACACATATGCACAAATCAGAGGAAAACTACTATTTATGAAGTTGTTAAATTATTTAGATAGACACTTACAAGGAAATCTAGATTCATGTTAGCAAGATTATTGTAAAAGATCTATTATTATAAGAACATTAAGAAACCTGGCCAAACACTCAAGAAGTAATTTGAATTTGCAAATATTCTGTTAAAACTTACATGTTTTATTATATCATTACATATGAAGTATCCATACAGTAAACATTTTAAGTTTGGGATGATGTGTTAGGCCGTGTCCAGACTCAGGGGTTTTTTCGGGAAAAGTAGCCTTTTCCCGAAAAAACTTCCCCTGCGTCCAGACTCAAGCCGTGTTCTTTCGAAATTATTTCGAAAGAACGCGGCTTTTCTTTCGATGGCGGTAAACCTCGTTTCACGAGGAAGAACGCCTTCTTTCGAAAGTTCCTCTTTCGAAAGAAGGCGTTCTTCAATGTAAAGAGGCTGTCTTCGAAAGAGAGCATCCAGACTCGCTGGGTGCTCTCTTTCGAAAAAGCGGATTTCTCTTTCGAAAGATCCGCCTGCAGTCTAGATGCGATCTTTCGAAAGATGCTTTCAAAAGAGCCTCTTTCGAAAGAAGCCTGCAGTCTAGACATAGCCTAAGTCTAGACATAGCCTGGATGCTCTCTTTCGAAGACGGCCTCTTTACATTGAAGAACGCCTTCTTTCGAAAGAGGAACTTTCGAAAGAAGGCGTTCTTCCTCGTAAATTGAGGTTTACCGCCATCGAAAGAAAAGCCGCGTTCTTTCGAAATAATTTCGAAAGAACGCGGCTTGAGTCTGGACGCAGGGGAAGTTTTTTCGGGAAAAGGCTACTTTTCCCGAAAAAACCCCTGAGTCTGGACACGGCCTTAGTGACTTCTACCACAGTAACAAATACACTAAATATAGTCCAAATTTACACTGTTCCTTGTGTTTGACTTTAAAGTTAGTTTATAACATAAACCTTAGCATAAGTTTTCTCATGATTGTCCTTAGGTCTTTTCCCAGTAGGAGCCCTATGTATCTCATTGTTTCCTCTGCCTCAGAGAAAATTAAACTAATATATGTACTCTCTTGACGCAACCAATAAATCTGACCTGCTCTTGTTGTCAAGATAAGTCAGTAGAAGAGCTCTGCATCTTTGAAACACTGAAAAGCAATACAAGCTGAAGTTATTATAGGAGCCATATCATGGTTTTTGAACACAGAAATGCTGGCAAACCTCAAGTACATAGTGGAGTTCATGTTATAAACTTTGCCTCTATCAAGAAGGATGATTTTGAGTTACTTTCATTTTCCCTGAGAGGACTGGGGACATTCACTGTACCACCATCTCAGCAGAAGGAAAACAGATGAGAAGAAAAGGCATTTACAAATGCTGCTTTGAAACAGGAAGTTTGGTATTTCTTCAGGTTTGCTAGCATTCCAAAGGACATGGATTTTCCTCTTAGTTAATCTGTCCCCTCATCTCAGGGGCATTAATCAAAATGGATTAAAACCTAGCAAAAAAGGGTTTGTTATAATCATAAACTCCCCAAAAAAACTACCAAGGTCATCATCTGATGTGATAGGCACACTCACTCAGTACTCATCATAAAAGTTCTTTTCCCTTTCCTTTAGTTTTGCAATTATACATTTTATTTATCCATATCATATCTCCACCCAAGAATAATGACCCCCCTCCTCATGCTGGACATCCCAAATATATTACTTTACTTCTGATGATTTTGTAAAAGCTACAGGCAAATTTAGTGACTAAGTCAAGCTCAAGATGAAAGGAGGAGGCACTTAAAAGAAAACACTGAAGTCAATACTGAGCCTTTTATTCTTGTTAAAGGTTAGAGAACAGATAATTATATAGTAGTTTGCAGTTGGTGTTACATGAATTTATGACAGGAAAACAGCTGTAAAGAAATGGCTTAATATCTACGAATACATCTTGTAGGCAGAAGACGAGGCACTGTTGGCACTGTTCCCTTTAGCCCTCACCTGCTAGTGACAGAGATTCCTGTACCTCACACACAAAAGGCTGTGTTCTGCCCCGCTCCCCCCCCCCCATGCATACATAACTGTCATTAATATTAATATATTCCAGGCACAAATATCCAAGGAAGACTCATCTGGAGGTATGGATAGAAAATTCTCGATGGAGGAGCTAAATAGGCTTAATATGGGAAACAAGGTGCTTATGAAAGTGACTAATAATGGCAACACAAGGAGTAGACTGGGAATTAATAACTTGTTTCCATTACAGACTAGTAGCAAAAATGTTAAATATCAGCCCTCCTCCCCTCTACCATGCCCAAGAAGCCAAGTTTGAATGCCTCCTCAACCATTGGAGAGACTCGGCAGCCTCTCATACTGCCCTGAGGAGGTAGTAGGCCTTTTTAGTTCTGCTTTGTGGGAACAGGGTAAGTGTTTCTACATAGTAGGAATCCTCCACAACTCTTCTTATGCCAACTCCCAAACCCTCCCAACCCAAACCCTCCTGAAAGAATTGCTCACAAACCTGGACTTTGTGGTGCCCAAGAGACTGCCCACAGAGTCTCCATAAATTCTGTATCTCCGGCATTCCCAAGCCTCGGAACTATAGGCAGGCAAGGTTTGGCCCTTCGACATGGCATAAAATATAGAAATGAAGTGTTTTTCATTTTAAGTTTAAAAGGATGGTAATAGTACTGCTGCTCACTAGTAGATCTCAAAAGAAGTCAGTGTCATTATTCCTATTTTACAGCTGATGAAACAAAAGCATAGAAAGGTGAAGTAACTCACCTAAAGTCACCCAGTAGGATAGTGGTAGCACTGGGAATAAACCCACACAGCATAGGATTTGTATCAAGCTTGCTTGTAAAGATGCCAAACTTCTGAGCATCAAACATTTTAACTTCTAAGATTTCTTTCTCCACCCTTCCATATAATCTTAGCTTTCGAGGAAAAAAATGCTTGATCACCCATAGCCCCAGGCCAGGACAAATAATTTTAACTTCAGCCAACTGTGTTGTATACAAGGAAAATAAGTCAAGGACAGATCCTTCTGGCATCATGAGAGAGAGGCAATGTATCAAATAGACATTAAAACTATTGTTGAAGTCTAACAGCAACCTTCTACAGATTGGACCTCCCTAGTCCGTCATTCTTGGGACCTGACTGGTCCCAAATGAGGACATTTGCTAGACCAGAGAAAGATCCCTGCTACCGTCTCCCCAGCCTGCCACGGACTCCGCTTCTGGCCCCACCTGGTCACCATGCTGACTGCCCCAGCTGAGATGTCTGCCGTTGGCCCTGGCTCAGTGGGCTGCCACAGCCCCAGCACCCCTGCCAGGCTGCTACAGCCTGGACTCACCTGCCATGCTGTTGCGGTCCGCTCCAGCTCCCCTGCTGGACTGCTGCATGGTCCTGGCTCACCTGCCAGGCGGCTACTAGTTCTGCCAGACTCTCAGCCCAGCAGGACCCCCCAGCTGCCAGCCCTTTTAATGCCTGACTCCCAGCTGCTGGACCACAGATGTTGCTGGACCATCCAGTTCCAGTTTAGGGAGGTTCAACCTGTAGTATATCCTGGAGGAAATATCACATTGCTATCTCTGTGCCCCAGTGGCAGAGTAGCTGTGATGATTATTAATAGTGGCATTTTTAATTCTAGCTGAGCAACTCCTCCATTTTAAACTGAAGATTCTGTCAGCGTTTGAAGAATCTTTGTTATTCCAGGGGTATTCAGCTGTAAATATTAACTAAGGAGCTAAACAATCAGATGAGGTTTTACATGCTATGCACATTTTGAAAATAACTTCATTTAGTCAATTTTGTTATTAGCAGAAATAATTTAGTTCTTTTGGATGCCTTTTACTGCCCTCCTTTTCAATTAAACTGTGCCTGTGTGTGGGGAGGGGAGGGAGGAGTAGAATGAATTTTTAGTTATATTTATTACCCAGCAGATATTTCAGTTGCATTGACACACAAGGAAATGATGGCACTTGCTCCAAATCATTCTCTACATTTAAATTTCCAGGGCAGCAGACAATCAGGTGTCCCACTTCAATGATTTCCCAAATTGTATTCTATTTTTGCTCAGTTGAGTACACTAATAAGATCAGGTGGGCACAAGATCTGCAGTTTGCTGAGGTTATTCCCCCAGTCTAATTTCAATTGTGGTAGCTCTTGAAATATGGCACATAGGTGGCTCTTTCTCTTAATGGTTAGTCCTAAAATTGTGGTCTATGATCCATAAGTGCACCATAAAAGACTTACAGGATATTTGACAGTCAAGCAGCAGGGGACTAGGTATTGAGAGGATCTCTTCATTTTGAAATGACCTGCTTGGTGTCAAAATAGGAGACCCATTGCCTTACTTAAACACCTAAAATAGACTTCACACTTTACAGTGCAATGGTGTTTATTTTTAGATAAAGGTCATCCTGGCTATGACACTGAGTTTTGCTGTACCTTTGGGTGGTTGTTCAAACTAGGTTTCATTGTATTCCTTTTCAGACATATATTTCTCTCGTGATGGAACATAGTGACATCCTGAAATGGAACAAGTCATACCAGTCTTTCCAGTTATATCCAACCAATGTTACTAAACAAGAAAATTTCAACACCTTCTGAAAAGCTGTATAAGTTCAGCTCCGGATAAACAAAAGGCAAACATCCTGAAGAGCAGATGAGTAATTCCTTTAAATTTTTGGTGTTCCTATTTATTCAGAACACAGCTATGATGGAAAATCTGTGGGTTTGTGGGTTTTTTTTGTTTTTATTTTTGTTTTTGCAGTCCAGATAACACTTTTCACCGCTGAGGAGAAAATATAACACTTGGGATTCATAATTAGGCAATAATTAATTAGGCACACAAGCACTTCAGAAAGTGATGCAAGTTATCAATATCTTTGAACATCCCTTCCATTTCTATCAACTTTACCTAAAATACTCCCTCTTTGAAAAGCAAATTCCAAAGCTAAAGCCTGAGATTCTGCCTGAAGAGCTGAGGAAGTTCTACACAGAGAGGCAGCAGAGGACATAGCAACTATGGAGAAAGGGCAGAAGAATGGCAGTAGAGCTTGGGGAAGGGCTAAGGCAGTGCTAGATAGAGGTTCAGTCTATGATAATGTTGAGCTAAATGTGAATATTTCTGCTCCGTAGATAATTCTATGCACACATTAGTTACATATGGTACCATGCAGAGGAATGTTGTACATAGAATGAGCTGGGCTCAAGTCACAAAGCTTGGTTCCAGAACCAAATGAGTAGTTGCATCCATGATTTCAGTATGGTCCACTATAAAGTGAGGTATTAGCTGTGCTGTCTGGATCTGAACTTCGCCAGAGTACAGTGGGCTCCAGATTCGGAGATTTGCTTATGTCTCTTGAAATGGGTAAACATACAATATTTTGCAAAACCCACGAATCAGAGAGATAGCTCCACGGCCAAACGTGGTTAGCAGGTCACTTCTCAAGATTGCATGCACGCAAAATACGACTGTCATTTCAGCTCTGCAATATGGAAGCAGGAGCAATGACAATTACAGAACCTGGAAATCTATTACTATTATTAGCTAAAACAACAAAGAATTGGAGAGCTGGATGTCCCTCTTTTTCTCCATCTCCAAATAAAGAAAGCTGAGACTATAGCTCTCCTTTAGCGCCAATAAAATGATCTGCTTGAGGATATCAGCACTTCTCATCAATAATTTAGCTGTGGTAACTTTGGGCCAAATTCTTGCCCTTAGGTGTGCAGAAATGTAAGTCAATAAGGGTATGTCTACACTACCACCCTAGTTCGAACTAGGGTGGTAATGTAGGCAACTGGAGTTGCAAATGAAGCTCGGGATTTGAATTTCCCGGGCTTCATTTGCATAAAGCCGGGCGCTGCCATTTTAAAATGTCCACTAGGTAGTTCGGACTAGGCTTTCACGAGGAGTAATGGTAGTTCGGACTAGGAAGCCTCGTCCGAACTACCTAGTCCGTGCCGCGTGTAGCCGCGTGGCACGGAGTCCGCACTAGCGGACATTTAAAAATGGCGGCACCCGACTTTATGCAAATGAAGCCCGGGAAATTCAAATCCCGGGCTTCATTTGCAACTCCAGTTGCCTACATTACCACCCTAGTTCGAACTAGGGTGGTAGTGTAGACATACCCTAAGAAACATACATACACAATCATGAACAGAAACTTGCCATTTGAGGACTTGAACTGAGCAGTTCTGCCATTCCCACGTGGAATCACTGAAGCCACATCCAGGTATCAAAGAGTATATTAGTGGATGCTACTTAGAGTACAATCCTATTTTCTTTATTTAGGAAACGATGACACCATTTGGAGTTTGCCTAGGTAAGGATTGAATGCACACTGCATACAGGACTCAGGCTCTTTCCCAGTAGCCATTTTGCTCGAATAAGGAATATTAAATAGAACCCTTAGTCACAAATAAGTATAAACTGAGTAATAAACACCAGTAAACAAGACCAATAGCTTTCTGTATGTTATATCTGCATTGATATTCTAATTGAGCTATCATTTAATGAATCTGCTTAATACCTCATGGAAGAACTAAGCTATTTTCTTCCCTTTCCCAGCATGTGGACTGAATGATAATTAGGTCTGAACAGGGAAGCAAATTATAATTGAAAATATTTCTTTGTGAAATCCAGTATCTCAGATATAAACAATACTTAAAACCATTACCATGTCCCTTTGGGACTTCAGTCTCCTCCTCCAGTTTCACCAAATTGCCAAGAAATGCTATTAAAATTTGGCAGAACAAGCAAAGAAGCACTATATCACCATGTTTTGCATTCATGACATTTTTAGAGTACAATGGGCCTCATTCTGAGATTTCTTACACTGATGTAAATCCACTAACGTCAATTGAATTACTCCTGGTTTAAACTAGTATAAACACTTTCAGAGTTAGATCTAGCGTGTCTGATTTAGCTCTATCCACGGGAATATTTTTCATTGGATTTTCCAGCTGTTAAATGTGTGATTGACTTTTCTTAAGCTTTAAAGAATTTGTAAATCAGCATACATGTTGCTTTCCAACTTGAAGTACTGTGGTGATACCGCCACCTATCTCACAGCAATTTTTAATAACATAAATTAATTTTTAAAGTGTTTGAGCTGCACTGATGCAAGGCGCTATGATGTGAAGCGTCCTAGCTTTTTCCAGTGTCCATCTGAAAGTTTCATAATGATAAAATTGTGCCCATAAAATATTTTTGATAGAGCTTCACTTTCAAGGTTAATATCAGAGTAGAAAGTGCAGCAGTTATGAAGTGGAAATTTGCTCCAGAAATCTAAGTCAAAGAATAGTGCTGGTCAGAAGTGGAAGCAGTTTTAACATGCTATATAGACCTTCATGTGGACTTTGTATAGACAGGATTTGTATAGACAGGATGAGAATGAATGTAGTCAGATTACATGTACACAGAGAGGAAAAGAGATCTTTAAAAAGCTAAAATAATTAATTAAGGCAAAAATGGTTCAGTGCAGCTTAACAGTGACAAGTAATGGAGCTACTCAGAGAAACAAGCATGTTTGTGAGACAGAGGTACTGTACAGAATAAAAAAGTCTTAAATGTATGGTGGGGGCATTGAAAGGCTGAGGGGGATGACTAGCAATGGGATATATAGCTTTTTACCTTTTGGACAAATCCTGTCTATACAAAGTCCACATGAAGGTCTATTCAGCATATTAAAATTAATAGCCATTTAAAATGTAAGAGCTCATAATAATTTCAAAAGTACATATTTATCTGTAATTACTTGTTACAAAATCAGTAGTGAGACATTTGATTCAGGACAGCGTTCAGGTCTGCTTGAAAAGGAAACACAAAGAGCCAAAATTCTGCATGGCGAAGAGACTCTGAAGAATTTCAAACCTATTAGGATGCGTGTGTACCATGCTTGCTTGATGTTGTGTTCTGTCCCCCTTAGGGGCATCTAGGCCAATAGAGATTGATGAGTCTGCTAATACAGACTAAAAGCTGAATAGCTGTTAGCTCAGAGACTAAGTTTCAGAAGTTTTAGGTTTGATCCCACCTGCCAATTACCATGTTCTGTCAATGTTGCAATTACATATGAGAATTTTTTAGAGCAATAACCCTGGACAAACAGAAGGCTGGCATCTCTGTGAGTAATTGGAGCAGAAGAGATGGATCAATGCAACTTTTACCTGAAAAAGAAGAATTCAATATATAGCCAGATTCTTCCCAATTATTCTTCAGCCTGAAAGGAAAAAACAAAACTGAAGCTAGATGAAAAATAGCTGGGAGGTGGAGGGAGGATGGAGAGGGAAGAAAGGGGAGGTTTCATCGATTGGAGGCCAATCTCTTCAGCTTTGAGACTCCGGAAAGCTCATGTCTCAATGTCACCTCATTTTAACTTTCCGGGCTGGACTTCCATCCTCCTCCTTCTCCACATAGTCCTCCGTATACTCATAAGACCTTCGCCAATAGTTCTCAGAGCTGAAGTTGCTCCTTCTCTTATGTTTTGGTAAGAGGACTGAGCGCCTGTTCTCCTCCTTATCCATTTCTAAAATCCACGGCCTGTGAGCAGCATCAGGGTCTGTTTTGGGATGGGACTGCTTTGGTTTCAGGATCTGATCCCTGTTGCTTCCTGAAAGATGGTCAGAGATGTAACCTGGTGGCAACACAGAGCTACTCAGCTATTTTGTTTAATGTAAACAGGACCTAATGGAATTAAAGTTTGCCCATATTGAATCCTTTAAAATTATTTCAATCTATTTGACAAAAAAAGTTGAGTTTGTTCAGTGTTTTGCATGACCGTTGTTT
This sequence comes from Pelodiscus sinensis, assembly GCF_052426305.1. Lineage (NCBI taxonomy): Eukaryota > Metazoa > Chordata > Testudines > Trionychidae > Pelodiscus > Pelodiscus sinensis. The sequence continues at coordinate 23,633,486 of NC_143064.1, read as the reverse complement.
CTTCCAGATCAAATTAACAAGAAGCTAAGGCAACTTGCCCTAGGAACAAGAACATTCCCTTCCTGCTTCAGAGGTTTGCTCCAAAATTTCAATATTTAATTACAACTAACATTTCTTTCTATCAGCCCATTTCTGTCTCCATTACTATTTGTGTTGCTTGTCTCTCAGTCATAGATAAAGCTAAATCAATTATCATAGAATCATAGAATACTAGGACTGGAAGGGACCTCGAGAGGTCATCGAGTCCAGTCCCCTGCCCTCAGGGCAGGACCAAATACTGTCTAGACCATCCCTGATAGACATTTATCTAATCTATTCTTAAATATCTTCAGAGATGGGGATTCCACAATCTCTCTGGGCAATTTATTCCAGTGTTTGACTACCCTGACAGTTAGGAACTTTTTCCTCATGTCCAACCTAAATCTCCCTTGCTGCAGTTTAAGCCCATTGCTTCTTGTTCTATCCTCAGAGGCCAAGATGAACAAGTTTTCTCCCTCCTCCTTATGACACCCTTTTAGATACCTGAAAACTGCTATCATGTCTCCCCCCTCAATCTTCTCTTATCTAAACTAAACAAACCCAATTCTTTCAGCCTTCCTTCATAGGTCAATTAGATTTTCAGAAAGCCTTTGACAAAGTCCCTCACCAAAGGCTCTTGCGTAAATTACATTGTCATGGGATAAGAGGGAAAGTCCTTTCTTGGATTGAGAACTGGTTAAAAGACAGGAAACAAAGGGTAGGAATAAATGGTAAATTTTCAGAATGGAGAGGGGTAACTAGTGGGGTCCCCCAAGGGTCAGTCCTGGGACCAATCCTTTTCAACTTATTCTTAAATGATCTGGAGAAAGGAGTAAGCAGTGAGGTGGTAAAGTTTGCGGATGATACCAAACTGTTTAGGATAGTCAAGACAGAAGCAGACTGTGATGGACTCCAAAAAGATCTCACCAAACTGAGTGACTGGGCAACAAAATGGCAAATTAAATTTAATGTGGATAAGTGTAAAGTAATGCACATCGGGAAAAATAACCCCAACTATATGTACAGTATGATGGGGGCTTATTTGGCTATGACAAATCAGGAAAGAGATCTTGGAGTTATCGTGGATAGTTCTCTGAAAACTTCCACACAGTGTGCAACGGTGGTCAAAAAGGCAAATAGGATTCTAGGAATTATTAAGAAAGGGATAGAAAATAAAACACAGAATATCTTACTGCCCCTGTATAAAACTATGGTACGTCCACATCTTGAATACTGTGTACAGATGTGGTCTCCTCACCTCAAAAAAGATATTTTGGCCTTGGAAAGGGTTCAGAAAAGGGCAACTAAAACGATTAGAGGTTTGGAACGGGTCCCATATGAAGAGAGGTTAAAGCGACTGGGACTGTTCAGTTTAGAAAAGAGGAGACTGAGGGGGATATGATAGAGGTATATAAAATCATGAGTGGTGTGGAGAGGGCAAATAAAGAAAAGTTATTTATTAGTTACCATTATAGAAGAACTAGAGGACACCAAATGAAATTAATGGGTAGCAGGTTTAAAACTAATAAAAGAAAGTTCTTCTTCACACAGTGTGTAGTCAACCTGTGGAACTCCTTGCCAGAGGAGGGTGTGAAGGCTAGGACTATAACAGAGTTTAAAGAGAAGCTAGATGATTTCATGGAGGTTAGGTCCATAAAAGGCTATTAGCCAGGGGATAGAAATGGTGTCCCTGGCCTCTGTTTGTCAGAGACTGAAGAAGGATGGCAGGAGACAAATCGCTTGCTCTTTGGTCCAGCCTCTCTGGGGCACCTGGTACCGGCCACTATCAGCAGACAGGCTACTGGGCTAGATGGACCTTTAGTCTGACCCAGTACGGCGGTTCTTATGTTCATATTCTCTAGACCTTTAATCATTCTTGTTGCTCTTCCCTGGACCCTCTCCAATTTCTCCACATCTTTCTTGAAATGTAGTACCCAGAACTGGACATAATACTCCAACTGAGGCCTAATCAGCGCAGAGTAGAGCGGAAGAATGACTTCTCGTGTCTTGCTCACAACACACCTGTTAATGCATCCCAGAATCATGTTTGCTTTTTTTGCAACAGCATCACACTGCTGACTCATATTCAGCTTGTGGTCCACTATAACCCCTAGATCCCTTTCTGCCGTACTCCTTTCTAGATAGTCGCTTCCCATTTTGTATGTGTGAAACTGATTGCTCTTGTATTTGCCTAAGTTGTATTTGCCTAGTTTATTGATAAGAATATCATGGAAGACCATATCAAATGCCTTACTAAAGTCTAGGTATGCCACATCCACCACTTCTCCCTTATCCACTAGACTCGTTATCCTATCAAAGAAAGGTTTGATATCAGATTGGTTTGACATGATTTGTTCTTTAAAAATTCATGCTGGCTGTTCCCTATCATCTTGTCATTTTCCAAGTGTTTACAGATGATTTCCTTAATTACTTGCTCCATTATCTTCCCTGGCACAGAAGTTAAACTAACTGGTCTATAGTTTCCTGGGTTGTTCTTATTTCCCTTTTTATAAAGGGGCACTATATTTGCCCTTTTCCAGTCTTCTGGAATCTCTCCTGTCTCCCATGATTTTCCAAAGATGATAGCTAGAAGCTCGGATACCTCCTCTATCAGCTCCTTGAGTATTCTAGGATGCATTTCATCAGGCCCTGGTGACTTACAGGCATCTAACTTTTCTAGGTGATTTTTAACTTGTTCTTTTTTTATTTTATCTTCTAAACCTTCCCACTAGCATTCACTGTGTTAGGCATTCTTTTAGACTTCTCGGTGAAGACTGAAACAAAGAAGTCATTAAGCATCTCTGCCATTTCCAAGTTTCCTGTTACTGTTTCTCCCTCCTCACTGACCACACAAACACATACTGAAGTCCTCGTTATTCAGGAAGCACATAAGCATGGAATGTTTTTATGAATTGGGACCTTTGTGCTGAAGCAACACTGGAGTGTGGAATTATGGGAACGCTGGGTATGTCTACACTACAGAGAAGATAGAAGCTGTTGTTGTTGATCTTCCAGGAGTCAAATTAGTGATCTAATTAAAACAGCTAATTCGAACTGAGAGGGGCACTCCGGTCGATGCCAGTAGTCCTGCTTTCATGAGGAGTAAGGGAAGTCGAAGGGAGAGTTTGCTCCCTTTGACTTTCTGCAGTGTGGACAGCACCAAAAGTCGAGTTAAGGTACTTCCACTTCAGCTACACAATTAATGTAGCTGAAGTTGCATATCTTGATTCGGCCTTATCCTGTAGTGTAGACATACCCTCTGGTACTTGAGTTCCATCGTCTGACTGAATGATCCTAAAACAATTTTCACAGGCATATTAGGCCATTTCTAGTATACACTCTCCCATTCTGCCTTCCCAACTTCCTCCTGTAGCTTTGTCTGCCTAGATTTCATTTTAATTTGTTGTACTAAACATTTCAGTACTATTGTTGAGCATTATTAAAAGGCTCATTGAATTTTAGAGGTGGCTGCTCTTCGATAGTAGGGAAAATGAATCTTGCATATATGTTTATAAAATTTTCAAAGAACTGTGTGATGTTCTGGAATGAAAAGCACAAGATGAAGATATTTTGTTTTAAATAATAATCAATATTTAGTTACTTCCACTGCTTCTTATTTCTTATGATTTTTTTTAGCTTGTTTGACTGAGCAGGTATTAGATGTGGATGCCATAGAATTATCCTAAACATCTCTATATGACTGGTAACAAAAGAGCAAGCAGCAGCCAACTGGCCATTACACATACATTCTTTTTCTACTATGTCCTTTTCAAAAATTTAACTCTTTGCATTTTGATCTAACTAGATTCAGTGTCAGGTCCAACATATTTTCAGAATGTGAGGTGGAAACACTGCTTTAAAACCATCTGTTCCTCTGTAGATTTCAAAGTTCCGATTTCCACAAAGGATTTATATTAGCTGCAGTAATGAATTTGTTTGGTCACCTTAGAGATAGAAGTAATTTTCTAAATGTGTAGATAATAAACCTCCAAAATATTCAAAGGATCACTTCAGCTTGGTCTCAGGAAGTGATGTAAGCCGGAATCACAACAAAAGAAATCAAATATATTTGAAGCAGGGTTTAGGGCTCTTAGGATAATGAAGACAGGATTTATAGTCCCTTTCAACAGAGGATCTCAAAGAACTTTATAAATATTAATCCCTAGAATAAATAGCTTTTTGCAATCTATAAATATTAACCCTCTTTTACAGATTAGAAAAATGAAATACAAGGAGGATAAATGCCTTGAACAAGCCAAACAAGCAGAGTAACAATAGAACTTAAATTTCTTAACTGCCAGTATCATGATCTAACTACCATATCTTTCTCCTTATCATATATGCTTTATGTAATTTGTAACTGTTTTTGTTAGGCTAACTTCCTCTCTCTAGACAACTGTTGAGTCAAGGAACACTAATGAACATCTAAAATCTTGTAACTACATTAATTTCTTTTAAAAAGTTGTGTGATAATGAAGGCAAATTGCTCAGAAAGTAAACAAATTGCTATGCCAGACAAATGACAATATGATGTCACAAACAAAATCTATAGTGTTTGTATCAATTTTAATTCAATTGTTTCACCCCTCGTAATGAAAACAGATTTTTAGTACTGGCTCATCCCCCATTTTTATCTTCATGCTTAACCTACTGTAGATGCTTGATGTGGAGGAACACATTGAGAATTACTGAACATTTTTACTGAGCCACTCAAGTACAAGATCATATCCAGAGGCACAATTGATAATGATACCTGAAACTGGATAATGTGAAAAAGGTATGGGAAGGCCACAATGCTGGTGCTCAGTGTCTAACCCTGTGTCTCCTCCCAAAAAAGAGAAGACCTGCAGCAAAAGCTTTTGAAGGTCATAGTAATCCAAAACTTTGAGTTAGTTATAACTATATGGGTTCTATAACAATAACTGAGAAGCAACATAATTCATGAGCTGAAACAGCTGTTCTGAGGCCTCTTGGTAAGCATGTTTTTCTGGAATATCCCCTTAGAAATGTTTTCTTAGAGTTTGTTAAAACAAGTGAGGGCTGCCCACCCTCGTATGTCTTGTTTGATTGGTTTCTTTCCAAGTATGACACGATCCCTGTCCATCTGGTTTAAATTAGGGTGAGGCTCTTTGCAATGCTGTGACAAAGAAGGGTAAGTCATAACAAAGCCAACCAACTGCATTAGCATGTTTAGCAATACCACAGATACAATTACTTAATTCTACAGATTGGAGCCACATGAAGAAAAAACACAGCTCAGACCCTGCAATGGCTTGTGAAATATTTCCCACACCATGTGAGCATTCAGTACATTCCTTTGCCTTTCACTGATGTTATCCTTTGCCTCTCCTGTCCTTTAAGAGTTAATTTGTGTTCAGAATTCTTAAAAATCTTTGATGCTGCCGCTTAGTCAATGAAATGTTAAAAGTTTTGGCAGGAGCCAAATGTGTTTAGACTGCTTTCATCTGATAATTACACTTCAGGCTACCTAAGCTTTAATGTCTCAAGTTCTGAAACCATTATATAATTTATTGTTGTCATTTACAGAGGCCTCAAATTCAAATAAATTGAAGACAGCACAATTAAGACATTTTACAGGTTAGGCAGTTCAGGAATTAAGACTTCTATTGCGATCAATGGAAGTAATTGCTGAGACCTTCAAGAACATGGTCATTACAACAAACTATGGACCTTATTCACAAATGGCTCAATCTTTAGCCCATTTAAGTGAATGAGAAAAGTGACTTCAGTGAGACTAGGACTGACGTAAAAGGGCACAAAACTTACTCAGACTAATGTTCCCTCCAAAATTTCTCAGAATGAAGGAGATTCTGAATACAGGAAACCCTTGACTTCTGACTGCCTGAGTTATGACCCCCCGCACTTACAACCATTTTGTAAGTGTGGAAGGAGCTGAAACCCCCCCGACTTACGTCCTTAGCCTGCATTTACAATGGCCTATTGTAAATGAGGGTTCGAGTTACGATGCCCCTGACTTGTGACACTTTTCTGGGAACCAATCATGTCACAAGTCGGCAGCCGCCTGTATTTTGTCCACAGATGTCTATGAAAAGACGGTTCTGAGGTTAGCCTAGGAAACGTTGGTATAAATTTATAAATTATTAGCATTCATTATGGGAGGAGAGCTCTTGGGTGTGTCTTTAGGGAATCATATGTGACCATATTCCAGAGGTGATGACAGTTCATAAATGTTGAACAAGCATAACAGAATAAACTGAACACATTGTCACAAAGCAGCTCAGAAACCTGTCAATAGGTTTAACCACATCACAGACCCAGAGTCTGTTTTTACACTGCCAGCAAAACTCCATGTGGACTTTTCTACGAGGCCAGATACAAGCATTGGACAGGATCTTTACAGCTTGGCATTATTGCCGTCCTCAGGAGAAGAATAGTATGATGAGGTGGGAGAAGCAGAACAGCATCACAGCCTAATGGATAAAAAATGTGGGTAAACTATTTTTAGGTGAAAGCATTCTGTTCACATTAAGCTCAGAACCAAATTGCAAAAGTAAGAATAAGTTGAGGGGAAATATGTGAAAATATTTTAGGAGAAAAATATGTACGTGAATTTTTTAAAGCAGAATATTAAGCATATACCTACTTGCAGACCTGCATGGAGTGAAAAAACAACAAACATTAAGGGACTGCTTCCACTCCCATTGAAGTTGATGGGCTTTTGCCAAATGCCTTCAACAACTACAGGACTGGGTGCTATGAGGCAAATTCAGAGGTGATATAAATGGCATTGTGAACTACATATTGGCTGAGTGGAGAAAGGCCTTGTCTACACTTACTGGGAGATTGGTGCTTTGGGGATCGATCCCCTGGGAGTCAATTTAGCGGGTCTAGTAAAGACCTGATAAATTGACTGCTGATCACACTCTTGTCAACTCAGAAACTCCCCTGGATTGAGAAGCATAAGGGAAGTAGACAGAAGAGTCTCGCATCGATCTTTTGTGGCGTTGGGAACGCCATGCCAACTCGATCTCAGGTTCCTCAACTCCAGCTATTACTATTCATATAGCTGAAGTTGCATACCTTAGTTCGACATTGCCCCCTAGTGTAGACCTGGCCTAAGTAAAGGCAAATGTGTGTAATTCACATGCATTGAGTGTTGTTTTAGCAAGGCCCATCTTTCTTTAACACTTTCTTTTTGGCTGTTTTATCTTCTACAGCCTTGTCTTTCTACAGTTATCTCTGAATATGGCTTAGTGCCTATACTTTATACTAGAGTGGCTCTCAAACTTTTCCAGGTTACTGACTCCTTTCAGGAGTCTGATTTGTTTTGCATAACACCAAGTTTCACCTCACCTAAAAACTACTTACAAAGTTAGACATAAAAATACAAAAGAGCCATAGCGCACTATTACTGAAAAGTGTTCCTGTTGCATTCTGATGTTTTCTTTCTCTTAAAGTGGAAAGAAAATCATGGCTACACTCTCTGGCTGGAATGATGGTAGCTCACTCTTTAAAAAAAGGTGATAAAGTGGCACAATAAATGCTGGAACATGGGGCGACAAAGGGCTAGAAGCTTCATGTTGTATAATACAAGTGTTTCATTATTGCTAGGCAGATATTATATTTGTTTATAGAACATTTACTTTAAATAAGGAATGCTAAATTTTAGGGGGGTTCTCTGTTTATTAATAACACACTTAATTAATTTGGATTTATCAAAAAATCATGCCATGACAGCTTAATTTCCTTCTTTGACATGGTTGCTGACTTACTGTGGATATGGCATATCTTGATTTTAGTAAGCTTTTGATACAGCACCACACCACATTTTCATAAGGAAGCTATGGATGAAATGAGTGTAAGGCAGGTGAAAAATTAGTTGAAATACTATACTCAAAAAGTTATCAATGGTTCATTGTCAGAGTGGAAGGACTTATCTAGGGGGATCCTGCAGGGATCTGTCCTAGGTCTGGTCCTATTCAATATTTTCCTTAACTTGGAGAATATGCTTATGAAAATTGCAAGGATACCAAGCCAGGAGGAGTACATAGCACCTTGGAGGCTATGTTTAAAATGACCTTGACAAATTGGAGAATTGGTCTGAAACCAACAAGATGAAATGAAATAAATACAAGTGCAAATACTATACTTAGGAAGGAAAAATCAAATGAACAACTATAAAATGCAAAATAACAGTCTAGGCAGTAGTCTGCTGAAAAAGATTTGGAGGTTATAATGGATCACAAATGGAAGGGGGTATGGAATGCCTGCCATATGAGGTGAGATTAATAAGACTGGGACTAAGGGGGGGATATGATAGAGGTCTATAAAATCATGACTGTTTTGGAGAAAGTGAATAAAAAAGAGGTGTCCACTCGTTCCTATAAGACAAGAACTAGGGGTAACCAAATGAAAATAATAGGTAGCAGGTTTAAAACAAACAAAAGGCAATACTTCACACAGTGCACAATCAGCCTGTGGAACTCCTTGCCAGATGTTGTTGTGAAGGCCAAGACTATAACAAGGTTCAAAAAAGAAGTGGATAAATTCATGGAGGATAGGCCCATTAATGGCTATTAATCAAGATGGGCAGGGATGATGTATCTAGCCTCTGTCAGAATCTGGGAATTCTTTTAAAACTTTCCTCATAAGTCAAGTTTTCTAAACCCTTTATCATATTATTTCTTCTCCTCTGGACTCCCTTCAGTTTGACAGCATCTTTCCTAAAGGTGGGGTACTGTGTCCAACTCAGGGTACCACTTTAGGAAAAATGCTATCAAAATGGACAGAGTCCAGAGTAGCAGAATAAATATGATAAAAGGTTTAAAAAAATCTGACTTATGAGAAAAGGTTAAAAAACTGGGCATGCTTAGTATTTAAAAACAAACAAACAACAACAACAAACAGAACAGGAAGCTAATAAGCTCCAAATATGTTAAAGGCTGTTATAATGAGGTCAGTGATCGCCACATACACTGAAGGCAGGCAAAAAGTAATAGGCTTAATCTACAGCAAGGGCGAGTCAAGTTAGATATGAGTAAAACTTTCTAAGGATAGTTTCTAACTTACCTATTAAGGACAATTAAGCACTGGAATAGACTTCTCAAGAATGCTGCAGGTTCTCAGAACAGATTAGACAAGCACTTAGTACAGATGTTCTAGGTATACTTGGTCCTTGTTCAGTGCAAGAGACTGAACTAGGCAGAGTCTGTGACTATACCATGCCCATGACTGCAATATCTGAGTACCAACTAGAAGAGGTAAACAGTTAAAGATACATCTATTTTGATTAGGGATGTAAAATCCCGATTAATCTGTTAACCGGTTAAACATTGCGGCTGCTGCTGTGCCAGTTCCCAGCTCCTGCATTGGGCTGTTGCTGGTTCCTGGCCTCCTCATTGGGGCTGCCGACCCCCACGTGGGCTGGAAGCCCGAAGCCCTGGGCGGGGGCCTGGCTGATCCCAGGCATGGGATAACCTTAACAAGTAAGCATCACCTGGTAAGGGTGATACTTACCAGGTAACCAGTTAACCAGTTACCCATTCACATCCATAATTTTGGTATTCAATGTTAGTCTTAAACAAATTAAATTATATTTGGAAGAGATAGAAATGGACTGTTGCAGGGACAGCAATGAACAAAAGGGTGTAAAATAAAGCAGCCCTTGTACCCTCCAGCACTACTTTAATTTGTATCCTCAATATTCCCAGACATTCCTCCTTGAAGTCATTTTATTCATATCCATGGCAGCCACAACATTCAGCCTTGAAATCAACAGGCGTTATTCCTGCTTATGTTGAATTGGTGTCAGTTACTTATTTTGCATATCTACTGAATTCCCAATTGCAGCAAGTTACCTTACTTTGTCACTAACACCTGTTATCTGGAAAAAATACACCTGATATGTAATTTTAACCCCCATGTATCTTACACCACTGAAATTAGCCCAGCGGCCCAGCTCCTTTATGATACATCTACACAGCAGCATTATTTTGGAATAAAAACTCAGAAATAGCTCATTTTGAAATAGAGCACCTATACTGCAGAAGCCAATTGAAATAGCATTGAGCTATTTTGTAATAGAGTGCCCACACTGATTGGAGCCTCAATTGCATTTAAGACCCCCTGAAAGCACTTTGGGCAGGGCATAAAGAGAACAGTCACTTCCTGGAGCTGCTTCCTGAGGCTATCTGCGGCTCATGCTTAAAGGGACCTCCTGTACAGCCGTGTCTCAGGCTCCTCTCTTTTGTCTATCTCCTTGAAGGTCAGCAAAGGCTTTTCACTGCCTGCTCTGGTTGCCCTTGTGAACACTACAGGACTCCTGCCATGGAGCCGAATCTGCTGCCAAGCAGTCTCCAGCTCCTGGACCTCATGCTGAACCTCCTGGTGCAGTTTTTGCAGGCTGCCCTTGTGGCACTGCAGAATCTGGACTCGCTGCTCCCTGCGGGGCACCTCCTCACCTCTCTCCATGTGCTGCTCATGCAGCACAGCCACTCCCACCCTCCCCTGTATACTGTGTACCACCGCTTCTGACTACTGGACACCAGTTCCGACTGGTGGGACCGGATCATCATGGAGCAGTGGGACAACTAGCAGTGGCTCCAGAAGTTCCGCGTGTGGAAGGACAACTTCCAGGAGCTCTGTGAGTAGCTCGCCCCTGCCCTCAGGTGATGGGACACCCAGATGAGACCCACCATCCCCCTCCAGAAGTGGGTTGCCATTGCACGGTGGAAGCTCGCCACACTAGACATGGCAGTCCTGCCTTCACAAAGCTTCACAAAGGGACATGGGGTGAGTTGGGGGTTGCTCCTGCTGTGTGGGAGAAGGGGGTTGGGATCGAGGAACTTCTGTGGGTACTGGCAACCCTGTGATTCCCTATTTGTCTCGTTTAGGTGGTGAGGACCATCAACACCATGTTGCTGTGCTAGCTCATCCTCCTGGGTGATGCAGACCCCATCGTCACTGGCTTTGTCACAATGGGCTTCCCCAACTGCTGGAGGGGCCATTGATGGCACTCACAACTCTGTCTGGGCTGTGGACTTGCCAATGTGCACTGCGGGGAACACAGCCTACCCTGTCCTCCCCTAGCTTATGAAGCCCTACACTGGGCACCTGGACCCCACAAAGGAATTCCAGGCTCAGCAGGGTCCCCATTGTGGTGGAGGGCACCTTTGAGCGTCTCAAAGGGAGATTCTACTTCCTCCTCACCTGGCTGGACCTTGGTGAGTGGAACATCCCTCAAGTGATGGTGGCCTGCTGTGTCCTCCATAATATTTGTGAGACCAAGGGGGAGACATTTCTGCCAGGGTGGGGGGTAGAGCCCAAGCAATTCACCAAGGCCTTTCAGCAGCTGCACACGACTGCCATCTGGCAGGCCCATGAGAGGGGTGAGTGCATCTGGGAGGCCATAAAGGACTGTTTCAGCCAAGGACACCCATGAGACTCTCCCCTAAGTTTCCTCACAAGGGGCCTGTGCATTGCCCCTCTGTTCCTTTCCTCCCACACCCCTCTCTTCCACTGCCTGCCCTTTCCCCATTTCTCTTCTCTCCCCCTCCCCTTCCTCTGTTGATAAAATAAACAAGACTTTTGTTTTGAACCAATTAACTCTATTTTTTTAATTGGGGTAAAGAAAACTGGGGAGAGACTGGGAAAAGAACCTGGGAGGAGTGAGGTGGAGTATGGAAAGGGAAGAACAGGGGAGGCTCAGGGATGGTGCTGGGACTGGTGCCTGCCTCAGGTGGTCCCACTGTCTCATGTGCGAGGCCCTCTGTGGCCATGGGGAGGGGACTGAGGGGAGAAGCCAGAGGAGCAGGAGCTGGGGCAGGAGCAAGGGAGGGAGTGTTCTGAGTCTATGAGTCTGGGGTGGGAGTAGGAGCAGGAGCAGGAGCAGGGGGTGGCTGCTGGACTGCTCAATAGTTGCAAACATGCATTGAGGACTAGCTCCATGTCCCAGGGGTCTGCCGATTGTCTATGGTGTGAAAAGAGGTCAGCCATCCCTGCACAATGCAGGCCTCAGAATCTCACCCACCCACTCCTGGAATAATCCTCTCACCTATATCTCAGATATTGAAACCTTCAAATAGTTTAAAGACCCCAAGATGCAGAGAATCCTCCAGCTGTGATCTGTACCCCATGCTACAGAGGAAGGTGAAAAACCTCCAGGGCCTCTGCCAATCTACCCTGGAGGAAAATTCCTTCCCGACCCCAAATATGGTGATCAGCTGAACCCTAAGCATGTGGGCAAGACTCACCAGCCAGCCACCCAGGAAAAATTCTCTATAGTAACTCCTATCATCCCTCCATTGGCCTATTTACCACTGATAATGAAAGGTCAATTAGTTACGAAGATCATGTTATCTCATCAAGATGCCAGATATGTCTTTTGCCCCCACTACTTCCCTTGGAAGGCTGTTCCAGAACGTCACTCCTCTAATAGTTAGAAACCTTCGTCTAATTTCAAGTCTAAACTTCCTACTAGCCAGCTTATATCCATTTGTTCTTGTGTCCACATTGGTATTAAGCTTAAATAATTCCTCTCCCTCCCTGGTATTTATCCCTCTAATATATTTAAAGAGTGCAATCATGTCTCCTCTCAGCTTTCTTTTGGTTAAGGTAAACAAACCAAGCTCCTTGAGTCTCGGATCATCCTATTGTCCCTTCTCTGTACTTGTTTCCGTTTGAAATTCTTGTTATTAATCCCTAAATGCATAACCTTATACTTCTCACTATTAAATTTCATCCTATTGCTATCACTCCAATTTACAAGGTCATCCAGATCTTCTTGTATGATATCCTGATCCTTTTCTGAATTGGCATTACCTCCCAACTTTGTGTCATCCGCAAATTTTATCAGGACACTTCCACTTTTGGTGCCAAGGTCAGTAATAAAATGATTAAATAAAATTGGCCCCAAAACTGATCCCTGAGGAACTCCGCTAGTAACCTTCCTCCAACCTGACAGTTCACCTTTCAGTATGACCCGCTGTAGTCTCCCCTTTAACCAGTTGCTTATCCACCTCTCAATTTTCATATTGATCCCCATCTTTTCCAATTTAACCAATAATTCCCTATGTGGTACTGTATCAAATGCCTTACTAAAATCTAGGTAGATTAGATCCACTGCATTTCCTTTATCTAAAAAATCTGTTACTTTCTCAAAAAAAGAGATCAGGTTGGTTTGGCACGATCTACCTTTTGTAAAACCATGTTGTAATTTGTCCCAATTGCCATTAACCTCAATGTCTCTAACTACTTTCTCCTTCAAAATTTTTTCCAAGATCTTGCATACTACAGATGTCAAACTAACAGGCCTAGTTACCCAGGTCGCTTTTTTCCCCTTTCTTAAAAATAGGAACTATATTAGCAATTCTCCAGTCAAATGGTACAACCCCTGAGTTTAGAGATTTATTAAACATTTTTGCTAATGGACTTGCAAATTCATGTGCCAGTTCCTTTAACATTCTTGGATGAAGATTATCTGGGCCCCCCGATTTACTCCCATTGAGCTGTTCAAGTTTGGCTTTTACCTCAGATATGGTAATATTTACCTCCATATCCTTATTCCCATTTGTTATGTTACCCTTATCCCTATGCTCTTCATTAGCCTCATTAAAGACTGAAGCAAAGTATTTGTTTAGATATTGGGCCATGCCTAGATTATCCTTAACCTCCACTCCATCCTCAGTCATTAGCGGTCCCACTTCTTCTTTTTTTGTTTTTTTCCTCTCTCTGTCATGGGATGTGGGCAGACCAAGTAGCCATCTACTACATGGCGGAAAGCAGTGATAACAGCTATATGTACCTTAAGAGAAGCGCAGGTAAGGCTGGAGTCTTTAAGACGTATGATAGTGATAGAGATGCAGCCGTGTTAGACCGGTCTAGCTGAAACAAAAGACAGGACTATGCAGCACTTATGAGGTAGTCCAGAATCTGGTGAATAGGCACAAAGTAAGGATCTACGTGTGTCTCCAAACACCATGATGAGAACCATTTATGAAGGTAAGTGGTACATGTGGTAGATTTTCTACTATGTATTAGGATGTGTTTGACAGCTTATGAACATATCATTTCTGTTTGTTGGAACCAATCAGGTACCAGGCTGTCAGCACAAGGTGGTCGATCTGCAGATGACTCAAGTGTCCACGATTCTGTGTGAGCAAGTCTTGGCACCTAGGCAGAGGGTATGGAGAATGAACCGACATGTGATAGAGGTAAGGGAACCATGTTTGTCATGGCCAAAAGGGAGCTATGAGTATGCCTCGTTCCACGAGGAGTAACGGTAGTTCGAATTAGAAAGCCTAATTCGAACTACCTACTCCGTGCCGCATGTAGCCGCGGGCACGGTGTCCGCACTAACGGGGATTTAAAAATGGCGGTGCCCGGCAAGATGCAAATGAAGCCTGGCATATTTAAATCCCGGGCTTCATTTGCAACTTCGAATGACTACATTAACTACCCTAGCTTGAACTAGGGTGGTAGTGTAGACATATGAGAATGACAGTAGCTCTGTTTATAGCTATCTTTTCCAGGAATCTGGGGATTAAGGGCGTGGGGGGAAAGGCGTATAGGAGACGGTGACACCAACTGCACAAGAAGGCATCTCCCCTGGAGTTCCGTCCAATCCTGGCCCTCAAGCAGTATTGGGGACATTTTGCATTGAGGCATGTGGCAAATAGGTCTACTGCTGGAAACCCACAGTGATGGAATATAGTGGAGAGTACTTCTGGATGTAGTGCCTACTCGTGATTCATGGAGAAGTGTCTGCTCAGTGCATTGGCTGTGGAATTCTGCTGCCCAGGGAGATACTCCGCAAGAAGGGAGATCTTATGATGATTGCACCAATTCCACAAATGTATCGCTTTGGTGCAAATGGATCGGGATTGAGCTCCCCCCTGTCTGTTTATATAATATACAGTGGTCATGTTGTCAGTGAGGACTCGTATGACTTGGCCCTGGATAACGGGGAGGAAGTGCTGGCAGGCATTGTGGACTGGCCATAGTTCCAGGAAATTGATGTGCATCAATGATTCTTCAGGGGACCATAGGCCCTGTACCTGTTTGTGTTTCAAGTGGGCACCCCACCTAAGAAGTGATGCGTCGGTAGTCAGCTGTATTGTCAGCTGGGGAAGATGAAAGGGTATGCCTGACATCAGATTGTCGGGGCTAGACCACCAAGTTAGTGATTTTTTGACATAGACAGGGATTGTAACCCTCCAGTGGACGTCGTGAGTGTTTGGAGTATATATTGTGGCTATGCAGTATTGAAGGCAGCGGAAGTGTAACCTCGCGTGTTCCATGACATACGTGGATACCATATGTCCCATGAGCTGTAGACTGTGACCACGGCCAGAGTCTTGGAGAAAACCTTGGGAGCCGACAAAAGACCAAAGGGCAGGACCTTGTATTGGAAACGAAGAAACGAAGAAACCTTCTGTAGGCCGGGTGGATGACCACATGAAAATGTGTGTCCTGGAGATCGAGGGACGTGTACCAGTCTCCGTTGTGTAGTGCCGGGATGATTGTGGTTAGGGTAACCATTTGGAAATGTTGCTTTCGAAGATAACAATTTAAGCTTCAAAGGTCTAAGATCGGCCTCCAACCCCCCAACTTTTTCTTGGTTAAGAAGTATGGGGAATAAAAACCCTTGCCCTTGAATTTGTCTGGGACTTTCTCTATTGCCCGGATGGTCAGTAAACGAAGTACTTCTTGCCTTAGCAGGGGTTCGTGAGATGGGTCTCTGAAGAGGGACAGGGTGGGAGGGGAGGGAGGAGGTATCGATGTGAAGGGAATGGTATAACCTAGCTCGATGGTTTGAAGAACCCATCTGTCGGTGGTGATATGAGCCCATCGTTGTTGAAAGGGCCTTATGATGATGGAATAAAGTGTCCGCGGCATGAGTGAGATTGTTTAGAGGTATGGTTCTCAGTCCCTCGACCAGCGCATCAAACCTGCTGTCTGGTGTTGTGCTGGCCAGACGCTTTTGGTGGAGGTCGTCTTCTTCGTTGGTGCTTTTTGTTACATTGCTGGTCATGCTGTCTGTTTGAGGGCATTTGGTGGGAGAATGGTCTTTGTTTTTGGTATGGTGTGTACCTCTTATGTCGGTAAGGTGGTGTATACATCCCCAGGGTTCTAAGGGTATGTCTACACTAGAAAGTTAGTTCGAACTAACGGACGTTAGTTCGAACTAACTTTCCTATGCGCTACACTAGCGCTCCGTTAGTTCGAACTTAATTCGAACTAACGGAGCGCTTAGTTCGAACTAGGTAAACCTCATTTTACGAGGACTAACGCCTAGTTCGAACTAGCTAGTTCGAACTAAGGGCTGTGTAGCCCTTTAGTTCGAACTAGTGGGAGGCTAAGGCTTCCCAGGTTTCCCTGGTGGCCACTCTGGCCAACACCAGGGAAACTCTATTGCCCCCCTCCCGGCCCCGGAGCCCTTAAAGGGCCATGGGCTGGCTACTCACTTTGTGCCAGTTGCAAGGCTGCCAGCACCCGTGCCTGCACAGCCTGCACCTGCCACAGGATGAGCCAGCCATCCGAGGGCTCCCAGCCCTCCACTGCTCCCCACGACCAGCCTGGCGGCTCCCGGGAGCCTGCCCGGGGGCGCAAAAGGCGGGCGCCCGCCTGGTCAAGTGCGGAGATCGTGGACCTCATCGAGGTTTGGGGGGAAGCCTCAAATGTCCACGATCTCCGCACTAGCCACCGGAACGCGGCCGTCTATGGACGCATGGCTGCCAGCCTGGCCGCCAGGGGCCACCAGCGCAGCCGGGAGCAGGTGCGCTGCAAGATTAAAGACTTGCGGCAGTCCTACTCCCGGGCCTGCCTGCCAGAGGCTGACCTGGAGGCCTGCCCCCACTTCCATGCCCTGGACCGCATCCTGGGGCCTCATGCCGTCCCTGCCCCCCGGGACGTGATTGACCCCGGGGCAGAGGGACCGCTCCTGGACACCGAGGAGGAGGAAGAGGGCTCTGAGAGCCAGGAGCCTGCCGCCAGCCTTCCCAGGACCCGGGACCCCCGAGGCACCCCACAGAGCCGCTCGCCTGCATCATCAGAGGCCGGGGAGGCGTCCACCTGTGAGTACCCTCGTGTTCCCCTTATGTGTACGGGGGGCTGGGGCGAGAGGGAGCCCCGGGACCGTGCGCCTGGGCCTTGCCCACTACGGAGCAGCAGCTGGGGATCCTGCAGGGGCCCTGGCCTTGCAGAGGGGAGCTGGGTTTCACACACCTGGGCCCCTGGGGTAATTGACCGCTGGTCTTCTTGCACCACAGCTGCAGCACCGGGGACTGCAGGGCGCACCACACCGCCTGCAGCAGCCGCCCGCGCCCGGGCAAGCAGGACAGCCAGGAACCAGGAGGACTACCAGAGGCGGCATCTCCGGTTCCTGGACCGACAGCTCCGTCTCCAGGACCACTGGGTCCAGGAGGACCTCAGGCTGCGCCAGAGGAGTCTGGAGGCCCTGGAGGAGCAGGGCCGTGCCCTGCGAGGCCACCTCCAGAGCCTGCTAGACCGCTTCCCGTTTCCTCCTCCCCCTGCTCGCCCTGCTCCCCCTCTTGCTCCCCCTGCTCCCCCTCTTTCTCCCCCTCTTGCTCCCCCTGCTCCCCCTCTTGATCCCCCTCTTGCTCCCCCTGCTCCCCCTGCTCCTCCTGTTCCTCCTGCTTCCGCTCCTGCTTCCGCTCCTGCTTCATCCACACCCCCTGTCCTCTCTGCCCCCCCCTCCACAACCATTCCCCACCGACGCCCCCGGACCCGCAGTGTGGCGAGACGGGAGAGGCACCCAGACTCCCACCCCTGAGCTTTCCTTTCCCTTCCTCCCTTCCCTCCCCTCCCCTTCCAGCTCCCTCGTCCCAGGTTTCCCCCTCCCTTCTCCCACCTTCATTCCTCCCTCCCCCACCCCAGTTCTCTGAAATAAACAGACGTTTTTGTTTGAAAAACAGGTGTCTTTATTGTACAGTAGATAGGGAGGGGAAAGGGGAAGGGGGGGGGTAGGGTGGAAGAAGGCCCCGGTGGGGCATGCAGGGAGAGGTCAGTCCTCCTCCTCCTCCACCTGGAAGCTCTCCCGCAGGGCTTCCCGGATCCGGATGGCCCCCCGCTGGGCTTCCCGGACGGCGGTGGTGCGGGGCTGACCGTAGTGTCCAGCCATGCGGTCAGCCTCAGCCATCCAGGCTGGCAAGAAAGCCTCCCCCTTCCGCTCACACAAATTGTGGAGCACACAACATGCCGCCACCACGGGAGGGATGTTGTGCTCGGCCAGGTCCAGACGGGTGAGGAGGCATCGAAAGCGGGCTTTCAGTCGCCCGAAGGCCCCCTCCACCACAATGCGGGCCCTGCTCAGCCTGTTATTGAAGGCCTGGCGGGAGGGATTGAGGTGCCCCGTGTAGGGCTTCATGAGCCAGGGCTGCAGTGGGTAGGCGGCATCCCCCACCAGGCAGACGGGCATGTCCACGTCCCCGACCCTGATGTGGCGGTCGGGGAAGAAGGTCCCGTCCTGCAGCCGCTGGCACACGGAGGAGTTCCGGTACACCCGGGCGTCGTGTGCTTTGCCGGACCAGCCCACATTTATGTCCGTGAACTGTCCCCGGTGGTCACACACGGCCTGCAGGATGACGGAGAAGTACCCCTTGCGGTTCACGTACCGGGACGCCTGGTGTTCCGGGGCACGGATGGGGATGTGCGTCCCGTCGATGGCCCCCCCGCAGTTGGGGAAGCCGAGGGCGCCGAATCCCCGGATGACGGCATCCGGGTCGGCGAGGCGGACCACCCTGCGGAGCAGCACCCGGTTGATGGCCTTGACCACCTGCGGAGAGAGACACAGCAAAGCGTCAATCAGTGGGGCGCCCGGGTGGCTGGGAGCGTGCGTGCCCTGGCAGTGCCCCGCGCCCCACTCCCGGAAGCAACCCCCCTGGCGGCGTGTAGTACGGCCGGGACAGCCCGACCCCTCCGGTGCGGGGCGCCTTCGCCTCCTCCCGCCCCCCCCTTGTCCCTGGGGCGGCCCATCCCCTCCTCGCAGCCCCCCTCCCCCCCGGCTCGGTGGCCGACGAGCGCCGTACCTGCATGAGCACTGCTCCGACAGTGGATCTCCCCACGCCGAACTGGTTCCCGACGGATCGGTAGCTGTCCGGCGTGGAGAGCTTCCAGAGGGCGATGGCCACCCGCTTCTGGAGGGGGATGGCGGGCCTCATGCGAGTGTCCCTTCTTTGCAGGGCAGGGGCGAGCCACTCGCAGAGCTCCAGGAAGGTGTCCCTCCTCATCCTAAAGTTCTGGGTCCACTGTCGGTCGTCCCAGCGCTCCAGGACGATGCGGTCCCACCAGTCGCTGCTGGTGTCCAGACGCCAGATGCGGCGGGGCACGCCGGTGCCGGGGCGCCGCCGCGGCTGCTCCACGGCCCCCAGGGCGGCCAGGCGGAGAGGCAGGGGGCTGACGTTCCCCAGGTGGTGCCAGGCAGCCTCGAGCCATTGCTGGCAGGCTTGCAGTAGCAAGTCCAGAACGTGCACCAGAAGGTGCAGGGCGAGCCGTGGCTCCATGTTGCCACCTGCGGCAGTCCCCCCCGAAGGGAAGCACCGACACAGACGGGCACAGAGACCGACGCTTTGCTGTCCCTCGGCGAGGTTGGCAAGCAAGCAGGAAAAGCTGAGAACCGGCTGTCCAGGGGGGGGTCCCTTTAAGCACGAGCCTCAGATAGCCTCAGACAGCAGCCACACAAAGCAACTGCTGACCTGATGCCCTGCCAGAACCGGTTTCAGCTGCCCTTAAATGCCCCCCTGCGTCCAATCAGTGTGGACGCGCTAGTTCGAACTAGCAAAACGCTAGTTCGAACTAGTTTTTAGTTCTAGATGCGCTAGTTCGAACTAGCTTAGTTCGAATTAACTAATTCGAACTAAGTTAGTTCGAACTAGCGCTGTAGTGTAGACGTACCCTAAGTGTGGTTCTGGACTCCTTGCCTGAGTGGAGGACTTGGTCTGTTTTGTCAGAAAAGAGACTCTGCCTGTCAAATAGTAGATCTTCAACCTTAGACAGGAGGCCCTTTGGGACAGTTGCTTGCTGTAACCATGAGGCTCTGCACATGATGACCGAGGTGGCTGTGGTGCACGCTGCAGTGTCCGCTGTGTCCAAGCCTATATGCAGAGCTGTTCTGGAGGCTGCGTAGCCTTCCTGGACAACTGCCTTCAAAATATTGCGCTTAGTGTCAGGTAAGTGGGACCAGTTTCACATAATTGTCAAGGTTGTGATTAGCCAATAATGCTGCATAGTTGGCCATGCGTAAGGTGAGCGTCGCCAAAGAGTATACCTTTTGGCCAAACAGGTCTAGATGTTTGCTGTCCTTGTCTGCGCTGTTGGATTTTTGTTGGGGAACCTTTGCCCTCTGTTGAGCTGCATCCACAACCACATGCGCGGTCCGGCAGACTACGGCTGAAAAAAATCTCCGATCTGCAGCACCAGGACAACCCCGACACCTACAGTGGAGCACCCACAGGACACTGTTCGAAGAAGAACTGAACATTTTAACAAGTATTTTTAATTATTTTTGTCTCTGGTCTTGTGTTCTTTGCTTGCTTTTTGAAAAACCCAGCCACAATTTTGATCAAATTAGAAATCTCAGTGTAAAATTTCATCATTTCTGTTAAAGCAAGAATTGTGATGAAAATGTTGTATAGTTGTGATATGACTATTTGGGGAAAATTCCACCTTCGCCATTGCAATAGTCAGTTGATGCACTCTTCTGAATCCCAAGATTGCCCATTTTAGTGTGCTTAGCTGTAAGTGGGAATATTTCCTATGAAGTTGTACCAATACTTCTTTTCTCTAGATTCTTCAATCCACAGATCTCAAAGCACTGTGCCAATATTAAATCTTCCTGACTCTATAAAGTAGGTTTCATTATTCTAATTTTTACAAGTGAAGACTTAGTGAACCATTCAGGGTCACACTGAGTGAGACCAGAAACTCCAGGACCCAGTCTTTTGCTTTCACTACTGGGCACTGCTTTCTCCAGTTTTTAAATATCCATTTACACTAATTGGGCTCAGTCTTTAGCCCCATGGCAGCCTTTTTGTGCTAGTCTGGTTAGGAGTTATAGCCAGCTCAAGCAACCAGCTGCGGATTTTCCCAGTGTAAGGAAATACACCAGAAAAAGCGAGCATAACAGGCCCTGTGCCATTCCCTCCCACTTGCATAGGGAGCATGGTGGGAGTACCCTGTGCTCTAATAAACAATGGCTGGCAATGGCAAACCCTTGGGGAGATGCAGCCAGGCCATACTTCAGAGACATCCAGGGTGCCCCAAAGGTCAAAGCACAGAAACCACAGCTCTGCTGTGAGCCCCCCACTTTTGATATCTCCAGTAGAGTCTGGATGCTGCAGAGGAATGAGCACTTTGCTCTTGTTTTTTTTTAAAGGAAGCCATTAAGTGCTATCACTGATTCTGGGGTCTTTGGTAAATATTATTAGTAGGAAAAAGGCTACAGTATGAGTGAACTTTAGTTTTCCCCTGATCCTCTCTGTTTTACGTAAGTGAAGGTAGGGCATCCAGATACATTCTAAAGCAGGGGTGGGCAAGAGGCAGCTAGCGGGCCGCATCTGGCCGGCAAGCCATTGGATCTGGACCGCAGCTGCCTCGCTGGGACCCTTAAGCACAGCGCAGCTGCTGCAGCTTTAAATGTGACTGCTCTATGCTGGGAGTGAGGACGGAGGCTTTGTGTTCTGTCCTGCCCCGCAGCAAAATCTTTCAGTTCCCATTGGCCAATTTTCAGCCAATAGGAGCTGACAAATTTTGCTGGCAGCAGGGGCAGCCAGTGAAGCCTCCTGCCTCCCTTCCTCCGCCACCCCACTGGGAGAAGAGTCACATGGAGCAGCTTGCAACTGCAGCCTTCAGGTTCCTACAGAACTGCTGGCTGGGAGCCACCTAGGTAAACGCCTCCCAGCCAGAGCCTGCCTCTGGTACCACCTTCTTCCTCCCCTCCCCCACAACTACCTGCCCCAGGCCACCACCCAAATCCTTTGAATCCCTTTCTCCCAGGTCACAACTCCTTCCCTGACCTTGCATCTCATTCCCTTGCCCCAGGTCACCACCCAAACCCTCTGTACCCCTTCACCCAGGACACAGCTCCCTCCCAGACCCTGAACCCCCTCCTAGAGCCCATCTGCCAAGCCAGAATCCTCTCCTGCACCCATACTCCCTTCTGGACTCTGCACTCCAAGCCTCTGCCCTAGATGACAACCCCCTCCTGCACCCTATCTCTCTCCCAGACCCTACACTCCCTCAGTAGAAATGCGGCCCTTGACAACTTGCCAAAATCATGGAGTGGCCCCCCCCATTAAGAATTATTGCCCACTCCTGCTCTAAGGGTTACCAAAAAACTGGCAAACATGGATCCTTTGTCTTTTTTGAATACTGTATTCACTCAGGTAAAGAGGACTGCATAATGTCATGCATCTTGTGTGATACTCAAGCCTTTTGGGAACCCTGTCCACACATTCCCACAGCCCAGCCACACCTCCAGGCAGCCAGATGAGCTGTAGACAAGGCGGAGTTCTTCTTAGGAGGGGCCACTGTGGCACCTGCACTGCAATCTCCCTCCCTTCTCACTGTTCCCTCTACTAGATTCCAGAAGGAAAAGACTAGCAGGAGCAGTAGAAGCAAGAGAAGGCAGTGGCATAAAGTCATGGAATCGTAGGAACAGAAGGGACCTCAAGAGGTCATCAAGTCCTGTCTCCTGCACTCATGGCAGGACCAAACACCATCTAGACCATCTAGATCGTGGGGATACAAAGTAAAGGAGCTCACTATTGGTCTCAGGTTCTTCGAATTATTTTTTGGTCTTTCACTAAGTCCCACAGTGATCCCAGCTACCAATCCCCATGCAAGGCCCAAGGTCTCCTACCCTCCCCCTGACAGCATTCAGAAACCATCGTTTCCCTATTGTGGACACCCTAGCACTCTGCCAACCCCAGAAATCTCAGCACTATTCAGTCAGAAAATACCCTACCCAAGCATCCGCCACCATCTCTGAACATACACATCCAACTAACCCAGCAACCCTAAAAACTTCTAGCATCCACCCACCTACCCAGAGCCATTAAACTCATTAAACTCAGTTGCCAAATTTTATCTCAATATTCTATTACTTACTACCACTCCATAGGACAGAGGCACTGGCTATAAACAGAAGGTTATGCCAACATATATGCAGATTATTCACAGATCTGCATTAAATGTATATAAAACATCACACATGGAGTTGCATAACACTTAAGTGTTGAGTATAAATATAACTGAACTAACTATGTAAGCATCCATTATATGGGTCCATAAAAGCCAATTAAGACATTTTATTATCCCATGTTTCAAAAAATTACCTGCACACACTATTATTTGTTGTAATTTCACTCACCAAGGTCATATTCACGTCCAAAAGATAGATTTCTTTATTGTCAGTTGACTGGATGGGATTTTGTATATCAAAATTTGAATGAATTTAAGATGTGATTCCATTGAGGTCTCTCACGTCCATAAACCAGTTGCTTAACACAGAGTATTTCTTATGGGCTATTTTATCCTAGTGTCATAATTGTTAGTAGCTTTTTTTTAATCACACACTGTAGTTGTATAATGTTTTTAGAACAACTGTGTGTTTGTTCTACACTGACCACAGTAAAATGGGGGGCAATGAGACTAATAGGTCTGAGTTTTAAATGGGGTTCAAACTAGTTCACCATTCCTACTAAAAACAAAAGATGTAATAACCTCATGGCTGTGATTTATTATTAGTGTGCATACAAATTTTGAAAAATCTCAGGAGGTCTGTAAACTGCAGATGTAACCATATATTAAAGCCCATAATCCCTGGTAAAAGCTCTGCCCCAACACTTTAGCTATAAGTAACAAAAATACTTTCTCTTACTAATAGTTGCAATATTAGTTCTATTGTATTTTATGGTACTTTTGTGATTTTTCAGTCATTCCCATGGTAGTTTGAATCTAAACAATCTTGATGATTGAACCCAGCTGGTTTTCATTTCCAGACTTCAGAAGTTTTATTTTATTGTATTACACACATACACACCCATCCCTTGTGCTTCCTATAAATCTGCAAGAAATTCAAAAGAAAAAGAAAAAGAAAAAGAAAAAGAAAAGAAAAAATTGACTTGACAGTTCAAGATTTTCCCACCACTGTGGATCCATTTGGAAATTTTTATCCATTGTCAAGTATTTGACAATAGATCATAGTGCTACTGATCTAGCATCACACCTGCTACTCCACATTTGCCAAGACCATTTTGGGGGGAGAGGCGTCTCCTGTTTCTTTTTCCCCTTGACTACATCAGACATAACTTACTCTTTCTTCCTACACTGAAAAGCTGCCAGTTTTCAAGTGTCTCTCGTTAACTTTTAAAACCTGTGCTCTGCTAAAGAGGAGTTATTACTTTTTTCCTGGCACTGACTGAAATTGCAATGTCCACATGAAGGCACAAAATCCTAACAACTACTCAAGGCAGATTGGGAAACAAATGTTAAACATGACACATTAAATCAAATCTTTGTGCGCAAGAGTTTTAAGTTGTATATACCAAACTGTGCTTTTAAAAAGTCTAATAGCAAAAGTTGTTTAAAACAATAATTTATAAGAATCCAAAACAGGAGAAAAGGCATATAATGTAGATGCTGTTTTAAAGGAAGCAGTTTTCCATAATAGTTTAAACAGAGTACAGAATGTCAGGACTTTTGTTCCTTGTCCTTGGGCAATTCACTCAACTTCTCTGTGCTTCGGCAGCTTAACCATCTGTACTTATATAGTTCACAAATTGTTGTGAGGCTAAATTAATTAATATCATATTGTTTGAGGAGATCCTTGGATGAAAGATACTAAATATAAAGTATTTGAATTAGTAAAATATAATTAGCATATAATTTTAACATCATTTGAAACAATCAGATTCTCAGAATTCCAAGGTGGAGAATTCCTGAGTTTTCTTCAAGAGTGACTTTAAAACCTATTTTCAAAGAGCCAGTCCTCCTGAAATGCCTATTTACAGAATCCTTTACTAACTTTCCATTTGCAAACCTAATTTCTTCAAAGCATTTGTCTTCATTAAGGACCAAAGACTAGATTTTTGTCTTCAAATGTAACTTTAGAGTAATACCATTGATATCAGGGTATCTGAGATCAGAATTTGGCACTAAATCTAAAAATGAAGTTTAACAGCTAACCTCTTTTGGAGGTATCCACACACAATAAAGTATCTCAAGTTTTTAAACAGCCATTTATAGGTTGAAAATTTCACTTCAATATTTTGTTTTCCCACTGTTTTGCTGAGCTAAGTAAAACAGGAAAGCTCCTTCCTATAGCATTTCCCATTGATGGTCAATATCAAAAGAATCCTTTTTCTGACTTAATGACTGAGAAGAAGAAGAGGAGAGAAGAAGAAGAGGAAGACTGAACGGGAGAGCCCACAGGCCAAATTCTATGCTCAGTTGTACCTGTGTAACCCCAGTGCAAATGAGCATAAAATTCGGCCTCATATCTCCACTCTGGGTTTCAAAGATTTATGGTCATGCACTGTAAAGGTAGGAAAGAAGTTGGAACATAACATTTTAATTAAATCTGATGAAAATCATTAGTGTTCAGTATGGCAGCACTTGCTGCTCAGATTTTTAATCTATCACTGCCCACCTCATGCTGGAGTTGGAATTTTAAACTGTGATCCGAGCACAAGTAAGAAATCAATGAAATAGAGGAAGTCTAAGAAGCAGTTTTTCAGGTTGATGGAAGCATGCAAACAGATGAATATCATGAGCTGATTCATACCAACTGTATGCAGTCACCCAATCAATGTAGTTAGTGATTATTGCTAATGTTCTAACACACCTGGTAGTCTGGCACCATATATTCTAAAGAGGTACTGTTAGGTAGACTGTGATCAACATTTAGGTTTTGTGAAGTGATTAAAAAGTTTTATAAGACCTTATACAAATAGAAACGTTTGATTTTTTTAAAAAATGTTATGGAATGATAAATATTCCTCAGCACCATATTCAGGACAAACATGGCAACAATGAGACACAGTATTAGAATCAGAAAAGAAAACTGAGTTTAAAGAAACAGAGCTTTTTTCGAACCCCCCTCCCCCGTAGTCTAGACACACACCCTGATACTTTCGTTTAATATATTAACTGTAACTGAGATTTTTAAAAATTTCCTAATTGTGAAAATACAAGACGATTTCCTCTTTCCTTTTCCTTTTTTAAAAACAGAGTTTCATAGATTTGCTCTCCATTTCCATTCTTCTTAGGCTGTTGCATTTCTCTCTTAATGCCTGTCCCTTTGATTTTATGGGCTACAGGTTGGCAATCATACATTTCTGTTATTAGAAAGGCTTTCCATCTTCTTGAATGAACACTTCAGGCAATTGAATTAATGTCTTAACCTTATTAATGTCAAGTTCTATAGTCTCTGTGGTAACTGTAAGGTAAATTAAACCACTTCTTTGTTTAAAATTGGATTATACACTAAGTACCTGTTAGTGATGAGAGTTCTTAAAAAAAATCCAGGCCATAGTGCTGCAGTAATTTATTAAACATAATAGGGAAAAACTGGGCTCTGTTGTTTGAAATCAGATCAAAGTATTAAAAGGGTGTCATTGCAAAAGGTTGAGGCCTATTAAAATGGTATAATTTTGCTGCCTTTACTTAATGTTATTAGTATTTTCCACTTGATGTTGCCAGATAATAACTAACATCTACAGTGCACAGTAAACATCCTGCCTGGGGTGTCATAGCATCTGTAGAAAATATACTCCACCTTCGAAAAACTCTCTTAGCACAAGGCTGTGGTCCCAGCTGGACCAGCCATTTTGTAGCTATAGTGATAAAACAAGTGTTACTACAATGGACCAGGTGCAACCCAGAATATTCCTTTCCCTAAACAGCTAGACAGCCAGGCAGACATTCTAAACTGTGCCTCCTTTGTCTTCTTGTGGTGTTGTCAGTCAAGAAGAACTAGGATGATTTCAAAGGCAAACAATCAGTAGACTAGTCTAACAGTTAGGATTTTCTCTCCCCACCCCAACCCCATCCTTTTAAAAAACACATTTTACCCCCCTCTTTAATTCAAACCTGGCTTCAGCTTCTTTTTCCCCAGCTCACATTCTGTTCCCTTTGGTCAGTAAATAATTATGATGAGTGTTCTCCCTAAAGTGCAAGCCAATGAGTGAGTGGAGAGGTATGACAGATATCCTGCCAACCAGCTGAGCAACATACACTTGGAAATGCTTCTAACTTAACTTCCAAACTATAGGAAGCGACAGTTTGACATTTGAAGAGGTTATTATTTCCACCGCGATAGGAAAGTTAATCAGCGTATGTGCTCAAAGCTGCAGGACATCAGAGGCGTACCAGTCTGAGTCATTTTCATGGCCTTTGCCCTATGATGATGAAGCCAATTCCCATCTCCATCTGAGTGGCCGTGGTACACTTAAACTTTATATGACTGCGCTTGCCGTGTGCACTATTTGTCATTTATCATTATTCACAAAGGGTCCAGTCTGCAGGTTTCACCAGAAATGTTTCAAGTCAATGTGATCAGTGAATGAAGTTAGTGGCAATGTTAATTTTCTATAGAATAGTCAAGATATGGTGTTAGAGCAGTTGTTGCTTTCAGAAAGTGGGATGGCGATGTATATTAAATGTATTTTTTTACTAATACACCGCATTTTAGCCAATGTTATGTGCAGTTTATATCCCATTAATAGGTATTATGTATATGATATGCATTCTATATGAAGTTATGTTAATATCAGTTAATATCAATAGAAGTTATGTTAATAGAATGTACTGTATTATGCTCTTCCCATCACTCATCTCAAGTAGTCCACAACACTTTGCAATGCTGAAGTCAGCTTTGGCATTAGAAAATAGGAAGCCTACTAAAAAGATATGTCAATGATCTGTCCTACCACAAGTGGGATGTACTTCTATGCCCAACTGGGTTTAGAGTATGATACCCAAAATGAGACAAGAAAAGGCATGCCAGAGTATTAAAAAAAAGAAGGTAAAAAGTCAATTGGTGAATTTTAGTTCAGTTTGACCTGTACAGTGTTTTCTAATTCATCAACAACCATGATCTAAACTCCGGTAGTTCTGGAGGGTATCTGTGGAAGTAAACCTACTATGTAAGGTGAACACTGCAAGAGCTTCATGGAGTGATGTATATAGATCTCCTTTTAGTGTACCAGTTTTAGTTAATAAACATGGGTAATCTAGGTCTTTTGAACATTGAACCATGAGCATTAATCACACAATTTACATACTTAAGCAGTGTATTTACAGCATACTTCAGTTTATCCAAAACCCTATTATCCAAACTTCCACATTATCTGAATCTCTTCCTTGTACCCACTCCCAAAAACAACTGCTTGTGTGCAACCATCCAGATAGCCATCCTGCCTTCTTATCATCATGCAACCCCCGCCCCCCACTACTGAAATACCCTACTGCTTGTGTGAACCTCTTCCCCAGCAAAATCCCGTCACTCATGTCCAGCAGCCTGCATAGTTCTCTTAGTTCTGCCCCCTCACTTCCTCTCCAGCTCTGGTCCTGGCTGATGCAGCCCCAAGATACCCAGCTCCATCTTCAGTACAGCCTCCGTGCTGCTTGCCAGGAGGCCCGGAGAACGTAGTGCTGGGGCATGTGTGCCATGCCAAGTAGCAGCATGGGTATTACGGAGGCTGTAGCCATGCTGTTACTGTGCATAAATAGAGACAATAGTGAAGTTTATACGTCCAGCTATTTGCAGGGAAGAGTGCTGGTAGGACTGGGGTAAGAGGCTGTTATCCCAACTCCCAATTTTTAAATAAAATCCATGTCCTCCATACTATTTGAATAAATGGAAGTACATTGCATATGTGCCCTTTCATTCCAGCAAATCCTTTTGTAAACAATTAAGCTTTACAAGCCTCTGTGAGACAGAGAGGTATTATTATGGGCAAAATGAGGCAGAGAAAACAATTTGCACAAGGCCACATAAAGATGAAAATAAAAAAAACAACCCAGAAATCCTTACTCAGGGCTGTGCTCTAATCACTACATTACACTTCCCCTGTATCAAGTGTGCAGTGCTATAATAATTTGAAAGATATGTGCTGTAGCTGGCAGAGAGAGGAGAAGCCAGCAGATGGTTTAATGTTCACCTCAGCATCAGTATCCTTTATCCAGCAACATTGGGATGGAATATTCCTAGATGACTAAAGGAAAACAACAACTGTGGGAAATGGGATACTGGCTAACCACAATTTGAAGCCATTTGTAATGGGTATTTTGAATAATTGAGATTAAGATCATAAGAACATACTAACGGCTGTACTGGGTCAGACCAAGGGTACATCTAGCCCAGTATTCTGTCTGTCGACAGTGGCCAGCACCAGGTGCCCCAGAGGGGGTGGACCGAAGACAATGATCAAGCGATTTGTCTCCTGCCATCCTTCTCCAGCCTCCCTCTAGCAAAGAGGCCAGGGACACCAATTCTATCCCCTGGCTAATAGCCTTTTATGGACCTAACCTCCATGAAATTATCTAGCTTCTCTTTAAACTCTATTATAGTCCTAGCCTTCACAGTCGTCTCTGGCAAGGAGTTCCACAGGTTGACTACACGCTGTGTGAAGAAGAACTTTCTTTTATTAGTTTTAAACCTGCTACCTATTAATTTCATTTGGTGTCCTCTAGTTCTTCTATTATGGGAACTAATAAATAACTTTTCTTTATCCGCCCTCTCCACACCACTCATGAACTGAAGTTAAGGCTGGCCGAAACCAGTGCTGACAGGGCATCAGGTTAGGGCTTAGATTGTGGAGCTGCTGCCTCAGGCTAGCCGAGGGCTGTGCTTAAAGGGACCCGACCCCCACCCCGGACATACAGTTCTCAGGGTTCCCCACTTGCTTGTTTAACTTGATGAGGAACAACAAAGCAGTCCTGTCTTGGAGTGCCCTGAGTGCCTGCACTCAGCACATCACAGCACTTAGCCATCAGCCGGGCTGCACTTGCCGCAGGCTGCCATCTGGGGGGGGTGGGGTGGTGGTCAATCAGGAGGGCTGTCAGGATCTAGAAGGCCATGCAGGAGAGATTCCACCCTGAGGAGCCCACAGAACCACCCCAGTCCTCCCCATTGGGGCCTCATGCCCCATTCCTCCCTCACCTCCTTTCACTTACTCCTCCCTAGCCCCCCTTCCTGATGTAGAAAATAAAAGACATGTGTGTTCAAAAATAGAAACTCTCTTTATTTAACAAAACTGCGGGGAGAGGGGGATTAACCTCTGGGGAGACTGGGAAAAGGAGGTGGGATAGGGGAAGAGAGAAGGTGGGAGAGGGGAGCTGGAAGGGGGAAGCCAGGGGAAGAAGGAGGAGGGGAAGTATAAAACTATGGTACACCATATCTTCAGTACTGTATACAGATGTGGCCTCCTCACCTCAAAAAAGATATTTTGGCCTTGGAAGGGGTTCAGAAAAGGGCAACTATAATGATTAGGGGTTTGGAACAGGTCCCATATGAAGCGAGGCTAAAGAGACTGGGACTTTTCAGCTTAGAAAAGAGGAGACTGAGGGGGGATATGATAGAGGTATATAAAATCATGAGTGGTGTGGAGAGGGTGAATATAGAAAAGTTCTTCATTAGTTCCCATAATAGGAGGACTAGAGGACACCAAATGAAATGAATAGACAACAGGTTTAAAACTAATAAGCGAAAGTTGTTCTTCACACAGCACATAGTCAACCTGTGGAACTCCTTGCCAGAGGAGGCTGTGAAGGCTAGAACTATAACAGAGTTTAAAGAGAAGGTAGATAAATTCATGGAGGTTGGGTCCATGGAGTGCTATTAGCCAGGGGGTAGGAACGGTGTCCCTGGTCTCTGTTTGTGGAAGGCTGGAGATGGATGGCACAAGACAAATCGCTTGGTCATTGTCTTCAGTCCATCCCCTCTGGGGTACCTGGTGTTGGCTGCTATTGGCAGACAGGCTACTGAGCTAGATGGACCTTTGCTCTGACCCAGTACGGCCATTCTTATGTTCTTATGTTCTAAGCTCAGGGTCAGGGGTCTCACTTGACCAACTTGTTTTTCATTCAAATCTGCTCCTGGGTTCGCATGTGGCCTTTGGTGGACAGGCTGGCGGCTATCCTGCCCTAGACAGCCGCATTCCTGTGCCTAGTGCGGAGGTCGTGGATGTTGGAGGCCTCCCCCCAAACCTCGATGAGGTCCACGATCTCCACACTAGACCAGGTGGGTGCCCACCTCTTGCAAAATTAGTCGAGCTTCCAGCCTGGTCCTGGGAAGAGGTGGAGGGCTAGGTGGCAGCGGGTGGCTGGCTCATGCTGTGCCAGGTGCAGGCTCTGCTGGCTGGGTGTTGGCAGGCTTGCAACTGGTACAAGCATTGTAGCCAGACTGTGCCCCTTTAAGGGCTCTGGGGCCGGGAGGGGGGCAGAAGAGTTCTCCAGGTTTGGCCCAGAGTGGCCACCAGGGCAAGCTGGGAAGGGCTAGCCTCCAACTAGTTCGAATTAAGTGGCTACACAGATCTTAATTCGAACTACTTAATTCGAACGAGGCATTAGTCCTCGTAGAATGAGGTTTACCTAGTTCGAATTAAGTGTTCCGCTAGTTCGAATTAAGTTCGAACTAAGTTCGAACTAGCGGTTTGCATGTATCGACACTATGAAAGTTAATTCGAACTAACGGCTGTTAGTTCGAATTAACTTTGTAGTGTAGACATACCCTAATAGATTAATAAGACATGATTTCCCTTTACAGAAACCATGTTGACTTTTGTCCAACAAATTATGTTCTTCTACATGCCTCACAATTTTATTCTTTACTATTGTTGCGACTAATTTGCCCGGTACTGAAGTTAGGCTTACCAGTCTGTAATTGCCAGGATCGCCTCTAGAGCCCTTTTTAAATATTGTTGTCACGTTGGCTACCTTCTAGTCGTTAGGTACGGAAGCCAATTTAAAGGATAGATTACAAACCACAGATAATAGTTCAGCAATTTCCCATTTGAGTTCTTTTAGAACCCTTGGATGAATGCCATCCGGTCCCAGAGATTTGTTAACATTAAGTTTTTCTATTTGTTCCAAAACCTCCTCTAATGACACTTCAATCCGGCACAGTTCCTCAGATTCATCACCCACAAAGGATGGTACAGATTTGGTAATCTCCCCAATGTCCTCAGCCATGAAGACTGAAACAAAGAAATCATTTAGTTTTTCCACAATGGCTTTATTGTCCTTGATTGCTCCTTTTATATCTCGATCATCTAGGGGACCCACAGGTTTTTTAGCAGGCTTCCTGCTTCTAATGTACTTAAAAAACATTTTGTTATTTCTTTTTGAGTTTTTGTCTAGCTATTCCTCAAAATCTTTTTTTGCTTTTCTTATTACATTTTTACACTTGATTTGACAGTGTTTATGTTCCTTTCTATTTATCTCACTAAGATTGGACTTCCACTTCTTAAAAGATACCTTTTTGTCCCTCACTGCTTCTTTTACGTGGTGGTTAAGCCACGGTGACTCTTTTTCAGGTCTCTTCCTATGTTTTTTAATTTGGGGTATATATTTAAGTTGGGCGTCTACTATGGTGTCTTTAAAAAGTTTCCATGCAGCTTGCAGGGATTTGGCTCTAATCATTGTGCCTTTTAATTTCTGTTTAACTAACCTCCTCATTTTTGTGTAATTCCCCTTTTTGAAATTAAATGCCAGGGTGCTGGACTGCTGAGGTGTTCTTCCCACCACAGGAATGTTAAATGTTATTATATTATGGTCACTATTCCCAAGTGGTCCTGTAACGGTTATCTCCTGGACCTGATCCTGCGCTCCACTCAGGACTAAATCGAGAATTCTCTCTCCCCTTGTGGATTCCTGCACCAGCTGCTCTAAGAAGCAGTCATTTAAGCCATTGAGAAATTTTCTCTCTGCTTCTCTTCTTGAGGTGACATGTATCCAGTCAATATGGGGATAATTAAAATCCCCCATTATTATAGAGTTCTTTATTTTGGTAGCCTCTCTAATCTCCCTCAGCATTTCAATGTCAGTATTGCTGTCCTGGTCAGGTGGTCAGTAATATAGCCCTACTGCTAATTTATTATTATTGGAACATGAAATTACTATCCATAGTGATTCTATGGAACATGTTGATTCATTTAGTATTTTTATTTCATTTGATTCTACATTATCTTTGACATACTGTGCCACCCCGCCACCCACCGGCCTGCTCTATTCTTTCGATATATTTTATATCCCGGTATGATTGTGTCCCACAGATTTTCCTCATTCCACCAGGTTTCAGTGATGCCTATTATGTCAATCTCCTCCTTTAATACGAGGTACTCTAGTTCATCCATCTTATTAGTCAGACTCGTAGCATTTGTGTAGAAGCACTTTAAAAATTTGCCACTGCTTATTTGTCTGCCCTTCCCTGATTCATTGGATTCCTTAATATGAGGTTGTTTGTCTGCTCTGGCCCATGGTTTGTCCTCTCCCCTCCTCTCTTTCTGACTATAGCTTAGAGAATCTCAATCAATGGATTCTCCTCTAAGAGAAGTCTCCCTCCGATTTACGTACATCTCCGCACCAATAGGCTTTCCCCCATCTCTTAGTTTAAAAACTGCTCTACGGCCTTTTTAATGTTTAGTGGCAGCAGCCTGGTTCCACCCTGGTTTAGGTGGAGCCCATCCTTCCTGTATAGGCTCCCCCTCTCCCAAAAGTGTCCCCAGTTCCTAATAAATCTAAACTCCTCTTCCCTACACTATCGTCTCATCCACGCATTGAGACTCTGAAGCTCCGCCTGCCTACCTGGCCCTGCGCGTGAAACTGGAAGCATTTCTGAGAATTCCACCATAAAGGTCCTGGATTTCAGTCTCTTTTCTAGCAGCCTAAATTTGGCCTCCAGGACATCTCTCCTACCCTTCCCTACGTCATTGGTACCTACATGTACCATGACCACCGGCTCCTCCCCAGCACTACACATAAGTCTGTCTAGATGCCTCGAGAGATCCGCAGCCTTCGCACCAGGCAGGCAAGTGATCATACGGTTCTCCCGGTCATCACAAACCCAACTATCTATGTTTCTAATGATCGAATCACCAACTACTAACACCTGCCTCTGCCTAACAACTGGCATTCCCTCCCCTTCAGAGGTATCCTCAATGCGAGAGGATACCGCAATGTCCTCTGGAAGGAGGGTCCCCACTATGGGATGGTTTCCCTCTGCTCCCACTGAATGCTCTGTTCCTTTGAGACTTTCATTCTCCTTAAGAGCACTGGGGCTCTCAGACTGGAGGTGGGACAGTACTACAGTGTCCCAGAAAGTCTCATCAACATAGCTCTCTACCTCCCTTAGCTCCTCCAGTTCAGCCACTCTGGCCTCCAAAGCCCGAACTCGGTCTCTGAGGGTCAGGAGCTCCTTGCAACGGGTACACACATATGCCACCCACCCACAGGGCAGGTAATCATACCATGTTACACTCGACGCAATAAACAGGATAGCCCCCACTCTGCTGCTGGGCTTCTGTCTCCATTTTCCTTATGAATAAGTTCAAGTATAAACTGGACTTCTTTTTAAATCTCTTGAATATAGATTATTATAAGAGTTATGTTTTAAAGGTCAGAAGTCACTAGCACCCTCTAAACTCCCTCTCCAAACTCCCTGTTAGCTGCGCCTGGTCGCAAGCTCCCTGGTCGCTGACTCACAGGCTTATATAGCTCTGGTAGCCCCTCACCCTGACTGAGGCTTAGCCAATTAACAAAGGCTTCTATATTTCAAACCTTTTAGAAACTCCTTCAAACCAACCAACCAGACAAACACAAGCTCAGCACACAGCAAATAACTCCCCCCCCCCCAAACACATGCTACAGACAGCCACTTACCACAAGGGTCCCATTTGTACTCCTCTTTTACCTGGAGAACTCCTTCTCCAAACTCCCTGTTAGCTGCTCCTGTTTGCATGTTCATGTTCTTTGTTAATTGATTTAAAAATATTTGTGAGAAATCTTCTACCTGCAATTGATAAGTCACCATTTGTGACTGTGGTAAATGCCCCTTTGTAGAAAAATAAAAGTTGTCCATAAACAAGCTTTTTTCCCCTGTTAGACAATATTGAAAAGTTTCCAAGCAGATTCATAGCAGATTTATTTTAAATTTTGCCCCTCAAAAAGATTCCTCATAGACCAGCTGGAGTCCAAGAAACTGAATTCAATTATTCATCTAACAGGCTGTAATTCATCACTGGATGTAATTTTAATATTAGAAGATTAATTGGTTTAATATTAGAAGATTAATACTTGAAGCCTGTTCTTTTTAATCTTAAAGCATTTTGATTTTACACACTGTGGAATCTTATAACTAACAGCTTTCAAAACGGAAAGGAAAAAGGTCAGAGCATTTAGAATATACAGAGGGCAGGGGTGGATATAGGGAAGGGCGAACGGGGTGGCCGCCCCAGACCCCGCGCTTCAAGAAGCCCCACGCATGTGCCATGGCAAACGGGGGCCCCGCGAAATTGTGCTGCCCTGGACCCCGCAAAATGGTCATCTGCCCTGACAGATGGTCTTATCCAACATGTGTCTTGATACTTCCAGATAGTATATTGTGTTAAAGAGAGGAAAAACGACCCATTTAAAATGAAGTATTTTTATAGAGCTTGACAAAAATCTACCTCTGGTGATCTGTCTATAAAGGTGAAAAGTTTAAACACAGTCATTTGGAAATTTTTAGCCTAAAATCGGACCAAACAGCCTATCAGTGTTTGTTCCCAAATTCCTCTAGAATGTCTTATAATTCCTTTGAGATCACTTGTGCAGAAATGACACCCTACTTAGTCATCCTCAATTATTGTTCTCACTTTAAAATACCTCTCCAAGTATATAAAATATGGACTGTCATTTTGCCCCCCTCCCCCGCATTACTAAGGATGAGTGCCAAAATGGGCTCTCGTTCATAAAGAGTAGAGACTTGAAGAATATAGATATGTTCCAAGCAGAGATCACTGGACTGAATTACCTTCTGGAACACAATTCCCCTTGGAATACCTCACCCAATTTTTTTTTAGCTTTTTCTTTGGCTGCATCTCTGCTCTCATCCATGTTGCTACGCAGGCAGAATAACTTAGGGAATCAAATGCAGTCCTCGTGTAAGCTGGTAAAACTCTATTAATTTGATTGAGGTTCACACTTTTATACCAGGGATGAATTTGGGCTATGTCCTCTGAACCATTCTAAATCACCTAAGCCAGATCAAAAGGCCTGGGAGTATGGTCTAGAGATTAGAAGGGAGAGATGAGATACCAGGACTCCTGAATTTTTTCCCAATTCTTTCATTGGTTAGCAGTGCAACCTTAACAATAATTTAACTTCTTTTTGCCTCATTTTTACTTTTATCTCTGGGTAGGTGTGAACTGTAATAAATAATTATCAAGTATTTTAGGACTTTTGGACAAATGGTGCTACAATAAACAAGTATAAAGCATATTGTTC
The DNA here is from genome assembly GCF_052426305.1 of Pelodiscus sinensis. Taxonomy (NCBI): domain Eukaryota; kingdom Metazoa; phylum Chordata; order Testudines; family Trionychidae; genus Pelodiscus; species Pelodiscus sinensis. Next base: position 23,596,982 of record NC_143064.1, on the reverse strand, counting down.
CCAACCGATGGTCTGAGTATACACAAAAAATAAAAAAATAAATCAAGAGTGGAACTTGGAAATGGGTCACAATAGTATATTAATAGGAAAATTGCCTTTTCTTTACAGGATGTACTTATTTTTGCAACTTCAAGAGATGAGGCCAAGAATGATTTACAAAAAGGCCAATCCTGCCTTTAATAGGAGTTCTGTGGCACAGTCCAGGGCCCTCACACTCTTTCCTTAACTTATATATCATGCTGCATTTAATTCAAAGTAATAGTTCACAGCCCATAGGCAGTTAAATTAATGTTTCTCTTCTGATATAAAGCAATGCACATTTGTAAAAGATCAAAGATCTACAAGAAATTACTAGTTTACATTCAGAATCTATTTTTACAAGATTCCTGCAGATGATTCACAGCCAAACTAATATATGATTTAAAATTTATTGATAAGGTATAACAAAGGCAATCTTCATGAATGATGGAATTAGTGAATATTTTCAACAGTGTATTCTGAAAGTACTATTATGCCACTGGTTCAAATCTTTTCAGTACACTGCCTTCCTTCATGTTTTATTCATCGCGGTTGTTTTCTAGTGTCCATTGCAGGCAGTTTTTCTGTGATGCTAATTTAGTATATTATAATTAGGTTTTTTTTTTTAGTGTTCTGTTACTTCTGATGTCACGCAGACAACTTATTATTTCACTTCCTCTGCTAATACATGTTAGTATAGGGGAAGACGCTAAAATGTATGTTAATTAGGGGCTGGTCCTTGAGTCATTTCATCAGTCCACCAGGACTTACATAGGAGAGAGCCTATCTGTAAATATACCTTTTCAAATAAAATAGTGGCCTTGAAAGAAAATAGGCTTTAAGCAATTACAAATATCATTCTTTTGAGTGGGCCCTGTATACTCCGCAGCACAACAGGATCAAATTCTGCAGCAAGGCCACCTGAATTCTGTGGCAAGAAACGCTACATTCTTCTGCAGCATTTATTTTCTTTATCTTTATTAAATTCCTTCCATTCACAGCCTCCTACCCTAAACATACACAATACCATCACAATGGCTCATAGCTAAAAACACCCACTAATATAAAATTCTTCAGTGTCTATTATCAGCAACGATTATTTCAGACAACAGATTTTTTTCTGCTACTTTCTCCTGGTGCACTAATAGTCTCAGGACCTCCTTTTCCAGTATCTACAGGACAGAAAAAAGCCAGTTTTCAATGGCTCAACTTCTGAGCACTCAAGCTTTAGCTGCTATGCTATTTTTCAAGCAGCCTAGCTTGTTTGCCTACACTTCTAGTTCCTCCTGCTTCCTGACTTCGAGCCAGACCTTAGCTCTAATTCCATGATTCCATGCTGGCTAGTTCCAGGGAATAGAAAAGGGACAATGCACTGTCAACCAATTAACTTTTCCTTATGGGGAAAGCTGAGGAGTATAGGACCTCCAGGGGATGGCAGAATAGGGAGACGGAAAACAAAATGATAGGGGCCAGCTGCTGCAAAATGGTGAATTCTGTGGCAAAAATGCTGCATTCCACAGCATCTTGGAAAAAGCCAAATTCCATGGCTGCAGAACCAGAGTTCATAGGACCCTGACTGAAGTGAATGAAGGAGTTTACATGTCTCACATATCATTGCATCCTCTCTGTAGACACCACTGCACTCTTTATGCTCAGTTATGCTTCCACTGTTTCTCTGTAGCCCTGAAGATCTAGAAGCTTTTTTTTAAAACAAAAGCTGATGTTCCAGAGCATAAATATGCAGGACGAAATTAATTCTGCAGCCAGAGATCACAGAACACAAGGTGCCTTGGTTTTTGAACTGCTAGTTCTGGGTAGTCTCTTCATAGCCAATGACCCTCACATTTCACATAATGATCACAATGAAGTGTTATTAGATGCATTCCTCAATTAAAGCTCCTAATTCCAACTACCTAGTCCATGCCACATGTAGCCGCGAGCAGGGAGTTCGAACTACGGGGCATTTAAAAATGGTGGTGCCTGGGAAAATGCAAATAAAGCCCGGGATATTTAAATCCTGGGCTTCATTTGCAAGTTCGAATGCCTACATTAGCCACCCTAGTTTGAACTAGGGTGGCAGTGTAGACATACCCCCACTAACTAGAACACACCACTGTCTTGGAATCAAGTAGATTAATAAGGCTGCATACTAGCATACACACTGATTCCAGAGAGTTCAGACTTCTCCAGTTCTATGTCCCCACTGGTATTAATGCTGATTTTTGTCTGAACAAATCCCTATGGCTAATGTCAGCTGAATATTATAACCTATTACAGACTGTATAAGCATCAAGAGGACACTAATTCTTAAAGGTAATAAAGGAAAGCAAATGGCTTTGAGTTGAATTAAAAAGGAAAATGGTATTTAGAGGAGCAAGGCAGCCCTTCAGGCTGACCCAATTAGTAGACCCAAGGGAGTTAAGGCAGCAGCCAACAGTGGAGTCCAGCCAAGAGGCGAGACAAGATGCCTGAGCTGAGGCCAGTAAGAAGCCAACCAAATAGATCCAAAACTACTGGAAAAATACACAGCAGATTCTGATGTCTGGGATCTGCAGCTACCAAAAATCTATCTTCTAATATATAAAAGAGAATGTTTGTAAGTTTGTGAGCTAATAACGTGGACACTATGGGTACGTCTAAACTACATGGCTCCGTCGACGGAGCCATGTAGATTTGTTGTTTTAGCAAAGTCAAATGAGGCCGCGATTTAAATGATCACGGCTTCATTTAAATTTAAATGGCTGCCGCGCTGAGCCGACAAACAGCTGATCAGCTGTTTGTCCGCTCAGCGCGCTAGTCTGGACGCTCCCCTGCTGACATCAAAGCCCTTTGTCGGCAGCCCCGGTAAACCTCATCCCACGAGGAATAACGGGGCTGCCGACAAAGGGCTTTGATGTCGGCAGGGGAGCGTCCAGACTAGCGTGCTGAGTGGACAAACAGCTGATCAACTGTTTGTTGGCTCAGCGCGGCAGCCATGTAAATTTAAATGAAGCCGCGATCATTTAAATCGCGGCTTCATTTGACTTTGCCTATGTGTCTAATCTACATGCCTCTGACGACAGAGGCATGTAGTCTAGACACAGCCTATAAGAGCTACCGCAACCAAATTTTGCATGGGGTAACCTTTCATCCAGGAGAAGATTTTAAGATACTTTTGGACCCAATCGTGCCCAAGCACAAGCTGTAAAAATAAAAAAGTAACCCACCGTGCTGCGCTGCAAGGGCCGCCCCGCCCATCCTAGGTTCTGAGCCTGCTGCCCACAGCGCCGTCCGAGACTTGCCCCCTTCCACCCATGAGATTACGTAAGTGATCCTCTTCTCCCCCGCCCTGCACTGGCACGCAGTGCCCTGACCCTCATGCGCACAATGGCTTGGGCACCCGCCCTGCCCCCTGCGGCACCTGCAAGGGGGGTGTCCCTCCTGCATGTAACCTCCCCTCCACCCAGGGTCAAGCCCCCCTCCCCGGGATGACACGGACCTATATTTTAATCTCTATAGAAATCAGTGCAACTTTTCTACCATTCAAAAAAAGATCATGGACTACTGTTTTTCTATATTTTTTTCCTCTGGTTTCCCGAACAACGCCAGGTAACTCGAGCTAGTATCCTATATGACTGGATATAGGTATTGGCTCAAACGCAGCAGTACAGTAAAGAGAGTGAATGGAGGAATCAAGTTGGACTGGAGTTATATAATAGACCACATGGCTTTGTAAGTACATTGTTATTTAGGGTTCAGGATAGGTCTACAAAAACACAATCTCAGTATTTCTCTGTGGATTCTTAGGGATGTAGAAGGGTCATAACAGTGTTTCTCAAAGTGGCCTGCAGAGCCACTCTAAGAAACCTGCTAACTGGCTGCTTTGCTTTGTTTATTTACTGGCTCTCCAGCCACAGAGCTTCATGGCTCCCTTCATGAAAGGGAGCCACAGCAAGTGGCATGGGCTGGGGTGCTGCTTCCTGCGGCTTCCTGTGGCTGCAAATGATGAATTGGAGTCAATGGGAGCCACGAGGCTCTGTGGCTGTGGAGCTGGTAATTAAACAGAGCAGAGCAGCCAGGACCACACTGAGAAACACCAGGTTATAACAACAGCCACACACCACAAGTACGGTTTCAGGCATGTAAAGTCTAAAAATTTCAGGCAGATAGTGTTTCTCAATGCTGAGTGTTTGAAGGCAACCTATTCTTTTCTATGTAGGTTTTTATATCACTATAACCACAATAGCATCTGAGTATCTTCCAGCAGTACATTAAGCCATGTGATTAAAAATCTGCCATGTTTTCTGTTGGGATAAGTAAAAATGAATAGGGGTCTGGGATAGTGGTAAGGGGTCAGCCACAGCAGGCATTGCTCTTTAAGCATGTTTTTTTCCTTTGTCCTTGCAGCCTAGAAAGATAGTTACACTAAACAGTGTCTTGTTTTGATTTCTCACTTGCTCTATAAAAATACTTTCAGGGTCAGAGCTCTTTCCCCTTCCCACTAAGCTGCTGATTAAGACAGTATGTCATGCTGATTCAACTAAAAACCAGTAAACCACAAACAGGAGCAGGTATAATTGTATTCATCACCTGCTTATTAATATTTATTGTGTGGGAGTTACTTTGCTAAATAAGGGTTTGTGGAAAGAAGTGATAGACGTTAACATAGCAAAATGGATAAAAGAGCGTAACTAGTGCCAAATCACTGCCACTTGGAACGTTGTGTTGAGGGTCTGAGGTTAACATGCATCAGCAAAAAAATAGTCCATTTACCCTATCCACTCCTGGGTTGCTTGTATCTTCTCTAACATTTTTGTTATGTCATCCTCTGCCCAAAAGGAAGAAGCATGTTTGGTGGAATGTCTTGTTTTACGCGCGCGCGCGCGTACACACACACACACACACACACACACACACACTTTATTCTTACTGAAGAGAGTTCCACTGTGTCAGAGGAGTATAGCTGTCAATCATGATCTTTGTTTCAGGGCTTTAGATGATCTTTTAAGTATTCTGGGCCTAGACTATGGAGTGCTTTGAAGATAAGGACTAAGATCTTGAACTTGATTTCATATACCACAGGAAGCCAACATAAATGCTGAAGGCTTTATATCCAAATATATTGCCTTGCTGTTATCCAGCAGAGAGTTGATGAACGCATGAATAACTAAGGCCAAGTTCTGGTCTGCCAAGCTGAGACAGGGTCCTCTAGCCAAGCTGAAATAGTAGAATGCATTGCTTGTGGATGCTGCCAAGGCTGTCTCTATCAGTGCTGGTGCCCAGCATTGATAACCACCCTATGAGGGAAGCAGCTGCTCTGTAGGGGGACAAAGGAGAAGACGGGTTGCCAACTCTCCCGGGTGGACTGGACATAATTCGTTGTAATGGCTTCCAGTTCATCCAGTTTGTGAGAGCTGGCAACCCTGGAGTAGGGCAGGAAGGGAGGCTCATCTAAGCCTTTGGAGAGCAGGCAGGATGTGCAGGTGGCAGCAAGCATGGGCCAGAGAACTCAGTAGGAGCGGTGGGTGGGCTGCACGGTCGGCTGAAGAGCAGCACTTTGAAGGGGAAATTGCTGTTGCTCTCCAGCCAATAGCTGCACACAGGCCCTATCAGAGGTGGGGGACAGGAGAGCCGTTTGGCTCAAGCCTCAGGAGACAAAGGGGCCTCACATTTATTATATACCTTGCAGTTATAACAGAGACAACAAATGAAGTTCTATAGACCTGCACAAAATTGATTTAAATCATTGTGGGACCTCGTACCTTCACCATTTTTTCAGTCACATCCGAGTTTTCATCTGCGTGACTGGAGACTGGAGAAGCTTCTGTGATTAGAGAGTCTACATTATAGAATCATAGAATCATAGAGCTGGAAGAGACCTCAGGAGGTCATCAAGTCCAGCCCCCTGCCCAAGGCAGGACCAATCCCAACTAAATCAACCCAGCCAGGGCTTTGTCAAGCCGAGACTTAAAAACCTCTAGGGATGGAGATTCCACCACCTCCCTAGGTAACCCATTCCAGTGCTTCACCACCCTCCTAGGGAAATAGTTTTTCCTAATATCCAACCTAGATCTCTCCCACTGTAACTTGAGACCATTGTTCCTTATTCTGCCATCTGTCACTACTGTGAACAGCCTTTCTCCATTCTCTTTGGAACCTCCCTTCAGGAAGCTGAAGCCTGCTATCAAATCCCTCTACACTCTTCTCTTCTGCAGACTAAACAAACCCAAATCCCTCAGTCTCTCCTCATAGGTCATGTGCTCCAGCCCCCTAATCATTTTGGTTGACCTCCGCTGGACCCTCTCCAATGCGTCCACAACCTTTCTATAGTGGGGGACCCAGAACTGGACACAATACTCCAGATGTGGCCTGAATAAAGAGCTGAATAAAGGGGAATAATGACTTCTCTGGATCTGCTGGCAATGCTCCTCCTAATGAACCCTAATATGCCATTAGCCTTCTTGGCTACAAGGGCATACTGTTGACTGATATCCAGCTTCTCATCCACTGTAATCCCCAGGTTTTCTGCAGAACTGCTACTTAGCCTTTTCTGCAGAACGGCTACTGAGCCTTTTGGTCCCCAGCCAGTAACAATGCTTGGGATTCTTTTGTCCCAAGTGCAGGATTCTACACTTGCCCTTGTTGAACCTCATCAGATTTCTTTTGACCAAATCCTTTAATCTGTCCAGGTCACTCTAAACCCTATCCCTGCCCTCCAGTGTATCTACCTCTCCCCATAGCTTAGTGTCATGTGTGAACTTGCTGAGGTGCAATCCATCCCCTCATCCAGGTCATTAATAAAGATATTGAACAAAACCGGTTCTAGAACAGATTCTTGGGGCACTCCACTGGAAACCGACCGCCAACCTGACATCAAGATGTTGATCACTACCTGTTGGGCCCAACAGTCTAGCCAGTTTTCTATCCATCTTACAGTCCATGTATCCAATCCATGTTCTCTTAACTTGCTGGCAAGAATATTGTGGGAGACTTTACCAAAAGCTTTGCTAAAGTCAAGCTATATCACATCCACTGACGTTTCCATATCCACAGAGCCAGTTACCTCATCATAGAAGTTAATCAGATTGGTCAGGCATGACTTGCCCTTCGTGAATCCATGTTGACTATTCCTGATCACTTTCCCCTCTTCTAAGTGCTTCAAAATGGATTCCTTGAGAATCCTCTCCATGATTTTTCTGGGGACTCAGGTAAGGCTGACTGGTCTGTAGTTCCCTGGATTGTCCTTCTTCCCTTTTTAAAAGATGGGCACTACATTTGCCTTTTTCCAATCATCTGGGATCTCTCCCGATCTCCACGAGTTTTCAAAGAAAATGGCCAAAGGCTCCGCAATGACATTTGCTAACTCCCTCAGTACCCTTGGATGCATTAAATCCGGGTCCATGGATTTGTGTACGTTTAGCTTTTCTAAATAGTTCCTAACTTTTTCTTTCCCCACCAAGGGCTGTCCACTTCCTTCCCATACTGCATTGCCTAGTGCATTTGTCTGGGAAGACAGAGGCAAATAAAGCATTGAGTACTTCAGCTTTTCCCACATCATCTGTCACTAGGTTACCTCCTTCATCCAGTAAGGGACCCACACCCTCTCTGATCACCCTCTTATTGCTTACATGCCTGTAGAAACCTTTCTTGTTATCCTTCACATCCCTTGCTAGCTGCAATTCCAACTGCGCTATCACCTTCCTGATAACTCCCCTGCATTCTTGAGCAATATATTTATATTCCTCCCTAGTCATCTGTCCAAGTTTCCACTTCTTGTAAGCTTCCTTTTTGTGTTTAAGCTCACAAAGAATGTCACCGGTAAGCCAATCTGGTTGCCTACCATATTTGCTTTTTTTGCTGCGCATCGGGATGGTTTCTTCCTGTGCCTTTAATAAGGTTTCTTTATATAAAATACTGCCAGCTCTCCTGGACGCCTTTCCCCTTCATGTAAGCATCTCAGGGAATCCTGCCCATCAGTTCTCTAAGGGAGTCAAAGTCTGCTTTTCTGAAGTCCAGGGTGTGTATTTTGCTACTCTCCTTTCTTCCTTTGGTCAGGATCCTGAAATCTACCATGTCATGATCACTTCTTCCCAGGTTGTTACCCACCTCTACTTCCCCTACTAGTTCCTCCCTGTTTGTGAGCAGCAGGTCAAGCTGTGCATGGCCCCTGGTCAGTTCCTTCAGCACTTGTACCAAGAAGTTATCCCCAACATTCTCCAAAAACTTCCTGGATTGTCTGTGTACTGCTGTGTTGGTCTCCCAACAGACGTCAGGGTGATTAAAGTCCCCCATGAGAACCAGGACCTGCAATCTGGAAGCTTCTCTCAGTTGTCCGAAGAAAGCCTCATCTACCTCTGGTGGTCTATAGCAGACATGAACCACAACATCACCCCTGTTGCTCTAAACCTCTAAACTTAACACAAAGACTCTTAACAGTCTTTTCTCCCTCTAAATACTGGAGCACTGAGCAATCATACTGCTCTCTTACATACAGTGCTACTCCTCCTCCTTTTCTCCCTCGTCTGTTCTTCCTGAACAGTTTATACTCTTTCATGACAGTGCTCCTGTCATGTGAGTCATCCCACCTAGTCTCCATTATTCCAATCAAATCATAGTTCTTTGACTGAGCCAGGGCTTCTAATTCTTCCTGTTTGTTTCCCAGGCTTCTCACATTTGTGTACAAACACTTCAGATAACCAGTTGATCACCCTATCTTCTCCATCCGAATCAGGGGTCATCCTTTGTTTCTCGTTCCTCCTTGTGTTTCTTCCTGGTATCCGACTTCCTCACTTACCTCAGGGCTTTCGTCACTGTCTCTCAACGAACCTAGTTTAAAGCCATCCTCACTAGGTTTGCAAGCCTGCCCATGAAGATGCTCTTTCCTCTCTTGGTTAGGTGGATATCATCTCTTCCTAAGAATCCTTGTGCCCGGGACAGAGTCCCATTGTCGAAGAAACCACAGCCTTCGCTCTGACACCACCTGTGCAACCATGCATTTTACTTCCTCATTCGATGATCCCTACCTGAATCTTTTCCTTTGGCCGGAAGGATGGACGAGAACACCACTTGCACTTCAAATTCCTTGATTCTTCTTCCCAGCTCTACATGAATGGGGGATACCTGAGTTGGCCTTCTTCTTCTTCTAGGGGTTACATGCTGTCAATTTTCTTCCTTGTCCTGTACTGCCCTCACTGGCTTTTCAGCCTGCTATGCCTGCAGGATTAAACGCTGCCTTCTATCAAGGAAATCTTCATCCTCTTTGATGAAATTTAGGGTCGATACTTGGGCCTCAAGTCCTCTAATTTTTTCTCCCAAAATGGTGACCAGCTTGCACTTAGTGCAGATGAAATCCCTTCTTTCCTCTGGGAGGAAGAAAAACATGGCACATGCTGTGCAGGTAACAACAGCAGATCGATCACTATCCATACCTGCATTCCTTCCAGGAGATTACTCAGTTGTTATTAAATGTCTTCTTGAAGGGCAGTAGTGTAGTGAAAAGATTTTAAAGAATGGCAAGTGTATCTCGCCCACTTCCCCACTCCCCAACTCCCTCTCCAAACTCCCTGTTAGCAGCGCCTGTTCACAAGCTCCCTGGTCGCTGACTCACTCCTTTATAATGCCCTGGACTGCCTGATAGTCCCTCCCCCTGATTAAGGCTCAACCAATAAGCAGAGGCTTCTAGATTTCAAACCCTGATTAGAAGCTCACAGTTTCAACCTGCCAGCCGCAGCACACACTCCGTAGGGCGGAGGTGGGGGGAGAAGGGAAAAGGGAAGAAAAACCCAAACAGCCAAACACAAGCTCAGCACACGTGAAACGCTGTTTACAGTCTTTGCATAGTTTAGAGCAGGGGTCTGCAACCTACACCACAGGTGGCATGTGAGCCGATTTTCAGTGGCACGTGGGGTGGGAGTTCAGCCCCGCCTCTCCTCCTCTGAACAGCTTCTGGAGTGCCCTCCCTCTTCCCTGCAGTAGGTTAGGCTGCGGTGGGAGGAGGCAGCACTGGGGCTGAGGCTCCTCAGCAGCGCCTCCGGGGCCAGCCCAGGACTGCGTGGCTATGTCAGTGGCACTTCCAGGGCCAGCCTGGAACTGCGTGGCCATGGCAGTGGCACCTCCAGCCTCCAGAGATGGCCCCAGACTGCATGGCAGTTGCTGAAAGGGGGTGCAAAGCCAGGTAAGCAGGCCACCTCATGCCCAGACCCCCAAAGCACAATCCCCCTCACTCACTCTCCTCCCCATGGCAAAACCCCCAACCCCCCTTGTTCCTGAGTCCTCCCACTTGGCCAGACACCCTAGCCCAGGCAAAGAGCCAAGATAGCAGTGGATCTAGCATGAAGAACCGGAGCAAAGCTGTCAACCAAAAAAAAAAAAGAAAAGAAAAAAGCTCTAAAAAAAAAGAAAGGCTCTCTCCCTTTAAGAAACTGCAGTTAAACGCATTTTGAGGCTTTTGGGCCACAGCAGGCTCCCGCCGCCTGCCACCATCTTTATTTCTGCAGCTTTCATGGTCATGCTGGAGAGCTCCCCTGCCCAGGCCAGCACAGGGAGCCAGGAGGAGAGGGCCATTTTTGGGGGCACGAGGGCAGTTTTCAAGCCACAGGGGGGGACTTCGTGAGCCGCACCCAGGGGAGGAGGGGTAAAGAGCCGCATGCGGCTCACGAGGCTCGGATTGGCCACCCCTGCCCTAGCCCCATCCTGCTCCTGCACAGTTCCACCCTGGCCTGCCCAGACACCTACTCCCACCCTGCTCCTGTATCCACTGTGGTTCCTGCACACTCCCTTCCTCTCACCCTGTGAGGCTGGAGCACAAGAGGAGTGAGGTGTCTCAGCTGGGGTCCACATTAGTGAGGGCTGGGGGGTTTTGGAGTTTAAAGCCAATAACATCATTTCTCATAGAAAAGACACCTCAGCTATTAGACAGTGATAATAATGACAGTGACACTTCCAGTTCTAATGAAAACTTTGTACCCACAAATGACATTTCAATGCCAGTGCCTCAAAATGAGGTAATTCATTAAGACACGGAAATGCCAACAGTAGCGATAGATGCAGAATCTATTCTCAAATTAGAAGCTTCAGAGGAGTAGCTGAGTTAGTCTGTAACAGGAAAAACTTAAAAAACAATAAATAGACTAGTATCACCTTAAAGACCAATAAAACATGTAGATGGCATCATGAGCTTTAATGGGTGCAACCCACTTCATCAGAAGAAGTGGGTTGCACCCACGAAAGCTCATGATGCCATCTGCATGTTTTGTTAGTCTTTAAGGTACTATTAGACTATTTGTTTTTTAATTTTTTGCTCAATTTAGAGACTGTAAAGGCAGAAAATGAAAATCTCGGAGATGCTATGCGGCAAGAGCAATAACTTATGACTAGCGCAGTATAACTACAGTGGCATCAGAAGCTGATATTGGACTTCTTGATAAGAACAATGTTGCTCAAATGCGGTTGTTTCTCAATGTTAGTTGTTTTCAGATTCCAAGTAATATACCGAAAGATGCTGAAAATCATGCTTTTCCCACTTGTCTGCTGACAAAAACTCTTCCAGATGAAGAGATCTACACAAGAGACTGGTGCTGCTAGAGCATGAAAAAGCAGGCTCTGTACTATGTACCCTGTTTCATTTTTAAACAGTAATACTTCAAATGCATGAATACTGTCTAATCCATCCAGTTGGAGCATCAGTAAAGGCTGGAAGAAGTTGAAAGACCAAATACCTGCACATGAAACTTCAATATTGCATAAAGGTAACTATGCAACATGGAAATCAGCTAGTAGAGCAGCACTAGCTGACAGTTCAACTGAAAACTTATTTCTGAGTGAAATAAACACAAAAACTGATAACTGGAGAAAAACTCCTTGAGCACATATTGAATGTCACTTATTTTCTTGGCTTTGTTTGGGATTGGCTTTGTTTGGTTCCAGTCAGCGTATTAGTGACCCTACAAACAGAAACTTTCTTGGTATATTTGAGCTTCTTAGCATATACGACCCACTTTTACCAGGCCATTTTAAGCGTGTTCATGAATCACAAGAGAGTAGAAAATGTATGCAAGTCCATTATCTGTCTACTAGAATACAAAATGAGTTTATCAAGCTGTGAGGGACATTTTTGCAAACAATAGTTCTTGAAGAGATACGACATGTGAAATCCTTTTCAATTATATTGATGAAACTCCAGACTATTCTCATAAAGAACAGATGAACTTGGTTGTTCGATATGTTAAAATTGCAGGAAGTTTAAAGGTTTCAATTGAAGAATGATTCATTTTGTTTGATAATTTCACGAAAAAACGGAAAAGAAATCGTTATCATGTATTAGAAATTCTGGAAGGCTTCAAATTAAATTTTCATGTCTGCATTGGCCAAACCTATAGGAATAGAACCAATATGGCTGGGAAGTACAACGGAGTACACGCAGTCCTTCTTGAGCAAAATCCCAACTGTATTTTCTCTAGTTGTGGCAACCACACACTAAATCTAGTCAACACTGATTGCACTGAATCGTGCAAGGAAGCAATCACATACTCTGGAACAATCCAGCAATTGCAGAACCTCATCAGTAGCAGTACTCAAAAGTGGAAAATTCTGAAGCAGCATCTGCCTGTTTCCCTTCACAGCATGTCAACACAATTGATTGTGTTAAACCAGTTAAGTGAGCTTGAATCTTTTACTCTCACAGCACAGGCTTGCACCGAGCTTAAGTCAATTCAGAAGTACACATCCACATTTGAATGCATTTTAATGTCATCTATGTGGATGAAGCTGCTAAAAATGATCCATGAAAAAAACCTTGAAATTGAAGCATGGAATGCTACATTAGATGTTGAGAGGGATAACACTGAAGGACTTCTTAAAGATATTCAAAAGATTCGTGATCAATGGGATGCAATCCTTTCCGAGGCCAAATCAGTAGCACAGGGTATTGACTTTTCCACCAATCGCAACCTAATATCTCAATCTGATGCAGAAAGGCACTATCAAGTCAATTTTGTTGTTGTTATTATTGACTTAATTAAATCTGGTCTTGCACGTTGATTTGAGTCACTGCAACAAATGTGTATCCTTTTTGGATTCCTTTGGGAGTTCAAAGAACTAAGTGATAAAGATCAATATTCAGCAGCTGAACAGTTTCAACAAAGGCACAACGACGAAATTTCAAGAGATCTCTGTGATGAGATCATCTTTCTGAAACATATACATTCTATCAACTTTAAATTGGACTGCAAGCCAAAAGAACTGATTTAAGAAATATTCAATCTCAGCCTGTTGACTGTTTCCAAATATCATAATTGCATTACATATATTTGCCAGCCTCCCTGCATTAGTGGCTTCAGGTGAATGCACATTCAATGTGTTAAAACAAGTAAAGAACTATCATCTTTCTACAGTGGGACAAGAGCTTTTGAATGAGCACGCAATGCTTAACATTAACAGTGATGTTGCACGTAAATTAGATTTTTTTCCCCCAATTATAAATGAGTTTGCACACAACAAAGCCAGAAAAACATTCCTAAAATGAAGAGTTTTGCTTGCAGTGGAAACTCACAATTAAAGTTACATTTTTAATAAACATGCTATTGGTATAATGACTTAATTGTTAATAAATGTCTCAAATGTTCATTTTCATATGTACTTTTGGTTTTAGTATGACCCTGTGGATAAGAAGTTAGATATGTTGGGGGCCTGGGGCTGAGCTGGAACCTCTAAACTCAAAGTGGCCTGGGCCTTTGTCATTCTCTGAGAGGGCCTGGCTGCGCAGCTGCCACCTGCTCCTGGGCTGTCCCTACCCTATGCAAACTATGCAGGTGTGTGGAACCCCTGGGCATTTGGCAGCAGTTTACAGTGTTGCCATTGTTCAGCTCTGAGCATGAACATGTTGTTAGCAATAAGACATTATTATCCAGGGTTGCCAGATGGTTTCAACAAAAATACTGGACACACTTGACATTACAGGCAGTCCCCGAGTTACGCGGATCCGACTTATGTCGGATCCGCAGTTACGAACGGGGCTTTTCTCGCCCTGGAGGACGGGAGCGGCAGGACGCCCAGATGAGCCGCGGTCCCGCCGCCCGCGTTCTCCGGGGCAAGAAAAGCTGTTCCCCATCTCCCTGGTCAGACCAGGTAGATGGGGAGCAAGGCCTCGGAGGACGCCCGCAGCGGGACACCCGCGGCATGCCTGGGCTGTCCCGCTGCGGGCGTCCTCCGTGGCTTTGCTCTGCGTCTCCCTGGTCTGCTGGGGGGGGGCGCAGCTAGTGCCCCTCCCCCCCAGCAGACCAGGCTTTTCTGCCCACGACGCCTGCGGTAGAGCAGCTGAGGCGCTGCTGGGTTGGTCCCGCAGCGCCGCTCCTTGGCGCTACTGGACCAACCCGACAGCACCCCAGCTGCTCTGCCCCACGTGTCCTGATTCAGCCGCTGCTGGTCAGTTTCAGCAGCGGCTGAATCAGGACGCCTGGGGCAGAGCAGCTGGGGTGCTGCTGGGTTGCTCCAGTAGCGCCGAGGAGTGGCGCTACTGGAGCAACCCAGCAGCACCCCAGCTGCTCTGCCCCAGGCGTCCCCAAGTCAGCCGCTGCTGAAACTGACCAGCGGCTGACTACAGTAAGCCCAAGGCAGAGTTGCTCTGCCACCGGCTTCCTGGAATCAGCTGCTGATCAGTTTCAGCAGCAGCTGACTTGGGGACGCCTGGGGTTCTTAAGTTGAATCTGTATGTAAGTCAGAACTGGCATCCAGATTCAGCCGCTGTTGAAACTGATCAGTTTCAGCAGCAGCTGAATCTGGACGCCAGTTCCGACTTACATACAGATTCAACTTAAGAACAAACCTACAGTCCCTATCTTATACATAACCCGGGGACTGCCTGTACATCATAATCTACGTTACATCTTATTTAGAAAATATCGGACATTTATATTTTCTTAATTTGTTTCCCAATCAGAAAGCTCAAATACTGGACTGTCCGCTTCAAAACTGGACACATGGAAACCCTATTATTATCAGATCAGAGCTGTTTTTTATTGCAGATTATTTTCTCTTCTTTACATTTTTTCATATATTTTGCATAGGGTTCAAAATGGACCTTTTCTCCTTTTTTGCCACAGTCTTGGTGACATTTTAAATACCATTATCAAAATCACATGATGTTGTTATTTAACAATTTGGTTGCCAAAAATATTTGCTTACAAGGTAAATAGATAAGATAGACAGGATATCAATGCTTAAGCCAAAAATAGAAAATTACGTTGGCAGTTATTTGCGACAAGTTTGGTTTAGGGGAGAGAGTGGATCAGTTTTCATCAAAGAAACAAAAAAATGTTTACAGGCTTCCCCATAACCTGTTACTGCTAAATAGAGTGCTTAATCCATCAGCATTACAGTGTGTTCATTTGTTTAAACTGGTTTGAATAAAGTGCAAGAGACAAATTTTCCAATTATGTTTGTTTTGCTAAGAGCAAGTTAGGCATAGAGGCACCAGTTTATTAGTACTGTACTGCGTAGGGCACCAGAAATCCTAAGGATGGCCCTGCCTGCTCCTCCTGAGTCCTCTGGTCAATTCCCCTCCCTTAGCTTGTTCTCCCATCTGTAAAATGAGGTAAATAATATTTTACTTTGTAATGCCCTTGAAAATGTAGAGATGAAAACTGCTGCGTAAGTGCTAAATATTGTTATGATTACATAGTACTTTACACATTCAAATGAGAAGACTGGGCATGTGAATAAGGGTTTACTGATCTTTGTTTTATATCATTAACTTTTGAATTGACTGCACTTAGCATTTTAGCACAGTCTGGCCCACTTTAAGGAATACAACTATTAATGGCCCAATTTTATTGAAAAGAGTTGTTTTCTCTACATTCCCTCAAACACGGAAGACTTTTATTTATAATAAGATTTGGCTAAGTAACACCAGAAATTTCCCACTAAAATTTTTCTGAAATTTTAAATGTCTACTTTGACTATATTGGCTTACTATTTATTAGACAGAAAACCTTTTAGAGTGGCTATTGATTTTAGAAGCCTAGTTTGAGAAACTTAGACCTGATTTTCAGAACATTAAAAAAATTATAAAGGCACAATTCTGAAGTTAGTGGGATCTGCAGGTTCCCAGCATCTCTGAAAAATCAATTAGAAGATTCATATCTAATATCAACCATTCATTTAAACTTGAAGCATCAAGAAGTGATGGATATTTTTGAAAGTTTTTTCCCTATGGCACTTTCACAAAATATGAATTAGCATCCTCATTTTAATCCTCATTTTATAGCTGGAGAAACTGAGGCATGGAGCACTTAAGTGAAGTTACTCAGTGAGAGGGTAGTTCACCTGGGACTAGCTCTTGTTTCTCATGGTTTCAGTCCTGTTCTTTAGCCACCTGGTCGACCTTCCATCTTAATTATAGATTTTTAATGGGAACTCCTCTGCATTTGCACTCTACATGATGGCTGACTGAGGCAACAGTACAAAACTCCACTACCCTTTTTTAAATTTTTGCTGATGTTTGGAGATTTCATCAAGGTCTCAGTTCAGGAGACAAGGATTCATGGGCTAAACAATGGCATTAGTTTTATGTGATGGGGACAGAATGTTTTTCACTAGAAAATGTATCACTAGAACTCTGAATATTAGAACTTGGATAATATACATTTAATAGTCTCACCATTAAAGTTTCTGATAGAGATGCAGCCGTGTTAGTCTGGTGTAGCTGAAACAAAAGACAGAACTATGTAGCACTTTAAAGACTAACAAGATGGTTTATTAGGTGATGAGCTTTCGTGGGCCAGACCCACTTCCTCAGATCAATATGTGGAAGAAAATCGGCACAATGGTTGTGCCGATTTTCTTCCACATATTGATCTGAGGAAGTGGGTCTGGCCCACGAAAGCTCATCACCTAATAAACCATCTTGTTAGTCTTTAAAGTGCTACATAGTTCTGTCTTTCATTAAAGTTTCTGTTTGTCTTTCTTAGGAGTCACAGTTAACTGTCAATCAAATATATACGAAGATGCAGTATATTTCTGCTTATGTCTGAGATCAAGAAAAATTTCTATTCAACTGTCAGCAATGCTTTCTAACCCCCACCCCCTACAGACAATTCCTCTGAAAGTCTGACCTCTTCTGCTTCAGACCAAATAAAAAACAAAGGCCAAGCCAAACTCTGACAAGAATCTGCACCAAATAAAGTTGATTGTTAGGGTTGAAGGATCATAGCTAAGTCATGCACCATAGCAGCCACTGAAGTAACATTTGGATAAACATAGGCAACTGTTGCTTTAGCACAGAAGATTCTGAAAAAAATATAATTTTTCCACATTACCACTGTTTTCTTTTCACAAGCTTGATGAGATCATGACAGCACCAATCCACATGTGCTTCTTACTCACTTCTGACAGGAGTAAGAACTGGCCAACAGAAGTTTAAAAGAACAATGTACATAAAACAGCAGGAGTTTGTGGAAAAGAATAAATGTTCTTCATTTTACCACTCAGGGATGCGTATACCTTTTCTCACTGAAAGGCAGATACTGAATGTTGCTGCTTTCTCAAGAGGTTGGAATGTCTTCTACAGAGAGACAACAGAGCAGGCCAGATGTTGATAGAACCCAATGAAGATATTTGGGTTCCAACTGGTGTCTGAGGCTTCAAAAGCAATTGATGGACATCTGGATCATTTGGATGTGGTTTATTCATACATCAAGAGTACGTGTGTGCATGTTTATTCTACTTTGTATGTGGAATAGCTCAGCACTGCTTGCTACACTGCACCGCACCTCATTATTACCTGAAAATTAGATTTAGGTCTGAACCAACCCTCTGCAGATTTGGGGAAAGCTGAAGAAATGGTTGCCAAATCTCTTTGTACCTGTGCTGTATACGACCATTCCACTGTCAGGGTGGGCATGCCTCGTGCATTGTTGTCAGGCAACTATTCCTTCTGCGGTTCCCACCTGGGTAGCTTGTGTGCCAGCTGCCATAACATGCCACTACACGCAGGTAGAAGAGAGCAGAATTGCACCTGACACCCCCCTCTCCAGTTTCTGACCAGACAGACTCAGCTAGAGATGGGAAGGGGAGCAGATCATGGAATGGACAAATGCAACACACCCCAAAGAATAATAGTTATGGAAAGGCAGGTAACCATTTCTTCTATGTACAGTGAATGCACATGTGCATTCCACTGTAGGTGTCCCACAAGCAGATTAACATGGAGACAAGTCCAGAGTCTACCTGAACAGTGAACAACCTGTCCAAAACAAGCATAATTACTGGACTGAGGGGAAATGTCATAATGAGCAGAAAAAGTGTAGACTGGACTGATGAAGCTCCCTGTGTTCTGATTGAAAGGGCCAATACACTGAGTGGTGATGTGAATTTAGCTGACTACAGGTTGAACCTCTCTAGTTCAGCACCCTTGGGACCTGACTGGTGCCGAACCAGAGAATTTGCCAGACCAGGGGAGGCCAATATTGTCTAACAACATTGCCAACACTTCCACTGCTCACTGGGCTCTTAAAAGACATTTAGGGGTAAATTAATGCTAAATAACAGCACAGAACACTGAGAGCCAGGAATAGTGGCTGTAAACAAACTTTATGGGACCACAGGTGGAATTTAGATATCAACATCACACTTGTCAGAAACTGGATGTGGTCAGAGGTAAATTTTATCCTTATGGAGAGTTCTCAGGGAAGGTTCTAACATCAGGGCAATCAACTGACCTGTTCTTCTTGCTGAAGTTATTGAAACCAAAAATACCACTTCCATAGTAAGGCGGAACAAATTGTGAGAGGTTCAAAGAGTGGCTCAATTAGTTTTATCAATACCAGATTTAGATTCTATGGAGGAACAAAGTTTTGTACCTATGGCTATAATATGTCCGATCTTCAGAAATCTGAGGGTATGTCTACGCTTGCAGCCTATTTCGGAATAGGGCTGCAAATGTAGGCATTCAGAATTGCAAACCAAGCCCAGGATTTAAATATCCTATGCTTGATTTGCATCTTCCCGGCCTGGAGCCATTTTTAAAATTTACAAACCCAGAATAACTGCCCGTGTCTACACGCGGCAGTGAAACGGGCATTCGAAATAAAGCCATATTTTGAACTACCTGTTAAATCTCATTGCAGGAGGAATAACAGGTAGTTCGAACGCCCGTTTCACTGCCGCGTGTAGACGCGGGCAGTTATTCCGGGATTGTAAATTTAAAAATAGGCTCCAAGCCGGGAAGATGCAAATCAAGCATAGGATATTTAAATCCTGGGCTTGGTTTGCAATTCTGTATGCCTACAGTTGCAGCCCTATTCCGAAATAGGCTGCAAGTGTAGACATACCCTGATAGTGATGGGGGTTGGAAAAAAGATCTATTATTCACCAAGAATAGGGTGGAAAGCTGAAACAGCTGCAATGTACTTTAATAGAGCTAAGTGTCATGGTTTCTGGAAGCTTGCACTGGAGAAACACATTTCTGTTGAGAACAGAGTAAAAAACAGTTTCCATTTAGTCAGGTAAATATATCTAGTTGAAGGCTTTCTACTATTCACAAATATTTCCTGAAAATCTTTGGGGCAGGCACTTTCCATGGAGCATCCCTACCATTAAATGGAGAGCTTGTAGTTTGGGATGGAGCAGACAGCTGTGGTCCTAAAAAGTCACATCTGGATCTAATAGAAGAGATAGTGAAGGTCTGACTGCTGAGGTTAGTAGGGTGAGACCACCCCACAGTTATAAATATTACGTAAACATGGTCCTGTCTGGTTTGGGACAAGACTTCAAGCAGTAACAAAAATCAGAGGAAATGGCACACTGCTTTCTCACATGGTAGCAGAAAAGTATCTGTCAACAATCTAGGGATGTACCCTCTCTGGGAATAGAACTGATGACACTTTCCATTGGTTCTTGTTGTGAACAGCTCTACTTGGATCCGGCTACGTCTACACTGCAGGCTTTTTGCGCAAGAATGGCCGTTCTTGAGCAAAAACTTGCAGAGCATCTACACTGCACGTATGTTCTTGCACAAGTAAATTTACAATACAGCGTTGGAAAACAGGGCTTCTTCCAGAAGAGTTATTCCTCTCTCCATGAGGAATAAGCCCTCTTGCGCAAGAGCTGTTCCACAAGAAGGCAGTATAGACCGGCAACATGAATTTCTTTAGCCCCTATGGCTAAAATGGCCATCAGAGCTTTCTTGCACAAGACAGCATCCACACTGCCATGGACGCTCTTGCGCAAAAGCACATCTCTTGCGCAAAAGCTCATGGCAGTGTGGACGTGCTCGTGTGGAAGACCTTTTGCACAAGAACTCTTCCACAAAACAGTTCTTGCACAAGAAGCCTGCAGTGTAGACATAGCTGGGGAGTCCCCCACAGCTGGAAGATGGACCTGCCCAGGTGATCTATCAATATGTTGCACACCCCTGGAAAGTAACCAAACAATAACAGATATCTTCCCACAGTATGTGGACAGAAGGCTGGACAAGCTAGATGGATAACACATAAGTCCCTGACATCTATATGAGCCCTCTGTTTTTGAGAAAACCACAAACCTTGGATTGGCAGAGTTCCATTGTGTGTCCCCCCTAAAGCAAGAATGAGGCATCTGTGATTAATATGTTGGTTGTGGGAAACAAAGGCAATTACCATACAGACATTCAGTGAGTATGTCCATCAATCCATGTAAACCACTGTGTCTAGTAGATGATGACCGGCTGATGCTAGCCATTCTCGAAGCTTCCTGAGATGTTACCTGGAGTTCTGTAACATAAGTACATGCTGCGATGTACCTCAGGAGTCTGAGATTAGCTGTGCACTGTGGTAATAGGATGTGCTTTTAGTTCCATGACAAGCCTCACAGTGTTTTTAACCCTGACTGGGGTAAAGATTCTTGGGTATTAGTATAATCCAGGAACTCCAGCGGAGCGCTTAGTTCGAACTAGGAAAACCTCATTTTACGAGGATTAAGCCTAGTTTGAACTAGCTAGTTTGAATTAAGGGGTGTGTAGCCCCTTAATTCGAACTAGTGGGAGGCTAGCCCTCCCCAGGTTTCCCTGGTGGCCACTCTGGCCAACACCAGGGAAACTCGTCTGCCCCCCTACCGGCCACGGACCCTTTAAAAGGGCACGGGTTGGCTACGGTGCCCGTGCCAGGTGCAAGCCTGCCAGCACCCAGCCAGCAGACCCTGCACCTGGCACGGATCGAGCCACCCACCCGATGCCCCCCAGCCCTCCCCCTCTTCCCGGGGGCGGCTCCCGGGAGCTTGCCCGGGACCGCAAGAGGCGGGCACCCGCCTGGGCTAGTGCAGACATCATGGACCTCGTCCACGATCTCCGCACTAGGCACAGGAAAGTGGCCGGCTAGGGCAGGAGAGCTGCCAGCCTGGCCACCCAGGAGCAGGTGTGCAAGAGAATCAAGGGGGTCCACTGAGACCCCCGACCCTGAGCCCTAAGCTTAGAATGGCCGTCCTGGGTCAGACCAAAGGTCCATCTAGCCCAGTAGCCTGTCTGCCGACAGCGGCCAACCCTATGGACCCTGGAGGGGATGGACCGAAGACAGTGACCAAGCCATTTGTCTCGTGCCATCCCTCTCCAGCCTTCCACAAACCTTGGGCAGGGACACCACTCCTACCCCCTGGCTAATAGCACTCCATGGACCCAACCTCCATGACTTGATCTCACTTCCCTTTAAACTCTGTTCTAGTTGTAGCCTTCACAGCCTCCTGCAGCAAGGAGTTCCACAGGTTGACTCTTTGCTTTGTGAAGAACAACTTTCTGTTATTAGTTTGAAGCCTGCTACCCATTCCTTTCCTTTAGTGTCCTCTAGTCCTTCCTTATGGGAACTAATGAAGAACTTTTCTGTATGCACCCTCTCCACCCAACTCCTGCTTTTAGAGACCTCTATCCTGTCCCCGCTCCATCTCCTCTTTTCTAAGCTGAAAAGTCCCAGTCTCTGTAGCCTGTCTTCATCTGGGACCTGTTTCCAACCCCTGATCATTGTAGTTGCCCTCCCCTCTCCCAGCCTCTCTCTTCCCCTGTCCCACCTCCTTTTCCCAGTCTCCCCCAGTTTTGTTCAATAAAGACAGATTCCATTTTGGAAGACACGTTATCTTTATTTTGTACATCAAGAAGAGGGGCTAGGGAAGGGTAAGTGGAAGGAGGTGAGGGAGGAATGGGGCACGAGCCCCTAATGGGGAGGACTGGGCTGGCTCTGCGGGCTTCTGGGGTGGAAGCTCTCCTGCAGCCCCCCAATTGCCCCCTCTCCCCAGATGGCAGCCTGCGGCAAGTGCAGCCGGGCTGATGGCCGAGTGCTGTGATGTGCCCAGTGTGGGCACTCCGGGCAATCCAAGCCAGGACTGCTTTGCAAGCAGGGCACCCCTGAGAACTGTCTGTCCGGGGTGGGGGTCGGGACCCTTTAAGCACAGCCCTCGGCTAGCCTGACACAGCATCTCCATGCTCTAAGTCCTCCTCTGATGCCCTGCCGGCACTGCTTCCGGCCATCCTTAACGCCGCTTCAGGGTCCACTTAATGTGGACATGCTAGTTCGAATTAGCAAAATGCTAATTCGAACTAGTTTTTTAGTCTGGATCCGTCAGTTCGAATTAGCTTAGTTCAAATTAACGTTGTAGTGTAGACATACCCTATGAGAGTGGTTCCTGAAGAGGGAGGTGGTCGCTACCTGAAATTTCTACCCTTTTTTCTCAGAATGTCTTACAACTGAGGTATACATTTTTGAGCAACTTTGGGGTCATCCCAAAGAGAATCTTTTTGGTTATGTAGCTATTGTCTGTCTTCCAAAAAGATGGGCAGGCCTTGAATGGTGTACTGCACTTCTGGAGGGAAACCAGGAGACTGCAGCTATGAATATCTTTTCATAGTTATGGCAGATACCATGGTTTGAACTTCTGTGCTGTCCACATCCAGCTTGTCCTGGGGAGCTTTCCTGGACACCAGCTTACTCTCCTTCATCATTATAATGAAATCCTGCCTGCAGTTGGCTGGTACTCTTGTGTTTAAACTTCATCATGTTCTTCCAGAGAGTAAAGTTATAATGACTTAGAACTGCTAACCAACAAGGTATTCCAAGTTGTCTGCTCCCATCAGATAAAGCTTACAATCAAACAAATCCAACCACTTCATCTAATATCTCCCATGCATTAGTGTTGCTGCCACAATCAAACAGCCCTGATGTGGGCTACGTCTGTACTACAAGTTTTCTTGGTAAAAAAATGCTAATGAGGGACTCATTTGCATGAGTTGTGATCTCATTTGCATATATTCTGCTGATCTGGTTTTGCACTAGGGGTTTTTGTACAAAAACAAGCATTGTGGACGTTTTCTTTTTGCGCAAAAACTCCTTTTTCCGCAAGACCTTTATGCCCCCAAAAAGGACGTATACCAGAAAAAGTTTTTTTGTGCAGAAAGAAAACATCCGCACTGCTTGTTTTTGTGCAAAAACCCCTAGTGCAAAAACGGATTGGCAGAATATATGAAAATGAGATAGCAGCTCATGCAAATGAGTCCCTCATTAGCATATTTTTTGCTGAGAAAACTCATAGTGTAGACGTAGCCTGAGAGTAGAAATACTCAAAACCCATAGAAGGGATGTAGTATTTCCTTTTGCCTGTTTTGCTGTGGGAGAGAAGAAAGAATGACTCTGCCAGAAGTCGGAAGCATTACCCTGGAGAGTTCCTGCTAAAAGTAATATGTCCACTAGCTTGAGATTTCTTGCTAATCTCTTCTATCTGAATGTCAAGTACACACGCAATCCTTTTAGTAACTTTTGGTGAGCCTTGTGATCCTCTGGAAGCAGTAAATCACTTACCATCTCCCTAGTTTCATCTGGTGCTGAAGAAGATGCACTGAGATGCTGAGGCAATATCTGGTATTGCAGTGGAGGAGCTGTTTGAGCACCATCCAGTTTCTCAGAATCAATTCCAGTAGTGAGTGCCAAAAAATATTGCAAGTGGTGTTGATGTTCTCAGTGGGGACATGCATGGGTTCAGAAAGGCCAGTGACATGTGGCTGAGCACATTCTTGCATGAGGCATTGCCTCTTGAGTTGGACCTAGTACTGAGAGTGCTGCAAGACCCCTTGGCACCAAACACTCTAGTGGAGGACGTATGTCCTATCTTCACTGGGACACAAAAGACTTCATTTCTGAGTCTGAGTCCAATAGTAGAGTAGATCCTGTTTGAAATGGGGATAGGTAACCCAAGCCCAGGGATGGTAGTACAAGGGATATCATTGGCAGTTTGCCCCTTGATTGTATTGGTTTCTGAGGTTCTGAAAGTGCAGAAGGGACATCGATGATGCCTGATTTTGGGGAACTAGTACAGGAACTGTAAGCATTAGAATCAACTGAAAACCTTCCTGATCACTGAAAGGTTAATCAGTTCTCTGGCAGTTGTGAAGGTCTTTAGTCGGTACTGGTATTGAGTCCGGAGTTTGATGTCTTTCTATGGAAATGTCAGGAGTTGGCCTCAACAGACCTGGCATAGGTCAAATGTAACATCTGTCACTGATGTGAGACTCCACCAAACATTTTTGACAGTTGGCTTTGGGTCACTGGCTATCAGTGACCTGTACATGACTGACAGGAAAAACCCCAGAGAGTGTGGTGTGGCTCCAGTCCCAGGCCCGTGATTACAAAATAGTCACTCTAAAAAAAAATCCCTATAACTGAAGGCTATTACTAACTCTAATAATACTTTATATCTGACTAATAGTAAGAGAATAAAATAAATTAGATTAGAGGGGGGCAAAATATTGCCTGCAGAACACATCCAGCTCATGAGACCTTTCAGTTTGGCCCCCAACTTCCCACTCGGAAGTGGGATCAGGACAGCCTTGTTGAGAGGAGGCAGTCCAATTCCTGGGTAGTGTTGCAAACATGGGTGACCAGTCTCTGGCTCCTCCCCTTCTGTCCCTTCTCCTCTGCAGCCTCAGCTCCCTCAGTGCTTAGGCAGCACTGTTGCCACACTGCCAGCCCCAATGCTCTGGGTGTTGTGGTCAGGGAGTGGGGAGCATGGTGATTTGATAGGGGGGCAGAGGTTTCAAAGGGACAGTCAGGACGTAGAGAGCTCAGGGTTTGGATAGGGGGTGGGAGGTTCCAGAGGCACAGTCCAGGGGTTAGGGAACAGTGTTGGATAAGGGCAGAAATCCTGGGGCTTTGGGGGTGGTTGGATGCCAGTATGGGGTGGATTGCATAGGAGGTGGCCTCCCCCAGCCTTCTCAACCCAGCCCTCCTTACAATTTTCATACCCAATGTGGCCGTCAACTCTGTTTCCCACTCTGGCACTTCAAGTGCAGAAGGTGGGTCCCCACAAGAGACTTCAAAATACTCTGCCACTAAAGGCTTCTGTTTAAAAGCTCCCCCCAAAACCACAGATTCCCTGACCTTGGGTGGTACATTGTCACCACCCAAATGCAAAAAAACCCTTTGACAACCTAGGAAGATACACTTGGGAATTTCTTCCTCAAGCTCTTTAACCTTTTCTCTGTAGAGAGCTTGAAAACAAACTGTAATTTCTTAGTAGCTAATTTTTCAGTTTTTGTGCACACAAAACCTCCTGCCTTCTAGGACACAGAAATCAGATCATAGTCTTAAAAAGGAGATTTTATTAACAAAACAAAGAAGCCATAAATTGGTAAGCATATTGAGTTACAGAGCAACTGAAAAAAGACAGCTAAAAACAGAGAATTGCTTCCCTGGGATTCATTTTAAAAGATACAGTGTACGGGAAGGAGGAATACATGGACTCAGCACACAAGAGTCCAACAAGCCTCAAAATAAAGAAAATAACCTGATTGCATCTGCCTAAACATCCCCTGTTCTACTTACATATCTGTTGTTCCAAGATTTAATCCTTCCCAAGGCATAGATATCACTGGAAACTCCACGGCTTGTTCCTGGCTTAACTCATCTCCAATCACTCAAAGACTGCAGCATGAGGGTTATGCTTCAGTTTAAAAACTCACACTTACTTTTCATTGGCTCTCCGCCAACACTTCCTGGAGACTCTTAAGGACCCGCTCTCTCTGGATTTAACCCATATAGGCAATTTAGTTATCAGAATGGCTGGGATGTCCAGAAAAGATAGCACCTCTCCCATTCAGGCCAAAATATTGTTTACTGCTGAACTAGGTGCAAGGATGGGATGAACTTGTGATATCAAGACTGGAAGAGCACCAAACATGGTCATTGGCAATAAGGAGGAACTGAGGAGAGCTGGGAGCTGCTCAGCTCTCTTATATCTGCCAATAAGTAACATGTAATGGTAGAGCACACTTGAGATGCTCCCCACCAATACCACTGAGGAAAGAAATTCTCTGACAACTGTGCACAAGGTGTGCACACACCTGCAGTGGAAAGAATATGTTCTATCATTTGAAGAAAAAGGTTAAAATACTAAGATGAACTTTTGGGAGGATCTGTCAGAGCAAGATACTGGCTCCTGGGAGCGGTAGCACCATGGTTCCCCCCCCCCCCCCCCTTTGATAATTGCATTTCCCAGGAGTAGAGTCCTGTGGATCAGTGGATACTGATTTCTATTCTCAGATACCTGCATGCACAGATAGAAATTTGTATCTTCACAGAACTCTATTAATAAGTAGTTTCAGATCTTGACTGCTGCTCTGAATGGCCTACTGTAAGAACATCCTTACAATATACTTGCATACTTGCATGGCACTTTTTTATAAGACTGTGTATTGTTTAGAATATTGGTGTGACCAATAGACATGCACTTTGTATGGTGTTTGTGATGGGCTGTCCATTTCAATAACAGTTCAACATGGTCCAGGTAATTATGCACCAACCCTTTAAGGCTGGTTTTCCAGTTAATTATATTAACAATGAATGATGATGATAAATCAAATCACAAGACAAAGAACATTCCAAAACACCAGGTACATTATTTTCACATGGGACTTTAAAATACATATTACAGGAGATTAACCATCTTAATAGCATTTATATATTTAGAGTGATGAAACATTGTGAGCAAAAATTGCAAAGCCATAAATGTCTGTTTAAATCTCCCTCAAGCTTATGAGCTCCAAAGGTCACAGATGATTAGTGCTTAGAAACTAACTCCATTATTTGAAGATTTATTATCATTATTAAGCATCAGGTTAAATCATAACACAGTTTGGACCTCCCTGTTCTGGCACCCTCAAGACCTGACTAATCCTGAATAGGGGATTTTGCTTGACCAGGGGAAATCCCCATCACTGGCCTCTCTAGCCCACCACCCCTCTCCACCTCCAGGGCTTCTGGTCCCACTATCGCCAGCTCCAACCTTCCTACACCAGCTGGGTAGGCTGCCAGTCTGTACCCCGGATGCCAGCCCCTGCTGGGCTGCCACCGGTAATGCTGTCTCCAGCCCTGCTGCCGTTGGTGGCTCCCACCCAGCAGACCTACCCACTGTCAGCCACTGGACCCTCTGCCACCAAGCTCCTGGCCTGGGCTCTCTGGTTCAGGAACATTCGTGGTCCTGGCAGACCACGAATGTTGCTGGACCAGAAAGTCCCGGTTTAGGGAGGTACAACCTGTATTAAATGTTTTCTAACTTTTTACAAAGCTTAGTTTAGTTGCACTGTACTGAGTGAGAAACAGGCAGTCTACATGGCCAACTAGATTTCAGAAAGGCACTTCCTAGCCTGACTAGGCTGATTATAACTTAAGAGCCACTATACAATTAATGTTAAATCAGTCAAATAGATCAGCTTGCTTTATGTTAAATAACAGTTAGAATGAATAATAGTAATATACTCTAACAATTGTACCATTTGTGGATTGAACCTCTTGTTACCTTTTCAGTTTGGTGTTAATGATTTGGCAAAAAATGAGTTTTTAAACAAACAAATTTTTTCAATAAAGGCATGCACTTCCTACGGAAAATTTTGAACGTTTAATCCAAAAAATTGAAAGTTTTGTTTTTTCAACAAAAAGTTGAAATTTTCCAAGGGAAAAATAACCTCATTTTCAATAACCTCTATATTTTACTACAGTTATTTTCTAGTTCTAAAATCGCGAGTGCAATTTGTCTATTCAAAATGACATGTGCTCATTTAAGCAAGGCACCAAAAGTGCTTTACTTTAATGTCAATGGGACTTAAGTACATGTTTGGAGTTAAGCAAATATTTAAGAACTTTGGGAAATAGGGTAATTTATGGAATTTGTTTCTTAAAGAATGCTGTATAAAGAACTTATTGGGCAATAACCAGTCTTAAGAGATTCAGAGATTCCAAGGCCAGAAGGCACTATTGTGATCGTCTGCGATTTCCTGTGTAACACAGGACATAAAACTTGCCCAAAATAATTCCTGAAGCTGATCATTTAGAAAAACAGCTAATCCTGCTTTTAAAAAGAATCCATCACTGTTGTTCCAATGGTTACTCTCTCTTTATTCTGACACTTGAAGATTTACATTTAGCTATCTTAAAACTCATGTTGTTTGCTTGTACATCATCACTACAATCTTTATCAGCCAGACTTGTACTCTCATAAAAAAGGATATAAATTGATTTGACAGGATCCATTTTCCATAAACCCAGGTTGATTTGCAACCATTACATTACTCTTCTTTAATTCTTTATAAATCCCATATCAGCCACTCCATTATCTTAACCAGGATAGATGTCATGCTGATAGGACTACAATTAGCTGGATCATCCTACTTAAATTTTTAAAAATTGTCACATTAGTCTTTCCTGGATTCTGGAACTTTCCCGATTCAAGACTTATTGAAAATCAACATTAATGGTCCAATGAGCTCCTCTGCCAGCTCTTTAAAAACTCTTGTATGTAAGCAATCTTGTATGTAAATTTCTGTTTAACAACCCCTAGGAACACTTGTGGAATGGCAAGATTTACGAGGAAATTACATCATTTGTTTTTTCCCCACAGTATCTCTAACCATATGGACCTAATTAGGAGCTCATTTACACTGGTGTAAATCTGGAAATCAATGGGATTACACTGATGTAAGAATGATCAGAGTCAACCCCTCACCGTGGTCCTACTGATATTTAATTTCCTTTAATTTATCTCTACTGTGTAGCACATGTTCTAAGTTTATAGATTCTCATATTTTTCTAGATAATGAAAATGTTATTACTCCTGGCCATGAGCAGTAGGTTAATGCTAGCTGCATCCACTTCCTCCCTCCTCCAGAAGACTTCAAAGTACACTTTCAGCTAATGTTCCCTCTAAGCTTTTCCATCAATGTGCAGAGTAAATGTTGTGCACCAAAGCACATGCAGATGTACACCACCAGTAGAAACACATGGTTCTGGCTGAGGGCACTGTGGGTGCTCTGCTTATCAGCTGGGTGGCATTTGAATCTCTCTTGGGCACCCGCACAAGCACTCTTCTTACAGGGAACACTGCTCTCAGCCATCCTTTGCTATCCCCTTATGGAAAGAAAGTTCTGGGGCTCAAGGACCTTACATTCTGATTATATAGTTGGTTACATTATGTGGTGAGCTGTCAGGGTAGCTTTGGATGTTTCTCAGGCTAAACTGCATGCAGATTGCACATCCAACCAGCTGTGTAAAGGGATCATGGAAAACCACAGAAACGCCCATACATGAACACTAGCAGTGAATAGGCCCTAAAGGATTTGATGAATGAAAAATACTCAGAGTTGTAAATTCACATCTGAGTCCCATTGCTTGGGGAATAGGGCTGACCTTTTGGTTACCATGGAACTTAGGAAAATGGGAACTGGGAAAGTGTTCATCATCCCAAAGAAGCGTTTGAGTCAGCTATTGCTCAGCATCTTATGGACCGTCTAGTACGTGCTGTTTGGATGCATGTCCTCATTTTACAGTGGTCCTTAGCCAAGAAAACATAACAAAGAAACCTGATTATTCCGTCCTGAAATTATAATTAAGGAAAGAAAGGAAATATTATATCATCCTGAGACACCCCAAAGACACAATACAAATTATTTGTTGCTTTGTTTTAGATAAATAAGAAGGATCCATGACGGAGTCTGACGACTTCACCAGCTGAACAATCATTTCCTGCCAAATCTCAGGAATCCTTTAGGTACTTCCACCTCCAAGTAAAATCAGTGAACGAGAGAGAGACAAATGCTGCTGCAATTGCTGATGCCAATTAAATCCAAGAAAGCTAAAACTGAGGAGTTTCATCAATATCAAAAGCTACGTTTTTTTTAAATACTGTAAAGCGACAGACAGTCTCATTAAATCCATGAAGCCCTACATGCTGGACCATCTTCATTGTCCTTTATGATGTCACTAGGATGAATGGATCTACCTTACAGGCAAATGCCAGAGACTTCAGAGTGAATAATAAAACCAGGCAGAGGCTTAATGTGGTGAAGAAGTGATGCAATAGGATAGACGTAATATTCAGATTTTCAACAGGGGTTTAATCTGATCCTGTGTGTGAATTTTGGTGTAGGGAATTTTTCAATATTAATTTTGTGCACACAAACACTTGTAATCATGTGCACACATTGCATCTGCAAATTGAGAGGCCAAGAGCAGTGCTACGTATTAATTTATGTGTAACATACTTGCCAAGTGTATGTTACATTTCTGCCTGTGGTGAATCCACAGAGGATAATAGCCTAGCACTGCTGAAAGTTAATGCAGTTACTCCTTTAGCTCATGTCATATAACAATGATCTGCGCTGAAGGTGTTGGGTTTAAACACTGCTGATGACTTATGGCAGTGGTCGTGATTTGAGTAAACAACTTCTGAATGTATGTAAAAAACTCATACATGAAAAACTTCACTCAAATGTACAAATCACTTAGGAAAATGTGTTTTTCAATTAATGTCAAAAAGCATTTTGGTGTTTTTTGGGAGTACATAATATTCAGTTCTTCTGGACTGTGACTTACACAGTGAAAAATCAGCAACCATCTTCTCTTGTATGCTTGTTAACTTTCTCACCCATTCAAAATTGGGCAAGGAATAGTCTATTCACTCATTTCTAATTTATTCATCTGCATGAAATCAGGGTGTTCTCTAGCTCTGAATCTATGAAGATTCCCAAAAGTAACTCCCTTTCAGGCTTCATAGCATATAAACACTGGTGACAGGTGCTAAAGAAATACATGGATAGAAATACTGTAAGAATGACTGATGCCAGGGTGAAAATTTCATAATATGAATGAAACTGTTAACATAAATTTAGGCAAGAACCTAGAATTTGTGCCAATTTAATATTTACAATTAATCAAAATTTCACACTGAAATTAAACATTACATTCTTCCTATATCAGAATAAAAGTACACGCCAAGTAACAAAAAGATGGCAAGATTCTATTATATATTACCTTTTTCATTACAACTAATTTGCATTGGTGCAACATAAATCCCATTAAAAATAGTTATGTCTCTTTTCGCATACCTGCAAAATTCTGATTATGTAAAGCAGGGTTTGTGAAACAAGATGCCAAAAGGTTCTACCTTTCATCAAGGAATTTGAGATGAAATAATAACATTTTAAGTCTTACAAAAGGTATTTATAAAGGTGAAAGGTGAAAAAGTGTTTTTCTTTAACACACAATAAAAAGTTAGTGACAGGTGAACCCTAAAGGATATAAGGGTTGGATTCAGTGTAGTGAAGATATTTAGGGGATAATCCTAATTTGATGGTGCAATCTTGTATCCTGCAAATCTAGTTTACAGGATGCTGACAGCTGCCTTTCAGGGATGATATATCACAACAATGTTGTAGGATGATACTGAAATATTAATAAGCTGCTAGAAGTTGTAGAACTGAGCATCTGAACAGCCTCTTTGAGGGAGCCAAATGCCAATATTAAAAGAAATCTTTCCTGTAGCACTCCTTGGAGTTCCCTCACCCGATTAATTTAAGTATCAAAGGTGAAAGGATTTGAGAAACCCAGAGGTCTAGATTTGATTTAGCAATAGCAAAGATTACTTTCCAATTTTCTTCTGAATCAGTTTTTCCATTCCTAATTTCATTTTCCCATTTCCTCTGAGCATTCTTCAGGAAACCATATTGAACTCAGGGGGCATGGAGAAGAGGAGAGAAGATACATTATCTAAGGAAGATGCTAATCAGAACTGCAGAAGTCACTAAGGTTACGTCTATGCTGCAGTGCTATTTTGGGATACCAGAAGGCTTAAACACTATCCCACATCTTAACAGCAAGCCCATTATTTCAAAACATAATGGGCTTGCTATTCTAATATCCCTGTAAACTTCATTCCACGAGGAGTAACGAATGTTTCAGAATAGCAAATTATTTCAAAATTTGGTGCTGTGTAGACAGTGTCAAATTACAAAATAAGCATTTCAAAATTGACTCAAAATAAGGTACACAATTTGGATAGCTCAAATTGTATACTTTGTTTCGAGCTACAGGTGCAGTGTAGACGCACCCTAACAGATTATCATAAAGCAAACTGCACTGCTTTTGTACTTCAGGTCTACACTATGGGGACAAGTCGATCCGAGCTACACAATTTGAGTTACATTAATAGCATAACTCAAATCAACAGTGGTTAAATCTACTTACTGCAGGGTCCACCCTGTGCTGTGTTGACAGAAGAAATGCTCCCGTCGACTCCCCTTATTCATCTCATTCCGCTGGAGTACCAGAGTCAACAGGAGACTGATTGGCAGTTGATTTAGCAAGTCTTCCCTAATCCCGCTCAATCAAACCCTGGTGGATCGATTGCTGAAGCATCAATCCACTCTGTAGTGCAGACATACCCTTAGTAAATCTAAACTCTGCTTAGAGTTAGACCCTTAATGAACACTGCATATAAATGGGGAGCGGAGGGGGGGGGAGGAGGGAGAAATGAATGGAAAAGTTATATTTACCTGTATCACCTTTGCTGGCAGACCAGTTTTTCATAATCTTTTATGCACTACAATCACTGCTTCCATCACACCACAGTTTTATAGTGCTGCAGTCTAAGCCTCATGAGCCCAAGTCGGCTGATATGAGACAGATGCTGGGTTTTTTTTATTGCAGTTTAGACATATTCATAAAGCGATTGAAAGACTGTAACGAAGTATGAAAGAGTAAAGCCTATAATAATTTCTGGTGGATCTCTCAGAGTATGATTTTTCCAGAACCCTAATATTAATTTGGTCGTTTACATTCATTATTCTTTTCTTTTTTAAATAATCTGAAAGAGCTGGAGAAGGGGCTTGAAAATATAACAAAGATATTTTTTTCAAACAATTTTTTTTCATTTTCCCAGAGGAAAATTAATACACTCTTGTCTCCCCCTGCTGGACCAAGTTTAGAAATATTTGTCTACTTATAAAACAGCCAGACGAGAAAACTGAAAAGCCTCATGGAAAACCATCATTGTTCTGAACACAGACAGAAAGATTATGATTAGTTGATAGCTATAGCGAATTGCAACTTTTTATGTTATTTAACTGCAGGAGTACAGAAATAATTTTTAAAATGAGCTGCAGTAAGAACAGGATGATCCGGGGGAAAAACAACACAACATATAAATTTAAGATAGTTATTACAAAATCAGGCATGAGAAAGATAATTTAAAATAAAATATGTATAAAAGTAGGAGGTGGGGAACCTTTTTTAGGTTGGGGGCCACTAACCCACAGTGGCCCCTGACTAAGGAGCAGACATACTCCTCACATTCCCTTCGCACACAAGAACCTGGGTGGGAGGGGTAGGCTAGTAGATTGTGAACTCCAGCCCCATGGGGAATGGGAGGGGAGCTGGAGCACCAGTGCAGACTCCCCAATGCTGGGTGGGGGGAGCCCTGAGCCTTACGGGGGCAGATCCAGGCAAACCGGGGGTCTGAGGTTCCCCACCCCCGATTTAGACACTGCCATTACTCTGACCTTGGATTTGGCTGACCACTGCTCAGTACTCAATCAGGAGAGGGGAAGAAAAGTTGCTTTATGCAAATGAGGTCCACAGTATAAATTCAAACAGCATCTAATTTCATATCTTTTCTCATTCCTTTCTTCTTCCCCTTTATCTCCCTTTATTCTGGCTAGACTTCATGGCTCACCGCTCCTTTTGTTATTTAGGGACTTTTGTGGTCCCTTTGCTGAATAAGCACTTTGCACTTGTTATAGATTTTATCTTCACAACACCATGCCCCGATAAGAAAATCTATCTGCCTTTTGTACACAAGGACCTGAGACGGAGAGGAATTTATACCTCAGCAGAGCACTTAAAGGGATCAGTCTACCATGTTGTGTGTTTAAGAGGAAATTGGCTCAGTCCACCTTTCAGCGGGATCTGATATAGGGCAGATAGGCTCAATAAAGAACCGGAGGCGAGCAGGAAACACGAAGAGGAAGTTGTGGCAGAGAGGTTCTGCAGTGAGCAGAGGTTTCTACAGAGGCTCTGGCTTGGAAAAGGGTTTAGGCCTTGTAACCAGGCTCCGCACAATAGAGGTTTTCAACTGCTGATCTCTCAACGGAGAAGAGACAGCAATAGGAGAAGACTGGAAATTTTCCTGGAGAAAAAAAGGACTCTAGACAGGAAGACTGGGGAGTCACTGCTGGGAAGAGCAGGGAAGGACACTGGCTACAAGAGGCTGGATTAGCTATTCTATAAATAAGGAGCCTGGACTGAAGAATAACCCTAGAACTAGCAGAGCTGAATAGGTCAACTATATTCTGTGGTGATGAACTACATTTGGGGACTTTGAAGATGGTTGGAATGATTTATATTAATAAATCCAGACCCTAAGGAGGGGCATTATTGTCCACAAAAAACAGGTATATAGGTAGGGTTGCCAGGAAACAAATTGAGAAAATATAAATGAGAAAATATGAATGTCTGGTATTTTCTTAATAAGATGTAATGTAGATTGTGATGTAATGTCAAGTGTGTCCAGTATTTTTTTAAACCATCTGGCAATCCTATATGTTGGTTATTTAATCTAGTGCTGTAGCCATTCGTCGTCTCCTGCTTTTTTCTTCATGATTTCATTCACTGTCCCTTGTGCTTGGAGCAGTTTCCCACTTTGTCCACCAACCACCTTCCCTTCATACAAATTTCTCCTTAAAGCCAACTTCTTCCAATAATCTTTACCATGATAACTTACTACAAACATGTTTGGAGGAGCACTAGTACCAGTTGATCTGTCTGTCCAACATTATCTCACCTATTAAAATGGGAGCAGAAATCACATCTTCTATGTTTACATTGCACCAAGCACAGTGTTACCACACCACTCAGCAAATACTAATGTAACAAATCTGCAGCCAGATAGAGCTTCACAAGCCTCTGGACCTGCCAAATGTAATGAAGTGGAGGATTTTAGCCTTTTCGGTTTGTCTTCAAAATCACTTGATTCCAGGGAGGATTTGACTAGCATTCAATATGCCATGCAACAGGGTAATTCTGAATCTGTCCAGTAACAAGTAGAGGTGAACATGAATATTAGCCAGATGAGTGTGTTACTTTGTCTGTTTTTTTCACTACCATTTTAACTCTCCAGGTCTGAGTTCATCAATGTGTTTTGCTTTTGCATTTCTTTGCATTTTGTGCTGACTTCTTTCACTGTATGCATGAGACTCCATTTCTTGAGATATGCACCTTTGCAAGATGCTGTGATTGCCTTCTGATTTATTGCTATGAAATCCATTTTTGCATTTTGGTTACTTGCATTCCGATTGTATTCCTTGGTATG
This sequence comes from Pelodiscus sinensis, assembly GCF_052426305.1. Classification (NCBI taxonomy): domain Eukaryota; kingdom Metazoa; phylum Chordata; order Testudines; family Trionychidae; genus Pelodiscus; species Pelodiscus sinensis. The sequence goes on along the minus strand of NC_143064.1, from coordinate 23,561,348 downwards.
CATTTTTAATTAGATGCACTTCAGTATTTTTCATTTTTTGCTAACACACTCATGTGGGAAGCAGAAGTTTCAAGAGCACTGCAAATGTCCACTAGTCTAGTCTCTTCAGAGTCAAATACATTTCTTGCAATAACCTTACTTTAACCTATTTATTAGTTATATCACAAATAATTCCATCTTTAATTACTCCATCGGTTAACATAAAAACCACCATACTGGGTCAGACCAACGGACCATCTAGCGCGGTATCCTGTCTGCCAACAGTGGCCAATACCAGATGCCCCAGAGGGAGGGAACACAACAGGTAATGCTCATGTGATCCCTCCCATCACCCATTTCCAGACAAACAGAAAGAAATGGTTAGGAATGGTGCCTACCCATTCTGGTTAATAGCCATTGATACACCAAACCTCCATGGATCTATATAGTTTTTTTGAACGCTGTTAAAGTCCTAGCCTTCACCACATCCTCTGGCAAGGAGTTCCAGAGGTTGACTGTGCATTGGGTGAAGAAAAACTTCCGTCTGTTTGTTTTAAACCTGCTTAACTGTTCAAATTCACATAGTTTAGCTTTATGAAGTTAGTTTTGTAACTTAATGGTGCAATAGTCTTACCTGGCATCTAGTCTGTTTTAAAGAAAATGTACTTTCCCCAAGTGACATTTTTACATGTAACAATTGTTAAATTGTTAAGTGTTAAATTTCTTGATTAATTCTGCACTCCCCATCATGCTACCAAGAATGTACTGTATATCACAGTGCCTCTTGGCCTGCCACATGTAACAGATTGGAGGTTTTCAGATTTTCTGATTTGTCTTCAAAACCACTTGCTTCCAGGAAGATTTGACAGTATACCATTCCCCTCCCCCTCCACAACTCTCCAGTTCTCTGCCAGGTTCTCTCCCAAGAAAATCTCAGGAAATAGCTTCATTTGTTCAATGTTTTCCAAAGATTCAGTTTTCTTCTAATACCATGCAGTAAAGTGTAATACACAAGTATACTGGTTCTTATTTCCTGGTCCAGTCACATCAAGTCAGGGTCACAGAAGATTATAAACCCTGTCAGTTAATCAGGTTCAATATCCACTGATTCCAAGGGTACTGTTACAACAAACTTGGCAGTTCTCTAAAAACAGCTGAGTTTTAAACTAACTCAAAACCTAATGATAGACTGTTGAAAAAATCAATGACAAACTCCTGCTGAATTCCATCTCCAATGGATTTTTCAGAAAGATAGCATTAATTTTTAACCCAGATGGGATTAGGTCTGTGAAAGCCACCATGTAATCCCAGTGTTCTGATACCACATCAGTTCAGAGACAGAGCTGACAACTTTGGAAAGATCTGATACCTAGTTCCTCAAACAGCTCCACAACACACTGAAATCCAGGCAATATAAATCACAAATAACTGACAGTATTTCTGCTTTACTCTTTTCCCAGGATTATTCTTAACTGGCCTGATCATATTTATGTATGTTTTAAATACATAAATTCCTTTCAGATAGAAGCTATATTTAAGGACTCATATTGCTCCCTTTGTTTAGCAGAATTGCTAGAATTGGGGTCTGCTTGATGAGCAAGAATGTTGACAAGTTAAACAATAGCAGAAATCAACACAAATGGACTTTGCAAGCTGTTTACAGTGATTCCACAATGCACAAGAACTAGTCTGGAGGATGAGGCAACAGCTGATAGCCAATGCCAAATGTAGCCAATGTAATCCAATAAAAAAAAGATGAGGGTAACACACCACTTGGAATATCAACTCATAACTCATGGTATTAAAATATAATTTTTAATAGCTAGGGGTATGTCTACACTGCCACCCTAATTCGAACTAGGGTGGCTAATGTAGTCATTCAAACTTGCAAATGAAGCCTGAGATTAAAATATCCCGGGCTTTATTTGCATGTTCCTGGGTGCCGACATTTTTAAATGCCCAGTAGTTCGAACTCCCTGCCCGCAGCTACTCCTCATTGCAGGGGAGTAATGGTAGTCCGAATTACGGGCTTTAATTTGAACTGCTTACCCCGTGCCGCGTGTAGCCGCGGGCAGGGAATTCGAACTACCGGGCATTTAAAAATGGCAGCGCCTGGGAACACACAAATAAAGCCCGGGATATTTTAATCCCGGGCTTCATTTGCAAGTTTGAGTGACTACATTAGCCGTCCTAGTTCGAACTAAGGTGGCTAGTGTAGACATACCCTAGTTTTCCTTTTTTTGCCAGTTTAACTTTTTTTTCAAAACAATGAGAATGAGCCCAGTCCTGCAACAAGATCTGCTAGTGTGTGTTTTACTGAAGGCTGGTATAGGCACTGGGATTAGCTGACTGAAATGCTGGCTCACGGAAAACTATCTATTCAATGACTTTTCAGAGATGTTCTATATGCTATCTGTGCTTGGACTTTCAGTTTATGGTTCTTATAGGCTAAGTCATTAGGACAGGCATTGTAGGATACTGGCAGAAGGCAGTTCCTTGGTAAAAACAGAGTCCACACTGGCTCTTTGTTGTCAATAAAGGGAGGGGAAAAAACAAAAATCTCAGAGCTGGATTTTTTTTGTCCACAAAACTGGGTATTTTTCCCAACAAAAGTGGCATTATAGTGTAAATGCTTTCACTGTTTTGTTGTCAAAAGGCAGGTTTTGGTGACAAAATATGCCAGTGTAGACAAGGTCTTATTTTCTTCTGTCCCTCTGTTTTTACCTGATGGGCTAAATGTGGAAGTGTTAATATAATCACAATTGTAAGCAATATATTACTTTAATAAGACAACAAAATCCAAGCCAGGAGCTTCTTAGTAGTACACACGCTGGTGTGCTTTTTATAAGACAGGTAAAGACCTAAATTATGTTATTAATTTTATATTTCCCCTGGCTACCCAAAAACGTGGAGCTGTTCAACATTCTCCAAATGATGTTAATAACATACCTGAATTCTTGGCAAAAACAAGACAAGCCAGAATAGTTGAGGTTATACTTTCTGTAATGCACACACAGAAAAGGAGAGAAAACATAAATAAAGGATGTCAAATTCAAGGCAGGTGCATATTTGCTAAAAAAACAAACCAAAAAAAGGGGTGTGTGAAAATGAAACAGTTAATACAGCTAATGAACAACAGCAGCTAAACATGAATAAGGAAAATGACATTTTTTGCCAATATTAGTATTGCATGACAGACACAAAAAAGAAAAGTTTAGTGACATTAAAAAGAGCAGTAACTCACTTCAAAAGATAACATTAATAAAAAAAAGGAGAGAACTTTCGTGAACCTGCAAATCTAGCAGTTGATTCTGTGACTGGTTTGTAGTCTATGCATACTATCAAATGGTTAACATATCACTTTAATTTATTCTTCATAATTAAAAGCAAAAGAATGAGCTAGACTTTCAAGCAGCTGTACACACATTGAGCTACGTGATGTCCTGGATAGAGAAGGAAAGCTAAAATGAGAATAAGCAGCAATACAAGATGGAAAGATAACTGGGTTTGTGAAATTAATTTTACTTTTAAATGTCCTTTCCTTTCTTGTTTAATTTTCATATAAGCTGTCTTTTCCTTCTGATCCCATAGTTCAAGTAGAGCTCTCGGTATTATGTTGATAAAAACTCTGTAAATGTCCAAGACACAAATGCAGTAGAGTAGACACAAGATAGAAAGACATCAAGAACCTGATTTACCCTGAATTCTCAACACATAGGCTACGTCTACACTGGCCCCTTTTCCGGAAGGGGCATGTAAATTTCATGAGTCGTAGTAGGGAAATGCGCGGGGGATTTAAATATCCCCCGCGGCATTTAAATAAAAATGTCCGCCGCTTTTTTCCGGCTTTTAAAAAAGCCGGAAAAGAGCGTCTACACTGGCCCCGATCCTCCGGAAAAAGCGCCCTTTTCCGGAGGCTCTTATTCCTACTTTGTTCTCTCCTTTTTTTAACTTTGTAGGAATAAGAGCCTCCGGAAAAGGGCGCTTTTTCCGGAGGATCGGGGCCAGTGTAGACGCTCTTTTCCGCTTTTTTAAAAGCCGGAAAAAAGCGGCGGACATTTTTATTTAAATGCCGCGGGGGATATTTAAATCCCCCGCGCATTTCCCTACTACGACTCATGAAATTTACATGCCCCTTCCGGAAAAGGGGCCAGTGTAGACAAGCCCATGGAGAAATGACAACAAAAACACTTTTGTTGGAAAGCAGATCAAGATATAGAAAATACAATTCAATATTTAATTACTTGTAAAGGCTCAAAATTGCTGTAAAGTAAGTCCTCTACCATAAACAATTTTTTATAATTTAAAAGTAATTTAATTATTCAATTATTTTGTGCAGCTGGAAAAACCAAGGATTGAACAACACTGAGCAACTGGCAGAAATGTAAGATACTTCCCTGAATTAAAAGCAAAAAGGACTGCATTTAATAAAACAAAGAAAATATTAAAGGCTTTAGTCTTGTCCCATTTAAACTGGTTTTAAACTTGTGTAACCTCCATTGAATCACAGGTATTACTCCTGATTTAGACCCCCCCCTACACACACATCTACCTGGCAAGTTATAGCATGGCAAGCCAATGTGCGCATCTACGGTACAGCAGCCACTGCAGACACTACTTAGAGCTTAGTAGATATCCCAGAACATGCCATAGCACAGAGGTCCCCAAACTAAGGGGTACATCCCTCAAGGGTTTACGGAGGAATGTTTTGGGGGAGAAGCAAGGCCTCTGTCAGTCCCCATAAGGGGCAGCACAGAAGTGCCACCCAACCCTTGTCTGCCCTCAGCTCTGCCCCAGCCACCCGCCCCCCCAGCTCTCTTCTGGTCACCACCCTGGCTCCAAACCACAGTTCCTGGCCCAAGCCTCACTCCCAGCCCTAACGCCCGACCATAGCTTCTGCTTTTAGTCCCATCCCCAGCCTCAGTCCCTGGGTGCAGCTCTGCTCCCACCCCCAGTCTTGGCTTCCAGTTTCAGCTTTGCTGCTGGCCCCAGTCCTACCTCTAGCTGCAGCTCAGTCCAAGCCCTGGACCTGCTCCACCCTTGGCCCACACGCTCCTGTTTGCACCTCCTCCAACTCTTCCCCATTTAGGGTATGTCTACACTACAAAGTTAGTTCGAACTAACGAATGTTAGTTCGAACTAACTTTCATAGGCGCTACACTAGCGCTCCGTTAGTTCGAATTTAATTCGAACTAGCGGAGCGCTTAGTTCGAACTAGGTAAACCTCATTCCACGAGGATTAAGCCTAGTTCGAACTAGCTAGTTCGAATTAAGGGGTGTGTAGACCCTTAATTTGAACTAGTGGGAGGCTAGCCCTCCCCAGGTTTCCCTGGTGACAACTCTGGCCAACACCAGGGAAACTCGTTTGCCCCCCTCCCGGCCCCGGACCCCTTAAAGGGGCACGGGCTGGCTACAGTGCCCGTGCCAGGTGCAAGCCTGCCAGCACCCAGCCAGCAGACCCTGCACCTGGCACGGATCGAGCCACCCACCCGATGCTCCCCAGCCCTCCCCCTCTTCCCGGGACCAGGCTGGCAGCTCCCGGGAGCTTGCCCGGGACCGCAAGAGGCGGGCACCCGCCTGGACTAGTGCGGACATCGTGGATCTCGTCCACGATCTCCGCACTAGGGACAGGAAAGTGGACGGCTTGGGCAGGAGAGCTGCCAGCTGGCCACCCAGGAGCAGGTGTGCAAGACAATCAAGGGGGTCCACTGAGACCCCCAACCCTGAGCCCTGAGCTTACAATGGCTGTCCTGGGTCAGACCAAAGGTCTATCTAGCCCAGTAGCCTGTCTGCCGACAGCGGCCAACCCTACGGACCCTGGAGGGAATGAACCGAAGACAGTGACCAAGCCATTTGTCTCGTGCCATCCCTCTCCAGCCTTCCACAAACCTTGGGCAGGGACACCACTCCTACCCCCTGGCTAATAGCACTCCATGGACCCAACCTCCATGACTTGATCTCACTTCCCTTTAAACTCTGTTCTAGTTGTAGCCTTCACAGCCTCCTGCAGCAAGGAGTTCCACAGGTTGACTCTTTGCTTTGTGAAGAACAACTTTCTGTTACTACTTTGAAGCCTGCTACCCATTCCTTTCCGTTAGTGTCCTCTAGTCCTTCTTTATGGGAACTAATGAAGAACTTTTCTGTATGCACCGTCTCCACCCAACTCCTGCTTTTAGAGACCTCTATCCTGTCCCCCCTCTGTGTCCTCTTTTCTAAGCTGAAAAGTCCCAGTCTCTTTAGCCTCTCTTCATATGGGACCTGTTCCCAACCCCTGATCATTGTAGTTGCCCTCCCCTCTCCCAGCCTCTCTCTTCCCCTCTCCCACCTCCTTTTCCCAGTCTCCCCCAGTTTTGTTCAATAAAGACAGATTCCATTTTGGAAGACACGTTATCTATATTTTGTACATCAAGAAGAGGGGCTAGGGAAGGGTAAGTGGAAGGAGGTGAGGGAGGAATGGGGCATGAGCCCCCGATGGGGAGGACTGGGCTGGCTCTGTGGGCTTCTGGGGGTGGAAGCTCTCCTGCAGCCCCCCAATTGCCCCCTCTCCCCAGATGGCAGCCTGCGGCAAGTGCAGCCGGGCTGATGGCCGAGTGCTGTGATGTGCCCAGTGTGGGTAGTCCGGGCAATGCAATCCAGGACTGCTTTGCAAGCGGGGCACCCCTGAGAACTGTCTGTCCGGGGTGGGGGTCGGGACCCTTTAAGCACAGCCCTCGGCTAGCCTGACACAGCATCTCCACGCTCTAAGTCCTCCTCTGATGCCCTGCCGGCACTGCTTCCGGGCATCCGCTTCAGGGTCCATTTAATGTGGACATGCTAGTTCGAATTAGCAAAACGCTAATTCGAACTAGTTTTTTAGTCTGGATCCGTTAGTTCGAATTAGCTTAGTTCGAATTAACATTGTAGTGTAGACGTACCCTCAGTGTCCATTTAATGGATTTAAAAGTAGCCATTCTTCTATAAAGGAATTTCACAATCCAGCTACAGAGAGAGTATGGAATTGATTTTCATATGCAAATTTGACACTGTTTTCCTCAGGCTTAACAAAGGCTATGTCTAGACTGTAGGCTTCTTTTGGAAGAAACTTTTCTGGAAGAGATCTTCTGAAAAAACTTGTTCCGAAAGAGTCTACACAGCAAAAGTGCATCGAAAAAGTGATCTGCTCTTTCGAAAGATAGCGTCCACACTGAATAGACACTATCTCGCATTTAAGCTGTGATTACTATGGACGGAGTGGCCACCAGGGCCCCTGTGCTTTTTCTTCTTTCCTCTTCTTTCGAAAGAACTTGTTCTTCCCTGTCCACACAGGCCTTTTTCCAAAAGAGCTCTTTCAGAAAAAGGCTTCTTCCTCATAGAAAGAGCTTTCCCAATGTCAGAACACACTCCCTGTTCTTTCAAAAGAATGCGATTGTAGTGTGGACGTAAGTGAAACTTTTTTGGAAAAACACGTTTTTCCAAAAAAACTCTGCAGTGTAGACATGCCTAAAGACACTAATTGGATGGCCCATCATAAAACCAGTTTTCCTTACATTTAACACTGACATCGAAAGCTGAGTATGGGACACTTCCAGTCCACTCTATTAGCCTCATTAGCACCTGTACTACTATTGACAGGTACATTTTTTTTCTTTTCTGATTCTGATAGTCCTCCTTATTCCCCACTCAAGCTCATCTGAAGAAGTGGGTTTTTCCCACAAAGGCTCGTGATACTATATATATATATATTTTGTTAGTCTCTAAGGTGCCACAGGACTACTTTTTGTTTTTAAAATTACAGAGTAACACAGCTACCCCTCTGAGTCAAGACCCAATATAAGAAACTGGCCCAACTGTTATCTCTCTAATTAATCTATTCTAGAGTCTTTCTTCTTCAGATAGGGAACTGTATTCTTCGATTCACTATAATTTGCTGTTATTTTACAGGTTCTTTGTTCAAGCTCCAAATGCAATAATTGCAGTATTAATAGCACACAGCCAAACCACAGGTGTTTAAAGATGTGAACAGCCATGTGAGGTAGACCTTTTTTGTCATGTTGTGTCTGAAGTTTATATTCTAATGGGAAAAAATTGTCAATTAAAAACACAAAACTGCTTTATGGTCCCTAAAGAAATGGAAATAAATGTGCAAGCATACAACACATTTGCAGCTATTTCCTGTCCATGATCTGTTACATTGCAACGCCAGTCTGGGTTTGAGGAAAGCATGTTCTCGTGCCAAAACTGTTTGGAATGTACAAAAAAGGTCAAGACTAGGAATTTATATGTTTCACAGTTATTTGGGAATTACGGGAAAGGAACTTGGCTACTCATGGCATTGAGTCAAGCATACTGGTCACACAGGTGTAATAACCCTGGAGTGCTCTGTGCACAGAGACTTTCAATCCCAATTGCATTTTAGTAGAAGGAAGGAGCATTGTCTGTGTGATCACTGGAACTAGACAGATGAATTGGTTTTAAAAGAAAAAACAAGAATCAGTTCTAAAACTCTTCTCTTTTTGGAGCTACGCCTGACAATATCAATTATTTAGCAATGTAACTTCTATGCCTATATCTTACATGAATGTGTACTTAAATCTTGCCATTTTCTGTGCAATACACTTCAGACAGCATATTAGAGTTACACACAGCGTGTGATCTGTGATGAAACTGTTTTTTTTGTTGTTTGTTTTTTGCTATTGTCCCTAAAAAATGAGAATAACCTAGACTGAAAGGTTTGTTTACTTGGCATGCATGAGAAAATCGAATAATCACATGTGGATTTAGCCCTTAACCTTCCATTTTTGTGGTCTTCAGTGAACTAAAACAGCCAAAATATTGCAAGGATGGCAATATGAATTGTTTCTAACTGGACCATCAATCAAAACTTCTAGAACTTATATGAAGGAGAAGGTTTCTTGACATTTCTAGTCATATTTTGCAAATTCTGGAGGTCCAGATAACCATGCAAACTGTCAAGTGTTAATATGAACCCAAACCTGAATTTCCAAACTTATGAAATGTACATTACTATTCATATTATTTGTTGCATGCTAACAATAGTTTTGCCCTGAGAAAGGCATGACACAGTGATTAAAGCTTCAGGGGGTAGCCGAGTTAGTCTCTAAAGTGCTACCAGACTATTTGTTGTTTTTTAAGTTTATCCTGTACAGACTAAAAAAAACATGTAGATGGTATCATGAGCTTTCGTGGGTACAGCCCACTTCTTCAGATGACTGGTCATCTAAAGAAGTGGGATGTGCCCATGAAAGCTCATGATACCAGCTACGTGCTACTCGACTATTTATTGATTAAAGCATGTAGGCCTTCAATTCATATAATATTTTTTTTTATCCAGAGTGTGTTGGGAGCTGCAAATAGGAACAAAGAAGAGAAAGGGGCTAGAGGTCAGACATCAGTGCAGAAAGAACATAGCTTAGAGATGGTAAGCTTAAGAAAGGTGCAACTTGCAGCACTGGAACATTATTTATCGCAGCTAATGCACCAGTGCAGGCTCAGAGATCCAGCAACAGTTATGTGCTGAGACAGCCAGCCCACTAGAAAGAAGTTGAAACCCACATTTACTTTTATATGAGCTCGAGTGAATTATAAAGGATAAAGAAAGGACCATGACATCTACTATGGAAGGTCTTTGATGGATAAATGGAACAGTGGCCCTCCAAGTGGCATTCATCAGACACACACATGATAACACATGATAGATCCAGATAAAGACCAAACTTTAAATATTAATGTATTTGAAAAGACAAACTTGTCCAACTATAAGAGGCCACCAAGAATAAGTTATGAAGACAAGAGTGAAGAAGGATAAAAAGAAAGTTAGGCAGGTGGTGTAGGTGGACTGCAGGAAAAGAGAGGCATGGAGAAGCTACAAAATGTGATCAGAAAGAACAGAAATGCAAGGAGAAAAAAGATGTGTGCAGACCTGACCAGTCCCAAACCAGGGAATTTCCCAGATTAGGGGAGATCAATGCTTGTCCTTCCACTTCCAGCCACCAGCTCCCCTGCTCCTCCCCACTGCTGCCAAGGCTCTGCTGATTTGCTGTTCCTCCCCACAGGGCACTGTAGATGCAATCTGGTATCTCCCATGGGATCACCGACAATGCTGGACCAGAGGTGTTGCCAGACCAGGGAAAATCCAGATTAGAGAGGTTCAATCTATAGTAAGTACTTTAACGCTGGCTGTGAAGTGCAGAATTTTTGGGAAAAAATGTCCTCTGAGCTAGCACTATTTCCTGACAAAAGCTTCCCATAATAATTTACAATTGCATTGTAATCAGCTTGTTTGTGGAGAAAGGTATCTTCCCATAATACACAGTTTGAGGTCCCAAGACATGATGCTTTTATTCAAGCCAGTAAACAGTGAATAGATTGAAAGATAAGAGCAGCTGAAGAGCTCAGGGTGCTGGTAATACAATGTAATGGATTTTCTTGCCACCTGAATTTTTATTATTTGTAGTACAGAAACCCCCGAGAGCCGAAGTAAGACCAGGACTTCTCCCAAGGTCTGGTTTATTTTGTTTCGGATGGGGTCAGGAATTCAGTCCACTTAAAGAAACACAGGGGAACAGGTTATCTTAAAAATGTGGCTTTATGTATGAGTTCTTGAAACGGTTGTACACAAAGCCATACTTTGGGACTTTCACAGAGTTATGGCAGTGTCCACATGACATATTACTTGGCACAACCATGCAGTTTACATTGACAACCAGATTTGCTACTTATGCACTATCTAGAGAAGCCCTAAAAGGTCCACATTCATGCCTAGGTTAAGAGCACTGCTGAAGCACTATGTTCACCTGCCAGGAGAGAGCACCCAGGGTGATTTACAGCCATTCCCACCACTGCCACATTGCTGATCAGGGACAGGACTGAGTGGTCTAAAGCTGCTTCCAGAAGACAAGTTGAGTTGTCTTCAGATGAAGGATTTTCAAAGGGGTAGGAAAAAAAATGGATGGAATCCAGAGGAACCATCACACCAAAGCAAAGTTCTGGTCTTATAAGTGCTGAGATGTGGCAAATCTCAGTCTCAGTAAACCCCTGCATGCTCCTCCTTTACTTTGTATTGCATCATGTACTGCAAAGCTAATTTAAAAATCACATGAAAATAGCATCACAAGTGTCTTCACAAGAAGCAGGGGCCTCTCAAAGATGTTCTTTCCTTACTCCTGATAGCTACTGAACACAAACAAGTGCAGGAAATGCATCCTGCTGGACTATTAAAGAGACAAGCCAGCACTTAATCTATTAGGTTACCTCATTATCCAGTGCCTAGTGCCACAAGCAAAACAGGTGCAAGGATGCCAAAGAAAGAGGAAAGCAGGGCCTGTTAATGGGTTGGGTTTCCACACTTTTAAAGGTATTAAAAATACCTTGCTGTGTTTAGAGAACAGCTACATAGAGTAGACATTAAGTAGAAGAAAAATATAAATGGCTGGAGGGAGACATTACTGCTGTAGATGTAGTTTCTTCTCTTTCTTAGTACAATTATTAGTATTTAAAATATTATTATTAATTATTTGCATTATTATTATAGCATTGATTTAAGGTTTTTAAAGTATACAGCACACATAAGAGAACAGCAGCTATCCTTGGTTTTACTGCCACACTAATAAATTTAGCATTTCAATGGGACTGAACAAAACATTATCTTCCTTGAGATAGACTAAACAAGGCTGCCCTATAGTACCACTCTAGGGGCACTCTGTTTCCCATCTTCCACATGGGAATCTGAGTTCAAGTTATTCTCACCTGAGTTCAAGTCCCTTATATTAGAGAGAGTAGAATGTTCTGGGGAGGGAAAAAGGCACAAACTCCAGCTGATGTAGTTCTCTACCTCCAATTGACAACGGGAACAGTTTTGGCAGAGGTCGATTTTTCTAAGTGTAGAGGAGACAGTACTTTAGTACAGTGACCCCAAGTGGAATTCTTTATTTAGCCAACTGGGCACAATCTTTGAACTAAATTGATCTCAATGTTTACAATGTTCTTAATTATTCTCAGCTGTTTAGAAATTGTTTGTGAGAACAAATTTTGGTTATGATGACTCACAATCTGCTTACTGCTGGTATTCATGTGCGATTTCATGCAGTGTGATTAGTTACTCAAGTCAAATTATTTGCCCTTCTAGGCATTCAGCCTTGAACCTATTTGAGTGGGCATCTGGAAATAACTAAAGTAAACAACATTGCTGGGTCCAGTGATTTATTTATGTTGTTTTGTTTTTTGATAAGATCTTGTGGGGGCTGAGAGATATTTATGTTGCAAAGATTGGCTGTTCTGTTCCTGGATGAAGGGGGATTGGCCTCTTCTCTACAACTAGGCTATGTCTAGACTGGCATGATTTTCTGCAAATGCTTTTAATGGAAAAGTTTTTCAGTTAAAAGCATTTGCGGAAAAGAGCATCTAGATTGGCACGGATGCTTTTCCACAAAAGCACTTTTTGCGGAAAAGCGTCTGTAACAATCTAGACCCGGTTTTGTGCAAGAAAGCCCCGATCGCCATTTTTGCCATCGGGGCTTTTTTGCGCAAAACAGTTTTTAGCTGTCTACACTGGCCCTCTTGCGCAAAAACATTTCCGGAAAAGGGCTTTTGCCTTAATGGGAACGTCAAAGCATTTGCGCAAGAAGCACTGATTTCAGACAGTAGAACGTCAGTGCTTTTGCGCAAAATCAAGCAGCCAGTGTAGACAGCTGGCAAGTTTTTGCGCAAAAGTGGTCGCAGCCCTACTGTTTTTTTAATGGCGATTTTAATTACTCGTCAGGGCAGTAAGAGCTGTTGGATAGGTGTCTTTTTGGTGTTCAAGTGAAAACAAACCAATTTCTATCCTTAAGTATAAGGGGCTGTTGGGATGAAGGCAGAGCAGGATGGATTTTCAATAAGATGGTAAACAGAGAACTAAAGCAGAAAATTAAGCTGGTCAATTAAACCATGGGGTTTAAGTATTAGCCTTTTTCTATCCAATCCTGCTACTTGCTACTTAGAAAGCACCCTTCTACAGAGAAGAGGTCTTACTGAAACCCAAAAAAATCAAATACATTTACAAAGACAAGATGCATGAGGTACAATATTTTATAGGACCACTTTCTGTTGGAGAAAGAGACATGCTTTCATTCGTACACTGAGCTCTCCTTCAAGTCAGAAAGCTTATAGTTAATCTGGTTTCTTTCTTCACCCTCATTGCTCACTCACTTTGTGCCTACAGTTGGCAGAGGTCTCCACATGGTGGGCGATCCATCACAAGTACCATATGTTCTTCAATCCCCACATGGTCTTCTCTTCAACCAAGAGCATTGCCAATGTAGCAACAAGTCCCAGGTGCACACCACATAAGCACATAAGAAACAGGTGTGTGAAGGAGGTAATGACAGTTTTGTATCCATAACACATTCACTCCAAGGTGTACTTGTGCATCTGTTAGTTATTTATGAATCCCTTCCCCATTCCCTGATACCCCCCCCCCATAGTAGATTTACTAACAATCAGGCAGGTGAGTAAGCTTCCTTCTTAAATAAAATAAATGTGGGTGTACTTGTGATGGAGGGGAGATTGAAATAGACCCCCAGGGAGGAGGTGATGTATGGGTGACAAGCAATGCTGGAGGTATACTGCGTCAACTGGGAGCACAGCTTAGGTTTGCAAAAATCAGAAGCAGTCAAGAATTAGTACCTTACATTTAAATCTCACTTTTCCAGGTCCAAAGCATTTTACTAACATTAATTAATTTTCAACAGGCCTGTCAGATAACCATAATAACCTGCCTATCTGTGCTTTATATATGGGGGACATGAAATATAGATTGAACCTCTCTAGTTTGGTACTTTCTGGTAACACCTTCAGGCAGCATCCGTAATCCGATATGATTTTAGTTATCTCAGTGTTTCTCAAAGTGGGCTGCAAAACCACTCTGAGAAACCTGCTAACTAGCTGCTCCAGTGTGTTTACCGGCTCCCATTAGCTCCAGTTTGCCATTTAGATGATGGCATAGAGAGTACACTTATTAATTTTGCAGATGATACCAAGGTGGGAGCGGCTGCAACTGCTTTGGAGGACAGGGTCATAATTCAAAATGATCTGAACAAACTGGAGAAATGATCTGAGGTAAATAGGATGAAGTTTAAGAAGGACAAATGCAAAGTATTCCACTTGGAAAGGAATAATCAGTTTCACACATACAGAATGGGAAGTGACTGTCTAGGAAGGAGTACTGCCAAAAGGGATCTAGGGGTCATAGTGGACCACAAGCTAAATAAGAATCAACAGTGTGACACTGTTGCAAAAAAAGCAAACATGATTCTGGGACGCATTAACAGGGGCATTGTGAGCAAAACACAAAAAGTTATTCTTCTGCTCTACTCTGTGCTGATTAGGCCTCAGTTGGAGTATTGTGTCCAGTTCTGGGCACCACATTTCAAGAAAGCTGTGGAGAAACTGGAGAACGTCCAGAGTAGAACAAAAATGATTAAAGGTCTAGAAAACAAGAGCTATAAGGCAGGCAGAAGGAACTGGGCTTGTTTAGTTTGGGAAAGAGAAGATTAAGAGGGGACAGGATAACATTTTTAAGGTATCTAAAAGGATGTCACGAGGAGGAGGGGAAAATTGTTCTCCTTGGCCTCTGATGATAGGACAAGAAGCAATGGGCTTAAACTGCAGCAAGGGAGGTTTAGGTTGGACATTAGGAAAATCTTCCTGTCTGTCTCAGGGTGGTTAAACACTGGAATAAATTGCCTAGGGAGGTTGTGGAATCTCCATCACTGAAGGTATTTAAGAGCAGGTTAGACAGACACATATCAGGAATGATCTAGACAGTGTTTGGTCCTGCCGTGAGGGCAGGGGACTGGACTTGATGATTTCCTGAGGTCCCTTCCAGTTCTGGTATTCTATGATTCACAGCCAAGGGGAGCGATGAGAAGTGGCATCCCAGCCCATGGTGCTTCCTACAATTCGTCTTGGCTGCATATGTGAACTGGAGCCAATGGGAGCTGCAAGGATCCATGGGTATGGAGCCAGTAAATAAACACACCAGAGTGGCAAGTTGACAGGTTTCTCAGAGTGGTTTCACGGACCACTTTGAGAAACACTAAGTTAGTTGGATGTCCACTTATGGGTGTAGCCAAGTTTCCTGCAGTCCCATGAAGTTTGTTTACAGCCATGAGTCCTGGCTCAGTGTTCTGTGTTATTTAGCTCTAATTTACCCTCTAAATGTCTTCTGAGAGCTCAGTAAACAGTGGAAATGTTGGTATGGCTGCTAGACAACTTCCCGGTGTTGAGCAAATTCACTTTAGTAGATTTGCTGAAATCTTTGAGAGCATCCCATAACCCCAGTGTGGCAAAACAATGAGTACACAGCACAGAATTGCATGCAGAGTTGGAGGAAAAGCAAGAAGGGTCTCATTTCTGAAAAACATGTATTCATTAAAAGGGGGAAAAGTATAGAAATGTGGCACAAACAGTTGTGTTTAAATTAAAGTTGTCTGAAGAGGTAGCCCTAACTTGCACTCTTACTGTTTGGATGAATCTGATACGACTATTTGCAAGTATTACATACCGTGCAAAAAAATCTCTGAGAAACCTCAGCAGCATATGATCCTGTATGCAACTTGGAGAAGAAATAAAGTATCTTCTGAAGGGAAATTTTATTTGGTTCTAGATGGATGTACAGTATGCATACAATTACAAAACAGTATATAGGCTCAAACTAAAACTTCATATGCAAAAACCTTTGAGCTTTGGATGTATTCTAAACTCCAGATCTACATTTAGTGAATAGATAAAAAGTATCAAACCAAAATCTGAATCTAGAAGTTGGTTCTTTGAAATCTGAATTTCACACACATGCTTAGCTCCCTCTCCATTTTTCAAAGATAGATGTCCCAGTTAGGATCCTGTTACAGGGCAAGTGGCCCCTTTAAGGGGAGTCAGGGCCCAAGATGCCCAAAGCAGTCTTCTGAAGTCCCTCCTAGGAGTAACAGGCTGCCCCAGCTGGCCTATTAACAGCTAACTAGTAAACAAGCAGCTGGACTTAAAGGTTACCCAATCTCAATTAGAGGAAGCACTTCCAAGGAACAGGACGTTCCAGTGGAGAAGAGCTCTCAAGAGAGCTCACTAGAGCCGAAAGATAGAAGATATGCCCCTCGAGATGGAAAAACAGCAGCTGGCAGATATCCACCAGGACCTGGTCTCAGCCAGAGGGTCTCCAAGACAGTGGCAGGAAGCCCAGCCTGACAGGAAACATATACTACCTTGGGGAAGAACTGCAGATGGTGATTCTCCCTGGACCCAGACTCTGGAGAAGGACCCTATCCAGTTTAGCAGCAAGAGACCCAAATCCAGCAGTAGGGACATGAGTCAAGAGAGGCATAGGGGAGTGGAATAGGTCAGCAGTGGTCTCAGATGGACTTGGTCTTCCAGGCTGGGATGAAGATTTTGCTTACATTTTGTATTAGTTTTTCTTCTTTATTATTGAGACCCTTCAAAGGGGGCACTTCTTCCTACCTAAAGTTCTTTGTGGAATTGTTTATACCCCAACTGAAGAGAAGTCAAAGCAGGATTCAATCATACATCATGCCCAACCAAGAGAGAGTGCATTAAGGGTGAAAGATCTCATAACATGTCCTCATTTCAGTGCTAAGATATCTAAAAGGAATATTTGGGGTGTTCAAATGCCAGTCTGAGGCTACATCTAGACTATGTAGGAAGGAACGCATTTGCTCTTCCGCTTTTTTTTGTGTAAGAGCAAACACGTTCTTTCGGGGATCCCTGTATACCTCTTTTATATATATATATGTATAATGGCCGAAAGGAGGCTTTTCCACCATTTGGCCCCAACTAGATGGGGTCAAATGGCAGAAAAGCCTCTTCCAAAAAAAAAGTGGAAAAAGCTAAGCAAAATGAGAGCGGATTTTGTGTAGCTTTTTCTGCAAAAAACATTGCAGCCTAGACCTATTCTGAGTGTTCAGATGCAGCATTAGGTGCTTTAGTTTGATGATAGGTCCATAATTACACACCGGTGACAGACTCAGTACACCTGTAATTTTCCAAACCACAATTATCTAAAATTAGTTTTGATCCAAAACTCGGTTGTATCCTTCAGCATTACTGAAAATTATCTTCATGTCCTGAGTGCTCATTGTTCCTCATGATATGAATGACTCAGGTTGTGCTGTCTATATCTAGTATACATTTGAGAGAGTTTGTCTATCTCTGTTTATTTGTTCAAGAACTCCTCCTAAGCGATAAGAGCTAGGACCACCAGATTCGGTATACAGCTTCCTCTTAGAACTTAAAGCAAGGTCAGGGTTTGGTTGTGCCAGTGAAATGGGATGCACTTGGAATGGGATTGCTTCTCATAAAACCACACAGTAAAGAGAAAGAATCGCCAGGCAAGTGAAAGGGGCTGGCTGGAGGCACGTCCCCCTGTCTGGGACTGTCCCAGCTATGAGCCTCACACTCCCCTCCAGATTCCCTTTAGGGAGTATGACTGGGGATGGAAGCTCCACCCCCTATTTCTATAGGAACACTGCTGGCTGTTCTCTTTCATCAGGGACCAAGAGGAAAGTGCAGCTTGCTGCACTACTCACACAGGCTGGGGAGTGTCAGGGCGCACAAATATGGACTTGCCCCAGCCAGAGGATGTGCACACCTCCCCTGGCTGTGCCACTAGATCTGCAGCAGGCATGGATTGGTGCTTTTCATCTAGCCCCAAGCTGTGGTGGTCAGAGAAGACTGGAGTAGTCTTCTCTTCCTGGGCCAGTCTGCATACTGAACCCCTCATCCCTAGCCCCACTCTAGAGCAGTGATTTAAATGAGGAAGAACAACAATTAATTGAAAAGGAACTGAGCAATGCAGGGTAAATCTTCTAGTATAAGCTTTCAAATAAAGATCTCTTACATATCATATACAAATAGAGCTGAGTATACATTTTACATAATTATCAATTGAAATGTTTAAATTATTTTTAGCAGCATTTTGTTTTCCATAATTTCTTCTTTTCTCCATTTATTTCAGTAGGTCCCTGAGCTAAAAGAAAGTAACCATGTGAATTATAGTCAAGAGGCTAAATTCATCCCAGAGTAAGAACTTTAAATCTGATTGTATAGAAGACAAATCAAGTGAACCCTTCTAAATGTGTATTAGACATCATGTTTAACAATGTGCCCTTCTCTTCCATAGTCTTACTCCAACATGATGTGCCTGCGTACACCCAGATAGCAACCATTATGAGCAGGTATCACAATCCATTTTCACCAAAGCTTTTTTCTGGTCTTCAAGGACAAGGGTTCTCTATGATGTTGCCAAACAAATTAATCATATGAGCTTATAGATATAAGCTTGGCAGGAACTAGCTTCATAATTGGCACTGCTTTTTGTACCTATATTGCCATGCATTGATCTATAGGAGCTTGAGAGCAGTTCACCCAACTTTCATCTCTTCTTGCAACAAGGCCAGCCTATTGTCACGTCAGTTTAAATCTTCAGGATGTGCTTCAGCTAGATCCTCAGATGTCACCTCTTTCCGTGACATGGATCAGGCATGTAGCTATAAACACCTACCACCACAATTTTTAGGCTCTGAACATTGTAGAAGAGGCATAAATCACCCATCAGGCTTTTGCCTTCTCTTTTACCTCCTCAAAAGTAGCAATACACCCCAAAGTATAAACTGACTGCTAGTAGCACACCACTTACTGTATCAGCAAGGAATATTTAAGCTTAAATGATTCCTGGAAAATATGGACCAAACATTTGTGAGGGTTTATATTTTTAACACATATAGCAATAGGTTCAGATAGCCTAGTACAGATATGTTTTAAATAGAGGTGGCCTTGAATCAAACTCTTCATCTAAACATCCAAATTCTGGGAAAGTTCATGTCCGGATCTGAACTTTGTGGCTCAGGCCCAACTCTAGTTTTAAAATTCCTATTACACTTGGGAGTACCATAGAGAGAAACATGGCTGGCCACTGGAAAAGGGAGCATTTTGCATAGTCTGTTGCTTGAACCCTCTAGCTGGCATAGGATCATAGTAGAAAGCTCCGAAATGGAAAAATCACAATGTGGGTCTTGGCATGAGGTTTCTCTTAGATCTGAGCCCATGCTTTTCACTTTAGACATTCAACTGTGCTAATCAGTAATTAGTATAGGGCTGCTTTTCAAACATTAAATTAAGCAAGATAAGCTAAGGCAAATACTATATTGCATTGCAATTCATGCCTCTATAAAATCCTGTGTTTTCTTTTTTAAATGCTTACAAGTAGATCATTTATATTGGTTCAGTTTTCTTTAAAATCTTATTAATGCATATTTTTCATGATCTATTTCCCCATCAAAGCTCATTTCATATGCAGCATCTGGTGTTTGATGAAGTATTGCTTTTATTTAATTTTACAGCTCAGTTGACTAAAACAAAAGGCGGTTGAGTGACTTACCCAAGGTCATTGGATGAGTCAGTGTCTCAAACAGGATAGCAATCAGTAACACTCTTGGCTTCTAGTTTCAGTCCTTGTCCTCATTATATGATCTAGACTGCCTTTTATTTTCTTTCTTGCGTAATGTCAGTGCTTGAGAAAATGAAAGACTGATTAGAGCCAGACACAGTGTGAGCAGAAGATGGGCAATTTTCACTGCACACAGCTGTGCCAATCCACTCAGTCTTGACTGTAAACAATCTTGAGCCCCAAGACAGCTTTGCCAATATATTTCAGTTCTGGCCTAGAATACTATTGATATTCCCACTCTGGGCCTCTGCCGAGTAGAGACTGCCAGTTGGGCCAGATTGAGCACTGGTTGTGCAATGTACACAAAAAAGGTCAAAGAACTCATTTTCACTTGTGACCCAAGCCCGTCAGCTCATTAACACTGTAGAAAATTGAAAAAGGATGATCAGAGCAAGAAAGATTCAAACCAGCATCTGGGACATACTAATATTACACAGGATTAATTCAGATAATATTTAGAGAACAATTCAAATGGATGTTACTTTGTCCATATAAAATCATATTGCTTGATACAGAATGGATTGCCTGCCACATTATATTTGAGCCAAAACTGAGGCATAGGGCCTTCCCATACTGTGTGTATGGTGACATTAGACTGTAAATGTACTGTACAAGGAACTGTACAGAGAACATGATACACAGGGACTCAAGTTACATTCTCAGGTGGAAATATAGCTCCTTCAGAATAAAGCTTTGTCCGATGTTTGGGACTTGAATCAATAAGTTACTACACTGAAGCAAATAAAAATACACAAAAAGTTACCTTAACTGACACTAAGGCTGTATTTACGCAACAGGGACAATCGTGACATAGCAATGGTGTTGTAGCTAATACAACCTGGAATTTTAGATGCAGCCTACAGCAACAGAAAGGGATTTTCTGGAACTGCAGGAACACCACTTACTTGAGTGATGGTAGCTAGGCCAACAGAAACATTCTTCTATCCACTTAGCTGTGTCTATAACAGGGATAAGGTCAACCTAGGTACAGTGCTCAGGAGCAGTGGCAGCCTGTCAATACAGGTGAACTAGGCGGTCAGCTAGGGCACCAAGATAAACGGCTGTTCAGGGCTTTGTAGGCGGGGGTGCCGATCGTGCGCTTTGCCTAGGGCGCCAGTTGCCGGCAGCTCGTCTAGGGCCGCTCCTGCTCAGGAGTGTGGATTTTTCACACCCTCAAGCATAGTAGCTATGCTGACCTAAATTTTAAGGATACACCAGGTCTGGGACCTTGACCCTCAAAAGTCTGTTAAATTCAGGATCACTGGAACTGAGGGTTACCACGTTAGTTTGGAAATACTGAATCAGTCACTGACCTGGTCTACATTTAAACTTTAGGTGGACAGTGAGTGCTCAGTTGGGAAAAATCCACAGTGCTCAGTGTTATAGCTATGCCAGCCTATCCTCTGGTGCAGATACAGATAGGTCATCAGAAGAATACTCCCATTTACCTAGACCATTGCTCAGAGAGGAGGGGTCTCTACAGTGATGGAAAAATCCCTGGTCACTGTAGGCTGTGTCTATGCTGCCGGGTTATTCCAGTGAAGTTACACCACTGTAGCCATGCTACTCTAGTGCCTGTAACACAGACTCATATCTTTCCCATCCTGTTCACTGCAGATGTCACAGACTCCATGGGGTGTACTCTCAGTGAATTGATTCCCCTTCATGATTATTATCACAGCCTCCTGTGCATCCACCTATTCGCATTATTTTCTGAGCTTCGGACCCTGATAGCAGAACCAGAAAGGAACAGATGTCCTCTTACTCTGAGACCCCTGTATGACTAGACTCAACTGGCTATGTTCCTCTCCCTCCCTGCACTTCCTTCCTATGCCTCTTTTAAAAGCCCTGGGTTGATGTGGGGCCAATTATGTTTTTACTTCCCTCTCCCAAGCTTGATCAGCCCAATCAGCTTTTCCTGGGGTACTAATTAGCATCAAAGTGATTAGGTGTGGGATCATCTACTCACTCTCTGCATACTTTTACGGTCCCCATACTGCAGACATGGCCTTATTTCACAGTGGGTTGTGTCTATTCAAAGCAGAGCTGAAACAGGAATGTCTGTACTGTGTGTAAGGGTGGCCCCACTCCTGGGTCCTGACACGCCGCTCAGGCCTACCTCAAGTAGCCTCAGTCCTGCATGATTTGCCCTTGGCAGGATTTCAGCTCCAGTCTCTCAGCCACAAAGGTTTTGGGCCAATGTCCCAGGGTCAGCCTGGGCTGTGAAAACAGTCCTGTCCAGCTCTCCAGCTGGGCTCTCAGGCTGCCAGCAGAGGGAGGGACTAACGACTCTGGTCTGAGGCACCTCACCCTCCACCACTTAGCTATCTCTGGCTGGGCTGGGCTGTCTTACTCTCCTCTCCTCTTCTCTTCCTGCCAGGAGGAAGTCCTTTAAACAGGTTCAATGGCAGCCTCAGGTGAGATCAGCTGCCTTTGCTTAATTTGCAGCAGCCCTATCTCTGTTGCCCCTAATTGCTCAGGGCTGTTGCTGTCTTTCACTCCATCTGCTGTAGTCCTCCAGCCTGACTCTGTCACAACAGATTTAGCCATTGTTACATATTAGTCTCTGAGACATAGCAATATGATATTTTTATGTATTTATTTAGATAAACCTTTTGTATAGCAATGGCTCCCATCTTTCCTAACTAAGCAGGCAGGCAGAGACCTATATAGGGGATATGGTAATAAATCTGTGGCCATCTACAAATATGTTTGTTGTCTTGTGGCACTTCACACCCTCCTAGGATTTCACAATGACTCTTGGGGGTTGGGAGAAAAATTAAGATTATTTTATTCCACAAACACAGCCCTAGATCCCTTGATCTAAAAGGGAACTTGCAATATAAAGCACATCAAGTTATTAAAATGAGCAATAGCAAACTATCACATGAAAGGTTCGTGATAGATCGAGTTCAGGGGGAAGAAATACTACAAATCTTGTAAAAGTCTGTGCTTCATAAAATTCCTAATCTGATTTTACATATCCAAGAACAATGGACAAGCCTGGAATCATCATCAGTTACTTTGGATACTTTTCTAAAACAAGACTCTAAATATTCTGCATTAATTACACCCAACACTAAAACCCTTCCTCCCTGAAAACCCGAATTGACCTCACTTTACTGATTCTCTGCCAAAACTCTTCAGCTGGTCTCAAGGGTCAGTGACACTTGTCAAGCAACAGCACTCTGTGTACGGTGCATGGCATTCACAGTAAACTGACTCAGTACATCACTCCATGGTATGGAATTGTGCACAGAGATCCAGAAACCAAAAACAGATGTTAAAAAAATGATCTAGTTCTTGAACTGATAACTGTTATTTTAACTTATACTATTTCTTAAATCTCATGCAAGAGGCTTTATTTTATTTTATTATGTGCATTAACAGATATAATTTGGAATAAAATATAAAAGCATAGAAATAAATCTAGGAAACCTAATCTTTAGCAACAACAATGTTACAAATGAGGACATTTTATAGAGTAACTTAATCACACATGCACACACTACAGCAGGATTTTATATCCATTGAGATTTGGGTTTGATATGGCAGAGAGAGAATGTGCTAAATAAACTGAACACAATGTATATTGGAAACCAATGGGATTAGAATACAGTCATTGGAGAATATATTGTCCCACATGGTAGAGGACATAACTTAGTAGAAAGGAAGACAAAAGTGATTCTCCTGAGGCTTCAGTACACAAATTGACCTGCAGTTGTATCTAACTCTCTAGATTCCAGACCTGCTAAGCACAGCCTGTGCTGCCAAAAGCTCTCTCAAATTTGGCAGACACGAAGCTGACTGCACTTCAGAGGGGTCCAATAGGGGAATGCCAATACAGCAAACTATCTTACCTGCAGTTATTTCCAAGAGTAAGGGCTGCTGTTTGATTCTCTTCCACCTAGATGTACTGGCTCCAGAAGGCAGTGCTTTGCAAAATGATATCAACCTCAAGGGCTAGCACAGAGATGCCATTCCTGCCATTGCTATTTCCAGAAGGGTCCAAGCCTACTCAGCAATACTCATGCATAGCTGAGAATATAAACACCAACACCAATGCATTTTATAAAACACTGTCTATAGTGAGATCCTTTGTCTCCCAAAATCCAGTAAAACAGAGGTACATTTAATTATTTCAACTAGATCAAGAACACAAGACAAACAAAAACAAATCAAGTTAAAACAATGGCTGGGTATATTAACAAGACACAGCTGTCACTCTCAGGCTATGTCTAGACTGCATTGCTTTTTCAAGATACCGGAGGTATCCTGGAAAAGCAATGCCATGTCCAAGGAATGCGTCCGTTTTTTTTAAAAAAAAAATTCAAAAAAAGTGGACGCGCTCTTTTGCCATCCCTGTAAACCTCGTTTTACAAGGAATAAGTGATGTGTCGAAAGAGCACTTTCTTTCAACATTTGGCACCTTGTAGACACATCAAATTTTGAAAGAGCCTCTTTCAAAAGTAAATCCAACTGAAACTACAGGCAGTCCCCAACTTACGCGGATCTGACTTATGTCGGATCCGCAGTTACGAACGCAGCTTTTCTCGCCCCGGAGGACACGGACTGCGGGACCTCGCGGTCCCGCCGCCCGTGTACTCCGGGGAGAGAAAAGCTGCTCTGTGTCTCCCTGGTCTGCAGACCAGGAAGACGCAGAGCAAAGCAACGGAGGGGCTGGGGCTCCGGGGCAGCCCAGGCACGTCCCACCGCCGGCTTCCCCCGCTGCTTTGCAAAGCCGCGGAGGGGCTGGGGCTCCGGCTTTGCAAAGCCGTGGGGGAAGCCGGCAGCGGGACAGCCCAGGCGCGCCTGGGCTGTCCCACTGCAGGCGTGCTCCAAGGCTTTGCTCCCCGTCTCCCTGCAGACCAGGGAGACGGGGAGCAAAGCCTTGGAGCACGCCAGCAGTGGGACAGCGCGGCGCGCCTGGACTGCCCCGCTGCCCGCGTGCTCTGCGGCTTTGCTCCATGTCTCCCAGGTCAGCAGACCAGGGAGACGGAGCAAAGCTGTGGAGGACTTGGGCGTCCCCACCCCTGTCTCCCTGGTCTGCGGGGGGGGGGGGGAGGTTGCAGCTAGTGCCCCCCCAGCAGACCAGGCTTTTCTTGCCTACCCCTGGGGTAGAGCAGCTGGGGGCTGCCGGGTTGGTCCCGCAGCGCTGCTCCGGACCAACCCGGCAGCACCCCAGCTGCTCTGCCCCAGGAGTCCTGATTCAGCCGCTGCTGGTCAGTTTCAGCAGCGGCTGAATCAGGACGCCTTAGGCAGAGCAGCTGGGGTGCTGCTGGGTTGCTCCAGTAGCGCCGAGGAGCCGCGCTACTGGAGCAACCCAGCAGCACCCCAGCTGCTCTGCCCCGCCCCAGGCGTCCCCAAGTCAGCCGCTGCTGAAACTGACCAGCGGCTGACTACAGGAAGCCCGAGGCAGAGTTGCTCTGCCCCAGGCTTCCTGGAATCAGCCGCTGATCAGTTTCAGCAGCAGCTGACTTGGGGACGCCTGGGTTTCTTAAGTTGAATCTGTATGTAAGTCAGAACTGGCGTCCAGATTCAGCCGCGGTTGAAACTGATCAGTTTCAGCAGCGGCTGACGCCAGTTCCGACTTACATACAGATTCAACTTAAGAACAAACCTACAGTCCCTATCTTGTACGTAACCCGGGGACTGCCTGTACTGGAGGACTTTCAGAAAGACAATACCTACCTGAAAATTGAGATACAGGCATGGCATCTTTAGACAAAGTAGGATAAGTAAGAAAAAACAGCCAACTTATTTGATGTTAACTCTCTGACATAAACCTGTTCTTCAACAACAGATAGTAAGGCTGTTCATTGTTAGTAGGCAACTACTTATTTATTTAGTATGTGCAGTCAAGTACTTACAGATGATATCTACATACTCTAGTAGAAGCAGCGGCTGTGTATAAGCTCCAGAGCTTGAACTTTCCTTAACTCCTTTCCTACACTCTATTATGACCACTGTTTTAATTGTTTTGATTGTTGTACTCCTTTTCTGCATAACCCTATGTATTGTGCAATGCCTAGATAATGTAGCTATCTCTTGTGTGCACATTTGATACACAGCACCAGGAAAGATCCCTAATCAATTCCTAGATCCTAAACCCTCTAATCAGGCCATTGGGTACTTTTAAATTCCTCCAAGGTGGGCAAGAGGCACTGGCAAGCCACCATCTTGCATTCCTGGGATGTGGTGTGTCGTATCAGGGGGTGGAATGTGGCCAGACAGCCTGCCTCCATATTATCCATCTTATTTGCCTCTCTGAAGCACAGGGCAGAGAAGGAGCAATAATATCAGCATAGTCTATGCTGGCTCATCTGATCCTGAGAAGCTGAAACACAGATATGTGGATAGAGAGTAGCTAAGTCAATAAGCTGGCCTCGAGGCTGCGGCTGGCACCTATGTTGATTCGAACACACACAGTCCCAGGAAGAGGAATTTCCCACTGAGAAAACAATGTCCAGTACTTCAAAATTTAATCATCTCAATTCTCTCTTACAAGTGTAAATTAAGTTCACAACTCCCTTGTAAGAACTGGTCTCACAGCAGACAAACCAGCATCAATTGGCATGACAGATAAGAAAGAGAAATACGTGACCCCATGATTATATAAAATGGGCCCAGCACACACTCACTTGGAGTGTCATTCTACCCTCTACCTGCTGGTCGGGTTAGGTGTTTGACCTCCCGAGGTTCTATGGGGACGCCCACCTCGTATTTTCGTCTTTCCTAGGAATTGAGGGACCGGCCCTGGCCTGACATGCTGGAGTCGAGAGGCACAGAAGGGGGTAAAAATGGTACCTGGATGTGGTCCTCTGTCTTAAGTGTACACATAGAAAGAGTAAGCTGTTACTTGGTACCATTATTTCTATTTTTCTATCTTTATCTTCTTTGTAACCATTTTTAAGACCTATATTTTGCTAATAGTTAAGAAATAGAGCAATAGCCATTGTAACCATATGATTTATAAGCTTCCTCAATAAACCTGTAACTGTTTAAGCTTTAACCTGACTCCTTCAGTTGCTGTAACAGAACCAAGCACAATTTAAAAGAACTTCAGCCGGTCTAAAGGGACAGTTATAGGAAGAGCTTGGGCGTTTGGATCTGTGTCACTCCCAGGTGACAGGACCCACTGGGGCATCTTTCAGTCTTTCCTCAAGGCTGCCCGCTGCGAAGGAATTATGAAATTCTAGCAGCTGAAATCTAAGATGTAATAAGCTCTTCCTATATAACGGGGCGTCTGTTGGCCTGCTGGCCACCCTCTGCGATGGGACCCCGGTCCTAGCAGTAAAGGCACGGACGTTAAACCTTTTCTCGGAAACATACACACACACACTGCCCTGACCGTCGGCTGACAAGGAGCCCGCAGAGCCACCCCAGTCCTCCCCATTGGGGGCTCGTACCCCATTCCTCCCTCACTTCCTTCCACTTACCACTCCCTAGCCCCCCTTCCTGATGTACAAAATAAAGGACACGTGTGTTCAAAAATAGAAACTCTCTTTATTGGACAAAACTCGGGGAGACTGGGAAAAGGACGTGGAAGAGAGGAAGAGAGAGGGTGGGAGAGAGGAGGGCAACTAAAATGATCAGGGGTTTGGAACAGGTCCCGTATGAAGAGAGGCTAAAGAGACTGAGACTTCTCAGCTTAGAAAAGAGGAGACCAAGGGGGGATATGATAGAGGTCTATAAAAGCTTGAATGGTGTGGAGAGGGTGCATAAAGAAAAGTTCTTCATTAGTTCCCATAAAGAAGGACTAGAGGACACCAAATGAAATGAATGGGTAGCAGGCTTCAAAGTAGTAACAGAAAGTTGTTCTTCACAAAGCAAATAGTCAACCTGTGGAACTCCTTGCTGCAGGAGGCTGTGAAGGCTAGAACTAGAACAGAGTTTAAAGAGAAGTTAGATAAAGTCATGGAGGTTGGGTCCATGGAGTGCTATTAGCCGGGGTAGAAATGGTGTCCGTGGCCTCTGTTTGTGGAAGGCTGGAGAGGGATGGCACGAGACAAATGGTTTGGTCATTGTTTCGGTCCATCCCCTCCAGGGTCCCTAGTGTTGGCCACTGTCGGAAGACAGGCTACTAGGCTAGATGAACCTTTGGTCTGACCCAGTACGGCCATTCTAAGCTCAGGGCTCAGGTTCGGGGGTCTCACTGGACCACCCTGATTTTCATGCACACCTGCTCCTGGGTGGCCAGGCTGGCAGCTCTCCTGCCCTAGACGTCCACTTTCCTGTGCCTAGGGCGGTGGTCGTGGATGAGGTCCACGATCTCCACACTAGACCTGGTGGGCGCCCACCTCTTGCGGACCTGGGCAGGCTCCCAGGAGCCGCCAGCCTGGTCCCGGGAAGAGGCGGAGGGCTGGGTGGCAGCGGGTGGCTGGTTCGTGTCGTGCCAGGTGCAGGGTCTGCTGGCTGGGTTCTGGCAGGCTTGCGCCTGGCACAGGCACCGTAGCCAGACCGTGCCCCTTTAAGGGCTCCGGGGCCGGGAGGGCGGCAGACGAGTTTCCCTGGTGTTGGCCAGAGTGGCCACCAGGGAAACCTGGGGAGGGCTAGCCTCCCACTAGTTCGAATTAAGTGGCTACACAGCCCTTAATTCGAACTACTTAATTTGAACTAGGCGTTAGTCCTCGTAGAATGAGGTTTACCTAGTTCGAATTAAGCGCTCCGCTAGTTCGAATTAAGTTCGAACTAGCGGTTTGCCTGTGTAGCGCCTATCAAAGTTAATTCAAACTAACGTCTGTTAGTTCGAATTAACTTTGTAGTGTAAACATACCCTTACAGTTAAGCTGTGATTACTATGGACGGAGAGGCCACCAGGGCACCTGTGCTTTTTCCTCTTCTTTCAAAAGAACCCCCTCTTCCCCGTCCACACACGCCTTTTTCTGAAAGAGATATTTCGGAAAAAGGCTTCTTCCTCATAGAAAGAGGTTTACCAATGTTTGAAAAATCCCTCTGTTCTTTTGATTTTTTTTTCCAGAAAGAATGTGATTGCAGTGTGGATGTAACTGAAGTTTTTTTCAGAAAAACAGCTGTAGTGTAGACATAGCCCAGGAGATCTTGGACCTCATCGAAGTGTGGAGAGATGAAGCCATCCTCAATGAGCTTCAAACCAGAAAGTGGAACGCTGAGATCTACACAGGACTGCAAGATGCTTTGGGGGCAAAAAGCTATTCCAGAGACGCCCAGAAGTGCAGGGTTAAAAAAATCAAGGAGATCAGGCACTTGTATCATCAGGCCAATGAGGAGAGCAGACATTCTGGGGCAAC
Organism: Pelodiscus sinensis; assembly: GCF_052426305.1. Taxonomy (NCBI): domain Eukaryota; kingdom Metazoa; phylum Chordata; order Testudines; family Trionychidae; genus Pelodiscus; species Pelodiscus sinensis. Next base: position 23,532,608 of record NC_143064.1, on the reverse strand, counting down.
ACTTCACACCACTTCTACGAGCAGATGGATGCCAATGAGGTGGAGGGTGCAGCCAGCCAGCCAGCTACCCCAGTGTGGTTATCAAGTCCAGCTAAGATGTGTGTGGCGTAAGCCAGAAGGTGAGGTGGGTGGTGAAGGGGCAGGAGGAGGAGGAGTAGACTAGACAGCTGCCAATGCCTGAGAGCCAGGAGCTGGTCATGACAGTGAACCAGGTCCCCCTCCCAGGGCCTCTCCCAGGCCAATGACAACCCCAGGAAGGGCACTTCCAGTGAGTTCACAAACTTTGTCTAACTATAAGCAGGTTAAGGCAATGGGATGTGAGGTGAGGCACTCTCTCTGCCTACAAAATGCTGGGCTATGGAAAAGCTTGTTAACATGTCTGCAGATGGAGTGCGAGTCTTGTCTGCACAGCTCCATGAAGCTCTCACATAAGAACTTCTTTGATCCTTCTCACAAGGTTTTTGGGGAGGCCAGCCTTATTCCATCCTCTGTGGTAGGACTCCTTCCTACATCAAGCCACCAATAAGTGGTCTGACATAACTGAACCACAAAGCAGTGCAGCATAAGGCCTAGATTTACGGCTAAAGTCAGCATTCACTCCTGATCACTTGCTGTGATTTGGGGAAGACTGATAACTCACATGGCAATCTGGAGGAAGGGAACCTATTAATACTCTCTCTGGCTAGCCTTGTCTGCCACTCACACCCCTTCCTCTCCTGCAGGCAGGAAAAGAAGCAATGTCCCTGGGAAGCCCTGTGTTCTGGACCCAGCATGCGTTGGACAGGGCAGGAAGCTGACCTCTGCTGCCCTCGCTCCCACCTGCAGGCTCCTGGCTTGGCAAGCCACTTACCATGACTGCCTGCCTCTGGATTGAGAGTGTCCCAATGCTTCTCCGTGCCAATCTAGACGCTCTTTTCCTAAAATGCTTTTAACGGAAATTTTTTCCATTAAAAGTATTTCTGGAAAATCATGTCAGTTTAGACGTAGCCCCTATGTAATTAATCTAGATATATGAAGTGAGGCACTGATGCCTGTATTTTTTGGCCTGGGAAATACCATATTCATCTTTGCAATTTACATTAACTTTGAACTGGTAAAGAAAATAGATGACAAGTAGAAACAAATGGTTAAAATGTTCCTTCCACTACAATACACACTCTCTTATTCCATTGGACTGTGATGCAATAATCCAAGGTTGATCAGTGCATGTGCTTTTGAATTTTTCTCCAAAAGAAATGTTCGATTTTTATATAAATTGTCAGTAAACAAGGTCAAATATTTACCTGTTTTCTGCAGTGATTTCATTATCATTCTTCAATTTTTAGCTTTTTTATAATGTCAGTAAATGAAAGGCACAGCATTGGGTAGTGAGTGTGACAGATGGAATGGTAGTGAATAGGATCTATTAAAATCACACAGAGTTCCAAAAGAAAACCCTGATGGCAAATATAAAAGCTTAGTTTTGCCGACCCAAAATTTTGTTGCCCATCATACAGGCAAGTAATTTATATGGATTATACCACTTTCCTTATTTTGGAAGTTGCTCGGATAAAAAAAGAAATCATTTTATAATTTACATTAATAGCAATATTACATTGTGGAAAATATTTAAAAACAGACTTTATAATTTTGGCACCCTGAGCTATGAAGGGCTGTGAACATTCAATACTCTCCTGAATTGTGCCAAGTGGTTTGGCAATAATTTGAGGTACATCCAAAATAACATGAGAGATTTTGCATCAGGTCTTAAGCAAGGCTGATCATTCAGGTCTAGCTCAGTATTTTCCTTAGGCCCAGGAGGGCAGCATTTGTCTGCAGGTAAAATTTTAAAAATTAAAAAAAGGAATAAATTTTTTCTAACCATATTATTTTATTACTTTAAATTACTGTAGTCTTTTAAAGTAATCTTTTAAACAAAAAAGACCAGTCTCCCTAGAAAATGGATTCCATGCTAGTGAATAGTTCCTCAGTGTCATGGGGCGAACTCACCACCACAGCACCCCCTTCCGGTAGCACTGGGAATTAGCTCACATACTCACAGGGCACCTTCCTGTGCCAGTGTCTCACTTCACGCACTCCCTTCTGGCTTCCAGCCTGAGGCGTCCTCTTCAGGACACTGCCCTCCAGCAGTGCCCACTCTAGTGTCTCTCAACCCCCTTATGGGGGAAGAGGGAGTTATCAGTCTCTGCACTCCATGGAACACCCAGTTCCCCTGTACTCTCCTTGCCTCAGTGACCTACTGCCAGTCTTCATCTAGCCCTAGCGTTGCCAGGGGTAGGGCAAAAGTTGTTGAGAAAAAAAAAAAACCTCTACAAAAAAAGGGTTACTGCACCTTTAAATCCCCCCCGCTCTCCCTGGTTTTTTTTTTTTTTTTTTTTTTTTAAACCAGAGAGGCCACAGATACTGGACCAATACCAGACACCTGGCAACCTTATCTAGCCCCTGCCTCAGAGGCAAACTGTGGTCTGTAATGGTCACTCATCATTGGCAAGAGGGGTGTGGACCTGCTGCCTTTTCATATCCTGCCTCCCCTTGCAGCCCTAGGACTCTTAGGCCTTGCTTCAGGCCCTGCAGCCTGGGAGCTTGCCTGGCCAGAGCTTCTCCAGTCCTGCCTGCCTTTCCTCAGCACTGCCCTACCTCCAGGAAGCATCCTGATTCCCAGGCAACCAGGTCCCTCTTACACTCCAACCAGAACACGAGTGAGTTTCTTCTCTCCCGCCAGGAGCCCTTCTTTATATAGCCCCCATCTAGGCCCTAATTAGCAATTAGGGTTGCCAGATGGTTTCAACAAAAATACTGGACACACTTGACATTACATCACAAACTACATTACATCTGATTTAGAAAATACCGGACATTTATATTTTCTCAATTATATTTTCTCAATTTGTTTCCTGAACAGAGTACTCAAATACTGGACTGTCCGGTTCAAAACCGGACACCTGGCAACCCTATTAGCAATAACTGCCTTAGCTAGGGCTTCACTCTCAGCCCTCAGTCAGGACTGGGTTTTTGGCCTTAAAGTGCCAGTGCAGGACACACGGCCTGTCACACTGACAATTACAGGATATGATTTCACAAGGGTACAAGGATGATTACAACATGTGTTACTTTGCTGACAGCAGAAATAAAATGAAACTTACAATAAAGTAGTGGAGTACTCCAGTGATCTGAAAACTGCAAACCAGGAACGAATTTTTTGTTTCTTTTTTAAGGTTTTGACCATTAACTATTTCTCTGATTTTGGACAAGTCCCTTCACTTCTATGACTTAGTCTCCCTATCTATAAAATAAGGACAGTAAAAAAGTTCCTATTTCACTGTAATGATGAAGATGAATTAATGCTTGAAAGGAAAAATGCTACATAAAATAAATGCTAAGAAGTATTCAGGAATTTATTACTTAAAGCTGACACATGGAAGACCCAGGTTTATTAGAACACTTCTGTAACACAAAAAAATTGCTCAAGCTGCTGGAAATCAATCCTATCATAAAAATGCTATTAAGCTATGTGTGACAGAGGACTGAAAAGAGAATTAAGAACTGGATGGTGTTAATGCCTGCAATCTACTAATTCATAAAGTGGTGCTTAATAAAGGTGCCCCAAAAGGATAAAACCTAAAAAGCAAGATGAAATCTGTTCTGACTGGTGATGAGCAATAAGCAAAGTACAGTTCAGACACCTCATCATAAATCTTTACCCAAAATTCCAGCTGAACATAAACAAAACCTTCTCCAAACTTCCCCACCATTATTAATCATTTTTACCACATTTGGATTTTGTTCTGGAGCAGAGGCATTAAAATTCTCCTAGAACTATCACTATATTCCTCACCTAATGGGAAGATATTTTCAGAAATGTCATGAGAAAGCCTGTTCAAAGATGTTCAGCCCGGTTTTCAGACATTCAGGATTCAGTTATGCTCTGAAATGGAGTGTTTATCTAACATGAATCACACCTGAACTCTGAACCTTTTGAGGCTCCAACATAAGCCTGAACATCAAAGAAATCATTGACGCATATTTGCCAAACTGGGATTGTGCAGGAGGAAAAATCTTTGTTTTCTTCACCCAGATTTAGTCTTCTCCTCTGCCCTGTTCATGAACTTTGGGGAAGTTTGGATACAAGGCTGGATCTCTTCATGGCTTTGGCCCATACCTAATAAACAAGATATTGAGTACACAAATGCTGTATATTGCAACTTGGAAATGTGCCTAACAAGTTTTGAAATCTTGTGGATCTTCTTCTAACAAAAATAAGAAACATTTTAAGGTGAATCACTAAGGCAACAACTATAGTGAAAAATCATGGAAAGGGCCAGATTCTATCCTGCCTCACAACACACACATCCCTGAAAGGGACTGTGAGGGGGCTAATAACATCTAATTTGGGACAGCTGGTTATAGTCAGCCCCTGAAGGGCCAGAGGTGATAAGACTTGACAGAGAAGTGGCTTCCTGTCTCTCAAATTGATCTATGACAGTGTAAGTGAGCACACGAGTGGATGTTCTAATACATGACAACTGACTACGGATCATCTTAGTGGCTGAGAACTGTCCTGGAGAGCTCTACTCCACTCTGACCCCTCACACTTCCTTTCTGGATGAAAGTGGGAGGCTGGAGTAGTCAGCACCACCAACTTTACAATATATTTGAGAAGTCCCATCTACTAGGGTGCTAACAAGCCACAAAGGGGATGGAGTGGGACTGAGAGTCTGGCTCTCATATTTATTATACGTATAGGTTGCGCTTCTGAAAACTAGCACTCTCTGGTCTGGCATAATCCATGGTCCAGCAGGACCCTGGATGCTCCTGGACCGGAGAGCCCAGGAGCCTAATGGAAGGAGGGCCAAACAGGGCTGGGGCCAGCAAGACTGAGCCCTATAGCAGTGCTGGGGCCAGGGCTGGAAAACTCCAGTAGCCTGCAGCAATGTGGGGCTGGGAATCTTGGCCACCCATGGTAGCACTGGGCTGGGGGCCAGAGAACCCTGACCACCTGTGGCAGTGTGGGGTAGGGGTCCAGGGAACCCTGGCCACACATAGTAGCAGAGGATCAGGGACCATATAAGGTTGTCCACAGCAGCTCAAGGCTAGGGCTAGGGGCCAGCAGCAGCAGGGTAGACAACCTGGCTGGAGAATTGGTAAGGAGGCTAGAGGCATGGAGCTTGGTCTGGTGGCAGAGGACACCACCCATGGTTCAGCAAATTCTCTCATTCCGGACCAGTAAAGTCCTGATGGTGTCGCACCAGGGAGGTCCAACCTATACTACAATAGGCTTTTAGACTGCATGAAACCCGTGACTGTGAGCTCCCTAATTTGGAAGAGCTAAAAATATAAAGGAGAATTCAACTTTCATTGTTATGCCTCTAGCCCTGAATAGCATTTCCTTGTAAGGGTCTTTGAAAAATCTATGTAATCAGATCTCTAATACTGAAAGGAATAAGTGGGTGGACAGCTTGTATTTCTACAGCAGAAAGCTGAAGGGCTCCTAAAGATTTCACTGACACATACTCACTCCCCTTTTATGTATTCAACTAGAAGACTTACCTGGCGTTGCCCAGATCTGGGCTGTGCACCCCACTTGCTGCCTCTCCCCAGGGTCCTCCCAAGCTGAGGGGAGAGCCATGCACCACACCTGAGGAGGGGCCATACACTCCATCCGCTGGCTGCTCCCTGGGGCCATTCTGGGGTGGGGGTGGGCACTTCACACGTTGCCTGCTGGCTGCTCTTGGGGCCAGTCTGGAGTGGGAGTGGGGGCCTCGCACCCCACCCACTAGCTGCTTCCCGGGGCCAGCCTGAGACAGAAGGGGCCATGCGGTGGCCAACAGCTGCTCCCTGAGATAGGCCAGAATGGCTGAGGCCATGGTGCTGTACAGAAACTGCACACTGGGAAGCTTGTTGCCCTCCTGTGGTCAGGTGTGAGTATAACTGTCCCTACTAGCACACCCCATCTCTTTCCATTTGATATGAAACAATCACATTCCATGCACATCACATATCCTGGCAAAACCAAACCCTGACCTTGCTTTAAGTTATGATAAGAGGAAGCTGCATACCCAATTTGGTGGTCCTAACTGTTAGGGTTTAGGAGTTCTTGAACAAATGGACTCACAGACCTAAACACATTTCTAAAACATATAGTAAAGATAAGCCTTCTTAAATATGCCTCCCTAAAATTCTTAGACTGTCTCTCTGTATGGTGATGTGATAATGGTAGACCAGAGTAAGTTGCATTTGAGGAGGTGGGAACACTGGAATAGCAACAATTTTTAATGGGTCTCGCAAGAAATGAGAAGACCCCCATTAGTAGGAAAAAAAATAACACATAGAATACCTTCATGGATGGTTACTTTTTTTGTATATCTGATAAAATAAATGAATATCTCATACAAGAATAAATCTTTCAATTTAAAAATAAAAACCACACACATCAGTTGTTGATGTACAGTTCTGATCATACTTATTAAGTAAATATACCAGTTAAGGACATGATGGACTGACACAGAAGGGACAGGCTGTGAGTTTTCTCAGGATCCCACTCTGAGTCTTTATGGTTACAGGAGTTAGCTAACAAGCAATTATGGTTAAACAAGTATTTAGTTCCAAAATTTTGCAACTGTTAAAATACCATTTTGCATTAACATCTGGATCAGTCCACATCCAGAATCTATCCAAGCCTGAAGTTGATTTAGTATTTAATCATATTAATTCTAATCTCAACAGTGACAATAAATATTGTCCACATGCTGAACAAGGAGAAGGAAAGCCAGCAACTTATCTGTTAAATAAAATACCAAGGATTAATAAATCACATGTTTTTATCTCTTTAGGGGAATGCTTCTAATACAAAGCAATTCCTGTAAGAGCATTCTGTGCCAAATCAAATACTAGTAATAGCAGGGAAAGAAAATTCCTGCCAGTTCCAATGTCCAAAAAAGCTTTAAAAAAAATTGGAAAAATGAAAATGCTTGCCCTCTTTCCATGAAACTAAGGGTGTTAGGCATCATGAAACATGATGTTCCCACTGATCTCCAACAACAAAGATGAATAATAGTAATTTCAAAGCATGAGAAGTCACTTGATGCATTTCACAGGGTGAAAAAATTAGCAGCGCCTTTGGTGTTGTACAGCCTGCCCTGATAGATAACCAAGTAAACATTTTATAAGAATTTATAAGATTTTGCCTATTGTCCAACTGAGGATAAAGCAACATCTTCCTTAGTAGCGCTGCCCTGCACAAGCTGTTTTAAAATACAGAGCTTACGCTATACCTTCTGGACATTAAAACACCCACAGCTGGCCTATGTCAACTGATTCAGGCTCAGGAGGCTCAAGCTGCAGGGCTATATAACTGAAGCTTAGATGTTTGGGCTCAGGCTGGGTCCCAAAGCTTGGGCAAGTCTACATTGCAATTTTATAACCCCCATAGCCCTGCTTCAAGACCCCAGTTCAGCTGACACAGTCCAGTCATGGGTGTTTCATTGCAGTATAGACAAACCTTGACAGATTTTTAATGTTTTTGACTCAGATAGTACCCATCATCAGTTATTGATGAGAGAATGTCAGCTTATCTAGGGCTATTTTAAAAAGGTAGATTCCAGAGAGTGAAGCTAACCAGGTTCATAGATACAAGATAAAAGTAAAATCTACAATAAAATTGTGAGCCAAAGCTGAAACCATCAATTACTGAAAGGAATACTGCAGTTTTCTATTTTATATCTACTGTATAGCTATAGAAACTTTAGAAAACTTGGAAATTTAAAGTTAACTTTAAGCTTAGAGCAAACAATACAACAACAACAAACCCTGCCACAAACAGAAAATATGGAAATGCATAGTAAGGGGCAACTAGCTAATCTTAATTTTATTTCCATAACAATGAGAAGTCCTGTGGGATCCTTAGAGACTTACAAATATATTAGGTCATGAGATTTTGTAGTTAAAACCCACTTCATTAGATGAGTTGAAATGGAAATTACAGAATCCAGGGTATATATAACAGCAAAAGCAGTTACCTTTCAGTTGCAGGACCCGTGTTAATGACGCTAATTTTGTGTCCCATTCATAGCATTTGATGTGGAAAGATGAATATAAAAGGCGGAGGAAATTGCCTTTGTAGTGCATTAACTAATTAATATCTTTATCCAAGTCCAAGTTGACACTGGTCCTACAACTGACAGATAACTGCTTTTGCGGTTATATATTCCCTGGATTCTCACTAGAACTTTCTGAGTGACACCAGATTGGCTCAAGTGGAGTAAATCAAGGGAACTACTTTAAGATACACAATATAATACTAACATAAAATCAGTATGCATTTCGGAAATGTCCCGAATTATTGTACTGAACATGGTCACTTCTGATGAAGAGATGTAAGATACTATCTTTTCCTGGCTTTAAAGAAAAGAAAAGTTTCTCCCAAGATGTTGCTTCTACTGTCCTGCTTCTCCATCTGCCCTCACCAATCATGGGAGCCAGTTACATGGGCTCGCGGATATTTAAAGTTGAATTGTTTTTGGACAGCTGGATGGTTCTTCTTTCCTCCCAAGACCAAATCCAATTGATGTGCTCTTTACCCCTCCCCACTTCACTATAGACCAGAACTTTCACCAGCATCCCCAAACAACCCCTCACCACTCAAGTGGTTCCCGACCTGCTACTCCGCCATTGTGGCTTTCTGCATCAGAGGTCACATGGAGTTTATAAACTATAAACTTTTAACAGAAGCAAAGACTGCTTTTAATAATTAATAATTCCCCCAAATTAGTCTAAGGCTGAGTCCTTGCCAAGACCAACAGATTAAAACAAATTTGGTATTTTTAGGTTAAGCCATTTTGAAGAAATGACAAGCCAAAAAAATCATTAGGGAAATGTTTAAATGTGAGATCATTCTGTCTCCCAAATTCCACACAATTTCAGAAAAATTCTACCTTGGCATAAGATCCATCATGTGAGATATCATGCAAACTGGTTTAGTTTTGGCAAAGTTGATGATGGGACTCAAAATTAAGCTTATAATGGAAGACTAACTTCAGACTTGCTTATGGAGAAACTAGAAACTCTTCATCATAGACTAAAAGTGTTAACAGTCATCACCTTGTTAAGCAGAGTGAGGAATCCAGAATAAACTGGTAAAAAACTTGTGATTTTCTCCTTTTATCTCATTTTTCTTCAAATTTTGTTGTAAATTTGGAAAATTTTCTGTAGTGAAGCATTCAGATGTATCTGCCATATGTCTTCAAGCAGTACACCATGACTCACAGAAACGATGCAGTATAAATCCTGTACCTTTGTGAGGTTCCAGTCATAACACAAGAATTACGATGTAAACTGCCTTTTCTTTTTACAAAACATGTACCTCCCGCAGACATTACCTATATGAAGAAGCATGCGTATCTATATGGGAAGTATATAGGCCTATTTGCCCTGACACCTTATGTGGTTATTTAAACTTATGTGAAGCAATTCATACATACTACCATTCTGATATGACAATATTTTACACCTACTTTACATAGTTGTAAGTGACCCAAGAAGCAAGCTAGTAGAGAATCAGGGACAATTATCTATGTATATTTATGGAAATACTGTCTTACAGTATTCATATTGTAAATAACAGTGTGCATGATAGGTAAGTTAGTCTTGAGTTATTCACGGATCCAATTTATCTGGGGATTATTTGAAAATATTTTCACGAAGATGCCTACTTTGATTATACAATACAGGGAATCAAAATTCATTTCTGAGCACCATTATATAAATACAGGTTAGTTCCCAAAAGTACAAAGACAGATTTTCTCCCTTTCCTTCATATTAAACCTGATTACAAAGAAAAGACCAATGTAGGTAGCTTGCATCCAGGAATACATTTTCAGGACCACTCTGCAATTCTGAGATGGGACTTTCACTGTGGCTTGAAAATGACAACTTTCTAGCTCATTCTGGTAATGAAATCCATAGCTGAGGACTGTTTCTCAAAACAACTTGTCCGTCAGTCACTGTGAATTAAAGTCTCAGTTCCATCACATACACATTTGTCTAGAACACAGCTACTGTGTTGCGGTGTGGAAAGGGGTGATCATTTTTATGGTAAACGCCTCCTCCATTTAGGACTTTAAAGCTATAGATCACCTTGAGGTGGATCCTGTGTTAGACTGCCAATAAATACAGAGCATGAAGCAACTCAGTTCATTTTGGAGTAAACAGTTATTTTGGAAATGGCAAGTCCAGACATGTTACTAACCTCTTTACAAATCACACTGCTTTGGATTGTGTCATGATAACACAATGTAGCAAGCCCTGAGTAACGGAAAAATCATTTTTAGTACATCCTCCAAAAAAGTTGGCCACATGTCTCTATGCCAACAGATCAAGTGGTTTTGGCTTCACTAGTCACATATCTTCCTTCTCGTTTTTTCATTTCATTGGCTTCTTATCTTGCTTTGACGCTTTAAAATTCTTGATCTTACATTTAATGCTGTCACCCAAACCCGTACTACCCTTCGTACTCAACTATTCTCCATATTCTCACATTCACTTTTGCTCTCTTAGTTCATCTTTTCATGACATTTTTTCCTTCTGTTTCCATTTTAAGTGCCAAAATACTGGATTTTTGCATCTTCTAAACACAATTCTTTGAAAATCTCCTTTAAAAAATACTTTTTCACATTTTAAATTTTTGTAAACCTTTCTTTTCCTCCTCCTAATGCCACTTCTAATGACATTAGTTCCTTGTTCTTTGCAATATTTTGTTTTTCTCACAAGTTACGGATATATATTGTATTGTTCATTATATTATTCGGTTCTATTGTTTGAAGGTACAGGTTTGATGTTCTAGTTCTGGTTCAACTCAAAATATAAATAATAGCATGACTTTTAATGTGGCAGCATAACTATAAACCTAGTTTGTGTCCATATTTGTTATAATTTCATGTAGAAATTATACATGGAAATGGACAATTGGATACATAATTGGCTATTTAACACAGACACAGATACCCTATTAAAATCATTGGCTATGTCTAGACTGGCATGATTTTCCGCAAATGCTTTTAACGGAAAAGTTTTCCGTTAAAAGTAATTGCGGAAAAGAGCATCTAGATTGGCACGGATGCTTTTCCGCAAAAGCACTTTTTGCGGAAAAGCATCCGTGCCAATCTAGACACACTTTTGCTCAAAAAAGCCATTTTCGTGATCGGGGCTTTTTTGTGCAAAACAAATCTGAGCTGTCTACACTGACCCTTTTGTGCAAAAGATTTTGCACAAAAGGACTTTGCCCAAACGGGAGCAGCATAGTATTTCCGCAAGAAGCACTGATTCCTTACATGAGATTGTCAGTGTTCTTGCGGAAATTCAAGCGGCCAGTGTAGACAGCTGGCAAGTTTTTCTGCAAAAGCACCTGCTTTTGCAGAAAAACTTGCCAGTCTAGAGACAACCATTATGTGTATATACCATACCCATTTATGTATTTTTTTACACAGGTACTTTTTTGAAAATTGGGTAATGGAATGTTCCAAACAACAGTAATAAGAACAAAAGAGGGTTTCTTCTTTCATCACAATGAGCAACTCCATATGGAATATTCTGTTCCCTGAGGTGCCAGTAGATTTCCCTTCCCTAGGACTTGAGAAAAAACGGACATTTACTTAGGTTCCTCTATATGCCACGGGATAAACAAGATTAAATTTTTTACTATGAAGATGCTTTACCACAAAAAGACACTGTTAGGATCAGGTTGGACAGTATTATTTACTAGTGGTTAGGGAAGAAAACCAGCATAAAAAAGCATGAGTTGTATTCCCAGTTCTGCCACTGATTGACTATGTGATTTTTGGTGGACAAGTCATTTAACTTTTCAGTGTCTAAATTTTCACGTCTGCCACATGGTAATAACATTTACCACCCCTTTAAAACACTTTATGATTCAAACAGGAAACATACCTATACAGAAATAAGTTATCTATTTTGTGTATTTGCTAGGTGAGGTTTATACCAGTCAACCTATCTTCTTCTAGGTTTTTCTGTACCGTCTCTGAAAGTCTGATTGTTAACATTTTTGGAGCCATCTTGTAGCAGCTGTGTCTTGACCATACACCTGTGCTTGACTTGAAGTGGGAATACATTCAATGAAGTTTATATTGTAGATGCCAGAAATTAAAGTATCATTTGTTCGAAGACTTTTTTCCCCCACCCTTTCTTTTTACTTGTTTATGCCGTACTCAGGATGCACAGATTACAAAGACACAGCATATTCTAAAGAGCACAAAGCCCTAACTGCTAGGCATATAGCAAAAGTTTCCATGAATCCATGTTGATCCTGGACCTGCACTTGCAAAACTATATTGATTCAAGACAAAAATAGGCCTTTGGCTGTGCACTATGGCTTTCCATAGATATCTACTCATAAGTAAGCCAAAGCAAACTGTACTAATATTGAAAAGATGCCATTTTGAGCAACTAGGCAATACTAAGCTTGGAAATGACTGCAGTTTCAGGGTGAACATACTGTCAACTACAATTAGGACATACGCATGGAGCAGGGAATTCTCCTTTCCAATTAAACAACAACAACTACAAAGTTACATATCTGGGATTTAGAAAATGGGGAAGTATAAAGTAATCACCAAGCAGAAACTGACATGGATATTAATGCAATCAGTCATTTCTGTTCAACAACCAGAAGTCAGGGGATGAACCAGTGAACCAAGTCACCAATGACTTCTTAGAATGTACTGCTGGGCCATTTACTGCTGCCAGCTGGCCCACTCACCTGATTCCTTGGCTTTCTTGGTTCCACAAGTTCTCTTTCTAAAACTACAACACTGAGAAATGTGGGCCATCTGTAATACATCATCCTGTTCCCTAAGCAATCTTCCACACTTCAATCTTGTGGGGTGCATTTTTACTACTATGTTGGTGCTGTTTGCCCCAATCTACTAGTGGCCTCATCCTAGAGAATTTTATCTATATCCTTCCCCACAGTAGCTCCCTAATTCTATGCTCACTTTCCCTTAATATACATAATGCCCTTCTATTTGTCTCAGTTTGAAGCCAATACTTGAGCACAGTGTTAAGCAAGTGTGTTTTAAACAAGTTGACGTTTGACTGACACACAGCCCTGAAGACCTATCCCCAGATATGAAATGCAAACAAACAAACTTGCAGGCAAATCAGCAAGGACTATAGCCAGTCTCCGAGTTGCGAACGGTTGGCTTACGACCGTTCGCAGTTACGACCAAAGCTGTCGTAAATGGAGGACCCTGAGTTACGAACACGATCAGCACTTACCAACAGTGTAGTTGTGTGTAACTCTATGGGGTCCGACTTACAAACGAACTGAGTTACGACCAATTGCTTGGTCCGTAACCGGTTCGTAAATCAGGAAGAGGCTATAGTTCATTTTCATTCCCTGTAAATCAAAGTAAAAGTTTCTTCTGTTCATGAACCACATACCCCATTCACAGAGTATATCCTGCAAGAGGAGCACATCCTTCATTTTACATGGAGATGGGCCTGGTGTGAAGCCATGCATCCCAACACCTCTGGTTCATGGGAATGTTTTAAATCCCGTATCTACATCAACATTTTGCACGCTGCCTCTTTCTTTAATTGGCCGACTCTGGATCTGAACAATTCGAAACTTTAGGGTGTTTGACAACTGTACTGATTTAAAAAAAAATATATAATTATTGAGGAAGGAGAATGAAGACTACCATGAACAGTCCTAAATTCAAACTCCCCCATTTTGATCAGTGTACCCTAGAGCTTCCTGAAGTTACCAGAGTACAGATCCATTCTCTATTGATTCTAACACATGACACAGAGAAAGACTAAAAAGATTCATTGCCTAAGATAATAGTTCTAACACAAAAATTCTGGAACTGGATAGAGTGAACTTTTCACGTGGTGTGATGTGGTGAGGTGAATAAGTCTGACCTGCCGTTATGATTCGTTTTCTTGTCTGACATAGCAGACCTGGCTGCTGTGAAGAAAAGCAGTTTTAATGTGCAACTTGCTGTAGCTGTGCTGGGTTATTCCAAAAATCACACATTCTGTTATGAGACAACTTAGCTTCTAACATGCCATGCAGACCTATTTCATAATCCTCCCTGGCCTGACTTGAACCAAGGATGGGGGCAGAAGGAATGGAGAGTAGAGTACTCTCATGTGCTTGCATTTGGCTGGTATTGCTCCTTGCTGGCACTTCTTGTTCACAGGGCTGGTCCCTGACTGACTTAAGGCTGCAGCTGGGAGACCACATTTAATTGGCTATTCTTTTTACTGTGGGTGTGCCAGGAAAGAAAAGCTGCTTAGAAGCTGGAAGATGATTTTCCAAGTGCCAGGGTGCCATCTTAACTATTCAAAACTTAATAATTTGTTTTCAAGTACCCGAGCCTTAGGAATTAAAAACCACAGAACATTGCACAGGCTGGGAATTTTTTTATTTACTAATTACTCTCCCAACCCCACTCCCACCCTCCTAATAGCTCTCTGGCTTATTTACAAATTAATGGGGAATTCCTCCCATTTTACTCCACATACCTCTTCAGGGATCCATGATTCTAGGCAAATGAACTAGATGGAAATCTCTTTTTGAGCCAATACAGTTCTTTAACGGACTGCTGTTCACTTCCATTATTATTATTTTTACAGTAGCCCACACAGACTTCAGCCAGGACTGGTGTCTATTATGTTGGATGGAATGCAAACACACAGGAAGACATGGTCCCTAACCTAGTTTATTTCAAAAGAATTGTCTCTTTACCACAAGTTGTTACATAGCCACCACAGCAATCTCAAGCCCTCACTGGTTCAGCAGAAGTACCTAGGAATCCATCCTTCCATTCCCCTCAGACCATGGTGAGGGCATTACCAATTGCTTATCATAGATAAGTACCCAATTGCTTATCATAGATTAGTCAATATCCTAATTATTGTCTGACATAGCAAACCTGAAGGATCCAGCTTGGCCATGAAGTTTTTAATGTTTAGTAATGTGCTGAAGCAGAAATACCTGTAAGTTACATACCCAATTGCTTATCATAGATTAGTCAATATCCTAATTATTTCAGTGATTCAAGGAGTGGACGAATAGTCTACAGCAGTGGTCCCCAACCTTTTCAGGTTGTCGGGCACCAGGGGGCGTGGCCAGTCGCCCGCCAGGCGCCAGGGGGCGGGGACACTTGCCCGCCCGGGGGCGGCCCCCCCCCAGCCGCATGCCCGGGGGCGGGGCCCCCGCCATAGCCACGCGCCCGGGGCCAGCACTCCCCCCGTAAGCGCCGCGCGCCTGGGGGCAGGGCCAAGGCCGGGGCCGGCGCCGGGGCCAGGGCACGCACGGCGCCCCCGGCGCCGGGGCCAAGGCCGGCGCCGGAGCTGGCAAGGGCACGCGCGGTGCCCCTGGGGGCGGGGCCGGGGCACCCGGGTTGGGGACCATGGCTCCGCGGGTGCATGTAAAGAGCCCGGCGGGCGCCATGGCGCCCGCGGGCACCGGGTTGGGGACCACAGGTCTACAGATTACTATGAATTATATTTCCTATCTGTCTTAAGTGTTTGTAATATGCTCACCACTGTAGTATATAGGCAACCTACAATTTATACAGGTTGGACCTCCATAGTCTAGCACCCTTGGGACCTGACTGGTCCTAGATGAGGGATTTTGCCAGACCAAAGGAGGTCATTTCTGGACCCCTGGCTGTTAGCCCTCCTGACCGGTCACTGGCCTCACAGCCAACTCCCCACCTCCTGCTGGCCCTGCTGCCTTGCTGACCCTCTGGGCATGTGGCTCTGAATCCCACAGGCAGCTGTGTGCGCCATGCTGGGGCTCTGGGACCCGCTGTGCAGCCACATGCCATGGATCCCAGATCCACCAAGCAACCATGGCTCTCTGTCCCACTAGGCAGACTCTCGCCAGGTCTCCCAATGCCTCTGGGCAGCCCTGCTGCCATGCACTGGGCAGCCCCTCCGTCAGCTCACTGCAGGCAGCCCACTACCCTGCTGGCCCCACAGGAATCCTTGCTGCTGGCCCTCCACTGGGACTTTCTAGTCCTGCAACATCTGTGCTGGACTATGGATGTTACCAGACCAAAGAATCCTAGTTAAGAGAGTTTCAAACTGTAGTAAATATCACCTTCCATCAGAGGGTCTCAAAGTACTTAATAAACATTAATTAATTCTTTTCTATTTAGATTTTTATATATTCAGGCACTGCATATAATACTTGATTAGGGAGGGCAGATTAATTGTGATACAATTCAAACCAACCTCAAACTGCCAAGCTCTCACCCAACCAGAGATGCAGCGATGAGGTTCCAAAAAGTTATGTTAATTGTATCCACTTGATTCAGCAGCTTCTGGCTCTGGCAGAGCCAATGTGTGGAAGTACAAAATACTGTGAGGAAGACTATAGAAACAACGAGCAGTCCTGTAGCACCTTAGAGACTAACAAATATATTAGGTCATGAACTTTTATGGATAAAACCCACTTCATCAGATGAGCTGGAGTGGAAATTACAGAATCCAGAGTATATATACCAGCAAAAGCTGTTACTTATCAATTGTAGGACCAGTGTAAATGATGCTAATTGAGTCAGGCTGGATGTGTCCCATTCATAGCTTTTGATATGTAAATGTGAATATAAAAGGCAGCGAAAATTGCCTCTAGTTAATATCTTCATTCAAACCCAAGGGCTGTGTCTACATTGGCACCCTTTTCCGGAAAAGGGATGCTAATGAGACACTTCGGAATCGCAAATGCTGCGGGGGATTTAAATATCCCCCGCAGCCGCGGCATTCCTGATTTTAAGAGGAATAAGGGATCTTCCGGAAAAGGCTTTATTTTCCGAAAGATCCCGTCTAGACTGGCGCTTTTCTCCGGCAAAGCCCGAGCCAGAAAAAAGCGGCAGCCATGTTCATGCAAATGCCACGGGGGATATTTAAATCCCCTGCGGCATTTGCAATTCCGAAGTGTCTCATTAGCATCCCTTTTCTGGAAAAGGGTGCCAATGTAGACACAGCCAAGCTGATAGTGTTAAATTTGTAAATGAATTCCAGTTCAGTAGTTTCTCTCTGTAACTGGGTGATAACATTCCTTTGTAGAAGAATGGCTACTTTTAAATCCATTATTGAATGTCCAGGGAGGCTAAAAAATTCCCCTACAGGTTTATATGTGTTACCATTCTTGATGTCTGATTTGTGTCCTTTAGTCCTTTGTTGCAGACACTGTCCAGTTTGGCGAATATACATGGCAGAGGGGCATTATTGGCATTTGATGTCATGGATCACATTAGAAGATGTGCAGTTATATGAGCCCCTGTTATTGTGGCTTATGTGGTTAGATCTTGTGATGGTGTCACTTGTATAGCTATATGGACTGAGTTTGCAATGGGGTTTGTCACAGAAGTAGGTTCCTGGGTGAGTGAATGTGAGGAAGACTGTACTTGTTAGATTTGTACTTTAATTTTGCAAACTCAAGATATTAGCTTTCAGATTCTTAGGTATTTATCTTAACTGAAGTTTTGCAGCCCATTTCTCCTCTCATTTATACCGTTTTTGAATTAAGGGAACTACCCTGATCTCTTCATTTACACTAATATTAGCGAGAGGAGAATCAGACCCTTTAGATTCAACTTATCACTACTCTCTACTTGTAAATGCTACATCTCTCTCTAGTTACTATTTCTGGAGTCTTGAATTTCACTCTGAATTCTCCCAAATTCTATCACATTTGGGGGGAGAACCGGGATCAGAGCTTCACCCTTCAGCTACATTCCATAGCAGTTTGTGAAGAACAAGTTTCATTCACCAACAATCAATTATCCTTAGTACATGTACTAGGCTTTTATTGACAGTCTCAACCAATCCCTTTAGGATCAGGCAGGACAGAAATTACAGGTATAAATATTTAGGGAGGTTGCAATAAGAGTTGCAAGTTATATTGTTGTAATGATTGGAAACACTAGATGGCACTCTGGCATTCAGGTATTAAAATTCTCATAAGGAAGATCATGCATTTCTTTACAATGACATTTTCTCAGTCTGATATTCAAGTTTGATAGTCACCTGTATTTGATGCAGATGTTGAATTGGGATTTTCATTTAAGCATTTGTTTAAAAAAGTAACATCTAATAATAAAGACACCTAAAAAGTGTCACCTAATAATATAGTGATTGTTCCTGTAAAAGACAGTAGTTAGATAAACTATTGCATAAGCCACATGTAGGAAGTTACTCTTTCATTCAACCTTCACTACTGTACATAATATAAAAGCTGTCGCTACGACAAAATATTATTCTGAAGTCTTTTTCCTTCTTGCCTCTAAACATGATGTATGCTGAAATTAAAATTAGATTTATGAAAATCCTCTTCACCATATTTTACTGTTCTACTCTGTCAGCTGAACATATGAATATCCCGAATATGGTATTCAAATAAATCAAGAGAGTGGTAAGGGGCCATAAAATCAGAGCACACTTCATACATTAATGTAGCCTTTGTATTGTTAGGAGTTAGAGAAATATTATTATCCATGATTTCTCCATTGGAAAATTAAGAAAGTAAATTACTTGCTGTGAGCCGCTAGGGCTCTGGGAGGGACACCTCCCCATGAGGGTTAGAGGGCACTCCGTCCCACAACACCCTGTTTAGTCTTTTGGGGAATTAACAATGGTTTTGGTCTAGAGCCCAGGCCCTTGCTCAGGGCAGACAGTAACAAATAGTTCAGAGCCCCAGGCCTCAGTTCGGAGCAGGGCAGCAAAATAAACAATTCAGAGGCCCAAGCCTTGCTTCAGGGTGGGGTGGCATTCAACAGTCAAAGTGATTCGGGCCCAGCCAAGGGGGGATACTGCCACCCAAGAGTAGGGTAGCAGGTGGGACCCAGGCCCACCCACTCCACTGCGTCCCAGCCCAGGGCCCTGGTCGCAGCAGAGCAGTCCCGCTGCTGGGTCAGTGGGGATCTGCTCTGCAATGCGCTGACCTGGCTCTGTCTCAGCCAAAAGGCAGTCGGCTTTCCTTGGGCTCTTTCCACACTCCCCCTTGGGCTGTACCTGGGTCCACTGTAAGGCCTCGTGGCTCCGTCACTCAGGAACCTCTAGCCAGATATGCAGTCCTTCTACGCAGTCTGTGAGTTGTGGGTCCAGCAGCCTAGGCCAGTCCTCAGTTTCTCCTGGGTCCAGCTCCTCCTCTGGGTGTGCAGGGGAGGCTTCTGGCTCCTTCAGCAGCTGGGACTTCACTGGCCTCTCTGGCAGGCCTTTTATATCTTTGGCCCCGCCTCCTGGTTTCTGGTCTGGTGGGTCGTTAGGGCCAGGTGTTACCCACCGAGGCTCAGAGAGGGGCGCCTTCCCCTCGGGGTCAGTGGGCTGCCATTCCACACCACTACAGTCACATATTAAAGTTGTGTCAGAGCCAAGCTAGAACCCACATACTTTGCATTCCAGTCCAGTGCCTTAATCATAAGATTTTTTTTCTCTCACGCTCAGGAGCATGTCAACAAGAGACTGTTATAAAACAAATTCCACTCAAGATTTATTCAGAACATCAAAAGATTTTGAATAAGGTAGTGGCAATGTTACTTGTAGAAGACAATGAGAAAATTTACTTCTGTTTCTGAAAAAATGGGAAATCTAGCATCTTTCTAGCCAAAAATCCTCACAAAGTCCCCAAAAAACCATGACAATAGAAGTCCTTCAAGAGAAGGCTAATGGCATATTAGGTTGCATTAAGAGGAGCATTGCCAGCAGATCCAGAGATGTCATTATTCCCCTTTATTCGGCTTTGGTGAGGCCACATCTGGAGTATTGTATCCAGTTCTGGGCCCTCCACTACAAAAAGGATGTGGATGCATTGGAGAGGGTCCAGCGGAGGGCAACCAAAATGATTAGGGGGCTGTAGCATATGACTTATGAGGAGAGGCTGAGGGAGTTGGGTCTGTTTAGTATGCAGAAGCGAAGAGTGAGGGGTGATTTGATAGCAGCCTTCAACTTCCTGAAGGGAGGTTCCAAAGAGGATGGAGAGAGGCTGTTCTCAGTAGTGACAGATGGCAGAACAAGGAGCAATGGTCTCAAGTTGTGGTGGGAGAGGTCCAGGTTGGATATTAGGAAAAACTATTTCACTAAGAGGGTAGTGAAGCACTGGAATGGGTTACCTAGGCAAGTAGTGGAGTCTCCATCCCTAGAGGTGTTTAAGTCTCGGCTTGACAAAGCCCTGGCCGGGTTGATTTAATTGGGATTGGTCCTGCCTAGAGCAGGGGGCTGGACTTGATGACCTTCTGAGGTCTCTTCCAGCTCTATGGTTCTATGAGAACAGCATTATACAGATGACTGTGCATGAAAATCTGGAGGTTTTTCAGGTCATTTAAAGAAACCAAAACTATAGTAGAGTTTTCAATAAGAAAAGACATAGATAACTGTGATAAAGTAGCAATATAAAACAGAGCACATGACTAATAGATAAGGTGTGGATGAGGAAGTTCAGAAGAAAGAGAAATGAAACCTTTATACTCAAGCAAAGACAAATATGCTAGGGTATAATGTCAAATAATAAAATGCAAAGAGACGTGAATAAAGTTTTAATTAGTTAACGGGGACTTCAAGTTGATCTTATTCAAAAATAGTTCTACTGTCATCAATCAAATTACACCATTGTATGTAAGATCAAACGAAGGACCAAAAATTCTAATAATTTCTGACACCAACAGATTAGCAAGCGCTCAAGAGAGTCCATATGGAAAATGGGCTCAAATTTTCATTGAGATAGAGCACTGATCTTTCACTTCTGCAGACCTGGATTCAGGTCTTGTTTTAGCTCATAAACTAAAATTGATTTGGTGGTTTCATTCTAGTCTCTATGGCTATGTCTAGACTGCAAGGCTCTTTCGAAAGATACTTTCGAAAGAGCCTCTTTCGAAAGAGAGCGTCTAGACTGCACGCGGAATTTCAAAAAAGCAAGCCGCTTTTTTGAAAGAAAGCACCCAGTGAGTCTGGATGCTCTCTTTCTAAAAAGCCTGTTTGCTTTCAAGAACGCCTTCTTTCGAAAGAGCACTTTCGAAAGAAGGCGTTCTTCCTCGTGGAATTAGGTTTACCACCGTTGAAAGAAAAGCCGCATTCTTTCGATTTAATTTCAAAAGAGCGCGGCTGCAGTCTAGACGCAGGTGAAGTTTTTTCGAAAAAAGGCTACTTTTTTCGGAAAAACCCCTGAGTCTGGACACAGCCTATATGTGCACATCACAAAACCACTATAGAAGTTATCATGATTAGCAGTCTGTTTAAAACAAGACCAGTTCTAGACTAGCAGGAAATGTTATAAGTTAGGATTGAGGCATCCTAGCACAACTGTGTATGGAATTTTACTGTCTCTGTCCACATTATGGCTGGCTGAAGCCGAACATTATTAGGTTCTCACATTTACAAGTACCAAATACATATAAAAATAAAAATAAATACAGAATGAATGATTAAAGGCTTAATTCATACTGCCATGATTCCCCTGTGGGATTCCAGTGAAGTCAATGGGGCTAACAGAATTTAGTTATACCACCCAGTTGGTTTTTTTGACAGCCTATATGCTGTCTCATAATGATTCACTCACCCATGACCTTTTAATATGGATCAGTTAAGTCTAGGGGTATGTCTAGACTACAGGGTTTTGTCGACAGAAGTTTTGTCGACAGATACTGTCGACAAAGCTTCTGTCGACAAAGAGCGTCTAGACTACATTCAGTTCTGTCGACAAAGCAAGGTGCTTTGTCGACAAAACCCTGTAGTCTAGACACAACCCTACATGCAATAACACCTTCTGTCGACAGAACTCTCTCGACAGAAGGCGTTATGCCTCGTAAAATGAGGTTTACCAGTGTCGACAAAACTGCTGAGTTCTATCGACGTTATGTCAACAGAACTCAGTGGTAGCGTAGACGCAGGTATAGATTTGTCGACAAAAGTCCAAAAACTCTGTAGTCTAGACACACCCTAGATGTCATTGAGCCTGATCCTACTTCCATTTATGCCAGCTGAACAGGGTTGAACCTCTGGTGACAAAGTTTCGAATTGTGCTTGAATGCATCATTACTACACAATAATATAATGTCTCTCCAAGGCAAAGGTTCACTGGACAACCTTCAATGAGATACAAAGTAGATGGTCTACCACGTGACAATAAATGAAAGCCCATCCAACTCAAGAGTGCTTCATCAATGTAAGATGTCACATTAAGTGAAACCAAAATCTAAAATAACGGCGCCTGGACTAAACACCCAAAAATTTTAGGGCTGATGGGTTGGGAAACAAATGTGGTTTTGTGAGTAAGACTTATTCATCCTAGCATCTTCTGCCAGGATGCACAGCTAAGACAGGCCTCAGCAACAAAATTGGGTCTTGCAAGACTTTGAAACATTGTGACATTTTAGAGACAGAAATGGAAAGGTGTCAGGAAATTGAATTAAAAAAAAAGGGCATCAGCAGACAGAACAGTTTAATGAATTTTCTATTTGATAGGTAATGGCCATAAATAACATGGCTCCAAAGTTGTGGAGAATTGAATAAGACTGAGTGGAATTAAACAAAAACAGGAGTAAATATTTTGCCAACAAGGACACAAAAGCCAGTTAACAGTAGCAGCAGCATTCATTCTCAATCCCAGCAATAAAAATTATCCTCCCTTCTGCAAAGCTGCCAATCTCCTTGAGAGTGATTCTCACTCCTAGGCAACACTGATGTTCAAATACAGCAGACAACAGCCTTCTGCCCTACCAGGTTACCAGCCTCTATTCTAAACTCTCAAAAGTGTTCAAAAAATTAAGGGCTTTACCTATTTGGGAGAGTTAGTCTGTACTAATTTGAGTTTTAGGATATAAAATGCCTGCAAACAAACCCATACATGCACTGACTCTCTACACTGTGCAAATTCTGGAATCCTCTGTCAAAGTGTAATAAGTTTGATTTGAATTGATATAGCCCTTTTTGGTGGAAGTGAACTAGAAGAATTTCTGAGACTCCAGCCCCCACTGCCTTCTCTTTCTCCATTGTTCAATACTGCCCATCTTCATTCTGCCCCAAGACACATTTTCAAAATGGTGACTGCTTTTGTCTCATGCTGAAGACCCAGCCATTGGCTGTTTACAAATGCATGCCATGTAGTGTACTGATCCATCCACTAACTTCCCATATCTCTCCAACCCAGAGCACTCCCCACTCTCTGATCCCATGTGGATGCTCAAAATGGTGGACACACGGAACACTCACTGCACACAGCAGATTCAAATAATGATACTATTTTGTTATATGAAATTCAAAAATTATTGGAACAGTTGCTACAGAAAAAAAAGTTTGGTTAGTGTTCAGTTTCCAGGAGGTATATGTAGGCAGGTGCGCTACAAGTCAGTTAAACAGTAACGTTACTTCTCCCAGCTGAGGTATATATGCTTGGTAAGAGAGAAATATAGGTTGGGGTTGGAATAACTATACAGCTCTTAATGGCTTTTCACAGGCTTACACATTTTCTAGAAAAAATGGTTAAGGTTAAGGTTTCAAACAATCAGGACAAAATCCAATCTGTTTGTCCAATCTATTTGTCTCTGTACTTTTAGCATGTCTGCAGGGAGATAAAACAGAATCAAAGACTGAAAAAATGCTTGATTTTAGTTTGGATATTGTGGTCCAGCTTGCCATTCTGGCCCAGTCCTGCTCACATTGCTCTTTTCCAGGGTCCTCAAAAAGAGACTCTATGGAAAAAAGCTGGCCACCATCATGGTGTGTACCATGACACTGGCTGACAAAGAGAAGGGGAGACTATCACTATCTTGGCTACTGTGATACCATTTTTCAGAACCCATGCGTCAACCATAACATTGTTCTACCTTTAGCATCATAACCCTAAGAGCTGTCCTGACCAAACCAGGCCAGAAAGAGGAGCCTCCACCAACTCCAGTTGCATCCCAGCCACCAACTGGAGATGTGGGACTGTCATCCAGCCCTGTGTTCTTTTTTCTTCCTCATTTCATTTATTTTCATTTTTTTCTCTCTCCTTTTGTATTCTGTCAGTCTGGCATAGCTGTCCAAGACTGCATATTTTGTAACACTGCTGTGAACCTGTGATTAGAAAGGTAGTTAAATGTAATGCCCTAAAGAGCTGTAGATGGGCACAAGTTTGCCAGGTCTTAAGAGGGTCTGATGAAGCCATGCCTGTGTTTTTCCAGTAATGGGTCTGCAAACGAAAGTCAACACCAGAGACAGAAGCTGCATTTTCTATCTTTGCTGGTCTTTTCTTTCTGCTTTTGTGTGTTTGTCTTGTTTTGCCTTTTAGAAAAAGGCACGGAATTCTAACAACAGCAGCAACAGTGACAGTTCAAGGCCATCTAAATTAACTTTCATTTTCCTTACAAATAACAGTTATTACCATCTTTAATATCATTTCAGAGACTGTTGGACATATTTATTTTTTTCTTCCTAAAGATTCTCTTCAGTGAAAGGAAAAAAGAGCAAGGGAGGTTGTGGAAATAAAAGCCTTTTTTAATACTTTACATTACAAATCCTTTAATTTATTTTCCTTTTTTTCCTGTACTATTAATAAAAAGTTAAAATGACATTTAATGATGTGTTTGCCATGGTACTTGTCACTCTGCCTGGAATGGTTTGTGACCATGAATACCAACCTCAGGGCAGACTCTCAGGAAGCAGGACAGAGGCCTCAAAGCAGGCAAACATATATGCACAAATGATGACTTTTAGTCTATGGTTTTAAAGTGACAGAGTTGTAGTAATCTATCAGATCTAAATGTCTGATATGGCTAACCCAAGCTGATCTTGGGGATCTCTGCTTCTGTTTCACAGCTCCAGCCCTGTAAGAATGCTAACAGCAAAAAAAGATGAAAAATTTTCTATTTCATCTATTCTTAATTCCATCTTCCAGAATTCAAGCTCTTGGATTGAACCTTTTGCAGATAGTGTCTTCCCGGTGTGAAGGGGCAATTAATACAGCCTTTGTAATTTGTGAGTGATACTCCACACTGGCCTACTTAGTTTGGATAGCTCTTTTTGATGTTTTGGAGATGATCCTTCCAATTGGGTTCAAGTTTCAGAGCAAACATTTTTGTTGCAATTATAAAACATAAACTTAAATGTTACCTTATGTTTTGTGACAAAGATATAATAAATGACTGCCAACAGGAGCACCCTCTCAGTTTGAATTAGCGGGTCTTCACTAGACCCACTAATTCGAACCCTAGAACATCAACTGTGGCAGCACGGATCTTCTATATAGCGTGGACAAGCTCTCGGAGATTTTGAGTTCATTTGAAACTGAAACTCAGAAGATTAAATCTCCTACCAGCAAAATGTTTATCTATATTTAAAGTACTCCAAAGAATCAATGTACAGAGACTGATGACAATCCCTCCAAAGTTTGGTGTTGCTTTGTTCCACTGTTTTTATCTATGCCACTACAATAAACTTCTATGACTTGAGACAAAAAGAAAAAGGTCCATACAAAGTTCCCAAGAATGAAACTGAGGGTATGTCTATGCTACAGGACAAAGTCAAATTAAGATATAAAACTTCAGCTATGTTAATTGCGTAGCTGAAGTCAAAGTAGCTTAACTCAGTTTTTGGCACTGTGTACACTGAAGGAAGTCGAAGGAAGAGCACTCTTCCTTCAACTTCCCTTACTCCTTGTGAAATGAGGGTTACTGGCATCAACAGGAGTGCCCCTCTCAGTTTGAATTAGCTGTCTTAACTGCTAATTCAAACCCCGAAAGATTAACAGCAGCAGGTTTGATCTTCTTCTGCAGCATAGACATACCCTGAGACATTCTACTGGGGTCTTTTAAACATTTAAAAAGTCCTGTGTGACTCACTCTCTGAGAAAGCTTCTGGTATGCAATAACCTGGCATGAAATAAAAATTGGAGACCTTCTGGTTTCATAGGTTTGGTTTTTCTTTTTAATATTTTGAGATTATATACACTTTACAAGACCAGCAGACGCTCCATCCTCAGTCACCTCAAAGAAGAACAGTTTACATTGAGATCTGTAGGTTTTGGCTAATTCACACCATTCTACCTCAAATGCTTACACAAGTGTGAGCCATTGAACCTGGCTCTTTTGCAGACGGTTTCAACAGCTGTGGGAGAAAAACGCAACATACTCAGACCACAGAGCAAGAGCAAAGGCAAAGCAGGCAAGAAAAGAAAAAAATTCAATTTACTTCTGCTACTGAAAAAAAACTTTACAGATGTTTTAAAAGAGTATTGAGCTACCAATTTGCTTTTCTATCATGCCAATTATTAGGCATGCTTTGGCTTTAACTGCTCCATTCATTTGTATAATGCAGAAAGGAATGTTGGATATGTGAAAATATAGGATATGAATAAAATTATAATGTATACATGTATAAATATGACTAATCCATTCATCTGGTATTAATATAAAGCTAGGTGAGTATTTAAAAAATATTTTAAAAAAAGACGTTAGCAGTTCAGATGGGAAAAAAGGAGAAAATGGTTTCTCTACATCACCTCTTCCTTCCCCCACCCCCAAAGTTAATTGAAGCTCCTAAAAAAAATTCTTCCCACAGTTTTATTATGTGAATCTGTTTTCCTCTTGATATTACACTGGATATTTCCTGGTAGATTTAATCACATGAATAACAGGATAAAGCCTTTCAGGAATGCTCCAGATACAGTAGACTTCCGATAATTCGGAACCTATGGGACCTAGATGGTGCCGGATTATCAGATATGCCGGACTATCAGGAGGTACTATAAGCTGGTTATATATATACTGTATACATTATATACTGTATATAAAGTGCTCTTAACCCTTTTTATTGTACATACTGTATACAGTATACTGTAATGTTTTAGTTTTTTTAAGCCTTTTTTACCCTTTTCGCTCTGTTCAGCTGCTGCCGCTGTTACCTTGTGACTCATTTTTTGCCGAAGCTCACTCACTAGGCTCTTGCCGTTTTGATGCCGGACTATCAGGAGTGCCGGATTATTGGAGTTTTACTGTAGTGACATATTTGTGTCTTCTACAATTTTAATGACAAATGTGTCTTTTTAGTATGAAGAATTAGTAAACAGCCCTCAAAACTCTTATTAAGCTTCAGAGAAATTCCATGAATATATTGAAAGGAATTAAGATGAACATTTTTATATATACATTTCCATTATCCTATAAAACATGCAAACTGATCCTTAGGAGAACAGACTAAACCCATTTCTCTTTTAAAGAAAATTAAGGACATCAAGTTTTAGGTGCTAACAATATGATTGTTCAAGAGACTTAAAGTACCTGGAGGAATATAAAATATGTTTATATTGTTGCCCCTTTGCCAACAAGTCCAACATCCTTAAAAAGAGTTAATGGCAAACTTCATTAAAGCAACTCTTTGAAGAAGTTTCAGCAAAAACACCCCTGCATTGCTCTGTCACTGAGGCCATTTTTACACTACAGATAAGACTGAAGCAGCTGCAGTTGATCTTCCAGGGTTCAAATTAGCAGGTCTACTTGAAGACATGCTAATTCAAACTGAGAGGATGCTCCCATCGATGCAGGTAGTGTTTTCCCTTTGACTTCCTGCAGTGTGGACAGCACCAAAATTCAAGTTAAAATACTTCAACTTAAGCTAGGCAATTAATGTTACTGATGTTCTTAATTCAAACTTATTCCCTAGTGTAGACCAGGCCTAAACAAGCAGTACACCTCTTAGACCTCTATCTTTAATATACCCTTCTCAAATGGAACTGCTAAAACACTGAACACTTAAATCCTGTCCTTATTTAAATCAATAGTTCTGCCACTGACTTCATTGGGGACAGGATTTCACATATAGGCTATGTCTAGACTACATGGCTCCATCGATGGAGCCATGTAAAATAGTTTATTCGGCATAGGCAAAGAAGCAGGGATTTAAATAATCCCTGCTTCATTAAAATAAACATGGCCGCCATGCTGTGCCGGATCAGCTGATCGGCAGCACAGCGCGGCGGCCATGTTTATTTTAATGAAGCGGGGATTATTTAAATCCCTGCTTCTTTTCCTATGCTAAATAAACTATTTTACATGGCTCCATCGACGGAGCTATGTAGTCTAGACATAACCATAGTTACTTGTTCCTGCCTCCACCATGGGCTTTCTATGTGGGAAATCTTTAGCCAAGATTCTGACCTAGGACTATGTGGTTTGGAAAGGTGACCTAACCATTAAGTCTTCTTTTGTAAAGCAGCTCTACAACCTCAGAAAAGGTTTTGCTGCCCAAACAAAAGGTGCTTTACCTCACACATTCTCTTTAACAACTGCAGTAATTAATTTATCCTAGTTACTTATACATCATTTACTCATAATGTACATGATATTAGCACATGGTGACACAGTAACAATATACATACATTAACACAACAAAAAACAGAAAGTGAGAATATTTCTGTAAGTATATTTACAGACATGTAAGATGAGATTTTCAAAGCAGTTTAGGAGATTTAGACACATTTTGTATTATAGCTAATAAAAAGCAGATGTCTAAATCCCCTAGACTATTTTGAAAATCTCAACTACTACCATTTTTCCCTACATGTGTAACAAAAATAACTATTTTTGGATAAAAGTCAAATAATAATGATAGTACTTCCTTGAGGACTGAATTGAATGACGTCTTGTAACTTTTGATGTCATCTATGTAACTATATACAAAGTCTTCAGAGCAAGACATCTGATCACAACTTAAGTAATAAGAAGAGTGTTACCCCTTTTTGACCTGAGCAGCTTGCCAAAATTCAGGGCCCTCTGAGTTGTTTCAGTTAAAAGGAATTTGTCCTGTTTCTCCCTGCACAGCAGAAATCACATACCATGAGACAGGGTTTTTTTGCTCAAAGCTCCAAACCCCTTTCTAGCCAGCATTTGACCCAAAAACTCTCTCTCTCTCTCTCTCTCTCTCTCTGCTTTTAATCAGAGCTACACTACTAGTGCTTTGGTGATGGTGTGTTACTTCCTTGTTGCTCTGCTTCTCTGGTCTTTCTCTTTTCACAAATACACAAACCTGCACAAAATGGTACCCAACAAAATCCTTCTGGCCCACATGTGCCTTTTTTTTTTTTTATTTGGCTGAGAGACTGCTAGGCTGTGTTTAGACTGGCAAGTTTTTCCGCAAAAGCAGAAAAACTTCCCAGCTGTCTACACTGGCCGCTTGAATTTCCGCAAGAACACTGACTTCCTACTGTCTGAAATCAGTGCTTCTTGCGGAAATACTATGCTGCTCCCATTCGGGCAAAAGTCCTTTTGCGCAAAGCTTTTGCGCAAAAGGGCCAGTGTAGACAGCTCAGATTTGTTTTGCGCAAAAAAGCCCCGATCGCGAAAATGGCGATTGGGGCTTTTTTGCGCAAAAGCGCGTCTAGATTGGCACGGACGCTTTTCCACAAAAAGTGTTTTTGCAGAAAAGCGTCCATACCAATCTAGATGCTCTTTTCCGCAAATGCTTTTAACGGAAAACTTTTCATCATGCCAGTCTAAACGTAGCCCTATTGTTTCAGCTATATGGTTCCACAAAAGAACTTAACTTTTTACACTTATCTCTGATGCAGGGCAACTGCTACACCCACCAGTTTAAATTATATTTAACTTATATTTTTTCTGTCACTTTATTTGGAATGTGCTCAAGATTTTACAATATCAACATAGTTTGCTGAGAGCTTTATGCATTGGACCATTATTCTGTACTCACATACCTGTGAACAAACTAACATTGATGAAAGTTGTTCCTTAGATTCTTGAGAAGAGAATTCAGATCCTTATAATTAACAAAAAACTATTTTCAAATTAGTGTTACAATTATTGGTAAGTAGCAGAGATCAAGTCACAGGAGATTTTATGATTTAGCAAATTAGCAAGACAAACTTTATATATTCAAGACACCGGTTCCAATTTGGTTCAGCTGTTTAGTGCAACAGCTAAAAATTGTTCTCATGATAGCTGATGAGTAGCATGTAAGAAATAAATGAGGGATTTCAATCCAGTCCCTTGTGGATAATCTATTCATATCCCAAAAAGTGCCATTCAGTGTTACCCTTGCAAGTAGTTCCAACACAGAAGTACTGTACTGAGATGGTACAGAGATTGAGCCATTAACTATCAGCCATCTACTCCAGTTCTTGCATACACATGCTCATATTACAAAAGCCACACATCTGCTTAGCATTACTCGGTCCTGTTGCTGACTGCCTCTGTAGAGAGGCCAAGAACTGAATGCCAGTTAGATGGCACTTCTGTCTAACTCTGTCATGGTTGAGGCACATTGCCAGGAAACATACACTCCCCTGGCATATACTCTTTCATCTTAGCACCTTGTCCTCGGATTATGGTCTTGTAGGGTTTCGTTAGTGCACAGAGACTGTTGCACTGGGCTTAATTTCACCTTAAAAGAACACTAATAATGATGGAGAGTAATACTACCTCCTAAAAGTATACAGGTTGAACCTCTCTGCACTTTCTGGTCCAGCAACATCTAAGATCCAGCATGATTTTAATTAGCCAGATGTTCACTTATCATAGGTGTGGCCAGATTTCCTGTGTTCCCATAAAGTTTGTAGCCACCACTCCAGCTCTCAGTGTTCTGTGTTGCTATTTAGCTCTGATTTACCTTTAAATGTCTTCCAGGTGCCCAGCAAGCAATGAAAGTGTTGGTAATGCTGATAGACAATATTGACCTCCCCTGGTCTGGTAAATTCTCTGGTTCAGCACCAGTCATGTCCCAAGGGTACCAGACCAGAGAGGTTCAATCTGTACTATTTTTCGAAGTGCTTGAGCTTTTCATGTCTTGGGGTGTATTTGTTAGACTTTCCTTCTATGGGTTTCCTGAGCCCACTCACAGATTAATTAAAATGTGCTGGAAAAATAGAAAAAAATCATGGATTTTTTCACTTTAATTATAATGTGATGCAGTGCTTGAAAAACAAGCATTATCAAAGAACTACTATAAAATGACAAATATAAATATGATATTCCATAGAATGATTTTATAACTATTTTCCAGCTGAAACTTGTCCAGTTTTTCTACTAAGTTTTAGTCCAGGAAAATTAATGATGAAAATCTAGACATTGTGTGAACTATTACATACATGTTGATGATTCTCCAGTTGATGCTGCTTTTGGCTTAGCCCGTTCATAGGATTTAAATTATCTGAATTCTGGCTAGCATCTACTATTGAACACATAAAACAGTAAATCAAACTATCTAATATTTCTTTAGATAGTTGAAAGTCTGTTTTCCAGCAAAATTGGTATAACACACAATGCAATCGTACAAATTATTTTTTAATCAAGCACCTAGCAGTGTGCTAGAAACAGCACTAATAGAGGTCTATGAATAATGTGATTTTTTTGATTGGCTGGCAAGTCCACATTTTTTTAAAAAAATAAAGTTTTATTTTTGTTTTAGGTGGAACTGAGAAACAAATTGTGTTGAAAAGTTTAGCAAATGAAAAAGTAAAAAATATATTCTTCTGAACAAATCATTTAGCTCAAATTCTTTTAAAGTGTTTTAATGGAAATTTTAACATAGGTCCTTTTGAACTAAAAAATTTAAATGTTTCCCCTTGAAACTTCATAACAATTTTTTTCAGATTTTATTTTGTTTGTTTGTTCAACACGAACACTTTAGCAAAACAGACATGAATTTGTGAAAAAGTTGTGTGTTACTAATTGGCATTTTTCACTGAAAATTATTTTGACCAAAAATACTTTGCCTACCTCTATTCGCAAAGCCAACAAAAAGTCTTTGCCCCTGCAATAGCTTACGTTGTAAAATTAAAACAAGACAAGGGCGTGAAAGTCTACATGAGAAATAGTACTGGACAGCCCAAGGCATACACAACAAGGACATGTGGTGGCTTCATGGTTCCGGCCAATGAGAGCTGAGAAACTGTGCTCAGTGTAGGGGGCAGTGAGCAAAACCTCTTCCAACCCTGACACATGGTAAAGAGAGACACATGAAGCACCCAGCCACTTTGAGCAACATGGGGCTGCTCCCTGCCTGAGGTTCCAATGGACCAGGCTACAGGCTGGTTTCAAAGGTTTGTCAGACTGGATCCAGCCCATGGGCTGTATCTTGCTTGCCCCATGTTAGAGGCACGCAGTGCAACAGTGAAACACTCACTGGTTGAAAAAGTGAAGGACTCACTCATCACATTCAGAAAATGTGCACACATGGCTTATGAATGAACTGATGCAAATAGGTGTCAAGTATTAAATCACTGTTATCTTAATGTCAGTTGTAGGCCAGTAGATGAATTTGTGGATGTTCAGGTAACAGAAGACACATTGGCTGTATCTCTAACAATTCACGTCTTAGATGAGTTAAATGCTTATATATTTAACCCCAAGGAGATGGCTGCTTGCTTATTTGATGGATCTGCAAACTTATCTGGAAGACATAGAGAAGTACAAACTTTGCTCAGAGAAAAAAGTGTAATTCTACATTCTCTTATATATATACTGCAGATGCCATCTACTCCAACAAGCACTATTACAAGCTGCAGAATCTTTAAAAGGCACTTATAAAGTTACAATCTCAATTGTCTACATTATACTCTTTTGTTCAGCAAGAGTCCAAAAAGACTAAATCTCTTGGAAAACATAGAAGATAAATAGAGACTGAAGTTCAAATTAGTCCAACCTGGGAAAACCTACTGGCTTTCTCATGAGTGATCCTTGGCTATAGTCTTAAAATTACTGTACCCATTATTATTGGCTTTGGAAACTATCTACCAAAATGGGATGAATCTAAATAGTAAGGCTGGCAGACTAATTTTGCTACTAAGTTAAAGAACACAATTGTTATTCTCCCTTGTAAGTCTATTGTAACTCTATTGTTGAAACCACTAGGGTCATTTAACAATACAACCCAGGCATCTGCTACAACAGTATTAGATCTCTATCTAGTAATGGAAACTACACGTGAGTAAATTAGAGAGATACCCATTGAAAATGTACTGGACTTAGCAAAGATTTCAGTTCAGATGAATATTAATTAGGGCACTTAATATTAATTCCTTAAATGAAGAAGACAAAAAGTGTTTGAGAAGCCAGCTGAAAAAGTTCACAGACTTGATTCTCACAAATCTAGACCACCAATTTCTGCATTCTGTCAACCTCTACATAGCTTTTACAGATGCCTCTCTTATAAAACACTGATGGTTGACTGGAGCAGAGCTATTTCATCTATAGGAAGAATCGGGGTGGCCACTCAGGCAGGCCCTGCATTTTGGCTGCCTTGCAGTGGATGCCCCCAGCATGCTACGGACAGTAGGGCCCCAGGGGATTATGGGGCCTGGCACAATGGCAGCAGGGATCATCTCCCTCTTCCGTCCCCCTCCCCCTCCACACACTCACCATGCAGGTGGCGGGAGCTGGAGCAGTGACAGAGAAGTGAGGCACAGCAGGCTGAGAGGATGGTGCAAAAGGGTTGGTTTTTTGTTGTAATTTTGCACAGGCTGCCTGGCCACTCTGGCTCCTGCTGCCTGCATGGTGAGTGGTAGGGAAGGTGAACCCTGCTACCCCCATGCCCCAATCCACTGGGTGGTATTACTGGGAGATGGGAGTCAGGGGCTGGGGGTGAAGCAGGGGCTTGCAGAAGGAGTGGAGTAGGGACAAGGGAGGGATGGGGCCTGTGGAGGGTGGGTTGCCCTGGGCCCTGAACCTCGGATACTGGGGGGGTTACCCCAGTCTCTGTGTCCCCCCTTGGGAAGGCTCTAGACTGCAGTAAGGCACCACCTGCAGTGGGGCTGCCATGTGATCAGCACAGACTAAAAAATTAGAACACAGAGTGGAATATAATATGATCAACAAATGAAAATGTGACTTCAACTTCTTCTTTACTGTAACTTGGTTCAATCTATTTTTTTGCTATGTTTTCTGGGATGAAGGCAGCAGAAATATGTTTCTTGCTATTCCTAGTCATGACAGCTACAGACATTCTTTTTTCTCATTCAGTAGAATTTTGTGTCCTAAAAGACATCACCTTCCATGGGATCATGAACATAATTTATAGGACTGGAAGTTTCAGATACATGAGAAGCCAGCAAAATGAATGCATTGCATGTGAAAAGCTCATTAACAGAGTTGTGCAAAATTACAACAAGAAACCAAGCAGGGTATAGATGGAATGCACCATAGTAGCCAACTTTAATTTCTGTGATAATTTAAAAACACAAGTTCAATATACTGAAATAAAATTGTCCTGAAATATTTTTTCAGTTTTTACTATGGTACCATACAGCCCACCTAACAGTTTCACCCCTCATAAGTCCTCCCTCCCAAGTATTTTGAAGCACATACCCCCAATTTCAATTCCTGGGGAAAACACTGGCTCCACACATGCCCAGAGGGAAAGATGCTTGGCAAGAGGGGAACCTGTGGCTGGGATCTGAGGAGAAAAAGTGTTTACCTGGGCTGGGGTGAGCCTGCAACTGATCTCTGGGAGGGAGAAGCTTTGGGTGTATTAGCCAGGGGAGGCACTGTGATTGGGCTCATGGGAGAGGGAGAATAGGGGTTGTGGTTGTTTTGCCCCCAGGATGAGCTCTGGTGGGGGAAAGAGAGCAGAGAAACATGAACTGAATTGTCACAGGGGTCTCATTAAGTCTCTGCACCTGTGGGAATTTTCGTGTGCGTCTATATTATTATTAGCAGGGGCGGATGAGAGTGCCGCAGAGCTCAGGGCAGCACCGCAGGGCCCCGGGCAGCGAAATTTTGTGGGGCCCCGCCTTTGACACGGCGCATGCACCGTGGTGCCACGGTGCATGCGCGGGGCCTCGGGAAGTGCGGGGCCCGGGGCAGCCGCCCCACTTGCCCTGCCCTAAATCCGCCACTGATTATTAGAAATGTCATCTTCCATGATACACAGAAAAGCGACCAAATGGCCATGTTGGGAGGGGTCTTCATGAGTGGGGTAGATCTTTTCCAATCCCTTGAGAAAATGTCGTGATTACATAGTGTTATTTTGACAAATAAAATCTGCAGGGATTTTGCAGAATTTTAAAATACTATGCACAGAATTTTTCATTTTTTAGTGCAGATTTTTTTTTTTTTTTTTTGGGCACAGAGTGCACCCAGATACATGTAATGCCTTTCTTTAGTTTCCCTTTTTTTTCTCTCATTTTATGGAAATAGTTAAAAGTGAGGGACAAATTGCCCCTCTTTGATGTCTTTAGCGCTAACTGAACAAAATAGGAACAAGTAGGGTTACTGTACTTCAGGTTCTCAAAAGGATGACGCTCCCATAGAGTGTGGGAGGTGGAGAAGAGGCACAGGTGGGGGTGCTGATGGGAGTACTCACTGCAGATTGAAGGCAGTTTTGCTCCTTGTCAAGGTGGCAGGGTTGTTGGCACAAGTCCAGGATGCAGCAACAACTGTCAGCCAGCACCTTCCAGGACTCCCTCCCCTGGTCTGAAAGAAGGGGACTGGATGGGTGGGATATAGAAGATGTATAAAGAAGAATGGATCAATCTGCTGCAGATGCAGGGAACCAATCAGGAAGCGGATCAATCAGGGCTCTTTCTAAACTGTAAGGTCTGCTCTGCAAAAATTCCAGGCATTTCCTGTTATTTGAAAAATGTACCCAAACAGAAGATAGATCCTCAAAAAAGAGGCAGTTCCAGGATAAATTGGATTAATGGTAACCCTAGGAATGAGCAAGGCAATACATACTTGAGAACATTAGACAGCTTCAGGAAGGAGTCAGGTGGAAAGGGAAAAATCCTGTATGGGGAGATGATATGTTTCTGAGAGTCTGCTTAAACAAAAAATCCAGTTTATTATTATGGACCACTTCCTTGCCTTCAAATCAAGAGCATCACTTCCCTCTGTATTAAAGCTTCATAGAATTCCTATGTTTAAACCATCTAAAGTATGAGTTATTAGAACACAATCGTATGTATATGTTATTAGAGAGATATTTGGGGGAATATTGTGTGGATTATTTGTCTAAGTAGGGATTTATCGGATGATGTGAAAAGGAAATCACAGTAATTGAAGCTAAAGTAGTCATAGCATTTAACATTACTTTGAGCTGGATTCTCATAGGTAGGTTTAACATAAAGAAGGTTATTGTTACTATAGCAAAACAGTTGTCAGATGTTCACAACATTCTAAAGTTGACTATGTGTAAAAAGTTTGAAGAAATAGAATTAATATGCTTTTGAGATTTAAATGGGTAAAACAATAGACTGTTTCCCCACTTTCGGACCAAGCCAATAGTCAATATTTGGGGGTTTGCCTGGTTGTTTCTGTTAGGAGGAGAAATTGATTATGCAAGTTGGGTATTTCTTTGGCATCCCCACAAAAAAACCAAAACAGTATTCACTTCTTGTAGTTGTTGTTCTTCAAATGAGTTGTACAAATCCATTACAATCAGGTGGGTATATGCCACTTTCACAGACATAGGAAACTTTTCTCCTAGCACTACCCATTAGGTTGGCTGTGGAGTCCCCTGGAGTGGCACCAAAATGGTGCACTATGTATGACCCTGCCGACCCAACCACTCCTTGGTTCCTTCTTGCTGGTTACTCCAAGAGAGGGGAAGGAGAGTGGGTATTGGAATGGATGTGAACAACACATCTCAGGCTATGTCAACACTACAAAGAAAAGTCAGAAAAAGATACACAAATTGCAACCGGCAATTTTCATATCTTTTTCTGCTTTTCTTCCAAAAAAAAAACCAAACGTTTCTGACATTTGGCCCATCTACATGGGCCAAATGTCAGGAAAAAAACTCTTTCGAAATATCCCTTCTTCCTCGTAAAACGAGGTTTACAGAAATGCCGACAAAACGTGTCTGCTTTTCTGACTTTTTGGGGGAAAAGCAGATGCGTTCCTTAGATGTGGCAGAGCTTTTCTGGGATACCTCTCGTATCCCAGAAAAACTCTGTAGTTTAGACATACCCTCTAGAGAAAAACAGTTCTGAGAGGTGAGTAACCGTTTTTTATTCTTCAAATGTTTGTTTATGTTGATTATAGTCAGGTGACTCCCAGGCTGCTCTCAAGGAGGAAGGTCGAAGCTAGTGTGTTATGAATTGGGATGTCCACTCTGCTGACAACTACATCCTTCCTGGCCTGCTGGTTAATGGCATAATAGGCTGTAAAGGTATGGATCAAGGACCAGACTGCTGCTTTTCATATGTCCTGGATAGGACCCTGATTGAGGACAGCAGCCAAGAGGATTGTGCTCTTGTTGTGTGTAAAATGATCACCAAGATGAGGATCTTGGCCAGCTCATAACAGGTACAGCAACCGTCTGTAATACAAGATGAGATATACTGGGATGAGACTGGAAGACCCTTCATGTGATTGGTGATAGCCACAAATAGCTGGCTCAATCTTCTGAATGACTTCATGGGGTCAATATTGAAAGCAAGCACCCTTTGGACATCCAGGGAGCATAGCTGTTGCTGGCGTGTGTTAAGATACCAGGTTGGGAGGGGTGATCATGAATGAGGGCAGATCTTTCCAAATCCTTGAGAAAAAGTGCATAACCATGGGGTTGGCAAATATCAGTTGACCTTTCTCCCTAGGGTGGAATGCAGTTATGGCCGCTAGATAAACCCTGATGGACGACAGGGCTAACCTTGGCTCCTTAAGGTGAAGCAAATAGTCCAGGATAGTTGGTATGGGTTTCTGGGCTGTAGCTAGTTGACACTGTGTGCACCAGCATGAGAAGCTCTTCCAGGGTGGAAGAGGAAGAGGAAGACATAGTAGTAGTAGTACCAGACAGAGCATGTGCTCAGGAAGTGTGCTTGAGAGGGGCCAGAGACCGTAGCTGGAGCATGCCCAGACCCAGAAGAGCTCAGAAACTCATAGATGTGGAGGCTACATCTAGAGATCGTCCAGAAAAACTTTTTTCAAACGAGAGCATCTATACAGCAAATGCACATTGAAAAAGTGATATACTTTCGAACTAGCGGGGTAATGTAGGCATACCGCACTTGCAAATGAAGCCCGGGATTTGAATTTCCCGGGCTTCATTTGCATAAACTGGACGTCGCCATTTTTAAATCCCTGCTCGTTCCAAACCCGTGCCGCGCGGCTACACGCGACACGAACTAGGTAGTTCGGACTAGGCTTCCTAGTCCGAACTACCGTTACTCCTCGTGCAAGTGCGGTATGCCTACATTACCCTCCTAGTTCGAACTAGGAGGGTAGTGTAGACATACCCCTAGATATTTGCCTACTTTTACAACAGGCTACATAAAAGCACTAGCAAAGTCAATATAATCTAAAATTTCATAGAGACAGTGGCTTATTTATACTACTCTACATACTATATGCTGAAATGTAAATACAATAATTTACATTCCAATTGATTTATTTTGTAATTATATGGTAAAAAAATGAAAAAGTAAGCAATTTTTCAGTAATAGTGTGCAGTGACACTTTTGTAGTTTTATGTCTGATTTCATAAGCAAGTGGTTTCTAAGTGAGGTATAACTTAGAGGTTAGACAAACAAGACAAATCAGACTCCTGAAAGGAGCACAGCAGTCTGGAAAAGTTGACTGCCACTAATCTAGTTCAGTCTCCTGAACTGAGGCAGGACTAAATATTCTCTAGACCATCCCTGATAGATGTTTGTCTAACCTGTCTTCAAAAACTTCAAATGGAAGAGATTTCACAACCTCTCTGTGTAATTTGTTCCATGGCTGAGATATGTTTACAATTAAGAAATTTTTCCTAATGTCTAACCTACATCTCCTTGATGCAGTTTAAGCCCATTGCTGCTTGTCCCGCCCTCAATGGATATGCATTGTGCAGACTTTAATTACGTGATCACTTACTACTTTTTCAACAGGACTTCTACCTCATTCAGCATACAGAGTGAACCATGCATGACTCATGCCTAAAGGGACTAGCTCCATAGGCAGCCTTAAATCTGGCAGATCCTAAATCTCAGTTGGTTGATTTTGCAAACTTAATGTGTGTAATTGTGTGTAAGTGTAATTACCTAGGTTTGTTTTTTTAAAAGCAAAGCAAAACAAGCAAATACCATCAAATTGACCCCCACATAATTGATCAGTAGAGTGGAACCTTTAGATCCCCCACAAAGACCTCTGTCACTTGGACAAATTTAGTATCTGGGGCTAGGTCTACACTACAGAGTTTTTGCACAAAATCTGCTGGTTGTGCACAAAAACTCATGGAGTGTCCACACCTCAAGCATGTTTTTGCACAAATAAAATGAAAGAACAGAGATGTTTTTACAGTGTAGGTATTCTTCCTTCTACGAGGAATAACTCCTTTTTACACAAGAGTTCAAAAAGGTGTGTGTGGATGGGCAACAAGGTTTTTTTGTGCAAAAACAAGAAAGAAGAAAAAGCACAGGTGGCCTAGTGGCCAGGGGCGAATATAGGGCAGAGCGAACGGGGCGGCTGCCCCGAGCCCCGCGCTTCAGAAAGCACCGCGCATGCGCCGTGGCGCCGCTGCGCATGCGAATGGCGTCACTGCGCATGCGCCGTGGCAAAGGGGGGGCCCCGTGGAATTATGCTGCCCAGGGCCCCGCAAAACGGCCATCTGCCCCTGCTGGTGGCCATTCTGTGGATAGCTATCAGTGCTTTCTTTTGAGAGAGCGTCCATGCACTGTGGACTCTCTCTTGCGCAAAAGCCCATTGCTTTTTCAATGTGCTTTTGCAGTGTGGACACACTCTTACGCAAAAAGTTTTTGCAGAAGATCTCTTCCTCAAAAAGCTTCTTGTGCAAGAAGCCTGTAGTGTAGACATAGCCTGACAGAGAATGACAATCTACCTTGCTATGTGGAACAGTGCTAGAGAGGAGAGAAACAGACATTCACTTTGCCAGTAGCTATCTAGGATACCAAAGTGAGTCTTAAGAATCTTGGGTTCCATTCCTGACTCTGTAGGAGAATGTGCTCTAGTGGTCAGAGAATGTTGTGCCTGTTTATATCTCCCCCCGCCCAAACCCAATCCATTATATGCCATTCCAACCTACCTAATCCTCTTATGGTCTCGTCTTTTTGGCTATATCTATACTACAGCCCTTACACCAGTGGTTCTCAAACTTTTTGGGCTCCAGAGCCCTTTACATGCATAAAAATTTATGCAGAGCCCCAGCGGTTCACTGATCGTATGTGTTGTACCTATTGATGTTTGTTAACCTCGCGGAGTTCCTGGAGATGTCTTGCGGAGCCCTGGAGCTCCATGGAGCACTGTTTGAGAAACACTGCCTTACACCATTGTAAGGGCTCCTGGGTAGCCTTTTTATGCCGGCAAGAGAGAGCTCTCCTGCCAGCATAATTAAACAACCCCAACAGAATTGTCCACATGAGTGCTTATGTTGGTGAAACTTATGTCTGTCTGGGGGTGTTTTTTTACACCCCTGACAAAAGTTTTACTGAAAAAAATGCTAATGTAGGTAGACAAAGCTACTGGTTCCTTGTACCAGTCTCCATTCCAGTGGCTTCTTACAAATCTTCTTGCCCAGGCAATCCCAGATTCCCTCTTCTGGCACCTCATCCTTGCCTGATTTGTCTCTCTCTTCATCTCGTCTTTCTTCCCAATGCAGCTACTTGCATCATCCCACTCCCCTCTCTAGCTTCTTGTCCCATTTTCTTTGCCGCCCAAACTCAGTTCCCCACCTCCCGCAATCCAGTTCTTCATGAGATCTGTCTCCATTGGCCCCCTCACACATGCTAGATCCATCCCCACTGGTTCCCAGACTTAATCCCCTTATTCAGATAGTCCTAACTCACCGACCCCAGCTCTACACCAGATCCCAATACCATTCTTCCTATCTAGTCAGTCCAGGCTTCTTCTTCTCAGTTCTCACCCGCAGCCTCCCCCAATATTCAACTCCTCCCCTCAGTTCCAATCTCCTTCCCCCACCCAGTCTTAGGCTCTCTCAAGTTCCTATTCCACATCCAAAATCCTGTTATAATTTCTCTCTTCCTACCCATCTTCCCTCCATCCCCATCTCAACAGGCTCTTTGTCCCCATCTACTCTTTTCGTTTTTTTCCCCCGGATCCAACAGGAGAGAGCCCATGAGACATGATTCTTTTCTTAAATTTCTTTTCCCAGCCTCACTGCATCCCAGGACCTGCAATTACAGGAAAATTACAGGCTTTGCCCTTGCATGATCAACTGCTTTATGGAAATGGTGCAGGAACAGTCGGATGAGGCCTAGGAGCTATGTGGCATTGGAGCATGCTCAGTGATAACAGACAAGACTTAGGGTATGTCTACACTGCCACCCTAGTTCGAACTAGGGTGGCTAATACAGTCATTCGAACTTGCAAATGAAGCCCGGGATTTAAATATCCCGGTCTTCATTTGCATGTTCCCGGGCGCCGCCATTTTTAAATGCCCGGTAGTTCGAACTACCTGCCTGCGGCTACACACGTCACGAGCTAGGTAGTTTGAATTAAAGCTCCTAATTTGAACTACCATTACTCCTCCTTGAATTAGGAGCTTTAATTCAAACTACCTAGCCCGTGCCGCGTGTAGCCGCAGGCAGGTAGTTCAAACTACCGGGCATTTAAAATGGCGGCACCCGGGAACATGCAAATGAAGACCGGGATATTTAAATCCCGGGCTTCATTTGCAAGTTCGAATGACTACATTAGCCACCCTAATTCGAACTAGGGTGGCTAGTGTAGACATACCCTCAGATTCTAGCCATTAAACTCTAAAAAGTTTCTTCTGAGCATGTATGAACTTATTTTTTCCAAAGCCTTATGTAACCAAGCCAATTTTGGATGGATTTTCAGAGGAATAGCAAATGGAAATCCCAGACACAAAAGCACTCACCCTCCAAATTTAAAGTCCCTGGTCCAAATCATAAGAGTACTACACCGTCTCACTTAGAATAGCTATCCTTCCAATGTTCCACAGAGACAGCAGGATTTGCCCCACGTAGAAATTTCTAAAATACTGTTTTCTGCATTGAGATAAATTTGTCTTCAAAAACACAGGGCATTAGAGGATGTTACTGTAAAAGTTACAATGGCAACTTAGCTTAGATCCAGCAAATAAGATGTCTTAATAAAGATAAGATTTTACACAACCTAATGTTTAATGAATTTCCTTTCTAAATATTTTATTCCAAGATGCTTTTCTGGTGGATTTAAACATCCCCCAGCAGCACTGTAAATTGTAATATAATAGCCGAATGTTAGAGCCCAAGAAGAAGAAATAAAATCA
Organism: Pelodiscus sinensis; assembly: GCF_052426305.1. Lineage (NCBI taxonomy): Eukaryota > Metazoa > Chordata > Testudines > Trionychidae > Pelodiscus > Pelodiscus sinensis. The sequence continues at coordinate 23,490,431 of NC_143064.1, read as the reverse complement.
ACTAGACACAGAAAGAATTATTCTGTAAAATTCTTCTGAAGACCAAAAAGCACTATTTAAGTAGTAGTTTTATTGGAAACAGAAGTTAGTCAACAGGCTATTGTATTTTTATAGTCACCATGAGTGAAATGCAGAAATGAACCAATACAAATAGTAAATTTAATTTTGTATTTTTTTTCAAATGTAATAATCATAAGGCCTGACTGTGCCTCCTTACTTCAGCAGTCAAACTGAATTCATCCTGCCTAAAGGTTTAGTAACACAGATAACTAATTTTATTTGGACTTCTTTTTATTACCAAAGCCCATGTTTACACTAAACAATTATTTCAAATTTACTAAGTTTGACTTCTGGGCACCCAATTTTGCAAATTCAAAAGTCCATGTCTTCACTATGGGGAAGAATCAAACATAGTCCGAGGTAGCACATCCAAATTAATGGAACCTGCCTCAGATTCAGAGCCCCAGGAAGCACTCTGGGAAGCTGTGGAAGGCCTCCCAGAGGCCAACTGGTTTGAATTAGCAGCACCAGAGCGTCTACACTAATGTTATTTCAGACTTAGAAGTTTGGGAATAGCGTTACGCCTCGTGAAAAGCAGGACTAGAGTTCAAATTCTGTGGCCCCTTATTCCAGGTAATTTCGGAATAAGGGCCTAGTATAGACCAGGCCAAAAAGAAAGAGCATGGAAATCAAATGTAAAGCATGGAATGGAATAGCCTCTTAACAGAATTTTGGGACTGATCCTAAAAAATGTGTTTGGAAACTCAGTAAGATTTTTACTCTAATCGCATTAATGTAAATACCAAGTAGTGCCAAAGAAGTCAACAAAGTTACTTCAGAATCTGGCCCCCTGCATTCTTTGCTACCTATTTTGTTCTTTTAATTTTTGTTTTAAATCCCAATACCATGAAACTGGGCTCAATAGTCAGGACAAGGAGTAGAGTCGCTGGTATCAAAACTGTGCTGATTTTAAAAGGTAGCAAGCAGAAACAATGACTGGTAGCAAATATAAATAACGATCCACTTTCTAGCCTACCTATGAATCAAATGTACCAATTATAAACTGGATATTTCTTACACCTTATAAAGATCACCTAACTCATATTCACTCTTTGATCATTTCAGTGGAATCAGATCCTTTCACTTAATACTTTCAATGTCAAAGGTATCTGCAGATTACCAAGGGTTTGGACTGGAATTAATGTATTTCAGATGTGAGAATCAGCTTTTCCCCTGGCAAAAATGAACACGTTCACAAAACAGCTGCTACTCTGCGTATCTATTGACACACTATTGCCAAGCATGTGTGAAAAAATAGCAAGGAACTGTCACACACAGGTTAGTGGCAGTGTGTCAGAAAAGCAAAAAAAGTAATGCTTCTTATAAAGCTGATCTTTGTATTATCATTTCCTAGAAGTTTACTAAAGGAGGCAAGCAACACACAATGACGACAATCATTGCTCCTTTATCAATTCAAGAGATGGGCCCAGATGATAAATGCTATGCATGAGATCAAAAAGATTGTTTTAAATATATATTATAAAAAAATAAAGCCCTCTGGGTCCCATGTTTGAAAGTGTGCATGGTTTATTACCACCAAATGATGTGTAAAAAAGCACAGATCTTGTTTGGCTAAAGTTGAGAGGGACACTAAGTGCCCTTAGACTTGGCTTGCCTCGAGAAATCAGTTCCCGCTGTAAAATAACAGACTTTAACACATTCTGCAGGATGACATCATCCAATGCAGCCTGCCAAAAATGTTACTTTTACATTTGTGCAGCAACAGAAGATTTCCTTTCACCACTTTGCATTTTTTTTAAATTAAGGAGTCAGTCAATCGTTCAAAAATATGAAGGTCTTTAAGTACTTCCAGGCCTATATATTTGCAATTGTTCATAGAAGCAAGTGAAAAATAGGGAGGTGAGGGAGAGAAGGTTAGTGAATGTGTATCTTTTTTCTGGTTCTTTTAAGAAAGCTTATATTTTTGACCATGCTGAACTAAAATAATACAAGTTGATGCAATTACCACACTGAAGTGGATTTTTTCCCCTTATGATTTATCATTAACCCCACAGATGAATCTGCGTGGTGAAAGTATATCTATCAGTTTAGGAAAATATATGTAATCCACTGGAATTTACTGAGCATATACAATAAATGAACATGCAGCCAATGCAACCTGTGGATTTCTGCATTGTCAAGGAAGCAATGGTGTCAGTCCCTTAAGCTTTGGATGAATCAGGAGGTTGCAATTTATCTCAAGGAACTAAATTTGAAAACTACAAACTAAAAAACCCAAAAAGGTATTCAATTTAGCCTATCCTGAGTGTCTGAAGCAGATAAACACTGTCTCTGTCACTGACCTCTTCGCTTTGAATTTTACATATCTAACCCCAACTTTTTTACTTTTGACTAAAGTTTTACATCTTACTTTTGAACTTGTCAGTGCTGGAGTGCTTCAGAGCTCCATCTTTAACCCACTGTTTTATGTGAGCGGTCCTGCTGCCAGCTTTAATCATGATAATTTCTATGCTGACAACTGCCAGGACTAAAACTACAGGTTGAACCTCTCTAATCCAGTACTCACTGGACCAGGAACATCCATGGGTCAGCATGATTTTAGTTAGCTGGATGTCCACTTATCATAGATGTGGCCAAGTTTCCCATGGCCCCATAAAGTTTGTTTACAGCCATCAGTCCTGGCTCTCAGTGTTCCATGCTGTTATTAGCAGTGTTCCATGCTAATTTACTCCTAAATGTCTTCTAATAGCCCTGTAAACAGGGGAAGTGTTGGTAATGCTCCTAAAAAATATTGACCTCCTGTGGTTCAGCAAATTCTCTGGTTTGGCATCAGTCAGGTCCTGAGAGTGCCGGATTAGAGAAGTTACATATTTTGTTACGTCTGCCTCTTCACATACCAGACTTCAGTACTAGCAAATGTAGCATAGATAAGTGTTCTGTGGACTAATATTGGAACTGGGAATCAAGTACTCTGGATTCAAATCCCAGATCCTTCAGGGTATGTCTACACTACAAAGTTAATTCAAACTAACGGACGTTAGTTCAAATTAACTTTGATAGGCACTACACTAGCGCGCCGCTAGTTTGAACTTAATTCGAACTAGCGGAGCGCTTAGTTCGAACTAGGTAAACCTCATTCTACGAGGACTAAGCTTAGTTTGAACTTACTAGTTCGAATTAAGGGGTGTGTAGCCCCTTAATTCGAACTAGTGGGAGGCTAGCCCTCTCCAGCTTTCCCTGGTGGCCACTCTGGCCAACACCAGGGAAACTCGATTGCCCCCCTCCCGGCCCCGGACCTCTTAAAGGGGCACGGGCTGGCTACGATGCCCGTGCCAGGTGCAAGCCTGCCAGCACCCAGCTAGCAGACCCTGCACCTGGCACGGCTCGAGCCAGCCACCCGATGCCCCCCAGCCCTCCCCCTCTTCCTGGGACCAGGCTGATGGCTCCTGGGAGCTTGCCCGGGACCGCAAGAGGCAGGCACCCGCCTGGTCTAGTGCGGACATCGTGGACCTCGTCCACGACCTCCGCACTAGGCACAGGAAAGTGGATGTCTAGGGCAGGAGAGCTGCCAGCCTGGCCACCCAGGAGCAGGTGTGCATGAAAATCAAGGTGGCCCACTGAGACCCCCGACCCTGAGCCCTGAACTTACAATGGCCGTACTGGGTCAGACCAAAGGTCCGTCTAGCCCAGTAGCCTGTCTGCCAACAGTGGCCAACACTAGGGACCCTGGAGGGGATGGACAGAAAACAGTGACCAAGCCATTTGTCTCGTGCCATCCCTCTCTAGCCTTCCACAAACTTTGGGCAGGGACACCACTCCTACCCCCTGGCTAATATCACTCCATGGACCCAACCTCCATGACTTTATGTAACTTCTCTTTAAACTCTGTTCTAGTTGTAGCCTTCACAGCCTCCTGCAGCAAGGAGTTCCACAGGTTGACTCTTTGCTTTGTGAAGAACAACTTTCTGTTACTAGTTTGAAGCCTGCTACCCATTCCTTTCCTTTGGTGTCCTCTAGTCCTTCTATTATGGGAACTAATGAAGAACTTTTCTTTATGCACCCTCTCCACCCCACTCATGCTTTTATAGACCTCTATCCTATCCCCCCGCAGTCTCCTCTTTTCTAAACTGAAAAGTCCCAGTCTCTTTAGCCTCTCTTCCTATGGGACCTGTTCCAAACCTCTAATCATTCTAGTTGCCCTCCCCTCTCCCATCCTCTCTCTTCCCCTCTCCCACCTCCTTTTCCCAGTCTCCCCGAGTTTTGTTCAATAAAGAGAGATTCTGTTTTTGACCACATGTTTTCTTTATTTTGTACATCAGGAAGGGGGGCTAGGGAAGGGTAAGTGGAAGGAGGTGAGGGAGGAATGGAGTACGAGCCCCCGATGGGGAGGACTGGGCTGGCTCTGCGGGCTTCTGGGGGTGGAAACTCTCCTGCAGCCCCCCAATTGCCTCCTCTCCCCAGATGGCAGCCTGTGGCAGTGCAGCCGGTCTGATGGCTGAGTGCTGTGATGTGCCCAGTGTGGGCACTTAGGGCACTCCAAGACAGGACTGCTTTGCAAGCGGGGCACCCCTGAGAACTGTCTGTCCGGGGTGGGGGTCGGGTCCCTTTAAGCACAGCCCTCGGCTAGCCTGAGGCAGCAGCTCCATGCTCTAAGTCCTTATCTGATGCCCTGCCGGCACTGCTTCTGGCCATCCTTAACCCCGGTTCAGGGTCCACTTAATGTGGACATGCTAGTTCGAATTAGCAAAACGCTAATTCAAACTAGTTTTTTAGTCTGGATGCGTTAGTTCGAATTAGCTTAGTTCGATTTAAGTAATTCGAACTAAGTTAGTTCGAATTAGCGCTGTAGTGTAGACATACCCTCACTGTCCAGCTGTTTAATCTTGAGCAACTACAATCTGTCTCATTTTTCCATAGGTTCAAATTGGAAATAATATCAATTCCCCAACATTGAAAGTGTAAGGACTGATGATCCACCGCCTGACTGTATTTTCTCCTTGGCACTTAACTTTCCAGAGTCAATAGTTATCACTTGCAGGTATCCTGTGCTCTAGTCTCCGCTCCTACAACTGTGAGATCCTCACCTGAGAACATGGTGATATAGTTAATCTTTTGTTACATCCCACTATGTGTAACTTTTTGGGTCCTTGTCTTATGGCCTTTTGCTAGTTCAATGATTGAGGGTATGACTACACTTGCAGCCTATTTCGGAATTGCAAATCAAGCCTGGGATTTAAATATCCCACGCTTGATTTGCATCTTCCTGGCCAGGAGCCATTTCTGAAATTTACAAGCCCGGAATAACTGCCCGCGTCTACTCGCAGCAGTGAAATGGGCGTTCGAAATAAAGCCCTATTTTGAACTACCTGTTATTCCTCCTGCAATGAGGTTTAACAGGCAGTATGAAATAGGGTTTTATTTCGAACACCCGTTTCACTGCCGCGTTTAGACGCAGGCAGTTATTCCGGGCTTGTAAATTTAAAAAAAAAAAATGGCACCCAGCCGGGAAGATGCAAATCAAGTGTGGGATATTTAAGTCCCGGGCTTGATTTGCAATTCCAAATGCCTACATTTGCAGCCGTATTCCAAAATAGGCTGCAAGTGTAGACACACCCTAAGTGGTTTGTTTATCCTTTTACTAGTTTGGGGGTCCTTGGTCTTTAATAAAATCTTTGTGTTCGCACTTTACCTGTGTGGCAGTTTTCTATTAAGCCCCGATGACAAATGTGGAATGGGGGTTCATACTTATAATATCTTGGGGATTTCTTTGCCAATGAGCCTACCCTAAGAAAACACTTCCAACAATCTAGTTTTTAAAAATATTTAAGAAACTGGTCATTTATTACTGTTATCTTTCATAATTGAAAGTTTAGCTGTTGGAGGAAGTCGGAATACATTTTTCCTGCTAAACTCACAAAGATTTGCTCACTTTCAAAACTGCTGCCATCAATTATTGCTCTGATTAGGCCTGATGCCCAAAATCTACCCTCAGTTAAAATATACTCTTTATTTAAAAAAGCCACCATTTCCATTGTTTCCAACATAAGTGAAGCCAAACTGCCTTAAAGGATAATGGCAGCTCTTTATGAAGGCAGGAGATGGAGCAGTGCACTGTGAAGAGCAGATGAATGAAGGAAGTGGCCATCTTTGCTAAGCACAGTTTGTAACTTATTGCAAATAATGGAAAATAGTAGCCATTTCTAAAACCGCTAGGGAGATCTTGAAAGACACTTTGGGGCTTTTGTCTTATTAAGGACAAAGGGGATGGCAGCTGTTTTGAAGGGAAATAGTGGAATTTTCTGAAAAACATTATTATTTAACCTCTGCTGAAGGTGAAACGTTCATTTGCGTGGACTAATGGAAAAAAAGGACCACAGATCCTTAAAATAAAAAAATCAAATCCTGCCTATGCACACTATTACGGTGAGTTTTACTTCCAAAAAAAGTTTGAAAAGTCTGCCTCATTCCATTATTAAGATAACTTGGGATTTAAAAAAAAAATGGTTACCAGGTGGTACATTTCTTCAAGGGCCTATTTAAAAATTAAACTGATCACTAATTAAATTACTGTACACTCTCAGAAAATTCACTAGCACTAAAATAGCTATTGTTATGATTTTGGGGAGTACATGTTATATTCTTGATACATAGCAGAGATTAACTATGTGCTATAAGTGAAAACACTACATAGTCTCCACTACGGTTCCATGACTGGCATCTTTCTAATACTGAGTTCAATGTATCACTCAAGTGTGTGCACAACAAAAAGAACTGATTACTTCATAAGTGTGACTTTTCTGAGAAATTACTAGCTTTCGTAATCAAACTCAAGAATAATTTTGGGTTACAACAGACCTTTAGTGGGCTACTGTAGTTCTTCCCACTTCACTGTGGATTACTGCATTAATATAGCATTGTAAATCAGCAGAAAGAAGCAAGCAAAACAATATCTGTACAGACTTCCACTAAAGCAAACCTCCCCTATAAAACCCAAGTTATAGCCGCCTTGAAAAAATACTTCTCTTTTATAGACAGCACACTTAGCCTTAGTCTACACTAGGACTTTATTTTGAAATTATATGAAATTAATGGGCAGCAGGTTTAAAACAAATAAAAGGAAGTTCTTCTTTACACAGCGCATAGTCAATCTGTGGAACTCCTTGCCTGAGGAGGCTGTGAAGGCTAGGACTATAACAGGGTTTAAAAGAGAAGTAGATAAATTCAGGGAGGTTAAGTCCATAAATGGCTATTAGCCAGTATGGTAAGGAATGGTGTCCCCAGCCTCTGTTTGTCAGAGGGTGGAGATGGATGTCAGGAGAGAGATCATTTGATCATTGCCTGTTTGATTCATTCCCTCTGGCGCACCTGGCATTGGCCACTGTTGGCAGACGGTACTGGGCTGGATGGACCTTTGGTCTGACCCAGTATGGCGATTCTTATGTGCTTATGCTCTTATTTTGAAACAACCCTGCTAAGGCCAAATTTATAAGCAGAGCATTCACAATACTAAGCCCCTTATTTCAAAATACCAGGCTGCTTAATTTGAAATCTGTGCTCCTGCTTTTCATCAGGAGTAATGCTAATTCTGAAATAGTAATTTCGAAATAATGTTAGTGTGGATGCACCAATGCTGCTATTTTGAAATAATTGGCCTCTGGTGGCCTCTTATAGCTGCAGTTCTGACTGTCTCTGGCCACACCAGGCATCTCCACTGCTCTCCTCCTTCTGCGGAGTGCTAAAAGTCCTGGGAGCAGGAGAAGGGCTTCTCGTATGAATCCAGCTTTGTAAGCCCTGTGTGAGAGATCAGGACGCAAGGCAGAGATGAGCAATCCCAATGCTCCCTCGGACCCTCCAACAGCTGCCAGCCCTTCTGCTGCTCCCACAGCCTCCACTGCCCAGGGACACAGGAGAGCTCTGTCCTGGACTGGTGTGGCAATCCTGGACCTCATTGAGGTCTGAAGGGAGGAGTCCAACCTCCAGCATCGCCGTACCAGGAAAGGGAACATGGATATCTATGGCTGGATCACCAGGACAGGCCCAGTGTCAGCTTGCAGGAGGGCAGGGTGGCATAGGAGGATCATGAGGAGGAAGCCATCCAGGCATCCATGCCCACCAGCCTGCTCCTCACTTTAGAGCCAGTTTCCCCCTCCAAGGATGTTTCCCAAGCTTCTGAAGAACCAGGAGAGGATACTTCAGGTGAGTTCTCTAACTTTTCCTATCTACACATGGGGTCAGGCAATGGGCTGCAAGAGGCTGTACACTCCTCTCTCGGCCTACTGGATCTGGGGGTTTCACAACAGCCTGTTTACATGTGTGCACATAGAGTGCCAGTCTGGAGCACTCCGTTCCATTATGCTCTCACATAGGAACCGCTCGATCCTTCTCACTAGGTTCCTAGACAGGCCTGCCTTACTCCCACCTCTGTGGTGGGACAACTTCCCATGACAAGCTAACACTAAGTAATATGGGGTTATGTAACCACACAGCAGTGCTGTACATGGCCTAGGATCATGCCCGGACCCAACATGTCCAGGACACAGAAGGAAGCCAAACCACTCCATCACTCCTCCAACCCTCTAGCTCCTGGCCTGGCCAACATATTCCCATGCCTGCTTGTCCACAGCCCATGGGTGTTGCAATGCTACCATGGGACATCTTTGTCCCTGCTGAAATGTGCTCACTGTCTAAGCAACATATGGCCTTGCTCAAGATCTTTGGTGCTAAGATGTCAGCTCAGAGATTAGGGCTAGGCTAGGCTTCATATGTGATGACTGCCCTTGTAACTTTTTTTCACAGCTGGGTCAGCTGCAAGTTTGGTGCGTCCCCCACCTCCCACTCCATCCATCCAATTGAGCAGGATCCAAAGGCGGAAACATGCCTGAGAGCAGCTCATGCAGGAGCAGATGGCCTACCTGCAGTCCCTCGCCCAGCGACTCAAGGACAAGCACCAGGAGTGGGATGCTGACCGGGAGGAGCACTTTATTGTTTGGTCTGCAGCGGGAGGGGGAAGGTGGGAAGGCGGGGCAGGGGAAAGGAGGGTTGGGGGATGAATGGCACACAGGCAATGCAGGGGCCCTTTGTGGAGAGCCATGGGGGAGAGCCTCAGAACTGGGATTGCATGAAACTGTCCTTCAAAGCCTCTCTGATGAGCACAGCTCCCTTGCCCCCTCCTGATGGGACTTGTGTCCGGCCACTCAAACTCTCTGGCCAGACATTTGGTCTCAGTCCGCTTTCTGGCAGAAAAGCTTCCCCCTTGCTTTCACACAGGTTGTGGAGCACACAGCAGGCCACCACCATGAAGGGGGTGTTGTGCTTGCTGAGGTCCGGACAGGTGAGAAGACTCCCAAACCTCCCTTTTAAGCAGCCAAATGCACATTCCACGACCATGCGGCACCTGCCTGGCCTGGTATTGAACTCTTCCTTTCTGGTTTCCAGGCTGTCCATGTCAGGTTTCATGAGCAATGGGAGCAAGGGGTACGCTGTATCATCCAGGATCACAATGAGCATGTCCACCACCCCACTCTGATGGCATGGTCAGGGAAAAAAGTGCCAGTGTGCATCTTTCAGAAGGAGGAAGTAGTTCCGGAAGATGTTGTGCACCTTTCCCAGCCATCTAACACTGATATTGGTGAAGCATCCTTTGTGATCCATGAGGGCCTGCAGCACTATGGAGAAGTACTTCTTCCTGTTTATAAAGTCCAAGGCAAAGTGGTCGGGGACCAGGACTGGGGTGTGAGTACAATCTATGGCTCTCACACAGTTGGGGAAGCCCATGGCAGTAAAGCTGTTGATGATGCTGTCCACGTTGCTCAGAGTGACAACCCTCTATAGGTTCACATGGTTGATGGCATTGGCTATCTGAATGAGGATGGTCCTGACTGTGGGTTTTCCCACGCCGAACTGGTTCCTGACTTCTAGAGGGTGATGGCCACGTGCTTTTTCATGGGGATGGTGGGTCTCAAGTGGGTGTACTGTCACCTGAGGGCAAGGGCAAGCCACTTGCAGAGCTCCAGGAAGGTGTTCTGCAGCCACTGCTGATTGTCCCATCCTTGCAAGATGACATAGTTCCACTAGTCCAAGCTCACCTCCCTCTGCCAGAAGCGGTGTATAATGGTATCCAGAGGACTGAGTGGCATGTGCAGCAGCAGGAGTGCCAGGTCCTGAGTGAACAGGGCCTACTGTCCACATTGGGGTTCATCCTTCTTGTCCTCATCCTCATCCTGCTGGAGCAACATGCAGGTAGTTTGGAAGTACTGTGAGCCTGGCACTGCTTTGCATTAGCTCTGGCACCATGGTGTGAATTCTGTGACATCCATGCAGGCAACCAGAGCACAAGAAGGCATGTGCCCACTGTTTTCCTTTTGTGTCCCACGAAGGGGGAGGCAGTGAAGGAATGGCTTGTGAGACATGGCCATAGAGAGAAGCCCCTGAAAGCACATGTTGTAGCTTGCCAGACCAAGCAGCCACAGGAAGTATCTGCCCTCCTGGCGCCCTCCCCAGCATGCTTTCAGGGCTCTAAGTCCGAGGCAGGCTCCGTTCAATGTGGACACACTATTTCGGACTAATTCAAACTAATTTTGATGCTTTCCAGTTGTGAGGACTTGTTAGTTTGAATTTGTTAAATCGGGAATTAAGTCAAATTTAGTAATTTTGAAATAGTTTCCTAATATAGACATGGCCTTAGTGCTTTATTAGCATTTAATTAGTACATTCACATGTAAGATGTTACAGAGAGTAACAAGTCACAAACTAGCTTATCAACAGTGCTCATGTCATAGAAGTAATTAATGTTCTGATCCTGCAAGCATTAAGCATGTGAAGCAATCCAATTAATTTAAATAGAATTAACCCCTGTGAGAGCTCTTAAACACATATGTAAATGTTTTCAGGATCTGGGCCTAAATCATCTACACAATTTACTGGACATTAAACAGTTTTGTTTTTTAAAAAAAGTCATTACACTGAGATAAAATTTCATTTTTTTTAAATAAACAATTCTGTGAAAAGTGTCCAGTATAGGCAATTAAAGAAAGACAAATATTTTGGGAAGCCACTGGAATACCATCCCTTCTTAAATTATTTCACATATATGGGTATGAGAAGTTGGGGTGGGGGAAAATACTCTTTTAACCAAACATACAAGCAAGATAAAGTTGCTTGATTTTGCTGAGAAGATGCCCTGGAGATTTGGAGCAAATGCAGGAGGGTTGGGGCATCAACTGTTTGGAGCTGTGTGTGTGTGTGTGTGTGTGTGTGTGTGTGTGTGTGTGTGTGTGTGCGCGCGCGCGCGCGCGCGCATCTGAAGCAAAAAGCAGTTAGAAAGCAAAGAGAGAGCCCAAGGATTAGTCAAGATCATGGCCCAGAGATAAAGCACAGAGCCATAGTTTTGGCTGGACACACAGGCTTGGAACTTGTGAGAAAATAAACAGCCTACTGTGTTCAAGAAAACAAAACTTTGTGTACATCCCTTGTAAATAAATAAAATTGCACCAATAAAATACCTGATTCATAGTAGCAATTTTTCTCCTAATAGAAACAACCTGTGGAGGCCCCAAATATTGTCTCAGGCAAAAGGGCAACAAAAAGTAGAGAGTCATCATGTTTTACTAGATCATCTGATCTCCCTCATAATTAAGCCAGAAGTGTTTCCTTCTACTATAAATCATTAACTCACCAGGTGGTCAGCCTTCCTGTAGGCAGCAATCTTCTTAAAAGCTTGCTTTGCCAAAAATATCAGGTTTTTGATCTAGAATTTCATGTGTGCAAGTCCCTCCCTCTTGATGAATGTGCAGTTTGGGCAGGGACTTATTTCTACCTGTAATAAAAAAGTACAGAGAAAACATAAATTTCTGAGAACCATAATTCAGTGCCATCTGAAGCAGTTTTCAGTTCTTAAGATCCTTCAACCATTTATCTCTTTAGCCCATAACACACCATGAGGACACATACTACACAAAAGCTATTACATAAATTTTCTGGCTTCCCCTCTGACTGACGTGCCAAAATATGTATTATTATTTGAATTACAGTGGCATCTACAAGTCAAATATGGACTGAGACTCCCTTGTTCACAGTGTAGGGCAAAAAAAAAAACCCAGGTAATTTATTAAATATCTCCCTCATGAAAGTTGGAAGCAAAAGTGTTCATTATCAAATGACGTCCATCTAGAAAAAGGGTTTTATAAGTTAACATATTCACTCACCCACAAACAAACAAAATGCCATAAATGGAAAGATATTCACCTCTGCTATAACTCCACTGAGTACATCAGATATCAGCATGACTCAATGTATAAAGATAAAGAGAAAACATATCCTTGAAAGCAAAGAGATTCCATTTTTGTTTTTTCTTATTTATATTAGAAAATAACAAGCTTAAGTTGTGATATTAGATTAATTTATAAAAACTTAACAATGGCCCCAAGAGTCTAGCCGTGTATCCTGTCTTTTGAAGTGGCCAGTGCCAGATACTTCAGAGGGAATGAACAGAACAGCTTTGAGTGATCCATCCTCTGTCTCCCAAACCTAGCTTCTAGCAGTGAAAAGTTCAGAGACATTCAAAAATAGAGGTTAGATCCTGGATCATCTTGGTTAATAGGCATTGATGAATCTATCCTCCATGAATATACATGATTCATTTTTTTAACCCAGTTAAACTTTTGGCCTTCGTGACATCCCATGGCAATGAGTTCCGCAGTTTGATGGTGTTTTTATGAAGGTGTATTTTGTTTGGTTTGTTTTAAAATTCCAAAGTGCAAGATGCATAAATATTATGGCAATGGCTAGCATTGTAAGAAAGCTAATCAATGATTTTCACAGTCACAGATTAGAGAATGAGGTTTATAATATACATGAAGCCACAAATACAGCAATTCCACACCACTACATTCCCACAAAATTGAGTCCCTCCACCAACTAACTAAAGAAAGCTAATGCAACAGAGAGACCAGACAAAAGAATGGAAGTACAGCCATATTTATTTTTTGGTAGAATAGGAGACTGGAGCTGCTCTGATAGAGACTGTAATAGAAGTTGATATTTTGAAGTTGGGGGGGGGGATAGATGATGACAGAAGGTAGAAATTCCCTTCCCCCAATATTGGCAGGTGGATGTTAAACCTGAACACAATGGTGATGCACCTGTTGCAAACTGAAAGCTTTTCTAGAGGTTTTGGCACTAATTCTCCTTTCACAGCTGGGGGATTATATGTAATCTGAGCTGTCAGCACTGAAGTTCTTACGGCAGCATTGAAAAAGATTTGGCTTTCCCTTCTTCTAGAGTTAACACTACAAAGTGGTCTTTTATGAGGTTTGTCTTTCATCTCACCCTGCTGCAGTATCCTTTCAAGAAGTGTCATCATGAAGCAAAAGAGCAAAAAAGTTACTGCAAATGCAGAGATGTTTTTGCTTAGAAAAATATCTGTGTTTACTGAATTTTGCACAAAAGTGTATGTGATGGCATCTTAATTAGTATTTTTTCCTATAACAAGCCTGACTTTTAGTTTTCATTTCTATATATCCCAGCATTGTATTAATTTACTTTAATTTGATTCATTAACATCACCTGAAATAGCTCATTATCAATATTTAATAATAGGAATTATTTCTATAACTGACAGCGTGCAGCATTCCATTCAATTCAATGAGGCTCTATCTACATTCATGTCTATCTATATACTATCAACTTCAGAAGTGGTGCCTTTAGTGAACAGTGTTCATTGAAAAAAATTATTAACACAAGAAAAATAGAATGCCAAGTTCACACTATGACCCTGGGATCCTTTGGTGCCACCAATCAGCTGGTTCAGGGGGTTGCATAGGGTTTTACAGGGACCCCTTGAGTCAGTGAAATGTATAATAGTCAGGGTCGGATTATGACATTTTGAGGCCCTAAGAGGCACTCCATACTGTTAAAATGAACTTCTTATTTTCACAAAAAGGACAATAACTATATAAACATGACAAGTTATGTTCTCACAGGAAAACAAGAGAGGATATATAATTTTTACATTGATGAATAAGGAAAAGTATCCTTTTCATATGAATAAATGAAAAAAATGATTAATTTTGTTAGGGAAATACAAAGTTTATCCAGACTATATATAAATATATGTACAAATGTTTATTCCAATTTAATTTTTGTCTACAAAACAATGAGCTATTAGGATTTATCTTTTGCCATACTAGAAAAAAATACAGTGAAGGTTCCCAAAACTGATGGATGGAACCCAATACAAATTTATCCTTCTTGAGATCCACTCAACCTAAGTCTGTAAGACAATCACCTGCGAACTCAATCATATGAAGCATGGAGAGCACATGAAGCAGAAAGTGGTGTGAGCACTAATCTACTCAGTTGTACTTATGTACAGTTCAAAAGAAGAAAGAACACATTAACACCCAAGAAAATGAATTAAGACAGGAGTGAAAGCACTGTATGACTGAGCGTGATGGACCATAAACAAAAGATGGCATCCTTCCAGCTATTAGCAGCCAATGCGGAAGCTTTACATGACGTCACTCTGAGGATGAGACCCATATGAATATGAGCTTGGCAGGATTGCTTCACAAAACCGTGGTCTCCATCCTCACATTTTTCTCAATTTTATCGGCAGTGAGAATATTTATTTATTTATTTATGTATTTATTTAAATAAGTTATGAAGGCATGGTCAGAATTTTACTAGTAGCAGCTGGCCAACAAAACACTGCTTTAGGAGACTGACAACAGACTTACTCATAAAAATACTAGTTTTACAAGAGCAATTATCTTTTTTCTCAGCCCTGGCCTCCTGCCTGTCAATAATGAGCCATTAGTGAAGGGTAAGAGTAGGGGAGGGTGTTTATATAGCCAGATGTGTATATTTTTGTCATAATTGAATGAAAATGTCTATATTCAGAGAGAATCTTGTTTCTCCCATATTTCCTTTATTTGTCAACCAATTTTGATAACATTTTAAATAGACTCTTTTTTTTAGGCCCCTCATATGTTGAAGTCCTAAATTGTATCTTAGTTATCTTATGCCTTAATCCAGCAGAAATCACAGTTAGCCAAAGGATAGCATGCAAAGCAAATTATCTGGTTCAGAACCAGTCAAGTCAAGAGAGGTTCAACCTGTACTTGATTTCACTGTAAACATATCTAAGTACAGCATGTTAATGAGAAGGGTAATCTGAGGTGAAACCGCTAAACTGGGGTATTCAGTTTCTTTGGAATCAGCAAATCTGTGGCTGGACATGCCAGGGACAAACTCAAGAGCTGTGTCTAGACTGGCAAGTTTTTCCGCAAGGAAAAACTTGCCAACTGTCTACACTGGCCGCTTGAATTTCCGCAAGAACACTGACGGTCTCATGTAAGAAATCAGTGCTTCTTGCGGAAATACTATGCTGCTCCCATTCGGGCAAAAGTCCTTTTGCGCAAAAGGGACAGCATAGACAGCTCAGATTTGTTTTGCGCAAAAAAGCCCGGATCGCAAAAATGGCGATCGGGGCTTTTTTGTGGAAAAGGGCATCTAGATTGGCAAGGACGCTTTTCCGCAAAAAGTGCTTTTGTGGAAAAGCGTCCGGGCCAATCTAGACGCTCTTTTCCACAAATGCTTTTAATGGAAAACTTTTCCGTTAAAAGCATTTGCGGAAAATCATGCCAGTCTAGACGTAGCCAAGGGGTGTAGTGTGCCTATCACTAACCAGTAAAGAGACAGCAAGCCCAAGAGGCCTAGAGAGGTGTGCTAGGATTGCCTGTACAGCTGGAATGCTGGCCTGCAGCAGGCATAGATCTCATAGTAAGGTCTGCTGATAAGGATGTGACTCGCAATACAGGAGGTCCAGAGGAAACATCAAATATGGCTTTCCTCACCTTTTATTGATAACCTCAAGGCACTTTGCAGACAGCATCACTCGTTACCCTAATTAGGTGATATACAGAAATTAGAGCATGGAACATAGAAATGGGATTTTTGGAGACCTGATTCCCTTTTCACTTACACAGGTGTAAATGAAAAATAACTTCTTTGAAGATAGTGGATATTTACATCATTATACAACTGGTATAAGTGACAGAAGAATCAGGTCTATGAATTGTTTCTGGGGCTTTGTGCCTTGGTGTGCCTGTGTTGAAAGGAAGATCCTATTTCCTTGCCTTAGCAGTCTTGATGAATATTATATGTAACCCTTCTGCCAGGCTGAGTTAATATCAGCAAGGGCCAGGTTCAGTATCTAGGGGTCTCCTCCCAACAAAGTAATACAACACCGGCTTGAGCCCCCACCCAGTGACCTGGGAAATCTTACATACACCTCTGGGTGCCTCAAAGAGGCAATTCTTCCCCTCTTGAAAGCACAGAGCCTCAGTATAGCAGCAAACCTTTAATAACGTGAGGTAACCAACATCAGCATTAACTTGGGAATACACCACAACTCGGATTCATAGACCAAACATGAGCAAAGACCCACCCCCCAGCCACGAATCACCCAAAGTCCCAAAAGTCCAACACCCCAAGAGTCTCTGCCCCGGGTCACTGCCGCCCCAGGGTTCAAAAGTCCACCCAGCAGGGTATTACCATCCCAACCTGGAGGAGGCGGGGATTTATACACCTTACGTGGTCCACCAATGGCTCCGCCTTTCTGTAGGGTTCTGCCACCACTGTCAACGCGGGTCACTCCGCCACACTGCACCTGTTGTCCAGTGAGCCGCTTCAGCTGTCCCATGAACTGTCTGGTTCCGCCAGCCGTGTTGGTCCACGCCCCTGGCCGCCAGCTGGTTGCTCCTGCAGCTGTTCCACTGGCTATCTGCTGTCGCTCCTACCAGCTGCAGGTCATCCCCGCCAGCCGTTCTGCTGGGCGCCTGCACCCGCAGGTCACCCCGCAAAGCGCTCTGCTGTCCACCTGCACCCACCGGTTGTCCCCGCAAATCGCTTGGCTGTCCGCCTGCGCTTGCTGGTTGTCCCTGCAAGCTGCTCTGCTAGTAGCTCAGCAGCATAGCGCCAGGCTCCCCACAGCAATAGTGATTTCAGCTCTTCCACAGCATAGCGCCAGGCTCTCCACAGCACACAGTGATTTCAGCTGTTCAGCAAGTTCAGCTCATAACAGAAAAGCCTCAGTGCTAGTGCTCTACTGGCCCACAGTAAAGTCAACTCAGCAGCTCACAACTAGACTCCTCATGGAATCCAAATTAGTTCTGATATTCCACAGTGGAGAGAGGAGGGGGTACAATCAGTGTTGTTTTGGCCCTCAGACAGGGCACCACCACCAAGTACAAAGACCTGTCCCCAATCTCTTTCCACTTGACTGGGTTTAGAACCCATGCCCCTTGTCTAGTGAGTGCTACTTAGTTTATGGCAAATCCCTCTGTCATAAACAGTTCCACCATTCCATTGTCCTTGATTCACATAATCAGGGTAACAACACTTGTATCCCCCCTGCCTCAATAACAGAGAGACTCGGGATCCCACAGTGGCCAAAGTGACCATTTGGGCTGCTGTGAGCACATACTAGATGGGGTGGCTGTGTCTATGCAAATTGGGTGTATCTATGCAAATGAGATCAGCCCCTGAAGTCTCTTTGCACCACTTGCCACAGTTCACCACCAGATGTCAGGGTAGAGCTTATCCTGACTCTGCTTACATATAGGCTATGTCTAGACTACATCCTTTTTTCGTAAAAGGGATGTAAATTAGACATATCGCAATTGCTAATGAAGTGGGGATTTAAATCTCCCCCACTTCATTAGCATAAAAATGGCTGCCGCTTTTTTTCTGCACGGAGCTTTGTTGGAAAAAAGCGCCAGTATAGACGCTGATCTTGCGGAAAATAAAGCCCTTTCCAAAAGATCCCTTAGCCCTTATTTCATAGATTTAAATCCCCGCTTCATTAGCAATTGTGATACGTCTAATTTACATCCCTTTTATGAAAAAGGGATGTAGTCTAGATGTAGCCATATAGTTATATACAATCATATAAAATGTTATAGATATTACAAGAAATTCAGTTACTGGAAAGTGCTGGATTGTCACATTCAAAGTCTCTTTCTCAGTACAGTTTTATTCCCCAAAACCATAAAATAATTACTCACTCCACCCTTGGCTAGAGCGCTCATGAGATTTTCCCTTGGCGTATCTCATTCCCACCTGCTTCAGGGCCTACTGCAGGGCTCTTCCTTGCTCTCTTAGCTGAGCAACACCTCCTAAGGCAGTGGTCTCCAACCTTTCGGGGCTGCCAGGCGACCGGGGGCGGGCCTGCGCCGGGGGTGGAGCCACCCATACGCCACGTGCCCGGTGCTAGCACCGGTGCCACCCATGCGCCGCACTCCCGGTGCCGGCGCTGGTCCTGTGCCACATGCCCAGGGGTGGGGCTGCCCATATGCCATGGGGCTGGTGCCGCTCCTGTGCCACGTGCCCAGGGGCGGGGATGCCTATACACCGCACGCCCAGGAGCTGGCAGCGCCCATGCGCCATGCGCCCGGGGGCGGGGCCAGCCCCGATCACTTGGCGGGCGCCCAGAAATGACCTGGGGGGCACCACATTGGGGACCACTGTCCTAAGGCTTTCTCCTGAGAGACCCTATTGTCCCAGCAAATTCCCACAGCCTCCCCTTCCAGGGAACAACTTGCTCCTGCTCCCTGTTCCTTACTGACACTGCATTTCTTTCTATGCAACACCTGTCCCCTTCTCATTTACAGCTTCTACATCTTATCAGCTGCAAAACTTGCCAAACCAATTTGCACCAGCCTCAGACCACTGTCAAATATGGTCAGAGGACAGCTGTCTGTGAGGTTGACATTGTCTATCTTTGGCCAAACTTGCATGTGAGATCCTCTTGTTGCCCCCAGGTATGAAACCTGGCTGCACATTCAACCTGTCCCATTCAAAATCAATTCAGATGAGCCCATGAGAAACATGGCAAATCAAAGCCAGGTATGTGCATGGTTGGGTTAATTATAAGAGACTGGTTTCTGACATTCGCTGCAGACCATTCCTCATGATACATTAATGTCGATGATGTTACTTAACACAGGAAGCCACAGTACTACTTTGGGTCAAACTGTCTCAGTTGCGATACACGTGATTGAGTGTAGTTATGTGTCAACCAATTTGACATAAGATGAATGGAGCCAAACCAGAGCAGTATTCTGCTGTAGAGTGACAGATGGCTAACCTGCATGGTTGGAGAATCTGAGCATTTCCTCCCCATGCTTAGAAGGTTATTTCACACCCTCACCTTAGCCACAATTTTCTTCAGGTGGTTAAGACACATGAGCAGTCTCTCTAGAGTTACTCTGAGATACACAGGATGGAATTCATGTTTCAAGTATTGAAAAAAATTGAGTTCTTTGTCTACTCTGCAGTGGAACACACTCAAAACTGTTTTGGTCACACTTGGTTGTACTTGCCATCTACTGCAGGACTCAGCCACCTTAATCAAGTCAGCATTTAGGACATCTTCAAGTTCTGGGAATGACCATGCTCGGATGCCTGAACATATGTAATCCACATATATGAAGTTCATGGGACAGGGAGAGCAGAAAGTCATTGTGTACAGATTGAAAAGTATCAGTGGCAGTACAGAGCCTTGGGGGAGAAGTTGGTTTATTTTTTCCACATACTAACTCCGTTTCCCATGTGCATTCAGAAACATCGGCTGCGGAGGAGAAGGACAATGATGTTTGCTGCCTATGCTGAGAGTGCTCTTGACAATTTGACTAAAAATCCCATGTGCCAGACCATGTCATGTGCTGCTGTTAGATCCAGAAATACAGCTCCTATTTTTCTGAAAAAACCCTTTCAATTAATGTTGTCAAAGCTAACATTAAATTGGAGATGCTCCAACGTCGCCGAAAGCCTGCTTGCTTGATACCAAATATTGACTTTACTTCAGGGGAGATATGCTAAAAAATGTGATGCTCCAGCACCTTGACTGGCACAGATAACAGCGATAGCAGTCAACGTATTGCAACATTACATGAATCTTTCTCTTGTTTCAAGAAAGCAGTGACTTTTGACATTCGCTGTGCCTTTGGAAGTCACTCTTCACTGCACCTGCCATTGGTGAGCTAGAATCACAAGGCGCTTCAAGAACTCTGGCAATAAGCTGTAATAGCCAACACCAATGCAACTTCTAATACTATTTAGTGGTTGCGAAAAGCTGTATTGCCAATGGACCTGATGCTATGATCATAGATTGGTCATCTGACATGCTTCTCATCTGGAGGCTAGCCCTTCCCAGCTTGCCCTGGTGGCCACTCTGGGCTAAACCAGGGAAACTCTTCTGCACCCCTCCCGGCCCCGGAGCCCTTAAAGGGGCATGGTCTGGCTATGGTGCCCGTGCCAGTTGCAAGCCTGCCAGCACCCAGCCAGCAGACCCTGCACCTGGCACAAGATGAGCCAGCCACCCGCTGCCACCCAGCCCTCCGTCTCTTCCCAGGACCAGGCTGGCAGCTCCCAGGAGCCTGCCCAGGGCTGCAAGAGGTGGGCGCCCACCTGGTCTAGTGCACAGATCGTGGACCTCATCGAGGTTTGGGGGGAGGCCTCCAATGTCCACAATCTCTGCACTAGCCACAGGAACACGGCCATCTACAGCCGCATGGCTGCCAGCCTGGCCACCAGAGGCCATATGCAGACCCGGGAGCAGGTCCACTGCAAAATAAAGGACCTGCGGCAGGCCTACTCCAGGGCCTCCCAGCCAGAGGCCAGCCCGGAAGCATGCCCTCACTTTGAGGCCCTGGTCCGCATCCTGAGGGCTCACACAGTCCATGACCCCTGTGTGGTGATCGACCCCGGGGCAGAGGGACCCGTCCCTGACACGGAGGAGGTGGAGGAAGACGCCAAGAGCCAGGAGCCTGCAGGGAGCCTTCCCAGGACCCCCGAGGCATCCCACAGAGCACATTGGCTGTGTCGTACAAGGTCGGGGAGGGCTCCACGTGTGAATGCCATCATGATCCCCTTATGGGTATGGTGGACGTGGGGGGAGAGGGAGCCCAGGGACTGTGCACCTGGGTCTTGCCCACCATGGAGCAGCATCTGGGTGTCATGCAGGGGCCTTGGCCCGTTCCCCACACTCCGACCTCGCCTTGCAGCGGGGGGCTGGGTTTCACTCACCATGTCCCCAGGGAGAACTGACCACTGCTCTTGTTTCACCACAGCCGCAGCACCTGGGACTGCAGGGCGCACCACCCCGCCTGTAACAGCCACCTGTACCTGGGCCAGCAGGCGCACCCGCAACCTGGAAGACTACCGCCGGCTGCACCTGCGGCTACTGGAGGACCAGGTCTGCATCCAGGATCACTGGGTCTGGGAGGATCTGTGGCTGCGGCAGCGGAGCTTGGAGGTGCTAGAGGAGCAGAGACGTGCCCTCAGAGGTCACCCCCAGACCCTGATGGACAGGTTCCTGCCTCCTCCTGCTGCAGCCCCTGCTGCCGCCCCAGCTCTCGCTCCTCCTCCCACCCCTGCTCCCCTTCCCACTTCCTCCGCACCCCCCGTCCCTCCTGCCCCGCTCTCCACACCCACTCCCCCCCGACGCCTCCGCACCCGCAGTGCTGCGGGATGGGAGAGCCAGCAGGACCCGCAAGCCTGAGCTTTACACTAGGAAGGGGGTTTTAGGGAGGGGAAAGGGAAAGGAGGGGAGGGTGGAAGAAGGCCCCAGTGGGGCATGCAGGGAGAGTTCAGTCCTCCTCCTCCACATGGAAGCTCTCCCGCAGGGCTTCCTGGATCCAGACAGCCCCCTGCTGGGCCTCCCAGAGAGCAGCGATGTGGGGCTGCATGTACTGACCAGCCATGCCGCAGCACCAGCTCAGCCTCAGCCATCCAGGCTGGCAGGAAAGCCTCCCCCTTCCGCTCACATAAATTGTGCAGCACACAACATGCTGCCACCACGAGAGGGATATTGTGCTCGGCGAGGTCGAGGCGGGTGAGGAGGCATCTAAATCAGGCTTTCAGGCGTCCGAAGGCCCCCTCGACCACAATGTGAGTCTGGCATTGAAGGCCTGCCGGGAGGGGTTGAGGTGCCCCGTGTACGGCTTCATCAGCCAGGGCTGTAAGGGGTAGGTCGCATCCCCCACCAGGCAGATGGGCATGTCCACATCCCCGACCCTGATGTGGCTGTCGGGGAAGAAGGTCCCGGCCTGCAGCCTCTGGCACACGGAGGAGTTCTGGAACACCCTGGTGTTGTGTGCCTTGTCACACCAGCCCACATTAATGTCCGTGAACTGGCCCCGGTGGTCACACACGACCTGCAGGAGGACAGAGAAGTACTCCTTGTGGTTGATGTACTGGGAGGCTTGGTATTCCGGGGCACGGTTGGGGATATGCATCCCGTCGATGGCCCCCCCACTGTTGGGGAAGCCAGGGGTGCCGAACTCCTGGATGACCACGTCCGGGTCAGCGAGGTGGACCACCCTGTGGAGCAGCACCTGGTTGATGGCCTTGACCACCTGCAGAGAGACACAGCAGACCACAAATCACTGGGGCGCCTGGGTGGCTCGGAGTGTTCATTCCCTGGCACTGCCCCGCACCCCACTCCCGGAAGCAACACTTGCGGGCGGCGTGTAGTACGGCCGGGACAGACCGAACCCTCCCGTGCAGGACACTATTGCCTCCTCCCCCGCCCATTTTCCCTGGGGCGGTCCATCCCCTCCTTGCAGTCCCTTTCCCCCCCGACCCAGCGGCCGGTGAATGCCATACCTGCATGAGCACTGCTCCGACAGTGGACTTTCCCCATGCCAAACTGGTTCTCGATGGATCAGTAGCTGTTCGGCCTGGAGAGCTTCCACAAGGCGATGGCCACATGCTTCTGGAGGGGGATGGCGGGTCTCATGCAAGTGTCCCGTCGCTGCAGAGCAGGGGCGAGCCACTCACAGTGCTCCAGGAAGGTGTCCTTCTTCATCTTGAAGTTCTGGGTCCAATGTTGGTCTCCCCAGTGCTCCAGGATGATGTGGAACTTTTTTTTATATCCAGATGCTCATTGAAATGATTTCCGATGAAGAACTCAGCCCTTCTAACAGGAACGTAGTTGGCAAAGTCCTTTTTAAGACCCATTAACTTGTTCCCGATCCAAAAAACTTCTCTTATTTCCCAAAATTGGTCTGATCTTCTAGTCCCACCACCTTGCTTTCCTCAGATCTAAATGCTCATCTGCTAATCACAACTTCATACTCTTAAGCTCTCACTTATTCAGGATATAAGGTCAGATGCACTGATCAGTAACAACAGTAAAACACCACCAATAGTTGCGTTTTTCCTTGCTTAATCTTCATATGAGGGTTTTTTCTTATACATTACCTGATTATTCCCCTGGATTTTTCTTTCGTGAAGATGAACTGTCTATTCTTATCCAGGGCTCAGGAAAGGGGCAAAATACACACCCCTTCCCAAAATCCAATCAGACTTTCACTCCAATTAAGCTTATTGACACCAGGTTTGATACATTCCTGCACAATGACAGCAACAAGCAGTATCTTAAAGCAAATATACCCTTTGAAATAGGTGCTCAGAGAAAAATAATTCTCAGGAAAGGCTTTAAAAGCTAAGACTGTGAAAAAGACTAAGAAGATTCTAGAGACCAGCACTACAGAGAAACCAAACTCCTTTATATCATTAATTTAATTTAAACCACAGAAAAGGAAGCAATGTTGCAACAACTTTAAAAAACAGAATGCATTTTGTGTTAAAATGTTTTGTAATACAACATAGAATTAATAATTTTGTAACGAGGTGGGCAAAGCCTTGCTGAATTAGAACCCCATTGAGATTAGTAGATGTGGACTCATCCTTTGAATAACATAACTGTAAGTATAAGACCCATCTAAGACAATTGTGTATGAACCCACCAGGGAGTTGGCAGTGGAGTTTTATGGGGAGAGGGGGAAAAGAGATCTCACAGAAACTGACTGAGGAAGAGAGGAAGCCAGAAGGAGCAATTAAAAGCATACGTCTGACCCTGGAAGACACTTAGGGAGAGTTTTTGGGGTCAGGAATACAGGCTGAAAATGAATATTCTTGGTATTGAGAGCAAAATAAGCTATTTCCTGCTATTTGATTTCTGCTGCAATAAGAAACACAGGACTTTGTACATTCTTTGTAAATAAATAAAACTGCATCAAAGAAAAATCTGACTACCACGGATTTCTATTCCCCACTAAAACTCCCATACAGCTGCAAATTTAGACTAGGTTTTTGGATCAAAAAGGGGCAACAACATGTATGTAATGCCTTTTATCCAAAATGCAGGAAACTCCTGGGAAGAAAGCAGCAGCTAATTAGTTTATACCGTCTGCTGCTTAATATTGTAGGAAAGGAAAACTACTCAATACGAACCAAGCTTTTTTTAGATTCAAAAATTATTTTTTAAAGATTTTGTTTTATATCTTTCTCCATATGCTTCTGTATCTCATGATATGACCCAAAGTTGAAATGCCAAAGAAGAATTTCATTTATTTGATTTCATTGGATGTTTAGCACCTAGGTACTTTTGAAACCCCCCAGTGGGCATTTATCTGCATCTTTAGACACTTAAATACCTTTACAAATCTAATGCTGGGTGTCCAAGTCACTTTTGAAAGTGCGATGAGCTCCTAAATCACCTGGGTGCTTTTGAAAAATTATACTTATTACCAGTTAGCAAGAGGCACTATAAAATAATGGATTAAGCACAGGACTCAAAGACAGAATTCTCTTAACTTCTGTGCCTGTTTTTCTTTTTATAAATAAAGATAATAATACTTTCCTATTAGAAGAACTAATTGGTTAATATTTCTAAACAGATAAAGTAATTCCTATTTCTGAGGATATTCCTCATTTCAGCCTCTTTTATAAACCTCTTGTACAAATACTTACTGGAGTTTACAAGAACAAGTACAGTGTGCTTGAGGACAACCACTATAATATAGAGGCCCGGTTTTCAGACATTCTGTGCACTGACAATGCTGCTTACATCAATGAGTGTTGCAAGTGCCCAGCATCTTTGAAAATCAGGCTGTGAATGCATCTGTAGTTAAAAAATGGACATCCATTGACTCTGATCCATGCAAGGAGTCAGGGAGGTATTCTTACCTTCTAAGAGTTGCCTATATGCTATTAGGTATGGATCGAGCTTGCATACGAAACAAACACAGCACATGTTTTTCCCCTTCTCCACATAAAGGAAATTCATTTGGCTGGAAGCACTGGAAATGGTCTTTGTACAGAATGTCAAACTGGCTTCCAGTATTGCTCCACTAAGACATAAATTTCAATCTTGTTTGTTCAGAAATGACTCCTGCTCCTCTTGCCAAGAAAACCCAACTTGGTGTGATGGTCAGACTCTATTTACTAGAATTTTTTTTGGCTTCTTTTAAACATTGTATTTTGTTTTCATTTATCAGAATGAACATTGGTTGCCTGTATAGTGAACCATATTGTGACCTCTGATTCACTCTTCCACCAATTCTCTTCTTACCTTTTAATTGTCTTGATTTAACCAGAGTTCTTCATGGTAATTAATACTGATATGAGCTTTTAAATTAGACAACCTAAAAGGACTAGATTTCAGGAGGGTTGAATGAATTAGAATTTACAAAACTAGTTAGATCCAGTATACTATGCACAGATCTGGAAACTATGAACTGCTGACTTCAAATCCTCTCTCTCTTGATATCCTCTGCTTGTACTTTCTTATCCGTAAAATCAGGAACACTATCCTTATTTACCTATCTCCCAGAATAGGTGGGACTGACTGAGTACTTTAAATGTGGTGTAAGAAATGATGAGCAAAAAGTGATTTTTATTTGTTTGTATTTGTAGAATTATCAGGAAAGGTGTTCTCTGTGCATTAATTTCTCTAGATTCAACAGCAAATATTAATCAATAAAGGTTTTTAAAAAGTTGTGATTGAAGGAATTTCTGAAAACAGGAAACAAAATACTGAACAGTATTGAGAGTATGTGCTTCAGCAATACACAAGACTGTATGATTTCTATAATACAACAAGCAAAACTGGAAACTGGAACTTTAGAACTTTTAAATATTTTTATCATAAATAGTAAAAATAGGAATTCCCTGGACACAGTTACCATTCTTCATGTTAAGAAGGTATCAAAGTTACAGGATGGATGCAGATCTTCCTGACTTCAGGCTTTGAGGGATTTCTCAGACCTTCAGGCAAAACAAACCAAGGAGACTGTGTTTGGATTCACACTGGTTAGATTAAGGTTCCAATCCAAACTCTGATTTGGGCTCAATGTTACTAAAGCCTTGCAAGAAGTTCTAAAGAGAATTTGGCCCACAAATGGTAAAATGTTTGCCACCACTTTTAACGGTATTTCTAATTATTGCAAGATAAATTTTGAACTGGTGCCCTAGAAGAAGACAGCAGAGAATTGTCAGCATCCTCATTCTCTGAAAATAATGGAATGACTTATGAATATTGTTCCGTGAAAGACACAGGTAAATCCCAGATGGAAGGAGGACAGACATGAAGCTTTCACATTACTCCAGAATGAATACCTCAAGTTTTGGAAAGAAAATAAACAAACAAACAAAAAAGCAACCATCCACACATTTCCTTCTCATAATGAAGGTGGAATTGTCCAGTTTAAAAAATGTATAAGGATTCCAAAAAGCAGAATGGGAGTTTTGCCACTGGGCCCATTAGAGTTTTCCATTTATAGTCAACTGTAGGACCAGGACCTAAAAATGATACTTGGTTACTCCACAACATACTGCTGTAAGAAAGTATTTTTTTTTTCAATATTTTTCAGAAATTTTTATTTAAAATGTATCATTAGGTTTTATTTTTAAAATAATATAAATGTAATCCTGGATATTGAAACATATTTAAAATATCAATGAATCATGTGTAATACAATTAACCTATGGTAAAGTCAACATTTACTTTGTAATTTGCACCTACATAAATAAAATTAATATGCTATTGTGAAAATGAATTAAGTAGCTATTGACCTCAACTAATGGTGGTGGCTATGGACCAAAATAAATTGGTAGATTTCTTGCTCTTCAACCCTACATTTTTCAGTGCATAGTTGAATTGCACTTTTATATGCTGCAGAAGTCAGCCTCTCTTTCAAAGGCCTGGCAGAGGCTGGGAGCCGAATTGGCTCCCAGCAGGCATTTTTCAAAATATTAGATCCATAAATCCCAGTATCACATCTATAGGGTTACTGATATAGTGTAAAATCCAAATTTTCCATTCATAAAAGAGATCAGTGCCAAATCTTGCCAAAACATTGACTTTCTCTGCATTGGACTGTTAATTGGTGCATGAATGTAGCTTTAAACTCAGAAAGATACATGGAATAAAATTATAAAATGTTTTAGGGTCACCCAAGGAAAATGATAGCAAACATGACTGGAAAGATACAAGCTGATTCAATGAGAAGTGATTATCTGAAGTTAAATCTCCCATAACATTAAAGTGGAAAGAGCTGTTGGCGGACTCAAGCTAAATGGTTTGTCATTATAAGGGATTATGTTGTATATTTCTACTGATGTGAACACCAGGTCTCCAGGAGCCTTTAAGTCTTTTAAGGCAGTGAATATAGAAACTTCATTTTTCTACACTTACATTTTAATTATACAAAGACTACTGTACAACTTTTGTTTAGTATTTATGGGAAGAAAATAATACCAGAGTAAGGCTAGACTGTGGCATTTTTTTTTCGGAAAAAGCAATGCAAAATGTGCTCTTCATTTTGCATAGCTTTTTCTGCCTTTTTTTTTTTTTTGGAAGAGGCTTTTTCACCATTTGTCCCCGTCTAGACCAAAGAGCACGAAAAAAAGCGGAAGAGCAAAAGCGTTCCTTGGAGGCGGCAGAGGTATCCCGCAAAAACCCCATAGTCTACGTAGCCTAAATGAGTGAGATTTAAATTGTCTCTTGTGATTTTGGCAAGTAACAGGGCCATACAAAATACTGTATGCAGACTACCGAATTATGTTACCTGATTAATACAGAATCACAGAATACTAGAACTGGAAGAGACCTCGAGAGGTCATCAAGTGCATTCCCCTGCCCTCACCGCAGGAACAAGCACCATCTGGATCATCCCTGACAGATGTCTGTCTAACTTGCCCTTAAATAGCTCCAGTGATGGAGATTCCACAACCTCCCTAGGGTGAGCAAATATTTCCTAAGCTTTTGCAAGTCAGATACACATTTGTAGAATAATTTCACTTTTAATTTGTTTTATTATGTCAGTACACCCTTATTGTGTGAAGTAATTTGGTTACATTATGTAGCGTGATACAAAAGGCAGTTAAAGATCCTTTCAGTTGTCCTTGATATGGCATCCCAATCTACGTCAATCACACACAGACCCACCATTACTTTACTTTTATTGAGATGAATTATGTACTTGATAAATGAGTTAATTAGACACTGTTGTTTTCATTAGAGAAACTGGTTTGCTTTTCATACTTTCTGCATTATTTCATAGAATCTTAGAAATAGAAGAAATCTTGAGAGGTCATCATGTCTAGTCCCCTGCACTCATGGCAGAACCAAGCACCATCTAGACCAGGGGTCAGAAACCTTTCAGAAGTGGTGTGCCAAGTTTTAACATACAGTCGTACACTGTAACAACAAGTGGCCACCAGGAGATAGAGGAGGAGACAGCATGGCGGGACCAGGGCCCCATGCAGCAGCTATTTGTCTAACCTGCTGTTTAAAAATCTTCAGTGATGGAAATTCCACAACCGCCCTGGCAATTTATTCCAGTGCTTAACCACCCTGACAGTTATTTTTCCTTATGTCCAACCTAAACCTCCCCTGTTGCAATTTAAGCCCATTGCTTCTTGTTCTATCATCAGAAGTTAAGAAGAATAATTTTTCTCCCTCCTCCTTATAACAGCCTTTTAGATGCTTGAAAACTGCTATCATGTCCCCTCTCAGTCTTCTCTTTTCCAAATTAAACAAATCCAGTTCTTTCAGTCTTCCCTTATAGCTCATGTTTTCTAGACCTTTAATCATTTTTGTTGCTCTTCTCTGGACTTTCTCCAATTTCTCCACATCTTTCCATATATCAGACCCCAATAGACTCAGCAACTGAGTTCCAATGGGACTTAGGGAAAGGTGCTCAATATTTCTGAGGCTGAGTTTCTCCATTTGTAAAATGGAAAATGGGAACAACACTTACCTTTTTCTGTTTTGGTCATAGTGCACCGTGAGATGCTTGGATGAAAAGAGGTAAAAAGTATTAGGGAAATGGATTATTCAAATGATCAATAATAAGCAATTTGCTCATGCTTGCTGATTTAAATCCACCCCCGTTGAAAAGGGACCAAAATAGTTATACACTTGCAGCTGTTTAGCCTCTGTGAAATTAATCTAGTGATTTCAGATCATTATCTGATGAACAAGTCTCCACGTCACGAAGTTATAACTACCATTGGCACTAACTGGTCTCTTTGTTAACTCTCTTCGCAGAGAGACCTCAGACTGAATGATATCTCCATAGGTGGTGACTTCAGGTCAGGGCTCAGGAATGTTTACAGGGCAGTGTGGCAACCATGTACTTCTGCTCTCATGATATATTTATTGGGTGAATAAAAAGGACCTCCACCTCCAGTGCTCTCAAACCAGCTTATTTCAAGAACATTTAATGCTACAAGATATTGTTAAGGCCAAGAACTCGGCAGGATTCAAAAAAAGATTTGAACATTATATG
Organism: Pelodiscus sinensis; assembly: GCF_052426305.1. NCBI lineage: Eukaryota > Metazoa > Chordata > Testudines > Trionychidae > Pelodiscus > Pelodiscus sinensis. Next base: position 23,460,768 of record NC_143064.1, on the reverse strand, counting down.
GATAATGAGAATATCCAGCGTTATATTAGTAAGGATTTTAAAAATGTGTAAAAACATATGAGTTTTGGAAGGGATACAAAACTAAGTTCCAGGGCGTAAATCACTCTCAATTTATCAGGAGCTAGGATGAAACATTTCTCATGAGCAGGTTCTTCGATAGTTACCTACTGCAGGATGTCTTGTATCTTTCTCTGGATAATTTACCCTCCAGAGAACATGACTCCGCTGACCCAGTTCAACTGATCAAAAGACACACAGCATTGAAGACAAAATGAAAAAAACCTGAACAATATTTACAATGCACTTTTTATAATCTCAGTGCCATGGGGAACATAGAATACATTTAAACAATCAAGGGAACATTTAATTAATGGACAAAGACTATGACATTTGGATAATTGATATTTGGATAACAAAGATGACACTGCATATAAACCATTATGTAGCAATATCTTTCTGCACATGCATGAGCTAGGGTGGTTCTTTGTTTTCTTTGCATTAAGTAAAGTGTCTATTGCTCATCATGTGAGAAGAGCAATAATTTTGTACTTGGACTTTCAGAAAGCCTTTGACAAGATGCCTCCCCAAAACTCTTAAGCAAACTAAGCAGTCATAGAATCAGAGGGAAGGTCTTCTCATGAATTGCTATCTGGTTAAAATACAAGAAATAAATTATAACTGCTCTTTTCTGTTCAGATGCTTTGAAGCATCTGGCATGGTCATTGTTGAAAGACAGAATATTAGACTAGGTGGACAAATGGTCTGACTCAATGTGGTCATTCTTATAATCTTCTATTATGTTCTTATTTCACTTATTTATTACACTCAGAAACAGTTAGCTTCTTGTTAAATTCTGCTGCTTGCTACCTGCATGGTAACATTCTTGTATTTCCCAGTTCATTCTTATTAATCTCAGGAAAAATAGGTATGCAATTTACCATTCAATGTCACATACACTCTTAGAATGTGGTGACTGATATTCTCAACAGTGTAAGCACTTACTAATTTGTATTTAAACATAGACTTAAGGTGGCTGGCAGTCTAGGTACCTGACTAAGCCAAGAAACAAATAGAAGTCGGCCCTACATTGACCTTGGAAAAAGGAGATAATGATTGTGTACTTAAAACAGAAGTAACAAGTTGATTTCACATATCATCAGTAAGTCATATCATAGTAGTTTAGGTCAAAAATATTGTTTTTTATTTGAATAGTTTGTTGCTGGTTTCTGCTTTAAGTCATACAGATTACTTACATCTGTCTGATATTAGTCCTATTCAAATAAGCAATTCTGTGTGTTTGTATTTTGATGAGAACACCAATTGTCTAATTCAAAATCAGACATTCACAAACAAGAACAGACACAATCATTTTGGATCTGGAAAACTGAAGTGGTGAATAATCTTCTCCTTGTGCATTCTTGTCAAACACTTACTTCACCTCTCACTTTATTCAATTCTCAAAGAACATCTGGCCTACAGCTTTTTGTTTCTACATGTTGGCTAATTTTTTTCGTTAGTCATAAAAAAAGCTAAAACCAATGATGATGTGACTGCTCCAGGTGCCTGATATTACATCACTGTATAGATTATCTTGCAAAACAATCAAACATTTATTTTGACTAGAGTGCCTCTTCCCCTTCTCCCCCAAACACACAACCCTCTCCAAAAGCCATACACCCAGGTCTTCTTTTTTCACCTCTGATTTTATCTTTTTTTTTTTTTTTTTTTTTTTTTGAAGTTGACATCAAGAGGGAGTGGAGAAGAGAACAACAATCAAATGATAAAGTATGTCCATTAAAAACAAAAGAGCAATTTAATTCTCCAGAAAATGCAATTGTCATCCTTTCTTCTGTTATCTTTATATATCAACATAGTAAGCGGAGTTAAGCGATACATAGCCTTCAATTCATATATACTACTCACATTAACATCATTGCAAATTCTGTATGGCAAGTGAAGTACAAATATTGCTCAATCACCATGAAACAGCAGCCTTTATTCTATTGAACCTATGTTGTAACAACATGATAAGTCTCATCAGGTAGAACAAAGACAAACTAGACATGGAGAAAGAATTACTGATAGCTTGTCAGTGCTCAGAGTAATTGATCCATCCAAGTCAGAGATGAGGGTCTCAATATTTTTAATAATTCTATTGGGAACAATGTTAATCTGTTCTGATCTAAGTTACTATATACATGGGAAAGTTCTACCGTTTATAGCAGTACACTGTAAACCTCCTTGCAGGAGGCATAAGGAATCTGTCGAAAAAGGTTTTCTTTCTCGACAGATCCCCCTCTAGACTACCGCTTTTTGCCGAAAAAGTGCTGAGTCGGCAAAATGCAGCGGCCATTTTTATGCAAATTAGGTGCAGGATATTTAAATCCCTGCCTCATTTGCAATGTCGACATGCCTAATCTGCTTCCCTCTGCCAACAGAGGGATGCAGTCTAGATATACCCTAGAGTCATGACAGACATTACTACATGTGAAGTTCAGCCCTGAGTTCCAATCAAGTCCTGATTAAAACAAATCCTTCCATCGTCTTTTTTCTTCTCTTTTGCAGCTTGCTACTGCCCTACCTTGTACTTGGATATGTGAACTATGCCAATCTTGCAAATGTTGTTAGGTTTGTACTACAGGTTGAACCTCCTTGGTCCGACACTCTTGGGACCTGACACAGTCCCAAACCAGGAAATTTGCCAGATCAGGGGAGATTAATGCCAGCCCTTCTGTTCCCGGCAGATGGCCAGTGCCTCTACCAGCTGTCGATCTCCAGGATTTCACTGCTCCAGTCATTGGGGTGCCACTGATCTGGCACCTGAGGCTCCATTCTTCCCTAGTCTGGCAATGCTATTGGCCCCAACCTGCTGGTTTTCCCTGTGAGTGCTCTAGCCTCAGAGCATTCATGGATTCGACAACGCCAGACCCGGGGTGTCTGGATTACAGAGGTTCTTCCTGTACAGAAACCTTTTGGAAGAGAAAATATCAGTTTAACAATTTTCTGAGCATTTTTTTAAAAATGAAAGGAATCCCAGATTTCCTTTAAAATTAAAAAAAAAACCAACAAAATCCAGTATTTCCAAAATATGATGGTGACATTATCCAGGATATAATCTGGACTGTTCAACAACTGTGTCCTCTCAATGCTACATCTTAGGGTGCTTTTTACACTGCTTTGCTGTGAGAGCAACCACTCCTGGTCTACTCACACACATGTAAATTACTCCTAGATATACTGTATGCCCTGGTCTACAGTAGAGAGTTATTTCAAAATAAGATCCCTTATTTCAAAATAATAAGCGGAGTGTCTACATTACCAAGCCCAGGGGAATAATGCTTATTTCAAAATTGTCATTTTGAAATAACATTAGTGTGGATGATCCGGTGCTTCTAATGAAAAATAATTGGCCTCCAGAAGCTTTCCACAGCTGCACTTGTGGCCTCTCTGGCCACACCTGCAATCTCAACTGCTCCCCTTCTCCTGCAGAGCTTAAAACTCCAGGCTACAGGAGATGGGCTTGTGGCACGAATACAACTTGGCAAGCCCCATGCCATACAGCAGGAGCCAATAGAGCCATGGCAGACCCCAACGTTCCCTCAGAGCTTCCCATGGCTGCCAGCACTCTTGCAGCACCCTCAGCTGCCCCTGGCCAGGGAAGAAAAAGTTACTCACCTTAGTTCGAACTAGGTAATCCTCATACCTCGAGGATTAAGCCTAGTTCGAATTTACTAGTTCGAATTAAAGGCTGTGTAGCCACTTAATTCGAACTAGTGGGAGGCTAGCCCTCCCCAGGTTTCCCTGGTGGCCACTCTGGCCAACACCAGGGAAACTCGTCTGCCCCCCTCCCGGCCCCGGACCCCTTCAAGGGGCACAGGCTGGCTATGGTGCCCGTGCCAGGTGCAAGCCTGCCAGCACCCAGCCAGCAGACCCTGCATCTGGCACGGATCGAGCCACCCACCCGATGCCCCCCAGCCCTCCCCCTCTTCCCGGGACCAGGCTAGCGGCTCCCGGGAGCTTGCTCGGGACCGCAAGAGGCGGGCACCCGCCTGGGCTAGTGCGGACATCGTGGACCTCATCCACGATCTCCGCACTAGGCACAGGAAAGTGGCCGGCTAGGACAGGAGAGCTGCCAGCCTGGCCACCGAGGAGCAGGTGTGCATGAAAATCAAGGGGGTCCACTGAGACCCCCGACCCTGAGCCCTGAGCTTACAATGGCCGTACTGGGTCAGACCAAAGGTCCATCTAGCCCAGTAGCCTGTCTGCCGACAGCGGCCAACCCTAGGGACCCTGGAGGGGATGGACCGAAGACAGTGACCAAGCCATTTGTCTCGTGCCATCCCTCTCCAGCCTTCCACAAACCTTGGGCAGGGACACCACTCCTACCCCCTGGCTAATACCACTCCATGGACCCAACCTCCATGACTTGATCTCACTTCCCTTTAAACTCTGTTCTAGTTGTAGCCTTCACAGCCTCCTGCAGCAAGGAGTTCCACAGGTTGACTCTTTGATTTGTGAAGAACAACTTTCTGTTACTAGTTTGAGGCCTGCTACCCATTCCTTTCCTTTGGTGTCCTCTAGTCCTTCTTTATGGGAACTAATGAAGAACTTTTCTGTATGCACCGTCTCCACCCAACTCCTGCTTTTAGAGACCGCTATTCTGTCCCCCCTCCGTCTCCTCTTTTCTAAACTGAAAAGTCCCAGTCTCTTTAGCCTCTCTTCATATGGGACCTGTTCCCAACCCCTGATCATTTTAGTTGCCCTCCCCTCTCCCAGCCTCTCTCTTCCCCTCTCCCACCTCCTTTTCCCAGTCTCCCCCAGTTTTGTTCAATAAAGACAGATTCCATTTTTGAACACAATTGTCCTTTATTTTGTACATCAAGAAAAGGGGTTAGGGAAGGGTAAGAGGAAGGAGGTGAGGGAGGAATGGGGTACGAGCCCCCGATGGGGAGGACTGGGCTGGCTCTGCGGGCTTCTGGGGGTGGAAGCTCTCCTGCAGCCCCCCAATTGCTCCCTCTCCCCAGATGGCAGCCTGCGGCAAGTGCAGCCGGGCTGATGGCCGAGTGCTGTGATGTGCCCAGTGTGGGTAGTCCGGGCACTCCAAGACAGGACTGCTTTGCAAGCAGGGCACCCCTGAGAACTGTCTGTCCGGGGTGGGGGTCGGGACCCTTTAAGCGCAGCCCTCGGCTAGCCTGAGACAGCATCTCCACGCTCTAAGTCCTCCTCTGATGCCCTGCCGGCACTGCTTCCGGCCATCCTTAAGCCCAGTTCAGGGTCCACTTAATGTGGACATGCTAGTTCGATTAGCAAAACGCTAATTCGAACTAGTTTTTAGTTCTAGATGTGTTAGTTCGAATTAGTTTAGTTCGAATTAACTAATTCGAACTAAGTTAGTTCAAATTAACGTTGTAGTGTAGACATACCCTGGGTGATTACACAGCAGTTGTCAGCCCGTGGAAATGGGTTTGGAGCCATGTGGTAGTAACTGTGGGTAACACAGCCTGTCCCACTGCCATGGAGGATGCTATGGAAGCGGAAAGAGCATAATGTTGCGCAAATGAGTGGTCAGATGACCAGGTAGCAGTGCTGCAAATGTCTTGCAGTGGAACGTTATGAAGGAACGTGGTCGTGGAAGCTACCGCCCTGGTGGAATGAGCTGTGATAGTTCCAGGTAAGTGCTTGCTATATAGGGTGTAACAAATTCGAATGCAGGATGTAATCCATTTAGAAATTCTTTGAGATGAGACTGCTTGCCCCTTAGATCTTTCAGCATAAGAGATAAAGAGTCTAGGTGAGGCTCGTCACAGCTTCGTGCGATCTACGTAGAACGCCAGAGCTCGTCAGATGTCAAGTGTATGCCATGCAGTCTGGATTGGGTCAGTGTGAGGCTTCGGAAAGAAGGCAGGTAAGTGTATGGGTTCATTCACGTGGAAGGGGGAGGATACTTTAGGGAGGAATTTAGGGTGGGGTCGGTGTATCACCCTGTCCTTTGTAAATACAGTGTATGGAGAGTCGGCCATCAAGGCCGCAAGCTCACTCACCCTCCTGCTAGAGGTAATGGCGACGAGAAAGGCTACTTTCACAGACAAATGAGACCAGGAGCAAGTAGCGATAGGTTTGAATGGTGGTTTCGTCAGGCTCTTTAGAATGTGGTTTAAGTCCCAAATGGGACTGGTGGATGGACAGGAGGAAAGGTATTCTGCAGTCCCTTAAAGAAGCATTCAGTCAGTGGGTCAGCGAGAAAAGAAGCGCCATCCCTGGAATGGTGAAAGGCCGCTATGGCGGCGGCATGGACCTTGATACTGCTAAGTGCTAGGCCGGACTGTTTTAGGGATAGTAAGTAGTCCAGTAAGGTATGTACAGGAGCGAGGTGTGGCGGGCTTGCGTGGGTTTGAGCACACCAGTGGGAGAATCGAGTCCATTTGTACAGGTAGGTTTTCCTGGTAGAACGTCTTCTATTTTTAATTAGAATGTCCTTCACTTGTTCCGAGCAGGCACTCTCGGAATTCTGGAGCCATGAAGGAGCCAGGCATAGAGATGGAGCTTGAGAACGTTTGGATGAAGAGTCCGACTGTGGTTCTGCGAGAGGAGGTCGTGGTGGAGAGGAAAGGGATACGGGTCCGTCACCGCCATCTTGAGGAGGTAAGGATACCATTTTTGTCTGGGCCACGCAGGTGCCACTAGAATGACTAGCGCCTTGTCCGTTCTGATCTTGTTGAGGACTTTATGTAAGAGCAGGAAGAGGGGAAAGGCATTCAGGAGGGAGGCATCCTATGTGATGAAAAAGGCGTCTCCGTGGGAACTTTTCCCCAGGGCTCCTCTGGAGCAGTAGAGGTGGCATTTTTGGTTGTTCTTTGTGGTGAAGAGGTCCACCTCTGGTTGGCCCCAATTAAGGAAGAGCGGAGTGAGGGTGCGTCTGTCGATTTCCCATTCATGCTGGTCCATAAGCGTATGGCTTAGAGCATCTGCTGTGATGTTGAGTATCCCGGGAAGGTAAACAGCCAAAGGGGTGACCCCGTGTGATAGGCACCAGTTCCAGAGCTTGATAGCTTCTGAACACAGGGAAAGGTATCAAGCACCACCCAGATGGTTGATGTAGTACATGCAGGTGGTATTGTCCGTCATGATGGTAATGGACTTGTGAGCTATGTACTGAGCGAAATATTGGCATGCATATCTGACCGCCTGTAACTCAAGGAGGTTGATATGGAAAGTTTGCTCCATATTGACCATTTGCCTTGGGCTGTGATGTGTCCCAAGTGGGCTCCCCATCCCATGAGTGAGGCATCTGTTATAAGTGTGAGAGTGGAAGGTGGGTGTTGGAAAGGAACGCCGTGCAGCATGTTTTGAGGAATTGTCCACCAGAGCAAGGAGTTGATGATGCGTGGTGGAATGGCGATGGACTTGGAAAGTTGGTCTCTGGAGGGCCTGTAAACCGTCGCAAGCCAGGACTGGAGAGGTCTCATGTGGAGTCTGGCCAGGCTGATGACATAGGTCGTGGAGGCCATGTGCCCGAGGATTTTGAGGCAGTGGCGGACCGTGACAGTCGGCACCGCTTATGCTGCTCGGATAAGGTTGCATATCGTTGCGAACCTGTGCTTGGGAAGAGTAGCCCTTGCTGTGACTGTGTCGATGAGGGCGCCTATGAATTCCAGCCTCTGCGTTGGGCATAGAGTGGATTTTGCGTAATTTACGTGAAACCCGAAGCTGAGTAGAAGGGCTATTGTGGTATCTGTCATGGCCTTCGTCTCATCGAAGGTCGCACCTTTTATGAGGCAATCATCCAAATACGGGAATATTATGATGCCTTGGCGTCGAAAAGAGGCCATTACGACCGTCAGGGTTTTGGAGAACACCCTGGGGGCCGTGGACAGGCCAAACGGGAGCACCCTGTATTGGCAGTGTTGGGTGCCTACTGTAAACCGTAAGACACATCTGTGAGCGGGATGAATTGTAATGCGGAAATAGGCATCTTGAAGGTCGAGAGCCGAAAGCAAATCGTGTTGATCAAGCGCGGGAATGATAGTTGATAGGGTGACCATCTTGAAACGGTGGTATGCGATGTATTTGTTGAGGCGCCTGAGGTCTAAGATGGGTCACCACCCTCCCGTCTTCTTCTGGGTTAGAAAGTAGGTTGAGTAGAAACCCCGGCCCCGGAATTGTGTTGGTACGTGTTCTACTGTGCCCAGTTGAAGAAGATGTGAAAACCCTTGTAGGAGGATGGTTTTGTGAGAGGAGTCCCTGAAAAGGGACAGGGTAGGAGGGTGGGTGGGGGGAAGGGAGGTAAAGGGGATAATGTAACCAGATTGAATCAGATTCAAGACCCATTTGTCCGAAGGGATGAAGGACCATTGGTGGAAAAAGGCCCGGAGGGGGTGGTGGAACTGAAGGGTATTAGTTGGAAGTTTCAGTGGATTGGCTTCCTGGCTCTCGACCTGACCTTCAAACCTGCTGCTTGCTCGATGGTGAATGGGGTGCGACGTGCTATTGTTGTCACTGTGGTCTAAGGTGCTGAGATCTTTGTTTGCGGAAATCGTACTTGGGTTGTTGCCTGAACGGCTCTCTCGGGCGTTGGTAAGGCTGGTACCAAGTTCTCTTGAATGGAGGAGTGTACATTCCGAGGGTCCTGAGAGTAGTACGAGAGTCCTTCATAGAATGCAACACCTCATCAGTCTTAGCTGCGAAAAGGTTGGTTTGATCGAAGGGTAAGTCCTCAACCTTTTGTTGTAGAACCCTAGGTACTCCAGATGCTTGTAACCAGGAAATGCTGTGGAGCACTATCGCCGAGGCTGTAATTCGAGCTGCGGTGTCTGCCACGTCCATAGCTGACTGCAAGGCTGTGTGGGAGATGGTGTGGCCCTCCTGCATGATATTGAGCAGGGTTGACCGTTTATGCTCCGGAAGGTGTTGGAGGAGATCCTGGAGCTTGGAATAATTAGCGTGGTCATAGTCTGCAAGCATGGCAGTATAGTTCGCAGCCCTGAGGAGTAATGTGGATGAAGAGTAAACCTTTCGGCCCATAATGTCCACTTGCTTGTGGTCCCTGTCCTGTGGGGTTGTTCTTAGATTAGGTTGTTTACCCTTGTGCCGTACCGAATCCACTACTAGGGGGCTCGGAGGTGGATGGGTAAAAAGGAAGTCCATATTTTTTGGAGCGATAAAGTATTTACGGTCTGCTCTCTTATTTGTGGGAGTGACGGATGCTGGGGTCTGCCAGATATTGTCATCCAGGTCCATAATAGCCTCATCCACGGGGATAGAAATTCTAGAGGCAGTTGGCGGCTGAAGAGTACGAAGAAGGCGATACTGTTTGACCTGTACCTCTTGGAGATCTCTTTCCTGAGCTATAGCAACTCTTTTAAACAATTCCTGAAATTTTTTCGCGTCATCTCCCGACGGTGGGGCTTCGGTGGTGACCGCTTCGTCTGGGGAGGAGGACAAATTGTGTAGAGGAGATCTGGTCTCGCCTTCAGAGAGAGAGTCGTGTGCGTCTGAGGGGGCTGGAGAATTTGGCTCAGTGGCAGATACGGTGGCAGGAGGCAAGGGAGGAGGTGGCCTGGAAATAGTAGAAGAGGGTCGGTGGTGACTCTTCTTTGGACGTGACTCTCAGGGTTGCCATTGAGTGGCATATGGCGGGGGTGGGTAAGCATACTGTTGCGCATACCATGGATGCGGAGGGGGAGAGTATGCATATTGAACTGTAGCTGGATGCCAGGATGGAGGTCTATGTGCTGGGCTACAGTGTTGCGATGAGAACCTGCTCCTTGGTTCGGTGCCAATGTCACTGACTGAGCGAGAAGCGGCCGAGGAGTGCTGAGATCTCACCAAGTGGATAGAGGAACCCAGGGACGGCAGTGCCGAGGAGTTGTGGCTCCGCACTGGGGATCGGTACCACTCACGCCTCTGAGACGGTGTGAGGTGATGCGGTTTCGGTGGTAGCGGCGCCGCCAGCGGGGGGGTTGACGGTGCCGAGGATGGTACCGTTTTGGAATGCTTCAGTACTGTGCGCTCTTTCGATAGCTCAGTTGGTGCCGAGGATGGCTCAGGCGCCGTAGCGGTCGGTGCCGCTGATTTTTGCCTTGGCTCTGAATGAGCTCTTTTGTGCGGTGCCTGTGTCTTAGGCTGCGACACGCTGGAGGTTCCCGGCCTATCCTCGGTGCTAACCTGTAACGCTGATGGTGCCGAGGATAGGGATGGAGTTGGAGAGAGACCAGTTTTTGAGGTTGTGGAAGAAGAGTGGGTAGGGGGTTAATTTTTCTCCATACCCTTACTTAGTTGAGGTGATCTAGACAGAGTAGGAGAGTCCTCTGAGGAGGGACTTCTCGTATAAGAGAGTCTTTAGTCTATTGGCTTGGTCTCGGCGTGCCCTCGCTGTTAGTTTGGAGCAGTGCAGGTACTTCTGAGTCTGGTGCGCCTCCCCAAGGTACTTAATACAGGTGGAGTGCCTGTCGGAAGCAGGCATGGCATCTTGATATGACTTGCAGCGTTCGAAGCCCTGCGAGCTGGGCATGAGGGGTTGGGGAAAAGCAGCAAGCCGCAATGAGAACATTTTTTTTTTAAATAACTAGACAGGGGAGGTGAATAGGGCTAAAGAACTTGGATGATGAGGTAACTAGGGAATAAAACGAGGTATTCAACTATTTTTAGAGAGAAGTAAGGAGAACAGAGGGCTCCGTCTGCTGCCGAGGACGGTAGAGAAGGAACTGAGGAGATGCGCGCGCAGGCGCCCTTCAATTCCAACAACACTAGAGGGTACCGTGGCGCTTGCGTGGCGTGGCAGAAACAGCTAGAAAAGTCTCCAGTCGCCGGTGCGAGGACGTACCAGCACTCAGAGTGGAGCACCCACGAGGGCCACTCGAAGGAGAAGCCGGAGAATTCTGGCCTGGACTGGTGCAGAGATCCTGGACCTCATCAAGGTCTGGGGGAAGGAGACCAACCTCCAGGATCTCTGTGCCAGAAAGCAGAATGCCAACGACTATGGCCAGACGGCCACCAGCCTGGCTGACAAAGGCCACAACCAGACCCTGGACCAGGTCCAGATGAAGATTAAAGAGCTCCGGCAGGCCTACCACAATGCCAGGGAACAGAGTGGATGCTCCAGGGCGGTACCACACACATGCCATTACTAGGACTGGCTTGATGCCATCCTGGGAGGGGGCCGGTCACTCCCCCATGGTCATCATGTCCAGCCAGGACACACCTGGTGTCAGCCTCCACAAGGGTGGAGTTGAGGAGGAGGAGGAACAGGAGACCAGCCAGGCAACCAGGCCCACCAGCCAGGACCTGCTCCTCACCCTGGAGCCAGTCGCTCCACTCCCAGATGTCTCCCAGGCCTCGGATGATTCCAGGGAAGGCACGTCAGGTGAGTTCTATAACTTTCCTTATCTACATGCAGGGGCAGGCATCGGGCTGCAAGGGGCTGCACATTCCTCACTCGGCCTGGGAGAGGGGGAGGTGTCACACAATAGTTTTCACACATTCAGCCTCATGATGCTCTCACACAGGAACCCTTCCGTCCTTTTCACAAGATTCTTGGAGAGGCCTGATTTATTCCGGCCTCCATGGTAGGACACCTTCCCACAACAAGCAACCACTAAGGAATGTAGGGTCATGAAACCACCCAGTCATGCCGCACATGACACATGGTCATGCCTGCACTCAGGCAGCATTCACTCCCAGTTAAGCATGGAGATGCAGAGGAGACTGATCCTGTGCATGGAAACCTGCCAGAGGGAGAAAGAGGAGGAGAATCCAGTAGCATTTTCTCCTGCAAACGGCATCTGCCACTCTCACACACCTCCGCCAACACCCCCTTTCTCCAGTGGGCAAGGATAGAAGTTCTCTCTCTGCAGGATGCCGCCAGTGTTGGACCTGGCATGTGCAGGACATAGAAGGAAGCCAAGTGACGCCCTTCTCCTTCCCACCCGCAGGCTCCTGGCCTGGCCAGCACCTTCCCATGCCTGCATGTGCCTAGGCTGTGGGCATAGCGATGCTCACCTGAGACATCTGTGCCCCTGCTGGAAAGTGCCTGCTTGTCTAGGCAACATATGGCCTTTCTCAAAGCACTTCACCATCATCTGAACCAAGACCTTCTGAGTTGGCTCAAAGATTAGGCACTCAGGCAATTCATACACAGTGTCTCCTGGGATGACTGCCCTTGTAACTTTTCTGGCCCAGCTATGAGCTTGGTGCATCCCACCCCTCCCACATCCTTTACCTGACTGCACAGGATCCACAAGAGGAAGAAAACCCAGGAGGACTTAATGAGGCAGTAGATGGCCTGCCTGCCTCGCCTTAAGGCTCAAAGAGTAGCTCCAGGAGCAGGCCACTGACCGGGAGCTGCAGAAGGATGCCTCAGACCAGCTGGAGTGCCAGCACAAGGCCATGTGCTCCTCCCTCACATTGGTGATAGAACTCATGGCCTCATGCATGGAGTGGGCCAACAGCCACCATGGCTTCCCCTCCTATCCACCTCCAGAGGCCACTGGGACCCCAGAACATGGGGCAGTGGGATCTCTTAGGAAGCCAAAGCTTCCCGAGCTACCTGAGGCAGGTGCCAGTCTCAGCCTCATCCCTGAGCCTTCCTCCTCCCCATCATTCCAGGTTCTTTCCTCAGTCCCTTCCCTTTTGTATATTCCCTCCAATAAACAATCTTGTTTTTTCAGCAAGCAAGGCTTTTTTATTTGCTCTGAAGGGGAGGGAGGGAAGGTGAGAAGGGAGGACAGCAGAAAGGAGAGTGGGGAAGGATAAGCACACACAGGAAATGCACAGGTCCCTTATGGAGAGGCACAGGGGAGAGTCTCCCAGCTGGCCTTATACAAAACTCTCCCTCGAGGCCTCTCTGATGAGCCCAGCCCCTTGCTGTGCTTGCCTAATGGCACTGGTGTCCGGCTACTCATATGCCCTGGCCAGCCATTCAGTCTCTGCCCCCCACCCTGGCAAGACAGTCTGACCCTTGCTCTCACACAGGTTGTAGAGCACATAGCAAGCCACCACTATGAAGGGGATGTTACACTCACTGAGGTCCAGACAGGTGAAGAGACTCCTGAATCTCCCCTTTAAATGGCTGAATGTACACTCCATGACCAATGCAGCACCTGCTCAGCCTGTCATTGAAGTGCTCCTTGGTGGGGTCCAGTCTGCCTGTGTAGGATTTCATGAGACAGGGGAGCAAAGGGTAGGCTGCGTCACCGAAGATGCACATGGGCATGTCCATCTCCCTGACTCTGATGGTAGGGTCAGGGAAAGAAGTGCCAGCATGCAGCTTTCGGAATTGGCAGGAGTTCTGGAAGATGCGGGGGCCATCGTGCACCTTCCCTGACCACCTGATGTTGATGTTGGTGAAGCATCTCTTGTGATCCACAAGGGCCTGCAGCACCACGGAGAAAGACCCCTTTCTGTTTATGTAACCAAAGGCATGGTGGTCAGGGGCCAGGATGGGGATGTGAGTGCCATCTATGACCTCCCCACAATTGAGGCAGCCCAGGGCGGCAAAGCCATCCACAATGCCGTCCATGTTTCCCAGAGAGACGATCCTCCATAGCACCACATGGTTGATAACCTTGGCTACCTGCAGGAGCACAACTGTGGAGTTCCCCACACCGAACTCGTTCCCAACAGAGTGGTAGCTGTCCAGTGTGGTGAACTTCCACAGGGTGATGATGACATGCTCCTTCAGTGGGATTGCGGGTCTCAGTCAGGTGTCCTGTCACCTAAAAGCATGGGTGAGTCACTCTCAGAGCTCCAGGAAGGTGGCCTTTTGCATGCAGAAGGTCTGGAGCCACTGCTGGTCATCCCATAGTTGCAAGACAAAGTTGTCTCACCAGCCCAAACTGGTCTCCTGCTGCCAGAAGTGGCATTCCACGGTGTCCAGGGGATTGAGGGGCATTTGCAGCAGCAGGAGCGCCAGGACCTGAGTGTTGAGGGCCTGCAGTCTGAGTTGCTTTTTGTCTTGCTGGAGCAGCATGTAGGCATTGTGGAAGTACTGCACCATGAGATGCAGCATGAGGCCTGTGAGCTTGACACTGCTTTGTAGCAACTCTGGCTCCATGTTGTGAGTGCTGTGGCATCCACAAGGGCAACCAGAGCACATCACAGCTGTTTTGTGTCTCACAAGGGGGGGAGGCAGTGTGGGAATGGCATGAGAGACGTGGCCATACAGAAGAGCACCTGAAAGCACACATCACAGCTTGCCTGCCCAAGCAGCTTCAGGAAGTATCCACCCTTCTGGTGCCCTCCCCAGACCGCTTCCCAAGGCAGGCTACAATCGTGTAGACACGCTATTTTCAAATAATTCTAATTTTGATGCTTCCCTGTAGTGGGAACACACTATTTTGATTGTTATTTTGGGAGTTGTTATTTCTAGTAATTTTGAAATAATTTCCTAGTGTAGACTACCCTATGAGTACTATGGGCAGCCACTCTTGAATTAGACTCCAGAGCAACACCAACAAATTCTTAGTCCCAGACTTCCCCCTCAGAAATATACTGCCCAGCCCACTCCTGAACAATACAAGCTAATATACAGTCCATCAGTTTATGAATAGAAAATTATATGCATCAATTCAGTTATTGCCAAAGGAATTTCCAAAACACTTCATTCCAATCACACTGGTTTAGATAAAACAAGATTATTAATTACTGTAAGATGTTAAGTGATTACAAGTAATGAAAAATAAAAGTCAGAATTGGTTACAAGAAAATAAATCACAAGTAATGCCTAATTTAACAAGCAAGAGTGAATTCAAAACAAACGTTTCTCTTATCACCTGTTATAATAGTCTTACTAGTTGTATTCCTTTCCATCAGGATCCCTCCCAGTCCAATGATGCTTCCTTTGTTCTTCAAACATTATCAATACCATGGGTAGAGATGAAGGGAAAGATTATTTGGGATCTTTGTTCTTCTTTCTTATATTTTTCCTATTCTTTGAGAATCATCTCCAGCTGAGTTTCAGGAGATAAAAAGTCCATGTGGGTGGGAATCCCTAGGTGCTTTTGATCAAAATGTAAATCTTTCCATATCCTGTATCCTGCCAGAGAATGGCCACTTAACCATGTGGTAGTCCATTTAATTTCACTGACACATAGCTGAGTATTAGCAAGCTAATTTGTGGATGCTTTTAGTAATATTATATCACACAATCTTATAACTTTACATGCAATATTGGCACAATATTTTAACAGGACAGTAATGATCAGCAAATAATGAGTTTTCAAATGATACCTCACAAGGCATACTTTGTACAAGATTTATCAGAGTCCTATAAAAGAGGTGAATATGGGGTACAGGCTGTCACAGTATCGGCTCAGCTATGGGTAAGCAACAATATTTCTAACTCTGTAAATCTGTGCTCTGTTGCTGAAGAACTTTACAGCTATCTAATATTTCAGGAATACAGGCTAGGACAAAGCAGTAGCATAACATATCAATTAATGTCTTACCTTTCCCTCCTACTAATTAAAGACTCAATCGGTCTCTCTGCTATTGATATTTGAAACTCCTCAGAAGGTGAAGATGAAAGTAGCAGAGCTCAAACTTTCAGTGGGTTTTTAAGCCTTTCCTTCCTTGACAAGTCTGAATTCTGTTGAGGTGAAAATACTTTAAAGGATTTCCCATCTCTGTTGCTTTTATTTTCTTTTTATTCACCTTTCTTAGTAAAATAGGTGTCACTACTACAAAGCAAATTCTTTTATAGTCTTCCTAAATCCTTTTCTCAAAAATTCAGACGGTCTAGAACTCTGGGCCCAGACAGCCACACAGCTAAGTCTTGCTCCAGGAAATAGTCGAATCATCTACAGTGTGAATTCTACATTTTCCACCAGCTTTCTGTTCATATTCAGATTAAACTCAAAATTGCCATTCTGATTTTCAGAATAGCAATAGACTTGCTCCATTGCATACACCTCATTTCACATCAATCTATTTATTTCTCCGCTTATGTTTATTGAATTTTGATCTCCCTTCCGTTTTGAAAATTCTATGAACTTGAAGCTCATGCCTACATTTGTGCTGCTCCCCTTCATTTGTCAGTCTCTATTTTCTGTCCTGCGAGCAGCCCCACATTCAAGTCTGACTTTAAAAACTATTCCTTTCAATTCAACCTTAGACTGAGATTATACTACAACTACTCTCTCCATTTTTCCTAATCTATTAGGGTATGTCTACACTACCACCCTAGTTCGAACTAGGGTGGTAATGTAGGCAACCAGAGTTGCAATATGAAGCCCGGGATTTGAATTTCCCGGGCTTCATTTGCATAAAGCCGGGCGCCGCCATTTTTAAATGTCCGCTAGTGCGGACTCCATGCCGCGCGGCTACACATGGCACGGACTAGGTAGTTCGGACTAGGCTTCCTATTCTGAACTACCGTTACTCCTCCTGAAACATAACATTTTCCAGCTCAGACCCATTTCTACTTTAAATTACTATGCAAAATGCTTATATGCCATACATCTATTATATGCCATTATATCTCACTGTAGTGTTCTGAGATGCAGACACTATGTGGAAGATATTGTGTGAAAAGAAATTAAAACTGAAATAAAGTCAAAAGAACCTAAACTGAGGCAAAATCTCAAACTATTTCAGGAAACATCTGACAGACCCATCAACATTTAATTCCCATACCTGTTCCTTTTGAAGCAAACGGTCATTGAACTTGAGTGGAAGCAGAATTGGGTCTCTTAGAAAGGAATAGTACAAACCAAGTTGATTTTTTTAAAGTTCTATGTATACTTTTTTCTTTTCAAGGGGAGGATTTAAATAGACCAATGGTTAAACATGGATGTGCTCTAACCACTGCTTTTCACACCAGTCATATTTTCTTCTATTACCTCATATGATTGTTGTATCCACTTATTGTCTCTTGTTTTACATTTTGCTTTTTAAGTCCTTTATGACATTGGGTGTGTCTAGACTACAGGGTTTTTTCGACAAAACTATACCTGCATCTACACTCCTGCCAAGTTCTGTCGACATAACGTCGACAGAACTCGGCAGTTTTGTCGACAGCCGTAAACCTCATTCTGTGAGGAATAATTCCTTTTGTCGACAGAGTTCTGTCGACAGAAGGCATTATTGCATCTACACTGTCCTTTGCATCTCATGTTGATAAAGCGGCTTGCTTTGTTGACAGAATTGGATGTAGTCTAGATGCTCTTTGTCGACAAGCTTTGATGGTATTTCCACTATGTTTATACACTGTCTGGCTCTGGTCCATGCACTGATGCTTCTAGGCTCTAAGGGTGCATCTACATTGCACCTGTAGCTTAAAATAAACTATGCAATTTGAGCTATGCAAATTGCATAGCTTATTTTGAGTCAATTATGAAATAACCCAGTATTCTAAAACATCCCTTACTCCTCATGGACTGAGGAATAGCGAGCCCATTGTATTTCGAAATAATGGACTTGCTGTTAAGACGCGGGACAGCTATTTCGGGATATAAGTGTAGACGCAGCCTACCACAATAGTACTAGTAGCAGTAATAGCAATAACAACACTTTCCTGAACTCAGCTAGTGCTGGAAACCCAAACACAACAGGTCTATGCTAGTGCTTGAGAACCAGAACGAGAAACTGAGTATACAAAGACCAAGAAGTCAAAACGTATTTTCCTAGCACCAAGTTAATTGTGGCAGTGTGCTCTTTCCCAGCATTCATCTCTAACAGTACATGAATAGTAGTCACATTGACAGGATTTTTAGTTTTGGGTCCTTTGGAGCCATTACTAACAATGGACAATAACTTATTCAGAGGTTTAACCATTTTTGGGGTAAAAAATGGTTTTGTTTAGCAGCATAATGACTTCTTCAGAATAATTATGCTCTGAGTAAATAAAATAACTCCTGAATTAGCAGTCATGGTAAAATCAGTATTTTATTTGGTTGTTGAATAAATAATTTTAATACCAAAATAGATATTTAGCTAGGAAAATAATTATGTCACTTCAATGCCTGCATTTTATTTTCAATGCAAATGTCATATAAAACTTAGTTTACCTTTACATGTGAGAGATCAGAGTGCCTCAGTTACTCTCTCACATGCTCTCTGGTGTTATACAAGAAGAGTAATATAATAGGGGTTATATAATCTTCTATGAAAATTTTCTTCAAACTTAGTAACTACAACATGGCATATTGACTTCTGCCAATTTTTTTGGTGCAGGTCCTGATACCTAGTATCATCTTTCTCCAATATTTACCTACCAGCTGAGTGTGGGAAGTGACATATTTCTTCCAAAACACTAATTAATTTCCCTTATTGCTTTTTCTTTTGGATCATTTATCCATGCTCAGGGCCAAAACCTGACAGCAGCTGTACACCTGCAACTTCCATTGACTGCAATTGGAGTTGCAGGTGTTCAGAAATTCTCCAAATTTGGCCCCTAATGTTCCATCAGCCCTTATTATGGTATTAACCACACAAGGCTTCAGAGGCTTTCAATAACACATTCCAACTGTTCATATTTAATTTAAGTATTTTCCCCTCTGAATCTCAGAAAGAAAAAGTTTAAAGCCAACTCCTAATGCAATGTATTTCAATTACTTCAAAAGGTATATTTCCCTCCAGTATTTACTTTACGTCTCAAATACTGGCAGGTTTGGAAACAGGCCATATATCCCAAAGATTGGATTTCGGACCTGAGAACTGTATGTATACTTACAACACATAAGTAGCAAAGGCTTTTATGCTATAACAGATTTTCTTTCCTCTCTCTCATATTCCTTCAGAAATGCTGGTACTGTCAATGCAACTATATTTTCTAGTGCAGTCAGTGAGTCCTAGATGTATAACAAATGTACTGTATTCAGGATGGTCAAGTTCTCTTTTAACCATTACCCCTCAGTAAATGCAGACAATGTAGATAGTTTACAACCACTAGAGGTCAGACCTGGATATCTATTATTAAGAATTAACCTACCATTTAAGAATAACCACACTGAAGATATGCCAACTAAATCTTCCTCCTATGCATATAAAACTATTTGTCACCTTTAATTTTAAACTTAGAGGCTTTTGCTGGGTGGTGCCATTACCTTAGTGCTACTTGTGTGTTGTGAGGGCAAAGGGAAATGATTGTTCTATCACTGGTTAACTACATATTATCACTGATTTTTGTTTTGACCATCTAAACCATAGGGGTTTGCGCACTTATAAATTATGCCTAAGGATACACATATTTTGCACACACATATTTTACCATCAAGAGCCACTTTGCAACATATACATAACACAGACAGAGCTACAATACTAAAAGACCTCATTAAATAATGAAATTAATGCCCAATAATCAGCCATCCCAATACCCTGCAGCTACCCATTTTGAACATTTTTTTAAAAAGCCATGCCATGAATGTAAATAAATCTGGTCTTTCCTTAGCTCAGGTGTTTCTGAAAATCATAACTGCTTCAGAGCAAATAATGGGAGAATGTTTTAGATTGTCAGGGCCCGAACCATTTGAGGTGTTATAGCATCTTAATTTTAATGAAAAAACCTAACTCTGAATATTATTGGGATTTGACAAGAGCATTATTGATTTGTAGTGACACTGGAGTCATGTGTGACAATGCCTGGTTAGTAAAAATCAGCTAAGACAATCCTCATGGAACAAAAATAGAACTGTGTGTCTTTAAAATGGATTAAAATGCAGCATCACTTAACATTTTAATCAGTGGACTTCCATCTCACTGTTAGTCAACTTGACTCTTGGGCTGAAAGGCAATGGGTACCAGTTTCCAAGCTCAGGCCTGGGTTGTGTGTCAATTAACTTATTACTATCACAGATGCAAAGATTCAGAGAACCATTAACAGAGAAGCAGCTAGCAAAGCTTTTAGGTCCAATTCCAAAAATATAATGCCAAGGTCTTGGATTTAATTGAAGAGGATAAAAGTGACAGAAAAGGGAATGGCACTGACCATCAGCCAAGCAGTATTAGTTTCTAAATCTGTTCTGCTTTTGGCTTGGAATGCGAGGAATTCACCTAGAGAGGCTGCAATTCTCTTAAGAGAAGCAGAGCTGCAGAGGCAGGCATAATAATCAAGTGAGATAGTGCCAGATGGGTCCCAGAATCAGATATGAGAAAAGAAAGAATGAGAAATGATTGTTCCTTTTCTTTTTCTAAAAGTTTGAAAAAGTAATATTTGATGAACAAATGGATAAGATGACAAATGCACTCTGTGCCAAAGAGTGCAAAAATTTCCAATTCAAATATCAGTACTTCTGCCCCTTCTTTCCCCAAACATAAGTGAGAGTGTTTGAGACCTGAATTTGTAGATAGTTTGGGAAGTAATTACCTTTGATTCATCTCTGCCTGCTAATAGATATACAGCCAGTACTATATAGCATAAAGCCCATTTTAACATAAGAGTGTAACATAGGGAGTTAAAGTAAATCTCTCTCTATATAAAAAAACTTTAACTACAGGATGATAGAGGGATGTCATCACATTGCTCTTCATTCCACCTGACTCCTCCCTCCCCTTTCCCCACAGCTCAGCTTTCGCACTGAGGCCTCCCTCCTCCTTCGGTCGCTGGGGGGAGAGCATGGGGCCTGGCAAGGCCCAGAAGTGGCTTCCAGTGGTTCTCCCTTCTCCCCCTGGTGGCCTGGAAAGGCCTGGGAGCAATGCCCTCCTGGCCCCCCCCCCGGTGGCCAGGGGGAGAATCAGACACGATCTCACCCCACCCCCACCCCTCCCTTTTGCGCAAAAGGGCCAGTGTAGACAGCCCAGATTTGTTTTTCGCAAAAAAGCCCCGATCGCGAAAATGGCGATCGGGGCTTTTGTGCGAAAAAGCGCATCTAGATTGGCATGGACGCTTTTCCGCAAAAAGTGCTTTTGCAGAAAATCGTCCGTGCCAATCTAGACGCTCTGTTCCGAAAATGCTTTTAACGGAAAACTTTTCCGTTAAAAGCATTTCCGGAAAATCATGCCAGTCTAGACGTAGTCCAAGAGGATTCCACCAATTAGTACTCATTGTTTTGTGGGTTCTCTGATGTAGTCATCTACTTAAAAATTGCATTCATTTTCACTCATTGCATTAATTATGTTACTCATTCATGTAACATAGCTGTTCAAGATGAAGCACATTGGTGTGGCTGTATGCAGATGTTTGAATTGCTACTATTTTATGCTTTCTAGCGATAACAGAAGAATGCATTTAAGATATATCTTTTTCCAGGAACACTTATATTTGCATACACACATGATCAAAATAAATAGAACAGACCCATACATGCAAGCATGCCAACAAGCATAAGGACTTAGTTACACATGAGAATTATACTAAAGTATATGCTAATTACCTTAACCATTACAAAGATAGCTTCCTACTTAGAACCCCTGATTAGCCATTCATTGACTCAAATAGCTATTCCCTCCCTCCCTCACTCTTACCCCACCTTCTGTACTAAATCTGATTTGTCAGTTTAATAATGTGTTTACTTTTTACATTGTATTCCTTTGGTATATATGGTCATGCCTATTCTCTTACAGAATATGATCTGAGGAAGTGGGTCTGGCCCATGAAAGCTCATCACCTATTAAACCATCTTGTTAGTCTTTAAAGTGCTACATAGTTTTTCCTTTTGTTTTAGCAAGATCAGACTAACACGACTACCTCTCTATTACTATACTGAAGTAAGGTACAGTTGTCAATTTAAAGTGTAATAGCTATTCTGGAATAATTTTATACATCAACATTGATATACTGGAATAAGAATGTTCACACATGGAGTTATTCCAAATACCTATTCCTGAATAACTATGTACAGATAAGCCCCAAGAGTGCCAGTAGGAAGCTTCAACTCTGAACCCCATAACTTCTGAAAAGTTATGTCAAATCTTTACCATTATTTTGATATACATTATGGGCAATATCCTTGGAGTACATGGGAATCATGGGTGCCCAATAACTTGCAGAATCAAGCCATATATGATTATATATTATCATTATCTCTATATTAAAATATATTGTTTGCATGTAGTAGGTCGAATAACCCACAGAATCTCTGGCATCATACAGTAGGGTTTTTTTTTAAGACAGTGCTCCTTCAAATCCAATTTTTCATGTCTTGGTAGCAGTCAACCCTTTAGAACCATTTTCAGACATAAGTTAATGTTTTCTTAACCTGAAGGTGCCCTCCTGTAAGCACATTCATCGTGCAGCTGCACTTAGTCAAAGCCTCTTGGGAAGGAGCAGTGACTACTACTCAGTTTCACTAGTGGAACTAATGTTAGTACAGTGCCCCCTGGTGAATTGATGGGAAAATCCCACCTCACCTGTCCCTCTGTCACTGACCTTGACAAATAGCAGAATAAGACAACATAATAAAGTTTCTGTTATAATTAATCAGATAGCACTGCGGCTATGAATAGAGCTCGCTCTTCCAAATCTATATTAATTCTCCCATGCTTACCGTTATACTAAAGTACCATTTTTGCCAAGTTTCTTTCAGATTAACATTTTCTCTCCCTCCCCCAATAGAATTAATTTTCATTGTGAATTTATTTATCTTTGCCTACTTCCACAGGATCACAGTAGTTAAAGATGAAAGCAGCCTAATAGATTGAATCAATCCCTATGGAGTCTGCTTCAGCTTGATTTCTTCCCATACGTCAGATCAGATACTAATTGATAATACATTTAATTCCAGCCAAAACTTTACTCCAGGTAGCCATTCACATAATGGTCCCTCTATTCGTATCTATCTCAAGCATGTCTACTCCTATCTAGAAAACTGATTTTTGGAATCCTGATAATACAGAGTCCATCCTATAGACCAAATTTATGGAATAGTGAGTAAAGGTTCAAGGATTCTGTAATTAAGTATTTAAGATGAATAGTTTAGAGTTTCTCAGTTTGTTTTATAAGTTAATGACATTCAGGTACATAATAAGAAATCCTGAAATAGTTTCCCTAAACAAAACTTCTTAAGTGTATTCTTCAATTATTTTTATTAAAAGGTATGTTTTAATTGTATCTGCATTTTTTCTGCAATGCAATTCTATAGTGACATCTCGAGTCTCACACAAATAGTTAATAAGAAATGAATGACCTAAGCAACCTAATTGTATAAACATATAAAATTCAATTTTCCAAATGACAGGCAAGAAATCCACTTTAGTGGAAAGTTACAAGTAAATGTCTCTAGGGCTGTGTCTAGACTACATGCATCTGTCGTCAGAGGCATGTAGATTAGACACATAGGCAATGGCAAATGAAGCCACAATTTAAATGATCGCGGCTTCATTTAAATTTACATGGCTGCCGCGCTGAGCCGACAAACAGCTGATCAGCTGTTTGTCCACTGAGTGCGCTAGTCTGGACGCTCCCCTGTCGACATCAAAGCCCTTTGTCAGTAGCCCCAGTAAACCTCGTGGGATGAGGTGTACCGGGGCTGCCGACGAAGGGCTTTGATGTCGACAGGGGAGCATCCAGACTAGCGCGCTCAGCGGACAAACAGCTGATCAGCTGTTTGTCGGCTCAGCGCGGCAGCCATGTAAATTTAAATGAAGCCGCGATCATTTAAATTGCAGCTTCATTTGCCTTTGCCAAAACAACAAATCTACATGGCTCCGTCAACGGAGCCATGTAGTTTAGACGTACCCTAGCATATAAAATCCTATTCACTGTTATTGATTGCACCAATCATAGACTGGTTCAGCCTGCCTGCTGTTACAGACACTGGGAAAAATTATGAGAACTTCAGGCGGTGGAGTATTTACTTGCTACCAGTGACTGGCACGTTTGGTTTGGCCCCCAAGCTGCAAGTAGGCATTGTAATTGAGTTGTGTGGACTTTAGCACAAAGAAGAATCTCAGTATTTGGTGCAAACAGAAGTAAAAATTATTAGTATATCCCAAACAAACCAGTGGAAATTGAGAAAGGTAAATGTTCAGCTTGGAACATTTTATTTAATGTTTAGATGCTTTCTCAATTGGCTGTGCAATGATTTTGTAAAGTCAATAAAATAAAAATAGTCCACCATCCTCAAATGTAGCTAGAAAGCATATGTGGAATAAATGTCATCAGTTCTTCAGAGACTGGAGGAATAGATAGGACATACTTCCAGTGGTAACCCATTCCACATTCCTGGGAATGACACTGAACATAAGAACATAAGAACGTAAGAATGGCCTTACTGAGTCAGACCAAAGGTCTGTCCAGCCCAGTACCCTGTCTGCCAACAGTAGCCAATGCAAGGTGTCCCAGAGGGAGTGAATCGATCAGGTAATGATCAAGCAATCTCTCTCGTGCCATCTATCTCCACCCTCTGACAAACAGAGGCTAGGGACACCATTCCTTACCCATACTGGCTAATAGCCATTTATAGATTTAACCTCCATGAATTTATCTAGTTCTCTTTTAAACCCTGTTATAGTCCTAGCCTTCACAACCTCCTCAGGCAAGGAGTTCCACAGACTGACTATGTGCTGTGTGAAGAAGAACTTCCTTTTATTTGTTTTAAACCTGCTGCCCATTAGTTTCATTTGGTGGCCTCTAGTTCTTATATTATGGGAACAAGAAAATAACTTTTCCTTATTCACCTTCTCCATATCTCTCATGATTTTATATACCTCTATTATATCCCCCCTTAGGGTATGTCTACACTACATGGCTCCATTGATGGAGCCATGTAGATTTGTTTACTGTGCATAGGAAAATGAAGCAGCGATTTAAATAATCGCCGCTTCATCTAAATGTAAATGGCTGCCGCACTGTGCTGATCAGCTGTTTGTCGGCTCAGCGCGCTAGTCTAGACGCTCCGCGGTCAACATCAAAGGTATTTGTCGACCTCCCTGGCAAACCTCATCCCACGAGGCATACCGGGGAGGTTGACAAATGCCTTTGATGTTGACTGCAGAGCGTCCAGACTAGCGCGCTGAGCCGACAAACAGCTGATCGGCACAGTGTGGCAGCCATTTAAATTTAAATAAAGCGGCGATTATTTAAATCGCCACTTCATTTTCCTATTCTGGGTAGCCTAATCTACATGCCTCTGTTGCCAGAGGCATGTAGTCTAGACATACCCTTAGGCTGTGTCTAAACGACATGGCTCCATCGATGGAGCCATGTAGATTAGGATGATCGGCAAAGGGAAATGAAGCCACGATTTCAATAATCGCGGCTTCATTTAAAGTTACATGGCTGCCACGCTGAGCTGACAAACAGCTGACCAGCTGTTTGTCGGCTCAGCGCGATAGTCTGGACACTCCCGCACCAACCTGAAAGCCCTTTATCAACCTCCGCGTTATGCCTCGTAGGATGAGGTTTACCGGGGAGGTTGATAAAAGGCTTTCATGTTGGCAGGGGAGCGTCCAGACTAGCGCGCTGAACCGACAAACAGCTGATCAGCTGTTTGTCGGCTCATCGTGGCAGCCTTGTAAATTTAAATGAAGCCATGATTATTTAAATCGCGGCTCCATTTCCCTTTGCCAAACAAACAAATCTACATGGCTCCGTCGATGGAACCATGTAGTTTAGACACAGCCTAAGGGTATGTCTAGACTACATGCCTCTGGCAACAGAGGCATGTAGATTAGGCTACCCTTAGTGTCCTCTTTTCCAAGCTGAAAAGTTCCAGTCTCTTTAATCTCTCCTCATATGGCACCTGTTCCAAACCCCTAATCATTTTAGTTGCCCTTCCCTGAACCTTTTCTAATGCCAGTATATCTTTTTTGAGATGAGGAGACCACATCTGTACTCAGTATTCAATATGTGGGCGTACCATGGATTTATATAAGGGCAATAAGATATTCTCCGTCTTATTCTCTATCCCTTTTTTAATGATTTCTAACATCCTGTTTGCTTTTTTGACTGCCGCTGCACGCTGCGTGGATGTCTTCAGAGAACTATCCACGATGACTCCAAGATCTCTTTCCTGATTAGTTGTAGCTAAATTAGCCCCCGTAATATTATATGTATAGTTGGGGTTATTTTTTGCAATATGCATTACTTTACATTTATCCACATTAAATTTCATTTGCCATTTTGTTGCCCAGTCACTTAGTTTGGTGAGATCTTTTTGAAGTTCTTCACAGTCTGCTTTGGTCTTAACTACCTTGAGCAGTTTAGTATCGTCTGCAAACTTTGCCACCTCACTGTTTACCCCTTTCTCCAGATCATTTATGAATAAGTTAAATAGGATTGGTCCTAGGACTGACCCTTGGGGAACACCTCTATAGTTACCCCTCTCCATTCTGAAAATTTACCATTTATTCCTACCCTTTGTTTCCTGTCTTTTAACCAGTTCTCAGTCCATGAAAGGATCTTCCCTCTTATCCCACGACAACTTAATTTACGTAAGAGCCATTGGTGAGGGACCTTGTCAAAGGCTTTCTGGAAATCTAAGTACACTATATCCACTGGATCTCCCCCGTCCACATGTTTGTTGACTCCCTAACAGATTAGTAACACATGATTTCCCTTTACAGAAACCATGTTGATTTTTGCACAACCAATTATGTTCTTCTATGTGTCTGACAATTTTATTCTTTATTATTGTTTCAACTAATTTGCCCGGTACTGACGTTAGACTTACTGGTCTGTAATTGCCGGGATCGCCTCTATAGCCCTTTTAAAATATTGGCATTACATTAGCTATCTTCTAGTCATTGAGTACAGAAGCTGATTTAAAGGATACATTACAAAACACAGTTAATAGTTCCGCAATTTCACATTTGAGTTCTTTCAGAACTCTAGGGTTAATGCCATCTGGTCCCGGTGACTTGTTACTGTTAAGTTTATCAATTAATTCCAAAAGCTCCTCTAATGACACTTCAATCTGTGACAAGTCCTCAGATTTGTCACCTACAAAGGACGGGTCATGTTTGGGAATCTCTCTAACATCCTCAGCCATGAAGACTAAAGCAAAGAATTCATTTAGTTTTTCTGCAATGACTTTATCGTCTTTAAGTGCTGCTTTTGTATTTCGATCGTCCAATGGCCCCACAGGTTGTTGAGCAGACTTCCTGCTTCTGATGTACTTAAAAAACATTTTGTTATTAACCTTTTGAGTTTTTGGCTAGCTGTTCTTCAAACTTCTTTTTGGCTTTTCTTATTACATTTTTACACTTAATTTGGCAGTGTTTATGCTCCTTTCTATTTACGTCACTAGGATTTGACTTCCACTTTTTAAAATATGTCTTCTTATCTCTCACTCCTTCTTGTACATGGTTGTTAAGCCACGGTGGCTCTTTTTTAGTTCTTCTACTATGTTTTTTAATTTGGGGTATACATTTAAGTTGGTCCTCTATTATGATGTCTTTCAAAAGTGTCCAGACAGTTTGCAGGGATTCTACTTTAGTCACTGTACCTTTTAATTTCTGTTTAACTAACCTCCTCATTTTTGCATAGTTCCCCTTTTTTAAATTAAATGCCACAGTATGGGGCTGCTGAGGTGTTCTTCCCACCACAGGAATGTTAAATGTTATTATATTATGGTCACTATTTCCAAGCGGATCTGTTATAGTTACCTCTTGGATCAGATCCTGCGCACCACTCAGGACTAAATCGAGAATTGTGACTAAATCCCCTTGAGGGTTCCTGTACCAGCTGCTCCAAGAAGCAGTTGTTTAAGGTATCAAGAAATTTTGTCTCTGCATCTCGTCCTGAGGTGACATGTACTCAGTCAATATGGGGATAGTTGAACTATTATTGAGTTTTTTATTTTGATAGCCTCTCTAATCTCCCTTAGCATTTCATAGTCACTATTACTGTCCTGGTCAGGTAGTCGATAATAGATTCTCTGCTGTTATATTCTTATTAGAGCAGGGAATTACTATCCATAGCGATTCTATGGAACATGTTGATTCATTTAAGATTTTTTACTTCATTTGATTCTAAATTTTCTTTCACATATAGTGCCACTCCACCACCCGCACGACCTGTTCTGTCCTTCCGATGTATTTTGTACCCCGGAATTATTGTGTCCCATTGACTGTCCTCACTCCACCAGGTTTCTGTGATGCCTATTATATCAGTATCCTCCTTTAACACAAGACACTCTAGTTCACCCATCTTATTTTTTAGACTTCTAGCATTTGTGTACAAGCACTTTAAAAACTTGTCACTGTTTATTTGTCTACCCTTTTCTGATATGTCAAATTCTTTTTTATGTGAATGTTTTTCATCTGATCTGGCCCATACTTTATCCTCCTCCGTCCTCTCCTCCTGACTAAAAGCTAGAGAATCTCTATCAATAGACTCTCCTCTCTGTCCGATCTACATGCTCCTCTGCACCAATCAGCTTTCCCCCATCTCTTAGTTTAAAAATCGCTCTGCAACCTTTTTAATGTTAAGTGCCAGCAGTCTGGATCCACTTTGGTTTAGGTGAAGCCCATCATTCCTGTACAGGCTCCCCCATCCCAAAAGTTTTCCCAGTTCCTTATAAAGCTAAACCCCTTCTCCCTACACCATGTCTCATCCACGTATTGAGACTCTGAAGCTCTGCCTGCCTACCTGGCCCTGCGTGTGGAACTGGAAGTATTTCTGAGAATGCTACCATAGAGGTCCTGGATTTCAGTCTCTTTCCTAGCAGCCTAAATTTGGCCTCCAGGAAATCTCTGCTACCCTCCCCTATGTCATTGGTACCTACATTTACCACGACCACCGGCTCCTTCCCAGCACTACACATAAGTCTATCTAGATGCCTCAAGAGATTTGTAGCTTTTGCACCAGGCAGGCAAGTCACCATACGGTTCTCCCGGTCATCGCAAACCCAGCTATCTACATTTCTAATGATTGAATCTCCCATTACTAACAACTGCCTTTTTCTACTGACTGGTGTTCCCTCCCCCAGAGAGGTAACTTCAGTGTGAGAGGATACCCCAACATCTGGAAGGAGGGTCCCAACTATGGGAAGGTTTCCCTCTGCTCCCGTTGACTGCTCTCCTTCCTTGAGCCTTTCATCCTCCTAACAGCACAGGGGCTGTCTGACTGGAGGTGGGGCAATTCTACAGTGTCCTAGAAAGCCTCATGTATGTACCTCTCTGCCTCCCTCAGCTCCTCCAGTTCATCCAAAGCCCGTACATGGTCTCTGAGGGCCAGGAGCTCCTTGCACCAAATGCACACATATGCCACCCGCCTATAGGGCAGGTAATCATACATGCTACACTGAGTGCAATAATCAGGATAGCCCCCAATCTGCTGCTGGGCTTCTGCCTGTATTCTCTCCTACAGCTACCTAGGTTATTGATAGGGTTTCTAGTTAAATCAAGAAGTTTTGATTAAAACCTTAAAGCTAAACTATAAAAAAAGGCAAGTGTATCTTGGCCCCTTCCCAACTCTCTTTCAAAACTCCCTGTTTGCGGCTCCTGTTTGCAAAGCGCCGTGGTCGCTGACTCTCTGCTTTATAATGCCCTGGCCTTCCTTATAACTCCACTCACTAAGGGTCAGCCAATTAACAGAGGCCTCTAGATTTCAAACCTTTAGAAGCTCACAGCTGCCAACTGCTGGCCACATCACACGCTCCTTCAAACAAACAAACAAAAAAACAACAAACAGACAAACACAAGGTCAGCACACAGCAAGTAACCCCCAAACACAGAAACATGCACTACAAAAAGCCACTTATCTCAAGGGTCCCATATTTGCTCCTCCTTTACCTGGAGAACTCCCTCTCAAAACTCCCTGTTTGCTGCTACTGAAAAAAAAAGTCTGACCACTCACTAACTTAGAAAAAGAAACCACTGGGAATCAGGTTGAAAACAAAATTCAATATAATATTCTCTGGCATAAATGATTTTATGCAATTATTCTTTTAATTTCTAAGTTGTTTTGGCAAATTTTAGTGAATTTTTAGCATTAATAAAGATAAAAGGTATTATTAATCATAATGAAATTACTTTTTCCTCACCCTTTGTATTAAAACATATTACATTTATATGGTACTTTTTATCCTGAACAATTACTAAGCTTAAAAAACAATGAATGGCCCTGCAGCACCTTAGAGACTTTGCTGGTGATTGACTTTGATACTGACTCTGGCCATTGGGACATCCAGCCCTGCTTTAAAGGGCCAGTGAGCAACTTTGTTTTACTGCCTCTGGCGATTAGGCTATCCAGCTTCAAGGGGAGGGCAAGACTATGGGTGCTTTACGGGTTATGCGGGACATGCCATGGGCTTAGCCCAGGGCCACAGGACTGCCCTGCAACACAGACTAACACGACTCTCCGTCTGGGATTACTAAAATGTTTACAGACGTTCCAAATTTTGCATCATCAGCAACAAAGCTTTGTAAATTAGATATTTTGTAGCCCTTTCATTAGGGATATACCAGGCAGAATAGACCTCCTCTCTCTCTGACTGAACATTACTAATAAACATACACAGTTGCTTATGTCACTATAATAAGTTAAGACTCAAAGAAGATTTGTCAAGTAAGAAGGTAATCTTTTTTCTAACCACAGCTGCACTTCAGAATGAATTTTGCATTAATTGACTTCTATAGATTTTTTCCTGGAGTTAAAACTGCAGGATTAGCCCCTTTAAACAGTATCTTAATTTCCTGTCTATGAAAAGTTGTGTTAATAGGAAATGAAGAGCAGTGAATTGAAGGAAATGAAAGTTATGTCGACAGAACTCAGCGGCAGTGTAGACGCAGGTATAGTTTTGTCGACAAAAGTCCACTTTTGTCGACAAAACCCTGTAGTCTAGACGCACCCTTCAAGTCAGCAGCACTGTTATGGGTACCCACATGGCCCCATAATATGCCAACATTTTTAAAGATGACCTTGAACAATGTTTCCTCTCATCCTCTTGCATCCTTCCACTACTTATGCTACATTGATGACATTTTCGTCATACAGATCCATGGGAACAAGACCCTTGAAGAATTCCACAGGGATTTCAATAACTTCAAACCTACCATCAACCTTAGCCTGGACCAGTCCACACTGGAGATCCACTTCTTTGACACTACAGTACAATTAAATGATGGCCACATTAATACCACCCTATACCAGAAACCTACTAACCATGGGTATGTCTACACTACAAAGTTAATTCGAACTAACAGACGTTAGTTCGAATTAACTTTGATAGGCGCTACACATACAAACCACTAGTTTGAACTTAATTCGAACTAACGGTGCGCTTAATTCGAACTAGGTAAACCTCATTCCACGAGGACTAACGCCTACTTCGAATTAACTAGTTCGAATTAAAGGCTGTGTAGCCACTTAATTCGAACTAGTGGGAGGATACCCCTTCCCAGCTTGCCCTGGTGGCCACTCTGGGCACCACCAGGGAAACTCTACTGTCCCCCTCCCGGCCCCGGACCCCTTAAAGGGGCACGGGCTGGCTACGGTGCCCGTGCCAGGTGCAAGCCTGCCAGCACCCAGCCAGCAGACCCTGCACCTGGCACGGCTCGAGCCAGCCACCCGCTGCTACCCAGCCCTCCGCCTCTTCCCAGGACCAGGCTGGCGGCTCCCAGGAGCCTGCCCAGGTCCGCAAGAGGTGGGCGCCTGCCTGGTCTAGTGCAGACATCGTGGACCTCATCCACAACCTCCGCACTAGGCACAGGAAAGTGGCCGTCTAGGGCAGGATAGCTGCCAGCCTGGCCACCCAGAATCAGGTTGGCATGAAAATCAAGGTGGTCCACTGAGACCCCCGAGCCTGAGCCCTGAGCTTAGAATGGCCGTACTGGGTCAGACCAAAGGTCCATCTAGCCCAGTAGCCTGTCTGCTGACAGCGGCCAACACTAGGAACCCTGGAGGGGATGGACCGAAGACAATGACCAAGCCATTTGTCTCGTGCCATCCATCTCCAGCCTTCCACAAACAGAGGCCAGGGACACCATTCCTACCCCCTGGCTAATACCACTCCATGGACACAACCTCCATGACTTGATCTCACTTCTCTTTAAACTCTGTTCTAGTTCTAGCCTTCACAGCCTCCTGCGGCAAGGAGTTCCACAGGTTGACTATTTGCTTTGTGAAGAAGAACTTTCTGTTGTTAGTTTGAAGCCTGTTACCCATTCATTTCATTTGGTGTCCTCTAGTCCTTCTATTATGGGAACTAATGAAGAACTTTTCTTTATGCATCCTCTCCACACCACTCATGCTTCTATAGACCTCTATCATATCCCCCCTCCGTCTCCTCTTTTCTAAGCTGAGAAGTCCCAGTCTCTTTAGCCTCTCTTCATATGGGACCTGTTCCAAACCCCTAATCATTTTAGTTGGCCTCCTCTCTCTCACCCTCTCTCTTCCCCTCTCCCACCTTCTTTTCCCAGTCTCCCTGAGTTTTGTTCAATAAAGAGAATTTCTATTTTTGAACACACGTGTCCTTTATTTTATACATCAGGAAGGGGGGCTAGGGAGGGGTAAGTGGAAGGAGGTGAGGGAGGAATGGGGTACGAGCCCCCGATGGGGAGGACTGAGCTGGCTCTGCGGGCTCCTCGGGGTGGAAACTCTCCTGAAGCCCCTTGATTGACTCCCCCCCCCTCCGGATGGTAGCCTGTGGCAAGTGCAGCCGGGCTGATGGCCAAGTGCTGTGATGTGCCAGGTGTGGGCACTCAGGGCACTCTAAGCCAGGACTGCTTTGCAAGCGGGGAACCCCTGAGAACTGTCTGTCCGGGGTGGAGGTCGGGTCCCTTTAAGCACAGCCCTCGGCTAGCCTGAGACAGCATCTCCACGCTCTAAGTCCTCCTCTGATGCCCTGCTGACACTGCTTCCGGCCATCCTTAACCTCAGTTCAGGGTCCACTCAGTGTGGACATGCTAGTTCGAATTAGCAAAATGCTAATTCGAACTAGTTTTTAAGTCTAGATGTGCTAATTCGAATTAGCTTAGTTCGAATTAACTAAGTTAGTTCGAATTAGTGCTGTAGTGTAGACATACCCCATTATACTTGCCTGCATGCCTCCAGCTTCCATGTAGGACACATCATATGATCCATAGTTTACAGCCAGGTTGGATACAACCAGATTTACTTCAATCCTACAGACAGAGACAAACACCTACAAGATATTTATCAGGCACTCTTAAAACTAAAATATCCACCTGCAGAAGTTAAGAAACAGATCGACAGAGCCAGATGAGTACACAGGAATCTGCTTTTTCAAGACAGGCCCAACAAGGAAAATAACAGAACACCACTAGTCATCACCTACAACCCCCACCTCAAACCCCTCCAGCACATCATTGACAATCTATAACCTACCCTGGAAAACAATCCCTCAATCTCACAGGCCTTGGGAGACAGGCTAGTCCAACATAGGGGCTCATACAATTGCACATTCTCAAATATATGCCAGTAAGTGCCCTTCTGCCATGTATTTTGGCCATACTGGACAGTCTCTACAACAAAGGATAAATAGACGCAAATCAGATATTAGAAATGGTAACACATAAACCAGTAGAGGAACATTTTAACCTGCCTGGGCACTCGTTAATGGATTTAATGAGCCAACTACAGAGACAGTGAAAAATTAACTTTCATATGCAAATTTGACATGAACTGGATGGACCATTATAAAACAAACTTCCCTTGCAATTTAACACTTTATTGACATTAAAAGCTAAGTATGGGACACTTCCTGTCCACTCAATTAGCCTCATTTGCACTGATTCTACAACTGACAGGTACTTCCCCCCTCCCCACCTCTTATTTTTCTGTTATAATTCTGAGAGTCCCCCTTCTTTTCTCCACTTAACCTCATCTGTAGAAGTAGGCTTTGCCCATGAAAGCTCATGATACTACTCATTTTTATATCCATTATGATTACAGATTTGATAGGATGAAGTGTCTATCAATTATTAGGAATCCTGATGAGACAATTCAACAGTTCGATTTATATAGATTCCTTCTTTCTCTTTCCACAATTCAGCCAGAGCTTGGAATTTGTCTGCAAGCACTTCAACATTGATGATTCACTGGTTGAAGGACCTCCAGGGAAGTCCTAAAGTACCTCCAAACAAAGTTCTCTCCCTTTCCTTTTCTTGGCCTGTTTGCAGGCTTATTACCCTCCAGAGAGCTTAGATTTAGAACACATCCAGATTCAAGTGTATTCCAAGGCCCATAATTGTGCTGATGGACCCTGGAGCTCCCAATTGTTATTACATACTCATATCAGATGCTAAATTGCAATCTCGGTCCCACACTATGCCTCTCCACCAAACCACAGCTGATGTTGATTCTCAAGTGCAAGTATGGGAGGGGAGCAGGAAGTTCCAGCTGTTGCTCATTTGACGCAAGAAAGAAACCACTTATTTTCTGATATGAAAAATAACTAAATGAATTATAGTGTGCAAAATAACATTTCTCCATCCCTTTATTTATAAATGGTCAATGTTTCCAAATATAGGACCATAATCAAACAGACAATGACACATGCTATTGGGAAACATTTCTATTTAAAATAAAACCTTGTTTTTCTCAATTATTACATATTTTTCCTCCTAGAAAGTTTGGCAGAAAAATCTTCTTAAAGCTAATTTCTCTCAGGAGTAAAGGGGTTGATGCAGCATTACAGTTATGCTCCATTCCAATAAAAAAAGTTGTTACCATAGCAAAAAGCATTGTTGCAAGGACAACATTCACAAGGTACATGAAAAGGCGGGGGGAAGGTCTTCCAAAAATATTTTTGATGCTCAACCACAATGTAGCATTTTTAAATTACATAATAAGAAGAGTTTTGCTGTTTGATAGACACACTGATGACATAGCCTGGTAGCCTATGAAAACGTGGAAAATTTAAAAACATAATTTTTCATGATTCAAACTGAGTGCATTTCTAGACCTTTATCTCTCTCAGATTGGGATAGGTTTCTTCTTTATATAATAACTGTGGCACTGTGCTGTACACATGTACTTAAAAGGCATTCCTGCTCCAAAGTTTTTATAATATTGATCGGAGACAAGAAACAGTTAGATGAAACAACAAGTGAAGGTGAGGGAAGGGAAGTGAAGAACAGTAATGTGAGTACAGCTGAGCACACAGTTTAATGAGTAGGCAGGTGACACTCATTATGACACTCATTGTTCTATAGGCATCATGGCAGCAGATAGTTTTAAAGAAGGTTTTGAATAGAGTAGTAGCTTTATAGGTTTTTCAGCAGGATTATACATACAAGAGGATGGCATGAGAAAGCATGAAGGTGCTTATGGGAGCAGATTAAACAGGTGATAAAAGCTGGCATAATGAGCAAAGCAAACACAGTATCTTTTAATGTAATAACATCATAAAGCTTAGACAGAGCAGGACTAAATAAGAATAAGCCAATGGAAGAATTCAAGAGGTGTGTGTGAAATAGTGAGAATGATAGGCCAGGGAGAAGATATAAACAGAAGAGTTTTGCATGGACTTCAGAAAGGAAAGGTTGCACAAGTCAATGCTGCACAGGAGGAGATGCAGTAGTCAAGATATGAACGACAAAATATGATGTCAGATCTTTGATATGTAATGGAGACAGCATAATTTACACCTGGCCTGGATGTATGGTTCTAAAGAGAGGACCTAGTTAAAGATGAAGGACAAATTATGGGCATGGGCAACTGGGAAACAGAGGTAGTGTTCACAGCAATAGAATAAAGAGGAGGATGCAGAGAAAGGTACAGATTTGTGGGAGGTGGAGATCTGAGAGGGAGAAGAGTATATAGAACAGGAGGGAACTGAAGGAAGGGGGTAATAGCAAACGGCATATAGAGCAATTCACTGAAGAGGAAGGTGATGAGATTAGGGGGGGATGAGGGCAGTCTATGATGCAGAAAGGGGTGTAGTGAGAGGCATAGGGCACATACATGTTTAATAAATAATTAAGAATTTAATTCACGATGCAGTAAAAAGTAAATGAGCAATCAATTAAGTAGCATATTAATTGGCTCAATAGTCATATAAGACCATAAGGGACTATTGTGATCATCTAGTCTGATCTCCTGCATAACACAGGCCATAAGATTTCCCTGGATTCAACAGCAGAAAATAAAATCAGTTGTAACTATTCTATTCATATTACCTTCAACCAAATCCATGAAGTTGGTAGTCATGCTATTATCCACTGTACATCACTATTGGACAGTGCAGTCCAGGACTTTTCAATACACTATTCTATGGCATTTTGTACTCTTGGTTGGAGCAGGGAGGTTGCACAATTTACAATGCCAGGCACTTCACTGTGGGATGAACCAATTAAGTTCAGTTCAGTGCTTCTGACTTCCTGTCCACTCTGAGAGAAACCAATGTTTACTGCACTAGTTATGTTATAGACTGGGTGCTACTGCCACCTTTCATTTAAGATAATTGTTAAGAGCCTACTTAAGCAATGAACCAGAGAACAAGGTAAGACAGAACACTCACAACACTTTCTAAACGGTTTGTTAACACATAAGGACTCCAGAGGGGAGAGGTCAAATTATCCCAACTTAAATACAGGCAGTCCCCGGGTTACGTACAAGATAGGGACTGTAGGTTTGTTCTTAAGTTGAATCTGTATGTAAGTCGGAACTGGCGTCCAGATTCAGACACTGCTGAAACTGACCGCCAGTTCTGACTTACATACAGAATCAACTTAAGAACCCCAGGCGTCCCCAAGTCAGCTGCTGCTGAAACTGATCAGCAGCTGATTCCAGGAAGCCCGGGGCAGAGCAACTCTGCCTGGGACTTCCTGTAGTCAGCGCTGGTCAGTTTCAGCAGAAGCTGACTTGGGGACGCCTGGGGCAGAGCAGCTGGGGTGCTGCTGGGTTGCTCCAGTAGCGCCGCTCCTGGGTGCTACTGGACCAACCTAGCAGCACCCCATCTGCTCTGCCCCAGGCATCCTGATTCAGCCGCTGCTGAAACTGACCAGCAGCGGCTGAATCAGGACCTGGGGCAGAGCAGCTGGGGTGCTGCCGGGTTGGTCCAGTAGTGCCCAGAGCGGGCGCTGCAGGACCAATCGGCAGCGCCCCAGCTGCTCTGCCCCAGAGTCCAAAACAAAAGCCTGGTCTGCTGGGGGGGGGGGGAGCACACTAGCTGCGCCCCCCCCCCTACCCAGCAGACCAGGGACACGGGGAGCAGAGCCTCTGAGGCTTTGCTCTGGCAAAGCCTCAGAGGGAGGGACCCCGCCGCGGCTGCGGCTTCAGTCCGGGAGCCTGTGGTCTGCTGGGGACGGTCCCCAGCAGACCACAGGCACCCAGATTGAAGCGGCAGCAGCGGCGGTTCCCCGTGCCTCTGAGGCTTTGCTCTGGCAAAGCCTCAGAAGCGCGGGAACCCGCCCGGTGCCCCTGGTCTGCTGGAGACGGTCTCCAGCAGACCAGGGGTACCGGAGCAGCTTATGAACGCCAGCTTACGAACGCGAGAAAGCCCCGTTCGTAAGTGCGGATCCGACGTAAGTCGGATCCGCGTAAGTCGGGGACTGCCTGTAATGCAAATACTTGCTAGGAGGCTTATTTGACTCAGTTCAACATCATAGTCCAAGCGAGTGGTTAGGAAGATGGACAGAAAGGGGGAATCCTAGCAGCCAACCTGTGGGCCCAGTTTCAGTGGTGCTACAGAACATATCCCCCAGAAAAGAGACAGAGTTATCCAGAGATGATACAAGCCCTTTATATCTTATATACTGCCAGGTTTTTATTGGTACACCCTTATAAGGACTGTCTGAGAGATGATCAAATCTTTCATACATTTCTTTCTTTGCTGCTGTTGAATAGCAGACAGATTTTGTGAATTCAAGATAAAACAGATGTGATTCCAAGAACTTAAAAAGGGGGCATCGCTGAGTAAGTTGTATAGATCGAGTGAGGAGGAAGCCTTCAGATGAGGATCAGATCAAAGTCAGGTTTTGGTTGAGGCTCAGATTAAGTCATGGGAGCAATTTAGATTCAATTAGGCTCAGCATTTTGCAAGCTATTCTTTTGAGACCTTATACACATTTGGACCAAATATCTGGCCCTTTCCAGTTCCAGACTCAATCCAGAAACAAAATCAAAGAGGTAAGATCAAGGAATCTGAAATTAACACTTCACTCATATAAAGCTACCAAAAAATCCTAAAGGTACAGATTAAAGATTCTAGGGCTGGTCTATCTCTAATGTAGAAGCTATTGTTATACTGCTGCAAGCTGATTATAGCTGATTATAGCTTGAAGCCGTGAGGTCCCAGCATTCCCCCCACATGGGGAAAAGACAACTGTGAACT
The DNA here is from genome assembly GCF_052426305.1 of Pelodiscus sinensis. NCBI lineage: Eukaryota > Metazoa > Chordata > Testudines > Trionychidae > Pelodiscus > Pelodiscus sinensis. The sequence continues at coordinate 23,422,654 of NC_143064.1, read as the reverse complement.
AACACACACTAACTTTAACTCACATAAACCAAATAACTCTATTTACAACTAAATTGAACTATTTACAGATTATTTGAAAAGACAAAGCCAAGAGCATAAACCTCCTTTTTTAAGGAAGAGCGTTTTTGTTTTTTTTTTGAAAAAGGAGTTTTTTCCAAAAAAACCCACGTCTAGACTACTTTCACTTTGGAAAGATCCTCTTTTGAAAGGGAGATCGGAAGAAGATATGCATATCCTCTTTAGAAAAAAAACATAGTTTAGACGTGCCCAAGGTGTGCATGCCGCATGCATCAGTTCCAGAAGCTTTTTACCCTTAGCAGTACCTGTTGGGCCAACCAGTTTGCTCCCTGAAGTGGCACTGCTATGTCGGCGCATTTATACCCCTACTGGTTCCCCCACCAGCAGGGAGTTACTTCTTACTGCCCGTGACGGTTGCTGGACCACTTTAGCTTGCAATCTTGGCAAGTACGCTCTTAGCTTTATCTTTTCAAATAATCTGTAAATAGTTCAATTTAGTTGTAAATAGAGTTATTCCATCCTCTTTCGAAAATTCTATGTAGTCTAGACATAGCACTTAATGGAATGTACATGAGCAAGCACTCAAAGAAGAACCATACAGACTCTGCACTGTGAGTCATCTTCAGGGTTGGGATTTTAAAATCCACATTACAGTCTTCTTGAGCTGATGGAGTAACTGATAATAGAAGAAGGCTGCTATCTTCTGTGTGGACCTTTCACTACAGGGGATGGAGAAACACTGTCAGCGGATCTCAAATCTATTTGCTAAACAGCATCTAGCAACCAGGAAGAGCAGTTGCAGGGAAATCCTGATCAGACCCTGCAGTCTTAGATGCAACATGCTCAGTTATGGGGATGGTGCATCTGAAGTCCAGTTGGTACATAAAAGCAGTGAAAAGCAAAAGCATGCCAACTACAGATGGAATCTTGAGAGAAGTTGTTTGCCAGACTTAAGTCTCTGGGCACATGAAAACTGATTTTTTGAAGTTGGCCATGGGTGAATTTATATAGGGGTAGCAAAAGGCACAATCCTTTTAGATCAAGTTCTCTACAAAATTTCATGGAATAGAGGCATTAGTTTCTCAAGGAAACAACTGTAACAATTTTAACATGGTCAAAATATGCAACTATTCCCAACTTCATTCTCACTCTGAGAAATGGTTGAACTGTTCTAGCTAAAACCTCTAAAAAAAATTAGTCTGAGGCAGACACTTGGCATGAAAAATTTCAATCCAAATGGTTTAAGTTTGGCAAAGTTATAAGCAACTAAAACCAGAATCATATAATAGGAAAATGTTGGACAACTTTAGCTATAACCATCACTACCTGTGCTGCCTATAATTCTTTATTCTTTAATAAGAATTGCATTGCAGGGCTGCAGTACCCTGGGGCTTCCTGTCTTTAATCTCTTTCAGATACAGTTTTGGTCTTAAGCCTTCCTTCCTAAATAACCTCTGTCTTTAATTATTTTTTGAACCAAATTACAATTTAACAAGCACACATTCCCATAAGACTGAGTCTTTAATTATCATGATGGCAATGGTTATTAAAACCTGAATTTCACAGTGTTTCAATAACCAATTCTATAGGTCAGCAAATAATTATACACCCATCTTTGCCAAAAATAGTTACATACCATTTTTAATAACTCCTTGTGGATACCTTTTTGTGGTGCTAGTCCTCTCCATTAGTTGGGCAACTGTTATGGTAAGAAGTCTTAGAGGAGTGGTTGTGTTAGTCTGTATCCACAAAAACAACTGAAAGTCCTGTGGCGTCTTAAAGACTAACACATTTATTTGGGCATATGCTTTCATGGGTAATTCTTACATATTCCAACAAAAACCACTTTGTTAGGTGCATTGCATATTGTTATGGTAGGGATATTTATAAAATTAACAACAAGAGAAAGTGACAAAATGCTAGTACAAAGTGAGCTCATGGCTGCCTAAAACATTCAACAGTCATATCAAATTATTTTTATGAAGCTACATTTTGAAGTCATTTCTCAATCCTTATTCAGAAAAAATTGGAAGAGACATCAGGCTATGGATCACAGCTATTGATAGAGCCCTACAAATCCATGGTTATCTGCTTATATCTGCAGGTATTTACATCTGCATATGTGGATATCTGCAGCTCATTTTTGTGGCTACAGAAGCAGATACAAATTTTGTATCTAGAACCCTGCAAATTTATGAATATCTACTTTATATCCAAGGGCATCCACATCTGCAGATGGATTATTTTTCCAAATGCTGATGTGGATTTCTATTTTGTATCCCTCAGGACTCTAGCTACTGAATACAAGGACTAAAATATCTCACTGGCAATAATTTCCAGACTTGAATGACACAGACAAGCAGGTTTTAAATATGTTCTTAGGTCATCAGAGAGGATAGTTTCATTTTGTAAGCTCAGGTTTGAGATCCTCAGTCATGGGACTCTGGATAAGTCCTTCATCACCCCCAAGTACATAGATTGAGGTCTATGTATTCTATGCTTATGGTTTGGGTCCTTTGGTAAAGACCTAAACTAAGTTTGCCCACTAACCTCAGTCAAAATCCCATGTTCCATGTCTATTTTGAAGTGGAATTATAGTATATGGGGATATAAGCTGTGGTTGTACTATGTGGTGCTAAACAACAAAGTGCAATATTATTACAACACATTTCTTTACATTAACTATATAATATATCTACAGAGAGTAAAGCTGTGTATTTAAAATGAATATGAGACTCACTCTTAGGTGCTAGTGCTAGCAGTCTACAAGCAAGGATGATGGTAATAATGAAAGAGGCTGGATTAACCTTGAGACTGAAGCCTTCATGATCCCTACAATACAAAGCCTAGAGAGGGGCAGTGCAAGTTCCCCACTCTACTTAGAGAAATGTGCCTCAGTTTTTGCTTACAGGTACCACTATTCTAAATCCACATGTAGCAGATAATTACTATATTAATCACACACTCACTCGTGGTGAGATGAGAGCCAGGGTATGGTCCTTCACATCAGGAAACACAGCCCCATATTATTTGAGCTGCAGGAAATCTCTCAGCTGTTGCTAGTTGCAGAGTCACTTATCTGGGCCAGCCACAGAAATCTTGGTATTTCGCTTTCTTTCATTCTATGGTATTTCCCTCATATCATAGGGACATGCATATGCATGTAAATCTAACACATTACATTCCCTCTATTAAGTAGAGAATAGTTTATTGTAAGTGATTTATTGAGTCCTTGTCTCTCTATTGAAACTACCCAAATGATGCCAGTTGTGGCCATTATTTGTATGTATATGAATCCTTCTCCACTAAGAGCTATTCTGTGACACACAAACTCATTTCACAAAAGTCACTGAAGAGCCTCTGTTCCCCTTTACCAAGCTATCCGTTCAGTTCCTGTACTTTAATTGTTGTATTTTCCATTTGGTATTAAGGGCTACTACAGGTTAAAACATACTGTGGTATGTCTTCCCAGATAGACTAGCAACTTTAACAAAGCAATATTTTTCAAAGCCGCAGAGTAATGTCCTGGGAATAAAGAATTACCAATTATTTCCTCTATAGCGTGTATTCAGATAAAGGAAAAACAAATCCAACACATAAATCTTTCTCTTAATTATCTGTAAAAAATGTACAGTTGTTTTTTTAATCTTCAGATTTGCATATGGATGGAAATTCCTGAAATACTTTAATTACTTAACTCAAGGTAAAGACCTGACTCAAGGAAAACTGATATGTCTTAAAAGCAAAATGAAAAAGGACTACATAAGTTTCCATGCGTGTTAGGCTAGTCTAAATAAAATGATGACTAATATTACCCTAGCTTGAACTTTCCACAGCAATTAGCTAATGTATCTCAATTTATCTTTCCTGACAGTTTATGATTTTAAGGAAATTTGAGATGTTTGTTTTTCAAAATGGACATTTTAGCACCATCTGCTGGTGTTAAAATTAGCTGTTGAAACTAAACACCAGCTACGTACTTCACTTTTACTCTTTCAAAACTTACCTCTGGCTCTTATTAGTAAAGGTTAATTGCTTGCTTTTCTACTATGGATTTGGGGATTGCTCTAATAATTCATTTGAATGAAGCATGCATCCGGATGGAATGATCCTACCAAGGGTCATATGTCAATAGCAACACAATATTAAAGAAATATCTTATCTAAAATTATTTGTTTAAATTTAGGAAACAAAACAAAGGAAACTTTCAGTCTTTTATGAGATAATCAAACTCTTTTCTTCAATTATTTTGAGTCGTTGTTAGTTGGGTTAAGGGTTATTGTATGAAATAGAGGATTTAAAGTCCAATACCCTAAATCCAAAACAGATTTCAAAAAGTAGTTCTCTTGCCTTCCTTATTTAATCCCCTCATTAGTTTCCTCTTCACCACTACATCAGTTTCTTGATCCTATTCTCGGGGGCTACGTCTACACTGGCCCCTTTTCCGGAAGGGGCATGTAAATTTCATGAGTCGTCGTAGGGAAATCCGCGGGGGATTTAAATATCCCCCGCGGCATTTAAATAAAAATGTCCGCCGCTTTTTTCCGGCTTTTAAAAAAGCCGGAAAAGAGCGTCTAGACTGGCCCCGATCCTCCGGAAAAAGCACCCTTTTCCGGAGGCTCTTATTCCTACTTTGAAGGCTCTTATTCCTACTTTTCCAGAGGCTCTTATTCCTACTTTAAATGCCGTGGGGGATATTTAAATCCCCCGCGGATTTCCCTACGACGACTCATGAAATTTACATGCCCCTTCCGGAAAAGGGGCCAGTGTAGACGTAGCCAGGGGGTATGTCTACACTACAAAGTTAGTTCGAACTAACGGACGTTAGTTCGAACTAACTTTAATAGGCGCTACACTAGTGCTCCGCTAGTTCGAATTTGAATCGAACTAGCGGAGCGCTTAGTTCGAACTAGGTAAACCTCATTTTACGAGGATTAAGCCTAGTTCGAACTAGCTAGTTCGAATTAAGGGGTGTGTAGCCCCTTAATTCGAACTAGTGGGAGGCTAGCCCTCCCCAGGTTTCCCTGGTGGCCACTCTGGCCAACACCAGGGAAACTCTATGCCCCCCTCCCGGCCCCGGACCCCTTCAAGGGGCACGGGCTGGCTACGGTGTCCGTGCCAGGTGCAAGCCTGCCAGCACCCAGCCAGCAGACCCTGCACCTGGCACGGCACAGAGCCACCCACCCGATGTCCCCCAGCCCACCCCCTCTTCCCGGGACCAGGCTGGCGGCTCCCGGGAGCTTGCCCTGGACCGCAAGAGGCGGGCACCTTCCTGGGCTAGTGCGGACATCGTGGACCTCGTCCACGATCTCCGCACTAGGCACAGGAAAGTGGCCGGCTAGGGCAGGAGAGCTGCCAGCCTGGCCACCCAGGAGCAGGTGTGCATGAAAATCAAGGGGGTCCACTGAGACCCCCGACCCTGAGCCCTGAGCTTACAATGGCCGTCCTGGGTCAGACCAAAGGTCCATCTAGCCCAGTAGCCTGTCTGCCGACAGCGGACAACCCTAGGGACCCTGGAGGGGATGGACCGAAGACAGTGACCAAGCCATTTGTCTCGTGCCATCCCTCTCCAGCCTTCCACAAACTTTGGGCAGGGACACCACTCCTACCCCCTGGCTAAGACTACTCCATGGACCCAACCTCCATGACTTGATCTCACTTTCCTTTAAACTCTGTTCTAGTTGTAGCCTTCACAGCCTCCTGCAGCAAGGAGTTCTGCAGGTTTACTATTTGCTTTGTGAAGAACAACTTTCTCTTACTAGTTTGAAGCCTGCTACCCATTCCTTTCCTTTGGTGTCCTCTAGTCCTTCTTTATGGAAACTAATGAAGAACTTTTCTGAATGCACCCTCTCCACCCCACTCATGCTTTTAGAGACCTCTATCCTGTCCCCCCTCTGTGTCCTCTTTTCTAAGCTGAAAAGTCCCAGTCTCTTTAGCCTCTCTTCATATGGGACCTGTTCCCAACCCCTGATCATTTTAGTTGCCCTCCCCTCTCCCGGCCTCTCTCTTCCCCTCTCTCACCTCCTTTTCCCAGTCTCCCCCAGTTTTGTTCAATAAAGACAGATTCCATTTTGGAAGACACGTTATCTTTATTTTGTACATCAAGAAGAGGGGCTAGGGAAGGGTAAGTGGAAGGAGGTGAGGGAGGAATGGGGCACGAGCGCCCGATGGGAAGGACTGGGCTGGCTCTGCGGGCTTCTGGGGGTGGAAGCTCTCCTGCAGCCCCCCAATTGCACCCTGTCTCCAGATGGCAGCCTGCAGCAAGTGCAGCCGGGCTGATGGCCGAGTGGTGTGATGTGCCCAGTGTGGGTAGTCCGGGCAATCCAAGCCAAGACTGCTTTGCAAGCGGGGCAGCCCTGAGAACTATCTGTCTGGGGTGGGGGTCGGGGCCCTTTAAGCACAGCCCTCGGCTAGCCTGAGACAGCATCTCCATGCTCTAAGTCCTCCTCTGATGCCCTGCCGGCACTGCTTCCGGCCATCCTTAACCTCAGTTCAGGGTCCACTCAGTGTGGACATGCTAGTTCGAATTAGCAAAATGCTAATTCGAACTAGTTTTTAAGTCTAGATGCGCTAGATGTTCGAACTAGGAGGGTAATGTAGGCATACCCTGTGGCTATGTCTAGACTGCAGGCTTCTTTTGAAAGAGGCTCTTTCGAAAGCATCTTTCGAAAGAGCCTCTTTCGAAAGATCGCATCTAGACTGCAGGCGGATCTTTGGAAAGAGAAATCCGCTTTTTCGAAAGAGAGCACCCAGCGAGTCTGGATGCTCTCTTTCAAAGACGGCCTCTTTACATTGAAGAACGCCTTCTTTCGAAAGAGGAACTTTCGAAAGAAGGCGTTCTTCCTCCTAAATTGAGGTTTACCGCCATCAAAAGAAAAGCCGCGTTCTTTCGAAATAATTTCGAAAGAACGCGGCTTGAGTCTGGACGCAGGGGAAGTTTTTTCGGGAAAAGGCTACTTTTCCCGAAAAAAACCGTGAGTCTGGACACGGCCTAAGAGATATCCTCCCCATTCTTATCCACAGTCATTGCTCTCATTTCATTCACATTCCTATTATAACTTTGCTTCTGGACTCAGCCTTCTCTCTGGGTATAATGATTTCCTCCCCTGACAATGCACCGCTGCCTACTCCCATAGGTTAGATATAGGCTTCATTTGTTTCAGCATGCCCACTGTTTGCACTGCATTAAGATGTAGAGCAGGGGTCTCCAAACTTCGGCCCGCGGGCCGGATGCGGCCCGCGAGGCCCTCTCATCCGGCCCGTGGAGACCTTTTTGTCTACGGAAAAAAAATTACGGAAATTTGAGAACAAACTTGTCCGATGATAATCTCAGGTCACTGTTGATGTTAGGGACAACAAATCTAAAGCCAGAAATGTCTGCTATTTTGGCATCCAGGAAACAATTTCACCATTCACACTAATACAGGTGTTCATGTGTAGTGTATCAATGTGTTATTAAATAATAACTGAATAAAATAATATTAAATACATAATTAAAAACAACATCCATGTTTTGATTGTTTTTTATTTGGACCTCAAGTGTGTAGTCGGCCCCGAACTGCTGTTTGATAGTTAATGCGGCCCTCGGGCAGAAAAGTTTGGAGACCCCTGATGTAGAGCAATAGACACAGTGGAGCCCAAGGGCAAGATGTGGAGGGCGCCTGGCTCTGCATCCTCAGAAGGGATGGGGCCTGAGGTAGTCAGCCATTAGTGCCACCTAGACCGTGGTACACCTTTCTCCTTTCACCCCCGCGTACTCCCACAGGCCTCAGAGAGAAGTTGAGCGGTGCCTTGGTGCTCTGTAGCAGTTCAAAGGCAGCAGCAGCAGTGGCTTCCAGGAGCTCCAGGCTGCTTTGAATCTCCAGACCCCAGGACAATTGCCCTCTTTGCCTGTCGCCTGCCTCCATCTCAGTCAGCAGGCCTGGATAGACAATCTCTCCAATATCTTGGGCCTGGATCACTTCGTGTCAGGCTCTCGGACAGATAAAAAAATCTGTGCACAATGCATGTTTAACAGTGTGATCTGTGTGGCCTTAATGTGCTTGCAGCCGGCTTATGAAAATGATGGGAGCTTCTTTCATTGCCAAAGGCCTACATACATTCTTTTTAACTCACAGATGTGAACTAGTTTGGATGCAGTCTCCAGAATTGTAATGTTTTGTCATGGTCAACTTAGGCAGCAGTTGCCCCAAGGGAACAAAATAGCTATGAAACCATTAATTGCCTCTTGCTTTTCCTCCCACCCACCCACACAAAGTAAGCAATGTCTACATCCTGCCTGCCAACAAATTCTGTATCCCGAGGAGTGACGACTGAAGAACATGTTCAGAGGTAAGATTTTAAAGACGCCCAAGTCAGAAATAAATACCATTATTTGTTAAAAAGATTTGTGTGTGTACCTCCCATATTCACTGCTTTGAAATGTACCCCTTAATGTCATGAGGGAGATACAAGGCTGAAGGGTCTTCTAAGGTTTCATGAGGAAGAAAGTCCCTGACCTTTAAGAAAGATAAGTCTATAAAAATAGGACTATTTGCCTTTGTATAATCTTTTACCAAAGCCCGCTGACAAAAGGTGCAACACTTTAACCTAAACCAATTCTTTAAACAAGTGTGGAGAATCAAGTTGCACCTTGGACATCTTTTGTGGGTTGATGAATAAACTAACCTCCAGAGGCTTGGAGGAAATGTGAATCCTGAACGAAAAGATGTATTCCAATACTAGCTTCAGTCATTGAGTGCAAATTACAAATGCACATTTAGCAGCATAAACCAATCTATACTTTGACCAATATTTCATATCAGCTCTAATTTTATCCAAGCCACTTAATCCACTTTAAACAATACTGATAGATCTGCATATTGGTTGCTCATGCACAGCTTACATTAAAATTGAGAATCATGTGGCATTTTTAGATAAAACTGGTTGAGAATTTTTCAATCAACTGCTTCTTTTTAAAATAGGAAATGCCCATTACCAAAACAATAACTGCAAGAAAGTAATTTTTTACTATATTTCCCATTTTGAAAAATGCTGAAAAAAAGGATTTAAATTATAAACATATAGGCTACGTCTACACTGGCACAATTTTGCGCAAATACTTTTAATGCAAGAGTTTTTGCATTAAAAGTATTTGCGCAAGAGAGCGTCTACACTGGCATGTGCCTTTGTGCAAGAGATGTGCTTTTGCGCAAAAGCATCCGTGCCAGTGTAGACGCTCTCTTGCACAATAAAGCTTCGATGGGAGCATCAGAGTATTTGCACAAGAAGCCCTGATTTCCTACATTGGAACATCAGTGTTCTTGCGCAAGTACTCACAGCCAGTGTAGACAGGTGGCAAGATTTTGTGCAAAAGCAAGCGCTTTTGCACAAATTCTTGCCAATGTAGACACAGTCAACGGCTATCTCTACACTACATGCTTCTTGCGCAAGAACAACTGTTCTTGCGCAAAAACTTGAGGAGCGTCTACACTGCACGCACATTCTTGTGCAAATAAATTACAGTAAAGCATTGGAACAGAGGGCTTCTTGCACAAGAGTTATTCCTCTCCCTATGAGAAATAAGCCGTCTTGCGCAAGAGCTCTTGAGCAAGAAGGCAGTGTGGATGGGTAACATAGGTTTCTTGCGCAAGAAACCTCTATGGCTAAAATGGCCATCAGCTTTCTTGCATAAGAGAACGTCCACACTGCCATGGAAGCTCTTGCGCAAAAGCATATCTCTTGCGCAAAAGCACATGGCAGTGTGGACGTGCTCTTCTGCAAGACCTTTTGCACAAGAATTCTTGTGCAAAACAGTTCTTGTGCAAGAAGCCTGCAGTGTAGACGTAGCCATAGATTTTGACATTCTCAAAATGAAAAAGTTCAAAATAATTGTTTCAAAATTTAAGTTAGTTTGCAGTAAAAAACCTAGATTTAAAAAAAAAATGTATTAAAACAAAATGTTTCAATTGAGCCAATCCAAATTGTTTTTCAGATTTCTGATTTATGAGTATTTTCAATATTTCAACTTTTTGCCCTGATTTGGTATGGGAAAATGTTTAACATTTATTTCAAGATGGGACAATATTTTCCCCTCCAGCTCTGTTATCAGAATATGATTATATTACACAGATTTTAGCAAGTTGCTGTCATTCTCAAATCCTCTCTTTCCTTATATGTATATATGTACCTTCACACCATCCAAAGAATTCTAACCAGATTTAATAAAACCAAATAAAGAAAAGCAAAGAACTCTTACAAAGAGGGGTTAAACCAACAATTTGAATCCAAGCATTCTGTGTTTGAAACTGGGATTCTGGCTTGGTCCATTACAAAGGCATAGGTGACTATGGGTTTTATTTTATTTTCACACCTCTTGCCCTGTGATATACCAACACAGTTGTGGCTAAGGGAGACCCAGGGCACCATTTATAGAAGGATTGGGGGTTGTAGCCCCCTCTCCCGAGTTTGAACCCTTGGATTTCATGCTTGAGGTCTGCTTAAATATAATGCCCTGACTCCAGAAGCAGTTTTTAAATGCAACAGTTCTGGCTGCTTGAAGCTTTGCCTTTGGGGCAGGGAGTTTGTTATAAAAAGAGGGAGGGGCAGGGGGATTAAGAATAACAAAAGGCTGATCATTCAAGTAATTAAAGGATCCTTAGCTCATAATGAAAACATTTCTGGGTACTCCACTTAAAAGATGAGGGGTGTGGGGAATGTAGGAATGAGTGTTGTGCTGTCAAGATCTCCATTTGGATCACTGCTGTTATATTTCTCATAAATCTTCTTGAAAAAAGGGTAAGCAATGACTAATCCAAAAATGACCACAAAGAGTTACAAAGGGATCTCACAAAACTGGGTGATTGGGCAACATAAAGGCAGATGGAATTCAGAGTTGATATGTGCAAAGTAATGCATATGGGAAAATATAATCCTCACTATAGATATAAAAATGATGAGGTCTAAAATAGCTGTTACCACTTAAAGAGATCTTGGAATCCTTGTGGATAGTTCCCTGAAAACATCTGCTCAATGTGCAGTGGCAGTCTAATAACTAAAAAGCTAACTGAATATTGGGAATAATTAGGAAAGGAATAGATAAGACAAAATACAATATTGCTTTTATATAAACATAATATAATCATATAATATAAAATCATTGTATGTCCACATCTTGAATACTATATGTAGAGCTGATCATCCCATCTAATAAAAGATATATTGGATTTGGAAAAGGTACAGAAAGGGCAACAGAAATGATATGGAGGTAAAGCACAGCTTTCATATGAGAAGAGATTAACAAAACTTGGACTTTTCACCTTAGAAAAGAAATGATTAAAGAGTGGGGAGATATGTTAGAGGTATAGAAAATCATGAATGGTGTAGAAAAATAGAATAAGACAATTCCTTCACTAACAAAACATAAGAAGCTGACCCAATTACATTTATAGGCAGCAGATGTAAAACAAACAAATTATTTTTTCACAGTCAACTTGTGGAACTCTTTGCCAGGAGATGATGGAAAGGCTTAAACTATAGCAGTGTTCCAGTAAGAACACAATAAGTTCAAGGAGCATAGGTCCATCAATGGCTACTAACCAGAATGTGTAGGGATGGTGTCCCTGGCTTCTGTTTGCCAGAAGCTGGGAATGGGCGACAGGGGATGGATCATGATGATTGCCTTTTCTGTTTATTCCTTCCAAAGCACCTGGCATTGGCAACTGTTAGAAGACAGGATACAGGGCCAGAAGGACCTTACGTCTAACCCAGCATTGCCATTCTGATGTTCTTATATAGAACTGAAATGTATCTGCCCCCTGCTGTACTCCCGCTAGACCCCACTCCTCTTTCAGAGCTGAGAGAGGGCCCAAGAGTCTCTTTCTCTCCCCAGAGAGAGGAATTAGATACAGTGCTCCTGTCAACTAACTGCTAAGTTTCTGTCAAAAAAGCAGAGTTTTCCAGTGCCTTGGTAGTCCCAGATAGAGATGATGTGTGTGGGAGGGAAGGGTGGAAATAATTGGTCCCCCCGCATTTGGTGCTTGGTTTGTACTAGGCATGCTCAGTAACACAGCTGAAGTCGCTGTCCTCAGTCTGCCTCCCATGCTTCCATTCCCTCCTCCCCATCACAGCATGCACAGGTTGCCCCCTATGCCAAAATCTGAAATGGCATCCCTGGGGGAGACACCAAAGATGGACCCATTGGTATAAGAGTGGGGCATAGGCAGGCCAGTTTCCATTAAGGCTTTTGGGACTTATTTCTCATCTTGCTCCAGCTTGAAATTGATAATGATCCAGAACGTTGCAAATACAACTCTTTTTCCTGGCCTACAATGAAATGGGGAAGAAAGGATGCAAATAGTGTGGGATTCTGTCAGAGATTTTATGTTTTGTGACATTATTAATATTTACTTTGATCTGATCTTGGGAAAATTAAAGGGACTCTTTAGTGAATGAGAATTTTTAGATAGTAAAGTATTTTTAAAAGTTTGTCAAGGGCACGCAAAGCACTGACTGGCTGTTTTATTTTGTAGAGTTGGATGTTTCCATGTTTAAGAGTAAAATGAGAGAAACTCAGAGACTAGAGTAGAAGAATACAAAGGGTGTGTCTACACAGCAGTTTGGAGGTCTGATTCTGAGCTCAGGTAAACATACACATGTTAGGTCTGCTCATCTTCCCAGTTGTACTACTGCAATGCGCTCTACGTGAGGCTGCCTTTGAAGATTCTTTGAAATGTCAGGTGATCCAGCAGCTGCACTGGCTTCTGGTATGTTCATGGGCACAATTCAAGGTCCTGGTTATGACCTACAAAGCCCTAAGTGGGTTGGGACCGGGGTAAAGGACTGTCTCCTCCCATATGAACCTGCTTGGGAATTGAGGTTAGCTGGGTAGACTCTGCTGTGTTCCTCCACTTCTGGAGATAAGGCTGATGTCTACGTGGAGCAGGGCCTTTTCAGCATTTGCTCCCAGGTTATGAAATTCTCTCCCTTGGGAATTTCAACTGGCACCAATGGTGGCATTGTTTCGGTGCAGACTAAAGCTACCCGTTTTACCCTTGCTTTTATTGGTGCTTGAGAGTATGTATGTCCCTCCTCTCAAGGGCGGGAAGCGGGGGAGAGAAAGATTTTTTTTTTTGTAAGCAGCCTCAAATATTCTAAATAGAGAGACCAGGTAAAAATATTTGTTAAATAAATGAACTTAGCAGACTAAATAAATAAATAAATGAACTTAGACTAAAAAGAGTAGTGTTACTGAACTGGCATGGGCAGAGGCTTTAGTTATCTATCTATCTGAGAACATACCCAGGAATTGGACAGGTTTGAAGGAAGGCAGTCAGGACTGTGGTACTGATGGAGTGTAGGGACACAGGAAGTAATGAAAGATGAGATTTCAGATGCAGGCAACAGCAGAATTATAGCTGATGATCGGGATGAGGGAATTAAAAAGGATATAGGTAAAGGAAAACCTGTGGAGGACCAACAGAGTCAGAGCAGTGACCGTGGTTGATTGTATAAATTGCAGCATTTTGAATAGACCATATAACTAAAGGGGAATGTTGGGATGGCAGGGAGAGAGAGTTTCAGGTGAGCAATGGCCTAAGACTAGGCTGGGGTGTTATCTAAGAGGGAGATGGATTTCAGAGGCCATTTTATGGGAAATTGACAAGCTCTAGTAAGTATATTATATTTACTAGCTAAAAAACTTATTCATTTCTAAAATAAAATACTTTGCAAGAGAAAATTGGGACAAATTCATTTGGTTCAATGGGGATACTCATTTAAGGAATAGCAGAATGGATAAATCATCTTTAAAGACAACAATGCATTTCTGCAAACTAACTGACCACTCTATTTTGTTCTCTGCTCCCCTAATCCCTCTGTTCCTGGAATGGTTGAAATAACTTCTACCAAATTTAAAACCTGCACAAAATGTTGGATTCTAGATTCAGAGCAAGCTAAAAATTTTAGGTCAGAATTCCACTCAATCCTGAGGAAATATAAATTGGGTTGAAGATCTAAGGCTAGTGAAGGAGCAGGTCTGACGAGAAAGGCAGAACTAGTAAGGTGGAAAAACTGCATGCATTGTTTCTCCTCATTCCTCCTAACTGTGTGAAAATGCTTAACAGAGTTAACATGCTGACAGGTTGCATCCACTCTACTGCAATCCTCTCTGTGGTGGTGAAAAATACTTTAAATGGATTATAGTAGCAATTTTCATAATTTTAGGCATCATGAGTTTACAATATTGAATCCACCATTGATGATAAAAATAGCTAAGTTCCCAATTTAAACTTTCACAAAATTAGGGGAAAATTAATTCTGGGCATTGGTCACATCTATTGAAAGGGTATTTTCTTTTTCTCCCAAAAATATTAGGGATGCCAGATGGTTTCAACAAAAATACCAGCCACACTTGACATTACATCACAATCAACATTACATCTTATTTAGAAAATACTGGACATTTATATTTTATCATTTATATTTTCTCAATTTGTTGCCCGAACAGAAAGCTCAAATACTGGATTGTCCGGTTCAAAACCAGATACCTGGTAACCCTAGAGCCAACAGTATTGTTCTTAATTAAAGCATATGAAATACGTGAAGCACATTTATCCAAAGTCTGGTGTATTTTCATAATATTTTCCCATTCTGCATTAGTTCTGATAGATGTTTGCTTTTAAAAATGTGTGTAATTCAGCACAAAGTCTTAACAATGGAATATGGTTTGAGTCTGTTCCTTAAAGAAGTAGGCAGCTGAAATAAAGATAAAATTCCCAGTTATTTATCAAGAGAGTTTTGGTTCTGGGTTCATATTGCCTCCAAAGAAAATCCATGATGTAAATTCAAATACTGCGGGTCAGATAATTGAAAAAACCTGTTATTGTATTTGTTTAATCAAACCACCTGACCAGTAAGACCTAGAAAAAGCTTTGCATTTTAAAAGGATTAGCAAAATTTAAAACATGTGATAGGAATAGACTTTCAACACATCTGATTTTTCATCCATTATGTCAACTGGTAACCAAAAATGTGAAATTCGAGACTAAATCTGGACTGAAAACACAAAAAACAACAACATAATTAACTTACAACTTAAATGCTGAGTTACTGTAGCAGTTCCTAGTTACCCCATCTACCCTCAGCTTTGATTTCACCTGATCACATCTGACTAGTGTTTCTGAAGTAGCAGCTTATTTTTCACATTTTGGAAAAGAAAAAAGAAACCATCTCAAGTATAAAATATTTTAGCTTAATGACTAACTCCTGATTTGTCTACAATTTTTCTACTGCAGAAAGTACAAACTCGCAAGGCTTCAGGGCTTTCATAGGCAGTACAAAAGAACTTCAAAGGGAAGGAAAGACAATTTATGAGTTGGATGGGTGCTCTAGTATCCCATACTCTACTTCCTTCTTCTGATCTTTTGTGTTAGTTCATTTGGCCAGGAGAACACCCAACTAATAGTGAGAAATAAAGGTCAGAGGCTGGAGTGCTTAGATTTCCCTCAGTCTTGCCAAGTATTAGTTTCACTGTTGAATGAACAAGGATTGCATCCATCATAATGGATCAATTGCCAGTGAAACTCGGAAGGAATAAAACTCACCATGCTGTAGTTATTCTCTTTTATATTCTGGCTATCAAATATAAGATAACAAATAATTTTCATCCCTACCACATTTACACAACCTTGTACAATTGGGGCATTCATCTTCCACTAAAGTGTCAAGCATTTTTGGCCATGGATGTGTCGAAGCAAAGGCTGGAAGCTAGAAAAATGATCCAGTGGTTATGTCTTGATAATCTCAGTACTTCAAGTACAGCACGCACATTTCTGTAATTTACTATTTTTTAAATTATTTATTCTATGTCTATTGTCGTAGAATCCAAAGGTTCCATTCAATCTCTGGCCTAGAGACCTATGCTTTTGTTGATGATGGTCTTGAGTTTGCCCCATGCTAACAAACATGGAATCAACAGACATGGTACATATGCTTGGATAGAAGGTGCTATAGAAGGGCAAAACACTTTTATTTTAGTTTGTACAATTTGGAAAAATTCAGATCTAGGTTTTAAAATCTTTCTAAAATGAGAGATATTTGAAGCCAGAGTTTTGACTCCGGCCCATTTCTGCTGCTGAAGAATGTCCTCTTGCTGCGGATCAGTGGAGAAAAGGCAAGCTCAAGAGTGGCAGGCATATCCAAAAATTAAAAAAGAAACTGAATACTCTGCAATGAAGCCACGCTTAAGGCAACTATACATTTATTATCATCATAGTATGATTTTTAATAATAATTTTGTTTATTAATATGGCACAATCTAAAGGCAAAAAACTGGCACACAAATGCACAGGTGGATGAAAAGAAAATCATTAGGAGTCTCCTTTCAAACCACTATGAAAAGACCCAAGCATATCCTCAACACAGAGCAATAAAATTAAAAAAAAATGTCAGGTAGCCATGTCAGCCACATCTGTGACCCATATGTCTCATGTAATAAGAGCATATGCCTGTACCTGCAGAGAACATTTTTATGTTGTATAAAACTGTGGCAAATGTAAAAGTTAAGTAGAACACCTACACATTACAAACAGTTTATTTTTGTCACCTTAAAGAAAGAGTCTCTGGGAAATATTTAATTGTAATTAAGTGAACTAAGAAAATAGTGTAAATAATATTTTATACCCCTTAAAGTATGCGATCTAGCTGAGGCAAATAAGATTTATGGCCAAAATGCATGCAACCTTACAGTAATTTCATGACACTTTTACTACTAACAGCCGTTAAGGTTTTGAAACAAAAAAAAAGCAAATTATAGTCTTTTGACACTATAAACTATGGCCCGAACAAAGAATAGATTGCTTCTTGACTGATTAATACACTAGATCAGTTCCCTTTCCATTATAAAAGGAACAAAGATAATGCAGGGAAAAAATTACCTTTAAGGTGTGTCATTTTTGTTTTGCTTTTGTGAGTGTGAGAGAGAGAAGTTATCACACAAGGTTATATACAAATCTCTTTCCATGTAAACAAAATTGCCAGAACAAAACTTTCCTGTCATGAGGGGAGAACCTATGGCCACTCCAATCTCCTATCGCTCAGAGAATGTTTGTTGTGCTGAGACCCAAGTCTTGAAGCTGGTTGATCCAGGGGCTCACGTAAAGGACACCACATGAACTTTGTGAACCTTCTAGTTTAAAGAGAGGGGTTCCCAATTATTTGTCTGCAAATCCTCTCTGGATGCTCAATAAATAGATGAATTCAATGTCCACTAATTATTACATTTCACAAATTTTCCACTTGGAAATAAGCTTTTCCAATTACATCTGTTATTTTCTTCCCTTGACTACAAACAAAAGGCTCCAGAAGAGAGAGATCTGAATTTGTACAGACTGCAGTAAACTGCTACTCCAATTAAAGAACAGAAAGCTGGCCAACCAACAGGTGTTTTCTGTTCCCAGAACAAGATGATGAAAGCTCCAGGTGATTGCTGGGAAGGGAATCGGCTGGCAAGAAGACTACAAGTGAATTATGCATGCTTTAAGCTGCACTGTAGACATACTCTTAGGCTATGTCTACACTGAGTTTTCACTGCAAAAATATGCTAATGAGGGACTCATTTGCATGAGTCATTATCTCATTTGCATATTTTCTGCCAATCCGTTTTTCCGCTGGGGTTTTTGCACAAAAACAAGCAGTGTGGATGTTTTCTTTTTGTGCAAAACCCCCTTTTCCCACAAGATCAGTAAACCTCCTTTTTTGGGGCATAAGGATCTTGCGGAAAAAGGAGGTTTTGCTCAAAAAGAAAACATCCACATTGCTTGTTTTTGCACAAAAACCCCAGGGCAAAAACAGATTGGCAGAAAATATGCAAATGAGATCACAACTCATGCAAATGAGTCCTTCATTAGCATATTTTTTGCTGAGAAAACTCATAGTGTAGATGTAGCCTTATAGATGTTGTATACATGAAAAACTCCATAAAATAATACAATTGTTTAGAACTAACCAATAAAATTGCTTCTTCAGATAAGTCTCATAAAAGGGAATGGTACCTGGAAGTGCTGGATAGAGCTCAGAGTATTGGTACTAGGATACAGAACCTTTCATCTCTAAGACACTGGTTCAAATCCAGGCTACACCAATTGTGACCAAACTTGCACATCATAGGGTTGCTCTTAAGTGAGTGCTCTAACAAGAGTTGGTGGATTATCATTGTTCAAAACCATCATTATTGCATGGCCTCTGTACTGGTATTACTTAAACCAAGGTTATAGATGCCAAAGCCCCACTGATGTCAGTGGGAGTCTAACAAATTCATTCAATTGCTTTTGATCAGAACTCCCCTTTGTAATACAGGGTTTAGACATGCTATGTGGCAAACCTGCTTTGTCACTGCTCTTACTGAACCTGTTTCTTTAGCCTAATGCTTTATCTATCACTAAACATTACATGTTTTATTGAAGAAAATGTATAAACTGATTTTTATTGTGAAACTTTATCTTTTAAAAGTTTTGCCATTTTGCTAGGAGAGGGAAGAGCAAATTTTAAAGACTATGGCAAGTTACACAAAGTAAAATGGGCCCAGACCTAAACCTTAGATTAAAAAAACAAGTTGGTTAAGTTTAGGTCCTGATTTGAATGTCACAAGTGGGTCAACTGCAAATTTAAAGGATATTAGTTAAGTTTAGTGTAGAAAAGTGTTACTCTGGCACAAAAGACAGTTTTTAATGTCTATATTTCAACAATTCTGAACTGGGTTTAGTAATCATGCAAGGGATGGGAATGTGGACATAGGCATGTATGCTACTACTTACTGCAACAGAAAAGACCACTAGTTAAGATCTAGAATATGTGACAAGAGCCAAATGAGGGACTTGCATTTAGATAAGCAAAGTTTTGTGTACTGCATCTTTAAATGTCTACAGTCTCAAGTGTCTACAAAAACAAGCAGCCATTTTGTGTTTTGTTCAATGCAGACTGTCACATGAAAGAGATGCATACTCTGTAGCTCTCAAGAAAGCTTTACTTTTGTTCTTTCTTGTTTGCTATTTTACTTAACTACAAATAATTCGTACCAAAAGTATATCATTGTCCTGTTCATGTGGAAACAGAAGGCTGAGAATTTGAAAGTAGAAGGCAGCTTGGGCAAAGTGATTATGAAATGGCAAGAGTTCATAATTCTATGGAATGGTAATTGGGAGAACAGCAAAATAAAGACAATGGATTTCAAAAAGGCAGGTGTTAGCAAACTCAGGGAGTTGGTAGGCAAGATCCCATGAGAGGCAAGTCTAAGAGGAAAAATAACCGAACACAAGAAGCATGGGAAAAGACCACCCTGACTTAACTAGACGATCTTGAATGATCAGATGTAAGAGGACTGTTGGCTGCTTACTAAAACTCAGGGGAGGTGGGGGAGTTGGCTGGCTAGCTCCCAATATCAAAAGGAAGGGGGAAGGGTTGATGATAAATCAGGACCCTGAGTCTGACAGTTCTCTAGGAACAATGGGAAAAGGACTATGCTCCAGGTCAGCCTGATTGACAGGGCAGTCAGGCTAATGAGGGAGTCAGGAGGCTGGTGAGTTCGATTTGCCTGGGTCACACAGAGTAGGCTGAACTAAGGAGAGATCAAAGACCCAGGGCAGGGAAATGCCACCATACAAGAGGCATTGCAGGCCAGACTTGGATGGGGATCGTGACCCCAACTAGGAAGGCTGATGCTGGGGATAAGGGTCCTGTCATTCAGAGGCTGAAGGTGTGTGGTCACCATCAGAGCAACTGTCCAACCCACAGCATTCTTGCAGCACAGCTAAGGCCTGAGAAGGAGGCCTGGGACCTACAAGGAACAGACAGAGAGCTACCCTTACATTCCATAGACATTGTTTGTGATGTCCTCATGCCGCAGAGTGGGGTTATGTATTTTTCTTTAACCTTTCCCATTTTCTTTTTTCTTTTTAAAATTGGTTGCTGTTTAATAAATTGTATTAGCTTTGAATTGTATGTAATGATCAGAGAAAATACCCAGGAGTGGGGACATCCTATACCTTGCAGTAAGGGACCAGTACAAGTTTGAGGTCATGTAGGGTCCCCCAGGAATCCTGGGTCCAGCCTCATTGACGTTACAAGGACTCTGCTACATAGGAGTGGAAGGGGACCCTTTGAGGTCAGAGAGGCCTCTGGGTAAAGGAAGTGGAGGTGGCAATTTGAATCCTTTCACTTGCCTTTCACTTGAATCCTTTCACTTGCATTTTACTTGCCTTTTCCACTGTCCTGGTAAGTTTCCCTCAATAGTGAGACCATTCCCCCACTAACATAATAATCAAAAAAGAGTCCTACAAAAAGTGGAAACTAAGTCAAATTCATATAGGGGCAAAATTAGAAAAGCCAAGGCACAAACCAAACTCAAACTAGCTAAGGACATTAAGGGTAACAAGAAAACATTCTTCAAATATATTAGAAACAAGAGGAAGACCAAGGACAACGTAGGCCCATTGCTCAAAGAAAAAAAAAAGAACAGAAAATGTGGAAATCGTAGAGGAGCTTATTTACATCTTCTCACCAAGAAAGTTGGTGGTAAATGGACACCTAAAATAGTGAATGCCAGTTAAAATGGGGGTAGGTTCAGAAACTAAAATGGGGGGAAACAAGTTAAAAATTTCTTAGATGAGTTAGATGTCTTCAAGTTACGAAGGCCTAATGAAATGCATCGTAGAATACTCAAGGAACTAACTGAGGAGGTATCTGAAACATTAAGGATTGTCTCTGAAAGGTCATGGAAAATGAGAGAGATTCCAGAAGACTATAAAAGAGCAAATATTCTGCCCATCTATAAAAAAGGGAAATAAGGACAACCCAGGAAATTACAGACCAATCAGCATAACTTCTATACCAAGAAAAATAATTCAGCAAATAATTAAGGAACCAATTTGCAGACATCAAGAAGATAGTAAGATGTTAAATAACATTCAGCATGTATTTGTCAAGAATAAATTGTGTCAAACCCAACCTGACAGCTTTCTTTGACAGGAAAACAAGCCTTGTGCATAAGAGGGAAGCAGTAGATGTGATCTGTCTAGACTTTAGTGAGGCATTTGATACAGTCTCACATGACCTTCTCATTAACAAACTAGGAAAACAATTGGAGGTTAATAATAGGTTGGCGCATAACTGGTTGGATAACAGAGAGTATTTATCAATGGTTCACAGTCACGTTGGAAGGGCATAACAAGTGAGGTTCTACAAGGATCAGTTCTGGGTCCAGTTCTGTTCAATATATTTATCAATGATTTAGATAATGGCATAGAGATTTCATATAAATGATACCAATCTGGGATGATCATAAGAACAGCCATACTGGGTCCATCTTGCCCAGCATCCTGTCTTCCAACAGTGGCCAATGCCAGATGCTCCAGAGGGAGTGAATGGAATAGATAATCATGATGTGATCCTTCTCCTGTTACCCATTCCCAGCCTCTGATAAACAGAGGCTACGGATACCGTTCCTACCCATCCTGGCTAATAAGTATTGATGAACCTAACCTCCATTAATTCATCTGTTTCTTTTTTGAATCCTGTTAAAGTCCTAGTCTTCACCACCTCCCCTGGCCATGAGTTCCACAGGATGACTGGGCACTGTGTGAAGAAAAACTTCCTTTTGTTTGTTTTAAACCTGCTATCTATTCATTTCATTTGGTGAACCCTAGTTCTTATATTCTTATAACCCCCCCCCTCCCTTTTTTGCTGCTATTTTTGTTTTTTGGCCTTGGTAAGTTCCTTTTTTTTTTTATGCTATTGGGTGGGGATGGGTGGCATGAGGGTTTCTCAAAAATCAAAAAGGGGGTGTGATGCCACAAAGTTTGGTAACCACTGATATAGATGATACCAAGTTGGCAGGGGTTGTAAGCAGTGTTCCCTCTAAACTGGGCAGCAGCACAGCTTCACAGGTGATTAATCTGCCCCACCAAGTCAGTGAACTCCTCTGAATGGGCAGGGCTGATTAATCAACGGTGAAGCTGTGCTGCCGCGCAGTTTAGAGGGAACCCTGGTTGCAAGTGATTTGTAGGATAGGATTATAATAGAAAATGATCTGGACAAACTGGAGAAATTATCTGAAGAAACTAGGATGAAATTTAATAAGGACAAATGCAAAGTATTCCACTAACGGAGGAACAATCAGCTGTACACATAAAAAATGGGAAATGACTGTCTAGGAAGGAGTACTGTAGAAAGGGATCAAGAGGTCATAGTGGACCATAAGCTAAATAATGATTCAACAGTGTAACATGGTTGCAAAAAAAGCAAACATAATTCTGTGAAGTATTAGCAGAGTGTTATAAGGAGGACACGAGAAGTCATTCTTCCACTCTACTCCACACTGATTTAGGCCTCAACTGCAATATCGTACCCAGTTGTGGGTGCCACATTTCAGAAAAGATGTGGACAAACTGGAGAAAATCTAGAGAACAGCAACAAAAATCATTGAAGGAGAAGGGAGAAAATTATTCTCCTTAATCTCTGGTGATAGGACAAGAAGCAATGGACTTAAACTGCAGCAAAGGAGTTGGGCATTAGGAAAAACTTCCTAACTGTTAAGGTGGTTAAACACTGGAATAAATTGCCTAGGGACACTGTGAAGTCTCCATCATTGGAGATTTTTAAGAGAAGGTTAGACAAACATCTGTCAGGGATGGTGTAGATGGTGCTTGGCCTGGACTTGATAACCTCTCAATGTTCCTTCCATTTCTATGATTCTATGAAATAATGGAGAAAGCATGAAAGCAAACCAATTTCTCTAATGTAAACAACAGTGTCTGTTTAATTAACTCATTCCTCATGTACATAATTCATCTCAATAAAAGTAAGGAAATTATGGTTCTGTGTGGAATGCAAGTAGATTGGACATGTCATATCAAGGACAATTGAAAGGATCTTTAAAAGCCTGTTGTTCCACACTACATAATGTAACACAATAAGGGTTTGCTGACATAATAAAACATTAAAAGTGAAATTATTCTACAAATATTTATCTGACTTGCAAAAGCTAAGGAAAGGTGAGCTCACCCTATAAATATTCCTGGAGCAAATGCTTCATTCTCAAGACACATTCATAGAGGTATTTTATTGTTGCTGGCATCACTGGCAATGGCTACAAAACAAGAGCAGTAAATTAGATTTTTCTGATGAAGTTCTCCAGGTGCAGTAGCAGCAACTATAAGACTCTTGAGGGTCAGTTTGCCACCTGCCAGTTCATTTGTTGTGTGCTTGCCTGCTTGCTTTGTGCCTGCTTGATTGAAGTTTATAGTGTGATCAAGTGTGTGGGGGGAGAAGAGATGGGATTGTGCTGAGCCTAGCGGTTTGCTAGGCAAAGCTGGGAGCATCCTAATGAAGCTCTAGTCCACCATCTTTTGATCTCTGTTCTGTTTAGGATCCTTAACCAGGGGATGGGGATAACTTAGGTAGAACATAGATTTTAAAAGTCTGCTTGTAAGCAATCCAGTGAGAAAGCAAACAGCAGCAGCAAAAGCGAAATTACTCACCTCGGTGCAGTAACTATCGTTCTTCGAGATGTGTGTCCCCGTGGGTGCTCCACTGTAGGTGCTGGGCTTTCCCTGGCACCACAGAATGGAGATTTTTCCAGTAGCAGTACTCGGCCAGATCGCGCCTGCGCGGTGGTGTCTCGCAGCGTTTGCGCTCTTTTGTGTGAGTGCGCAATCTGGCCCCCGCCAGTTCCTCGAGGCTGCCTCCGAATCTGGAAGACATAAAAGAGAAAGACTCTGAAGTGGGGAGGAGGGCGGGTAGTGGAGCACCCAAGGGGGGACACATCTCAAAGAACAATAGTTACTGCACCGAGGTGAGTAACTTCGCTTTCTTCTTTGAGTGATGTCCCCGTGGGAGCTCCACTGTAGGTGACTGAGCAGCAGTATTCCACTAAGCAGAAAGGTGGGAAAAAAACGGAGTCCCTATTTGTCTGCTGAAGAGAGCACCGCTGATGCCACCGCAGTATCTGAAAACCTCCTCTGATGTATAGCGTAATGTTTTACAAAAGTGTCATGCGAGCACCAGGTGGTTGCTCTGCATAGATCTTTAAGGGAAACACCATTGAGGAAGACCATTGAAGCTGCCATTGCTCTCATGAAATGGGCTTGAGGTTGTGTCAGAAGTGGTATACGCTTGGATGTGTAGGCCTTAGTTATGCATGTGGTTATAAGTTTTGAGATGCGCTGAGATGATATTGGATGTCCTTTCAATCTCTCAGCCAGAGACACAATCAGTCGGTAAGTTTTTCTGAAAGGTCTCGTGCATTCTATATAAAATGCAAAAGCTCTGCGAATATCAAGTGAATGAAAGGATGCTTCACGCAAAGAGGTGTGAGGTTTCGGGGGAAAAAATGGAAGGACAATTGGTTCATTGACGTGAAAAGTCGACGAAACTTTAGGGATAAATGTTGGGTGAAGCCTTAGGACTATGCCATCCTTATTGAAAATGGTATACGGGGTTGTCGCCAACTCTATGTGCTGACGTAATAGCAAGAAGGAAAACCACTTTCATAGTTAATGTCTGAAGTGGTATAGTCGCCAACGGTTCGAATGGTGGAGTAGTTAGAGCTCCAGATAGAAAAAAAAAAATTAAAAAAAAAAACCTTGCGAGGGGCCTTAGGTTAATAAGGCTCCTCATGAATCTCTTGATAGGTGGGTGGGCGAATAGGGAGGTGCCTTTAATTGGTTGTCTGAATGCCGAAATGGCCGCTAGATGAACTCTGAGAGGCTAATGACAGCCCTGTGTGTTTTAGGTATAGCAAGTAGTCGAGGATAATGTGAAGTGGAGTCAACTGAGGAAGCAATTGCTGTGTGTGTAACACCAGGAAATGAACCTGCGCCGCTTTGAGAGGTAAGTTGTTCTGGTTGTTTGACTTCTGCTGTGGATTAGTATTTCTCTAACTTGTGTGGAGCAAAGGGACTCAGAGGGATTCAGGCAGTTAGGAACCATGTGGTGAGCTTCAAAATGTGTATCTGGAGGTGTTGTAATGAGCCTCGGTTCTGGGTGAGAAGGTTCGGAAGGGCTGGAAGTGGATACCATCTGCATGGTGACATGTGTCAGAGGAAGGGAAACCAGTACTGACGCGCCCATGCTGGCGCTATCAGTATGACCGTGGCCCTTTCCATTCTGACCTTCTGCAGAACTTTGGGAATGAGAACTGTAAGTGGGAAGGCATACAGGAGAGGTCCCTTCCAATTGACGAGGAATGCATCGCCTAGAACAGCGGTTCTCAAACTTTTTGGGCTCCAGATCCCTTTACATGCATAAAAATTTATATGGAGCCCCAGCAGTCCACTGATTATATGTGTTGTACCTATCGATGTTTCCAGTTAGTCAACCTTATGGAGCCCCTGGAGATGTCTTGTGGAGCCCCAGGGCTCCGCAGAGCACAGTTTGAGAAATGTGAGAGCCGGAGCCGAGTCCAGCTCTGGAGCTGTACTTTTGACATTTTTTGATGCCATTTTCTGACAAGTGGCAAAGAGATCTATTAGGGGAGTGCCCCAGCATCGGAAGAGAATCAGCTGACTCCGAGCACGTCAGCTGGAGGGCTTTATCAAACAAAATCATCCGCAGCCTCATTTCCCTGTCCCATTGGGCCCTTGTGGTCAATTTTGTGCAGTGTGGGCACTCCTGTGGGACATGAGCTTCCCTGAGGTAGAGGAGGGCATTGCCTCGTGGCAAGTGTTGCACTTCTTAAAGTTGGGCGAGGATGGCATTTCCAATCTTTAAGTGGAAAAGTTCTAATAATTGGGGGTTTTTTTTGGTTGAACCAGAAACTCTCTCATATATATATAAAACACTATGTACATGTAGGGGATCCTACAAAAAACAGACATAGGAATAGGAGAGGAAAAACTAACTTTGGGGTTTTGTTTGTTTGTTTGTTTGTTTGTTTGTTTGTTTGGGGGTTTTTTGTTTGAAAACTAGGAGGAAAGATAGGAAGAAGTAAAACCAGGAAGAATAGTAACTTTTAACAAGAACAATCTCACAATAAGGAGGGAAGTTGAGGAGACCAGTTCACTCCGTCTGCAGCCTGAGGAGGTTGAGAGGAACTGGCGGGGGCAGGACCGCCGCACTCACACAAAAGAACATGAACGCCGCAAGACACCACTGCGCATGTACGGTCCTCCGGCCGAGTACTGTTACTGGAAAAATCTCCATTCTGTGATGCCGGGGCAAGCCCAGCACCTACAGTAGAGCACCCAGGGGGCATCACTCGAAGAAGAATGAGTGCTTTGCCAGGGAGTTTAAGAAAGTGAGAGAGCCGGAAACACCTAATTAATAGGCTGTAAACTTAGGCCAAGAACTCCTCCCCACCAACCCAGAAACAAACACACACCAAACACACAGGCTACATCTAGACTGGCATGATTTTGTGGAAATACTTTTAACGGAAAAGTTTTTCCGTTAAAAGTACTTCCGCAAAAGAGCGCCTAGATTGGTCCCAGAGTTATCATAACAACGATGCGCTTTTGCGCAAAAGTGCGTCTACATTGGTGAGACGCTTTTGCGCAAAAGCAGAAGCCCGGAACCATTTTGAAGAGGGTAAAAGGGCACCAGCCCTTTCTGGGGGCGGGGGCTGGAGCTCCTTTGAGACACGTGCTTAAAGAGATCTCCCCGGACAGCCGTTTCTCTCCTGATGCATGCTATAGGACCTCTTGCAGGGACTGACAGCCGTAGCAGTTTTGATGGTTGCGTTCTGCCTTTTTGGTCACCACTGCCTTTTGCCTTTTAGTGCCTTTACCTGTTTTTTTTTCATCTTGCTTGTTTTGTCTGCCATGGAGCCAGGGGTGGCCATGTGCCTGCTCTGGCCCCTGCCAGCCATTTTGGAGTGCCTGCAGCTGGTGCTCCAGCCTAGTGCCCTCCTGTTCCAGGACCTGGAGGCGCAAGTCGCTCTGGACTCCCTCACCAACCACAGAGGCCATAGCGTCCCTGTGGCATCCCCACCCTCACATGGAGAGGCCACTGTGGAGACTGGACACCAGTACGGACTGGTGGGACCGGCTGATCCTGGGGCAATGGGACGACCTACAATGGCTCCAGAACTTCCGCATGCGAAAGCAGACGTTCCTGGAGCTATGTGCCTGGCTCTCCCCTGCGCTCCAGAGAACCACCACCTGGCTGCAGGCACCCATCCCCATCAACAAGAGGGTCGCCATCACAGTCTGGAAGCTGGCCACCCCGGACAGCTACCGATCGGTGGCACACCAGTTTGGGGTGGGCAGATCCACTGTCAGTGTCATCGTGATGGAGGTAAGTCCCAGGGAGAGTGGGGTAGGGGGAGGGTGCTGCACTCCATGTCCAGGGGCAGCCAAGACTCTAGGCTGGGTAACCCAGGGGTTTGGGCCGTCCCTCCCTTGCACAGGCCTGCTGATGGGGGGGGGGGGGGGGGAGCTGTGCGGCGAGGGGGCCCTGGTGTGTGTGTGTGTGTGTGTGAGCACAGAGGGCATCACGGGGGGGGGCCCCAAGGGAGCGCACACTCACCCTGCCTTATGTGATGTGTTCCCCTGTGTTCCTCTGCATCCTTCTGCAGGTCGTCCATGCCATCAACAACATCCTGCTCCCGAGAGTCATCCGCATCCGCAACGTGGACGCTATGGTGGCCGGCTTCGCTGCCCTTGGGTTCCCCAACTGCGGGGGAGCCCTGGATGCAACCCACATCCCTGTCCGGGCCACGGAGCATCGAGCGGCCCATTTTATGAACAGGAAGGGGTACTGCTCAGTCGTACTCCAGGCCCTCATGGACCACCGTGGCCGCTTCCTGGACGTTTATGCGGGCTGGTCAGGAAGGGCACACAACTCCCGCATCCTCCGGAACTCCGGCCTGTTTCGCAGGCTGGAGGTGGGCACTTACTTCCCCCGGTGGGAGTTTACAGTTGGGGATGTGCCTATGCCCATCTGTGTCATGGGGGACGCGGCCTACCCCCTGCTGCCCTGGCTAATGCGGCCCTACACGGGGTGGCCGGACCAGAACTGGGCCCGGTTCAACGACCATCTCAACAGGGCCCAGAACCAAGTGGAGTGCGCCTTTAGGCGCTTGAAAGCCCGCTTCCATTGTTTGCTCACCCGTCTCGAGATGGGTGAGCAGAATGTCACGGAAGTAGTGGCCACATACTGCGTGCTCCACAATCTTGTGGAGCGGATGGGGGAGGCCTTCCTCCCCGCATGGATGGCAGGCGAGGGCCAGGCCTACGAACAGCCCAGCACAACTGCCATCCTCCAGGCGCACCAGAATGGGGTGCGCATCCGGGAGGCCCTGACGGACATGTTCTCCCAGGCCCCATAGTAGGGTCACCTCGGTCTCCCTTTACAACTCCCTCCCATCCTCTCCTCTTCCCCCTTCCCTCCCCATTACCTTCCAATAAACCACAAAAACAGGTTTTTTTTTAACACAAAAACTTGTAACTTTTTATTTACAATGGGGAAAGGGGAGATCAAGGATGGGAGGGGGAGGAGACCTTGAATTGGTGGGGGGGAGGAGCTACTCCTGGGAGGGGTGGCCCCTGCGACTGCTTCTGCAGGGGCGGACGTGCACATGGGGGGCAGGCTGTGTCAGAGCAGGCAGCACGGGGAGGTGGGCAGGAGGGGCAGAAGCAGGAGCAGGAGGGGCAGAAGCAGGAGGGCACATTGCAGGAGGGGGCAGGGGCAGTGCTAGGGGAGGGATGGCGGGTGCATGGGGCAAGGCCATGCCATAATGGATGGCATGGCCAATGTGGGCAGTGAGGGTGGCGATTGAATCCGCCATGCGGACGCAATGGGCCTGGAAGGAGCCCCAGGCCTCCTGGCGCCACTGTAGGTCCACCTCCACACGCCGAGTGATGGCTGCCTCGACTCGCTTGACGGCCTGCATGTGGCGCCAAAGGAGCTGGTCCCGCCGTGGTGGTTGGGCAGCTAGGGGTGCTGCAGCTGCCGCTGCTGCAGGGCTAGAGGGTCCCTGGCTTCTGCTTGGTCCCACTGCAGGGAACAGAAGAAAGGATGGGTCAGTCAGGCAGCCCGGCCACTGTCCCCACACCTCATGCCCTCCACCCCTGAGTCCAGGTGACTCCACGTAGTGTGGCTTGGGCCCACTCGGTTACCCCCTTCCCCCCCGTGTTGTATGTTTGCATACATGACCGCTCTTGGAGTAGGGTCCTCCTCCATGTATTAGAATCACCGGCCTGTGTCCTGGCCCCTTGGAGGGTGAGAGGGCGCTTGTGTTGTGTTAACCTGTGGAACTCCCTGCCAGTGGAGGCTGTGAGGCTTTGGGCTAATCAATGGTGTCTGACAGGGAGCGAGATGAATCCCCACACAGTGCCTGGGACCACGTCTAGCAGACAGGGTCTGGGCTCTCAGATCCCCATCAAGTGGGATGTCTCCTGGACAGAACCAGGAGAGTGACTGGGGAGTGTACCATCCTTGCAGCAAAACTCAGGTGGCCCTAGGGCCGGCCCAAGAGCTTCCCCTCTCCCCCTCCTGCTAGCCCTCACACACATAGCCCAGGGACATGTGTGGCCGCAGTGGGGACTTCCCTCGGGGGGCCAGCCAAGGCACCAGGAGCAGGCGAGGGGCTCAGTGGGGTCCACGCTCACGGGCTGTGACGCTGCGGCTTTCCCAGGAGCAGCTGGCTGTGCCTCACAGCCAGGCATGGGACAGTGTGCCGTTCTGTGTGCTGCATCCTTGTGGAGGTGCGGGCTCTGGCCTGAACCCCTGGGGCCCTGGCTGGTTCCAGCCGGCATCCACCCTTCCCCCTGGTCCCGCCAGATGTGTGTGAGCAGCCCGGTCACAGACGTGCCCTGGACCTGCCTGCTGCGGCCACATGGTTACACGTGCTGCATACTGCCTAATGCTACACAGCCCGTGCAGCTCACGTGGCCTGAGTGACATGCTCTTCTCCTCCCCCCTCCTGGTGCCTGGCTCTTCCCCCCCCCTCTCGCCGGCCCTTGTGAGTGCAGAGTGCAACACTTACTGGTGGATTCTTCCCCAGCCTCCGAGGACGCACGGGACACGTCGGGGCTGCCAGAGAGGGCCTGCAAGGTAGCAGTACTGGACTCATCCTCCGACCCACTGCTGCTGTCTCCTTCCCCCGCCTCAGTGGTCCTGGTGACAGGGGGGCGTATGCAGGTGTCCATAGGGATGTCTGGTCCCTGCGGTGCTGGCTGGCCCAGGATGGCGTGGAGCTGTCGGTAGTGGGGGCAGGTGTCGGCTCTTGCCTCCTGGCCCGAACGTAGCCCAGGCGCAGCTCTTTAACTTTAGCCCGGACTTGCTCCAGGGTCCGGGCTGGATGTCCCTGCTGGGCGAGCGCCTGGGCCATACGGTGAAATATGTCCGCATTCTGGCACCAGGAGCGGGTGTCATGCAGGGTCTCCTCCTCCTGCCAGAGGTCCAGCAGTGCCTCCAGCTCCCCCGAGGACCAGGATGGGGCCCTTCTTTTTCAGCCCCTTGGGGCCTCCTGTGCTGAGGGTGCGGGTGTTTGATCCCCCCCTGGAGCTGCCATCGTGGTCTGGGTGGCGTTGGGGACAGCAGGGGCTGTGTGGCAGAGAGGTCCCAGAAGGGCTTCTGCCTTGTGGCCTCAGCAGTCTGGTCTACCTTCAAGGGGTCTCAGGTTACCAGGAAGTCAGGAGCAGGCTTGCTGCTACGGAGCGTCCGAACGGCCATTAGGGCTTTTTTCTGTTTAGCCTGCTTTTCTGCAAAACGTCTTAGCTGCCTGTCTACACAGGCCCTCTTGCGCAAAATCATTTCTGCAAGAGGGCTTTTTCCTGAACGGGAGCGTCAAAGTATTTGCGCAAGAAGCACTGATTTTAGACAGTAGAATATCAGTGCTCTTGCGCAAAATCAAGCGGCCAGTGTAGACAGCTGGCAAGTTTTTGTGCAAAAGCAGCAAAATCTTACCAGTCTAGACGCACCCACAAAGAAACAAATCCCCAGCAAAAATAAAAACAATGCAGGTACAAGTCCAGCAGCAGAGTGGGCACCATCCAGTTTATTAAACTAAATGCAGCATGTATATTCATTTGGTGCAAGTAATTTATGGTTCTCAGAATATCTTTGAGACCAGAATAGCTGAACTGGAGGAACTAAGGGAGACAGGTAGTACTTTCTGGGACACAGCAAAGCAATTCCACCCCTATTCTGAGAGCCTCTGTGCTGTTTGGGGGGATGAAAGTCTTGGGGAAAGAACATTAAGATGGAGCAGAGGGGAAATGATCCTATAGTTGGGATCTTCCTTCCAGACAATGTCATGCCATCCTCAGCACAGATAATACCACTTCAGAGGCAGGAACCCCTGTTAGGATGAGGTAGCTAATGAGGAGCACAGGATCTTTCGAAAAAGCCTGCCATTTTCGAAAGAACCACATCTAGACCGCAGTTTTACTTTTGAAATGGTGCTTTTTCAAAAGAGCTCCGTGACACAATCATGCAAATGAAGCATGGGATATTTAAATCCCCGCTTCATTTGCAATTTTGAAGTGTCTAATTTACATCCCTCTGTCGAAAGAGGGATGTAGTCTAGACACAGCCTAAGGTACAGAGTCACAGTATGAGCTGAAGAGAAACAGTCATATGACAAAAGAAACACATTCAATTACATTATCTGAAGGCAGAAAATTAAAATATGACAAATTGTATACAAATGCAATAAGCTTAAATATTTGGAGGAACAAGAGTTCCTGGTAGACTTGAATAGGAAGAATGTAGCTATGGAAATATGCTAGGACAGTGGTTCCCAGCCTGTGGTCCATGGACCCCTGAGGGTCTGTGGAGGTACTGTAGGGGGTCCCCACGGGGCCTCTCGCAGCCAGCACATCCTTCAACCCTCATTGCTTCCTGTGGCTCAGGAAGCAGTGTGAGCTGAGGGACTTCCTGGCTGCTGGCATGGACTATCTCAGATCAGCTAAGAGGCTCTATGCTGGCAGCCAGCACGTCTTTCAACCCATGTTGCTTCCCATTGCTCAGGAAGCAGCGTGGGCTAAGGGGCGTGCTGGCTCCTGGCACAGAGCAGCAGCCAGCATATCCTTCAACCCGTGTTGCTTCCCGCAGTTCAGGAAACTTCATGGGCGGAGGGACGTGCAAGCTGCAGGCACAGCTATATTGTTTGTGGGAGGTCTATAAAGTGTTAATAGATTGAAAAGGGGTCTGTATCCTTGAAAAGGTCGGGAGTCACTGTACTAAGATGATGACGGTGACTGTGATGGTGGCATCCATGGTGATTAGCATGGTGACCATGACTGTGAAATGCTCAGCAAGATTACAGAAGCTAAAAAACAACAATAGCAAACTGAATAATAATGAGTGTTTTCCACTATCCCCATATTGACTGGGAACATGCTAACACAGGATGATGTGAAGAGATAAAATTTCTAGACACCATTAAAGACTGTTTCTTGGAGCAGCCAGTCCTGGAACCCACTAGTGGAAAGCCAATTCTTGATTTAGTCATAAGTGGCATACAGGATGTGGTCCAAGAGCTAAACCACTTGGCAATAGTGACCACAATGTAAATACATTAACATAGGTTGAGAAATATCAAAGAAACCCACCATAGTAGAATTTAATTGAAAAAAAAAGGAACTACACAAAATTGAGGACGCTAGTTAAACTGAAATTACAAGGATCAATCACAAGAGTTAAATGCCTGCAAGCTGCATGGAAAATGACAGATGCTCAAACTATATATATATCTATATATAGATATAGATATAGATATAGATATAGATATAGATATATACACACACACAAACACACAAATTAAAAAAAAAACAGTAAGAGGATAAAAAACCCCACCATAACTAAACAGAGTAAAAGAGGCAATTAGAGACAAAAACACATATTTTTTAAATTGTAAAGCAAACCCTACTAAGGAATACAGAAAGGAGAAAACTTCGGCAAGTCAAGTGTAAAAGTACCATCAGGCAGGCCAAAAAAGAATCTGAGCAACTTACAAAAGACAAAACCTAACAGCAACTTTTTTAAGTACACGATAAGCTTGCCAAACAATCAGTAAGGCCTGCTGATGATCAATGTGTTAAAAGAGCACTCAGAAAGACAAGGGCCATTGTGGAGAAACTAAGGGTATGTCTACAATACAACGTTAATTCGAACTAACGGATCCAGACTCAAAATCTAGTTCGAATTAGCGTTTTGCTAATTCGAACTAGCATATCCACATTAAGTGGACCCTGAACCGGGCTTAAGGATGGCCGGAAGCAGTGCCGGCAGGGCATCAGAGAAGAACTTAGAGCGTGGAGATGCTTTCTCAGGCTAGCCGAGGGCTGTGCTTAAAGGGTCCCGACCCCCACCCCGGACAGACAGTTCTCAGGGGTGCCCCGCTTGCAAAGCAGTCCTGGCTTGCATTGCCCGGACTACCCACACTGGGCACATCACACCACTCGACTATCAGCCCGGCTGCACTTGCCGCAGGCTGCCATCTGGAGAGAGAGGGCAATTGGGGGGCTGCAGGAGAGCTTCCACCCCCAGAAGCCCACAGAGCCAGCCCAGTCCTCCCCGTCAGGGGCTCATGCCCCATTCCTCCCTCACCTCCTTCCACTTACCCTTCCCTAGCCCCTCTTCTTGATGTACAAAATAAAGATAACGTGTCTTCCAAAATGGAATCTGTCTTTATTGAACAAAACTGGGGGAGACTGGGAAAAGGAGGTGAGAGAGGGGAAGAGAGAGGCCGGGAGAGGGGAGCGCAACTAAAATGATCAGGGGTTGGGAACAGGTCCCATATGAAGAGAGGCTAAAGAGACTGGGACTTTTCAGCTTAGAAAAGAGGAGACGGAGGGGGGACAGGATAGAGGTCTCTAAAACCATGAGTGGGGTGGAGAGGGTGCATACAGAAAAGTTCTTCATTAGTTCCCATAAAGAAAGACTAGAGGACACCAAAGGAAAGGAATGGGTAGCAGGCTTCAAAGTAGTAACAGAAAGTTGTTCTTCACAAAGCAAAGAGTCAACCTGTGGAACTCCTTGCTGCAGGAGGCTGTGAAGGCTACAACTAGAACAGAATTTAAAGGGAAGTGAGATCAAGTCATGGAGGCTGGGTCCATGGAGTGGTATTAGCCAGGGGGTAGGAGTGGTGTCCCTGCCCAAGGTTTGTGGAAGGCTGGAGAGGGATGGCACGAGACAAATGGCTTGGTCACTGTCTTCGGTCCATCCCCTCCAGGGTCCCTAGGGTTGTCCGCTGTCGGCAGACAGGCTACTGGGCTAGATGGACCTTTGGTCTGACCCAGGACGGCCATTGTAAGCTCAGGGCTCAGGGTCGGGGGTCTCAGTGGACCACCTTGATTCTCTTGCACACCTGCTCCTGGGTGGCCAGGCTGGCAGCTCTCCTGCCCTAGACGGCCATTTTCCTGTGCTTAGGGCGGAGATCGTGGACGAGGTCCACGATGTCTGCACTAGTCCAGGCGGGTGCCCGCCTCTTGCGGTCCCGGGCAAGCTCCCGGGAACCGCCAGCCTGGTCCCAGGAAGAAGGGGAGGGCTGGGGGCATCAGGTGGGTGGCTCGATCCGTGCCAGGTTCAGGGTCTGCTGGCTGGGTGCTGGCAGGATTGCACCTGGCACGGGCACCGTAGCCAGCCCAGGCCCCTTTAAGAGGTCCGGGGCCAGGAGGGGGGCATACGAGTTTCCCTGGTGTTGGCCAGAGTGGCCACCAGGGAAACCTGGGGAGGGCTAGCCTCCCACTAGTTTGAATTAAGGGGCTATACACCCCTTAATTCGAACTAGCTAGTTCGAACTAGGCTTAATCCTCGTAAAATGAGGTTTTCCTAGTTCGAACTAAGCGCTCCGTTAGTTCGAATTAAATTCGAACTAACGGAGCGCTAGTGTAGCGCCTATGAAAGTTAGTTCGAACTAACGTCCGTTAGTTCGAACTAACTTTGTAGTGTAGACATACCC
Source organism: Pelodiscus sinensis (assembly GCF_052426305.1). NCBI lineage: Eukaryota > Metazoa > Chordata > Testudines > Trionychidae > Pelodiscus > Pelodiscus sinensis. The sequence continues at coordinate 23,387,757 of NC_143064.1, read as the reverse complement.
TAAATGAATTATTTACATCTATCTTCACTTCAGAGGATGTAAAGGAAATTCTCATATCTGAGCCATTCTTTATATGTGACATTCATAAGGAACTGTCCCAGACTGTGGTGTCAAAAGGGGAGGTTTTGGAACAAATTAATAGATTAAATACTAATAACTTACCAGAACTAGATGGTATTCACTCAAGTGTTGTGAAGAAACTCAAATATGAAATTGAGGAACTACTAACTATGATACACCAACACTCAAACCAGTATCTATATCAGATGGCTGGCAGATAAATTAATGTGACACTTTTTAAAACAGGTTCCAGAAGTGATCCTGGCCATTATAGAATAGTAAACCTAACTTCAGTATCAGACAAATTGGTTGAAACTATAATAAAGAACAGAATTATCAGAAACATAAATGAACACAATATGTCGGGGGAAAACCCAACATGGCTTTTGTAAAGGGAAATCGTGCCTCACCAATCTATTAGAATTCTTTGAGGGTGTCAATAAACATGTGGACAAGGGTAAACAAGTATATATAATATACATGGACAGTGGTGGTGCAACTGCCTCATATTGGCTGGAAGGGGTTGAAGCAGGCTGGAGGGAGCCTGCACAGAGCCCTGGCCAATCATAGAGGAGATTTTAAGCAGCCAATCACAGGGCAGCTTGCTGAGGCAGCCCGGTATATAAGAAGCTGCTCAGCAGAGTGCGAACACTTGGTAGGCCCCGCCTTAGGGCAAAGCAAGGCAGTTGCCTTGGGTTCCACACCTTCAGGGGCCCATGCTGCCCAGCACCTGCCCTCCCAGCTGCTTGCTAGTTGCCCTGGCTGGGACCACCCAGTTGCATGGCATAGCCAACTACAAAGACAAACTTTGCCATTCCCCACCCCCACTTCCTCAGGTACCAGGGGGAGGTGGTGGGCTCTGGTCCCTGCCTCCATAAAGGGGAAGAGACAGAGATGGACACTGGCCTGTCCTGCAACTGCTCGCAACAGACAGATCCTGCTCCATGGAGGGGATGCCCTGGCTGGGCAGAAGAGATTCCTAGTCTGCGATCTTCCATACGTAGGGGAATGCCCTGGTCAGAGTGAGAATAGAAACCCTGCTCCATAGAGAATTCCCTTTCCTCCCCATACCCTATAACATGATGGGGGGGGGGGGGTGTCTCCCATGTAAGGGACAGGAACAGGAGAGAGGGGCCCTGGGTTCTCAAAAATGGGATAAACTTACACCAGCTTACTGAAACATGGAGCTGACACAATCATCTTCAACTGTATGAAAATGGTCTCAAGTCACAGAAAAGTGTACAATAACCTCCAAAACAAAACATTTACCTTCAATACGAGTCTTTTAATCTGTTAGACACCAGGAGTACTGACCAGATGTTTTAATACACACCGGGTCTGTCAGACAAACACCAGGTCTCTCATACAAACCGGGGGGTCTCAGATAGTTTGTACTAATAGACACTGGAGGCTTCTATTGGAAGTTTCATAGCAGTGTATAATGACATGATAGTGAACAGTAAAAGCATGGCAGGTGACACTGAAATAGATGCCAGTTGAAATTTTTCTTAAATCTAGAGGTGTTGTGGAATATTTCTAGCAAGCAACTTGTGCTACCCGAGCTGGACTCTGTAATCCCTCAACTGGGTTTGACTTAAATTAGATCGTCCACTGACCAGGCCCTGCTATCAGCATGCCACCTGGAGCCCTGCAAACTCTTTGACCGGGCCTGACAGTTGAGGGTGCAGGACCATTTCCCAGAGAAGCACTGTAGAGCAGTGCTGGGCAGGCTAAGATGAGCTAAAGACAAAGCCTTCCCACCTGATACCTGCCAGGCTGCAGGCCTTGTGACAAGGACCAAGTAAGTGAAGGGTTCTGAGGGGAAATAACTAGAGACAGTAAAGAGGAGTAGAGGAGGGCAGAACAAGACTGTCACCAGAGGGTCCCTGGGTCAGGACCCAAAATAGTAGGTGGTGTTGAGTCTCCCTCTTTTCCTTCACCTTGCCACCATACAGACAGGGGCTTGGCCCTGAGGCAGAGGGCCTAGACTTGGAAACCACAGCTGGCCACAGAAGTAGTAGAAACCAAGGACTGCTGATACAGCCCCTGGTAGGGGGATGAGAGACCTCTGTAGTGGGCACTGCTGGAGGGCAGTGCCCTGAAGAGGATGCTGTCGTCCAAGAGCGATACAAGTCCAGAGTAAGCATGTGGAGCAAAGAAGGGTGAGACACCACCAAAAGGGGATGCCATGCTGAATAAGAACTCATTCCTTGGAGCAACCAGCAGGAGGCACCACAGCGGTCTGTCCCGCTCCACGACATGGACTTTCAGAAAGGCTTTGTCAAGGTCCTTTACTGAAGGCTCTTAAGCAAAGTAGACAGTCATAGGGTAAAAGAGAAGGTCCTCTCATGGATCAGTAATTGGTTAAGGATAGATAAAGGATAGGACTAAACATTCAGTTTTCATAATGGAGAGAAAAGTAAATACTGGGGTCCCTCAAGGATCTGAAGTGGCACTGTGGGTGTTCAATAGACTTATAAATGATCTGGAAAAAGGAAAAATCAAGGAGGTGGCAAAGTTTGCAGATGATACAAAATTTCTCAAGACAGTTAACTTCAAAGCTGACTGTGAAAAGTTCCAATTTTGTGAGATTCTTTTGGATGACTGAGAAACAAAATGGCAGATGAAATTCAAGGTTGATAAATGCAAAATAATGTATACTAGAAAACATAAACCAATTATACATACAAAATAATGGGATCAAAATTACCTGTTGCCACTCAAGAAAGATCTTGGAGTCATTGTGGACTCTGAAAACATCTCTGAAAACATCTGCTCAAAGTGCAAAAGAGCTAGCAAAAAGAACCACCAAGAAAAGGATAGATAATAAGACAAATATATCATAATACCACTATATAAATCCATAGTATACCTACACTTTGAATACTGAATGAAGTTCTGGTTACCCCATCTCAAACAAGATACATTAGAACTGGAAAAAGTTCCATATAGGAAGAAATTAAAAAGACAGGGACTGTTTAGCTTAGAATAGAGACTACTAAAGGGGAAATGTGACTGAGGTCTATAAAATCATGAAAGCTATGGAGAGAGTGAGTAAGGAAGTGTTATTTACTCCCTGACAATACAAAAACCAATAGTCACCCAATGAAATTAACAGGCAACAGATTTAAATTAAACAAAAGAAAGTACTTCACACAATGCACAGTCTGTGGAATTTGTTGCCAGGGGACATTGTGAAGGCCAAAAGTATAACTGGGATAAAAAAAAGACTTAACTAAATCCACTGAGGTTAAGGTCCACTAAAGGCTATTAGCTAAGAAGGTCAGGGACACAACCCCATTCTTCAGATGTCCCTAAATCTCTAACTGCCAGAAGCTAGGACTGGATAGTACAGATGTCAATGTGCAGTCGTCTATACAATTAACTGATAAGCCATAGACTTATCAGCTAATCTTCTTGACTACATTTATTTGCCCCCCACCACTGCCTCTATATCAGAGACAGCAAGGAGGGAAGCAGGAGCAGGTGCTGGGGGGAGCTGGCTTAAAAGCCAGTTCCCCCAGCACTGGCTCTACAGTGGCATGTTACCAAGGGTGCAGTAACAATAATAATTTATGGGGAATTTAGTTGATTTAGGCTTCTGAATAGGTGACAAATGCGCTTGCCCCAGAAGTGAGATCCGACTGGCACTTCCATATCTAATCACCAGTAAATCGGCTAAGAATGATAGAGTCTGGATAACTTAATCATATTCAAATGTATTATAAATTTAGAAGTACAACAAGTAGTATAATAAAACCACAATAACAAACCCCAAACATCTGGTATCTGAATTTTAACCCACACCCTAGAAAAAAAGAAGATAGGAAAGATTCCCAATACAAACAAGAGAAAAGGTAAGTATTACTATTGATGGTGGTCCGGCTGGATGGAGGCGAGGCCTAAGACCTTCTACCTTCAAACTCCTAAAAGTTCTCAGGGAGGACAGCTAGGGCGTCCAGCGGAGAAATGTTCTCAGTAGCAGGGGAGAGGCTGCTCTGGAGAGTTGCCAGTAGTCTTAGGGACTTTGCTACAAAGATGCGGCAATGTGCATATGCGGTGTGCTTCCTTCACTATCCCATCAGGCTCTTCACCACAGTAGGATAATGGAGTGGATCCAGATGTTACAGACGTGATGAAATCCACAAGCTCTAGTTGGAGCTACCCAAATATTCACTGCCAAGCCTTCACTATGACATGCACTGGGAGGTCACCACAGAAACTTGAAGATCACTACATGAAGAAGAGAGAGAGAAAGAGTGAACCCGAACCCTCGTACGGGGTCCTGCTTATAAAGTCCTTTTGGCTGGAAACTGGAGGTTGGTGCAGTGTGCATAGCTGCCTGGTGCCAGGTGCAAAGTTCGTGCTGCGTGCAAAGAGTTTGGTACTGAGTGCAAACAGTTCAGTGCTGAGTGTAAAGAGTTCAGTGCTAAGTGCAAAGTCTCTTGGTGAAGCATACCATGTGCACCACATGATGTATTTTGGCGGGAAAAGTCCAAACAGTCTGAACACTACTGGGCTGTGTCTACACTGGCCCCTTCGTCGGAAGAGTCATGCTAATTTCTAACTTTGGAATAGGGAAATCCGCGGGGGATTTAAATATCCCCCGCGGGATTTAAATAAACATGGCCGCCGCTTTTTTTCCGGCTTGGGGAAAAGCCGGAAAAGAGCGTCCAGACTGGCGCGATCCTCCGGAATAAAGCCCTTTTCCGGAGGATCTCTTATTCCTACCTGAAGGAATAGGAATAAGAGATCCTCCGGAAAAGGGCTTTATTCCAGAGGATCGCGCCAGTCTGTACGCTCTTTTCCGGCTTTTCCCCAAGCCGGAAAAAAGCGGCGGCCATGTTTATTTAAATCCCGCGGGGGATATTTAAATCCCCCGCGGATTTCCCTATTCCAAAGTTAGAAATTAGCATGACTCTTACGAAGAAGGGGCCAGTCTAGACGTAGCCCTGATGTTAAGATTTACCTCCAACAGGCACCTGCCCCGTCTTCCCCATGCTGCTGACTCTTTCAGAGGCAGCAGCAGGGGGGGTAGGGCAGGTTGCCATGAAGGGGAAAGAAGGGAGGCCACTGTAGGCAGGGGCTGCTTTATAGCAGCAGCCCCTATCTGCAGGGGGGCCAAGCTCCCCATGGACAGAGGCTCCTATCCCACGGAGCAGCCTCTGTCCACAGCGAGTCTGGGCCCGCTGCGAGCAGAGGTTGCTTCATGGCAGCAGCCCCTGTCTGCAGGGGGTCCGAGTTCCCTGCAGACAGAGGCTGCTCTGCATCCAGTGAAGCAACCTCTGTCTGTGGGGAGCTCAGACCCCCTCCCCCCACAGACATGCGCTGCTGCCTCACTGTGCTGCTGCCTCTGTGTCATAGGCAGCAGTACAGGACAGCAGTCAGTCAGTCTGCGTGGAGAGTTGGGTTTTAAACTGGATCCCCTCGTGTACCACTGCTGCCTCTATATCAGAAGCAGCACAGTGGGGTAGCAGGGGCTCTCTGGGAGTGGGGCCAGGAATGTGCTGGCTTCTGGCCCCGCCCCCGGAGACTATCAAAGAGTCATGTAACTGCAAAGGTTTCATGTGGTTACATGACTATTCGATTAGACCAGGGGTGGCCAACCCATTCCAGATGAAGAGCCAAGATCCAGCTGGATCCAGCGCAAAGAGCCTGGGTCAAAAGTTGTAGAGAAAAAAGAAAAAAAAAAGACCAGCCCCTTTAAGAAGGCTTTTTGAGGCTTTTTGGCTTCAGCAGGTTCCCATCAGCAGCCACGGTCGCCATAGTGGAGCCGCCATTTTGAGCACAGGGGAGCTGGGAGGTGTGGGCTGTGTTCAGGGGCGCAGGGGCAGCTTCATGAGCCTCTGCGGTGGCTTCACAAGCCACACTGACAGGTGGAGAAGAGCCGCGGGTTGGCCATGCCTGAATTAGACGATATCTAGCATCCCTTCCTAGATGGGATAGATCACTTGAAATTGTCCTGTTCTGTCCATTCCCTCTGAAGCATCTTGCAATAGCCACTATAGAAACATAGGATACTACGCAAGACACACCATTGATCTTACCCAGTATTGCCATTCTTATGTTCTTAGTGCACAGTGCCACAAAGAGAAAGGTATATAATATTTTAGCTACCTCTTGCTAAACAAAACTGGCCATATCATCTAACCCAGTGTTTCTCAACATTTTTTTAATAAAGTACCCCTTTTTTTAAAAGAAAAATGATAAGTACCCCCAGTACTTCCAGTTTTCAGACACACAAAATTTTTTTCTACCATTGCAACACATTTGTTTAAACAACTTAATTGTAGCCGGGTGGGCGATGAAAGTTTTGGGTGTAAAAAGTACAAAAATAATAAAGCACTGTAAAACTTAAAACAAAAATTCAGTTTTCTCTAAATTTCAGTTGTGTTGATGTACCCCCCAGACTTCTCTCGAGTACCCCTGAGGTACTCGTACCACTGGTTGAGAAACACTGATCTAACCCATGCACCTAACCCCTGGAGGCCCCGCTACATAGATATTCTGTGCTATTTTGTCTGGAAGAGAGTGTGCTTTCAACTAATACTTGAAGCATAAATAAGCCAAAGGTGTGTTTGAGAGATAAGCCGTGATATCCATGATGACAAATTATAAGATAAGAAATGTACAAGGTAAGGATGTAAACTATGACAACTAAGACAGAAAAACATTAACATTAAAATAGTTTTAAAGTCAAACAATAGAGTGAAAGTTTAGTTTGCTTTAGACTTATTTAGCAGCTGCCTGTTCCCTCTCAGTGAGAGCTATGGAAAGAAAAGTCCTACACTCTTCCCTTCCCTCCTTCTTATTGTACATGGCAGATTTCTTCACATCCTTCATTAAGACTGATCCTTTTATTCATTACACAAAGCCAAAATTATTTTCATTTGACTCTTAATATCACTATTTGTCTTGGAGAAATACAGTTCCCTACACAAGTGGCTCTTAATTTAGCCTGTCTGCAACTGTACAGTATCAGTGAAAACACAGCTGAGAAATAAAAACCATGTAAATAGCTGAAAAGATAGGTAAAAGATTGGGCACTGATCCAGAAACACTAAACTATAGACTCCCAACATCTGGTTCAGGGTGGACTCCTTAGCATTTACTAAGACTGGGGAAAAAAAGAGAAAGAGAAAACTATTACTGCACATTTTTCATCAATTGGTTTCTTTTTTATGTTTTTTTGCATTTCACTAAAAATTGTTTCAAATTGTTACCATTAGTTTATTCACTCTTGCTAGATGGCACTCAAGTTAATTAAAAGGGGGAGGGGCAAAATTTCTTGAAAAAGGATTCTGACTATACTAGAGATTCATATTTGTATTTATATTGTGATAAAAGCAAATGATAGGTAAACAATTCAAATCATTCTTATTACTCCTTTTCTTTTGGTTGGGACTTTGTTGATAATAGTGTTTGTATGCTTAGTTTTATACTGATCTTTGCAGTCCTCCAGGACGAGGCCCTGAGACAGCCAAATCCGGTGAGGTCTTGACTATCCTCAAGTCCTCTGACTTCAGTGGAAGTTAAGGGTGCTCAGCACCCTACAGGTGGCATCCACAATCTCACCATAGATTCTTACTATATAAAGTAGAGTAGCTTTCTGATTTAATCATTTTTCTGAGAGGTTCCACTGCTTGATGACTCCAAAGCCATGGGGAAGTGGAGGATTTCAAAAGCACCCAAGTGACTTAAGAGTACAAGTCCCATTGACTGTCAATGGCTTTCAACAGGAATTGTGCATTTATGCCATTTTGACTTTTGAAAATTCCACTTATAATGTCTAATGAACATGACATTTTAATATAGGAAATTTTCTCTACATCTTTTAGCCATATAATATGTCCACACACACACTCACACTCACACTCTCTCGGTACATTCAAAATACTTCCACAGAGGTCTAGATCCTGCAAGCTTTAGTTAGACAAAGCTGACATTGACCTACATACGTGACTTGCTTCTCTGAAAAAATTTACCTATTGTCATAATATAGGCAACCACAGTCTATCTTAAACAAGGAGAAATTTTTAAACTACATACTATAGACACATACAAGCAGGTTTTCACACAGCTTAAATCTCAAGTTTGTTCCTGTTGATTACCAAAGACCACATCCTGTCTAAAGCTCAGAAACATCTAGGCTATGTCTACACTGGCAAGATTTTGCACAAACACTTTTAACGGAAGAGTTTTTGTGTTAATGTATTTGCGCAAGAGAGCGTCTACACTGGCATGTGCTTTTGCGCAAGAGATGTGCTTTTGCGCAAAAGCATCCGTGCCAGTGTAGACACTCTCTTGTGCAAGAAAGCTCCGATGGCCATTTTAGCCATCAGGCTTTCTTGCACAAGGAATTCATGTTGCCTGTCTACACTGGCCTCTTGCACAAGAACAGTTGCGCAAGAGGGCTTTTTCCTGAGCGGGAGCATCATAGTTCTTGCGCAAGAAGCACTGATTTCACACATTAGAACGTCAGTGTTCTTGCACAAGAACTCCCCGCCAGTGTAGACAGGCAGCATGTTTTTGCGCAAAAGTGGATGCTTTTGCGCAAAATCATGCCAATGTAGACACAGTCCTAGTAGCTGAATAACACACTGTAGGTAAAATATATTGCTACACAATACTAGCTGCTGTACTGTCAGCAAAATGAAAACATCCAAAATCTTTCCACCATGCATTAACCAAAAGTGTGAGCTGTCCACACTGAAGCAATGAGCCACTATCAAGAGAATCCCAATAAATACCAGAAAGTTTAGAAACTTTAATGATTTTAAAATGCTTCCAACATATTGCTCAGTCCATATCTGAAGACTATGAACTTCACAAATAATAGTCCACAAAAATATCACAGCTTTGACAGTTTCCCACCCAAAGTATAATTCCTTTTCAGGAAAAATTTTTATTCCCCCGCTGTCTCCTCTCTGAAAACCAGACAAGACCTACTGTGACAAAGATGTTCGCAGAAATTGTAATAACTTGCCCAGTACAAGTAAATGACAAGAGCTGGAAATAAAACCTGAGTCTTCTAATTCCCATTAGTGCCCTATTCAGTAGGCCCCACTGCCTTTGCAATAGTATGTTACTCAGATCAGAATTTATTTATATTAAAATTCCCTGACTGTAATTGACAATTGGTGTTGATTTTTTCCTAACCTTTTCAAGTGCACAGCCCTCCCCCACTACTAATAAATGGTAAGGCATGTATAATTTGCACAAAACATAAATAAATTTAATCTGCATATTACACACACATGTAAATAGATTAGCTGAACTGTTCAACCTCATCCAGATCCTATACTTGTTCACACATGACCACCCTGATCTGCATATTTAATTAAAGGAACAATCTCAAATAAAAAAATCTTTCAAATAAAACAATTTTTTCCCTGTTCAACTAATGACATTTTAGAATAAAACTAAGACTGTAAGTGAGAAGTTACATCAAATCAATTTTGCTATTTATTACATTTCACTTAGCTTGAAAGAGTCAATTCTATTTTCATTTTGATTCAGTTTCAATTTTAGATTCTTATGTACTAGCCAATATTGCACTGCATGAGGTATAAAAACTGGAATGGAATGTTTAAATCCAACCTACATCACATTCCCTATAGGGAAAAAAATCTCACTGGATAAATTCATGAAAATATTGATGGCAGAATTGATAAAATGGTACTACTACACAAAATGTATATTTTCAGCCTAAACTACTCAATTGTGAATTCATCTTTTAAAATCAGAACTGGTAAACAAAAGTATAACCTCCCTATGTAATTATAAAGTGGGACCATTGTATTTATATAACAAACCAACCAAAATAATTAGGCAAACTGGTAATTACAGTGAAAAATTAAAGCAAATTCATTTAGACTGGTTAACCTAAAAGGAAGTTAACATTTTAATGATTCTTGGACTTCTTGTTTTTCACCACCTGGATACCAATTCTAAAGGGATGACCTCATTCTTTTTACCTTCAGTCCCTTGCTTAATACATGACCTGTTCAGTAAAATATTTGCAGACTTGGTACTCTGGTACTCTATCCCATTACAAAGGCACACGTAACATTTCACTTCTCTTCCATGCAGGTGGTCCTCTAGTCTAACTCAAGGCCAAACAGAACATAAAGTTAGGCTGGTTTAGCAGTATAGGTGGAAGTATCTGAGCTGAAAGGAAAGAGTATGGTAACTGCAGATGCCAAACTTGGCTATCCATTTCAAAGATAGCGCTAATTTATTTATTTGGCTTACAGTGACCGAATCCATCTGTCCGGTACAAATTATCAACCACAAGCTGTTTAAGAATCAACTTTTTTTTATTAAAATTGTTCACATATGTATCAAGGAGAAAAAATGGTCCAGTTCTTTTCAAGCAATTCCACTCCATTAAATTTTATGAGTACACATGTCTGAGAAGAGGGAAAAGGGGGGAAAAAGGAGGGGAGGGGAATCAGATACTTTAATGTTTCTAGTTTATTTTTAGAATGTTTAACAGTGCAAACCTTGATGCCTTTTCAGTTCATTTCTCCAGTTTTCTCTTTATTTCAACAAAATATTTCTTGTGCTAGATGATCTCTCTCTGAATAACTTTATGCTATAGATTATCTAGTTGTAAATACATGGCCATTTATAACAAGCAAATGATATATCTATGTGAGAACCCAAACAGAGGAGAAACATGTCATCGGCAGACTCTCTCAGTTTTCTTAGAGAACACGTTTGCACGATTTTTTATTTTTACTTTATTTTCCTCTAAGGTAGATGTGAAATTTGGTGATTATAATCCTCCCTCAGGACTGATAAGGGCTGAGCACACTGAACTAAAGACACAGCGTTAAGGAGGCCTACCAGCAGTCACAATACATCCCTCCAAAATAAATCAAAGAGAAGCTATGAATAAGCTTTCTAGTATTGCACTTGACACCTTTATAATTCCAGTACACACTCTGCCTGAAGAGGATTACTGAATGATTTAATATGATTGGCCAGTTCATTCTGCAAACTGGGAAGGTAGACGGTACCAATTGTAGTGAATGGGTGATACAGAAGCCCCACAGCTTGAAGACTTCCAGACAGAGGGGAGAGGAGTGAGCACCACTCTGTCTGTTCAAATAAACTCTGCCATGGAGTTGTCAGTCGATACTGACACACGTCTATCCTGAAGATGGGTTTGAAATGTCTGCCAAGCAAGGTGTACTGCACACAGCTCCTTGATGCAGATATGCAGCAAAAGTTCTGAGTTCTGAAGCCGTCTACACATGCTCCCAAGTACATTGCTAATGCATCAGTGACTAGAGTGTTAGCTCTGGTTTAGAGAAGGGTAATTCCACACTCGGTCTGTGGGTTTAGCCACCATTGGAGGGACTCGAGAACCTGAGCAGTAAGAGTGATCAGTCACTCTCGAAGTGTCACCTGGGTTTGTGGGATTTTTTTTAAAGCATGAAAATTATGGGATAAAAATGCATTATGGGATGAAGACAATTTGGGTATGTCTACACTACCCCGCTAGTTCGAACTAGCGGGGTAATGTAGGCATACCGCACTTGCAAATGAAGCCCGGGAAATTCAAATCCTGGGCTTCATTTGCAAGTGCGGTATGCCTACATTACCCTCCTAGTTCGAACTAGGAGGGTAGTGTAGACATACCCTAAGACCTATAGCTCCCAGAGATCATGGATTGTGCCATTTTGATCCCATAACACACTGAGAAAATTTCTCAGAAGTTATCGCGATGGACAGCAACATTAAGCACACAAGTACAAGCCCATGGTGCACCCACTCTTTTCATCAACTCAAGCATACCCAGTTAGTATGTGCACGCCCCAAGTATTCATATGCCCAAGTGACATACCAACTTTGGCATATATATAACTTCCATCCAAAGTATGTATTATAGTATAAACAAGGCCTCATATCTTTTAAAAGCAAACTGTATTGGAAAGAATGATCAATATGCTCACACTCACAGCAATAGGTCATAAGTGTTTAAGTGCTCTTCTGAATAAGTGTATTTTCTTGAGCTGGGGCCTTAATGTTTAGCTATTATAATAAGAATACTAGAACAAGAAATGGAGAATGAATTTGTGCAGAGTAAGTAAGACCTACTGGAGTGATAAGGGTAGTCATGTGAGGTAAGTGAAAAATCCTGCTGTTTACGTATTAGGGATGAGGGAGGTAGTGTAGTTAAGGTTATATAAGCAAAGATTTTTGTAGAATGTGAGGAATGTACACAGAAGGTGTGTCTTGAGCAAGACAAGTGCATGTAGCTAACAGGAACTCAGGGAAGAATCTTTAGTCTAGACACATGTTTAACAAGTTGTTTGATTAAAACAGAGAGAGAGAGAGAGCTTTTACAAACACGTACTATGCCTGACAGAGACAAGGTAGGCAAGGCTATAACTTTTATTGGACCAACTTCTGTTGGAGAGAAGTTTTCAGTTACACAGAGCTTTAGTAATCAAAACTAATTGCAACGCAGGTCAAATGTTATGAAAAGATATTTGTAGAATAAATTTCAACAAATATGATCAAGGAAATTAGGATCTGCTCATCTGCAAGCAAAAAAAGAGTCTAAGTTTCATTAAACAAAATTATTTTGTTTCAAATTATTCCGTTAGCTCTAATTAAGGGGGAAATGGAGCTCGTGAATTCCCTGCACATATCGGTACAAAACATTCTTCAGAAATAAAAGAAAGAAAGTACTTAAGGTTTACTGATAACAATCCACCATGATTTGTAGTCTTCAAATACAGGCATTCCCAACCAACTTTCTGACAAGAATTTTGGGTAGTGTCATCCAACAGAGATTTTTGTACCAAATAGGGCAGTACTAATAGGAGCACCATTAGGAAGCACTGAAAGCAATATGCACATATTTCTACATAAAACATATTCACCCCAAATTTGTGATCAGATCTGCATGGGTGGATCCATCTGCCCATGCAAAGCCCTCTTAACTTGCATCTGAGCAGAGCATGAGAAATATTCAGCATAGAACTATGTTTTGTTCACAATTTATATTTTAATATACAAAGTTTCACTTCATACCAAATCTTTGAAGCCCCGCCCTCTCTATTCGCCTCCTCTTCATCACTTGCTATCCCCAGCCCTTATACACTCTACACTGCCACTTTTTTCCAATTCTTCTGTGGGAAGAGATTTTTTCAATATTTAGCCTGTCTAGACTGGACCAAATGTCAGAAAAAACCCTTCTTTTGGCAGCCCCCTTATTCCTCATTGAACGAGGAATATAAGAGTTACTGAAAGAGCATATTTGCTCTTCCACTAAAAAAATGGAAGAACAAACACATCCCTGGATGCAGAAGAGTTTTTCTGTAATATCTCTAGAATCCTGGAAAAACTCTTACAGTCTAGTCATACCCTCGCTGGGTTGAGACAGGATGTGTGGGCTCTGGGGTGGGAATGAGGGATTTGGGTGTGGGAAGGGGTGAGAGGTGCAAGCTCTGGGAGGAAATCTGGATGCAGAAGGAGGTGGAGAAGGGGATGCCCGCTCAGGGAGGGGCTTCAGGCTGGGGAGTGTTGGTGTCAGATGGAGGGCTGCGGTACTAAGCAAGCCACAGGCTTGTGGATGTGAGGGTGCAGGAATTTGGGTTGGGGTATGTGAGGGGCTCAGGGCAGGGGGTTCCAGCGTATGATAGGCTCAGATCTAGGATCTGGGGTATGTGTGCAGGAGTGTTATGATGCTGTGGCCAGATGGGGGCTTGGCCCCAACTGGGGGTGTGTTGGCCAGGCTTCATTTTTAAATAAAATACTATGTCAAACACAAAGTTTCTGCATTGTCTTTATTTATGAGAAGGGCAGGGAACCTTTTTGAGTCAGGGGACACTGACTCACAGAAAAGTCAGTTGGGGCCACACAAGGGAGATGCAAGAAAAAAAACCCTTCTCCAAACCTCCCTCCACCCCCAGCCTTACTAATGTGGCCCGAACTCTGCTGGTGGGAATAGGGGACGTGGTACTGGGGAAGGGTATTAGTAGGTGCTGGGGCATGGGACAGGGTGGCAGTGGAGGCAAGGGACAGAGTTCTGGGATGGGGGCAGGAGGTAGGGTTCTGCACCAGGGAGGCTCTTAGTGCTCCTCAGGGTGGAAGCTCTCCCGCAGGGCCTCCTAGATACTGACAGCCCCCCGATGGACTTCCCGGATGGCAGCCTGCAGAAAGTGCAGGTAGGCTCGCAGCAACGCATCCAAGCGAAGCACAAGAGTGCCCAGGGGCAGCTCTGGCTCCATATTGTGGAGTGCTGTGGTGTCCCGAGTGAGGGCAACCAGAGCACACAGAGACAAAATGTTTTGCTGTCCCTCATAGAGGTAGACAAGCAAGCAGGGAAACCTGAGAACTTGCTGTCCAGGAGGGTCCCTTTAAGCACAGACCTCAGATAGTCTCAGGCAGCAGCCCTACACAGTAAGTCCTGACCTGGTGCCCTGCTGGAACTGGTTCCAGCCAGCCTTAAATGCGATTCAGAATGCACTCAGTGTGGATGTGCTATTTCAAAATAGAAAAAAGCTATTTCGAAATGTATTTTGTGTGCAGACACGTTATTTCGAAATAATACTGTAGTGTAGACATACCCTCAGTCTTCCTTCATAGGTCATGTTCTCTAGACCTTTAATCATCCTTGTTGCTCTTCTCTGGACTTTCTCCAATTTCTCCACATCTTTCTTGAAATGTGGTGCCCCGAACTAGATACACTACTCCAACTGAGGCCTAATCAGCGCAAAGAAGAGCAGAAGAATGACTTGTGTCTTGCTCACAACACTCCTATTAATGAATCCCAGAATCATGTTTGCTTTTTTTGCAACAGTGTCACACTGTTGACTTATATTTAGCTTGTGTTCCACTATGACCCATAGGTCCCTTTCAGCAGTACTCCTTCCTTGAAATAGTGTCTTTAAATAGGATCTTTGCAGACAACAGTAACAGTGTCTTTTGGGTTTACTGAGCCATATTGTGTTAGCTAATCTTAATAAGGAGTCATGGATGACCTCTACATGCAATCCAAAAGGAAGTTTCAGTATTTGCAAACGGACTCTTACAGCACAAAGTTTTGTCTTCACAGCAGGTAACAGTGTATATTATCGCACAAGATAAATAATGTTGTCAGAAAGTTCGCTAAGATAGAGGCTACAGACAGATAATTACTGAACATAAAGTCTGTAGGAATTAATTGTAATCAAGATTTGGAATGATGAAAGAATAAATCCCCGCCCTTAGACTAGCAAAGAACCTGGTGGCTTTGCAAATTTACGGGACTGGTGACCAGTTTAGTGGGTAGATTAAGTAGCTCAAGTGTCTGGGAAGCCAAGGACCAAAACCATACCTTGAGCAACTTGTCAAATTCATGCCCATTGTATTAGGAGTTTGATTGAGTGCAGGGTACTGTTCCCCCACATGATGACCTCGCCAGCTGGTATCCAGCACAGAGGCTGACTGGACTGAGCCACAAGTGCCAGCTTCCAATTGTCCTGGAGTGCCCAACCCCCACTCAGTCCCCCTCCCCCCTCCATTGGCATTCTGCATTCCGTCTCTTCCTGCAGTGCCCCACTCCATCCTCACCGGCAAGCATGCCCCATCCCCACTCCTCCTCCTTCCTCTCAGCACCTCCTGTACACCACAGAATGGTTAATCATGGTGGGAGGAAGGAGCTGGAGCTGGTGAACAATTTACAATTAGTGGTATATGCTACTAGTTGAGTTTAGTTCTAACTTTTGCATTAGTTCATAGAAGGGATGTCCCTCCCATTATGCTGTGTTAATAATCATTAATATGGAGCCAGAAAGTTACTGGGCTTGGGGGTAGCTTCTGACCCATCTATGTCTGCTGCAATCTCCACAGAAAGCTGTTCCTCCAGGAGGCCAGAATGTACTGCTGCTGCTGCTGCTCCTGCTCCTGGCCAAAGCTTGCTCTGGAACCAATTTGGACCCAGAACATGCTGCTGCTGCTGCTAGGTCCATAGGCACTGGCTTAATGGGTGATCTAACCTTGGAGCATCCATGGGGAAGAAAATTGAGAATGCTTAGCACCCAACAGCCAGGGTCCCTACCCACCTCCTCGCTCCTCCTCCCCCAGTACCTCCTGTCCGCTGACAGCTTCGTACTCAGCAGGAAATTTTTCCATGATAAGCCATTTCAGGAAGTTGCTTCTCACCTTGTAGTTGTGCAGTGCCATGGTGTTATTACTGTTCTCTCAATACTGCTTAGGAGGGGCACTTTTCCCTTTCTTTGCTGGTATGCTGTCCACAGGTAGAGGAGTAAACTCACTGAACAAAGGAAAAGAAAAATCCCATGCCTGCAACACTTTACATTTTTTAAATCCTTCTGGAGTGGAGGCCTTCAGTGAAATCCAGCAGGATACGTATTGTATTTATGCTTAAACTGATACTCCTGAACCCTAACATTTACCCATTCTTTCCCTTTGCTAGTTTAAGGCCCCCTTGTGATTTTTAAAAATAAAAGGACTTACCACAGTAAGGGTACGTCTAGACTACAGGGTTTTGCCGACAGAAGCTTTGTCGACAGTATCTGTCGACAAAACTTCTGTCGACAAAGAGCGTCTAGACACATTCAGTTCTGTCGACAAAGCAGCTTGCTTTGTCTACAAAACCCTGTAGTCTAGACACAACCCTACATGCAATAACACCTTCTGTTGACAGAACTCTGTCAACAGAAGGTGTTATGCCTCGTAAAATGAGGTTTACCAGCATCGACAAAACTGCTGAGTTCTGTCGACGTTATGTGGTAGTGTAGACGTAGGTATAGTTTTGTCGACAAAAGTCCATTTTTGTCGACAAAACTCTGTAGTCTAGACACACCCTAAGACACTAGAACTGTTGATCACATTAAGACACACGATCAATAAAGCTGACCATGTGAGATCCATCACTAGATTACTTTACAAAGCAAATGCAGAATTTTGAGGTTAACAACAAACTTTTGAGTGCACATTTTTCATAGAATCAGAGATGTCAGAAAAGGGAAAATACCTGTTAGATCAACTAGTGCATCTCACCCCACCTATCCCAATACAAAATCGCCACACACCCTCTCTAAGCTGACAAAAGCCCAATAGACCAGTTTCCCTTGCTAAAGTTAGGATTCTGAGGGCTCCTTCTGTGTAGCCTACTGACTCACAAAACTAAAATAGGCTCTTCTCATAAAGGGTTCACACTTCAGATGCTTCCTTGATCTATCCAATTTTCATGTACTTTTGGCTTAATTTCAATATTTTCTAGATGGCTATCTGGTGCTGCAATACATAGTAATTTTAGGATTTTTGAACCTTTCTTAACTCATCTTTACTATTTGTTCAGAAAAGGATCACTACCATTCCAATGTCTCTTTTTTTAAAGATATCTTACACTAACTCCCTCGCATGCTGAAACATAAAGCATAGTAACAGCATTTACGTACTTTACATAAATTCTTTCATTCCATAATGTCCTCCACAGATCAGATGAATTACATGTGAAAATGTAGCAAACCACTGTACAAAAGGTACCTCCAGCGAATCTGCACCTAGCATGGGATAGATGTTGTCTACCCCAATCTTGGCTCCTAGAAACCCAGAGAGGTGCATCTGAGACCCTCCTCCCCCCGCCACACACACTTACAAATTACTCATGCTAGGAGTACAAATAATCTGGGGGTATGTGAAGTCTGTGTAACAACTGGCTACTAGCAATAATTTGAGCACATATTTATACTGCTTTTGAAGCACTTTTGTTTAACTATTTAAAAGACATCTGCATGTTGAGATACAATTCACATGTTAGCTTGTATTTATTGGGCTATATACTGCATTATACAAAATAATCACCTTACCCAGCACTGAGATGCAGCCACCTCTGATGCAGGATAAAATTATTTTATAACACATACCAACTCTACAGTTTATAACAGGAAGTAAAGAATACTGTATCCAGCTGAAACTGTATCCACAAAGGCCAGGTTATTTCAAGTTATGACAGTGTCAGTTTCATCCTAAACCCCACATTTTAAAAGTTTATAAAAGACAGCAGCTCTAATATGCATCTGATAATCTTGCCAGGCCAGCTGCCAGAATGCAGACATATCTTTCAAACAAGGTGTGAGTATTAACTTTGATGTGAGTAACTTTGCTTGACTGTTTGCATTTTTCTTTGTCTTTCAGGTTATTTCAATTACAGTGTTAGTTGGGGTTCTGTATGTGGGTACTATCTGAGCCTTTTATCACGTGATCACCCTTGATCAATCTCAATCAGCCTCATGATCACCCTCCCCTGTGGGGTTAATGGAAAGTAGTGCTGACTTAGCAGAAAAAGCCTTAAATGCCAGAGGCTAAGTTACTAGAGGACCACAAACATGAGCGTTGGAGAGGGAATTTGTAAGAGGGAGTCCTAATATAGTCACTATGATTAGGAAGGGTCTCACTGCCTGTACCAACATGGATCCTGTCTCCTCAACCTGTGCCTGTATCCAGACAGACAATCTGATCATGGATGTTTGTACTAGGTCCTGGTGTGGTTTTGCAGAGAGTATGGCCTGTATTTCCCCCTTACAGAAAACCAGGCTGCGCAGAGCAACCAATGTGAAGCCTGCTGGTGGAATCTTTCAGGAAACAGGTGCAAGAACTAGATGAGATGGCTAGGCTGAAAAGCATGGGTGTCCATGAGGAATTCCTTGAGAATATTCATCTAAAGACATCCAAGGCTGAGGAAGCTATCCAGCTACAAAGAACTGTTCACACACCATTGCAGGAGGAGGAGATGGCTTTGTCACAGTGAAGACACTGGCAGCTAGTTACTTCTACTCTGATGCTGCAGAATAGTTACGCTACCCTCACAATGAAAAATGAGGACTCCCCTCTAAGTTGGAAGAGAAGCCATGCACCCCAAATTCTGGGAAAACTGCAGCCACCACTCCTAGGGGAAATGTATGATAGTTGTGGTTGGAGTCTTTCTTCTGTGGGGGACAGAGGCACCCATCTGTCCTCCTGACATGACAGCCAGAGAGGTATGCTGTCTGCCAGGGGCTCATATCTGAGACATTATGGAGGAGTTATCAAGGATTATCTGATCCTCTGATTACTACTTCATACTACTCATCCATGTGGGCACAAATGATACTGCAAGGTATGATCCTGAACACATCAGAAATGACTACAGGGCTCTGGGAATATGGGTGAAAGAGCTTGGAGTGCAGGTGGTGTTCTCTTCGATCCTTCTGGTCAAAGGTAGAAAGCCAGGCAGAGACAGATGCATCCTGGAGGAAAATGCTATTTCTGAAGATGTTGACACCAGGAAGGCTTCCTTGACTATGGATGCTGTTCCAGGAAGAAGGACTAATAAGCATAAATAGGGTCCACCTATCAAGAAAGGAGACGAGAGTATTTGGATACAGACTGGCTAAGTTAGTGAGAAGGGTTTTAACCTAGGTTCAGAAAGGGCAGGTAATCAAAGCCCATCAGTAAATCAAAAACATGGAGACCTGTGAGATGGGTCAGAAATTTGGGGGAGCATGGACTGTAATACCAGGGATAAAAGGAGCAACAAGACAGAACAGGGGTGGGAAGAAATCAAATCAGTATCTCAGTTGTCTGTATACTAAAACAAGAAGTATGGGGAATAGACAGGAGGAACGTGAAATACTAGTAAATAAAACAACTATGACATAGTTGGCATTATAGAAACTTGGTGGAATAATATGCATGACTGGAATATTAGTATAGAAGGGTACAGTTTGCTCATCAAAGGCTGGCAGATCAAAAAAGGGAAGTCTTGCTTTACATATGAAATTGTATACACTTGGATTGATGTTGAGATGGACACAGACTTGTTGAGAGTCTCTGAATAAGGATAAAAGGATAAAAAAACAAGGATGATGTCATGGTAGGGGTTTACTACAAACCACTTAACCAAGAAGAGCCTTTTTGAACAATTAACAAAATCGTCTAAAGCATGGGACTTGGTATTGATGGGAGATTTCAACTATCCAGACATCTGCTGTGAAAGTAACACTGCAGGGCACAAATTATCCAACAAGTTCTTAGAATGTATGAGAGATTTTTTTATTTCAGAAAACAGAGAAGGCTACTGGGGGGAGGCAGTTCTAGATTTGATTTTAACAAATAGGGAGGAACTGGTTGCAAATTTTAAAATGGAAACCTTCATGGGTGAAATGATTCTAAGGAATGGTAGAGAGAGTACTGCAAAATAAAAACTATGGATTTAAAGGTGGCAATCTTTAGTAAACTCAGGGAGTTGGCAGGTAAGGTCTGACAGGAAGCAAATCTAAGAGCAAAACAATTGAAGGCAATTGGCAGTTTTTAAAAGAGACATTATTAAGGATGCAAGAGCAAACTATCCCCACTGTGCAGGAAAAATGGAAATTATGACAAGTGACCATCCTGGCTTTACCAGGAGATCTTGAACAATCTAAAAATAAAATAAAATTTATAAAAAGAGTCCTGCAAAAAGTGGAAACTAAGTCAAATGACAAGGGATGTATACAAACAAACAGCAGAAGGATGTACTAGCAAAATTAGAAAGGCCAAGGTACAAAATGAGCTTAAATTAGCTAGAGACATAAAGGGTAACAAGAAAACATCCATGATCCTACAAATATATTAGAAGCAAGAGTAAGACTAAGGACAGAGTTGGACCATTACTAAATGAAGAGAGGAAAACAGTAACAGGAAATGTAGAAGACACTGTTGTGTTCTGTTCAAAGACACAAGCTGTCATGGGTAATGATTGCATCAGCTTGCTTGAAACAATCTTGTTTCCTGTTAGCTATCTTGATCCTTCTGGTTGGTTGGTTGGTTGGTAAGAAGCAGCTGCGTCAGAGTGACAGCACATCTCAAACATTCTTTTTCTAGTCACATGACAATGAAGGCATATTATCAAAAATACTGTTAGCAGAAATTGCATCTTCCCAAACTTTAGTAACTCACATTTCATACTTGATGGGTGCAGGGCTTCTGGTGAAGCTGCCCCTTTCAGGAATTTTCTTGCACACATCAGCACTGCACCAGTCACAATAGTGATCTATATACAACATTTCTCTTCTTGCACAGACATGCTAATAGAGCTACAAAATACAAATGCTCACATAAGTTTATTGCAAAAAATGGCATACACGCACATGCATCCAACTGTTGGACTGAAAAACAATGGACATATACCAAACACATGCATGTTATATACAGTGACTGAAGAGAGAAACAAATCAATAGCACTTGCCTTGTTAGTGTATATATGTAGCAAAATTGAACCATTACATAAGAACGGCCACAGTGGGTCAGACCAATGGTCAATCTACTCCAGTATCCTATCTGCCGACAGTGACCAATACCAGATACCCCACAAGAAGGGAACATAATAGGTAATCCTCACATGATCCATTTGGAAAATGTGTGTTGAAACAAAGCCGTTCCCTGTGACATTCTCTCTAAAGTTTCTTTGCACAGCTACAGAGTCCATGGAGTGATACATTCTGGTGTTCTTTGAGTAAATGGGTTTATTTATTCATTAAATAAGAAATACAATTATCATCTGAACAATGTGTTTAGCAATTGGAAGGACTGTTTCAGCTCACTATGAACTGCACATTCAAATCAAGGCACCAGATATTCTTGTTGTTCACCTAAGGGGAAATGATTTGGGAGTGTGTAAAGGGATTGATTTAATGATCAAAGCTAATAGGGACTTCAGTCAGATTCTAGAACTTTTTTCCAGGAATAAAAAAGTTATTTGTTCAGGCATGTTGCAACATAAAGTATGGCAGGGAGCTGTGAAGCCTACTCAGGTCAATAAACGTAGGAGGAATGTGAACACAGAGATGGTCAATTTCATAGATGGCGGGACAGAAAGGAGTGAATAATTTCTCATCTGGACATAGCTTATGGGGCACCAGAATTATTCAGGGAGGATGGGGTTCACCTGTCAGACTTGGGATTTGACACATTTTGGCTGATATTAATAAAGAAGGGTACGTCTACACTACAGCGCTAGTTCGAACTAACTTAGTTCGAATTAGTTAATTCGAACTAAGCTAGTTCGAACTAACGCATCTAGAACTAAAAACGAGTTCGAACTAGCGTTTTGCTAGTTCGAACTAGCGCATCCACACTGATTGGACGCAGGGGGGCATTTAAGGGCAGCTGAAACCGGTTCTGGCAGGGCATCAGGTCAGCAGTTGCTTTGTGTGGCTGCTGTCTGAGGCTATCTGAGGCTCGAGCTTAAAGGGACCCCCTGGACAGCCGGTTCTCAGCTTTTCCTGCTTGCTTGCCAACCTCGCCGAGGAACAGCAAAGCGTCGGTCTCTGTGCCCGTCTGTGTCGGTGCTTCCCTTCGGGGGGGCCGCCGCAGGTGGCAACATGGAGCCACGGCTCGCCCTGCACCTTCTGGTGCATGTTCTGGACTTGCTGCTGCAAGCCTGCCAGCAATGGCTCGAGGCTGCCTGGCACCACCTGGGGAACGTCAGCCCCCTGCCTCTCCGCCTGGCCGCCCTGGGGACCATGGAGGAGCCGCGGCGGCGCCCCGGCACTGGCGTGCCCCGCCGCATCTGGCGTCTGGACACCAGCAGCGACTGGTGGGACCGCATCGTCCTGGAGCGCTGGGACGACCGACAGTGGACCCAGAACTTTAGGATGAGGAGGGACACCTTCCTGGAGCTCTGCGAGTGGCTCGCCCCTGCCCTGCAAAGAAGGGACACTCGCATGAGGCCCGCCATCCCCCTCCAGAAGCGGGTGGCCATCGCCCTCTGGAAGCTCTCCACGCCGGACAGCTTCCGATCCATCGGGAACCAGTTCGGCGTGGGGAGATCCACTGTCGGAGCGGTGCTCATGCAGGTACGGCGCTCGTCGGCCACCGAGCCGGGGGGGAAGGGGGCTGCGAGGAGGGGATGGGCCGCCCCAGGGACAAAGGAGGGGGGCGGGAGGAGGCGAAAGCGCCCCGCACCGGAGGGGTCGGGCTGTCCCGGCCGTACTACACGCCGCCAGGGGGGTTGCTTCCGGGAGTGGGGCGCGGGGCACTGCCAGGGCACGCACGCTCCCAGCCACCCGGGCGCCCCACTGATTGGCACTTTGCTGTGTCTCTCTCCGCAGGTGGTCAAGGCCATCAATCGGGTGCTGCTCCGCAGGGTGGTCCGCCTCGCCGACCCGGACGCCGTCATCCGGGGATTCGGCGCCCTCGGCTTCCCCAACTGCGGGGGGGCCATCGACGGGACGCACATCCCCATCCGTGCCCCGGAACACCAGGCGTCCCGTTACGTGAACCGCAAGGGGTACTTCTCCGTCATCCTGCAGGCCGTGTGTGACCACCGGGGACAGTTCACGGACATAAATGTGGGCTGGTCCGGCAAAGCAAACGACGCACGGGTGTACCGCAACTCCTCCGTGTGCCAGCGGCTGCAGGACGGGACCTTCTTCCCTGACCGCCACATCAGGGTCGGGGACGTGGACATGCCCGTCTGCCTGGTGGGGGATGCCGCCTACCCACTGCAGCCGTGGCTCATGAAGCCCTACACGGGGCACCTCAATCCCTCCCGCCAGGCCTTCAATAACAGGCTGAGCAGGGCCCGCATCGTGGTGGAGGGGGCCTTCGGGCGACTGAAAGCCCGCTTTCGATGCCTCCTCACCCGTCTGGACCTGGCCGAGCACAACATCCCTCCCGTGGTGGCGGCATGTTGTGTGCTCCACAATTTGTGTGAGCGGAAGGGGGAGGCTTTCCTGCCAGCCTGGATGGCTGAGGCTGACCGCATGGCTGGACACTACGGTCAGCCCCGCACCACCGCTGTCCGGGAAGCCCAGCGGGGGGCCATCCGGATCCGGGAAGCCCTGCGGGAGAGCTTCCAGGTGGAGGAGGAGGAGGACTGACCTCTCCCTGCATGCCCCACCGGGGCCTTCTTCCACCCTACCCCCCCCTTCCCCTTTCCCCTCCCTACCTACTGTCAAATAAAGACACCTGTTTTTCAAACAAAAACGTCTGTTTATTTCACAGAACTGGGGTGGGGGAGGGAGGAATGAAGGTGGGAGAAGGGAGGGGGAAACCTGGGACGAGGGAGCTGAAAGGGGAGGGGAGGGAAGGGAGGAAGGGAAAGGAAAGCTCAGGGGTGGGAGTCCGGCTGCCTCTCCCGTCTCGCCACACTGCGGGTCCGGGGGCGTCGGTGGGGAATGGTTGTGGAGGGGGGGGCAGAGAGGACAGGGGGTGTGGAGGAAGCAGGAGCGGAAGCAGGAGCGGAAGCAGGAGGAGCAGGGGGAGCAGGGGGAGCAAGAGGGGGAGAAAGAGGGGGAGCAGGGGGAGGAGGAAATGGAAAGCGGTCCAGCAGGCTCTGGAGGTGGCCTCGCAGGGCACGGCCCTGCTCCTCCAGGGCCTCCAGACTCCTCCGGCGCAGCCTGAGGTCCTCCTGGACCCAGTGGTCCTGGAGACGGAGCTGTCGGTCCAGGAACCGGAGATGCCGCCTCTGGTAGTCCTCCTGGTTCCTGGCTGTCCTGCTTGCCCGGGCGCGGGCGGCTGCTGCAGGCGGTGTGGTGCGCCCTGCAGGCCCCGGTGCTGCAGCTGTGGTGCAAGAAGACCAGCGGTCAATTACCCCAGGGGCCCAGGTGTGTGAAACCCAGCTCCCCTCTGCAAGGCCAGGGCCCCTGCAGGATCCCCAGCTGCTGCTCCATGGTGGGCAAGGCCCAGGCGCACGGTCCCGGGGCTCCCTCTCGCCCCAGCCCCCCGTACACATAAGGGGAACACGAGGGTACTCACAGGTGGACGCCTCCCCGGCCTCTGACGATGCAGGCGAGCGGCTCTGTGGGGTGCCTCGGGGGTCCCGGGTCCTGGGAAGGCTGGCGGCAGGCTCCTGGCTCTCAGAGCCCTCTTCCTCCTCCTCCGTGTCCAGGAGCGGTCCCTCTGCCCCGGGGTCAATCACGTCCCGGGGGGCAGGGACGGCATGAGGCCCCAGGATGCGGTCCAGGGCATGGAAGTGGGGGCAGGCCTCCGGGTCGGCCCCTGGCAGGCAAGCCCGGGAGTAGGACTGCCGCAAGTCCTTTATTTTGCAGCGCACCTGCTCCTGGCTGCGCTGGTGGCCCCTGGCGGCCAGACTGGCAGCCATGCGTCCGTAGACGGCCGCGTTCCGGTGGCTAGTGCAGAGATCGTGGACATTGGAGGCTTCCCCCCAAACCTCGATGAGGTCCACGATCTCCGCACTTGACCAGGCGGGCGCCCGCCTTTTGCGCCGCCGGGCAGGCTCCCGGGAGCCGCCAGGCTGGTCGTGGGGAGCAGTGGAGGGCTGGGAGCCCTCGGATGGCTGGCTCATGTTGTGGCAGGTGCAGGCTGTGCAGGCACGGGTGCTTGCAGCCTTGCAACTGGCACAAAGTGAGTAGCCAGCCCGTGGCCCTTTAAGGGCTCCGGGGCCGGGAGGGGGGCAATAGAGTTTCCCTGGTGTTGGCCAGAGTGGCCACCAGGGAAACCTGGGAAGCCTTAGCCTCCCACTAGTTCGAACTAAAGGGCTACACAGCCCTTAGTTCGAACTAGCTAGTTCGAACTAGGCGTTAGTCCTCGTAAAATGAGGTTTACCTAGTTCGAACTAAGCGCTCCGTTAGTTCGAATTAAGTTCGAACTAACGGAGCGCTAGTGTAGCGCCTAGGAAAGTTAGTTCGAACTAACGGACGTTAGTTCGAACTAACTTTCTAGTGTAGACATACCCGAAGGTATTAGTAGATGTCTGGGAACTCAGCTTAGTTATGGGAAAGGGGAAAGATGACACCCAAGCTAATTGAAGGCACCTTGTTGTAATGGAGATCCAGTGCAGGTAGTCTGTAGGAAAGGGATATGGTAACCAGATAAAATGGACTAGCAAAGAAGAGGAGGTCAGGGATCTTATGTCATGTACAGAGGGAAGCACTACCCTCTCCATGCATCTGACGAAGTGGGTCTTTGCCCACGAAAGCTTATGCTCCTACACTTCAGTTAGTCTATAAGGTGCCACAGGACTCCTCGTCGCTTTTGCAGATTCAGACTAACACGGCTACCCCTCTGATACTTACCCTCTCCTTTATAGCCCACTTTTAACTCTCATTCAAGGAAGGACATGGCTGGGCCCCAGCAATGCAGAAAATAAGTGTGGGTAAAGGGAGTGGCCTGACAGCAAATCCCCCCCCCCCCCATATATGTAAATGATTATAGAATTACTTCCTCAGCACACATTTATCTGTGGAACACTTTCAGACATTTAGGGGAAAACTTGTGGTATAATTAAATCATATCTAGTGGCTCCTGTCCTTCCTGCTTCCTGATTTGAATATTCAACAATCTTTAATCTTATAAATATTTCTGAAAGTTTGTTTGTTTGACCCGAAAGATCTCCGAAACAGTAAGAGCTAGAAACACCAAATTTTGCACAGGGACTACTGATTTCCTAACTTAAATAACTGGATTGGTTATATCTCAAAATTGGTTCCCCTGGTTCCCCCAAAGCCCCAATTGGGCCCACTGATAATTAGCTTTTAGTAACGCCTGATCATAGGTATTTGCTGGACTCTTCTGTTAAGCATAGCACATAAACTGCAACTACGAGATCCTAGAGCACATACCATGTGGGCACCTGCAGCACCATCAAGGCTGCAGTGGGGCAGAGAATCAGTAACCTCCCCTATAGTAGGGCACTAGCAGGTCTCCAGGACAGAACCAAATGTGGCTGATGCTGGCTGGGGTCTTGCCTTGCTAATTTGTGGCTGGGAGAAGCCGCCAGTTATCACAGCCTCTCAACATCTTCACACAGCCAGGCTCCGACTGAACCCCTTCTGAAAATTAAAGTTGCTTTCCTCCCCACACACTCAAACGAGCCATCCCACCACTTGTCCTCCTTTGGGCTGCATGCGTTCTCCTGGCAGGGCTGTGTGTGTTATCAGTAAGTGCCATGGGCATTATGCACTTTGCAGGATTCAGCTCACAGTGCAAAGAGGAGGTGAGTAGGAGGACAAGATTTTGAACACCATAGAGTCTGAGGAGGACACGGTACACTCAGACAGCATATTCTCATTAGAACAGGTACGTTCAAGTGCTGCATGTTCTGATCATCACTAATTGCACCTGGTCTGAAGGTGTTTCGCTTTGTCTGATCAATGCAACCGGTCCAGCTGCCACTAGGAAGTCCATTCAGGTTGCCCCATGGAGCGTGCACTGAAGGCACTCAGAGAGTGGCTACTTGGGGAGTAGTGATTTGCTGCTGCTGAAGAGCACAGGAGACATCCCCTCCATTTCTCAGGGCTTCTGGCAAGGAGGCTGCAGGCATTGGTTTGCATAGAGTCTTTAAGGGAAGATGGGCCTTCCTGATTTGTGGGGATTGAGAAAAGAGACCCTGCGGGATTTGTCATTTTATAAGAACATCACTAGCTATGTTAATTTCTTAAAGTAATATATCAGAGAAAAGTATTTCCAATAAAATATGCTATATTAATATAATTGACGTAGTTCATTCATCACACCTCTTACTATATTTTCCCCAGGCAACGCCGGGTATTTCTGTTAGTAGAATATAAATATTCCTTCCTTAGGGTAACAAAAAAAGGAGGAACAGATTAAGGGTGGAATAATCTAACTTGTCATTAGGGTGGGTAAATCAATGGTCCTGCAAATACACTGTACAACATTTCTTGACTAGGGCCAGTTCATTTTTTCTTGTGCTGAAGGAGAAAGTTATAGCTTATAACTATATATAACCTACAAAATATAAGCAAAAGTCATTAGCATCACACTAAGAATGGGTTAATGCTAATATATCTTTATGAATATGTGAATTGCAGTGTTTTAGTGGGATTGAAAGAACTATGATTTCAATTTATTTTAAAATATGCACAACAGCTAAGAAGTAGCTCTTTCCTCTTCTCTGCATGAAGAGCAGGATGAGTTAAGGCAGAGAAGGAACACTGGAGCACCAGATTTAGGAAGGGTGAGTCGGGGCCAAGTGCTTTTGATGGAAGGTGGGAGTAAGTCAGGATGTCAGGGACTGGAAGGAAATTTGGGTTGGCTACTCTGCATGGAGAACAGGGAGAGTTGGGGGGCAGAAGAGAAAAGTCAGAATGTGGGAGAAAGTTAGGGAGTGCTCTGAATGGGGGAAGAAGGAAAGCTACGGAGACTTGATGGCGTGAGCATTTAAATGCTTTCAGCCAGAAAAACTAGCAATCAAGAACCTTTTGGCAGATCTGAATTTAACTTAAAGCTGCTAAACACATCATTTGACACGGCTTCAAATCTTGACCAAACCTTTACTGGAAATTACAGTAGCAAAACATAGCGGATTCTCTTGGGAAGAGAAAAGCATTGCAGCAAACACTGTTAATCATCTGGCAGTTTACAAACATTAATTTCACTTAAAAAGGAGCATTCCAAATGATTGTAGAATTTGATGGAAAATGTTGTTGAACACACAGCATTTAAGGTTCTGGCAGTAATAATCATGGTCAAACTTCTTGGGCCCAAAATGTGATTTTTTTTCCCCTTAAACCCTTACAAGGAGACAATATTTTAAGTCCCTTAGGGTTCCAACCTACACTTATTCTTAGTGAAACCAGTCCTTCAGCTAGCCAGAAAATTCACAAATAAAACCCAAACAATTCATTGTAGGGACCTATGATGAACAAAGTTGCATATGAATGCTATTGTTATTGTAAAAGCTGCAAAGGTTTCCTGGAAACTCAGCTTTGGAGTTGCTGGATAGTACAAGCGTAACTAGACATTGTAACTAATATGCAACCATCCAGGAACTTGGTGGTTCCCACTGTATTACCCTCAAAGCCCCAAATATGTTTCATGACAATCACAAATCTCTACTGCTTAAGTTAAAGAAAAATCTTCATTAGCCACACAGTATTATGACACTGGGGAACAGAAAAGATTTTGTTGAGCACAAGGCAAAAATGCATATGCACACAAGCCAGCTTCTTTACATTTCAAATCTTTCCAGATGCTCATACCTGAAACTTGGATGTAAGAACAGGGTTTTGCACACTATACGTGGTAGAAGTGCCACAAAAACATGCTTTATATCAGGCCATACATCCACTCACTCATTCTCCTCCCCCTTCTTTCATGCCTAATACTTGGATTTCTCCTCATATCAGTTAGAATTTGTCTTCCATCCACAACCACTAGCTCACAGACTTATCTCTGTCATTAATAACTACCAATACTATTCAGTTTAAGATAACTAGTTTAGGGACATGTTAACTTCTCAGTTACATTATGGCCATTTTTCAGATGAGTCAATTTGGGGCCTAATGCTTAGGCACCTAAGCAAGAGAGGCCTTATTTCCAAATATGATGAACACCTGCAGCTTTATTAAAGGTAATGGATTAAAAGTTATAGAAATAAACAAACTACTTCTTTATATTGTTTCATTATATTTTGGCATCAGACCTTAGTATAGTGTATGAAATTCAGAGATAGTAAGCAAGAGATGATATTGTTTTAGCCTAAGAAATGTTTGATAATAATTAGTCTCTGGGTCAGGGTAAATAATCAAAATTATAGCCATGTTTCTACTATGAAAAGTTTGATATTGTGTTTTGGCAGATATTTTACTTTGTAGTTTGTTTACATATAGTTCACATGGATCTTGCATGTTCTCATCCCTTTTGCAAACCCAGTACTGCTAAAAAAGAAACCTATACAGAGAGAATTTTGTTTAACTTATCTAATCATAATAAATACTGGATGATTGTCAAGCCTTTGTTACTGACTAAAGGGACTTCATGTGGCAAGATAGGTTCTGTGCTGCATTCTGAACATTCAGTCTTTGTACATATTGGGTAAAATTTTCAAAAGCACTTACATTACTAAGGATCCCAAATCCCATTGAATTCCTGGTCCAAAATATAATGAAACATGGAAGAATAATGTATGTTACATAGACCAAGACTATTTTCATCCCGTGTACAAGCAGACAAAAGCTTGACTGATATCGGTGAAGAATATTGGCAAGATCAGGCAGAGATTACTTATGCCTGCTGATGGAAAGGCAGGGGAACAGAGTGAGGGCAGCCCACTTCATCAGCATTGCAGAATATGCACAGTCCAAGCAAAGCAGCAAATTGGGGAGGAGGTCATGTGACTGTGCATGCTCCCCTTTCTCATCACTTTTGATCAGGTCTTATTGGACCTTGATCATCATGTTCTTGGTGATTTTATCCTAGAAAATGAGGTTGGCAAGGCAACAGACATCAAAGGGTAGTTAACTCAAATCTTTTTATAAAGCCCATGAAATAGTTCATATGAATAGTACATAACCTTTAGTCCTTATCAAACTGTGTCAGATTCGGATTGATGAAGGGTAATGGCTATGAAGTTTTGTATTTCCTAATCAATCCAGTGCTTTCAGCTTCTGATCACTTATTTACATTATGATAGTGCCTAAGTCCTTAAGGGATCAAAGTCCCACTATACCCTTTACAGATAATAATAAACAGGAAACTGCTGGTTCTATGCTTTCATTTTTTAAGGGAAAAATATTCTTTAAAGGGGAATAAAACTAAATAAAACGTCTCCCCTGTAGACTCAAATATATCTCCCATGTGGTACCAAAAAAAAAAAAAAAAAAAGGGAGGGGGGTGGCATTCTGTACCACCCAGTGCCTGCCCACTCCTATGTTTGATTACCACAATAAATCAGAAAACTTGTGTGTTACAGGCTTTCCTTCCATTACAGCTGTTGCTCTGGTTAACATCTTCTGAATCATCCAATTCATCAGGATCACATATAGAGAGTTTTAATCCTTTGATTTTTTTAAGTTACTTTGTTCTGAATTTTTCGCTTCATCCCCTTACTGACAGAGGAACTGGATAAAGATAAATAATTCAGAGAATCATTGTTTTTCTTCTCTGCTTTTTATTTTGGAGGGTGAATAGGGTAGTTCTCCATTTCACAGGTCTTTAGTAGCATCACTCAACACTGACGTTGTAGCATGAAATTCAAAGAGAGTGTAAACCAGTGCTGAACTTCTGAAATACAGTTAGCCCTATTGTGTTCTCAAAGTCATTAAAATGGTATCTTTGACAAATGTTTATTAAATAGACCAACAGGCTGGTTATTATTGCAGGGCCCTCCATCACTGTTATGCCTTTCAGTGCTAATTTCTCTACAAAGAGCAAAACTGGGAATAGAGTTACAACTGAAGTGTAATTACTACATAAATTATACTGAGTGTCAAGAGTGGGAAAGGGAAATGGGGGTCTGAATAGGCTAAGAGGATTGCTAATGGACTATACAGTCATTCACCTGTTCAAGTCTAATCCAGGCTGATGTACAATCACTGAGAGGATATGAGGGGAATATGTTGCCCCACAAATCTTCACCGTTCCTCTCAATGCAGCTCCCAAGTCTTGGTCACTTCATTTTTCCTTGCTACTTCACTGAGCCCAGGTCAGTAGCACCTGAAGGGGGTTAGTATTTGATGACTATGCAATGGAATGTGTGCAGTGAATTTTCCAGTCTCATCAAGTTCCCAAAGTCCAAATTAGTTAAAACAATAACAATTTTAATAGTAATAGAGATGTAGCCGTGTTAGTCTGGTCTTGCTGAAAGAAAATACAGGACTATGCAGCACTTTAAAGACTAACAAGATGGTTTATTAGGTGATGAGCTTTCGTGGGCCACACCCACTTCCTCAGATCAAATTGTGGAAGAAAATTGTCATGACCATATATACCAAAGGGATACAATCAAAAAAAGTGAACACATATAAAACAGACAAATCAAATTTTAGATGTGTTCACTTTTTTTTAATTGTATCCCTTTGGTAAATATGGTCATGACAATTTTCTTCCACAATTTGATCTGAGGAAGTGGGTCTGGCCCACAATTTTAATACAAATCAACAACCTAGTTAGAATCTCAGAAATGAGATCAAGAACTGACTGAGCCATGAAAACCTAACACCTAAATCAGGGCTGAAGCAGCATGAAAGATAACATACATTGTACTGCCTACACATTGGGAACTAAGATTTAAATTGAATAATTTAAATTTATGTTATTAGCCCTTAGGATCAGGAAATGTATTTGAGTACATGTGATGGGGTGCAATGTCCGTGCACTCCAAGGGTATGTCTACACTACAAAGTTAATTCGAACTAACGGATGTTAGTTCGAATTAACTTTGATAGGCGCTACACTAGTGCTCCGCTAGTTCGAACTTAATTCGAACTAGCGGAGCACTTAGTTCGAACTAGGTAAACCTCATTCCACGAGGACTAAGCCTAGTTCGAACTTACTAGTTCGAATTAAGGGCTGTGTAGCCCCTTAATTCGAACTAGTGGGAGGCTACCCCTTCCCAGCTTTCCCTGGTGGCCACTCTGGCCACCACCAGGGAAACTTGTATGCCCCCCTCCCAGCCCCGGAGCCCTTAAAGGGGCACGGGCTGGCTACGGTGCCCGTGCCAGGTGCAATCCTGCCAGCACCCAGCCAGCAGACCCTGCACCTGGCACGGCTCGAGCCAGCCACCCGATGCCCCCCAGCCCTCCGCCTCTTCCCGGGACCAGACTGGCGGCTCTCGGGAGCCTGCCCAGGACCGCAAGAGGCGGGCACCCGCCTGGTCTACTGCAGACATCGTGGACCTCGTCCACGACCTCCGCACTAGGCACAGGAAAGTGGCCGGCTAGGGCAGGAGAGCTGCCAGCCTGGCCACCCAGGAGCAGGTTTGCATGAAAATCAAGGTGGTCCACTGAGACCCCCGACCCTGAGACCTGAGCTTAGAATAGCCATACTGGGTCAGACCAAAGGTCCATCTACTCCAGTAGCCTGTCTGCCGACAGCAGCCAACCCTAGGTATCCTGGAGGGGATGGTCCAAAGACAGTGACCAAGCCATTTGTCTCGTGCCATCCATCTCCAGCCTTCCACAAACTTTGGGAAGGGACACCATTTCTACCCCCTGGCTAATAGCACTCCATGGACCCAACCTCCATGACTTGATCTAACTTCTCTTTAAACTCTGTTCTAGTTCTAGCCTTCACAGCCTCCTGCAGCAAGGAGTTCCACAGGTTGACTCTTTGCTTTGTGAAGAACAACTTTCTGTTACTAGTTTGAAGCCTGCTACCCATTCCTTTCCTTTGGTGTCCTCTAGTCCTTCTATTATGGGAACTAATGGAGAACTTTTCTTTATGCACCCTCTCCACACCACTCTTGCTTTTATAGACCTCTATCATATCCCCTCTCCGTCTCTTCTTCTCTAAGCTGAAAAGTCCCAGTCTCTTTAGCCTCTATTCATATGGGACCTGTTCCAAACCCCTGATCATTTTAGTTGCCCTCCCCTCTCCCAGCCTCTCTCTTCCCCTCTCCCACCTCTTTTTCCCAGTCTCCCCCAGTTTTGTTCAATAAAGAGAGATTCTATTTTTGAACACACGTTTTCTTTATTTTGTACATCAGGAAGGGGGGCTAGGGAAAGGTAAGTGGAAGGAGGTGAGGGAGGAATGGGGTACGCGCCCCCAATGGGGAGGACTGGGCTGGCTCTGTGGGCTTCTCGGGGTGGAAGTTCTCCTGCAGCCGGGGTGATGGTCGAGTGCTGTGATGTTTCGTGTGTGGGCACTCAGGGCACTCCAAGCCGGGACTGCTTTGCAAGCAGGGAACCCTGAAAACTGTCTGTCTGGGGTGGGGGTCAGGTCCCTTTAAGCACAGCCCTCGGCTAGCCTGAGACAGCAGCTCCACGCTCTAAGTCCTCATCTGATGCCCTGCCGGCACTGCTTCCGGCCATCCTTAACCTCTGTTCAGGGTCCACTCTGTGTGGACATGCTAGTTCGAATTAGCAAAACGCTAATTCGAACTAGTTTTTAAGTCTAGCTGCACTAATTCGAATTAGCTTAGTTCGAATTAACTAATTCGAACTAAGTTAGTTCGAATTAGCACTGTAGTGTAGACATACCCCCAACGCCCCCATTGTCGCGCTCTGCGAGGAGCCTGTCTTGTCGCTTGCACTGAGTGTTTGCACACTGCGGCACAGCTGGGTGGCGCCGCGAACTGGAGCAGGACGCCTCGGGCGCGTTACGAGCACACCAGGAATGACGCGAGAGGGTTTGGGCGGCTGTGACGTGTAGCTGTGATGTCATGGGGAGGAATGGGGCAGGAGAGAGATGGCAGGAATTACAAAAGGGAAATGGACACAGGAGAAAAAGGGAGACGGAGGAGGAGAGAGAGGATGGTCGCCGCAAGCGAGTGGGAAAGAGAGCAGCAGGGCTCAGCCAGCTTCAGTGAGTCATCTGCTCTGGTCGAGGAGGTGGCTGGGAGGGGTGCAGACCTCCCCCAGCTGTAGCCAGGGTAGGAAGTAGCTCAGAGTAGGGCTTCCCTGCCAGATCCCACGGACTGATGAATTACGGCAGGAATCCCCATCAGCTAGACAGGAACTGGTCTGTGCCTGTCCTTAGGGCCCTGGGCTGGGACCCGTGAGAGAGGGCGGGTCCGGGTCCCTCTACCCCGTTCACCAAGGGTGGGTACCAGCATACGAACTATTGGAAGCCGAGACTCTAACAGTGGTAGAGATGTAGCCGTGTTAGTCTGGGGTAGCTGAAGCAAAATGCAGGACAATGTAGCACTTTAAAGACTAACAAGATGGTTTACTAGATGATGAGCTTTCGTGGGCCAGACCCACTTCCTCAGATCAAATAATGGAAGAAAACAGTCACAACCATATATACCAAAGGATACAATTTAAAAAAAAATGAACACACATGAAAAGGACAAATCACATTACAGAACAGAAGGGGGATGTGCTAACAGACTGCTGAAGAAGCAGGGTGGCCTGTGAAAAACTCTGAGCAGAGGGCCAATTAGGAATGTGAGTGGGACCCCATGAGAGAGGGGGACTAGCCCGCTCATTCACAGTACACTTGTACAATATTTAGAACATTGGAATCCTTGTCCTAGTTGGGGCTTCTAACAACTACTAGAATACAATTTAAAATTATAATTAACAAGACAATTTCAATTTCAGTCCAGTCCCTTTATATAAGCACTAAATTCACACAATAAAATAAAATTATAAAAAAACAAGTAGGAATGATGTCCGAACCTCCAAAGTTCTAATATTTATCTGAAACTCTGTTCTTAAAATCTCAGAGGGATATCCGTGTTAGTCTGTATCTGCAAAAAACAAAACAAAAACAAGGAGTCCTGTGACACTTTAGAGACTAACAGATTTATTAGAGTATAAATTTTCATGGGTAAAATCCACTTCATCAGATTAAATGGAGTGGAAATTACAGAGGCAGGAGGATAGATAGATAGATAGATAGATAGATAGATAGATAGATAGATAATTACCAAGTGCAGGACCAGTGTTAATGAGGTCAATTAAGTCAGGGTGGATATGGCTCATTTCCAGCAGTTGAGGAGGTGGTGTGAATACCAAGGATATGTCTACACTACCACCCTAGTTCGAACTAGGGTGGTAATGTAGGCAACCGGAGTTGCAAATGAAGCCCGGGATTTGAATTTCCCAGGCTTCATTTGCATAAAGCCGGGCACCGCCATTTTTAAATGTCCGCTAGTGCGGACTCCGAACTACCTAGTCCGAACTACCTAGTCCGTGCTGCGTGTAGCCGCGTGGCACAGAGTCCGCACTAGCGGACATTTAAAAATGGCAGCGCCCGGCTTTATGCAAATGAAGCCCAGGAAATTCAAATCCCGGGCTTCATTTGCAACTCCGGTTGCCTACATTACCACCCTAGTTCGAACTACGGTGGTAGTGTAGACATACCCCAAGAGAGGGGAAATTGCATTTATAGTGAGGTAACCAATTTAAATCCTTATTCAGTCTAAATTTGATTGTATTGAATTTGCAAATTAATTGCAGTTTGTTTCCCTTTGTAATGGGGTTTTGAAGGGGTTTTTTTGTTCTTCTTTTTCTTCTTAAAGTCATGTCAGACATATCATAAGAACTAGGTCCAAGGAGATTTCTGGAATTTTTTTTTTCCTAATCAGAATTGTCTTTAGACTAGAAGGTTCCCCATCATTGTAACATACTTGGTGAGAAGTGTGAAAATACCACTCTTTTCCTGACCTCTCTTCACCACTGCTTTGCTCCCTCTTTTTTGTTTTTCTTTCATTAATGGTAAGAACTTATGGATTTCCAAGAAAGTAGTTTATTGATCAGTATAATAGATTAAAGCACTAAATGTGAGGTTACCAAATGAAAGAGTATCTGACTAGCCATATTATGTCAGCGGGATTAACAGAAACACTTAAATTTTATTCCTAAACCATTATTTAGCATTTTGTTTCAAATTAATTTCCCAATAACTATTAGGAATATATGGGTCTGAAAAGAAGAATATATGGTAACAACAGAAGTACAATTTCTGGCATTTTTCTTTTAAAAAAAAGTTAAGAAAAGAGAAACCACACACAAAGTTTCCTTAAAAAATCTGTTTGGTATTTGCTACAGAAAGATTTAAAGAGCTGTTTTCAATTGAATTTATCTGACGTACTAGGAAGGCGTATAAAATACTTGGTATTAAAAGCTTTGAGCTTTTGCCCTGCATTGGCATAGTTGCCTAGCATAAATCTCACTATTAATGGAAAACACTAAACTAATAAGTATGCACAGAGAAAATTTCATAAAGATCCACAGACTCAAACAACACAGTTTTAGATTATTCCCTGTGAATTAGGGCCCGCCAAGCAAAGATATCTGAAACATCAAGAATAAATATAGGACCCAGTCTGGCAAGATGTTGAAGCCGATGAAGTGCAGTTCATAAGAGGAATCCAGCACTTCACTGGATTAACCATGCACTCAAAATAAATGCCAAGTGAACAATTTCCTTGAATGGGTGAGGAAGCCCATCAGGCTTTGCATAGAGATTGTTTTAATTAGTAAGATAAGGGAAATAATGAATAAAAATATCAACAGAATCAATTATCCCCACAATGTTTGGCATTTATAGATAGCCTTTCAATGAAGGATCGACAAGCATTTTATGAACATAGGTGCATCATGTGGCTTAAGTAACCAACGAGGAGGTAACATTATGCCCATTTGTATGAGGAAAAAGCTGGGGCATCAATATCAACATTTTCAAAACAGAGGCCTTTAAGAACTTAGTCGCTTAAATAATGTTCTGGATTCCAAAGGTTTAAGCATCCACAGCTCCCAGAAAGAAGCACTGATAACACGAATAGTCCCATTAAAACAACTGAAACTATGTGTTAGTAAGCACTATCGCCAATGGTGTTTGTAGTATGAGGGCACAAGGTGCTGAACATTGAAAACTGAGTTGGTGGCAAACTGAAGAACAGACCCTGAAAATCCCTTGCTGTGACTACTAGAAAATGCTGCCTATTTTTGGTAGAACAATTTAACCCAAAGTCAGAATAAATACAAATCTTAAATGAAAGATAAAAAAATGAGGGAAATTCATGTAGGGCTGTGAAAACACCAGCTTGGTCTTCATTACAGGCAGTCCCCGACTTACGCGGATCCGACTTATGTCGGATCCGCACTTACGAACGGGGCTTTCTCGCCCCGGAGCTCGCAGGCAGCGATCCGCCACCTTGTCCTCCGGGGCGAGAAAAGCTGCTCCCAGTGCCCCTGGTCTGCTGGAGACCGTCTCCAGCAGACCAGGGGCACCAGGAGCAAAGCCGCAGCAGCGGCGGGTTCCCGCGCTTCTGAGGCTTTGCCAGAGCGAAGCCTCAGAGGCGCGGCACCCCGCTGCCGCTGCGGCTTCGCTCCCCGTGTCCCTGGTCTGCTGGGGGGAGGGCGCAGCTAGTGTGCCCCCCCCCAGCAGACCAGGCTTTTGTTGTGGACCCTGGGGCAGAGCAGCTGGGACGCTGCCGGTTGGTCCCGCAGTGCCGCTCTGGGCACTACTGGACCAACCCGGCAGCACCCCAGCTGCTCTGCTCCAGGCATCCTGATTCAGCCACTGCTGGTCAGTTTCAGCAGCAGCTGAATCAAGACGCCTGGGGCAGAGCAGCTGGGGTGCTGCTGGGTTGGTCCAGTAGCGCCGAGGAGCGGTGCTACTGGAGCAACCCAGCAGCACCCCAGCTGCTCTGCCCCAGGCGTCCCCACGTCAGCCGCTGCTGAAACTGACCAGCGCTGACTACAGGAAGCCCGAGGCAGAGTTGCTCTGCCCCAGGCTTCCTGGAATCAGCCGCTGATCAGTTTCAGCAGCAGCTGACTTGGGGACGCTTGGGGTTCTTAAGTTGAATCTGTATGTAAGTCAGAACTGGCGGTCAGTTTCAGCAGTGGCTGAATCTGGACGCCAGTTCCAACTTACATACAGATTCAACTTAAGAACAAACCTACAGTCCCTATCTTGTACGTAACCCGGGGACTGCCTGTAGTGAGAAGGGACGGATCCTCAGGTGATGGAGTCAGCACTAGGCCATTTTGCATCATCTAGAAACTGCCCAAAATGTATACATTACAGATGGATGGATGGACAGAGACTCAGCAAAGGTAACAAATGTCCTCCTGAAACAGCATTTATCAGATGCTGATCAAGTAGGTTAGCATTTCACATAAGACTGCAAAGATATTAAAAGTTGGACAACAGAAGAGACATTGCTCAGATAATAGGATACTGTCCTTTAACATTCCTAATTGAAAAAATACCCAAACAGCAACACATCTCTGAATTTTGGGTTTTAAAAATAGAAATTGGATGAGATAAAGGTCACTATTATTCTCCACTAAACAGGAAAGACTTTTTTACTTTTAAGTCTATATTTAGACTTCAATGGAAAGTTATGTTGTAACTTGAAGAATATTGCCAAACTTTCAACAGAATTGGGAGAACAGCACAATCTTAATCCAGGCCTGGTCTGGACACATGTTATGATTTTAACAAGTGCTTTGCATTGGAAAAGTTCTCAGTCACAGCAAACATTTAGCACCATTGGAACAGATGTTTCAAAATATGTAAGGAAACAGATAATTGTAAAAGAAACATCAAAAGTTTTACCTTGAAACTCTCAACAGTATCCAAGTATAACAGGGATAAGTATACTGAGGCTCTGCTGCCTACTTCCTTATCCACCTCACGCCTATGGGGCCATTTATTTTGCTGTCTTTCAATTAAAGTCATAGGCTCCTTAAATCCTCAGTGGACAATGAGTCCTCATCACAATCATCATAATTTTGTACACTAGGCAATGTTTGTTCCAAGGAAATAAAGGACTCAGCTCAGAGATTGAATTTCCTTTCACTTCTCCAGAGTACAATCTTTCCAGTTTGGGGTTAAGCTTGTTGGCAATGCAAGGGGAAAACAGATTGTTGTCATCTGCACTCTACATGGCTTTAATTTCTAGGGCTCCTGCAGCTCTTTAAACAGTCACTCCCTATATTAAAATAGTCTGAAATCAGACCTTCACATAGAACCTCTTCAGAACTGTGGGGTGAGAAGTTTCGGTTTAAATCCTCATATCAAAAGAAACTGCCTTTTTTCTTGTAATTTCTTATTGGCTCCAAATCCAGAAAAAGCCCAACTCTACAACCAGAGAGGATATGCCCAAAGCCCCAAATCTTATGACAAGTGCTCACAAAATTTAAGTACCATGCAAAATGGAGGAAGTATCAAAAATGTTTTTTTTCTTTGTAAGGTTCCTGGCATCTTGGGCCAAAATTTTGTGAGAACTAAAGGTAAGTGTTCACCTTCAAACAATTCCAATACTAGTCCAAATTCAGCTTTAACATCTGAATCTTAACTTAAGTTAGAGCTGAACACCACTTCCTTGAACTATTTCTGCTCATATAAGGACCCTTTACATGGGGTATCAGTGGGATTTGAACCTAAGCCTTTTAACACTGGAACACAGAACACCACCCTTTATACTACAGGAGGGCCTCCATTATTTAACATCAGTATAGGCTGTTATCCCCTACTTTAACATTCTTTATTAGTAGTACAGACTCTCCATGAACAACAGACTCCCCTCAAAACACTTTTGTTAAATAGAGGGGACCACGAGGTATAAATATTACCATCCAAAAGTCTCCAACCCATTCCAAAGACAGCCTCAATTTTCCAAGCAGACAGGGATGATAATGTGCTGATAAAAATCAGACAAGTACCACCTGTGGGGTCTTGCAGTTGTCTCTCCAGCCAATGTAAGAACAGCTTTGATGATATCTAAAGGAAACCACATCTGATCTTAATCAGCCCGAAGAAAGTAACTGAGCTTGAGGCTTCAGAAGTAGCATGCAAAAAATGCAGTTTATTTTGCATTCAATACGAAATAGCTTTCATAAACATCCCTATCTTCCTAGTCAAAGAAAAAAAAAGAACTTACACATCATGTTTCATCTGACATACGTTTTCCCCATTTCTAGAAGGTAAATTGAGTCACTAAGAGGTATAGTGATTTCTACATGGTCATGCAGTGAAAACCTGCATTCTTGACTGGCAGAACTCTAATCACAAGATCATGCTGAATGTTAGGGATGTTAAGAAGTTAATAAATACCTAATCGTGTCGTTGATAGAATTTTGGCTGTGGCTCTGTAGTGTAAATGTAGTCAGGGCCAGGCGGGCAGGCGGCCCATCTCATAATTACATTTAAACTACAGAGCCGTAGCAGGAGTAGCTCCTGGACCAGTGTGAGCCAGGACTGAGCCAACATTGCACTTTTTTGCTCACACCAGGTCCAGCAGCCCCTGTCCCGGGGGGGGGGGTCCCAGCAGAGGAGATGGGACCCCCCCTGAGGACAGGGGCTGTACCAGCAGAAGCTACTTTGTGGCAGCCTCCCCTGCCCTCTCTCCCACACTGCTGCCTCTCATAGAGGCAGCTGTGTGGAAGCAGGGAGCAGGTGGCACCACAGAGATGGTGCTGGGGAGAATCAGGTTTTAAGATGGCTCCCCCCAGGACCAGCCTCTGATACGGAGGCAGCAAGAGGGGGCAGGGAGTGCAAGTAGTCAAGTTGACTACCTGATAAGCCTAGGCTTATCGGGTATTTAACTACTCGAATACATCCCTACTGCATGTCTTCTCTCAACGTAGCTTTTTTAATTGAACGCAAAATAAAAGTTCTCCTCCTCTTTCTCTGATCATGCTGTGCAAGAAAGCAGATGTTACAGTGTGTAGAGGTTTGCTGGATTAAGATTTGAAAACTGCTGCACTTATAAATGCTCATCTTTTCTGTTTCCAGTTGTGTTTGGTTCCAGCTAGCTGTTAAACTCCCTGGTTTAAGTACATTATTTGTTGGTGTGGGAGATACTGTTCTTACACAGAAATAGCCTGTGTGAGAGTGCTGGCTGCCATCCTAATGACGAGGTGGATCCTCCTTTGCTGGCTACGCCTAACACCTGTTAAGGGACGCTGACCTCATAACTAGGGGTACATTGAGTCCTGGCTCCAACACTCTTTAAGCAAGGCAGCTCTCAATGTGGTGAGCACACATCATAGATAATTAAAGAATTCTTATAATAAAGAGTCAATGAAATAAAGTGTGTGTGTGTGTGTGTGTGTGTGTGTGTGTGTGTGTGTGTGTGTGTGTGAAAGAGAGAGTCATGGTGTAATTAAATTATTTGTGAGTTTGTCTAAGAACAAGCTACGTTGAGAGAAGAACAAACCCTGGTTACATTTAATTGTTGATTTTATACCATTCTATTTCTTTTGTCTGTTAAAAATACTCTCTTTTGCGTGCAGAATGAAATGACTAGACATCAATGAAAAGGAAAACTCATCAGGCACTTGACTGCTGAAATGTCAGATGTTTGGGCTCTTATTCAAAACAATTTAGTGGAACTGAAAGGGATGCACATATGTTTGCTGCCATAGAACCTATGTAACAGTCCCTTTCCATTATAGTCACATCTCAGTCAGCTGAGAGGACTGCCACTGAAGAGATTCAGTGCAATGCCTCTCAGTGGAGAAAAGTGATGATTTGACAGATCTGAAAGAGTGGTGGCACTATCAACTTCATCTTCCACACATGCCAGAGCTCTATTTTGGAGGGACTACCTCTCATGGTAACAGTAGTTTAGCCTCCACGGTCCATTGGCCTCTGAGTTGCCTTAGCTTCTCCAATAAATCTGTCGACAGCAGGGCATATTGTGATACCCCCCCTCAAATGATTCTCATTTGTTCCCTCAAAAAAGAATGTGATGAGCAATTAATTCCACATAATGCACAGAAAAGCCTTTATATACTAATGATTTGTCACCAACAGCTTTGAGCCTGGACTCAAACCAGTGACCTTGGGATGAGGTATGAGCTTGAACTAGATCATGGGGGTAATGGGGAGTGACTTGAAAATGCGTAAAGAGGTCTATTTTGAAGTAAGTTCTTATGTACCACTGTTCTCTGCTGTCGAAATGCAAGCTGGCCTTGAGGCTTGCAATTATGTCTGAAATTAGCATGTCAGCAGCATAGAGATCCAATCTCAGTTTTCATCGTACCATTCTCAAGCCAGGTATACAGTGCCAAAGCTTCAAAGTAACTATGTCTCAAGATTATCAAACAAGCAGAAAGAAGTGACACACCAAAGAGCCTATTCACTAAACAGTGGCTTTTATGGATCAGCCAACCATGTGAAGGTCTATTTTTCTTCTTGCTTAGGTGGCAGAAATGTTGCATTACTAAGTCTTTGAATACTAGTTATGGGCCATTTAGGTGAGTTCAGAATAGGAAGGGATGATTTATTGTAATCTAATTTCAAACCCACTTTGAATATCATGAATTAGAAGATTTGACTCAAGTTGTGAACTTTATAACATCTTGTATAAACATTCTGCTTAGCAGAGACAGGGACAAATAAAACACAAAGCAGTAAATGGAACAAAACAGACAGAAGAAAAAACACAGATAATTATACACAAGGCATACTACCTTGGATCAGTCTAACTTTTGCAGGATTCCTCTCTCTCTCATACAAAGAACAAGATACCTTGGGAAAAATTCAACAAATCATCCTTAGATTTTTCAGTCACATTTGAAGGGAAAAACTAGATAGACTGGAACTAGAAGAAATAGATACAAACTCAGAACCAGAAAAACTGAGTGGTGGGGACAATACCTGTCTTTGCACCTAGAAACATTCTCTCTGCAACTTTATTCACAAAATTCATTAACTGCTGCTGTTTTTTTCCCATGAGAGACTACATACAAGATCCTGCTATTGCTGGCCATTTAATAAAAGGCTGCACTCATGCACATACATCCCTACAACTGTCAACCTGGCTCCCAATCCTCTCTACTTTTGCTTTGCTGCTTTTGTTGCCTACAAAATGTTGATAATGTAATTGAACTTTATTGTAGGTTTGATATATGGATTAAGTGAGATTAAATGAGGGATTAAGTTAGGCACAAGTTTCATAAAACCTCAATGCAGCTTTTACAATCTGCAAGACTAATGTTGCACATGCAAGTTTGCATGTGATTTTGTTCATCCAAAAAACTGTTTGTGAATAGAAAAAGCATATGTCATTCTAGATCAGGGATATGTCATTCTAGATTCCTACCTAACTCATGTGCATAAATGCTATTTGCACACATGAATACAAAACATGAGCATCCATAAATGTTTGGTAAGCTGTTTTGAGGCTGCTTTTGAAAATATGACTTTAAATTTAGCCAGTGGTTCAGAAATTCATTTAAAAGACAGCAGAGAGCATGGTTTCACTTAGCACATTAACAATTTAAATCAAAACGTAATCCTCACCAGAACCCCGAAGTAGGTAGCTACCATGGCACCATGTTAAGAAAGAGCTAAAAACAGGCATGCCACAAGTTTACTTAGCACCTTGTTTGAATGCAGCTTCTGCTCCAGGACAGATAGGTTTTTAAGCAGAATTTAACATAGACCATGTCTCAAACAAGATAGAAGAAGGGACTAGGGGCCTAAGAAGGGGAACAGGCTCGGGAAACAGTACATGCGAGAAGGGGGTCAAGAGGAGCCCCTTTTCTCTCCACTCTGGTCCTTACCTCCCTGATGGCAAGGTCCTGCAGCCAGGAACTCTCCATCTCTTCCTCAGCAGCACCGCACCAGCCA
This sequence comes from Pelodiscus sinensis, assembly GCF_052426305.1. Classification (NCBI taxonomy): domain Eukaryota; kingdom Metazoa; phylum Chordata; order Testudines; family Trionychidae; genus Pelodiscus; species Pelodiscus sinensis. Next base: position 23,343,744 of record NC_143064.1, on the reverse strand, counting down.
GGGTCTGGGGCCTCTCTGAGGAACATGGAGAGAAAAGTAGATCGTCTCCTTGGCCTCACTGTTGGCACCACAGCACAGTCACTCCTGGTGGCCAGGAGATGTCACTACATCCCTGCAGGGGCTCACGGGACACTCTCACAGAACATCCCAGGCAGTCAGTTGCATTTTTTATTTTCCAGCAACTGTATTGCGTGATTTTAATCGTAGCTCTAGCCATTTGAGGGTGTTTTACTTCTCTTTATTCAAAACTGCCACTATTTCCTATTATTGTCAACGAGGCTGAAAGCCAGCAAGATGGCAGTCTATCGGCATATAGCAGGAAGCCTGTCCTTAATAAAGCTGGTTGCCACCTTCCACAGTTTTCATCTGGCTTCAAGCCATGCCTACAGGCAAAATGTCTGGCACTATAGTGCACGTGAAACTGGAAGACAAAAAGGACCATGAAGACCAGCAGAACTTGAAGACAGGAGTCAGATTTCAGGTGGACAGGGGGACGTGTGGCAAAAAGGAGTCTGAGAAGGTGTAGAGAGGAATTACGAGGATAGATGACAAAGGGGAAAGCTCAGCAGCTCCCCCAGCCTGCAGTTAATGACAGAGAAGGGAATTTCCTTCCAATCAGTCAGGAGAAGGCGGTGTTATCAGCTCTTAATCAATGATCATAAGCCACAGGATTTTGGACTCTGCAGAAGAAGCTCTTGCAATGACACAGAAGCTTCTCCAAGCCTAACATTTTTCAGGGGTAGGCAGAGCTGTATGTGAGACCATGTGGTGTTAAGGACACAGACCTCTCCTACTTTCAATGGAAGGTCCTATAGTAGTGAGCAGATCCTGGACAGCAGGAAGCAGGGAGGAATTGGGGGAAAACTACTGCTGGGTTCTGGATCCCAAACTCAGGAGCAACACTTTCTTGTCTCCTGCTGCACCGGGACATCTTCTGTATTTGGAATCAAGACAAAAGAGAAGCCAGGAGGTGATGGAGCAGAAATCAAGATAATAATAGGAAACACTGTTCCCCGGCTTTAAGGGTAAAGAGGATAAAATGTGTCTCCATTTGAGAGGCATGCATTTGTATGTGAAATTACAGGGTGACTTTTCAACTTAAAGCTATCACACACACGTTGCCAGAATAAAAGAGTTTGAGTATCAAAGGACAGACTGAAGAACTTTTTTTTTTAATTTCATGATTTGTGGGGCTAATCTGATTTATCATCTTTTAAGAAGGTCCAACTAATGATTTTTGATCTCCTGAGTTTGGCAATAATGATGTTAAGAAAATAAAAGACATGGGGGTTTGGGTCTCAGCACGACAGTAAGCCAGCCCATCTGATAGGCACTAGCCCCATAGTTTGACAAATCTACTCTAATCCCTTTACCACTACTTGAGTGTAAAAAGCAGGTGTAATCATGAGGGAGTTAACTCCTGCTCTGCCACTGTTGGTAGAGACCATCTGTACTGAGATGTTTTCTAATAACATCCTTGATGTTATACATGTGAATATTTATACCACGTTCTCTGTGCCTGGCCCCACTATAACTTGCACTGGAGTAATCCCTTATGGAAGTAAACTGAATTACAGGCATGTAAACCAGGACAGCCAAAAGCAAATTTAGGCTCTGTGGCTCTTCAGCCACATTGCAGGTATTTTCTAGGGCTGTGTCTAGACTGGCAAGTTTTTCCACAAAAGCAGCTGCTTTTGCGGAAAAACTTGCCAGCTGTCTACACTGGCCACTTGAATTTCCGCAAGAACACTGACGATCTCATGTAAAATTGTCAGTGTTCTTGCGGAAATGCTATGCTGCTCCCGTTCGGGAAAAAGTCCTTTTGAGCAAATGCTTTTGCGCAAGAGGGCCAGTGTAGACAACGTGTTATTGTTTTGTGCAAAAAAAGCCCCGATTGCAAAAATGGCGATCGGGGCTTTCTTGCACAAAACCACGTCTAGATTGGCACGGATGCTTTTCCCGCAAAAGCACTTTTTGTGGAAAAGCGTCTGTGCCAATCTAGATGCTATTTTCCACAAATGCTTTTAACAGAAAACTTTTCCGTTAAAAGCATTTGCGGAAAATCATGCCACTCTAGACGTAGCCTAGGAGTATAGTGAGATTTCTCATCCAGTGTCACATTTGTGACTCTTAGGCTGTGTCTAGACTGGCAAGTTTTTCCGCAAAATCATCTGCTTTTGCGGAAAAACTTGCCAGCTGTCTACACTGGCAGCTTGAATTTCCGCAAAAGCACTGACGATCTCATGTAAAATCATCAGTGCTTTTCCGGAAAAACTATGCTGCTCCCGTTTGGGCAAAAGTCTTTTTCCAAAAGACTTTTGCTCAAAAGGGCCAGTGTAGACAGCATAGTACTGTTTTCCGCAAAAAAAGCCCCGATCGCGAAAAAGGCGATCGGGGCTTTTTTTGCAGAAAACTGCGTCTCGATTGGCCATGGACACTTTTCCACAAAAAGTGCTTTTGCGGAAAAGCATCCTGCCAATCTAGACGTGCTTTTCTGAAAAAACTTTTAACGGAAAACTTTTCCGTTAAAAGCATTTTCGGAAATTCATGCCAGTGTAGACGTAGCCTTAGTGTATTTCAGCAGAGAATCAGGTAGAAGGAAGCTCACAATTCAAAGAAAGAAGCTATGGAGATATGGAAGTGCTGTTTTTCTTAGAAAGCATTACAAAAAAAGAGCTCTTAAAGGATCTGGAGCTGAGAGACAGTTTGAGGCAACTAAAAAACATCCCAAAGACACTTACAAAAGAGACTGTCACACCTGAAAGATGCATGAATCATAAAGTGTATTTTTTGCCTTTTAGTCTTTTCTAAATGCATTTTGTGAAACTGAGATTCACATCCATAATAATTGTCATGCTATCTGGAGTGGTTCACAACTGTGAGTGCCTACTTCAGAGTATACTCAAAAGCAGACACCCCAAAGTGGTGGTGTGTTCTGTAAGTAGATTTCATCTACCCAGTACCACATGTGAATTCCCAAACTGCTAAAATAGTCTCAGTAAAGTCACAGACAATCCTCTAGTCTATCTTGTCACATAGGAAAAATGAAATATGTGATAAATGGTCACTTACGCACACGTAAAATCACAATATTCAAGTTTACACCCAGCCCTAAGAGACCAATCACTCATCCAGGTTATTTGCACCCTAAACCTCACATCAAAAACTATGCTGGTAGCCAGTTCTGTAGCAAACTACCTAAAGCTTTATCAGCTAGGGGAGATGAATGAGAATTAGAGGAAGATTAAAACAGGTAAAATATATGTACAGGTAAGTAAGAATCATAGAACACTAAAACTGGAAGGGATCTCAGGAGGTCATCAAGTCCAGTCCCCTGCCCTCATCGCAGGACCCAGTACCACCTTGACCATCCCTGATAGATGTCTATCTAACCTGCTCTTAAATATCGCCACAAATGGAGATTCCACAACCTCCCTAGGCAACTTATTCCAGTGTTTAACCACCCTGACGGTTAGGAAGATTTTCCTAATGTCCAACCTAAACCTCTCTTGCTCCCGTTTAAGCCCATTGCTTCTTGTCCTATCCTCATAGGCAAAGGAGAACAATTTTTCTCCCTACTTCACATTACACCCTTTTAGATACCTGAAAACTGCTATCATGTCCCCTCTGAGTCGTCTCCTTTCCAAACTAAACAAGTCCAGTTCTTTCAGTCTTCCTTCATAGGTCATGTTCTCTAGACCTTTAATCATCCTTGTTGTTCTTCTCTGGACCTTCTGCAGTTTCTCCACATCTTTCTTGAAATGTGGTCCCAGAACTGGACACAATACTCTAATTGAGGCCTAATCAGCACAGAGTAGAATGGAAGAATGATTTCTCGTGACTTGCTCACAACACTCCTATTAATGCATCCCAGAATCACATTTGCTTTTTTCGCAACAGTGTCAAACTGTTGACTTATATTTAGCTTGTGGTCTACTATGGCCCCTAGATCCCCTTCTGTGGTACTCCTTCCTAGATAGTCACTTCCTATTCTGTAGGTGTGAAATGGATTGTTCCATCCTCAGTGGAGCACTTTGCATTTGTCCTTATTAAACTTCATCCTGTTTATCTCAGACAATTTCTCCAGTTTGTCCAGATCATTTTGAATTATGACCCTATCCTCCAAAGCAGTTGCATCCCCTCCCAGCTTTGTATCATCTGGAAACTTAATAAGCGTACTCTCTATGCCAATATCTAAATCATTGATGAAAATATTGAACAGAATTGGTCCCAAAACAGATCCCTGTGGAACTCCGCTTGTTATGACCTTCCAGCAAGATTGTGAACAGTTAATAACTAGTCTCTGAGAATGATTATCCACACAGTTATGCACTAACCTTATAGTAGCCCCATCTAAGTTGTATTTGCCTAGTTTATTGATAGGAATATCGTGCGAGACCATATCAAATGCCTTACTAAAGTCTAGGTATACCATGTCCACTGCTTCTCCCTTATCCACAAGACTCATAATCCTATCAATGAAAGCTATTAGATTGGTTTGACATGATTTGTTCTTTATAAATCCATGCTGGCTGTTACCTATCTTCCAGGTGTTTACAGATGAATTCCTTAATTACTTGCTTCATTATCTTCCCTGGCACAGAAGTTAAACTGACTGGCCTGTAGTTTCCTGGATTGTTCTTATTTCCCCTTTTTATAGATGGGCACTATATTTGCCCTTTTCCAGTCTTCTGGAATCTCTCCTGTCTTCCATGATTTTTCGAAGATGATAGCTAAAGGCTCAGATACCTCCTCTATCAGCTCCTTGAGTATTCTAGGATGTATTTCATCAGACCCTGGTGACTTGCAGACATCTAACTTTTCTAAATGATTTTTAACTTGTTCTTTTTTTATTCTAAACCTACCCCCTCCCCACTAGCATTCACCATGTTAGGCATTCCTTCATCAGACTTCTTGGTGAAGACCGAAACAAAGACATCATTAAGTACCTCTGCCATTCCAAGTTTCCTGTTATTGTTTCTCTCTTCTCACTGAGCAGTGGGCCTACCCTGTCCCTGGTCTTCCTCTTTCTTCTACTATATTTATAGAATGTCTTCTTGTTTACCTTTATGTCTGTAGCTAGTCTGAGCTCATTTTGTGCCTTTGCCTTTCTAATCTTGCCCCTGCATACCTGTATTATTTGCTTATATTCATCCTTTGTAATTTGTCTTAGTTTCCACTTTTTATATGACTCCTTTTTTATTTTTAGATCATCATATTTTTAGAATCTGTAATTCCAAATGGCAGGAGAGATGTCGTAATCTGCTAGTTTCCCAGAAGTATCTCAGGGCTACCCAGAGTTAACTCTGGTGATCTCCATCTTCTCATGTGGTTTTTCTACCCTGTTAGAATGCAAACAAGCCAGAGATGAAGAATTTATCTTTTTGTCCATTTATAGTATCTTCTCACAGAAAAACAAGATGAGAGTTTGTCAACCTATGTGGATCCTTTCTCTGATGACAGAGAGAGAGGAATGCATTTAGAGTCTTTAATCTCTAATCATCATAGGTGCACAAACTAGGCATGCTAAGGGTGCTGCCACATCCCCTGGTTGGAAGTGGTTTTTATTACATACAGGCTCTCAGCAGCCCCACTATACACATTGTCCCAGCACCTCTGCCAATCATCATCGAAAATGACCATTTACTTTGAAATACACAAGAATTAGCACTTTCCTGTTATTTTTTTTTCATTTTCATTACACAAGGCTTCTATCTTGTTGGATAGGTTATTTGGTTGCAGGGTATATAAAACAAACATCTGGTATTATATTATAACAGGATACACATAAATGAACACAAAGCATGCTGCCCATCATATTAGTTTTCACCAGATACATTCATCAATCACTTCAAACTATACCGATGGTGTCCAACCAGTTCTGAAGCATTAGCCACTATAATGGCAACTGCTATAGCAAACTAACCAACTCAACCAGCCAGCTAGCCACAATGTTCAAGCCAACTAGTCACACTCAACTGGCCAAATAGCCACATGTGGCTAGAGGCTGGCGTTTTTGATACCACAAAACTATAGTAATACACAAGCAAAGGGGCCTGGCTTCAAACTGTGAGTTTGTCAGTTCTCAGCCAATGCCTAGCTTTGGCCAGAGCTAGCACTTGGTTTACCCATGCCACATAGTTTGGCAAAACTTTTCTTTTTCAGTTTATATTGTAAAAGTAACTAAAAATATTTTATGACCTGAACCTGTTATTAATTACAGAGCCGTAAATCTGAAGTAGATTGATCAATTTCATGAGATCAGATGATCAATCAAGATGCTTATGCCATTTTGTGGCCAAGATATTTTGTTTGAGTGTATAATTCTGGCAAATCCAAACCCTACCTTTGATTCAACCTTGAACCCTAAATGCTAATCTAAATCTGATCCAGATCTCCAGCCTCCCTCAACCTATTGTGCTTTCTAAATGCCAGTATGATTATATGTGTAACGAACATTCAGATACTCAAGTGAATTGATGCTATATTAGTGCAAATTATAATCACTGGCTACATGCTCTATTGGTACAATACACAGAATGAAGACAGTGCTTGCCCTGAAGTGTTTATAGTTAAAAAGAGAAGAGCTATTACATGGGACCAAATAAATAACCTGGAGTTACAGCAATATGTTTGTGATTGGTTAGTTCACTTCTTACTGACCCTGCTGAATAAATGAGACTTAAGGAAGGCTTTAAATGAGTGAAAGGGGTAGCATGGAAAACTGAAATAAGAAGAGCTTTCCAGGCCTGGAGAAAGGAACAAAGATGGAAACAGGAGAAAGACAGCAATGGACCATTGTAGCTGGGGGAATGAAGACGGCAGAGATAGTGATGTAAGAAGAAAGGAATATAAGACGACTCAAGAAATAAATGCATGCTAACCATGCATTAAGGATTGTATATGATTGTATTGGTTGGTCACCAGGCCCTAAAGGATTCGGGCTTTGGAAAGAAAAGTTAAAATAGATAGTATAAAACAACAAAAACGTAAGTTTCCATCAAAACCACGTTTTCAAAAGATCACAAAGATTAAAACCTTGGAAAAAAGAGTTACATAAACATTAATGACTGCACATACAAGGAATGTCTTAACCTGTGGGCATTGTGTTCCAAGTACTAATTTACTGGCTACTGCAGTTAAATTAGTATTATGTTACAGAAGGACATTTTTTCATAATTCAAGAATTTCAGAAACTGGCTGCTTTGTGGAGTTGGGACCTACTCTTTCCAATTGTTTCTATTTGAAGCAATTATTAACAGAACCATTGTGAAGTAAAGATAAACATAAGGATACAATGCACTTCGGTTAATATCCATGCAGAAAAGCACAGAAACCCATTGGGCCACAACTGCAGTCTGAGTTTGTTTGTTTTTATCCAGAATAATGATTAATATCATGGCCCCACCCTGCATTGAGGGTAAAAAACACAATCCTCTCCCAAGAAGTGACTCAGCGTATTCACTCCCAGCTATCTATGAGATTCCTTGGAAAGAATGTGAGGTCCAGAATACTTCGTTGTTTCATCCCAAAAAACTGTCAGACCTTTCAGAGCTATAAACGAGTACATGCTTTATCACTATTCCACACCTGTCTTTGTTCCTCAAAATTATCCCTGCAATTCTGCAGCAGAAAAACCTCTCCGTTTCTGACTGTGCTTCTAATATTCTTAAACATCTTACCAAGAACCAGATAGACCAAAAGTTCAGAATGTGAAATGACATCCAAGTAAATCATGGGTGTGAGCCAAAGTCCGCTAAAGTAACTGGGAAGACTCCTATTCACTTAAAAGCAGGCTTTGGATTGGGCCTTTTGCTTTTTTGGTAGTTGATTTTCTACTAATCATGTAGCTTTTAGTCACCGTTCTGAAATAAGTGGAATTAAGTCCTATATTGTGTTATATTTTCTCTCCTTACAAAAATGTCTTTAATATATTAATTGGAACGTCCCCAGAGTGTGTGTGTGTGTGTGTGTGTGTGTGTGTGTGTGTGTGTGTGTGTGTGTGTGAAGGAGTCAACTCACTGTGTGTGTGTGTGTGTGTGTGTGTGTGTGTGTGTGTGTGTGTGTGTGTGTGTGTGTGTGTGTGTGTGAAGGAGTCAACTCACTGTTGCTTCTCCTTCTTGGGTGTCTCCTGCTCACAGCTACTCCACTTCTGCACAGACCTGCCTCATCCTGTGACTCAGCCTCCAGCCAGATCACTTGAAAGTATCTTCCTTTCAAGACAGTCTGAACAAAAGACAAAAAGAATTAATGCAAACTAAATTAATGAGAAATGAATAATCAGCCAGGACTGTTCTCGAATCTTGTCTGTGAACAAGTGAGCTGCTCTGCTCCCCTTTAATGCTCCTGTTACAGCTTCTGCATTTCTTGTAGGACTGCTCCTTAACCCCGTGTTGTCCAGTGTGAAGTTTGCATATCCCCATAACAGTAACTTACACAATAAGGAAGAGGAAAGGAACACGGTGTATCCCTGTCTTTTAAAGGTTCTGTATCTGTGGTCACCTATTAAATACAACGCTCATATCCATAATTGGTTACCCTGAAGTTCTGAACTTTAAAATGAAGAAAGGCATTGTCCTCTGTTCAGACTTAGGTGGTTTCATAAATAGGGATGTCAACGTGTAGTCGATTACACAATTAACTGATAAGCCTGGGCTTATTGGTTAATCCTATCGACTAAATGCACTTCCCCACCCCGTTGCTGCCTCTGTATCATAAGTTTTAACCAAAGGATTTCATATAACACCCTTTAATAAACAACTAACTCTTCAACAATAATCAGCACATCCACATTTGTAGAATTGATAACTCTTTTGTAATAAGTTTTGGCTGCATTGATAACTCTATTCATTAAGTTGGGTTGTCTAGCTGATACTTAAATCAGTTTCCATCCAAATTAACATAAGAGGAGTCCTCAGACATGGATAGAACATTAGCTTATGTTTTGAATAGAGCTGTATAAGCAGTATGGAGCTGATCAGCAATGGTTAGCACTGTATGAAATATTGTCAGGTTAGTAGTAGTTGGCAGTGCAATAGAAATGTACAGAACTAAAATTTCTCTTTTTTCAAGAGGGGGTCTCCTATCTTCCAGAATTTCATGCATTGAGTGGAAAGTTTGCTGTGCAGTTATGAGTCAGAATAAATCATACAAGTACAAGCAGTCATTAAGGGTGTCTTCAAGTTACTACTCAGAGTAGCAAGTCTGGTTGAATTTCTCCACTTTGCATGTACAATACACAGATACCTCCTCCACGTCGTCTTTGAATTTCTGAGAGTTCTTCAAGAGAAGAGACTTGGCAGGTGAATACTTATACATTCTTCCTTATTTTTCATTTTGAAGGAAAACAAGAAGCTAATTATCAGCCCCGTTTATGAGCTTGAATAAGAAAAAAATACCAGGTTAGTCAGATGTTCGGACATCTGCTTTTAAGGTAGCTATATGCAGTGTTATAGCCAGCGGGCAGATTATTCCTACATCCAAAGACGCTATTCCCTGTCTCATATGTAAATAATGGGCTATATTAATCCCTTCTTTAACTCCAGTGAAGTAATCAGAGGTGGCTCTTTTCTTTCTTTCACACTACACTTTTTAAACTATCCAGAAATACATAAAAGTAAAGCACAACTGTGATGCACAGGAGGAGTACTGCCTATCAAGGGTTAAACTCAGAGAATCCCTGAAATAGTCCATGAAGTATTGGCAGGGAGCCAGGTGAACCAAAGGGAAGAAAGTGTTAAGATTTTAATTGAAAAACAGGGGCTCTGAGAAAGATGGAACAAGCCTGGGAGGCATAAATGAAATGTACAGTAATAACTATGTCTAGGAGAACAAAACCTTGAAGCAACAAATGTAAGTAGACAGGGAATGTTTATATAGATGAAATCAGGTTCTCTTTGTTTTGGAGTTTGGTTCCTCTGTGCTGAATCCATTTGCCCTCCCTCCCTCCCCCAGAGACTACATCTACACTGGCATGATTTTCCGGAAATGCTTTTAACGGAAAAGTTTTCCGTTCAAAGCATTTTCGGAAAAGCGCATCTAGATTGGCAGGACGCTTTTCCGCAAAAGCACTTTTTGCGGAAAAGTGTCCGTGGCCAATCTAGACGCGCTTTTCCGCAAAAAAGCCCTGATCACCATTTTTGCGATCGGGGCTTTTTTGCAGAAAACAAATCTCTGCTGTCTACACTGGCCCTTTTGCGCAAAAGTTTTTCGGAAAAAGACTTTTGCCCGAACGGGAGTAGCATAGTATTTCCGCAAAAGCACTGACAATCTTACATGAGCTCGTCAGTGCTTTTGCAGAAATTCAAGCGGCCAGTGCAGACAGCTGGCAAGTTTTTCCGCAAAAGCAGATGATTTTGCAGAAAAACTTGCCAGTCTAGACACAGCCCCACTGTAACTGAAGCTGAATCCCAGGAAAGCAATTCTCTGTGTTTTAATTTGTTTTCTCAGTTGCTCTATAACACCTAGCAACCCAGTATGCTTTACCAAGTATATCTTTTCATTTTGTTAATAAAATCTCCTGTTTAAGACTATGAACTGACTCTTGTGCCCTGGAAGGTAATAGGAGATCTGTGTATGCTTGCCTAAGACTGAGAAATTGGCTATCATAGACTATAGTTTGTTTTTATTAAGCTCTCTTATGGTAAAAGAGGTTGGGGTACCTCTCTAGAAGAAGTTCCCAAGTGAATCTTCCTGGGTTCAAGAAGAAAGTGTTGTTTTTTTCACATGGGTGGTAGCAGCTACCTCCCAAGGTCAGGGAACCTGTGACCTTGGTGAGTTTTTAAAACAGAAGGGTCTAGAGACAAGGTATTTTAAGATCTCTTACAGGCCCCCACCTTCTGCACTCAAAGTGCTAGAGGGGGAAAAAAGCCTTGACAACAACTAAGATATGTTTGATGAAAAAAAGACATGGTATGGCACCAGAATGAACATACAACTTGAGTTATTTGCAGAGCAGCTTATTCAACTTATAAGATAAAATGGATAAACAAACTAATAATCAGCTATAAAAGACTTTCTCTATGGTACAGCCAGGGATGAAGGCTTTGGGGTACAGCAGGGGACTCTGAGCTGGGACATAGTGTTTGGGGTTTAGGGTCCCAGAGGTGTTTACTGGGGCTTCCAGGAAGCAGCCTACAGGTCCCTGTAGCCCTTAGGCAGGGGACTAGGGAGGCTCTGCATTCTGCCCTTTAATCTACAGGTGCCACCCCTGCAGCTCTGATTGGTCATGGTTTCCAGCCAATGAGATCTGTGTAGCTGACACTGGGAGCAGAAGTAGAGCACGGAACCTCACTGGCTGTCCTGCACCTAAGGTTTGTGGGCATCTGCACCCACTTCCTGGGAGTCAAAGTAAGCACCATCAAACCCTGCACCATATCCCAAGGAGCTAAGGAAAGCAGAGAACCTGCCTAAGCCCTGGGCTCCCACTGTGACACTAGATGGATTTTTAATGACCCAGTCATCTGTGCCAACCAAAGCCATCAGAGTCCCTTTTCAATCAGGCATTCCAGTTGAAAACCAGGTGCCTGGCAACCCTACTTAGCTTGCAGTCTCTTTCTGTGAAGTTGTTCCCTGCCAGCCCCATGTTGTTGCCAGCCTCCTGACTTTATAGAAGCTAATCCAGTTCCCTCATGGGTAAGCTTCCTTCTAATTCTGCCCTCCACACAACCTAAATCTCCCCTGTTTGCATCTCAATCAGCTGATTGGGCCCATCTAGCCTAATTAAACTCTCTAAGGTAAGGTGTGTGACCACAGACAGCAGTGTGAGATTAACATTACAGAATCTGGAAAAAAGCCAACAAGTTAACTAACTTGCAATCTAGAATACCTCAACTCTCCTATTATACATGTAGTCCTGATGTTAAGAATACTTATTCCTATTACAATGCCCACAACATCCATCATCCCGCGGTGAATAAGTATAAGTTCTATTGACATGTCATCATATTGTACCGAAGAAATAAATCACATTATATGCTTCATTGATGTCAATAGGTTTTGAACAGAAAAGTATGTGCGCTGCAAAGTCTGGACATGGATTTCAAAAACCTCAAAGCTCAGAAAGTATTCAGACTGGTGGCAGGTAATGGGCTGGTTAATTTCACTTGCTTTTGAAATCCTCAAATACATTATTTTTTGGAAGAGAAAATAGCAGCTCTAGTTTTTCCCTTTATCCATCTGTGCTTTTGTCTTCTTGCAGTCAGACATAGGCCACATTTTTGCAGACATCTTTATGACCATCTCTACACATTTCAGAATACCACATAGGCTGCACGATTTCAAACCATATTTGAGAATGAAGTTGTTTTAAGGCCAGCCAAGTTACAATATTTTATTTAATCTTTCACGGCAGTGAGTTCATCTTCTATTGCCAAACTAATACGATAATCAAGAAGAGCCCATCTTCTAAGGAGGCTATGACTGAGGCATTCCTTCCATCTGCCTTACTGCCCTGATCCTTCTCTCATTTAATTCAATGTCAAAACTTAATGAGGCAGCATCCTACCCTAAATTATAATCTCTGCAATATTCAGAAAAAATATAAAAAGGAAACAGCCACTTTCTACTTTATCTCAAAATTCATTCCAGAAATAATGAAATGAGGAAGGAAATCAGGCTGGTTTAGCTGATAAAGGATCTCCATGAGTTCCAGTTCAAATCTTAGCTCACGTGTAGGAGTTTATTTCTCTGATTTCCACTATGGCCCATTTGCACTAAACTCAGCAAATAATTCATCTGAGCTACTCCAATGCACAGAACAGGATGAAGTGCAGGATGCCTCACGATCTTCCAGATGAAGGCATTAGTCTGGCAATCTATGATGAATTTGCACTGCAGATCTTTCCACCTGATTTGTGGATATAGTTTCCAGGTTTTCTCAAACAAAACACTCACCAATCTGCACTGAGAAATATATGGTTGTAATTAACAACCTCATCTTACTGTACATAAATCAGGAAAAGGGAGAAATCTCATTAAATGAAGAGCGCTACCAAAGGAATTATTTTGCTTCCTATGAGGTATATAAGGAGTAAACTTTTTCAATGACTGGCTTCCATGAGTTCTTCCTAGTTTGTTTTGTGGAAGTCTGCAGATGGTCCTTTGTTAATACGGAGCTTAGTACAATGGTTAATTTAGAACTCACTTCCATACTCCATAGGATTATGATTTTAACTAAAATGATTTGCTAGCAACATCTTGCTGTTCTCTGACTCCTGTTGCTAATTAACTTCTGATCAGTTTGCTGAGCACATTCACTTTGCAAAACTACAAGATAACAAGGAAAGTTTATGAGCTGGAAATTAGACAAAACTACTGGCTGTTGGATAACAGTTGATTTTTCTAAAAGAATAATTAACTGGACATATCCTACTTTCCTGTGTTCATCTTTAGTAGTTACTTAGCTTGCAGTTACATTTGATACATGTTTTCCTCCTTTTCACCTTTTTGGTCTTATCTGTCAAGTGTAACAGGTATGGTTAAGTTGCATGACATGCAATGGGAAGTCATGTCTAGCCAATATTTGAAGAATGACTGACCTCCGAGAAGCACTGAAGTATGCTGTAGAGAATGGTACAAGTGATTCAGAATGGGGCACTCTTGCCTCCATTTCAGTAATGAATAAAAAATGCTGCTATAGGTGTTATCTTTAAGAGCAGATGTACAATAATGGACCTTTCCACTGATGGACATTAATACAATATAATGTTATTTGGTAAACCATCTTGCATACCACTTGCATCCCAAAATGCTTTACAGAACTAAACAACAAGAAAAGACTAAACCAAAGATCCCAGATCACTTTTTGCAAATGGGAGACAATTACAAAGTCTTAATTTTGAATTTACATCTTTTTAAACTTGCCCCCACCAGTTTTAGTCTGATGAAGTACTCTAATTCACTACCGTTATAGCAAGACTAATAAGGCAAGGTTGAGAGAAGAAAGGTGATAGCAGAAGAAACAATGAAAAAACTCAATTAAAAATAGCTGAGAGTCAATGGCCATTGAGTCAGCAATGTTTAGTTTGCAAAGACATCCAGAGAACTCAACACAAAGGGTACGTCTAAACTACACGCCTCTGTCGGCAGAGGCATGTAGATTTGTTTGTTCAGCAAAGGCAAATGAAGCCGCGATTTAAATGATCACGGTTTCATTTACATTTACATGGCTGCCGCGCTGAGCCGACAAACAGCTAGTCAGCTGTTTGTCGGCTCGCGCGCTAGTATGGACATTCCCCCTGTCGACATCAAAGCCCTTTGTTGGCAGCCCCGGTAAACCTCATTCCACGAGGAATAACGGGGCTGCCGACAAAGGGCTTTGATGTCGACAGGGGGAACGTCCAGACTAGCGCGCAAGCCGACAAACAGCTGATCAGCTGTTTGTCGGCTCAGCACGGCAGCCATGTAAATGTAAATGAAGCCGCGATCATTTAAATCGCGGCTTCATTTCCCTTTGCCTATGTGTCTAATCTACATGCCTCTGCCGACAGAGGCATGTAGTCTAGACACAGCCAAAATGAGCAGCCATCCAGCTTGCATGCAGCATTCACCACAAATATGCAATGGGTTGTCTGGGATGCCTCGGGCATTGATGGCCTTGGCACAGCAAAACATACCATATCTGAACTTGTTAAGCTGGATCCAGAAGTGGCGTGGGACTCCAAAGCCAGGTAGTCATGGTCAGGTGACCATGTGGAAATTCATGGTAGAGACTGAGGCTTGCTCCCAGTCTGCCCACCACAAGAAGCTGATGGAAAAGTATGCAACACTATTTGGATGGAAAGTATGCAACATTCCCCAGACAAAATTTCTGGGGTGGAATCGGTGAAGAGGTGCATCCCACATATCACTGAAGTTTGTCATTTTCTGTACCTTAGTGATCAGTTTTTGGCTGCATTCAGACACTAGATATTAGGTGGAAGATTATTGTCTAGGACTGGTAACCATAACATTTGTTGGCTTCAGCGTGCCTGTGATAATTCTTAGGGAATGATTGAGACATGGTGTGTCTACTATTACAGCTTGGGCAGATTATTAACTAAGGGTATGTCTACACTACCCCGCTAGTTCGAACTAGTGGGGTAATGTAGGCATACCGCACTTGTAAATGATGCCCGGGATTTGAATTTCCCAGGCTTCATTTGCATAAGCGGGGCGCCGCCATTTTTAAAACCCCGCTCGTTCGAACCCCGTGCAGCGCGGCTACACGGGGCACGAACTAGGTAGTTCGAACTAGGCTTCCTAGTTCGAACTACCGTTACTCCTCATTCCACGAGGAGTAACGGTAGTTTGAACTAGGAAGCCTAGTTCGAACTACCTAGTTCGTGCCCCGTGTAGCCGTGCTGCACGGGGTTCGAACGAGCGGGGTTTTAAAAATGGCGGCGCCCCGCTTATGCAAATGAAGCCCGGGAAATTCAAATCCCGGGCTTCATTTACAGTGCGGTATGCCTACATTACCCTCCTAGTTCGAACTAGGAGGGTAGTGTAGACATACCCTAACTGAATTGTACAGAGCAAGCCCCCAAATATACAATGTTGGCACATTTGCTACCTAGATAGGCCCTCCCAATTGTTCAAGAAAGTTTCTGCTCCTGATCTTTTGAACTACTATAGTAAGATGGTATTTGTATGTGAGTGTGCACATACCCTAAATACAGACCCTAAATACAGAGTCTTTCAAGCATGTGCCAAAAAGATAAGCTCCAGTTGGCTCTGAGCATGGTGTCAGTGAACACATGTTGGCACGGTTTTGGATGTACCTGGTTTCAATCACTATTTCTTGCACTAGTCTTCTATGACAACCACATCATGGTTCAGGTTCTCTTCAGTCTTTTAGAAATCATGGTCTCTTCAGGCCAAGCTGCTATCATTATCCATATGAGCGGCCCGGATACGTGTTCAGTAGATCATGGGTGAATATGTTAAATTGGTGCCAGACTCAAGATTTGTAAGAGTCTCTTCTTCTGGACTCTCCAGGTGTTGGTTTTGTGGTTCAGACCCAACTGAAAATCTCTGCAGGTATGTCTACATTACAGAGGGTTTTTTGGAAAAATGGCCTTTTTTCTGAAAAAAACTTCAATTACATCCACACTGCAATTGCGTTCTTTTGAAAGAACAGAGGGGTTGTTTCCGATGTTGGTACTCCTCTTTCTATAAGAAAGAAGCCTTTTTCCAAAAGAGCTCTTTCAAAAAAAGTCGTGTATGAACAGGGAAGAGGGAGTTATTTCAGAAGACGATGAAAGAGGAAAAAAGCACAGGTGCTCTGGTGGCTACTCCATCCATAGTAATCACAGTTTAAATGCGAGATAGCGTCCATTCAGTGTGGACACTATATTTCGAAAAAGCAGATCGCTTTCTTGATGTGCTTTGACAGAGTGGATGCACTCTTTCATAAGAAGTTTTTTCAGAAGATCTCTTCCAGAAAAGCTTCTTCTGAAAGAAGCCTGCAGTCTAGATGTAGCTTGCTTTGGCACATCAGCTCATTTTCCACAACTACTCATAATGAAGAACTGCTGACATCTTGTACAACAGACCAATGTGCCAGATGGTGTCATTGGCTACTGTAAGGTCAAAATAGATAAGCACTAGTTTTCTGCATATTTTGAAATTTACTCTCCATGTAAATAGTAAGTGCTACCACTGGGTCACAGATGCTTCAGTTTGCTCATAAACTTGCCTAATCATCACTCATCATTCAGAAGTTGTTCTGTCTTGGGCATAATTGTCTGTACGATCATCAGCTTGTTGGAGTTTGTAGCTACAATTAAGGAATGATATTTGGTCAATAGTTGGCTAGTAAAAAGAGTGGGCTTTACCAGGTTTTGGTAAAGCAATAATCTCAAATTTTCACCATATTTTGGGTGCCATTCTTCTGTATGATGAAGGTCAGGAAGGCAAACACCACCAAGTTCATCCCATGTGTCTGCCAAAAAGAAACAATATATGATATACAAGCAGTCCCCGGGTTACGTACAAGATAGGGACTGTAGGTTTGTTCTTAAGTTGAATTTGAATGTAAGTCGGAACTGGTACATATTGTAGGGGAAACTCTAGCCAAACATTTTTCCAGAGCTCAGTTTTATTCTCCCACACCTCACTTCCCTCAGTCTTTTATTCTCAAGCTGAGGTGTCTGCTGAGAAAAGCCGCTCCGCGTCTCCCTGGTCTGCTGGAGGGGGGCGCTAGCTTCGTGTCTCCCTGGTCTGCTGGGGGGAAGCAGCTAGTGCAGGGTTGCCTCACCCCGTTTGTAAGTAGGGATCTGATGTAAGTCGGATCCATGTAACCCGGGGACTGCCTGTATGGACAAAAACCTGCAACCTCCTTAAATAATAAGAAAAATCCCATGATCCAGAAATGGACAACCACCTTCTCAAAGCCTTAATGTAGCCGAAAGAGCACACTGGGAAAAAGCAAGCACAGACATGGACGTGTCAAGATCTAGCATGAAAGCCTGGACAGTCATAAGAAAGTTTAGTGCAGCAAAAATCCAGTAGGTATGTAGCAAAAGAGGTCTTCTTACTTTCCATCCTGAACAGCTAGGAACTGAGAGCTATTAAACAACTCGACTACGTCTAGACTGGCATGATTTTCCGCAAATGCTTTTAACGGAAAAGTTTTTCCGTTAAAAGCATTTGCGGAAAAGAGCGTCTAGATTGGCACGGATGCTTTTGCGCAAAAGCACTTTTTGCGGAAAAGTGTCCGTGCCAATCTAGACGCGCTTTTGCACAAAAAAGTCCTGATTGCCATTTTCACGATCATGGCTTTTTTGTGCAAAACAAATCTGAGCTGTCTACACTGGCCCTTTTGCGCAAAAGCTTTTGCGCAAAAGGACTTTTGCCCGAACGGGAGCAGCATAGTATTTCCGCAAGAAGCACTGATTTCTTACATCAGATCGTCAGTGTTCTTGCGGAAATTCAAGCGACCAGTGTAGACAGCTGGCAAGTTTTTCCGCAAAATCAGCTGCTTTTGCAGAAAAACTTGCCAGTCTAGACACAGCCCCTGTGATTAAACATGAGCTCTCTTCTCCAGCTTGCATTACATGGCATGAAGTAAGAGAGATTGTTTTACCAAAGGAGAGCACAGTAAGAATTTTTGGCTGTTATGTTGTAGCTACATTCTATTTGGTTAAATCCCTCTTTATTTTGTTAAATTACTACCAATTTTTCAAGGTTCTATCACACAGCTGTTCAGCACCAGCCTTGGAAATCTGTGCTGAGCCTCAAGAAGTTAGTGCCCTGACAATTTCTGCCTTCCAGAGATAAACTGAGACATGCCTTTATGCGGCACCTGCTGAGGGCTGGGCACCTTTTATTGCTTTCATAACATGGAACAGGAGTTTGGCCTCAAGGGGATACTATGGCTATAGTTATTTGCTTACCAATTAACTTGTTTCCTGTGGGAGTTATGAACAGGCCAACTGAGAAAAATTTGGGGCCTCGGTATGTCATGTTGTCTGGGGCCTCCCTTTCCATTCTTCCCCACCCCCATTTCATCCCAGTTACAACTTTTTGTGGGGTCCCTGAGCTCAGGACCCCAGTACAGATGTCTTCCCTTTCCCTATCCCTATCCATGTCAGCTCTGGCCAAGAGGATGATGTTTTTGGCCCTAAAAGACTCTTGCTTTAAAATGCCCAAAACTTTATGACCATATAATGTAAGTACAGTATTTTGTACTCACACTTTTCATCATGCACCCCAAAACTCTTTACAAAGGTCAGTTTAAGTATCATTATCTCCATTTTACAGATGAGCTAACTGAGGATATGTCTACATTGCATTCCTCTTTCGAGAGAGGAATGCAGATGCAGCCAAGCGAAATTGCAAATGAAGCGCGGATTTGAATTTCCCATGTTTCATTTGCATAATTGCATCTGCCCGCTTTTTCAAAATACCCTATTTTGAGATAAAAAACACTGTGTAGACGCGGTTATTTGAAGAAAAAACCCTTCTTTTGAAATAACACTTACTCCTTATAAAATGAGGTTTAACATTATTTTGAAAGAAGGGTTTTTTCTCAAAATAACTGCATCTACACAGCATTTTTTATCTCGAAATAGGGTATTTCGAACAGCGGCTGGACGCAATTATGCAAATGAAGCACAGGAAATTCAAATCCGCGCATCATTTGCAATTTCACTCAGCTGCATCTGCATTCCTCTCTCGAAAGAGGAATGCAGTGTAGACATACCCTGAGGGACAGACTAGCTTTCCCATGATAACACAAGTCAGTTACAGGGTCCATAAGAAAACAGGTCAACTGACTCATCACACTATGCCCAGTCAGTTTGACCACAATTGCCTTGGTTTGGGTATAAAAATTCAACAACTTTTTTAACATTCTACAAAGGAATATTGGAAATATTAATTTGTGGAAAAGTTCTGAGTTTTAGAAAGTATACCTCTCCTTTGGGAATTTACCATAGTTTGCTTGAAAACTCAATATGATACATCATCCAACATAATCAATTAGCAACACCTGCTGCAATAATAAGATATTCCTTTTATAATTAACTCTTGGGGAAGGAGGAATCATTAGTAATAAAAAAGTGCTTGAAATAAAAGTTGCCTACTAAATACACTATGTAATGCTCAAAGAATATTTCATACATGCAGCACACATGATGTAGCGCATACCTATGAAGTGTTAACCTCTGCTACTGTAGTAAAACTGTCAGCCCTGATTATTTAAAAGGTGACTACCTGCAGGCTTTGCTTTCATTCTTTCTTGTAATTAGTATGTCCCACAAGCCTGAGATGACTGGCTAGTGCTCCAGTATGCTCTGTGCATATTGCATTTGGCTCCCGCTTGTGATTCATCAGCCATGCAGAGACAAAAGTTTGGCTTCCCTTTTCGAAACAGTGATTTATTCCCAAGGGCATCCATCCCTCTGGAGTCAAATAAAATTAATGTAGTCATTCTTCATCGGAGCAGAGATAATGCCCCAAACATCAATCAGTTCTCCAGCTAATACAAAGAATTATTGTCATGATAAAAGACGCATATCATACAACTCTGTTTCAGTTGAGTTGGCCACATCCTATGGATATTATATTGCATGAGCTTTTGTTTTAAAACCCCTCTTTTTCCACTCCATTCTCCTCTTTTGAATAAATATTTCCTGTATTCTGATTTTGGGCCTGATCTTGAAAGGTCCTAAGCATCTTCAACTTCCACTTGACTTTATGTCTAGCCTGTTTTCATTTTCTGCATCACTGAGAAAAGGAATAACATGTTGTCAGCCTCTAAGTTAGAATGAGACAATTGATATGGTTTTCACATGATGGCGATAAATGGGAGTAAAAAACTGCATACTTTCATTAAAGAATAATAAGCATGAAATAAAACGGGCTAGGCCCTGAGCTCAATTTATATGGTGTAAATCTGGAGCAATACCATTCACTTCAGTGAACTTACTCCAGATCTACACAGGAGTTACTGAACTTACAGTTCGGCCCTTAAGGGTTTTAAAGTTGAAGGGGACATTTACTGATTTAACTGTTAGTACCAAGAGCTTCTTTAGACACAAAGCATGTTCAAAAATATGTATTAATTACATTACCTTTTATTTTAAAAATGTTATCTTAATTTTGTCATTGATTGTTTAATGGTCTGTAGATTAGTCAGTCTATACAATTTGCTTTTATAAAACCATAATTTTTGCATTTTTTTGTAAAGAGGGATGTCAGGATTTAATGCTGCACATATGAACCACTCACTGCCCTCTGTAAAGTTCTTCACTCTAATCAACACTGTAGGTTGATGTTGCATGTTCCATACTGGTTCTGTTTTAAAAGCAGAATCACAATAGTTTACACTTATATGGGACATTTTACTTAGGCTCTTAGAGCCCTTTACAAAGGTGAATATTATTACTTTAACTCTATTTTAAAAATGGGATAAACAGATGTACAGAGAGGCTAAATGACTTATACAGGGTAAAACAGCAAGTCAGTGGCAAAATCAGGAACTGAACCAAGAACTTCTAGCTCCCAGACCTCTATTCTAACCGGTAAGTTGCACCATCCCTTGTATGCATATGAAGTAGAGATCTATTGTGAGTGGAGATTTTTTTCTATTTGAACTACTCAGCCACGTTAGGATTTTATTTTTTTATTTGTGTGTGTGTGTGCATTCATGTGTGCACACTCACACTTCCCTCCCAACCCTTTGCTCCTTAAACCTTTAGGGAGTTTTTACATGTCACAAGAGAATAAATGCTTGAGACATTATCTCCCCATTCTGAGAGTTCAGAGAATTTGCATTACATCATGGGCATGACCCCCTCACTAATCACATTATACGCTGTTTAACTTAACACTGCTAAGCTTTGTCTTATAACATTGTAAATACCATTTTATTGTAAATTAGATTATTCAAACCTCCTTGGTGTTTAGGTCAGTTCTTGTGTGAGGTCTTTGCTCTCCCTTCCCCCACCCCAAATTAAATCTTTTTGTTCTGTGAGCCAGGGTATTGCTTCAGAAGGAAGCACAATAAGAAAAGTAGTCTAGGCTATTATCTGCTTTTGACTCAACACTGCTGAGTGCAGTTTCCGAGTACACAGAAGAATGCATCTGCTCTCTCTTCCCTTGGACTAAAATCAGTAGGTTTTGTTTTCTCTCTTAAAGCTGACTAGGTCTCATTACAATCTTCCCTGTGAGGTAGTGTGTACCTGAGACCTTCTCATTTCCTTCTACAAAACTTAGACCTAGCTATTCCACTTGGGAATCATTGTGCCCATATACAGGATATCCACAGGTTTCTCATGTGTTTGCAAATAAATTTGTTAACATTCTATGAGTGTGTGTGTGTGTGTGTGTGTGTTTGCTTTTGTGTGAATACACAGGGCTTGCCGAACCGCGGCAAGCCCCGCTCGCCAGCCGCACTGTCCAGCGATCTGCGCATGCGCAGATCATTCTGCACATGCGCAGATCGCCGGAACCCAGCTCTTCTGGGTTACAATCTACTCGCCACAGTTGAGCCCTGTGTATACATATATATTAGAAGTTTCTGTCTATGAGTCTGTCTGTGAGTCTGTTTGTTCAAGAACTCCTACTAAATGGTAAAAACTAGGACCATCAAATTTGGTATACAGCTTCCTTTTCTCCTAACTTAAAGGAGGGTCAGGGTTTGGTTGTACCAGGACAACCAGGAGCCCCGGGAAAGGGACTGTTTTCCATAACATGCAATGGGAGGGATGCAATACTGAGAATGGTCACTGGGGGCAGTGAGTCCACGGGGAGAGCTCCTTCACTGCAGGCAGCCATACCACCAAGAGAGTGGCCAGGCGGTCTGGGGCTCTGCCTTCTCACTTGCCATCACACCTGCCCCAAACCCTTTACCTC
The DNA here is from genome assembly GCF_052426305.1 of Pelodiscus sinensis. Taxonomy (NCBI): domain Eukaryota; kingdom Metazoa; phylum Chordata; order Testudines; family Trionychidae; genus Pelodiscus; species Pelodiscus sinensis. The sequence continues at coordinate 23,321,406 of NC_143064.1, read as the reverse complement.
TTTCAGCACTTGGCCACAGTGCCAGCCTGGGATGGGGAGAAAAAATGCCCATGGCAATAGTGGGAATAAGGGAGAAAAGGCCCATGCTGGATAGGACCCTCCCCATCCTGAGCCCCTCCTTACCCACAACCCTCACACACACACAAAGCTTTCTGCACTACCCCCCGCATACTCCTAAGGCCCTGCCCTGACTCCTGCACCCCTCTCCCCCCGCACCACCAGCTCCCTGCCCTGAAGGGCCCAAGCAATGTCAGATAATCTGCTATAAGGAAAGGGAATAGAGTAAATTAAGGTAAATCATCATCCTAACATCAGTCATGAGTCACAGCTGACACTACGTCATGTATAAAGCATGGCAATGTTTCCAAGGATATGTCTACATAGCATTTTGGAGCAAGAGTCTTAGCCTGGGGCATCGGTCTTGAATTAGCACAGGGTTTCCAAACCTATGGGTCGGGACCCAAATATGGGTCACCATTACATTTCAAAAGGGTCACCAGGTGTCTCCCCAGGTGGCTCTTAAGGAGCCATTCACACATTTTTTGAATTGCCCTGGGTCACCAAGTCTTCCTGAATTGTCAAAATGGGTCCCCATCTGGAAAAGGTTGGGAACCGCTGAACTAGCTTCCTAAATACAGCTGTAACTTCCAAGTGCTATCTATACTGCTATTTTTAGAGCACTAGCACCACTCTAGGAGCACAAATCTGTTGATCTGGGATGGGAGACTAGCTCCTGCTGGGTCCAAAATGCTGTGTCAATAAACCAATTGTCTGGGAAGGCAAGGGTTACTTTCACTTTCCAATGCTGGTACCTTCCTTATGATGTTTTGGAGAGACAATGGGAGGTTTCTAATCTGGAGGATCCCACAGCAACAGGATTTTTCATCATGTTCTGACATGATTTCTGAGAAAATCCTCCTCTTATTCTTGCCTTATTGAAGTCTGTGGTAAGTCAATTTTGCATTTCAAGGAGTGAACTAGGAGCTAAAATTCTTGGGATTTAGCTCAGCTATGCCACTAACTCTCTGTCCAAGTTAACACACAGTCTCTGATTCGGGTGTTGCGCTAAAACCTCCTCCCACCCATCCACATACAGAACCCTCTCTCCCAACTTTTGTGGTGCTTTCATCCCGGTTTATCTGGGGTTTAAGGCTTAAACCAAACTGAGAATAGAATTCCAGCTGATAACCCAGGGTATGTCTATACTACCACCCTAGTTCGAATGAGGGTGGTTAATGTAGGCATTTGAAGTTGCAAATGAAGCCCGGGATTTAAATATCCTGGGCTTCATTTGCATCTTGCTGGGTGCTGCCATTTTTAAATCCCCGTTAGTGCGGACTCCGTGCCCACGGCTACACGCGGCACGGAGTAGGTAGTTCGAATTAGGCTTTCTAATTCAAACTGCCGGTACACCTCGTTTCACCCCCAGTGACTTCTCAAAGCATGCCTATGCTAGGAAATTATTTCAAAATAACTTATTTTTAAAAAATAACTCCTGAAATAACTATTTTTGATTAGTGTGTCCACACTACTAGGAAGCCTCAAAATTAGTCCAAGGTGGGTTCCCTTAACGTGGATGCACTACCTCGACTTAGAACCCCAGGAAGCACTGGGGAGTAATTACTCTGAATGACTCTGGGGATAAGTTATTTCAAAATAGCAGCAATTGAGTGCCCACACTACTGCCATTTTGAAATAAGCTTTATTCCTTGTAGAAGGCAGGACTTATTATTTTGAAATAACAGGCTTGGTAGTGTGGACACTCTGCTTGTTATTTCAAAATAACTCCCTATTGTAGGGACACTCAAGTGCTGAGATTCCTCCAATGTTTCCCCCAATTCCATTTATGCCCAGAAAGACAGGCTATCATCTCACAGTTCACTGGGAAAGACTCATATAGAGGCCTGCTTACTGCACTGTCAGATATGCCCTCAGAAGTCCTAGTAGGCACTCACAGTTAAGTATTCCACAAAACGTTGACACGGTAACTAAGGGAAGGCTTCGTGGTGTAGCTGCTCACGTCTAGGACAAGCTAACCTTGGTTGCTGATCATGCAAGTCAGCTCTGAAGTAAAAACATACCCTGTGTGTCCTTTGGCTAAGTCACTAAACTTCTCTGTTCTTAAATTGTCTAATCTGTAAAAAGTTATAATAATGCATATCACTCTCTAAGAGATGTTATAAGACTTAATTAACTATTTATAAAACATTTTCAGATCCTGAAACTCCTCTATAAAAGTATACTCATTACTGCATGCAGTATTTATTCCAGCCTTGATGACTGTACATTCATTTGGGCATTTATTCTGACCTAATTATTTTTCCCCGTAGATTTTTTTAAAAGATATGCAAGAATGATCACAGAACCTGGAAACCAGCGCTCACAGTTATGGCATTGTATGATGTAGGATAGATACATGGTATCCACATTTGTCATTAGTGTGGCCATCCCACATTTTAAAACATGCCTGTTAAGTGATGGTAACTTAACATAGATGTACTTTTCACCATTTATGCAGTTCATTCTCTTCTTGAATTTCACTTAGTCTCATGTAGTTTCACTGTCTAGCCTATTTCATTTTTAATTTCTTTTCAGATTCACTTTCTGGTTCTCATAAATGAGTCCAGTGTTGTGAAGTTTGGATTTGGAATATGGCAATTGAATTGTTACATTAAACAGTCAAAATAATGCCAAGAAACATCTCTCGTCATTTAAATTAACTTTGTAAAACTTTTATTTTGTAACAAAACCTGGTTTTTTGGTTTTTCATTAGCTAAGTCTATGTCTAGATTATGGGGGTTTTCTGGGATACCAGAAAAACTCCGCCGCGTCCAGGAAACGCATCTGCTCTTCCACCTTTTTTTTGCGGAAGAGCAGACATGTTCTTTCAGAAGCCTTGTCTTCTTTCTCCCATGAGGAAGAAGGGCTCTTCTGAAAAAGGGTTTTTTTTCAAAATTTGGCCCAGTGTAAACAGGCCATATTTCAGAAAAGCTTCCTCTGAAAAAGGTATTGGAAAAAGGTACGCAAATTGCGGAGTGCAATTTGCATACCTTTTTCAGATATAGCCCCATAGTGTAGACATAGCCTATGAGTGTCTCTGTAAATCTCCGTCACTGATAATAGTCAAAGGGAAACCTTGTATAAGTGAAAAAGAAGCAGCTGAAGTTTACAAGTAAGTTTGGAGGTGAAGAACCAGTAAGGAACCTCCAGAAACTTTTTCTTCATATCTGCTTTAATGAGATGATTCCAAAAGACTTGAGAAATGCAGACATTGTTACAATCTTTAAGAAAAGGAGACAAGTCAGAGTGTGGAAACTATCAAGTCATTGCCTTGCTATCTGCAGCAGGGAAAATTCTTGGCTGTACCTCTTAAACCAATTATTTCCTCAGCAAGGGGAAGTATTGCCAGAATCTCAGTGCTGTAATAGACAATCCCACAGGACAACCAAAATGATCTTCATTGCCCACCAAATTCAGGAAAAGTCTTAGAACCCAAATAAGGACCTTACATGACCTTCATTGATTTGACAAAAGGCCTTTGACTCTGTCAATCGCAAAGCACTATGGAAGGTGCTGGCTAGATTTGGATGCCCTTCAAAATGTATTATGTTCCTAAATCATCTTCATGATCAGATGACTGCCCCTGTTCTCTGTAATAGCCTTGAGAAGGAACTGGGGTCAAGCAAGGATATGTTATTGTCCCAACCTTGTTTTCCATCTAATTAGCAGTCATTTTGGTCCTCACTAAAGATCACCTCTCCAATGGGATTGACATCCAATATAGAATAGATGGGCGGCTCTTTAATCTGTGACAACTCCGCTTGAAGTCTAAAGTCGTTATGGCATCCATTACTGATCTTCTGTGTATTGATGAATGAGTCATGCTCACACACACTGAGAATAACCTTCAGTCCATACTGGATTTCCTTGCACAAGCTTTACAAGGCTTAGGTCTCTCAGGGGATGTCTACACTACAGTGTTATTTCGAAATATCTTATTTTGAAATAGTTAATTTGAAATAGCTTATTTTGAAATAACACGTCTACACACAAAATGCATTTTGAAATTGCATTTTGCTATTTTGAAAGAGCACATCCACACTGAGTGGACACTAAATCGCATTTAAGACCATCCGGAACCAGGTCCAGCAGGGCAGCAGGTCAGGAGTTACTTTGTGTGGCTGCTGCCTGAGGCTATCTGAGGCCTGTGCTTAAAGGGACCCTCCCCCTCTCCCCCCCCCCCCCGGACAGCCTGTTCTCAGCATTCCCTACTTGCTTGCCTACCTCGATGAGGGACAGCAAAGCATTTTGTCTCTGCGTGCTCTGGTTACCCTCACTCGGGACACCACAACACTCTGCAACATGGATCCAGAGCTGCCCCATGGCACTCTTGTGCTTCGCTTGGATGCGTTGCTGCGAGCCTGGCTGCACTTTCCGCAGGCTGCCAACCAGGAGGTCCATCGGGGGGCTGTCAGTATTCAGGAGGCCCTGCGGGAGAGCTTCCACCCTGAGGAGCACTAAGAGCCTCTCTGGTCTTCCCCACTGGGGGATTGTGCCTCATTCCTCCCTCACATCCTTCCACTTACCCCTCCCTAATCCCCCTTTCTGATGTAAAATAAAATACATTTGTTTTCATGAATACAAACTCTTTATTTAACAAAACAGAATGAAACTCTGGTGAGACTGGGGAAAGGAGGCAGGAGAAGGGAGAAGAGACGGTAGAGAGGGGAGGGGGAAACCTGGGAGGAGGGAGCTGGAAAGGGGAAGCAAGGGGAGGAAGGGGAAGGGGAAGCTCAGGGTTGGGGGTCTTGCCAGATCAACTTGATTTTCATGTGAACCTGATCCTGGGTTTGCATGTGGCCTTTGATGGCCAGGCTGGCAGCTATCCTGCCATACACAGCCACATTCCTCCATCTAGTGTGGAGATTATGGACATTGGAGGCATCTCCCCCCCCCCCCCCCCCAAAGCTTTATAAGGTCCATGATCTCCACCCTGGACCAGGAAGGCACCCGCCTTCTCCGGGCCCTGGCAGGCTTCTGGGAGCTGGCAGTCTGCTCCTGGGGAGCGGTGAAGGGCTGGCTGCCAGTGGCTTGCTGGATCATGTTTTGGGGCCACTGGGTCAGGGGCAGTGACTGCTGGCTCTCAGCTGGCAAATTTGGAGCTGGCACAGGTGCTGTAGCCAGAGTTAACCCCTTTAAGGGCTCTAGGGAGTAGGGAGGGAGAGGAGTGTTCTTGGTTGAGGCTGGAGTGGCCACCAGGGCACCCTGGGAAGGCTGGAGGCCCCCTGTTTCGATATAAGTGTCTACACAGCACTTATTTCCAAATAGCTATTTCAAATTTGGTGTTATTCCTCATGGAATGAGGTTTACCAAATTCGAAATAAGCACTTCGCTATTTTGAATTAATTTCAAAATAGCAGTTTGGCTGTGTAGACGCTAGTAAAGTTATTTCAGAATAACGGCTGTTATTTCGAAATAACTTTGCTGTGTAGACATACCCTGAGTGAATATGGAGAAGACTAATATGTTCTATCATCCTGCTTCGGGCCTTGCACATGACCCACTACAAATAATCAAGGGTCAGACTTTGGAAACAGTTGTGTACTTTTGCTACCTCAGTAGCCAACTTTCTCAAAACACAAATATCGACAGTGAGATGCAGCATAAGATTCAATGTGCACATGCTTCTTTGGGAAATTGCTCTGGTGTGTTTTCATGAACCATGATCTACAGCAGGAATCTAGATCCAGGTTTATAAGACAAATGTTGTTTCTTCAGTCACCAAGGTGAGAAACTTGGGTGACCTATTGAGAGCCTCTCAAGAATCTGGAAAGGCAGCACCAATGATGCCTCCAGAAGTTCCTTCAAATCAAATGGTAATATTGCTGCACTAATATCTGGTCACAGGCATTGAAGCAGTGCATACACTTTGCTGGGCTACACATTGTGTGTGGATGCCAGATTCACACCTCCAAAAATGAGCCCTCTTTCCTCTGCTCACCCATGGTCAAAGTAAAGATGTGGCCTCAGTTTCAAAAATCCCACATGCCTTTTTGGTAATGGGAGTGCAATACATGATTCAATAAAATGTATTTAAAAAAAAGAAAGAACTCCTCGCGCCTTAAAATGTAAAGAATTCTATATGGAAAGGAAAATGCTTAAAAATTAGCAACATCAGGAATGCTATTTACAAAGTTTTAAAAAATATCTCTTGTAAATATGGGGCCAATCCTCCATGAATGCATGTGAGTAACTTTACTCATGTGGAATGTTTGCAAAGATTAACTCCCAGACTGCAGTGGCACAACATAAAATATTCCTGCAGAACTGAAAAGCTCAGAGAAGTCTGCAGATGCACAAATATGCTTGTATTCACACATGCTCTCAACCATAAAGACATGTTTGAGTTTGTATGCATGTTCATACCCCAGCACACTTTCTCTCTACACTCTTCTCCTCCCACGCTCATTAATAGATGAAAGAGGGTAGTTGAGAAAAAAAATAAAAAACAAATATTCTCTTTCCTCCTTGAGTTGTAAGGATCACTCAACAGAGACAACATCAATTCAAGACAGAAAAAATGGCTTACTCTGCTTTAAAAATCACACACGCCAAAGTAACAAGTGAATAAGAACAAAATATTTTTGTATTTTGTGTCATTACACAATGGATACAAGTCTAATAGCACAACCACAATGAACATAGACAATGAACACCCATGAACGTAGACAATGCAGCTTCTCTGTACATTCCTTCCTAACAGGATGTTTCTTGTTGCTCCAGATCTCTGACTACCAAGTGGCCAATTTGATCATAGAACAAAGCAATGTTAGCTTTCTAGATTTTTAGCTATGTTCAGTCTCTGCTGTTCCTGGGTTCCATGAAGAACATTTTCATGAGTGTCTCAAACTGTACCCTATAACCTGTACCCACAATTATGGCATTTATGAGTACTCAGGCATTCGCTTTTAGCTTTCTTGTCCACTTTTCTACTAGCCTTTATTTCAAGTTTTCATATGATAATATTAGTACTACCCATTTCTATAGGGCCTTCAATCTGAGACTGTCAAAGCACATTGCAAAATACAGATGAGTTCAACTTTACAACTCTCTGATGAGAGACACACACACGTGTCATCTCCATTTTACAGTTGAGGAAACAGAAATGCAGAGAGGTTCAAAGCAAATCTGGTCACAGGCAAATATAGAACTCTGACTTCTAATTCTTTGCCTCTATCACAAGATTATCTATGAACTACTACATTTACCATACAGACATGTTTCCAACTGGCATTTCTATGGATATCTGAAATAGGAAAAGATAGACATTTAAGCAGAAGAGTAGGATAACCAAACAGGATAACTGTTCAATTTCAATGCACATAAAAATCTTTTTTCCCCACTCTGGAATTTTCTCAGGTATTCTCTCACTGGAAGAGGAATTAAGATTTTAAATTTTGTTCCATTGTATGTCATGAATATTAGCAATAAGGTCAGGTGAGCCCACTCAGGAAGAAGTAGTTCCAAACTTGCCCCAGATTCCATCTGTAACCAAAACACCTGAGTGAGTGAGAGCTTCTTAACTTGGTGCACTATGATTAGGCATTAAAGTAACCATCAGCTTTTCTGAATGAGGCAACACACACATGAATCTATGCAACACAAGCCAAAATATCACAAGTCTTGCCCTAGCATACAACAAGGCCTATGTTAAAAATTGGGGCAGGGCCAAGTGCCAACCTTTAGCACAAGCCAACCAAGCAACCTCTTGAGGTCCTGTTTCTTTGGGGCTCTTGCAATGTCCAGGCCATCCTTCTCCCTCTCCAGCAGTGACATCTGAGGGTATGTCTACACTACCCCGCTAGTTCGAACTACCTAGTTCGTGCCGCGTGTAGCCGCGCGGCACAGGGTTCGAACGAGCGGGGATTTCAAAATGGCGGCGCCCCGCTTATGCAAATGAAGCCCGGGAAATTCAAATCCCAGGCTTCATTTGCAATTGCGGTATGCCTACATTACCCCACTAGTTCGAACTAGCGGGGTAGTGTAGACATACCCTGAGAGTGAAGTGACTCAATATTATTTCAGCACTCTTTGCAGCATCTTAGCTCCTCATCTATCATGAGACATCCTGGTAGAGTGGATTATTTGAGGCTTCCTTTCTTAGTTGTTCCTAGGCATGATGAAGAACCTGAGGAAATTTTCCAGAATATCTCTAGTGGCATCAGTATACCACTACAGCTTTCAATGTAGACAAGCCTATCCCACTAACACAAAAGGCACTGGGTCTGTTACTTAAATTACTAAGGCTCAGTGCAGATGCTATTCTAACACAGAGACCACTAAAACACTTAGGGTACGTCTAGACTACAGGCTTTTGTCCACAGATACTGTAGACAAAGCCTCTGTCAACAAAGACCATCTAGATTACAGCCAGATCTGTTGACAAAGCAAGCCGCTTTTTCTACAGAGAGTCTAGACGCTCTCTTTTGAAAAATCTCAGTGTGGATGCAATAACACCTTTTGTCAACAAAACTCTGTTGACAAAAGGTGTTATTCCTCGTAGAATGAGGTTTACCACCGTTGACAAAACTTCCGTGTTCTGTCGACTTACTGTTGACAGAACTCGGCGGTGGTGTAGACGGTATAATTTTGTTGACAAAAATCCACTTTTGTTGACAAAACCCTGTAGGCTAGACACACTCCCAGAAACAGAGCCTGCTATAACATGGTGCGCGTTCAGAGTAAAAAATTGTGCCCCCTTTCCTGACTGGGATTCTCATCCTACACAAATTCTCAAGCAGTTGGAGCAGGGAACTTTGGATACATGGATAAAAGTAGTTTAGGCTCCCGAGGTGTAGTAGCTTTATGGTCTCAAGCCAGATTCTGAAACCCACATTTACCCATCTAAATAAAAGGCCTGATTTTCAGAGGTGCTGAGCACTTGCAACTCCCAAACAGGGTGGAACAAAGAAGGAACTGCTGCAGCTAAAATGTCTCCTCCAAAAGGATAAGGCTTTCTTAGTCACCAGGTATCAAGAATTCCTCATCCTAGCAGAGAGGATACTAACACAGCTTCTGAATGAGCTGCACTACCTGGTGAGCTCTGTTTTCTACTTGTTAATGCCACTGTTCTTACATTTAGTCAGGTTCAGGTGCCTAAATAAATGAAAGGGTGGGCACTCATCACCTGTGGAAAGCAGGACACTTAATTAGGTGCCTCGTTACAGATTTGTTTTCTTCACTTAGGCACCCAAACAGGACAGATTTAGCCTTGGATTCTAACCCTGGCATTGCCACCTACTCTAACCATAATTTAATATTGTTTCAGGGGGTAGCTGAGTTAGTCTGTACAGAAAAAAACAACAAATGGTCTGGTAGCACTTTATAGACTAACAAAACATGTAGATGGTATCATGAGCTTTCGTGGGCACAGCCCATTTTGGGTCTGCACATCTTAAACTCTAAAACTCCGGTCATCTGAATAAGTGGGCTGTGCCCACGAAAGCTCATGATACCATCTACATATTTTGTTAGTCTATAAAGTGCTACCAGGCCATTTGTTGTGTTTAATATTAAGTGTTCATCTTGTTCATGTCATGCCTCAGTAAAGTCAGCAGGATTCGTTGGGACAGGGGCTGTGTTTTTGTTCTTTTTTTCCCTGCACTTAGCAAAAAGGAGTCCTCATTTAAGACTGGAGCCCTTAAAAGCTACCACAAAAATAAATTAAGCAACAAATTGAATCAAAGTCAATTACATGATTTAAAACAATCTCCCCCATTAAGAAAAAACTGTTTATTCACTACCTCACAGAATGAGGTTGTGACTCAACTCAGAAAAGTTTGTACAGTCAGTGTGCCAGGATCTTTGGATGGGGGTGCTAGAAAAGTGAAGATATTATTATGGTACAATGAAAAGCGCCTCAATGATGCTTCTCTATTCTCTAAATTGTCTTGTTCCACATATATGTGATTTCTTGTATGTGGACAGAGCTACCAGTGCTATTTACAAATTTTTATCTAGGATTGGCTAGGATTGTTAATGCTCCAGAATTGGCCTGGAGTCTCCAGGACCTAAAGATTAATCTTTAATTAAAGATTATATCATGTGATGACATCTCCAGAAATACATCCAACCAAAATTGGCAACCCTACCTGGATCATTTATCAATAGAATTGTCCATAGCTCTACTGTGTCAGGATGTGATTATTTTCTTCATTTTACTCTTTTCTAATTAATTTCTAACTCTGACCCCCTGTCCTGCAATTTGTTGCAAATGGGTTGAGTCCTGTGCCTATGAAGAGCCAACCGCAGGATCAAAGCCTTTGATTTACGATTAGTAGGTGAGATATCAAATGTGGCTGTTGCCTTCGGACCGCAGTTAATTAACAAATGTCATTAGGATTTTTCTACCTGACTAAATACACATTCCCACAATAGATGGTAATGGCTCTGAAAAGTCCATTATGCTGAAATGAATGCAAATATTCCTACAAACTGTTGTTTAAATAGAGAAAGCAGTCTGGCTGTAATCATTCCAGTCCCTTGTTGGACAAATACATCTTAATCAAAGCATAAACCTGGGGGGGAAACTTCATAGTTTGTAACATAAATTCAATGTATTATAGAATTACAGTTTTCCCTTGCACTGCGACACGTCTCCCTCTTTTAAGAAATCATTTAGTACAGTATTATATTCTATAATCTATATAGTACATGGGAAATGCCTAAAATGTGTTTACTCCTTTAAAGGTGTCAATTCAATCCTTGTATTTAAATTATATATATTTTGTAACAGTGCAGGAAACAAATTTCTCTACACTCTTTCATCCTCTTAGCAAAAAAACAGGAAATTAAAGACAAAAAAGGAAGTGAAAGCTACTTTCCCCTCATCCTATTGTGCCTAAACATCCTGCATTGTTGTAGTGGGCTATATAATTTCCTAGACTGTATTGCAGATGCTGCAAAAGCTAATCATAATCACCAGAGTTAAGCGAGGAATGTCAACCTGGACTGGGGATATCCCTGCTTTTGTTTTACATTAAGCACATAGCTTTGTGGGTTTTATTACATTTGATTTTACTATAATGTAATTGAACCTTAGTGCCCCAGTTAGTTTCCTGAATGCTTCACTAGTCTTCCTTTGGATTTGGTTTAAGGAAATTGGACCTGACAGTGGCGTAGCACCTGGGGGGAGGGGCAGTTGCCCCTGAGCACCACACTAGGGGAGCGCCAATTTAGTCCCCTCCACTCCCTCTGCCATCCTTTGGCTCACCTGCTCCTCTTCCTCCCCCCTGCCACTGGCTGGAGCCTCCTCCCCGCCTCTTCACCCCCAGCTCTTCCATCTCTGCTGGTGAGTTACTGTGTGCAGGGGCCCGGCCGCAAACTGGAGGAGGTGGGGAAAGATGTGATACAAGCTACTCCCTCCCCTTCCTCCCATGCATAAGGTTTGGATCTCCGCCACATAGCGGCAGTGGTGGGGGGCACAAATTTTTCCTTTCCCCCTAGCACATAACACCCTTGCTACACCTCTGGAACCTGATCCAATGTCTCTTGGAGTAAGTGGAAAGACACCTATTACCTTCAGTGGGATACGGATCAGGCCCATTATGAAGGAATCTCTCTCTCTCTCTCTTTCTCTCTCTCTCTCTTTCTCTTTCTCTCCCTTTTTTCTAATACATCTAGGCAACATCTACACTGCAGGCTTTTTGCACAAAAACGGCCATTCTTGGGCAAAAACTTGTGGAGCGTCTACACCGCATGTGCGTTCTTGCGCATGTAAATTTACAGTAAAGTGTTGGAAAAGAGGGCTTCTGCACAAGAGTTATTCCTCTCCCCATGAGGAATAAGCCCTCTTGCGTAAGATCTCTTGCACAAGAAGGCAGTGTAGACAGGCAACAAGGATTTCTTGCACAAGAAACCTCTATGGATAAAATGGCCATCAGAGCTTTCTTGCACAAGAGAGCATCCACCCTGCCATGGACACTCTTGCGCAAAAGCACATCTCTTACATTAAAGCACATGGCAGTGTGGACACATTCTTGCACACAGAGCTGGACTGAGCCATTCCGACGCCCCGGGCAGACAGTTTAACTGCGCCCCGGGTTGGGGGAGGGCGCATGCGCAGCCTCTCCCCCGCGCTGGTGCGTGGAGGAGGGTGTATGTGCGGCCCCGCCCCCACGCCGGCACATGGGAGAAGGCCCTTGCACGGCCACGCCCCTGCCTGGCATGTGGGGGAGGGCGTGCGGAGCTGGCAGCGGCAAGGCGCATGTGCCCGGCCCAGCCCAGCTACTGCTGCTGGCGCACAGCCTGGAGCCACCCAGGGCGGGCTAAGCCTGGCCGTGCAGAGCCCCGCAGCCACAGGGGGAAGGGCGCTGCTGGCCGGCACTGCGGGGGTTAACGCGGCCCCCGCCCCAGGCGGCCACTACAGGGTGGCTGCTGGGAGCCGCTGCAGCCTGCAATCTAGGAGCCGGGCGCCCCCCATAGGTTGGTGTCCTGGGCAGCTGCCCGGCTAGCCCATGCCTTAATCTGGCCCTGCTTGCGCAAGACTTTTTGTGCAAGAACTCTTGTGCAAAACAGTTCTTGAGCAAAAAGCCTGCAGTGCAGGCATAGCCCTAGGTCCTGACTCTTTAAACACTTGCTTTCAGACATAAGAGGAAATTCTGGCCTGAATTAAACCAATAGCAGAACTCTATTTATTTCAGTGGGGGTCGAGATTTCACCCACATTGCCCTCCATTATGAGTACCCTATTGTCTACTAGCATTACATCTAGTAGAGTTTGCACTGTTAGGCTAGGTCTACACTGCAATGTTAAATTGGAAAAGGAAATGCAATTTGCGTATCTTTTTCCAATTTACTTTCAGAAGAGGCTCTTTCAAAATTTGGCATGTCTACACAGTGCCAAATGTCAAAAGAAAGTACTCTTTTGACACATCCCTTATTCCTTGTAAAAGGAAGTTTACAGGGATGACAAAAGAGTGAGTTCGCTTTTTCGAAAACATTTTCTAAAAAGCGGATGTGTTCCTTGGACGTGGCATTGCTTTTCTAGGATCCCTCTGGTACCCAGAAAGAGCAATACAGTCTACACATAGCCTAGAGCTGAATGATTATTCAACTTGATAGGTTTGTTTTATCTCGGATTTTTGCCATTTTCACTCTGTGAAGTCGCTTCTTCAGTCATCCACTGAAAGATTTTTTTGTCCACCACGAGATAATTTTTCAAGTATAAGAACAGACAATGAAAGGCAATTGTTAAATTTCTGTAGATTTTACTCCAGGAAGAGATTTTAAAAAAAATCATTGTGTGCTTCAAATTTCACAGCTAACATGAGCCTGAACTCCAGTCATCCACTTACAGCCATATCTCTTGGACAAAATAGCCCCTTATTTAAAACGTATTTCTACCTCCACTCCAGACACAAACTTGGGCTGTTATTTCACTTCTTTTGTTATTCATTTGCTATGTTTCACATAAGAAAAGATGGCCCATCTAGGGAAGTGTAGAGCAGCAGACTACCAGACATAGTCTGGTAGGTTTTTTTACATGTCACTGTGCCACTTTGTACCTCCGTTTACCCTCATCATACAATGGGGATAATACCACCTCTCTCCTCAGCTCAGGGTTGTAAGGTTCTAGTCAGGTCTGTTAAGGGATTTGAGGGGTTGGGGGGGGGGAGGAAGGGAGATAAAGTGTTATGGGAAATAACTATTTTCCTCAGAAGAGCTGACATTAAAGAGTGGGGGGTTGGTTATTTTGGGGACATAAATGACCCAGGATTTTCAGCTCCCTGTAGCTATTGTTTATCTCCCCTTTGTTGTGTCTCCATTGGCTGGTTGTCTGCGTCCCCTTGATCTGTATGCTACTCTGCTGCTCTCCAGTGGGAGGCGGTAAAGAGCAGATCGCCTAGTTCCTTCGCTGCTCCTCGCCCCACGCCAAGATGACTGAGAGAAGAGGTGGACAGGGAACACGCACGGATCAAGTGGAAGGACCGGAGCGCTGCTTCCAAGCAATACAGCGAGCAACAGCGCCTTCTAGCGAGCAAGAATACAGGCACTCCTTTGGGAGTCCGCCGCCGCCTGCCCGCAAAGCCCAGAAAGTGAGGGTGGCAGGGCTAAAGCGGGGGATGGAGAGGGAACAGGAGCGCTGAGAAAATGTCCATTTTATTGCATCAAGGCAGGGTTCACAGGACCGGCCTCCTCTGCAGTTTTTTTTTCCACGCATTTTCTCGTCCTCATGTCTCACTGTGCCTGACTCTGTCTGTCTGTGCTCACCCAGCAGCTGCTGTTACAGATACAGTGTCACAGGGCAAGAGAGAGCTAGGAAACACCTGTTTCCAACATGAAAAAGGTGGGGAGAAAGCCCACAACAGGCTTGGAAACTCCTTCCATATATTCTTCTCTCAAGTGGCTTGTAAAAATCAAGTAATAAAATCTGCAGTATCATTTTTCAAAAAGATCTCTTTCGGTTTTTGCATATTTAGCTGAAAAATGCTTCTAAAGTCTTCTTACATGTTACTCCCCCTTCCTCCCTCCCTTACCACCACAATGTCTGTTGTGCAGGGCAAAAAAATTACAGATGGGTCTAATGTTGCAAAAAAACGTGTCTGAAATGCATTCCCCTTCCAGCCCCCAATCTCAGTCCCACAAAATAAAACCTTCGACTGAAATGCAGATTTCTCAATAGGAACGGGGTTTTAATTTATTTAATTTAAGGTTATTGTGAAAAATAGCGAAAATAGGATGGGGATGGAAAGTGCGTTTTGTTTCTTTGTGAAAGTTGTGTGCTTGGTCTAAATAAACAGATGCGCTGAACTGAAGGAAGGGGACAGACAAACTGCTACACAGGCACGAAGTATGTTGGATAGCCAGGAGCAATGTGCAGTCTGTGTATCAGTAGGTTTGCATACACAGGGCTCCATGATTTCATCAGCAGTTTTACAAGAACCTGCCAAAAGCTGTTATGCCTCAGTGCAATGTGTAGCCTTTTCCTGCCATTTTTTCACAATAAAAGAGGGAGTGAAGCTTCCCCCCCCCCTTTAAAAAAAAGCCAAATGGATGAGAAGAAAAAGGGAAAAAAAGCAGTGGCCAAAGGGGATGCCAGTGAGGTGTGGCTTGCATTTAAATATCCAATATGTCAATGTAAGGGGAGTGTGTATGTATATAAAGTGCAGTTTGCATCTGATAGCTGGACATATCCAGCTATGAAAGGCAAGAGGAGATCAATGCAAAGGAAAAACAATACTTTTATTCAAAGCAAGGTCAGGCGTTCAAATCAGACGCCGTGAGGGGGTAGAGAAGTTATTTGAAGGCAGTCAAGCTGATCAGTTATATTTAAAATATACACGCTCTCACACACACTTTTTAAAAACGAGACCAGCAATTTTTTGATTGTTTGCACAGACATTCACGATTCCCGCACGCACACTGCTATTGCGATGGCTGAGGTAGGGGGCTTTCTTGGATCTCTGGATTTGGATTTGCATGGATTTTCCTCCTCTCTTGGGAATGTTGCTTTAGCGGATTCTCCTGGTTTTCTGAATGAGAGATTGGGGCAGATTGAAGGAAGGCTCCAGAGGGGATCTCCCACTGACTTTGCCCACCTTAAAGGCATCCTCAGGCGGAGGCAGCTGTACTGCAGGACGGGCTTTCATCTGGAAATCTTTCCCAATGGCACGGTGCATGGCACCAGGCAGGATCACAGCAGATTCGGTAAGGAAGGGGCTTCTATTCTTTAGCGCTGATTTTTCCTTATGCGTGTGGGAGCGGCGGCGGGGGGGGGGGGGGAGAAGGGGGGCAAGGGCGGGGTGATCCAGTCTTGCTGTTCCGCGGCTCGCTTCGGGTCTGAGCGTCCCTGCCGCCCCAGACAAAGCCCGTGGGGGGATCCCGAATTCACCTCCATTTGCCTGCACATTCTTTAGCCGCGCGCGCGGGCCAGGCGTGCTTCTTGCACTTCTTCCCCTGCGCCCGAGCCAAGGCGAGCTCCGCATTCTTCGCATTGCTACCGGCCCATCCAGCGGGCTCAGCCGGCCTGGCTCGGGGGGGGGGGGCTCAAAGAGACTCCCAGCCTGGGCAGCGCAGGGGGAGAAACGAAGGGAGGGATCCGAGGAACGGGCTGCGCCGCCAGCTCGCAGCCAAGGCACCTGCGGAAGAGGGCGCAGAAAGCTTTGGTCTGAGGGGGGGCAGATTAGTCCCTAGGGGACTCGGGGCTTAGCTGCGAGGTCTCTCCTGGCGGTGGGGCAGGCTCCGAGCCCCCAGGGCATGCTAGTTGGGGAAAAGTTCGCGGGACCCCTGCAGGAGAGGAGAGGAGCACCCACGAGTCACCTTGTTAACACTGTTTACAGCCTTGAAACCCTGAACTTGGTTAGCGTCCAAACCACGTGTTGGCCTCTGCTTAGTCCTGGTTCTTTTTCGACTTTTTTTCTAACGCATCCCTGGGATCGCTCCCCCTTCCCCCAACAGTGAGGGGTTAACCCCCTTTTCTCCTCCCCTCCAAGCGCCAGACGGGTCGCCCCATCCCACAAACAGGTGTCTTCTCTCTGCTGAATACACGCGAGGGCTCTGGGGCTGCCTGTTTTCTTTATGAACGCGTTCAAAGAGCCCAGCCGCATGTGTCGCATACAAAGCTAATTACGCTGTTAATATAAATCACCCCTGCAATGGATATAATTAGCATTCTAAACAAATGCGCTCACTCCCAAGAAATTTGGGCATTTTTATTTTCAATTTCCTATTCTACCAGTGCTAAGTCATTGTGCAGGTGCACAAAAACATGATTTTTTCTAACAGCAATTTGTAGCTATGTCAGCTCTGTCCCAACCTCAGAAGCTCTAGGAAGGCAAAGGAAAGAAGAGTCTGAATACTGGGAAAACAAAGCTTCTGGGTTTTTGCCTTTGCAGATTTTAAGTCCTTTCTTTTGCCTTACTTGAATAGCCATTAATGTCCCCTAAGCAGAATCCGATCCAGACATTTTTTTATTGTTGTTGAGAAACTATTTGGTGGCTCTACACTTCAGAAGAAGGAAAAGAGAAATGAGGATAAACAGAAGGTTGGTGATTCACCTACCATTCAGGGCAAAGTTGGAAAAGACTTCAGAGTTTGTAACAATGTCACCGAAACTCACCGATCTCTAATGAGACTCTATGTAATCTTTCAAAAATGCATTTCAAGCCACAGGCACAGAAGTACAGTAAGTCTGAAAAGAGTTAAGAAAAACTCCTGCTACTTTGGCAAATAGTGCAGGTGTCTGTGTAAACTATCAACAAGTCCCAAGTTGGTGATATCAATTGTGCAGTCAACAGGTTGCAAGAAACATTCTGATGGCTCTTTGTGGCTTGCAGTAATTTAAACTCCTCACTGCAAGAATTTCTATTCTATCTTCTAAGGTCTGTTACTCATTAATTTTATCTGAAAAATAATAGTTTTTTACTATTTTTGTTATTGTTTGAAGGCAAGGATTTCAAATTGATTGGAATAAAAAAAACTCAACCCCCCTCACTGTGTACAATACCTTGCATAAACACCAGGTGCAGGTAGCATGTCCTTGCCTAAATCAACAAAAAAGTCATAACCCATAGGTCAGAGTAAGGTAGTAATAGGCTCATGGGGCAAGTGCTCTTTAATTACCTCCCGAAAGACACATATCTTTTCCCTTTCATCTCATAGCACGTGATAGGTTCCTATATTAAGGGGAGCTGAAAGAAAGTCCTTTGTGTCTATTGTGTATTTTTAGTTTAATTTGCTTCTGCTACTTTATTACTATTTTTCTGTTCACTTTTTACATATCTTTCGACAAACTGTCAGCACCTAGTGATAGAACATCACAGTTCCATTTTTGAAGTTCAAAATAAATTTGTCTCTAAATGAAGTTTAAAAACTGTGTATATTAAAGCAAGAAAGTACAGTTAATTAGTTTTGTAAGGTTAAGATTAACAGTTAATCGTAGCTTGCGTTCAATAAATTGAAACATTAGCATTCCATAAGTGTTTTAGCAGTCGGTATCCAGCTACGTAAACTAGACCAGACGTCAGATATAAAATATTACAGATTTCTCCTTCGGGGTTTTCCCAAAGGCAGTGTAAAATAAATAGTTATTTGTTGTAATTGCAGGGCAAAACCCCAGAGGATTACATTGGAATCCTCATGTTCAGATAAAGTTGGACTGAGTTTAGCTGCAATAGAGAAGCAAAGTAATAATGTATTGGCACACCATATTCACCATCTGCATTCAGTAGCCATGAATATTTAAATTCCAGTGTAACTGGTCTGGTTTGTATTAGAATTTCATGTACCAATGCATTCCTGAATTTTGCATGCACCAGTCAGAAGAGAATGAATTGTTACAGAAATAGGCAGACTGCACAATTCTTGGGATGTGAAAAAGCACGGTGAAGGACTCAGACTACAGCAGAAGATGGGATTTGCATAAGGGTACTGAGTTTAAAGTGGTCAGATTAAGAAACTCCTGAGATTTAGGTTCTAGCGTGACAGGACCAATAGACTGGGAAGGTGCACCCTGACCTCGTAAGCAGATAATTAAATGTACTACAAGGATAACACTCTGGAACACCACAGCAATGGCATCTATCCAACTGCAGCTGGGATAAGGGGTGGAACTGGGCTTGTTATCTAGCTCATAATGTTGGATAGGATTCAGGAAAAAGTGTACCGTGTCTGCACCATCCTCTGCTGATCCATCCCAAGTACAGAATGTAAATCTATGCGAGACTTTTAAGTAAGACAATGAAGCACATTGCTGTCAAGAGTAATATGGTGGCGAGCTCCTTCCTTCTGGGGATGAAGGGAAGAGTCCTAGTGTGGGATTCAAAAGATATGTTCATAGAAAATAAAGATAGTAACAACATCTTATTTATGGAGAATACTGCAGGCACTAGGTTGGAGCACATTCTCTTTGAACAGAGTTAGCTCAGAATCCTGGATAAAGACTGCAGAATTTGTAGAGCAAAGCTACGGCTCATAAGGGAGAAGTTCCTGGATGTTGACGCAGAACTAGTAGTCCTGCCTAAAGAGTCATAGATGAAACTGGAAAAATATGAAACTATGTTCCAGTTATCATTGGTCTGGCAGGACCTTTTCTTATACCAAAGAAATGGATGATTAGCAGACGTCTGAACGGGATTTTGAATTGGAATCAGCTCCCCAGGGAGAAATGTTCCTTATGTGAATGCTAGACTCACTGGGGAACTCCTTGCAGCCAATTCTTTTTTACCGTATGCCAGTTTTACAGCAGTGTTACTCCAATGACTTCAATGAAGTTATTGGTAATTTATAAGTGTAATTGAGAAGAGACTAAGGCTGTTGAAGTTTAGACTAGAGAGTAATAAGGATACTAAACTCTCCCAGGCACAGATCTTCTAAAAAGTCTTTCCTGAAGTTTGGTTTTCGAGAGGGAAGCTATTGAAATCCGTAGAAGAAGCTCTTCTGCAGACTTTGACATTCATACTTTAGTGCACCTGTTACCAAACAGTTGTTGAGGTTTTTAGCTGAAGCTTTAGATTTGTGGAGATCAGTACAACATCTGATGCTTCTACACTCATGCACACGGACATAATTGTGCAAAAAGAGACAGGTGCAGCCAGCTGAACTGTTCCTTAAACATTCATTTAGCAATGTAACAGAGAGTGGGATCTGGCCATTACAAAAGAGGTTAGAAGGTTATTCATCCCTTCAATGTTTACTTCATCCATCAAAACTTCTGGTCAAATCTCTCAGAATATTATGTAGATAGACTCAAAGAGCAAGCAGAATGAATAAACAAGTCACAAAAGAAGAGGCAAGTGTTGGAAAAGAAAATCATGCACTTCCATAAACACACTCTTCTACAGTTAGAAATTCTTGATCTAACCCCAGTAGCCACTCCCTGTGCTGGTAGAGATCAGAGGCATAAAGCTGCAATTTTGTCTAGCAATTGGAGTGAGTTAAGGACAAGATGGATATCCGCCCACATTTTTTTCAGTCTTCACTCTCTCTCCTGATTTTTGTGGGTTTAAGTTACACTCATAATGTTATTTCAACATAGTTGTCTTTAGTTTGCTTCTCTAAGTCCCTCTCAAAATTTCAGAAAAGAGGAATACTACAAGTGACATTGTCAGATAAGATTGTCATCAATATACCAGAATAAAGTTAAGTGCCGGCAAAAACAGCGGTAGACATCTACCCCAGAGTAGGATAAGTATTGATTTATGCATGCATTTAGAAAGAAGGAGAGTTTAGTGCTTAGGGTGTTAGTCTAGGACTTGAGAAACTATGGTTCAACTCCCAGGTGTGTGTCTGTCTCCCTGTTATACCTTGGACAAGTCACTTTGTCTGTGCTTCACTTCCCCATCTCCAAAATGGGGGTAATAGTATATCCCTCACAGGGGTGTTATGAGGCACTTAGATGCTATAGAAATGGGGCATGGTAAAAGCACCTTGGATTCACTATCCTCAAACATTTTCAGGCATTTCTCACTCATATAAAAATTAATCTTAGTGGATGAGAAAGAGCCTCTCAGACAGTGCTATATTCCTGTTCCCTTAATTGAGCTTCTCCTTTCCCCACTCAATTTAAAATTCTTCCGCCCCCACTTTATTTATCAATGCCTGTGTCACATTGCCTCATGTCCCATCTCA
This sequence comes from Pelodiscus sinensis, assembly GCF_052426305.1. Lineage (NCBI taxonomy): Eukaryota > Metazoa > Chordata > Testudines > Trionychidae > Pelodiscus > Pelodiscus sinensis. Next base: position 23,300,779 of record NC_143064.1, on the reverse strand, counting down.
AATATTGTTGATTGTGAAACTGCCAGGGGATAAATATATTCAACACAAATGCAAGAAAACTCCAAAGCACTGAAAATTGGGTAACTGAATATTTTGCTTCAGCAACAAAAAAATAGAATAAATAAAAATGGTCTCATTCACCAAAGTCTTTGCTCCTGGGACGGGGATCCTTCTGGATTAATAGTCAGTATGTACAATAAGGAAACAAAATGGTATAGCATAACAGTTAACAATTAGATAGCCCTTTAGATCTGGACATCTCAAAGTACTTTGCAAAGGAACGGAGATTAAGTAATATACCCCTAAGTTAGGGAATTAGGGAGAGGAAGAAATAGAAGTTAGACCTCTTGACTCCTTCTGTACTGGACCATGCTTCCTCCCAGATAACATACCAGTAGTGAGAAGAAACCTCCCCAGTCTAGGGTACAAGCCAATTCTGTGTTCACTTGGCCTTTTAAAGAACCCCCTTTCTTCCTCTGCTGAGTACCAAAGACCTGTTCTTAAAGGGTATGTCTACACTATGAGATTATTTTGAAATCATAACTCCCAAAATAACAATTTTGAAATGGAAGCTGGGGATATTACTTTGAAATATCAAGCCCGTTATTTTGAAACAATTTGGCTTGCTGTATGGACGCTCATCTTGTTATTTTGAAATAACAGTGTAGACATGCCCAAAGAGTTCCCGGTATTCCCCAGACTGTCTGACTGGAATGTTTGTCTAAGGTAGGAGTTAACTCCCTGCTTTCTAGAAAATAAGTGGTTTTTGGATCCTGTCACACCTTTGTAGAAATCACAGAACATGAGGAAACAATTTGTATTTTTCCATTTTTGATAATACAATCACAATAGGGTGACTCACTTCAATGGTAGAAGTGAATCTGGGGTCATAGGAAGGATAGGTTTCCCCAAAGTGAATATGGCAGCAGATTTAACCCTCTAGAAAATGTGTGTGCCAGTCCATTAGAAACATTTAAACCAAAATTTAAAAAACAAACAAATCTAAATTTTGGCTTTTAAGCTGACATTTCAGTTCCTAAATAAGCGATCTAATTTTCAAAAGTGCGCCATACCCAGCAGCTCTCATTGACCTTAGTGGAAGTTTGAAAGAGTCCATAATTTGTTAGTTAGTGAGATGGACAGATTAAATTGGGACTGTGTTCACAGCTGACACATGTAAAAGAAGAGCACTAAGCTACCAGGCTTATAGTTTCTGATGGGATAATTCTATCACCACACAAGTGTCCCAGCACAAATTGGGAAATGAAACAAAAAACAGCTTATCTATAAGTGCAAAATGTATGCTACACTAAGAAGTCTATCTCCTTGCCATTAGTTTAGCTGCCAGCATGACACAGGTGTATGGCACACCTAAGTGTTGAGGCTACTCTATGACTGAGGGAGTGGAGGGAAAGTGAGGTGGCTGTCATGGAGCATCTGTCCTGTATGAAGCCGTACCGTCCTTGTTGTATGAGCGATACACCTGACATACTGGAAAGTACATTTCCAAAGAGTCTAAAGGGGGTGTAGGTGAGAGGGGAGGGTTTCAAGCTGTGTGTCTCCCAGGTGTCAGGTGGCTGAACTCTCTCCCCTTTCCCCCCGCTCCCCACCATGTGATGCATTGAGAATTCTGGGGCATGCACACAAGAGGAGCTGTGTGAGATAACGTGGACAGGGTGGGCGTGGGGTGTTAACCTGTGCCAGACATTCTAGGACCTGTGGCAACAGACTCAGAGCTGAACTCATTCGTGGTTAGAAGGAGGGAGATGTTCTGTCAGTGGTAATCTCTCTCCTGTCAGTTTGAACAGAAGTTTGGTCTGGGAAAGTGAACACACTCCTCTCTTCCATGCCATCACTCCCACTGAATGAGTTGAGATGTCTGCACACACACACATGCAGACACTGGTACATAACTTGTGAACTAAGAGGTAAATCATCAAAGCCCTGCCATGCAGATCTCGGAAGGGTTTTCCATTAAGCCAGTTCTCACAGACTCTCTGCAAACAAGTAACATGGAGGGAACCACAACCACCTTATTTTCAGTAGGTAATAAATATTATCACGATGGAATCTTCCAGAATGTTCAGGAACATTTACCAGGCTTGGCACAAAATAGCTTCACCCATCCTGCAGTGACTGATGAGGAAACTAATGATACTTCTAAAAACTGATTATTCTCCCTGAGGAAGTTACATGCTGCAAGGCTATAGTAATACTCTACAGGTGAGGATTTCAGTGTCAAAATCAGTGGGTAACATTTGTGTGAGCAAGAGAAGATTCAGGGTCCACTGAGGAGAGTCAGGGTCCACAAGTTCTTCAAATATGCTAGGGAAGACTGATTTATATTTGTCATTTGTACCTGATGTCAGATTTGTTCTCTGATTTGTATTCCTCTTCTGTTTTAGGGATTTTGGAGTTCATTAGCCTGGCAGTGGGGCTGGTTAGTATCCGTGGGGTGGATTCGGGACTCTACCTTGGAATGAATGAGAGAGGCGAGCTGTATGGGTCGGTAAGTACAAGGTTTTATAATCATTGTGGAATACTATAAAACTTACACGGTGCCTTTGGAGAGCTGAGCTCTCCTGAGTACTTCCTATATACTGTCTGAGAGTCCAACAGCATCGACACATACACTGCTATCCTTTCTGAAGCACATGGTCATCTGGAAGCCTTTTACAACCAATCAAATGACTCTGTACTGCACCTGTGGATGTCACATAGCTCCACCCATATTCATTACTTAGTCCACCGTTGTCACAGTGGCAACCAAAGTTGAAGCAGGAAAAAAAGCACAGAGAGAGCAGCCCAAGTGTTAACAAAACATGACAAAACATGTGGGAGAAAGACAACACAGAAGAACATGTCAGATATAATGCTTTTATTATTAGCCTTTGTTTGGGATCTCTGTGTAACTCACTTGTGGTTGTGCTGTTCAGGGGTATTGTGGTGATCATAAACGAAAGGCAAGGAAATAAATTATAGCACACCATCAGGGTGTGTGTGTGAGTTCTGTCTTCTGAACAGCATGTCACTTTGCTTCTGTGAATGATCTGGGTTCACGCTGGAATATATATATATACACAAGTCTGCAGATGCATACATTTATATTATAGCTTTTCAATAATGAAAGCTGTATTTAAAGCTATGGTGGGACTTTTATTATAACTCCTGTGTTCTCACAACCTTCTAAAATATGCCCCTTTGACATTGAAATTTTCCATTCTTGGCCTCATCCCATTGGAAAGTCACTTCAGACTGTTTTAAATTGGTGGAGAGACTTGTTTTGCTTACCAACAACTCCAGAATACCTGGAAAATCCCTCCAAATAATGCCCATGAATGGATCTTATAGAGCCGTGGTAGCTAACCATTTCTAAAGCAGTAGCCACTATAGTGGCTACTACTATAGCGAACTAGCCACATTCAACTGTCCAAATAGCCACATTGTTCAAGCAGTGGAGGCCTGTCCATAGGCGCAAACTAGGCGGTTGCCTAGGGCCATTGAGAGGTTTGGAGGCGGGGGCACCGATTGCATGCCGATCGTACGTTTCGCCTAAGGCGCCAGTTGCCAGCAGCTCATCTAGGGCCACTCCTGTGTTCAAGTCAACTAGCCACACTCAACCGGACAAATAACCACATGTGGCTAGTGGCTAATGTGTTGGACACCACGGATATAGAGGAATTAGGCCTTCATAGCACTGATTGGGAAGCGGGGAAGGACAGAAAGTTCAGTGATTGAAAAATCCTTTGACACAGATATCAGCTAAGACTTCTAGGCTACGTCTGCCTGAAAATAAGCAGCAGAACAGCTCTTGTGCAAGAGAGTTTTTTGGCGAAAGAAGGAGCAGTGTAGCCTGCTCCTTCTTGTGCAAAAGCCCCGTGTGCAAAAATGGCGGCTCATTAGGTATGCAAATGAGGCACAGAGATATTCATCGCCACACCTCATTTGCATATGTTCTTGCACAAGAAAGTGCAAGACGAAGCCTTAGTGGAAGTTTATGACGTGCCACCCTCCTTTGTGGCATCTCAGAGTAGAATGTCTAAACTGCCTGATGAATTAGGACCATGGGCTGCTGCAGGCTGCACCTTTTTAAGCACAAAATCACTTTTCAAATTTAAGTCAATCCAGGCTCTACCTCAAACCCCAACTATCCTAGCCCCGCCTCCTTCCACTCCGTACTCCCACTCTTCTCTGAAGCAATGCCCTGCTCACTCTGGAGATGAGGTACAGTGGCAGTGGGGGAAAGGGCAAACAATGCATCGGTGACTTCCTCTTCTGCCTCCCCCTCCTTGCACAGCAAGAAGGAAGCTCCTGGGAGTTAGCTTGAAGGCAGAGCAGCATGGCAGCTGAAGTGCTAGCATTTGATAGCCTCCCAGCCAAACCAGCGAGGATTACCTGTCAGAGACTGCAGGATCTATCAGTAAACCCTGATCTATTGGTTGGTGACTACTGATATAGAGACTGTAAATATCTTATTGAAATGCATCCAGCACAATCCATCAAAATTAGATTTAGTCTACATGAGAAAACTGCACTGATTTTAACTTAAATCCGTTTTAAAATTGATTAAGTAAACTGGTGCAAACCTCTTCGTGAATGATAATCTATCCTCGAAGTCAATGGCAAAATTCCCAATGACTTCAGTATGTAGTCATACAGAACAGAGTGTGTTCTTTCAGATCATCAACATAAATTAAATTGGTTTAAGATCATCAACATAAATTAAAGAAAAAAAATCCCCGTCATGGCTTGTCTGCACACACAAATTTGCACTGCTTTAGTTAATCCAATGAAAATCCATGTTTGCACTCACTTATTTTTGTTTATAAGGAACTTATTTTGGTGTAGTTTAAATCCATTCTAATCAACTGAACACAAATTGAAATAAAACTGATTCAGATTGAAACAGGACAACCCAGATTTTTACACTGATTGAACCAAATCACTTTGAAATCACACCGGCTACACTGGCATGATTTTCCAAAAATGCTTTTAACGGCAAACTTTTCCGTTAAAAGCATTTTCGGAAAAGCACGTCTAGATTGGCAGGATTCTTTTCCGCAGAAGCACTTTTTGCGGAAAAGCGTCCGTGCCCAATCTAGATGCGGGTTTTCCGCAAAAAAGCCCCGATCACCATTTTCGCAATCGGGGCTTTTTTGCGGAAAACACTACTGTGCTGTCTACACTGGCCCTTTTGCGCAAAAGTCTTTCGGAAAAAGACTTTTGCCCGAACGGGAGCAGCATAGTATTTCCGGAAAAGCACTGATGATCTTACATGAGATCGTCAGTGCTTTTCCGGAAATTCAAGCGGCCAGTGTAGACAGCTGGCAAGTTTTTCCGCAAAAGAAGATGATTTGGCGGAAAAACTTGCCAATCTAGACACAGCCACCGTGTATTAAATTGGTGTAGTCTGGGTGAAAGTCATCCAAGTAAACTCTAGGACCAAAATTCTGAATACTCCTCCCACACACACTACCACTTGGACAAAACCCATTTCTCTTCATGAGGTACACATTTCAGCCCCTAAGAGGGATCATTTAAATGCTCCTATTTGTAAGCAATTTATCCTTCTCCCCCTCATGTTCTTTAAAATATCCCTTCAAATAAAAAATCTTAAAATTTAAATGCAGAGACTTATGTGTATGCAATCTTGAGGTTATGCATTTAAACAGAAAAAAAGCAAGAGTTTAAGTAAAATTAATTCACCTATATTGCATACATTGAACTGACTGATAAGTGATTAAATGCATGTCTAAATATATAGAGCATGTGCAATAAAGACAATACAGAGTGTATGGAATGGTGATGCTCAAACCATAGCTTTGTTTCCCCAAATCACAATCTGCCACATAATCATTATTATTACGAACTATTTAAATGAGAAAAGTGACAAAAATTTAAGTGACACAAATTGTCCGTTGGTATTGGGGCCCCTTTGTGTTCGTCAGCATACCAATATACACTCTTTGCCCTACAGATCTTATTGTCTAATTTGAAATGGTAAACAGGTAAAAAGAGGAAAGTTTAGAGCAACATGGATCAGATCACATGCTTATGTAGGTTAGTGGTGAGCATAACTTAATGGTTCCAATTACTGGAAGTTAGGGTGGTTGTTTTTTTTCTTTTATAACCCACTAACAGATAATCCTGGAGTTGTATGGGTCTGTAACTCAAGTACGTTTTTTTTAAATAAAAGGAAAACGTACATGCTTTATTTAAATGCTTGTAATTTTCAAAAATACAGTGTCATTTTTATTAGGTTAATTTTTATTCTGGACGTCTTAAAAAGGGATTGTTACAAATTTTCCACTGAATTTTTAAACATTTTTAAAATGGAAATTCAATCAAGTGAAATTTTTTCTTCATCCCTATAAACTCATTCACTAAGTTTATCATTCTCTATGTTTTAACAAAAAAAATGGTTATAGTCAATTTGGTTTACAATAACTTTGTGTTCTAGTTTTCAAATCGTAAGCACTGATTTAGCTGTGCCAAAACAGAGCACTACTCCAATTTTCTCCGTTTTATCTCTTTTCTGTAAGGTTTATAGAGAAGCAATCCTATTGCAGGTTCATCCTATTTTTCTGGCTTGTCTTGGTTCGATCTCTCAACATTAACTCAGTTATGTCAATTTTAAGGACTATACTTGATTTGGTAATTCTGTCTCTTTTTTGTTTGATTTTAAGAGAAGCAAACCATGAGTGTCCATAATAGGAGAGAGAAGAGACACGCTTCCCAAACCACTAGCCTGTCCCCACCCACACTCCACCCACAGAATGCCTATTGCAGAGTGGTGCTGTCCCCAGTGCCCACCCTCCCAATGCTCCTGGCTGGGAAGGCTGGAGCCGCGCACCTTCCTCCTTCCGCGTACTCTAGGGATAGGGAGGCTGAGGCCGCCTATCCTCCCCATGCACCAGGGTTGAGGAGGCTGGGCTAGGAATGCGCTCTCCCACCTGTACTCCTCTCCTCATGGTGGTGGGGCACACGCATGGCACGCTGTCCCACCTCCTCGTGGAGAGGATGGGGAGGCAGCTTGGCTCCTATGGGAGTGGGGCCTCAGTAGGCTGGGCTGAGGCTGGGTCTGGGGGCTTGCCTCCCCCAGCCCTACCTTTACTGACCACCCATTTCAGGCGCATCCTGTTTTCCTGGCACAACCAACCCTTACATTGCTTTAGATTATGATAAGAGGAAGCTATATACCAAATTTGGTGGGTCTAGTTCTTACTGTTTAGGAGAGGTCTGGACAAAATATGGCTCGCAGGTTGGATCCAGCCTGCCAAGCCACCAGATCCAGCCTGTGGATGCTGCGGGGAACCTCAGGCAAGCTCCTCGCTTGCCTTACCCCACCTGCACACCGCTCAGAAACGCAGCTGTGGGGCAGTTTTTCTTTAAAAACTGAGAGTCCAGAAGGGAAAGGGGGAAAGCTTTAGGAGCTGCTCCTACCCCTAGCACAATCCCATTGGCCATTTTCTGGGCAGAAACTGGCCAATGGGATCTGCCTGTTTCAATAACAGGCAGCCATGAAGCACAAGGGGCTCCAGAGCACATGGCTGCACCTGTGGGGGGGCAGGGCAGGGCAGGGCAGGCAGGGAGGCTGATTCAGGAATGGCTGCTGGCTGGTAGGTCTCCTGGGTAGATCCTGCCTCTGGAAACCTAGTCTTTCCCTTCCCCAACCCTCTGCCCCCCACTCCTACTCCCTACTCCACATACCCAAATCCTCTGCCCCCCTCCTGTATCCATATCCCCTCCCAGATCTGGCACCCCAATCCTCTGCCCCAGATCAAATCCCCTCCTGCCCTAGCTCACAACCCAAATCCCTGTACCCTCTCCTGTACCCCAATTCCCTTCCCTAGGTCACATTACAACCTCCTGCACCCCAGTCCAGTGCCCAAGGTCACAACTGCCTCCCCTTCACCCAAACTCCCTTCTGCACCCAACCTCCATCCCAGACTCCACACCTCCTCCATTAATATCATGGAAGAGTATGACTCTCGCCCACTTCCCAAATTCTTGGAGTGGCCCCCCACCAAAAATTATTGCTCACCCCAGTTTAGGAGGAGTCCTTGACGAACCAGACAAATTCTCTAAAATTTATGACAGATAAATTAATAATTATCTGCTACCACCAAGAGTCCTCTACATGTCCCACATAGATGGCTAAGATTTGGTAAGCATCTTGGCGGAGGATTGCATATCAAGGCACTTCATGGTATTACACATGCATAGAGTAGGGCAAAAGGGAAATCTTCTCTCAATTGACGTGTTGTATGTTCACAGATTAGGAAGACAGACCAAAAGGATGGAATCTGCTGTTACACCTGTTACAAACAGTGAGCAAAAGGCATAGCAGAGCCTTCTGGGGATAAGGTCCAGGGAAACATAATGAGATCCTGTTGTGGGTCTATTGCCATATAAGTACTGAGAAAAATGTTGGTTGGAAAAATTAAGCCACACAACAGCAGGGAAACTAAATCTGCATTCTTGTCACGCTTGTTTTCCATTTGGTTTCATTTAATTTAAATTTAATTTAAAAAATATACCAGATAAAAAATTAGACTATACTTTAGGAAATAAGGCTTGCATCCCTTTCAGCACCTACAACTGAAATCAGAAGGAATTGGGTGTTCACCATCTCTTGGGGTCAAAACCTTAAGTTGTACTGTTGAAATGTAAGAAACTAGCTTGCATTTTTGCTTGTGCTTTGAAGTGATGTAGTTGCAATTTTAAAGCAACAGACAGTCCCACAATCAGGCCAATCAAACTACAGAATCCATTAGTATCATGCCACAGAAATGTCAATACAACAGCATATAATCTTGGTTACACAGTTAATTTCAGTACAATATTATTTAAATTTTCCTTTCTGCCACAACAGACCCCTGCATTAGAAAATAGTCTTCATTCTGGCCAGGTGGCTTTAACAGCTGTACCATCAAGCCCAAACATTAAAACACACAAGAATTTAAAATAATAAATAACAATTTTTGTATTAATTTTATTTGCCTCCAGTGTACAATCAGGTCACATTTGCAAACTTTTCTCTGCAATCTTGGAGGACTAGAAACTTTCCTTAAAAAAAGGAAAAGAAACAAAGGTGAAAACAGAGATTCTCTTGTAATCATAGAATTCCAAGAGCTAGTGCTTTAAGAAAAATACCAAATATTGGAAGCATTGTCAGCATGCTGACAAGGGTTCCCTTATTAAATGGTATAACAGTGTTCTACAATAAAGGGACATCTTGTTAGGGCCATGTTTTGGGAGATTGCTGTAGACTAGTCTAGTGTTTTTGTAAAGGTGCAATAAGGAAGTCATTTTTCTCTGTGCCAATTTTACATAAATTTGTGTGTGTGAATTTAACAGCCTCAAAGATCACAGCCATATCTGCTCTCTCAGTGTTTTCATTTTTTCTCTGTTTAATATGTCTGTATTTTGCGAAATGTAGAGGGTTAATTGCAAATCTTTTCTGAGACAGCTCTAACCCGTCCGTTTGCAGTTAGAAACATAGTACCCTCCACGCAAAGCTGTCAGCTTGGTGCATGTCACTTGGACATTGTTTAACTTCAACGCCAGCTGCCAAAAGCCCCAAGATGCAGTTACGACAGACAGGGATCAATGGGAGAAGGGAGGCCCCAGACAACCCCTATGTTCTAGTCACACCAGCGACTCTGTCAGCTGAGAATTCCCCTACGCTGAGATGATCCTCTGATGGCTGATTACACTGGCTCCATGCCCAGACTAGAACAGCCTGCCAGTAGGAGTTGTGAGGGGCAAACAACTCATATAGTTTTGAGAGAGCTGGACACATTTATGAGTGTGGTTGTACAATGGGGTTGCTTGTGAATGTGGGGGCATGGCTCACTCTTAGGATTCACTTCCAGTTACCACATGTTCCTAAAGTTCGTGGTCCACCAGCAGGAGTCAGTAAGGATTTCCTGCAATGTATTCTGAGACTTTAAAAAAAATCTCCTTCCTCTGAAGCATCAGGATGGCTAGAGCTAAAGATGGGACACTGAATGGGAGAACCAGGCATCTGAGGTGACACCAAGTATTCACGTTCTCAGATGCTTAGCTGCCTGTTCCTTGCTTACATGGTCAGTGAATAACTCAGGGGTAGTCAAAGAGGTAGACTGCAGGCCAGCTGTGGACTGCCAGGGTATGTCTACACTACCCCGCTAGTTCGAACTAGCGGGGTAATGTATGCATACCGCACTTGCTAATGAAGCCCGGGATTTGAATTTCCCGGGCTTCATTAGCATAAGCGGGGAGCCGCCATTTTTAAATCCCCGCTGCTTCGAACCCCGTGTAGCGCGGCTACACGGGGCTCGAACTAGGTAGTTCGGACTAGGGTCCTATTCCGAAGTACCGTTACTCCTCGTGAAACTAGCGGGGTAGTGTAGACATACCCCCAGATACTTTTGAACAGACTCCGTAATATTTTTAATTATTTTTTTTCTACTGTTATTTTCTGTGGAGCCTGGATCTTGACTACATTTTGAGCAAAAATTTGGACCCTGACAAAAAATAATTGACTATCACAGGTCTAACCGATCAACAAAAGTATGGTAGGGAGGAAATTTCCCCCAAGTCAGATTGTGAGTGATCTGACTGGTGGAGTGGGGAGGTAAGAGGGCATGTTGCTTTCTGTACTAGATGGGTATGAGTCACTTGCCAGGATTATCTGGATATATCTCACTTAATTTCCATTTCATCTCAATCCCTGTTATTCTCTCTCTGGGGCTGTAATCCTTTGGTCACAGTTTGGTTGTTGGGCTTATTGTGTGGGTGCTGGTAGTGGACTGGGATATGTAGGGGATCAGACTAGTTGATCAAGTGATGCTTGTTGGCCTTTGACCCTATGACAGATTTGGCTGGGTAGCTTCAGACTCTAGGCCCAGGTCCTATTATTGGTTGATGTTACGCCTGTAAGACAATGCTGTGTCACTGAGCACATAGTGTTTATAGCCTCAGAGTGCAATTCTCTGGTTCGTCCAGAGATGATGGCCTGCGTCGTGATTTCCTGATTATTATATTTTATATTGTTTTGTGCTCAGAGTTCAAAATGCATTTCAGGATTATTTAAACTTTTGAAGTTAATGCTCCCTTTTCCGTTTCTAATCACGGCTCAGCTAGAAGTATCTGTATGTTCTACACCTAATGGCTACGTCTACATTGCATCCCTTTCTCGTAAAAGGGATGCAAATTAGATGTATCGCAATTGCTAATGAAGTGGGGATTTAAATCTCCCCCACTTCATTAGCATAAAAATGGCTGCTGCTTTTTTCCGTCTCGGAGCTTTGCCGGAGAAAAGCGCCAGTCTAGACGCGGATCTTTCGGAAAATAAAGCCTTTTCCGAAAGATCCCTTATCCCTTACTTTAAAAAAAGCGGCAGCCATTTTTATGCTAATGAAGCGGAGGGGATTTACATCCTTGCTTCATTTGCAATTGCGATGTGTCTAATTTGCATCCCTTTTACAAAAAAGGGATGCAGTCTAGACACAGCCAACAAGTCTCGTGCTTAAGGCAGTAGGCAAACTGATCTCCTTTTAGAGCCCCTTAATGCCATATATATCATGCAGCATGCAAAGTACAGTGGTGCCGTCTTAGGCCAGAGCTTTCCCCCTCATTAAAGACATAGCCAAGCTGCATCTTTTTGCTGCAGATCATGTAAACTGACAGATTCACCCGGCCCCTGGGCAAGATGGGGAGGGGCTCAGCTCCACACTCCTGGAAGGGGCCAGGCCTTGAGCAGAAAGGGTGGGGCTGAGGCAGCCGACCCTCAGTGTCGCCCAGACTGCATTGCATCCCCCATGCTGTCAGGAATATGCGACCTTGGGCTCCACAGCTCACTGGGCGGGGCTCTGGTGGTGATTTAAAGGGCCTATGGCTCCAGTTGTCATCCCTGCCTGAGCCCCTTTGAATGGGCAGGATCCAGGCAGTTGCTCCCTTTGCCTTCCATTGATAGGATTGCAGCTCTCAGTTTGGATTTTGCCACCTTTCCTCTCAAAGTTCAGGGGCATGTGGATCTGGGCTTTTATAGTTTTGGGCTCATCTCTAGAAATAACAAATGGGAAATAAGGCATGTTGCCAGAGTGCACTTTACTGTCAGCAGGGGCCCTCTGCAGGGGAGCCAAAATTAGGAAGCCATGAAACTGAGGTGCAAGATGAGGAAAAGAGACTCTAAAGAAATAGTGTAAATTTCATGTCTTTTTTCTCTCCTTCTCATCATCCAACAATGCAGAAGAAACTTACGAGGGAGTGTGTTTTCCGAGAGCAGTTTGAAGAAAACTGGTACAACACGTATGCCTCGACCCTCTACAAACACTCCGACTCTGAGAGACCGTATTACGTGGCTTTGAACAAGGACGGCTCACCTCGTGAAGGATACAGGACTAAGAGACACCAGAAGTTCACTCACTTTTTACCGAGACCCGTGGACCCTGCTAAAATACCAGCGATGTACAGAGATCTTTTCCACTATAGGTGATGTTTCCTACAGCTGTCCAATCAATGTACATACTTGGGTTCCCAAGCTTTTTCCTGGAGCACTATATAATAGTCATTCCATCATTCCTATAAACTTAGATAACATAGAAAAGCACTTACATTGAATTCAACACTGCCGTTCTTCACTGTTAAAAGTGTATATCGAAGCTGGGCTACTTGTGGGGGTGGGGATGGGGAGGGAGCCCTCCATATAATCTTTCATTTTCGTTCACTTTCTTTACCTGGTGGTTATGAAAGAGGTGGATTCAATTTATGCAATGGATGATTCAAAACAAAAACCAACCCACCAACCACAACTTGATTAAAGGAAAGGAGAAGACCACAGAACTGATACAGATGCTGCTGGTAAGCTTGGAATAATTACGTTTTAAGAACATGCCCTTCAAATGGTACCCTGCTGAAGTGGCCCTGGAATTTGTGACATGGATTACAATGGACTGGTCCTGATGTTTGTTTTTTTCCCTGCTGTTGAGAGTGGGAGTGAGGGTGGGAAACATTATTAAGATGTAGGCATGGATACTGTGCATAAGGACAAAACTATTTATAAAATGTATATGATATTTATTTTATATATTTATTTATTTCAAAATAATTTTATTTTTAATGAGAGATGTTATGATCGGATTTTCATCAGGAAGAATAAGGTCCTACTGAAACAGGAAAAAAAAGAGTTTTAAAAGCTTATTGGCAATAAAATTGTCTTTATATTGTGAATTTCTCATTAACTTTTTGTTTTGGTCCCTTTCCATGAGAACAAATAGTACAGCCTTTTGGGATAAAGTGGAGGCAAATAAACCAACTAAGAGAATTTTGTGATGGCCAGCACAAATCTGTGAACCCCATGCAAATGAAAGGTAGCATTCAGAGGCAGCACCTGATCAGATCAAGATAAAATTTGTTGGGGTAAAACTCTCAGTGGAAACAGGATTTCACTCAGACTTTTCTCAGTTTCAGTAATATACGCAAAATAAAATAATATGCCAGGCAAGATTTAGCTCCATGTAATGGTACAAAGATGCAGCTCTCATATGCATGATTGATGTTAAGGCTATATGCATAGTGTTCAACATCTCTACTGCTTTTAGTATGCTAGCATTCAGTGCTTTGCATCATCAAAGCACTTTACAAATATTAACTAACCAATACTGCACACTAACAAAGAGCTTGAAAGAATTCAAAGTAGTTCTGAACAAATATGCAGTATTTACCCGTGTTGTGTTAGTAAGACTCTGATACACATGATAGGATTAAGGACTGATTAAAGGTCCATTCTAAGAAATAGAGACCATTGTGCAATCTTTTCGGCTAACCAATCACTCTAGCATTAATACTGTAAAAATAATTAAATGAGCATCAGCAGAGGCGTAGCAGAGAGGGGGAAAAAAAACAGAGCAAAAACTAAACCAGTCATTCTAGAGCATTTAGAAACATTTACCTTACAGTAATGACAATCACAGCCCTGGATATTACTTGAAAAATAAGTTTTATTAACATCTCAAGAAATGGTCATTTCCTTCCCAGTCAACTTTCATTGCTACTGCTAACAGTCTCTAGTTCAGGAAAGCACAGGAGCACATGCTATTCTGGTAGGTTTACCTGAATCAACTGACTCTGAAGAGTGCCCTCTGAAAATCACTTTATGGGATGTTTTGTTAATTTTGTCCCACTGATTCTAGGTCAAATGCATCCAGTCTTCAAGTTAAGATTCTGGTTTAGCATAGTACTAAAAAGCTGTACTGGATACAGATGAGCTGTACTGGATACAGATGAATCACAGGCTAAAAGGTAGTTTTTCTCCCTGCTCCACCTGCAAACTCAGCCTGAGCTCTGGAAAATTAAGTTAGGGTCTTCTCTTGCTCTAGCTTTTTTCCCCTGCTCCCACTATCATGGAAGCTACACCTATGGAGCACCTATGCAAATGAAGCGTGACTTACCATTTTGATGTACTTCACATAATTTATTCAAGCTGTTTTTGTGCAAGGGGTTTTTGCGCAAAAACAAGCAGTATGGACGGGGAGGAGGGGGTTGTGCAAAACGGGGTGTTTGTGAAAAAAAACTGTCCACATTGCTTGTTTTTGCGCAAAGCCGTCTTGAATAAATTATGCAAATGACATGCAGCAAAAGCTAATCCGTACTTCATTTATATAGGCACTGCTGGCAAAGTATAGACAAAGCCAGCAATATAGACAAAGAGGTTTTACAGTACAAATTATCCCAGTGTCTTCAAAGTAGTCCTTGATAACACGTGTGCTGTGCAGTATTATTGCCCTCAATTGATGAATATAGCAAACAATTCTGCTAGAGACCATCAAGATTCCAGCTCCCATTCTCTTTAGTTGTATGGCTTCAAAGGGCGGGTGGGGCTGAGGAGGAGAGGGTGCTAACAATCCAGTTGATGTTTTGACATTGACATCAGCAAGTTTTACTGTGAATACACATAGGCTGTGTCTAGACTGGCAAGCTTTTCCGCAAAATCATCTGCTTTTGCGGAAAAACTTGCCAGCTGTCTACACTGGCCACTTGAATTTCCGCAAGAACACTGACGATCTCATGTAAGATCTCATGTTCTTGCGGAAATACTGTGCTGCTCCCGTTCGGGCAAAAGCTCTCTTGCGCAAATCAGCTCAGCACTGTTTTCCGCAAAAAAGCCCCGATTGCGAAAATGGCGATTGGGGCTTTTTTGCAGAAAAGTGCGTCTAAATTGGCCACGGACACTTTTCAGCAAAAAGTGCTTTTGCGGAAAAGTGTCCTGCAAATCTAGACGCGCTTTTCCAAAAATGCTTTTAACGGAAAACTTTTCCGTTAAAAGCATTTCCGGAAAATCATGCCAGTGTAGACATAGCCCTCAGGAACAGGCCTGTTGAGTAACAATGTTCCAATGTGCCATTTTTACACAGTCATTTTGTAGAGTACACTTGCACTTTAAGTGCAAATAGCTAATAATGGCTGAGATACTGAGCCATTTAAGTCCTATATGTAAAAGAAACTCAAGATGGGTCTAGGTGTAAAAAATGTTTTGCTTGCAGCCTCATCTTTCAGTGCTGTTTTCAGTTTTGCTTTTGCCTTTAAGGAGCTGTATGAATAGCTATGCTGCTATGAGAATCACTAGACTTTAGGATTGTCCACTTTACTCGAATCTCATTGTAGTTTTACCAAAATGAGGCTGGGCAGATTAGCCTCTTTGTGTGTATTATATTGTTAGCAAAGATCTGTCTGATGCACACAGGGTTTTACCACCTACACAATCTTGCTGGTTCTTCACAACAGTACTACACTCTTCCAAACGTTTCTGAAGTTGTAGCGCAATGTAAGCAATGCAATCACTGCCACAGACAGCAGACTACTAGTGGCAAGGTAAAGATTATAGGAGCTTTACCTGAATGAGCTAGATTTGAAGGAATTTAATCCAGTGCTTGAAATAAAATGTGTACAGGCAGTCCCCGGGTTACGTACAAGATAGGGACTGTAGGTTTGTTCTTAAGTTGAATCTATATGTAAGTCGGAACTGGCGTCCAGATTCAGCCGCTGCTGAAACTGACCGCCAGTTCTGACTTACATACAGATTCAACTTAAGAACCCCAAGTCAGCTGCTGCTGAAACTGATCAGCAGCTGATTCCAGGAAGCCCGGGGCAGAGCAACTGTGCCTCGGGCTTCCTGTAGTCAGCGCTGGTCAGTTTCAGCAACGGATGACTTGGGGACGTCTGGGGACGAGCAGCTGGGGTGCTGCTGGGTTGCTCCAGTGGTGCCCAGAGCGGCGCTGCGGGATCAACCGGCAGCGCCCCAGCTGCTCTGCCCCAGGGTCCACAACAAAAGCCTGGTCTGCTGGGGGGGCCACACTAGCTGCGCCCCCCCCAGCAGACCAGGGACACAGAGAGCAAAGCGGCAGCGGGGGGTGCCTCGCCTCTGAGGCTTTGCTGTGGCCGGACCGCTTTGCTCCCGGTGCCCCTGGTTTGTTGTAGACGGTCCCCAGCAGACCAGGGGCACCGGGAGCAAACCCGCAGCCGCGGCGGGGGGTCCCCGCGCTTCTGGGGCTTTGCCAAAGCAAAGCCTCAGAAGCGGGGGACCCCGCCGCGGCTGCAGGTTTGCTCGCGGTGTCCCTGGTCTGCTGGAGACGGTCCCCAGCAGACCAGGGACACCGCGAGCAAACCCGCAGCAGCGGCGGGTTCCCGTGCTTCTGAGGCTTTGCTCTAGCAAAGCCTCAGAAGCGCGGGACCCCGCCGCTGCTGCGGGTTTGCTTCCGATGCCCCTGGTCTGCTGGAGACGGTCCCCAGCAGACCAGGGGCACCGGGAGCAGCTTTTCTCGCCCCGGAGCTCGAGGTGGCTGACCGCTGCCTGTGAGCTCCGGGGCGAGAAAGCCCCGTTCGTAAGTGCGGATCCGACGTAATTCGGATCCGCGTAAGTCGGGGACTGCCTGTATTTACCTTTGTTCTCTGAGTCATCACTGAACCAACCAATTCTCAGTACCTAAATCAGAAGTCAGTCAGTCAGTCAGTCAGTCAAATGTAATCAAATATAACTTTTACACCTCTAAATATGTTAGGAGTGTTTGTATTTTACATTCCACCAGTATTTCTTGTAGCTCGTAGTCTTTTTCACAAGAATTGCAGATGGATTCTGAAATCATTAGAGGGGCATGAAAGCCATTTGGGTGAAATATTTTTCCTACAATGATCTAATTTCCATAATGAAAATTCCACACATGAATTGACGGACAGACAAGTTCCAAGGATGCTGTTCAGCTCCTGTTCCATTGGAAAAAATGTTTGCAATACTTCAACTTGAAACTTGTTTTGAATTAGTGAAAAAAAACAACCCTTGAAATGCGTATTTTGATTGTTTATAGTTTCCTTATGTTGAAAGCTTAAATTTCTCATCTTAAACTCTCTGTAAAGTAAGGTGGAGGCAGCTGGATGCATGTCATCAGATATGGACTCCTTTCGCATTGTTCCATTTGATCAAAGTCCTGAGGATACCCACCTGAACAGGTGCTACAGAAAGAACTTAAAGATTTTATTCCTCCCTTACAGCTTCAGTCTCACATGCCTCCTCCAACTAATACTATTTTGCATGTAAAACACAGCATGCTTGAAAATAGTACAGTACCACATAAGGAAAATGTTGTATTTTACATTCACAAGAGCAAATGAAGGCACTGAGAGGTTAAAGTACATGTTCATTCACTCAGGAAGTCATGGCAGAATTTGGAACACAAGCCAGATTAACAAATTTCCAGTTCAGTTCCCTAGTCACAAGACTACCCGCCCTCTGCACCAATTTTAGTCTGTCATGGTTCAGAAAGAGCTGCATTTCAGAAGTTAAGATTCTTTCCTGCAGGTGGGAGATTCTTCCCTGTAGGTTGGGGAGCAATGGAAGAGACAAAAGTCAGAATTATGATGCACATTGCATGAGCCTTTGCTATAATAAATGGCTATTGTTATTGGATTAGGCTTTGAGTAAAGTCACTTAGTATTGAATAGTTGGTAGGTAATAAAAAATAACTATATTTGCAGTGAAAGCAAATATTAAAAAATACAACTTAGAATACCAAACTTAGGCTATGTCTACACTTGCAGCTTCTTGTACAAGAAATATGCAAATGAGGCACCATTTTTGCAGAAGAGGCTCGTGCCAGAAGGAGCTGTCTACACTGCCCCTTCTTGCGCAACAAAACCCTTCTTGCGCAATGCCGCTATGCTGATTATTTTCAGGAATAACAGCATTGCGCAAGAGGGTTTTTGTTGAGAAAGAAGGGGCAGTGTAGATAGCTCCTTCTGGCACAAGAGCCTCTTCTGCAAAAATGGCGGCTCATTAGGTATGCAAATGAGGCTCAGTGATAGTCCACGCTTAGCCTCATTTGCATATTACTTGCGCAAGAAGCCGTGAGTGTAGACATAGCCTTAGAGGCCTTATACTAAAGAGAATGAGAGAACCTGCAACTGTCATGAAGTCAGTGGCTACGTCTAGACTGGCATGATTTTCCGCAAATGCTTTTAACGGAAAAGCTTTTCCATTAAAAGCATCTGCGGAAAAGAGCGTCTAGATTGGCACGGATGCTTTTGTGCAAAAGTGCTTTTGCACAAAAGCATCCGTGGCCAATCCAGATGTGCTTTTGCGCAAAAAAGCCCCGATCGCCATTTTCGTCATCGGGGCATTTTTGCACAAAACAAATCTGAGCTTTCTACACTGGCCCTTTTGCGCAAAAGGACTTTTGCCCGAACGGGAGCAGCATAGTATTTCCGCAAGAAGCACTGATTTCTTACATGAGATCGTCAGTGTTCTTGCGGAAATTCAAGCGGCCAGTGTAGACAGCTGGCAAGTTTTTCTGCAAAAGCAGCTGCTTTTGCAGAAAAACTTGCCAGTCTAGACACAGCCACTGAGTTTCAAGAGCTCAGCACCTCTTAGCAACAAGAACTTCATCTGCTACCCCCCTCCCCATCTCAGTTTGAACAATGTCTCTTTATATTACAAATTAATCTGATTATTGAGCAAAATAGATAGTTCTTGCACTCTGATCAAAATCCCAGAAAGATGCGATAGATCCATTTGCAGAGATTCTTCTGGATAATGCATCATGAGGTTACAGTATTTTTCTCTTCCAACATCTAGGGGTTAGTGGTCATGTGGCACTCCAGAGCTCCCGAGTGCCACATCAATCTCCAGGGAATCTCCAAAGGCAGGAGCTATTTCTTTAGAAGCTAATACTTCTGGAACTATCATATTCTTCCTGTATCCTGAGCTAAACATGTGAAGAACTGTTTATACCAGAGAAATGTGTCAGTTAATGCTCCACTCACAACCAAAAGTTTGTTATTTCTAAAATGACAAATTCCTCATGCATTGTAAACATTATGGATCTAATTGCATGTTAAAAATGCAGCACCACACACGTTTATGTATCTTGGTCACTTTATTAAATGAGATATTAAATAGTTTTAAGTTTCAACTACTAAACAGCACTTTGAATGGTGAAAACACAGATAGTATATTGTCATACTTGAATGCTTCTTTTTAAAAACACATTTCCAGTCCTTATATATATATTACAAAACAGCCTTATAGGAAGAGGTGACATCTTTTCTACAGTACTTAAGATATTTATACAGAACTGAAAGCCGTCTAACAGAAACAAAGGCAAGTCTTCACAGCTGTATGATTTCAGCAGCCAAAGCTGGTTGATGGACTGAAACAGTACTATACAACTGGGACAAAACATATACAATATCACAATACTAAGCAAAAACGCTTTACATCCAAAGGAATAAACAGGTTACAAAATGGGGAGAATTTAGCAGGCAAAACTGTATTACAAGCAACATTTTTATTCATCATTTTAAGCCATTTCAACTAGTTAAAACATCTAAAACAAATATAAAAATGAGCCTTTTATTACCTTATTGATGTAATGTTCTGTCTTTAAATATTTGTTAAAGCTTCATGTTATACACACATTATGCAGCTAAAATGTCAAGTGAGGAACGTGTATACAAAGTGGTCCAAGTTTTATTTCAATGCTTTTTATCTCTGATTAATCTTCTTATGCATTAGTCTTCTGTTATCCGTAGTTTTGTCCATGGTGGAAAAATGTGCCTTCAAATGTTGCCTAAAACTTCCACATTTAAGTCTTTGAGTGAGTTATCATAGAACACCATTGAAAATTCCCAAGTCTGGTAGAACATATGTCTTATTCACGACATGCTGGAATATCAGTGACAGTTGCCCGGAATACATTTCCATTCAAATGCTCTCTCAAAAAGTCTAATTTTTTCAACTTCTTCTAAAGTGAATGCACCTTTTTTAGCTCCCTTGTTCCACAAATTAGATAAATCTGATTATGGAGCTGACAAAGGATTAGAACACAGGAGGTTTCTTGAGATGTCTCATAACAGAAAAAAATCCAAAACAATTTTGTCAGCTGGTTTTGCAGACCTAACAAATTCTAGTCATATCACACAAACAAAAATTCAATCCCCAAATGAAATCTCTCTCAAGATTTATATATTTTAGATGCTGAAATACTTGTCCTTTGAGCACATAAAATCTCAAAAAAAAGTCCTTCAAAGAGTGATTCAAGAAACCAAAACACTTCTAGGTGATGTCAGCAAATTATGTGAGAACAGTGATATTTACAGCAATTCCCTCCATCCAGCTTTCATTTCTCAAAAATACCTGATACAGTATCACCTCAAATATTCCTGTCATTAAATTTGTCTCCAATATTCTAAAAATGTTTTTCCTTTAAAAACAGTATGTATCAGCAAAAGGCTATGCAAAGAAAAGCCTTGTGTGTGTTTAACTGGATCATCATAAGCCCCAAAACAGTATTACTATCCTATTAAAATGTTGGGAATGAAGGTGTTAATGACATGTAATGAATCAGAAATTTACCTTGGTCTAGATTTAAAAAAAAAAAATCAAGGTATTTTTGTATTAAGATATATTCTTACAAAAATGAAAGAATGGGTAGAGAGAAGATCATGGTAGGCAGAGATCCTTATCTATACAAGGAAAATTATTTCACAATTCTGGCAGCACTGGAAATTGTTAAAGCACATTCAATTTAAAGTCAGTACTGGGTCTGCCAGTTTGATGTTGTTTATAAAACAGGGAGTGACCCTAACAACCACCCATATCTTAACCTCCAAAATACCAGTAATTTGATTTTCTTGGCTCATAGCCCATTGCCAGCAATGGGAAGAGACACTAGCACCAGCATCAAGGAGTTAACAGAAATGTGCTTTGTAACAGAGTCAGAAAAGAGTGAAATAACGTGTGAGGGATAAAACCCCGTCAAATTAAATTTACCAGTTATTCCATCACAAACTGAAAATAAGTGGCAAAAGACTAGAGAAGAAAAAATTCTCTTCTCAAGTCATGGTTTAAGGCTGTATACACAGTTTCTAAATAACTGCATGACAAAGTTCAGAACTGTAGTATTTAAGAATATTGCACTCAATTTTGTCTTAAGAGAATTTTTAGTTCCTATGTTTTATTCAGCACAGATAATGTAGCATGAGTCTAGACTTCAGTCAAAAGGAAACTAGATCATTTCTTTCTGTCTTATCACACCTGCGAAGTTTAAGAAACGGTTAAGTAGAAAAGTATTCCATAATTTGAGGAATCAACTCTAATCAAGAACTCAGCTGTGTATATTTTATATATGGCATACTGAAACATACAGATCTGTATTATTTCCTAAGTTTCTCATGTTTGGTATGGTTTTATGGTTACTAAAAACAAGCATAGGACTTTAGACAATAAAACTGTGGAGCGAGCTGCTACTATTATAGAAGGACTTGTTTTCACTGAAAACAATTTAATATTTCTTGTATTCAACACATGTAAGAAAATTCTAGGCAACATCACTGACACGAGAGGGAAAAATTAAACACAGTTGAAACATTAATATGGAACATGGCATTTAGGGATCCAATTTATGAAGTTGAGTTCTGTTAAGCCATTGATTCCTAAAAAAATAAAAGTTCTTTCTCTGATTTTAACAATCCTTTTAGTGCAAAATCACATTTATTTCCCTTGGGAAGGTCCTGGATTTTTGCCTCTCATTGGGGGTGGTGCACGCTGCAATGGCGGTGGCTGCATACCACCAGAAACTGCCTGATACATTCCTCTCATATCTATCTGCTGGTAGTTGGAAGGATTCATGATTAAATTTGGAGGCTTTGGCATCATGAGATGACTCATTGCTGCTTGTTGATAAGACATTTGCTGCTGCTGCTGCTGATTGTACTGCTGTTGTAGTCTTCTGTTCATAAGTATCCGCTGAACACAACTGATTAACTGTGTGGAGGGAAAGTGGAGCTGTTACAAGTGCATGACCTGTCTCAATGCAGCAAGTATCAAGTTTGGAGTTAAAATCAATTTGCTAGGGGTACCATGGCTGAAGGAAAAAGCATTATTGTTATCACCATCGCTAACGCAATGGCATTCACAAGCTGATTGCTGTAGAAACCAGTTAGTAACACCATTTAGGACTAAGTTCTCCTAATGACTTGCCTATTGTACTGTAGGTAGCATTTATGTTAGTTGCCATAGTGATATGCACTATACTGTGAAATTACTCCCATGTATTAGTTACAGCATTTGTTATCAGGTATCATTAATCATCCCTTTGAAAATCCTAAAAGTTAATGGGCAAACAAACATTTAATGACAAACAATAAAGAACACTTCCAGTTGGAGTAACCCATATTGGGAAAGTTTCAGATTTCTTAAGATAACTTAACATAACTTTCAAAGTAATGTGCATTCTATATGAGATAATTCCTTGGTGCCTGGAGTTAGAACTTTCCACTATGTGTAAATGGCAAAGTACACACCAGGAAAGAGCAATGAGAAAGGTTTTAGAAAGATGGATTGTTTTGGTTTCTGACTTGTTTTAAGGAAGATGAAATGCATGGAAAAGTGCTTTTGATTTGTTCTCCCACAGAACTAAATTGCTGTAAACTGAACCATACTGAAGAGATGCAGGTTTCACATGATTAGAAAGTTAACATTTTTAAGGAGACTGTGTCATATGCCACTGCCTATTACCAGTTATTTAGTTTTCTTTAAGCCACGTAGTCTTCAACCACTTCAAATACATGAAATAATAATCGAATTTGGGAGACTGTAGTTTAAAATTTATTTTACATGACATCTCCATAACTGAGCAATGCTAGTCAAACATTATATGACCCATCACTTTCTGACGTGGAGGAGCAAAACACAGTTGGAAATTACTGGGTCCAAGGGACTGATAAGAAGCTGGTATTCTGCAAGAACATCTTTAATATCATTTGCTAGTTCAGGTGGGCATCACTCACAGTCCCCAATTCAAATAAATATAGCTAGATAAAAGTCAGTAAGCATTCTTACCATCTGTTGTTTTGTCAAGACATCATTGTAAATTGCTTCTCTGCGCTTAACATCAAGCTCCTGGCTTGCCTGCCTACTTAGGGCCAACGCCTGTACTTGGGTCTCTGTCAGGGTCAGATTTTCCTTCCACTGAAAAGGAAAAAAAAACATTTTATTAGTCACTCTGATAGAAAGGTTCTCCCAATTGTTTTCAGAGATGCATCAATATAGTTGATGTTGAACAACAGCCCAGTTCCCAGTAAATATTCTGGGGAAGCACAGTTTTATAACAAAAAGTTGTTAGATCTTTATATTACCAATGAAAACATACTTTTTTAGATTTTCTTTTTAAAATGAAAAATATATTGAGAAGAAAACAAGGGAAATAATACTCAGCAGAGCCTATCAGTCTCATTTGGAGAGAGCCAGCATTTTCACTTTATGGTAAATAATATTGACATGGGGCTATGGGATCTAATCACTGGTTCTGCAAGATTCTACTAGGCAGATAAGTGCTATTACCCCACTTCATACTAGTAGTGCTAACAGAAATCAGCACTAATTTTAAAAGCTGCTTTATTAATAAAAAATCATGTGACAGTAAACTGGATGACTATTTACAATCATCACTTCTTTGCTTGACACTGCTTAATATTGTTCCAGCTTGTGACCAAATAAATGCACATTAACATCTATTTTACTTACTATAGCTGAAATTATATCTTCAATGGGCTGAATTCTTACTGCTGTTACATTATTGGTTGCTTCCACAACTTTTTCCCTTCCTTGATTAATGAGATCCTGAGAAAATAGCAGACAATGAATTATAAAGGGTAGGTTCAAAGCAATAGATTAAGATGTCAACACATTTAGAAATGTCTAATGTTTATTCTCTGGCCCCAATTTGGTAACTACATTTGAAACTTTTACACACAAGTGAACACCCCAGGTTGGGTAATGGGACAGAAATAAAAATCACGCATGATTATCCTTTGTAGGAATGTAAATGAACAGAAAATACAAACAAGTCAACTGAAAACAATCTGCTTATTAAGTGCTTTTTAGATTATCAAAATACTGCTAAACTAAAGTGACAAATTTTGCACCTAACAAACTTTTGTAGTTGGCACTGTAATATTATTGCAACTGTCACATTCACAGCTCAACATTGACTGCATTCAACATTACTTATTGTTTTAAACTGAACTAGTACGTCCCTAATATATACATATGCTCCAGTGATTGTTTTCAGTTATCAGGATACACGGGTGGTATAAGCATTTCAATATGCACACACAAGTTAGTAGATTTCAACAAAACAGATATATCACAAACCTACTTTTTTAAAAAATTTGACATTTATTAGAAGGCATTAACTATGACGATATTTAAAAAAAATTCAAATTACTGATTTTTAACTAAATCTGAGTATCTGAGACATGCTCAAAGCAGTGTAGACACACTGTGCCGTTTGGATTTCACTACCTACCTCCAGTTGTTGGTTACTCATTGCCGACAATGCTCCCAAATTGAACGGAATATATGGAGTTTGAGAATTGAAATTGGTAGGGGGCATATTAATCCCAGCTTGTAAGTTGAAGCGCATGGTCAGACCCTTAAAAACAAAAATAGTAGTTTGAAATATTTACAGTAACTAAAACCAAATTCTACAGCATACTACTGCTGTCGTTTCTAGGAAAGAATTGAACAAACACAAACGAAACAAATCTTACAAGGGGAATTAAACAGCTTACAGATGAAGTTTTAACCCTTAGAAGTGTAACCATTTGAGCATATTGAAAATTCTTTCCCAAGCATGAAATCAAAATGATTACATTTCCAACCATGCAGAGAAGCTTCAGTACTTATCTTGAGATTTGAGTCTAGTTCACTGTTAAATACTTGGTATAAATACAGTAAGAGAAGAAAATCCTAATAATATCCCCCATTTCTCTACAAATACACACTTTTATATTAGTGTAGTGTAGTTCGTATGTTGTCTGACATAGTAAATTAAGTTTTATAGGATACCTAGGGTTGCCAGGTGTCCGGTATTCAACCAGGCAGTCTGGTTTTTGGGCCCTCTGTCCAGTAAAAACAATTCAGAAAATACTGGACATGTGCAATGTCCAGTATTTTCTGTTTTTCTGGCTGGGTGCCCGACAGAAGCCTGGCAGGGAAAGTGGCTGGGAGGCGGGGTGCGATCGGCGCTGGGAGCCTCTGGCTGCATCTGACGTAGGAGTGACATCTTGGGGGGAGGAGAAGCTCTGTCCGTGCTCCTGAGCGCTGTTCAAGCGCGTTGTGGAGCCGTAGCCGAACTCGCTCGTGCTTCGCCGGGAAAGGCATGTGCCCGGGTCAGTCCCGCTCCAGCCAATTCTCTCCCCCCCCCCCCACCCACTCCCCTTTCTGTAGCCGATTCTCCTCCTCCCAATTTCCCCAGCCAGCCCCGCTGCCCCCAACTCTCCCCCCCCCCGATATCCCCTGGCCAGCCCTGCTTACCGCTGGCCGCCCCCGCGATGTCCCCCTCCCAGCCCCCCTGCCAGCCTTGCTCCCCGCCGATCAAGTGTGTCCAGTATTTTTTCTGAAGCTACCTGGTAACCCTAAAGATCCCGGATTTTTAAGCATATACTGAAGTACCCACTGGGATGGGCATGAGGCTCATTGGCAGCCGTCCCTGGTCATGCTCGTCTGTGTACAAGTGTTTTGCAAGCTTCCATACAGGAGTTGCACACCATGCAGGGCTGTATCCTCTCCTCTCCTCCCCACCCCCCGCATGATGTTCTTACATTCTTCAAGTGGGTTTCTTTGTCCAATGCAAATGGTACTAATCTGTACAACACATTTTTTAAATAAATGTCATGAGATATCGTGCACTATATAAAATGATAAAAAGGAACTCCTAACAGGAAAATAATTATTCAGAATCCTTTCTCCCTGATCCCCAAGGTGTGAATGAAAGTTTCTTGGTTATTTTTGTTCTAGGTTCTGTTTAAAATTAAATTTGCAAGACATAAAAAATATAGAAAATTAAGGGGGTTTAATCGCCTTTGGAAGGATCATAGGACATTTTCCTCTAATCTTACTCCCTCTGCTAGACTGGGTATGGTGTTCTTCCACAAGAACTTCTGTCTTCAAGACAAGATATTTAAAAAAAAAAAACATATTAAAAACAGATGACAAAAATGATACACAGTTCAAGACATGAGCTCATGGTCCATTTCTGGCACTACACAACTGCATATAGATGACTGTTAAATTTGTATCTCCACATGGAACCATTCAGATGTTTCAGTGACATATCTCACACAGTACTTTGGTTCCCTCAGAGAAATTACATTGCTACCAAAAATCTCCAATTACTCTACATATCTGTGAACTCCTGAAATTCTCTCTAAATGGAATCAGATGCCCTTTTAAAATCTTCAACAGCTTTCCATACTTCTCAGTTTGTGAATTCAAAGAAATATATTAGTTATCAGATATCATCAGCAACATGCAACATCTTTCAGACTTTCGAGCATTTTTCATTTCTACTGCTTTTACACTAGAAACAATACTCCCACTTAAACTAAATTAACCCATACTTAAGTTCTTATTCTCTTTGCACAGTATAACAACTGAGGCTAGTTTCAGTTTTCTTTTCTCCCATTGGGTTAAGTGAAATGTAATTATTTTCAAGATTTCTGAACAAAGTCACAAATGTATAAACATAATTTAAGAACAAGACATTTTTGTTCTCTTAAATACTAGAAACTTCATTCTACTTACTGCAATGACCATTCCCACTAAAAACTTCCTGCATTACTGTCCATAATTCAAATCAAAGTAATTGCATCATTATCATTGGATATCTCCCTTTTTTGAGTTTATGAAATCAGGGTGCATAACAACAATTTCCTTCTCTCTCTTGTTTTTTGATCTAGTAATTCCTGGGTTATAATAAAAAAATTGTCTCTAGTTTAAGAAGCTAAAACTTCAGGAATTAATAACCTGCAAACTCTCGGGCCAGTTCCAGTATTTACTTACACCTCAACTTGATTGATGACAGGAGAGGTATCACTTGATGATTTCCTGTTCTGTTCGCTTCCTCTGGGGCATCTGGCATTGGCCACTGTCAGATGATAGGATACTGGGCAAGATGGACCTTTGGTATGACCCAGTATGCCTGTTCTTACGGATTACCTTTTCTGAGGTTGGAGAATAGTGGGGGGCTTTTTTTTTTAAACCAAACAACCATTTTTCCATTAAAAAAAAATCTCAGATAGACATTTTCCATAATTTTTCAAAATGAAGTATAGTTAAGAATGTTAGCTGGATGTGTAATATAAAATGTGAATACTACAAAGCTGATTATTAATAAAAAGGTGACAAACACTAAATGAAATCATCTTGAAGCAAATACACACAAAAGTCCACCATCAAAACAGCATTTATCTTTTCATCGTCTGTGTAGCTTTTGTAGAAGTGATATTTAAATTTTCCAATTTCTATAACATTATTTAGAAGCCCATTGTCAAGCTTATAATACAGCCAAGATTTATTATGCCTACCAAGAAAAAAATCTTTTTTTTTTTTTTAAGTGAAGGTTAGTTTCCTACATTTAACACCCACTTTAAGTTAGCCCAGAAATCTTTACCTTTTTTTCAGCTTCATATTCTGCCCATGCTGCCTTCCTTTCCTCTTCAGTCAATTCTTCCTCCTCTTTATGGTCTAGGAGGGAATCATGTTCATGATAGCCCACTATATGTTCTTTGTGGATCTGAAGCAATTCTGCTAGAATTGTATCCTGTTTAAATGAAAAAGTACCTTGAATTAAAGATCAGTTGTTAAATATTTTTATCTGTAATAGCATTACAAGATTTTTTTTTTGTTGAGAGTGTGCACGCCATATTTCTCTGAGCTGACCTTCTATAACAGAACTCAAAAGCACTTCTCATATATAAACAAAACTAAAACACACAAATGCAGTTTTTCTGATAGGAGAGGTAATGAGAAACAACCTCATGCAACAGAGTCAGATCACTTAATGCACCCTACAGTATGCCCAGATTCCATGGTTGATGCAATATAAGGATCTAAATGGAATGAAATGTGCCAAATAAATGCTTCTTTAAGAGATGCTTCCATCTGACTCCAGACAGTTTCACCACTATACCACCAATAGTCCTGGAGAAGGCCACCTTTTAAAAAAGTGAGGTGCATGTTGGGATATGTAGTCTCCAAACCTTCTATAATAAAATGTCACATTTTTCGGTTCCATGCTCTGGATTTGGCCAACAGGCCATGCTTTGGACACACTCTAAATTATCCTAATACTTTTACACTTTTGTAATACAGGTTTTGTAATCCTGTGGTCCAGGACTCTTTGGTCTGGCTATATTTACGCTGGACCAGAGAGCCACAGCCACAGAGATAGCTAGTGGCTGGGAGCTCAGTTAGACATCCTGAAGAGCCAGTGGCCTGGGGGCAGGAAGCCTAGCTAGCTGAGAGTTGAGCTCCACAGGCTGGGGACACTGAGCTGCCGGCGGCTGGGGCAAGGAAGCCCCTTCAGCCAGTCGTGCGGAATCCCACAGGCCGGAGCGAGGTGGTAACAGGGAGTGAAGCCCCACCAGCGGCAGCGCACTGGGTTGGCTGTGGCCAGGAGGGGAGCCCCAGGAGAGCCCAAGGTCTGACCTCCGCTGGTCTAGTGAACGCCCTCTTTCAGGACCACTCAGGTTTCGAGGGTGCCAGACCATGGAAGTCCAACCTGTGGCTAAAATATTTAAATTACTTCAGCTGTAAATTATTTTATTACAAGTTCTGAATATCAAAAGGTCCTGAGGAATGCTGTTAAAAATAACTATTTTTCAAAAGTCATAGTAACTAACCTAAAAACCCAATAATTAATTAAGCAAATAAAAGGGAAACATGGCAGTTGATCTTTTTTTACATAATTTAAGTTTCACTTCACATATTCCTTATGGTTGTAAGACAAAGGAAAACAAATACTGCACATAAACAACATATTTAGGTGCTATTGTCCTTTCTTGGAACACAGATGCCAGGTAATTGCATAGCCATTCCCAGAGAGTAGTTATCAATGGCTCAGTGTCATGCTGGAAGGGCATAATGAGTTGGATTCCACAGGGATCAGTTCTGGCTCTGGTTCTGTTCAATACCTTCATCAATTACAGACTGAACCTCCCTTGTCCAGCACCCTTGGGACCAGAGCGGTTCTGAACATGGGAATTTGCCTGACAAGTGGAGGTTAAGCATATAGGCTCTCACGGGGCTCCCTCCCGGCTGCTTGTTCTGGCCGAACCCGGAGGCCTGACCTCCTCTGGCCCACCTACCTGGCTGTGCTCCCGGGGTTCCCCAGTCTTGCACGTGCAGTAGCGGCAGTTGCAGCTACCCCTGGGGAAAGGGTTCCCCAGCTCCACACCTGCAGCAGCAGCACCAGCTGCCCTCAGGGTTCCCCAGCCCTGTGCATGCAGCAGTAGTTGCTTCCAGAGCTATCTGAGCCCAGGACATTAATGCTGCCACCAACCAGACCAGCTCTGCTCTGAGCCGCTCACAATCTGAGGCCAGGGCTCTCTGGTCTAGCAACATTTGTGGTCCTGCTGAACCAGGGATGTTTCCGGACCAGAGAGTCCCAGACAAGAGAGGTTCAACTTGTAATTTATATGTTTGCAGACAATAAACTGGAAGGGGATGCAAGTACTTTGGGGGACAGGATTATAATTCAAAATGACCTAGACAAACTGATGGTTTGTCCAGTTTAGGGGCAGACAAGATCCGGCCTGCAGGCCAGATTTGGCCCACAGCCCGCCGGGACCCTCAGGCAGACTCCCTGCTTGCCACAGCCCCAGGCCTTTCAAAGTTGTCAACTGCTGAGACCATGTGCCTCTGAGCATCACGTACTCCTTGTGGGGGGAGGACTCTGCATGCTGCCCCCACCCCAGTACAATCATCACAACTCCCAATGGCCAGCAATGTGTGATGTTCCCCACCCCACCCCCCCACCCGGCTTGTGGCACCTAGAGACACATGGACCCAGCAACTGACCACTTTGGGGCTGCAACAGGCAGGGAGCCTGCCTGAGGGTCCTGGCCAGCAACCCAGTAGTTGCCTAGGATAAACGCCTCCCAGCCAGAGCCTGCATCTGGCACCCCATGCTCTGCATACTCCAATTCCCTGTCCCAGGTCCAAACCCCCTCCTTCCCCAGATCACTAGAAACCTACAAATCTGCTGATATCTGCTTTATATCCACAGGTATCCACATTTGTGGATGTGAATGCAGATATAAACAGCTTATTTTTGCAGATACTCTGTGGATACAAATTTTATACCTAGACCCCTGCAAATCTGTGGATATCTGTGGGTATCCACATCCACAGATGTCAATGTGGATATCCGTGACTCATTTTTGCAGATATGTACGTGGATACAGATGCAAATTTTTTATCTGCACAGGGCTCTACAGGTCACCAACCAAACTCTCTGCACCTCCCGCCTCTCCCCCGTCACCACCCCTACCCTCTGCACCCTCTTTTTCCCTGGTCACAACTCCCTCCCAGACCTTGCAACCACTTCCACCCATCCCGCAGGCCAGAAGCCTCTCCTGAACCCATCTCTCTCCTCAACCTTGCACCCTTATCCCCTGCCCCAGGTCATAATCCAGACCTTCTGGCACCCCCTTCTCTGGCCTTCCTGCAGGTGAGAATCCTCTTCTGCACCCATGCCCCTTCCAGGATGCCACAATCTCGAGCTCTAGGTCACAACCTTCTCCTTTACCCCAACTCCCTTTATGACCCTACACTCTCTCCTGTACCCCAATATTCTTCCCCAAACTCCCTTTTGCATCCAACCTCCATCCCAGACCCCACACGACCTCCATTGAAAAGTGCAGCCCTTGACCACAAAATCTTGGGAGTAGCCCCTCATCAAAAATTATTGCCCACCTCTGCTCCAGATCATTTTTGTCTACACACAAAGGCCTGAGGTAAATATGATTAAATTCAATAAGGACAAATGCCAAGTACTTCACTTAAGAAGGAACAAACAATCAGTTGCACACATACAGAATGGGAAATGACTGACTAGGCAGGAGTACTGCAGAAAGGGATCTAGAGGTCATAGTGGACCATAAGCTAAATACGAGTTAAGCGTGCCACTGCTGCAAAAAAAGCAAGCATCATTCTGGGATGTATTAGCAGGAGTGTTGTAAGCAAGACG
Source organism: Pelodiscus sinensis (assembly GCF_052426305.1). NCBI lineage: Eukaryota > Metazoa > Chordata > Testudines > Trionychidae > Pelodiscus > Pelodiscus sinensis. The sequence goes on along the minus strand of NC_143064.1, from coordinate 23,269,208 downwards.
TAAGAAGTAATTCTCCCCTCTACTCTATGCTGAGTAGGCCTCAACTGGAATAGTGTGTCCAGTTCTGGGCATCACATTTCATGAAAAAAGTGGACAAACCAGAGACAGTCCAGAGAAGAGCAACAAAAATTAGCAAGGTGTACAAAACATGGCCTATGAGGAAAAACTGAAAGAAATTGGTTTAAGTCTGGAAAAGAGAAGACAGAGAGGGGACATGATAATAGTTTTCATGTCTAAAAGTATGTTACAAGGAAGAGGGAGAAAAATTATTCTTCTTAACTTCTGGTGATAGGGCAAGGAGCAATGGGCTTAAATTGCAGCAAGAGAGGGTTAGATTGGACATTAGGAATAACTTCTTGTCAGGGTGGTTAATCATTGGAATAAATTGCCTGAGGAAGTTATGGAATCTCCATCATTGGAGATTTTTAAAATCAGGTTAAAAAACATCTGCCAGGGATGGTCTATGCAGTGCTTGGTCCTGTCATGAGTGCAGGGGACTGGACAGGATGGCCTCGAGTTTCTTTCCTGTTCTAGGATTCTATAATAATATGTCAAAAGGTGAAATAAAACCAAAAGGAGGTGAAAAGAATGGGTGGAACAAAGCTACTTGTATCTTTTATTTTATGTTAAGGTTTAACAGTCTCTTTACTGAATCAACATTTCCTTCTCCAGTTAATGATCCTTGGTACTGAAATGAAACCAATGCCTCTGAGGCTCAACAGAAATAAACATATCCCGCTCCTACTGGGAATGCAAAGTCCAGACTGTCTTCCTGTCCTGGTGAGCTCAGTCTATATAGACCTAAGATGGGAAAAAAGGACACAAATACAAGCAGCAGGTATGGAATTGATCCATGGGGAAATAAAGTGAATTGTGGCCAAGATCTTGTTGGAGAGCCAGGAACTGAACCCAGGTTTTCTGAATCCCAATCCAATACTTTAATCACAAGTGACTACTCTCTGCTTCTACATTTTAAAATGCTACACAGGCAAAAACAAATCATAATTTTGAGTATTAAAGTAGTTGTCTTTTTTTTTTTTAAAGTCAATCTTTGTTTCATCCTTGCCCTATCAACTGGCCTCTTCATATGGAAGCCACCACATTCTCCTCTAACCCTTTTCTGATATATTTGTGTGACTAAAGGGCACATTAATCAAATAATAGGATTTAGGGGAAGAAAAAAGATGTGGTAATAGGATACACAGAAAACATTTAAGGGAGGTGAGTGAGAAAGTCCAGACGGGATCACAAAATTAAGTTAACACAATAAAAGCTCTCAACATATTGTAGCTGTACATAAGTGTGTGGAGGGTTCTTATACATGCATATGCATTAGTTTCCATGGTAACACTATTACTGAAAACAATGTTGGAATATAATCTACATTCACTTGGCCAACACAGTCATCAAAATGTGGTTTAAATTACATCCAACTGTGTAGGTTTGCTTTTCTTTGTCTAAACTTTATTTTGTATTAAATATAAAGATGAAGCTACTTAAGATACTGCCATTAAATTTTCTTAAATGTTTTTACACTGAAAAACAAATTCAATTTAATCTGAAAAAAGTGCATGGATTTGCATTAGTATACCCCAAATTTTTTAAAAAAAGCATTTATCAATATAGCTTATAGCCGCGTTTCTCAAACTGTGGTTCCTGACCCTGCAGGGGATTGCAAGTAACTTAGATGGGAGTTGCGGTATCACAAAGTTTGAGAACCCCTGGCTTATAGGTTGTTTTTTTTTAAATGATATTGTCATGTAATTTTGGTACTTTACTGAAAATCTGCTTAAAAACATTTCCAAACTTCAACAATGTTTCTCCTGTCATTTTCAACTTTTCATGGAAGTGCAAGAGAAGAATTACATCTAAAAGAAGACTAAGCACATAGCCTTTGTTATTCAGTATATAGGTTATGTCTAGACTGCAGGCTTCTTTCAGGAGAAGCTTTTTGAGAAGAGATCTTCTGAAAAAACTTCTTCCGAAAGAGAGTGTCCACAGTGTGAAAGCACATTGAAAAAGCAATCTGCTTTTTTGACAGATAGCATCCACACTGAATGGACGCTACCTTGCATGTAAGCTGTGATTACTATGGGTGTAATGGCCACCAGGGCACCTGTGCTTTTTCCTCTTTCCTCTTCTTGCAAAAGAACTCCCTCTTCCCCGTCCACACGCCTTTTTCCGAAAGAGCTCTTTTGGAAAAAGGTTTCTTCCTTGTAGAAAGAGGATTACCGATGCTGGAAAAGGCCCTCTGTTCTTTTGATTTACTTTCGAAAGAACGCGATTACAGTGTGGACGTTACTCAGGTTTTGTCATTAAAAAGGCTGTTTTTCTGACAAAACACTGTAATGTAGACATACCCAAAATAAATACCATTTCTCAACCAACTCAGTGAATTATAGTAAAGGAACAGAGAAATAAAACAAAAAAGAAACAAATGACAGCCTTAAACAAGACACAAGCAATGAGGACATATAAATATAAATATATATGGATCAAGAAGCAGTCAAACTCAAAATGGTTATTGGACTACTCAAGGATGTGTAAGTAAAATAACTCAGTGCTGGAAAGGATGGAACCAAAGAAGAATTAATCAATTTACAGTGAGGAAATAAATACAGATTTTTAAAAAAAGGGCGAATTAAAGCTAAAAAGAGTAAAATAAAACCCAAGGATTAATTTTCAATTTTATAGTAATTTTTTTTAAAAGCCTAATAAAAATATTTCACATATACAATCTGCTAATATAAAACTACCTGAGAAATGCCTGAAGTTTAAATATTCTGATTGTTGTTAAAACCAGTGACAAATATCAAAAGAGGCTGCCACCTTGTGATGGCAAAGTAGGACAGGAACAAATTCACTCTCCATTAGCTTTAATGAGAGAAAACAGTATTTTTAGATCAGCCGGAATCTTAAATGATTTTTTTCTCCTACGTGTAGTTTTCTTTTCTTTAACTACCTCTCCATAGACAGATAGTATCAAGATTTTCAAAAGATGACAAGTAATTTGCACGACCATATTAGATGGTCCTCCACAGTCTTCTTTCATTACACACTTGAATCCAATCCTACTCTCCAGTGCGAGGCTGCTTGACCACGGCCCAAAATTCTACTCGTGGTAAATGTACAGCTATTTCTAGCTACTGATCCTACTGCAATGGTTTTGCAGGTGTGGTTGCTGATTTTGGAAGAGAAGAATGTAAACTTTTTATTGATTAGAAGGAGAGGAGTGGTTGAGGAAAGCTGCGAAAATTATGCAACATTCAGGCAAGGAACCTGGCACTTGTGAAAAAGATTAAACAGAGGAGTGCAAGGCAACAGATGTTTTTGGAGGAGCGTGCAGTTAGAAGAGATCATCTGATTATAGGAAAAAAATACAAAGTTAAGGCATAAAACAAAGCAACAGAAAAAATTACTGCAGAATCCAGAGTAGTTAAAAAAGCAGCAAACTGCCCAATTTCTCCCACTGAATCTAATGGAGATAGAATGTGATTCTGTCCTAATTTATGGACAGAAAAATGTCTGTCTCCAAGTGCAGAATAATTTTTCTTTTTTATGTTTAATTTTGAAAAAAAGTGCCAAATTAATTGTACAGTGAAGTCCGGATTAACCAACACCCGGTAATCCAACACTCCGCTTTATCTGACCCTGCAGCTCCCAGGGACAAAGCTGCAGGATCAGATACAGCGCGGGCTGGGAGAATGGCCCCACTTGCTGCCCCGTCACTCTCTAGGAGCAGCTGCTGCCGCTCCAGCCGGGGACACAGCGGCCCCAGCTGGAGCAACAGCAGCTTCTTCCAGAGAGCAAGGGAACAGCTGATGCCGCTCCTGCGGGGGACATTCCCAGCAGGAGCGGCATCAGCTGTTCCCTTGCTCTCCAGGAGAAGCTGCTGCTGCTGCTGCCTGGAAGTGTGCCGGCAGCTGCGGCAGCAGCTTCTCCTAGGGTATATCTACACTACAGCGCTAATTCGAACTAACGGATCCAGACTAAAAAACTAATTCGAATTAGCCTTTTGCTAATTCAAACTAGCATGTCCACATTAAGTGGACCCTGAACCGGGGTTAAGGATGGCCGGAAGCAGTGCCGGCAGGGCATCAGATGAGGACTTAGAGCGTGGAGCTGCTGCCTCAGGCTAGCCGAGGGCTGTGCTTAAAGGGACCCGACCCCCACCCCTGACAGACAGTTCTCAGGGGTGCCCCGCTTGCAAAGCAGTCCTGGCTTGGAGTGCCCTGAGTGCCCACACTGGGCACATCACAGCACTCGGCCATCAGACTGGCTGCACTTGCCGCAGGCTGCCATCTGGGGAGAGGGGGCAATTGGGGGGCTGCAGGAGAGCTTCCACCCCCAGAAGCCCGCAGAGCCAGCCCAGTCCTCCTCATCGGGGGCTCGTACCCCATTCCTCCCTCACCTCCTTGCACTTACCCTTCCTGATGTACAAAATAAAGAAAACGTGTGGTCAAAAATAGAATCTCTCTTTATTGAACAAAACTCGGGGAGACTGGGAAAAGGAGGTGGGAGAGGGGAAGAGAGAGGCTGGGAGAGGGGAGGGCAACTAAAATGATCAGAGCTTTGGAAAAGGTCCCATATGAAGAGAGGCTAAAGAGACTGGGACTTTTCAGTTTAGAAAAGAGGAGACTGAGGGGGGATAGGATAGAGGTCTATAAAAGCATGAGTGGGGTGGAGAGGGTGCATCAAGAAAAGTTCTTCATTAGTTCCCATAATAGAAGGACTAGAGGACACCAAAGGAAAGGAATGGGTAGTAGGCTTCAAACTAGTAACAGAAAGTTGTTCTTCACAAAGCAAAGAGTCAACCTGTGGAACTCCTTGCTGCAGGAGGCTGTGAAGGCTAGAACTAGAACAGAGTTTAAAGAGAAGTGAGATCAAGTCATGGAGGTTGGGTCCATGGAGTGGTATTAGCCAGGGGGTAGGAGTGGTGTCCCTGCCCAAAGTTTGTGGAAGCCTGGAGAGGGATGGCACGAGACAAATGGCTTGGTCACTGTCTTTGGTCCATCCCCTCCAGGGTCCCCAGGGTTGGCCGCTGTCGGCAGACAGGCTACTGGGTTAGATGGACCTTTGGTCTGACCCAATACGGCCATTGTAAGCTCAGGGCTCAGGGTCAGGGGTCTCAGTGGACCACCTTGATTTTCATGCACACCTGCTCCTGGGTGGCCAGGCTGGCAGCTCTCCTGCCCTAGATGGCCACTTTCCTGTGCCTAGTGCGGAGGTTGTGGACAAGGTGCACGATGTCTGCACTAGACCAGGCGGGCGCCCACCTCTAGCGGTCCTGGGCAAGCTCCCGGGAGCCGCCAGCCTGGTCCCGGGAAGAGGGGGAGGGCTGGGGGGCATCGGGTGGCTGGCTCGAGCCGTGCCAGATGCAGGGTCTGCTAGCTGGGTACTGGCAGGCTTGCACCTGGCACGGGCACTGTAGACAGCCTGTGCCGCTTTAAGGGCTCCGGGGCCGGGAGGGGGGCAATAGAGTTTTCCTGGTGTTGGCCAGAGTGGCCACCAGGGAAACCTGGGGAGGGCTAGCCTCCCACTAGTTCGAATTAAGGGGCTACACACCCCTTAATTCGAACTAGTAAGTTCAAACTAGGCTTAGTCCTCGTAGAATGAGGTTTACCTAGTTCAAACTAAGCGCTCCGCTAGTTCAAATTAAGTTCGAAATAGCGGAGCGCTAGTGTAGCGCCTATCAAAGTTAATTCGAACTAACGTCTGTTAGTTCGAATTCACTTTGTAGTGTAGACATACCCCTAGAGAGCAAGCGAACTGCTGATGCTGCTCTGCCGGGGACACTTCGTCCCTGGCAGGAGTGGCATCAGCCGTTCTGTTGCTCTCTACAGTAGAGTCCGTATCATCCGAAATATTCAGTAATCCAACCATGTGTCATGCCCATTTAGGTCGGATGATAGGGACTCTACTGTACTTTAAAAATGCACAATTGTTAAACTGTGGAAATATATATGAGTTGCCATCTATGTTGCCAGGAATTCTCAATTATTTTTTTCTTTCTGAGCGTTCCCCCCTTCCCCAAACATGCTTTAAAAGCACCATACCCTACCTGTGCCCCAATAACTGTTTTTCTGCCTATAAAAGCTAGGGCCAACATTAGTGAGTAGTTTGCAAGGCAATTGGTTGGAGCCACATGTCACACAAGGCTCCAGAAAGCTAAATTGCTCATGCTTTCACTTCCCTAGCTGGCAAGGTTCAGGGCCTGGGGCTTCCACTTTCTGTGCTTGGGGCCCAATGAATGTAGCAACAGCCCTCATTGGTGGATGAAACCTGCTTATGGCACCTCAGGGGGCCCCCAAACCTCTTGTTGAGAACTGCTGATCTATGCCATACAGTAATGTTTAAAAACATACATTAACAACAATCTTTTGACAGATTCCTGGTTTGTGCCAGTTGTGTATAGCAATGAGTATGTCCAGAGAGATTCTGCTCTCCCTTAATTCCCAACATCCCAACTTCAGTCGGAGCTAAGGGAGCTTGGTACCTCACATAACCAAGTCAAACTATCCTACCCAAAAATCTAGTTGAGGAGGAAGGACAGAAAGATGCCTTATAAGTTAATAGATAACCAGAATTCTGTAGTTAAGTGTTGAGAGAATACAGGAAAACAACACACCAGAAAGAATTTTGTGCCAACTAAATGCAGAAGCTGCTAAAATGAGGAGATTATTACTTGATAATTTATAGTCTTTCAAGTGAAAGACTACAAACATTTAGAGGTTTGTACATAGCATACAATGAAATGCATAGCCTTAAAAGAACAACAGATTGGCAACTGGACTGGAAATAGAACTAAGGAACAGCCAAGCAGAATTACAGTATACAGAGATTTTCTTTTTTTCTAGCATGGAGACTTGTGTACGAGCATGAATTCATCCTCTGACCTATCTGTGTCTAGCTGGATAAGAGAGAAAACGAATGTGTTAAGTTTAATATTTAAACTAAATGTTGACACAACTTGCTCTAAATATTAAAACCAGCCCTGAGGATGAAAACTGTTTGCTCTCAAGACAGACTGCCCCAGCCAACAATCTACTCATATAAAATAAATTTAAAACCCCCAACTATTTGAATTTTTTTCAACAAATTAATGTTTAAATTCTTAAGCTGAGTTAAATCAGTACAACTTTCCTTTGAAGTAGATTTACAACAAGTTTCTAGTTCCCCATACACTGACTGGATAATTTTTACCTTTTGTTTCAAGGTGGAAAACCTAACCTCCTGTTCTGTCTGTTTCTTCACAACTTGCCCATCACTTCATTTAGTTGATGTTTGCAAATTTGTTCTGAAGATGAAGTATTATAATATCAGTTTGTCAAATTATATATTCGGCCTTTTTTCTATTCTCGTCTCTATGTCAAGATATCCATTCTAATAACTGACATTTTTAAAAAACAAATATATATTCTTGGAATTTATTTCCAACATTTTACTGAGAGGTATTGTAGTGTTCACAAATGGATATACACTCATGTGCAATACTAAAATTGTACATAAGAAAATAAGTAACTTTCAGAGTATAGTTACTATGGGATATGGTTTGCTCAAAATTCCAAAATCACTAATCATAATCAGATTATTTAATGAAGACCAAAACTCGCCAAAATTTTACTGAAGAGGCATTTTAGCATACTATGAACTATTCTTAAAATACACAAATACCCAGAGAACGCATCAACTGCTCTTTATAGAGCTATCAACATTAGGGATGTAAACAACTAGATGACTATCCAAAAAGCAAATGCTTATTGGATAATCGACACACTAGTCAACTAGTCATTCCCAGCCACTTGCTGCCTCTATCAGAAAGTGACAGGAAAGGGGGTAAAGATGGGAGAGTGCTTCAAAGTGGCAGTACAGCATGGAGCATGGGGCCTGACACTGAGCTCCACACAGCGCAGCCGCTTTGAAACGCCACATGTGGGGAAGAAGGTGGGAGGGGAGGCAAGGGCAGACTGGGTACAGTGAGCGTATTTTCTGACCCAGCTGCAGCTAGTGAGAACAGTTTAATTTAAATTATGAAACAGATTAAGCGTTTTAACTTTCTCGTGGTAATTTATCAAACTTAATTTAAAATTAAGTAAAGTATTATGCTCGACCCAAAAGGTTTCAATGTTTTCTTTATTTATAGCAGGGTTGTGGAACTCTTTTTGGGGTGGGAGTCACTGATCCACAGAAAAATCAGTTGAGGACCACACAAGTGAGAAGAAAAAAAACGCCTCCAAAAATCCCCAACTGACATACCTCACTTCTCTGGTGGCACAGCCTCACGAGGTGAGGGGAAGGTAAGTGGGGGACTGAGGTGCAGGGCTTCCCATAGATCAGATTTACTTTTCTGGGGTTCCAGAGTTAATGGATTTTATGGACCTCCTTAGGCTCTGGGGTAGGAACAAAAATGAGAACAGTGCACAAGGCAGGGCTGCAGGCAAGTAGGATAGGGATGGGGTGTAGGGTCTGGGAGGGAAGTGGGGTGCAGAAGAAGTCTGGGAGTAGGGTGGAGGGAGCAGGAACAAGGGAGGATGTTGGAGCAAGCTGGGGGTGCCGGGTCTTGGACTAAGAGGGAAGTGAAGGGATTGGGATGGGAGGCGTCTCAGCATGAATTAGGGCCTTACCTGGCTTCATGCCCCCTTGCAGCAATGGCTGCAGCCACACTATCCTAGCTGCCCCGGGGGGAGGCGCTGCCACTGCCGTGTGGTCTAGGGCTGGCCACAGAGGCACCACTGCCACAGAAACGCAGTCTGGGGCCGACCACAGAGGCTGAAGACCCTGAACCACATGGCCGTGGCAGCCGTGCCTCCAGGGCCAGCACCGGACCATATGGCCGCAGTGCTTCTAGCCTCTGCATGGCCACAACACCTCTGGTCCCTGCTGAGGCAACACTAAAGAGCATCAGCCCCAGTGCTACCTCCTTCCACCGCAGCCGAACCTACTGCAGGGAGGAGGAAGCACTCTCCAGCAGCTGCACATGGAGGGTCAGGGCAGAACTCCCTCCCCCATGCTGCTAAAAATTGGCACGCGTGCCACAGGCTGCCAACCCCTGAGCTATGGACTAGGTCTGGAGCTTCCAGGCAGGCCAGATCAAAGCCACAAGCGGGCCGGATCGGGCCCATTGAGAGGCTTTTGCTCACCCCTGCTGTAGTATCTCAGTGTCTGACAGAAATATGTTAAGTGAGTAGCTTCTACCATGCATGGTTCTTTCTTTCTTCCTTCCTTTTCTGAAGAAGGGCATGGGAATAAAAATCATAAAAAGTACTTTTAAATTTGTTAATATTAGCACATTCAAAATCAAAAGAATATGCCCTGCAGTTGGTGGATGATGGCCTACACTGGCAGTTTACAGCATAGTAACTTTCTGGCTCAGGGTTGTGAAAAAACATGCCCCTCCCTCCGTGGGCAGCGAGTTATATGGGCTCATGGTGCCCAGGCTCCAGCAATATTCAGAGCCGGGGGCCCGGCTCCAGCAATATTTGGAGCTGGGTCTCTCCCCCGGCCCTGCCTGGAGCAGGCACCAGCCCCACCTGCCGGCATGTCCTCCCTCGCCCCAGCCCGAGAGCGTCCCCGGAGCAGAAGAGGGATTGTAGACTGGGCAGACGCCACGGCAAGCTATCACGGCAGGCTGTCCCCGCCCCCATATCCTTGCAGCGCATGCGCACACTGCGCACCAGACAGGGGTGATGGGATGCAGAGGCCTCGCCCCTGGGCGGACACTGCTGCGAGCAGGCGCAGCGGGCCAGCCCCGCCCTCTTGCGGCGCATGCTCTCACCATGTGCCAGCTACTTTAAATGCCGAGGGCGCGGCAGACAAGGGGGAGGGAGTCCACCTGGGCTGGGGCCCCAGGAGTGGGGCAGTGAGGTGAGCACGGGGAAGCGCCCACCCTCCTGCAGCAGCTGGAACCCGGCAGGCAACACCGCAGGGCGGACACTCAGACTCCGCAGCCCCAGAACAGACAGCGGATGCCAGAGTGGCCTATACTCCCTCAACGGACGGTGGGGCAGCAGGGCCTGATCGTGGACTCCAGCCCCGCTGCCCCACAAACTGGAAGGCAGAAGGTAGTGAAGGGGGAAAAATAGGTGGAAGGACTGGGAGAGGAAGGGGCTTGTGCTGAGGAAAGGGGACGGTCAGGAGAAGAAAGGGGAAGGCACCAAGGGACAGGGTGCAGGAGAGACAAATGCCAGGGGGCCAAATGGAGACAATGAGGAAAAGGGCAAGAGGGGAAGTGTCAGTGGGAGGGGGGACAGGGTGATGCTGGGAGAGGAGAGGGTAAGGGCATTGGGGCTACCGGGGGGAGGTGCTGGGAGAAGGCTTGAAATAAGGGGTGGGCATGAGGAAGGCAGGGATGGAGCAAGTCATGTGTGAGGGCACAGAGGGGAATGGGGGGCAGAGGGTGGTGAGGTGTGGGCATCAGGGAAAAAGAGGGCAAAGGGGGCAGGGGCAGTGAGGGAAGGGGGAGGCACCAGGAGGGTGCAGGAGTAAGGGAAGGTGCAGGTGCCAGGTGATTCTGGGGTGAAGCAGAAGGGCAGACACCTGCAGGGGAGGGACCAGCACCAGAGGAAAGAGGCAGGGCAGGTGTATAGAGTGAGGTGTTAGGGGAGATGAGGAGAGGTAGCTCACATGATCAGAGTGGGGCTACTGGAGGAATGGGCACAAGGGAGAGAGAAGGGCTGGTGGAGGGCGGCAGGTTGCAGGAGGGCTGAAGGCAGTGAGAAGGGCAGGAGTCAGGACAGCAGAAGAGAGTGAAGAGTTGGGGGGGAGGATAGCAGGCACCAGGGGAGCTGATGGAACAAGGGGAGGAGACATGGCAGCAGAGAGAAAAGGTAAAGGTTTAAAAATATTTATTAATAACTTGGGTGCCACAGTGGCACATCCAAACAAGCCCCATGAACTCAGTACTGGTGCACAACACAAAATTCATTCTGCTCATGGGAGGAAACTCTTAGGCTATGTCTACACTGGCAGTTTCCTGTGCAAGAAGTCTTGCGCAAGAACACGTCCACACTGCCATATGAGAACTGTGCTTTTGCTCAAAAGCATCCGTGGCAGTGTGGACGCTCTCTTGCCCAAGAAAGCTCCGATGGCCATTTTACCTCTCTTACTATGCCGTATACTGTAAATTTCCTTGTGCAAGAGCAAGCGGGTAGTGTGGATGCTCTGTGGGTTCTTGCACAAGAACGGCTGTACTTGCGCAAGAAGCCGTGAGTGTAGACATAGCCTTAGAGGGAACACTTCCCCCAGCCTCTCTGCCCCCAAGTTAATGTCACAAACATTGGGTTAATGCAACTGCAGGATAGTTGCATGCAGGGGGCTTGGTGGGGGCCAAACTAATCCCTGTTGGTAGGAGGATGGTGGGAAAAGCCCTTCGAGAGGGGTGACATGACACCATTTACTTCTGGTCATGTGTCCATCTTGCCCCGAGCGTGTTACCTCCAGAGGCATGGCTAATGGGGGGGGAGGGGACAGGGGGCGTGGCTAATGGGGCACCATCAAAAATTATACAAACCTGCCGCCTATGCCTCCCTCCCAATGCAAGCAAGTTACTGCTCTATAAAGTGCCAGTGTGAACCACGCTTCTGCGCTGGGAGCCACACACCTAACACGGCTAACTAATCCCCTTGAAGAGGTGGCTGGCATATGAGCACTCTCCTAGTGCTCGTGCTGCGGCCACACTTTCAGTCTAAAGCAGTGGCTGTGCTTTAAACTGTTAAGTGTAGATAAGGCCAGGGTTTGGGGTGATTCTTAGGTCCTACAAATGTTTGGTCCACTTTGTTTCAATATTATAAAATCATTCAATACTAATTGAGCTGAAACAGAAAAAACCCTACCTTAAAAAAGCCCCATAAATTTTCTTTAGGGACCAACTACGTAAGACCAGACTACAAGCAATATTACATTTAGATCACTAAATGTTTAGTACATAAATAAATAAATATACTACAAACAATGGCTAACTTAGACTTACCTTATTTTCAAATCTATTTTGAAAACAATGAAAATAAGCGTTCTGTGTATTTATGGCTAGAATACATTTTCTTTACGTGCAGTTATTGTAAGAATGGATTTGAACATTGAAGAACAAGGCTTAATAGCATCTTAATATTCCTGACATCCATGTAAATATATCATCTCTTTTTGAATCTTGGCCTTAATGACTGCCTGACACAACAAGTTCCACAGTGCAATCACATGTTGCGGGAAAAATGGTTACTTACTTTGTAACTGTTGTTCTTCAAGATGTTTTGCTTATGTCCATTCCACCTAGGTGTGCATGAGCTGCGTGAATGATTTCCAGAAGCTTTTTTACCTTTAGTATCCGTTGGGCCAGCCAGGAAGACTCCTGGAGTGGCACCGCTGTAACAGTGCAAATATATATCCCTGCTGGCCCTCCACCCTCTCAGGTCCTTCTTGAACATGTTTGACGAAGGGGAGGTGGCTGGGATTTGGAATGGACGTAAGCAACACATCTTGAAGAACTACTCTTACAAGGTAAGTAAATGTTTTTTCTTCTTCAAGTGTTTGCTTACGTCCATTCCACCTAGGGGATTCCCAAGTTGTACCCACAAAGGAGGGGTTGGAATCTAGGAGGATATGCATTAGAACACAGCCCTTCCAATGGCTGCATCCTCTCTCACCTGCTTAGTAATCACGATGACTGGCAAAGGTATGAACCAAAGACCAAGTAGCCACCCTGCAGAAATCCAGAATCAGCACCTATGATAAGAAGGACGTAAAAGAGGCCTGAACTCTAGTGGAATGTGCAACGATCGGGGGGCTGGCTTCCCTGACAGGTCATAGCATGCCTTAATACAAGCCATGATCCATGAAGAGAGACACTGCACCAGCACCGGGAGTACCTTCATTCTTTCTACAATGGAGATAAACAACTGCATGGACTTGTGGAAAGGCTTTGTCCCCTCTAAATAAAAAGCAAGGGCTCTTCTCACGTCTAATGAGTGTTAATGCATGTTCCTTCTGGTCTGCATGGGGGTTAGGGTAAAAGTCTGGAAGGAAAATGTCCTGTGACATGTGGAATGAGGAGACCATCTCAGACAGAAAAGTCAGGTGTGGATGGAGCATGACTGTGTCCTTGGAAAACACTATGTAAGGGAGCCACCAGGAAAGCCACCTTCCATGAGAGGTAGAATAGAGTATACGTGGCTAGGGGCTCGAACGGAGGGTGCACGAGCACTAAATTTAGATCCCACTGAGGAACAGGCTGTCTGACCTGGGGGTAGAGCATGTCCAGACCTTTTGAGAAAGGTTTAACTATAGGGTTGACAAAGATCGAATCTTCCTTTCCCTGGGTGGAAAGCGCACCAAGGAGGTGGATAAATCCTGCTGCCTAAGCTTGAGAAGGTAGTTTAGGATTAGTGGGATAGAGGTATGGAGAGGATCCACTCCTCTGTGGGCGGCCCAAGTTGAAAACCGTTTCCATTTGGCCCTTGAGGTCACCCTAGTGGAGGCATTCCTACTGTCCATTAACACTCACCTGACCTGGTCCGAACAGAGCAACTGTCCACCCCTCAACTATGGATCTTTCAAGCTATGAGGTTGAGGGACTGCAGGTTCGGGTGGCACAGATGACCATGATCCAACTTCTGAGTCAACAGGTCAGGGAGGAGCAGAAGAGTGATGGGATCCTCCACCAGCAGTGATACCAGAGTGGTATATCATTGCTGCTGTGGCCACCAAGATCGCTGACGCGCTGTACCTCCTCACCCTCAGAAGGACCTTGTGAATGAGCGGAAATGGAGGGAAGGCATACAGAAGATAAGGGGTCCACTGCATTATCGTGGCATCCCCCTCCAATCCCAGGCACTGATTGAGGTATGAGCAGAACTTGGCACACTTCTTGTTGGCCTGGGAAGCAAACAGGTCCAGGTTGAGAGTCTCCCCCTTGCAGAAGAGACGGTGCAGCACATCCCCCAAGGGACCACTCATGGGTGGAAAACACCCTGCTGAGTCTGTCTGCCAGGGTGTTGTGGATTCCTGGCAGGTAGGTGGCCTGGAGCACGATGCAAAAATCCCAGAGGGCTACAGCTTCCAGACACAGGAGAGAGGACTGAGCACCACCCTGCTGACTGATATAAAACATCGCTGTTGTGTTATCCGTCAGCACCAAGACAACTGCCCTTGAACTGGGGCAAAAACACTTGGCACGCCACGCGTACAGCCCTCAACTCCCGAACATTTATGTGCAGTGACTGCTCTGCCCGGGACTACACACTGTGTGTCCTTAGCTCACCTAAGTGGACTCCCGATCCTGTATCTGAGTCTTCCATCACCAGCTGCATCGAGAGGAGATGCGGGGTGAAGGGGACTCCTCCACACACCTCATCCTCCTGCAGCCACCAGTCCAGCATGCAAAAGACCTCTGGTGGGACAGTCAACACCACATCGATGAGAGTACAGGCTGGGTTGCAGAACTTCACCAGCCATGCCTATAGTGGGCATAGATGTAGTCTGGAGTATTGCATGACATATGTGCACACGGCCATGTGACCCAGCAGTCTCATACAGTTTCTTTCGATTGTCAAAGGTGCAGCTTTGAGAGTCTCAGAATAATGTCCCTCATTGCCACAAACCTGGTGTTTGGAAAGGACACACACCCTATTGTGGCATCCCGTCTTCCTCTCACAAATTCTATTACTTGCATGGGGATGAGAGTAAATTTTGCTTTGTTTACCAGAAGCTCTAGATGGGAAAATGTCTCTCTGGCCAGATCTATGTGGCTCAACATCTGGCTCCTGGAGCAACCTATGATGAGCCAGTTGTCTAGGTAGGGGAAGAACCGTACTCCCCTAAGACAGACAGACCGACACAGACAGACAGACAGACAGACAGACTGCCACTACAATGTAGCCAGACAGGAACCCCCCTGTAATATCCATCTTTGCTTGCCTGGAGCATACAGGGCACACAGAGCAGTAAGTCTTGAACAGAAGGCCCGGATATGCAGACTCAGTGACCCTGAATGGCTGTAAACAGAGAAACACCAATTGTTGACCTCGAGGATGCGAGAACTGCCTTGGCTGGCACCTAAATTGATACGAACACACACTATCTGGGGGGAGGAATCTCCCACCCAATAAAGAATGTCCAGTACTCACAATTAAGTTATCTCTCTTGCAAGTGTAAATTAAGTTGAAACTTGCTTGTAAGAACTGGCATCACAAAGACAAACCAGTACAATTTGGCATCTTAGATAAGAAAAAGGATACGGGCCCCTATGGGTATAAAGATGGGTCCAGCAGCACACTTACTCCGAGTGTCAATCTACCATCTATCTGCTGGTCGGATTAGGTGTTTGACCTCCTGAGGTTCCACTGGGATGCCCACCTCGTATTCGTCTTTCTTAGGAATTGAGGGACCGGCCCTGGCGTGACCCACTGGAGTCGAGAGGCACAGAAGGGGGTAAAAATTGTACCTGATGTGGTCCTTTGTCTTAAGTGTACACGTAGACTTAGAGCTCTTTAAAGATTAAGCTGTCACTTGGTACCTTATTTCTATTTTCTATCTTTATTTTCTTTGTAACCATTTTTAAGATCTGTATTTGCTAGCAGTTAAGAAATAGAGCAATAGCCATTGTAACCATATGATTTATAAGCTTCTTTAATAAACCTGTAACTGTTTAAGCTTTAACCTGACTCCTTCAGTTGCTGTAATAGAACCAAGCACAACTTAAAAGAACTTCAGCCGGTCATAAGGGACAGGTATAGGGGGAGCTTGAGCGGTGGATCATGTCACTTCCAGAGGACAGATCCGTTGGGGCATCTCTCAGCCTCCCTGGCTGCCCACTGCGAAGGGATCCGGTATCCTAGCAGTTGAAATCTGAGATGTAATAAGCTCTGGGGTGTCTGTCAGCCTGTTGGCTGCCCTCCGCGACGTGACCCCGGTCCTAGCGGTAAAGACACAGACGTTAAACTTCTCGGGGCGCCCTTCAGCCTCCTGGGCTGCCCGCTGCGATGGGACCTTGGTGTCTCAGCAGTTAAAGACTTGGGTGTGACACACACACACACACACACACACACACACACACACACACACACACACACACACACACCACTGCCCCGACCATCAGCTGACACACTGCCATACATTTGGTAAACACGCTGGGAGCAGTGGACAGGCCAAATAGTAGGACCGTAAACTGGTAGTGGTCTTTGCCTACCATGAAACGGAGGTACCTCTTGAGGGAGGAGGATAATGGAAATATAAGTCTTTCTAGATCAAGGGAGGGAATGATGGAGGTCAGAGTCATCATCCTGAACTTCGACTTCCTTATAAAGGCATTTGGCTCCCCGAGGTCTAGGACGGGGCAAAGACCACCTTTGGACTTTGGGATTAGGAATTTCCAAGAATAAAACCCCTTCCCCTGAAATTTGTGTGGAACCTCTTCCACCTCCCCCAGTAACAGGAGCGAAGAGACCTCCTGATATAAGAAGTGCTCGTGAAAGGGGTCCCTGAAGAGCAATGGGAAAGAGGGATGAGAAGATGGGAGGGACAAGAAGGGGATAGAGTATCCCACTGCCACTGTTTCACTGACCCATCGGTCCGCAGAGATGGAGCACCAAGAATGGTGGAAGCAGGATAGTCTGTTCACGAAGGGACAATCTATTCCGGGGACTGCTGCTCTGCCCTCAGGCGTAATTTCAAAATCCCAATCTTAGGCCCTGGGTCTTATTAGAGGGGCCTGGTCGAGGGTCCACCATGACCTCCTGCCAGCCCCTACCACTGTTACCTGTTATGCTGCCTGCCTGCCTCCCTCTTGTCTGGGTCCCAGCTGGTAAGGCCTCTGCAGCCTTAAGTTTAAGGGGCACGTTGCGGGATGGGAACACGTATGCTCAAGGACTTCAAGATCATTCTCAAGCCTTTCAGTCCAAAAAGAGCCCGGATCCTTCAAAGGGCAGATCTTGCAGTGTTGTTTAACTTCGGGTGGGATGCCCAACACCTGCAGCCGTGAGTTTCACCACACTGCTATCTCTGTGACCACTGATCGAGCTGCTGAGATGGCAGCATCCAATGCAGCGTGGAGGGCTATACGGGACACCACCCTGCCTTCCTCGGTGAAGACCCTGAACTCCTGCTGCAACTCCCTAGAGAGCTGGTCTGTAAACTTATCCACGGCTGCCCAGGAGTTACAGGTATACCTGCAATAGGCACTGCCTATTGGTTGGCAATCCTCAGCTGTAATCGTTAGGTGGCTGAGGCCTTCCTCCCTAAGAGGTCTAGCTTTTTAGGCTCCTTGCTTTTGGGAGTAGGCCCGGGCTGGCCCTGCCTCTCCTTGTGGCATGCAGCCTATACCACAATGGAGCCAGAGGGCAGGTGGGTAAACAGATGTTTGCATACTGACTGTGGCACAAAGTACCGACTCTTCACACCGTTCTGGGTTGGTGGGATAAATGCTGGTGTCTGCCAGAGGGTTTTAGTAATTTTGGCCACCATCTTGTTAGGGGGCAGGGCAATTCTGGCTAGGGCATCCGTCATCAGATGTCCACCAGGGAATCTGATTCCTCTGCAACCTCCTCCGCCTGCATCCCTAGGTTTTGAGCAAGTCTCCTTAGGAGCTCTTGGTGGGTGCGTATGTCCATGGTAAGCCTGGCTGAAGAAGGGTCTATCAGCACCTCAACAGGGGAAGATGACAACAAGTCTCTGGGCATCCCTAAATCCTCAGGTGGTGCCCCTTTCTGGGCCTGAGGAGGATGCTGATGGTGAGGACCCATTGCAAGCAATACAGGGATGGGCGCCAATGCTCCCACGGGGCTTGCTCTGGACTCGAATACCAGGGCCCAGGTGAGAGGGATAGTGGACGGGTTGCCTCTATGCCCCAAGACCAAGGCTGGCACCAAGGCTGACCTCAACACTCCCTGCTCCTGAGCTAGTGGCATGCCCAGAGGGTTCTAAAGGGCAACTGGTTACCACTGCAGTGGCCAAGTCTGGGAGGTGAGTGGACTGGTGTGCCTCAAGTGGTACTGCGTGTGTGACTGGTGCCGCGAATGTGACCAGTGCAGGGAGTGGGAATGGCTGAGAGATGATGATGCCCTCAATATCACTGATTCCACGTCTGACTCCTATGAGTACTCTGATGCTGACCAAGACGGTGCAGCCGGTGATGAAGTGACCCGATGCTGGCTGTGACACACCATTGCTGCTGGCTTCCCCCAGTGCTGTTCCAGTGGTAGCATGTTGGTATACGCCGGTGCCAGCCCAGAGTGCTGATGGGGTGCAAGCAATACCACATGAGGTCGAGCATGAGCCAAAGTTGAAGGCTGCCCCATTGAGGCCGGTGCTGCCAGAGGTGCCAGGCCCACTGTTGTGGCCAGCAGTAGCTGAGAGCCCCTGAGCACTGCAGTCTTTGATCCCGGTTGTCGTTCCGCATGGCATGGACGGGAGTCTCCACCCATCGGTGCCAGGCCCGGTGAAGCCATGAGCTCAATCAGCTCTTGGGCTTCAACAAATGAGTCTGGGGTCAAGGATTTCCAGACCTTCATCATGGACAGGTCCTGAACCTCCAGACTACTGGCCCTTGTGGAGCTTGACCTATGCCTGAGTGGCACAGGAACAACATAGTGGGGGCAGAGGATTCTGGTGTTCCTCCTGCAGACACACCTCTTGCTCCCTTCTAGACAGAGACCTGCCTCTCCGCATCTTTTTCGATCTTGAGACTGGGGACTGGAACCGATGCCACAGTGCCATAGATCAGCCTTATGTTGCCGAGTGTCTCGGCATAGCTCCTGTCTCACGAACCAATGCTGGTGCGTTTCTTACAGATAGTGCAGGGCCCAGTACCGTGAGTGGGAGTGCCAACTCCATGGGGAGCAGTTTCAACTGCAAGTCGTGCTCCTGCTTTGTTCTAGGCTTGCAGGACCGACACGATTTTACAAAGTCAGTCAAATGTCCTTCTAGGCACGTAAGGCACTCCTGATGGAGGTCCCCCGCACAGGGCATAGACTTTTGGCACCTTATACAGGTCTTGAAGCCATGAGGTCCCAGCACCGTTCTGCGCTCCCCTCCTATAGTGTTATCTTACAGTAGCTGTAGTTCACACTAATTTAACTGCTACTAAAGAACTAATAATTTATAAAAGTAAACTATTTAAAAACAACAAGGTAAAGCATGCTAAGGGGGCACTTGCAAAGAGCAAGACAAGCGTTCCAGCAACTGTCACAGGCGGTAAGAAGAAAGTGAGGAGGTGGAAGGCCAGCAGGGACAGCAGCCCTCCACTTCCTCTGTTATAGTGGCACCACTCCCAGGGTTTCCTTGACCGGCCCAACAGGTACTAAGAGTAAAAAGCTTCCAGAACTCGGGCATGGTGGAATGGACATAAGGAAGCACCTGAAGAAAATAAAACTCCTTTTTTCATAGTGATTATCTCATCTTTTAACTGAATTGAAGGTCCCCTTGTTCTTATGTTGAGGGTCAGGAAGAACAGAAGATCCAGTTACTTTCTTTATATTAGGAATGTGAAAAGTTAATCAGTTAATGGGTGATGCTTACCAGTTCCAGTTAACTGGCAACCAGCCCCAGCATTAGGCTTGGGATGGGAGGCCAAGAGGCCGGTGGGGAGGGGGGATTACTCCAGCTAGACCCAGATCCTGCTATAGTTGGTTAACTGGTTAAACGTTAGGTTAACCTAATGTTTAACCTGTCAACTTTTTAACTGGGATTTCACATCCCTAATTTCCCTACTTTATATCATTTGTTACTTTATCTATTTTTATCATGTCCCCTTTTATTTGTTTCCTTTTCAAGGTAAATTAATTACAGTATTTTCATAACACTCTTTCCCTTCAAAGAGACAGCACTGCCCACTTGAAAAGGCTGAAAATTTATAAAAAATGTTGTGTATTATGTTACCTTTGGCAGCATGGGTGTATCCCTCTTCTTTTTCTTTTCTGAATTAGGATCATCCAGCAAGTCTGGCTCAAAAGTATAGAGCTCTGTAAGCTCATTCATAGTAAAGTGACGCTCAACTTGCTGTTGGTCAACTACTCGGAAAGACAATGATTGCTTCGTGACTTGACGATCATATATCTTGTCCTCCATTGTTCCCTAAAAAATACAAATATTTTGTTTTTATAAATCTCAACACAGAAATGGGATCAAGTTATTCTGACATTAAAAAAAACAGCAAATGATAAAAGCAATACTACTCTCTCATCAACTTTTGTTCTATCAAACAGCTGAACAATATCACCCCCATACATCTCCAGTAGTTTGCTAAAATGTTAAAAAGTGAATGTAGTCCCTGAATGAAACATCACAAGGGAACAGAGCTGCTGATAAAACTCATGTTGCATGAGTATTTATTAGAGTAAATCAATATATTTTAACTTCTTTAGCTCCCAGAGGATATCTGCCTTTGCACAACCTCCCTAAATTATAACATGAAAAAAACTGGTAGTCCCGTTGCATTGTTCACCTTATTTTAAGTTAAACAAAACCAAAACACATACTACAGTAAAACCTGTATTATCTGGCACGCTCGGGGATTAAAGCGTTCCGGTTATCTAAAAATTCCGGTTAACTGAGGTTCCCATCAACTTAGGAAAAGCCAATGGACAATAATAGTAAAACTCAAGTTTTTAATATTGGTAGTTTTGTAGTGTGAGGCAGTTGGTCTCACATTTATATTTTGAGTTAAAGATGATTAGTACTTCTTAAACAACAAATTGTTCAGCCAATCATGGCAATCCAAGCGAGGCCTGTGTGCCTGAAGATGTGACAATATTGTGGCTGAGGGCAATGACGGTTAACAAAGTTTTCTGGTTAACAGAGTGCCGGATAACAAAGGTTTCACTGTAAATGAGAAAAACAGATGAGCCACACTCAACAACAGCTTTTAAAAAAACCTTACTGGACATGGTTCAGAGTTCAACTGAACATGAGTTGCTGGTGCAATGTGGTGGATAAACTACTGTGATCTTTGAATGTATAAGCAGGGCAATATGAAGCAGAAATTGGGAAGTATTGTATATTGCATTGGCATTCTATATAGATTTAATGGGAATTGTGTGTTTAGTTCTGATGTTCACAATTTTTAAAAGGATGTTGACAAACTGAAAAATGATTCAGATAAAAGCTACAAGAATGATTTATGGAGAAACTAAGAGTAAGAGACTAAAAAAGCCCAAACTACTAAATAATTAGAAGATTAAGAGGTGAATTGATTAAGACCCATAACCAGCTAAATGGAGAAAAATGTGTATAGCAGAGGGCTCTTTAACCTACCAGAAAAACGCACAAGAGCCAATGGTTTAAAGCTCGAGCCAGACAAAGTCAGACTAGAAATAAGGCACACATTTTTAAAACAGTGAAGTTAAACAATAATAGGAACAAATTATCTATAGATGTGATGGATTCTCCATCATTTGAGAGTCTTTAAATCAGGATTAGATGACTTTCTAAAAGATATGTTCTGGCTCAACTAAAAGCTGTGAACTTGATGCAGGAATTATGGGTGAAAATCTATTGTATGCATTATGCAGTCGGTCAGATTAGCTGATGTTAATGGACCCTTCTGGACTTAAATGTTTGCAACTTTTTAACAGTTTAGCAATATTAAGCCCCCAATTCTACTATCTGATCTATACTGGTGGATTCCCTTTCCTGTTTGCGCCCCCTTTTCCTGCCTCCCCCCTCCCCCCCGGCTTCAACAAGACTCCTTAAGAATGTATGCATCGGTCTTTACAGAAAAGACATCAGGATCTGAGCTTTAAAGGATGAATGAGAAACATCCAAAGCATACATACCTGAGCCAAGAATCTGTACACAAACACAGGTTTGTTCTGTCCAAAGCGGTAAACTCTAAAGATACTTTGAATATCATAAGATGGATTCCAAGAGGCGTCAAAGATAATCACCCTATTAGCAGCCACCAGATTAATTCCAAGGGATCCTGCTTTAGTGGAAATAATAAACAAACGGCCTCTGAAACAACAAAAAATAAAATTACAAATTTAATATTTTATAAACTGACTTCTATTACCTTGGATTTCTTAATTACTATAAACATGAAGTTTTTTAAATGCTGGCACCTAAATCCTGGGATCCTATTATGACTTATTCATAAATTATAAATGATACAAAATCTTCTAAAACCAGGAAGTTGTACAAATTGCATCTGTTATGTTCTAAATAAAAGGAAAAACTGCTAACCAGCTGTCAGAACCAAAGATCAGAGACTTAAGAAATCATCTTTTACCAAGAATTAGAACGAGAGGGGGGAAAAAACCTTATTTTTCAGACATTTGAATTTGGGATCAAATGCAAGAAAATTAGTTATACCAAGTTAAACCATCATTAAAAAAAGAATACATGATGATTGGTGTTATTGGAACGATTATCTGGAAAGCAGACTTTAAAAATTCCTTGGCATGAAACGATTTCTAGGACTTCTTTTATAAAATGATGCACTTCTGTTTCTTTACATGTCACTATCACCCAACATTAACTTAAAATTAACATAATGCAAAAAGTTTCATGTAGTGTTAAGATTGACATTTTAAAAACATAAAATGCAGGGATTTTTAAGTTCTAACAACAGTAATTGTACCTCTTTGCAAATATGTAATATTTTTATTACAGCATAAGTTTAACTTGTGACTTAACATGTAAGTAATGCAGAGCTTTGGGAATATAACGTAAAAGTTACTGGATACTGCTGTTCTAAAGTCCTAGTCTTAACACTGAATGAATTAAGTTTATTTCATTTATTTACTTTAATATACAATTGGCTGCACTACTGCTATTAATCTGAACACTGACATATATATTTGTGGAAATTAATCAAACAAAAGACAGCTTCAATTAATATGTACAATATACGTATATTCAGAGGCAGTTCAGCCGTGTTCCTGAGACACCAGGGATGGCCATGCCCCTTCTGCCATTACTTTAGATATGAGCATCTAATGCTTTCTGAAAACAATGAATCCTTATTAAATTAAACACACAACCATAATGCCTAAT
Organism: Pelodiscus sinensis; assembly: GCF_052426305.1. Lineage (NCBI taxonomy): Eukaryota > Metazoa > Chordata > Testudines > Trionychidae > Pelodiscus > Pelodiscus sinensis. Next base: position 23,246,231 of record NC_143064.1, on the reverse strand, counting down.
TCAACCGTATTAACTAAAAAAGTCAGATCCTGCAGAGACTATCATCAACATACCTGAAAAACTCATCTTGAGTGAAGTGGACACTGGGACAGGTCAGACCCAGAAAAGCAGTAATTTGGTAAATTGTCCGTTCTCAATCCTGAAAGTTCCCCAAGTCCAAGACATTTGGGATGTAGTGAGCAGGAAGAAAATATTAGAGAAAGGAAGACATAAGTAGGACAGAAGCAAACTGTTTCCCCTTCCCTAAAATGGTATTAATCTATTTTGAGACAACATAGCTTGGAGACACTTTTCTGCCTGTACTGCTATATAATAGTGCCGATGGATGACAAGATGGTAGCTTCACAGATTTCCACTGTGGCAGCTGATGCTCTTTCTAATCAGGATGTTACTATGAAATAAGATGAATAGTTTCTTCCCCTCTCTTTTGGCATCAGTCTATCTGTGGCTTAATATATTTCAGTGATGCATTATTTGATCCAACTAGCCACAGAGTATTTGGATGCATTCAAGGCTAGACATTTAGGATGAATGGAAATGAATAAAGATGTTATTTTTCTATAATGATCAGCTCAAAGGAATATTTTAATTGCTGTTCTGGCATATGCTGTACTTTTACTTTCAGGTGTTGAAGATTCAAAGTAAAAGACTAAATGATTTCCTATAAAGGCAGGAAAGAGTTAGCTTGGGTAACCGATAACTACTTTGTCATCATGGAAGATATTGTAAGAAGCTGTGTATCCAATCTGGTTACAACCAAGAAGAAAGTTTTCAAAGAAAAGAAATAAAAAGGCCATATCGGGCCACTGGATGGTTCACAACTTGTACCACTTTGGGCCAATTCTAGATAAGAAAGATACACCTAATGATTGGGTTGGACTACTGTAAGCTACTTAAATGACATCAGATATTTAGATGAACATAAGTTTATGGCATAGTTTAAAGCTGAGACATGAGATACTATGGAAGGAATCTAAGATTCAAGTCAAGGTGCAAGAAATCAAGAGAGAGCTGGTGCTGATTTTTTTTATTTTAAACACCATTACGGGCATTCTGCGTAAAAGCTTGAGTAGACAGAGCTTATGACAGCCTGAATGAGGTTAGTGTTACTTTGAAGATGTATGCCATTTGTTCAAAAGTCCCAAAGGGATAGCCATCTTAATCTGTAACTTTAAAAACTAAACACAGTGTGAGCTTTCATGGGCAAAACCCACTTCTTCAAATAAGATGATCTTGATCTAATCTTTTGTTCAGTTCTTTTTAGTTCTGAGTACAGTTTTAGGCTTAGTCAGTATGGGACAGAATGCAGAAGCAGACACTGAAACAGATCCTGCTTGCTGGAAAGATGGTGCAGGGACTTTTGTAGATTCCACTAGATCTAAATACCATTTTGGCCAATTTGCATAATAATAATAATAATAATAATAATATCATCGGTTTCCTCTTACCTACCAAATTGCTTTCTTTCTAGTGGCAAGAGAGAGAAGAAGCTAGTCCAGCTATTTGAGAGTTAGTGTGGCCTCAGTAATCTGTGATCTGCTTCCCTGTGAAGAAGAGCCACACCACTGAATTTCACTTGGATGCATATATATGGACTTGGGGTGACTTAGCTCTATCAATACCAGAAAGAATACTTTCTGATTCAGGGACTATGCTATATATTGACTGTGTGTAGATAATTTAACCAGTCTCGTTATATGTTCAGTGATTTCTTTACTTGGATCATTTTAAAGGAGGCCAGGCCATCTGAAATTTGTTCAGGAAAAAAATATGTCTTGTTGCAGCATTTAGGCTTGAACCTTTTGTGCTCTATTACTGATTTTTGTATGATAAAAATGTGGGACTTTTTGTCTGAACTAGAAACATGCTCTTTCACTTAGCACTCATAGAAATGCTAAAGAGTAGGCTTAACGATCCAGATCTCTTTCAAGTTGTTGTACAGGAATCTGCCTCTGACCTTTTTATCTTTCTTTGTATTTTGATACTACATGTGTACTCCCCAATCTGAAAGACTGCTATCAGACAAGATTTCAAGGACTAGGTAATGAAAGGACAATACTGACATCTTACGTGATTTCCAGTCATCATGGAATCATACAGTTTAAAGCCAGAAGGAATTATGAAATCAACTAATCTGATCTGATGTATATGATAGTGCCCCAACCTCACCTAGCACCCCCCACAAGCCACAGCCACCAAAATTACACCAAAGTATTATGCCCACAGGAGATTAGACTACTACATGCTACAGACAGGGAACAGGAGGGCCTGAGGTGTATCATGCCCCAAGGTCTCCCTACAATGGAAGGGAAATTATTAACTGAGGGATTGTCTTTCTTCTCCTTCCTTTACATCATCTCTTATCGGGAATGGCTCCTATAGGAATCCCTGAAGATTTGTAATGTATTGTTATATCTCTTGAGCACTGATCATTTCTTGGACAGAAGATAAATGCAAGTAAAGACAGATGTGTGGTTTCTGTTTTGTGACACTGTCAAGAATATGTAGGGATCTTTTCAATCTCTACTGTTTCAGGAAGGCACAATTTCTCCTTGTCTCCCCCTAGCTGGATGACCCCTCGTGAAAAACAGATAATGGAGCTCTAAGTTTACCAAGAATCCTTATGCTTGAATTACAGAGGGTCCTTAACAATTTTTTCTGTGGTCTCTGAAGACGATAATATGAGTCTGTCTTTAATGAAAGTGTAAGGGGACTGTTACCCCTTACTAAAACTCTGTGGGAGTTTTTGGTTTGCCAGCTCGCAGTATCTGAAGGGGAAGAGTTCATGAGACTGACTGACCCCAGAGACAATGAAAAGCAGCCAACACTCCAGCTCAGCCTGATTGACAGGTTGGACAGGCCAGTGAGGAAGGGGAGAGGCCAGGCCCCGTCCTCCCTGTGAGCTGGGATTGTTCTGGCTCTTTCTCTCTCTGAACAAACAAGCTGTGTGCAGAAGAGGTCCTGCAAAGACAGAGAGCTGAAAAGAGCAGTGCAAGCTGTATGAAGAAGTCCTACAAAAGGAACAGAGAGCTGAGACACTGCTAAGAGGAGTGCAAGCTGTGCTGAGGGGCAGTTTTTGCAGCAGCAGAGCCAGGCATACACAGCACAGGGAGTGCAGACCCTGTGTTGAGCAGCAGACTGGCAGGGCTCAGAGAGCAAAAAGGAACAGAGAAGCAACACAAGGAGCTGGAACTGGCCAAGCAGCACAGCCTGCAGCTGGATGTGGTGAGCACCTGGGACCAGCAAAGTGTGGGGAAAGGCTCTGGACTGGGAGAGGGGTCTGGCCACTTCGAGCTTGAGACTGTGTGGTCACTACCAGAGCTAGCGTGTCCAGCCTGTAGCTCCCCCTGCAGCATATCCAGGGCCTCTAAGAAAGAGACTATGGACTGTCCTTATACTCTGCAGGCTGCTGTTTTGATGTCCCTGTGCTACAGAGCAGAGCTGTGTGTTCTCATTTAACCATTCTCATTTTTTCTTATTCTTTTCTCTTTAATCCATTGTTTAATAAATTGTATTTGCTTTGAACCTTATGAAGTGATCACTGGGCCAAGAAGGCCTGCAGTGTAAAGAGAGCACCTCGGAGTGGGGACACCCTAGCTCCTGCCCCTAGTGACTACAAGGTCAGGGATTAAGCCCCAGGAAACCTGGGCCCAGCCTTGTTGGGGTTCCAAGGGCTCTGCTACTCAGGAGAATGGAGGGGGAGCCCTCAGGATCAAGAAGCCGTGGGGTAAAGGAAGTGGGAGCGGGGACTCAGATCCTTTCGCTGGTTCATTTCACCAGGGTGTATAGAAGCCAGGAAAGTTCCCCACAATAGCGGGACCATTCCCCCGCTTACAAAAGGGTATGGATACATCCCTAACTCCTTCAGTAGGTTAGTGCAATACATAGCTTTGTGAATACCAAAGGAGCACAAGACAGTTTGAAAGGTAATGTTATTTACTAAAATTGGTGATTTTTGTAGGCAAAATGAAGAAACTGGTGAAAACAGGGCCCGACTAGAAAATGCACATAAGCATCTGTTGAGCCCATGTAATCTTCCAAAGAGATTCCAATGATGGCAAAAACCAGTGTCTCCATTCTGAATTGTTTTCTTTGTCAATCTTTTCAATCTCTTGAACTTGATCTCCTCCTGTTCATTTTCATACTAAGAAAAATCTGAAATAGCACTTTGAAGCTGCTTGTTATTTCTTAATGGAGAGGGGATGTTGAAGGTGCTTAAAGTTCCAAAGTAAGTATTCATGGTGCACTATTGTCTGTAACCACTTGCCTGAAGTTCATTAAAACTAGATAACTAAGATGTCGAATAGTCTATTTCTAAATCAATTTATGGATGGCAATAATCCTAATTGCATTAATGTGAAGTTTGGATCCATTCTCTGTCCTGAACTTCCATTTGACATCTTTTCTTTTTTCTTTTCTTTGGAGAGGGGTGAGGAACTTATACTTTTACATCAAGGTTATAGTCCTCTTCGGACTTCAATGGTTTTCTCATCAAGCAGTTTTATCTGAAAGGCTTCGTCTACACTGCAGGGTTTTTGCATAAGAAGCCTTTTGTGGAAGAGATTATCCACAAAAACTTCTTGTGAAAAAGCGCATCCAGACCTCAAAGCGCATCGCAAAAGTGGTGTGCTTTTGCGCAAGAGAACATCCACACTGCATGGACGCTCTTACACAAGAATGGCCATCAGAGCACCTGTGCTTTTGCAGATAGGGGTTTCTTGCGCAAAAACCCTTCTGGATCGTCCACACCTGCCTTTCTGTGCAAGAGCTGTATCGCAAAAAGGAGTTTATTCCTCGTGGGGAAAGGAACAACTCTACCAGCAAAAGTCCTCCGTTCTTCCAATTTGCTTGCAGAAAAATGCATTTGAGGTACAGACGCGCTGCCGGTTTTTCTCCCATGCCATCACAGCAGGACCCAGCAGTGTCTAGATGATACCTGACAGATGTCTATCCTCTGTTTAACCACCATGACAGTTCAACCTAAACCTCCTTTGCAGCAGTTGAAGCCCCATTGCTTCTTGTCCTATCATCAGAGGCCAAGGCAATTTTTCTCCCTTCTACTTGTAACACCCTTTAGATACATGAAAACTGCTATCATGTCCCTCCTCTGTCTACTCTTTTCTAAACTAAACAAGACCAATTCTTTCAGCTTTCCCGCGTAAGTCATGTTTTCTAGACATTTTATCATTTTTGTTGCTCTTCTCTGGACCTTCTCCAATGTCTCCACATCTTTCTTGAAATGCGGTGCTCAGAACAAGACAGTACTCCAACTGGAGCCTAGTCAGTGCAGAGTAGAGCGGAAGAATGACCTCTTCTGTCTTCCTCACAACTCTCCTGTTAATGCATCCCAGAATCATGGGTGTTTTTTGTTTTTGTTTTTTTGCAACAGTGTCACACTGTTGACTCATGTTTAACTTGTGGTATTCTATGACCCCTAAATCCCTTCCTAGACAATCACTTCCCATTCTGTATGTGTGAAAGGGATTGTTCTTTCCTAAGTGGAGTCTTTTGTATTTGTCCTTATTAAACTTCATCCTGTTTACCTCAGACTATTTCTCTAGTTTGTCCAGATCATTTTGAATTTTGACCTTATCCTCCAAAGCACTTGCAATCACTCCCAACTTGATATCATTTGCAAACTTAATAATCATACTCTCCATGCCATCTAAATCATTGATGAAGACATTAAACAGAACCGTTAGGTTCCTGCATTTTTTAATATGCAATTTTGAAACATTTAATTGAAGCTTCAGGCAGAAATTCCATAATTGCTATTGCTACAGATTAAACTTAAGATGACTCTAAATCAAACTGGAGAAAAAAAATCTGTTTTCCAGTTTTTTTGCCTTATTTATCTGATAAACTTAGGCTTTCTCTAGGTATACAGCTTTAGCATGCTGATCACTGCTTTTTCTTCCATGAATCTGCAGCACGTGGTTACCCTGTAAGGCCGAATGAGCTTCAAAGTTCCCTCTAGGAATGGCTTCTATTTTTCTGTCTAAAGCCAGGTTGATTCTAGATCTGGAAGGTCAGCTTAAGATACGCAACTCCAGCTATGTAAATAATATAGCTGAAGTAGACATATTTTACGCAGAGCTTGGCACTGTCTGCACAGCTGGAGGTCGACGGAAGCAAAAGCTCCCATCAGCTTCCCTAGCTCCTTGTAAGGAGTAGGAGTACTGGCGCCAACCGGGGGTGCCCACAGTGTTTGATTTACAGGGTCCTTACTACTCCCGCTAAATTGAATGCCAGAAGAAGAAAATACCTTTACAAAATGTATTGAAATATACTTTAACTTTGATGCCACTGGTGCATGTATCTTAGGGAAGATAAAGAAAGAATCTTTGTGTGCTAGATAGACCCTGTGGATTTTCAAAATTGGAGGCAGAGACATTGGAATGAAAGCAGAAGGAGTCTGGTCAAGAGCCCAACAGCTTCACTGACCAATCTGAACAGCCTCCAGTATTTGCAAGAAGCATGTCATGCCTCAAATGTCTCAGACTGGGGTAGTGTCAAGATCCAGAAACGTTCGTTTCCTGCATTTTTTTCAATATGCAATTTTCAAACATTTAATAAAAGTTTCAGACAGAAATTCCATAATTGCTATTGTTACAGATAAAACTTAAGTTGACTCTAAATAAGACTGGACCAAAAAAATAAATAAATCAATTTTCCAATTTGTTTTATTCATCTGATAAACTTAAGTTTTCTCTATGCTACACAGCTTTTAGCAACACAATGGTGTTTCTGTATGGTGGGCAGTGTAAGCGCTGTTTGTTGGCACATTTGCTGACAAAATACTTCAATCCCTGCTGAGTGGAGTTCATATTGTTGGCAGAAGTGCTCTCCTGTTGACATGGAGCTGTTTACACTGCCACTTGCCCACAGCAAAACTTTTGTCTGGAGGGTAGAGTGAATTTAAGCACCTGTAAACAGCAAAAGTTATAGAAGAGTAGCCATGTTATTCTGTTACAGCAAAAGCAATGAAGAATCCTGTGCCCCCTTAGAGATTAACTAATTTATTTGGACATAAGATTTCATCAAATGCACTCTACTCAGCACATTACTTGAATCAACCATGGTTCTGGAGCTAAGGATTTTTAGGTCATCTGCAGCAGAAGGGCGGTTGCCTTATAAGCCCCTAAGAGCTTCAAGGTTCCCTCTAGAAATGGCTTCTCTTTTTCTGTCTAAGAAAGAAAACCCCACTCACAAAAGGTATTGAAATATACTTTAACTTTGATGCCACGGGTGCATGTCTCTTAGGAAGAATAAAAGATCATCCCTGCGTACTAGACACTGTAGATTTTCAAAAACTGGCGGTAGAGACTTTGGAATGAAAGCAGGCGTCTGGTCAAACCCAACAGACTCATTGACCAATCTAAATAGCTTCCCATATTTGCAGGAAGCATGTCATGCCTCAGATTGGGATAGTGAAAGGATCCATTTGATGAAGTGGGCTCCAGGCCACAAAATCTTATGCCCAGATAAATTTGTTAAGTCTCTACGGGACTCCTTGTAGTTTTAACAAAAGTTTTGCTATTCAACTGGCAGTGCAGACAAAAGTCTTAGCTTACAGCTCATTTCACTGTATAGCCAGTCTTCTTCCCAGTTTATGTAGGCCTCTCCAATTGCAACAGAAGTAGAGAAATGTTAAGAAAGAGGGAAATGCAAATATAAAACCAAAACAAAATTCACAGAGAAATTAAGGGACAAGTTTAATCAGTATGGTTTAAAGTTTATATTTCAAACTTATCAACATAAAACAAAGAAGGAACCGGAGGAGTAATGGGAAAATCAGCAGCCAGCTGGAATTTACTAGAATTTCCTCACAAAAAACAATGTCAACAACCATGAAAAATATCAAACTGTTATATGGATCTGAAAATAGTGTCTTTTCCACCTATAACTAAATTATCCATCAAACAGTGCTTACACAAAGAGAAGATGTATATTTATAAATATTCAAAATTGTACACAAATAGCTGTGAAAATGCAATACAAAGCATATCTATTACACCGAGAACAGTTTATAGGAGAAAACCTAAACTTGTTGAGAAGACATAAGTAATAACCCTTTCATTCATTTTAGAGCGCTAATTTAACAAATAAATATTAGCAAGATGCACTTATTGTCAGGTTAACGGGCCAATGCTCCAACAGAGTGATTCCAATTTGCTCCATTCAGAAGTTGGCTGTATATATTCAACATGTGCAAGTGATAGTAAGCATGCCACATCAAAGAACAAGGCATGTGGCATAGAGTAAAACCTATAATCAACCAACTTAATAGGAAACCTTTAACAAAATGACAGAAGTCCTTTCTTCTCAAATAAAACCCCAACATCAAATGCATTTCTCCTCATTAAGGGCGGAACCAGACACTATCAAACTCACAAGTCAAAACTAAAAGTTGTTTTTAATTATTTCACTGACTTAACTCAAAGTTAAGAAAAATCAATATGAAAGCGTATTTTGCTACCCCTTATTTAATTCACTAATATTTGCAGACTGGTCATTTCCATGTTTAATGTGAATATTTATCTTTAAAATTCATTCACATGGGCCAATATTGACAGAGAAAGTGTCCAAAGACAAACTGCATTACTAATTGAAATGTTAATCAGTTGATGCAGTGGCCTGGCATGTCCATAGTTCACATTACACACATATACATAGGCAGAGAAAGTTCTGTCCTAGGTTAAGACTAAAATTCCCACAGAAAAATTACATTAAGATAGAGTACATATTAATAATGTAGTGCAATTTATCTGATATGGAACTTGCAATTGCACCAAAGCCAAGAGAATATACCCAGAAAATTCAGAGTACGTTAAAATTAAAACAAAAAAATTAAAATACAAAAATACATAGAGTATCAAAAGGCCTTATTGTTGGCATGTCGTGGCATGTAATAATTTCCAACGTAAGCTTTAACACCCTTACGAGGTGTGTTATTAATATTTTTACAAAGGGGAAGCTGAAGCACGCAGACAAAGCAAAATTGTCAACTAATTCTGGGTGCCTAATTTGAGAAACCTGAAGCCTACTATTTCAGCCCATAATTAGTATTTTATAGCACTTTATATGTTCAGAACATAATTCCCATTCACCCCAGTTGCAATTCTGAGTGCTTTGTACTTCTGCAAATCAAACCCAATATGGATGCCAAGAAAATGGAAGAACGCACTGGCAACTTGTGAAAGTTTTAATTTACATGACTTGCCCCTTATCAGAGGCCAAAACGCAGCAGAGAAAACTTCAATTTAAACTCCTGAAGTTCAGCAAAGTTATAAGCACTGAAAACAATCTCATAACAGAAGGTGCTGGGCAACGTATCTCTAAAATATTAGACAAACATACACACATATGCAATGCAGATGAAGAAGGTGCAACAGTACAGGTACAAAAATATTTAAAACAAAGTTATATCACCAGAGGATATCTTTAAAAAAGTTGATAAGCTAGCACAACTACAAAATAGATACAGGAAGAAAAGAGATAGGAAATTAAAAGCTACATACAATGACCTTACCTCACATTAGTTTCATCATTAAATTCTTCAGCCCATTTCTTCCTTGATTGAGCTGTGGTTGAACCGTCTAAACGGTAGTAATCAATATTTCTGAACCATTTTCCTTCACCTAGAAATTTGAAGGGCAGGTGATTAAATGACACCAGCCTAAAACAAAAATACTACCAGTACAATAATTTAAATACTGATCATTCACAGGCAAATTGAGATTAAAAGTTATGGGTGCAATCGTGTAACCTGACATGACCAAGCTACTCTGTAACAATCAAATCTTAGTCCCAAGGATTTCCAGAGCCCTGCACACATACAGAATTTGTATTTGTATCTACATGTCCAAAAAATGAGCTGAAGATATCCACAACCACAACCATGAATGCGCACACCCATGGACATAAAGCGGATATCTGGAAACATGCAGAGTTCTAGATAAAAAGTTTCTATCTGCATCTGCAAAAATGAGCCACGGATCTGCATCTATATCCACAGATATAAAGTGGGTATCTACGGATTTGGAGTGCTCTACTGATTTTTATATCTGTGCCCCAAAGAATATGTGCACAAATAAATGAATACCCCCACAAGAGGGTACCTGTCATTGCTTTTCTCAGGTGAGCTGTGAAAATAATGTCTGGTAACTAGAGCCCTGAAAATCCACAGATACCTGCTTTATATCTGCAGGGATCCACATCTGTGGGATGCAGATATCTGCGGCTCATTTTTTGCAGATGCAGATACAAATTTGTGTCTGAAGACCTGCATTATATCCACGGATCATTTTTGCAAATGCAGACACAGGGCTCTATGTGTAACCTGTTTTATGAAATAAAATCCTCCACAAGATTACCGAAAATAGCAGTAATCATAATTTGGGTCAATAAGTATCCAAAGTCTTTAATGCCTTCCTAAACCACAGGTATCCTTGCCTAATATAAGGACTGCAGAATTAGAGTTACCGAAGAATAAAATACAATTAGTTTTCTGAATTGGATTCGATCCTCTACGTAGAGTCCAGCAGTACTGAAACTTTTCTTAGGAAAAAGACAATTTAAAAATAATTTAACTTATTCAAAGTTCCACAAGCAGCTTTATGTGGCTTGCAATTTAGAGAGACAAGGACACAATTCAAATTTATATACAGAGATCAAACTTTAATTGTAATATTTTTAGTAACCTTTAGTTATCTCTTCTAAGATTTGCATGTTTCCCAGATCCCTTGTCAGAGATCTGGACATGTTTGCAACAAAATCAGTCGAATATCTTGTTTAACCTCAATGCAAAAGTTAATTGTAAAAAGTAACTACATTTAACCTTTAGGCATTATGCCAATAACCCTAATTTTCTAATTGATCTTTGTAGTCTGTATGTTTCCAATTACTCGGAGCTGCAGTCTCTCTCACAAATTGCATCCCTTAGGTAAATGCTTGAAAGGGAATTTCAGAAAGTCAAGGTATAATCATTTTAGAACTGAAATTTAGAACAGCTGCTTGAATTTAATTAGTCTATGAGTTACAGCTACTTCTTGCCAAATGAAAAAAATTACAGCTGATAGATGCAGATTTTTTCTTCCCTTTTAGAACCTCTCATTTTCTTTGGAGGTCAAGATTTATTTACAGTAAATGAACCCCACTGGGCCATCCATTAAAATCAGGGCAGCTCTTGTAGGAAGAAACAATACTGAAGGACAACAAACTATGAGAAACTGCCAGCTAAGTAACGTCACAGATATTTACATGAAATTGATGACTTGGTTGTACATCAACAGAACCACCGCTAATAGAAAAAAGCCAAGACCATGCAAAATTAGCTCAGGTGATATGAACAGGCTGTAAAGACAAACAGCTCAGAGTTACAAATGATCAGTGTTCTGAAGCAACACACAGAAAATATTCCATAGAAGCTTGCTATATGGATAACAGAGCTCTAGGTAATATAGCAGCAGTGAGCAATAAAATCTCTCTCAATATAATTTTAGAGTGCGTCTGTCTGTCTTTCTGTGAGTCTGTTTGTTCAAGAACTCCTCCTAAATTATACGACCAAGGGCCACTACATTTGGTATGTAGCTTCCTCTTCTCCTAACATAAAAGCAAGATCAAGGTTTGGTTGTGCCAAGACAACATGAAGCCCCAGAAAAGACCGTATTCCATAAAATGCAAAGGGAATGAGTCCTAAGACAACGGTTAAATGCAGAGTTTCCACTGGGGACAGCTGCACCACCATCAGAGTAGCTAGCAGGGCTCGGGCTCCGCCATCTTGCCTGTCAGCACACCAATAAGTAGTAGGGATGTTAAAAATCATTTGTTTGTGTAAATGTGTAACTGCTGAATTTTTTTTAGCATTTACATGCAGGGGGCGGGAGGTAGGGTTGCCAGGTGTCCGGTATTCTACCAGGCAGTCTGGTTTTTGAGCCCTATGTCCGGTAAAAAAACATCCAGAAAATACCAGACATGTGCAATGTCCAGTATTTCCTGGATTTCTGGCTGGGCGCCGGACGGAAGCCTGGCAGGGGCGGGAGGAGTGGCTGGGAGGTGGGGCGCGATCAGCGCTGGGAACCCTGGCTGCGTCTGACGCCTTGGGGAGGAGGAGAAGCCTGGTCCCTGCTCCTGAGCACGTGGTGGAGCCACAGCCAGACTCACTCGCGCTTCTCCAGACCATGTGCATGCCCGGGTCAGTCCCGCCTCTCTATCTTCCCCCGATCTGCTCCATTGCCCCCAACCACCTCCCGGCCACCCCTGCTTCCTGCCGGACAGTTCTCCTCCTCCTGATCTTCTCTGGCCAGCCGTGCTGCCTCCGACCCCTGCCTGCCATCCCTCCCCCCCCCCCCATCTCCCTGGGCCAGCCGTGCTGCCCCAAACCCCCGCCCGCCAGCTCTTCCCCCTGGCCTCCCCCATCTTCCCCAGCCAGTCATGCTGCCCCCGACCCCCCCCCCCGAACTCCTGGGGCCAGCCACACTGCCCCGCCTCCCCGTCCGCCTCGCTCCTCCCACCATCTCCCCTGGTCAGCCGCGCTGCCCCCGACACCCCTACTCATCTCCCCAGACAATCCACGGTGACCCGACCCCCTGCCCACCAGCCCTGTCACCCGGCCTCCCCCGTCTCCCCCCAGCCAGTAATGCTGTCCCCAACCCCCTTCCCCCCAACTCCTGGGGCCAGCCACACTGCCTCGCCTCCCTCGCCCCCCCCCCCCCATCAAGTGTGTCTGGTATTTTTTTCTAAATCCACCTGGTAACCCTAGAGGGAGGAGCCAGTGCTCGCTGAGTGCCAGCTTTTAAGCATGCTCCCAGCAAGCACCAGCTCCTGCCCTCCCCACCCCACCCTGCCTCTGAGACAGCAATTTGGACGGGGCCGGCAGCTCTGCAGGAGCTGGTGGGGAGATGGCTTTTAAAACAGCTGCACCTGAGCACCGGCTTTTAAGCCAGCTGTTCCCAAATCCTGGCTCCCACCTTCCTCCCTGCCTAGCACTGCTGCCTCTGTGGAAAGTTGGGAAGCAGGCGGCTCCACAGGTGGCTGCATGTGTGGAGAGCTGGCTTAAAAGCTGGCTCCCCATGTGTACCAGCTCCCAGCTGCCCCCACCCTCACTGTTGCCTCTGATAGATAGCAGCGCAGTGAGAGACATGGGGAGAGGCAGCTCCACGGGGGCTGGAGTGCTGCTGCCTCCATAGGCAGCGGGAGGGTTGTGTGTAACCATTAGGATTAACCGATGAACGCAGGTTTATCGGTTAGTCATGCACATGAATACACATGGACATCCCTAATAAGTAGCTCCCTTGTTCCAAACCCTTTCCCTACTCCGAGCCCTTAGATGCAGGGCTGGGGTGGGGAACATAGGTCATGGGCAGGCTGGAGGGGTGGCCTGGGTGGGGCTGCAGGGAGAGAGGAAAAAAAGGCCTCAGAGGCAAGCTGGAGGGGTGGGCGGGAGAGAAGAGAACATGCCCCTGGCACCCAGCCTCCTGAAAACACACACACACACACACACACACACACACACACACACACACACACACACACACACACACACACACACACACACACACACACACACAGCCCTGCCCTGCCCTGCCCTGCCCTGCCCTGCCCTGCCCTGCCCTGCCCTGCCCTGCCCTGCCCTGAAGGACCTGGGCAAGCCCTCAGATAAGTCTGCAATAAATATATAAATAGGAAGCATCTGGAGATCTATTTATTTCTAGACTGCTATTATATTGTTATTTCTAAGTTCCTATATCAATTGGTATTTAATTGCCCAACATTGTGCTGCCAACACAAAATTATTTTAAGGAATGTTATATATGAATTGAAACCTATTGCAATGCAACACAAGGGAACAGGTATAGAAATGTGTATGTGATTAAAATCTCAAAGTATTAAATTTTTCAACACTGCCAGGATCATTTCTTTTACTAACCCACTCTTAAAAATGAGGCTCAGACTCAGTGTTTTTCCATTTGTAAAAATTATTTTCACTTCGTGATGCCTTCACAAAGTCTTCCTCTCCCTATTTCTATAACAAATACATCCCATCTGCTTAGAATATAATAAATACATGAAATACAGCACACGCCTGAAATCAGTATCAACAGCCTAAGATCCACAGCTGATGGGGTAGACAGCATGCAACTGGATCAATAGCCCTCCCATATTTGATGATGTTGGGAAAGAGTAGCAACACTTCTGGTCTGAGAATGAATTAGCTATTTCATCTCCCTTTCATCTAGAGTGAACAAAGCTAAAAAAGAGTAATTAGCTTTACAATTTTAAAGTCTGCTGTAAAAGGTGACAAGTTGAAATGTGAAGGAAATGCGAGCATTAGTGTCAAAGGAAAAAAGTGATAAGCAATGTGTAACCTGAGTAACAGAGCCATACTCTTTGGGTTAATACACTAGCTGTAAAATGGACTCCATCTGGACAACCCAAAATGATTAAATTTTTCCTATAGAATATCACATTCTGTTTCTATTTGTTGAGTTTAAGAAACTAATATATTGTTTCCACTTCAAATGCTCTCTTCAAATGTCCAGAACTTCTATTTCAAAAACAAGACAAAATGCAGAGTCCTTATTCAAGAGTATATATGTGTCAAAATGAAAGATTTTAAGAAAGGGCCATTTTTGAGATAATCAAATGCAAAATAAACTAACAGCTGAAAAAATTCTTAGATATAATATAGCCTCCTCAATGTGTTAAAATAAATTTAAAAATGAGTCAGACATCTGAAACCAAGCCTGAGAAAAATCACCCGCAAATGTACTTTAGTGTTCTGCATACCTGACGACCACAGGATTTAGAACGAAACTAACATCCTTACCTAACAATACACACCTCTTATATTTTACATATCTGCTTAATGTCTGTACTTCAGTTTGAATCTCATAATATTCATGTGAAATAGATTTTATAGATGAGGTACAGAGAGACAGGATAAATAACTTGCTATAGGCTCCCCAGTGAGACTATGCCAGATGTTGGATTAATATGCAAGACTTCCTGGACCTGGGGCCCATATTCAATCCACAAGACCAAGATATTTTTCAAACTATAGAATTAGCATACAAATACTCAAGAACAAATACCTTAAGGAGTTTATTAATTAATTTTCTTAATGACTTTCATAAGCAAAAAAATAATTCTTCCTTCTGCAGATGCCTCTATCTCCAAATTAAAACATGAAAATATTACAGATGCTACACTAAGTTATACAACATGTTGTCCCACAAATACAAAAACTAGCTCAACAACTTACTTTATATTGATTTTGGCAAATCATCTGGAGAATTCAATTTTACATAAATTTATCCTTCCAGAGTATAGTACAATCAAATAACATCTTTAGACCCAATATTTCATACTGTCTTTAAAATGGAGTTTAGACCACAATATGTCAAATGTTGGGTTCTCTACAGAGAATATCCACAGTGATGAGCAGGAAAACTAGAGGTACTGGCAATGGGTTAAACTGGATTGAATTAAAGTTCACACCCATACTATTTGTAGCAGTAAGTGATATTAAGAAATTCTCTCCACAATCAAGATTTTGGAAGATACAGAAATTCTATACTAACCTTTATAAATAACAGGTTTATCTTTGTCAGTTTTGTCCCTGCTTGCCAGTTCCAGAAAATCTTCTATCAAATCCAGTGATATTAGAGACTGGCTAAAAACTAAACTGAAAGAGAAACACAGAAACAGACAACATTTTTCCACTAAAATTCAGTCAATACATTTAAATTTCTGTATTGTTTTGCTTTACTTCTCTTCCTTCACTCTGAACATGATCTTTAAAACAAACAGAGTATATGTCTTTGGAAGAGTTCTAGAACACTCTTCTGATAAAAATAAATTAAACACACACACACCTCTAACACAAATTGAGCTGTAGTTCTAAGCTCAAAGTAAGTGTTAAAGGGTAAACACTAAAGAAAGCTAAGTCAGAATAATATATTTAAACAAATTCATAAATAGATCTGTAATTTGACATGGCTTACACTTTATTCCCAAGCTCCTCTGCCATGCGAAGAATTTCAAAGAGAAGAACCATTTTCCCAGAATGTTCCAATACTTCAGCGTCTGCATCAGTGACAAAATCTTTGTACCAGTCTGGTGCTGGGCTGCCTGGGTTGGAAGAGGATGTGGCTTTACCTGTAGAATAAAAGTTCTATTAAGCTAAAAAGAATCTCCTTAAAATGATAAGACTTTTCCTAAAATGCAAACGTTTAAAGATCTCTAAGATATAGAAGACTGATCCCTTCAACTAAAAATTCTGCCAGTTAGTGGTATGGAATTAAAACAAAATTCAAAGACAGTAGTCTGCTATCCTTAGAGAATCACTATCTGTCCACTTTTTCTATGTACTATTTTAACATATAGCCTTGTCACCTGCCATTTACCAAAAGTAATATCCAGCATCTTCACCCATAGCTAATATTTGTTTCCTAAAACTCAAATTACAGATTTTACAAGAAAGGTATACTTATATATTCGATCATAAGCTGAATTGTTTTGGTAAAAAAATCAAGCTGTGAAAAGCAGAGCTCAACTTATGATCGGGTCATTGTGCTTCACATTTTTTTTCCACTGGGGGGGAGGGGGTCATCAAACCTCAATTCCCAGCCCAGCAGGGCAAACCTCTGGAACACTAGGATGTTTTATGTAACTGTTGTGTCTATAGCCGTGGTCACCAACCCGTGGATCATGATCGACTGGTTCATCACAAGGCCTCAACCAGTCTATCGCGAGGCGTTCTGGGACCCCCATTTCTCCCCACCCTCAAGAAGCCCCACTACCTACCGCCAGCAACAATGGAGGTTGTGGCAGCTTCCCGCTGCATGGACAGAAGAACTGAGCTGCACGTCACTTCCGGGGGTTCTGGAAATGTGCTGGTTGCTTCCTTGCCCCAGGTCTGTGGTGTGCCGGGAGCTTACTGGGGGAGTCCCCAAAGGCGCACACTGGGACTTCCCTTTTCTGCGGGAGGGGAGGTGTCGGCCCCAGAGGGGGCGTGTGCGGGAGCTTCCCTGCTCCGCAGGAGGCTCATGCCAGCCCCGGCGGGGGTGCCCGATGGGGCTTCCTTCCTCCGTGGGGGGGAGGGGGAGAGTGTCGGCCCCAGAGGGAGGCGCATGTGTGGCGTTCCCTGCTCCGCGGTGAGTTGGCCCCAGAGGGGACGTGCACAACAGGGGTTTCCCTGCTCCGTGGGAGGCGTGCGCCGTCTCCACAGGAGGCATGCAACAGGGCTTCCCTCCTCTGTGGGGCAGGAGGAGTTCTGGGAGGCAGCGGGTGCAGGGGAACCCAATTACTTCAAACTTCCTTCATAGGCCATATTTTTTAGACCTTTAATCATTTTTGTCGCTCTTTAGATTTTTTCCATTTTTCCTACATCTTTCCAGAAATGTGGTGCTCAGAACTGGACACAATACACCAGTTGAGGCCTAATCAATGCCAAATAGTATAATTACTTCTTGTCACTTATTTACAACATTCCCACTAATAAATCCCAGAATGATGTTTGCTTTTTTCGCAACAGTGTCACACTACTGATCATGGTCCACTATGATCACCCCCATCCCTTTCTGAAGTACTCCTTCCTGGAGTGTTGTTTCCCATTTTGTACATGTGCTACTGATGGCTCCTTCCTAAGTGAAGTACTTTGCATTTGTCCTTACTGAATCTCATCCTATTTACCTCAGTTTATTTCTCCAGTTTGGCCAAATTAAAAGCATATGCCTGTTAATGGTGTCATCCATATTTGCCTTAATTCTAATCTATAGTTGCTTAACAAAACAAAACAAAAAGCAAAGGAGGAGACAATTTTCATAGAATTATTAAAAATTGATATTGTGGTAATACTCAGAGGCCTTCACCAGGAAAGATCCTTTGTACTAGGCAATGTACAAGTACAGAATGCTTGACACAAAGTGTTTACATTTTGTTTTGGAACACAAATGTCTTCCTAATTTAAGTCTACATAATGTTATTCACTTGAGATTATAAATAACTATCTAATCTTCTATTTACACAAAAGCTTTTAGTTAATTTGTCACTTCTATACCCTAATAGCTGACTTCAGTCAAACTACAAGAAAGCAATGACAGATACTGTGGCAGGGTGTTGCCCTGCCCTGGCCCTGGCCCTTTAAGGCGCCAAGGAGCTGGAGGGAGGAGAGCCCAGCTGAGGTCCATAAGGAGGGGCCAGCTGAGGGCTATAAGAACAGCTCCTGGGAGGAGAATGAGCTACCTGCTTGCTGCTCTGGAGGAGAGAGCAGTTAAGACCTGACAGCCAGGGAAGAAGGAGGCTCCCTGGAGGAGGGCAGGACTGGGGAGGCTCAGGCAGGAGGAACCCAGGCTACATGGTCAGAGGCCTAGTGCTGCATAGGAGGCAGTCATGAAGGGGTACGACGAGCATAGGAGGCAGCCCTAAAGGGCTGGGCTGCATAGGAGGCAGCTGTGGTAGCCCTGGGGGAGGCTGAGCCAGGGAAGCCCCAGGCCATAAGTCCGGGAGGTAACCGGGCAGGCAGAGGCGCACCTGTGGCCAGGGAGTAGGGGCCTAGAGATCCTGTGGCCTGCCCGGAGGGGCTGTTAAGGGGCTGGCAGGGAACCTGAGGCCAGAATGGTGCAAGGGGAGCTAGGAATCCCAGAGAGGAAGAACTGGGGGGGGTTCCCAGGAGGAAGGAGGACCCTGAACTATAACAACATGGACTCTCCCCTGGAAGGGGGGGTGCGGACAAACTATGGAGTGGTCACTGCCGGAGGGTAGTGACCTGAAGAATACCACCACACCCAAAGGGGGTGCATCAGAGCAGCTGGCTACGTCTCTCCCAGGAGGCCACCCAGGAAGGAAGAGCCGGGCAAAAAGGAAAGTGAGTGAACCCACTACAATACTTTAGGAAAATTTGTCTCACTGTATTACTGTGCCAAAATAACAGCATCCCGAACAAAACAAGCACCATATGTTTAGCTCTAGATTTGACATTCAACAAGATTTGGTTGTGAACTACAGATTGAACCTCTCTTTTGGCACCCTTGGGACCAGACAGTTCCGAATGAGGGAGTTTTCCAGATCACAGGAGGTCAGTCTTTTCTAGAAACATTACCTACACTTCCACTGATTACAGAGGATATTTAGGGGTAAATTAGAGCTAAGTAACAGCACAGAACACTGAGAGCTAGGACTGGTGGCTATAAGCAAACTACATGGAGCTGTAAACAAACTTTATGGGGCCACGGGAAATGTGGCCACACCCATGAAAAATGGACATCTAACTAAAATTATGCCGGACCATGGATGTTTCCTCCCTTCCGTCGTGCTGCTAACCCAGCAGGGATTGGCAACCTATGGCACCCAACCAGCAGCATCACTGAGGGTAAGCAGCTGCTGCTGATGGTGGGCTTATGGAGGGTTGGGAGAAGAGGAAAATTGCAGGTCTCTGGCAGGGAACAGGGCGTAGAGGCCCACTGCAGGTGGGGGCCTGGACTGCAAGCTACCTCAGCTCCTGAGCCAACAGGCACCATGTGGCAGGCGGCTGCCAGAGTTTTAAAGTGCACTGCTCAGGCAGCACCGGGTTGGGGAGAGGCGGCAGTAAGGCCCATGGCAGGGGGGCAAAGGAGGCTACGGGACATGCCTGCTGCTGTGTTGAACCACTGTTTAGCATGCTGACCAATGCTGTCTCATAGCTCCCATGTACTTCCCGTCTTTCTGTCCCTCTTTTATGTTATACTTTGATTGTAAGCTCTTCATGGCAGGGATGTTTCAAGTAAGCTGTTAGGACACTGATTTGTCTCTTGTTGTTGACCACATACACAGTGGCTCTTTCATACACTAATAATGATATGACAGACTATTTAACTTTTTAAGGAAAAGTCATATGGCAGCAGGACAATATGGATGTTAAAATGTGTTTATTTGAGCAAACGTGTTGCAAGAAGCTGATGGTGGCTGGCAGCACTGAAAAGGATGTTGCAGAAATCTAGATGCAAGATGAAGCAGCCTGTGAGTGTTTTCTGAGTGGATAGGAAAGGCAGTAACTTTGAGATGTTATGAACAGGGAATGTGCAAAATTTAGATATTGCTTGGATGTGAGAAAGTAGAGGATGAATTTAAGTTAGGGGTAGGCAAAATCAAGCCCGGAGGCCAGTTCCAGCCTGCCAAGCATGTCTCTTCGGCCCACCCAGCTGATTAGCAGAGTGTACATAATTATAGCTGGGAGTGCGTGTTAATCTGCCCCTCCCCCCACTTTCCTCTGTCCTGCACCAGAGAGGATTCTCCTGCTAGTGGGGGGGGGGGGAGGAGGAGGAGGAGGAGGTGTCCAGGGAAGAGAAGAGGAAGATCTAAAGGAGAGGGAAATGCTGAAGTCGAGGTATTTCCCTTGCCCCTGTACCCCATCTCTGCAGAGCAGGGGTTGGGAATATAACAGAGCTACTCCAATCTGAAACGTGTGGTAAGTGACTCAGGCTATATCTAAACTGCAGGCTTCTTTTGAAAGAAGCTTTTTTCAGAAGAGATCTTCTGAAAAAACTTCTTCCGAAAGAGCGCCCACACACAAAAATGCATCGAAAAAGAGATGCACTTTTCCGAAAAAGAGTGTCCAGACTGACTGGACACTCTCTCGCATAAAAGGCCACCCAGAACCGTTTTAGGTCACCAGTTGCTTCCGAGTGCTGGTACCGGAGCCTTGCAGAGACGCACTTCAAGAGACCGCCCTCTGGACAGCTGTCTCTCTGCTTCTGCTGCATGCTTGCCTACCTCTTCGAAGGACAGCAAAGCTCTCGGAGTGCCTGCTGTGGTTGCCCTGCTTTTTTGGATACTTTTCCTCTTGGTGCCACATGGCCATGCTGCAGTTATGGCAGCACTTTTTGTCAGCTGCCTTCCTGGTCCTGCATGAGCTCGACCCCGAGCTCATTCTGGGGACCCTCTCCCTGGGTGCGAGAGCTACACTCTGGTAACCACAACCCACTGTGAAGAGGCATTTCAGGAGGCTTGACACCAATTCGGACTGATGGGACCAGCTGGTCATGGAGCAGTGGGATAACCAGCAGCAGCTCCAAAACTTCTGCAAGTGGAAGGCCACCTTTTTGGAGCTGTGTGTCTGGCTCGCCCCTGCCCTCCAGAGATGCAACACCCTGCAGGCCCGCCATCCCCTGGAGAAGTGGGTCGCAATCACCCTCTGGAAGCTTGCTACCTTAGACAGCTACCAGTGGGTGGGCCCTCCTCATGGAGGTACGGCACTTTGGGGCTGCAGTCCTTGCACCAATGGGAAGGGGGGGGGGGGAGAAGAGAGTCCTGTTAAAGGGGCACCTGCGGGAAAGGGGGGTTGGGAGTGGGGGAGGAACCGCACCCCTGGGGGGTTGTGCTGTCCCGCCCTCACACAGCCCTGCTGGGGAGCAGCCTTCATAGGGTGTGGCTCCTGGAGTGTTTGAGGGGGGTGGACAACCCCCAAGAGCTCAGGCACTCCCTTTCATTCTCTGTTTCTTTGTCTCTTTCTGCAGGTTGTGAGGGTCATTAACTCGATCCTGCTGCGGAGGATCATCTGCCTGGGAGACTTGGATTTGCTGCCCTGGGGTTCCCAAACTGTGGGGGAGCGACTGATGGGACCCACATTCCCATCTGTGCACCGGAGCATCAAGTGGCCCAGTACATCAATCATAAGGACTACTCAACCGTGTTGTAGACCCTCTTCTACCACCATGCACTGTTCACGGACATTTTTGTCGGGTGAGGCATATGATGCCCGCATCTTCAGGAACTCTAGCCTATGCGGGAAACTGGAGGTGGGCACATTCTTCCCCCGCCGTGACTTTGTGGTTGGGGACGTGCAAATGCCATTGTGCATGGTGGGGGACGTGGCTTACTCCCTGATGCCGTGGCTAATGAGCTATACACAGGTCACCTGGACCCCAGCACTGACCAATTTAATGCCCACCTCATTAAAGGTGGAGTGCGCCTTTGGGCACCTGAAGGAGCAGTTCAGGTGCCTGCTGAGCCGCCTGAACAGGGGGGGAGCACAACATCTGGAGGTGGTCGCAGCATGCTGTGTCCTCCACAAGATTGTGGAGAGGAAAGGGGAGGCCTTCCTCCCGGGGGCGGGGGGGGGAACAGATGGTGGCAGCGAGAGACAGGCTTTCCAGCAGCCGCAGACAGATGCCATCCGCCAGGCCCATCAGTCGGGGGTGCACATCCAGGAGGCCCTGAGGCAGAGGTTCTCTCAAGCACCCCTGTAACTCTCCCCAGGGCCTCCCCAATAAAGGCCTCTGGCTTGCAGCCCTATCCCTTCCCCACCAAAACTCCTCCCTTCACCCCTTCCCTGACCTCTCAATAAAAACACCTATTTGATTTTTAACAAAATGAAGTCTGTATTGATATTACATTAAACAAAAGGGTGCAGGGGGAGAGGCGCTCAACCTGGGGGGGGACAGGGACCTCGTTGGAATAGGTATCAAGTGGGTCCAGGGACTGCAGGAGGGGGAGCTGGAGTGGGGTCACGGATGACAGGGGGAGGGTGCATAGACATCACCGGGGGAGGGAGCAGAAGCACCGCATGGGGGGCAGGTTGAAGGGGAATGGGCATAGCAGGGGGCAAGGAGGGTGGAAGCCAGGAGCAGCAGTATCAGACGGGTGTGCCATCATGCACAACATGATGGCACACATGTTGCCACACTGCTGCATGAGCTGGTCCCATGCGCTGTTCCACCACTCAGCGTCATCACGTATCTTCTGTGCCAGGGTCTGCTGCATGTCGTGCAGGATGCTGACATGCTGGTGCATGAGGTCTTCCTGGACACTGGCGAGTCTTCAGGTCCTCCAGGCTCTGGCGGCTGGCTGCGGTGGTGTGGCTCTCCCCTCAATCCCAGCTGGTCTGGCTGTGAAGAACACAATGAGGGAGAGATGGTCAGTCATCCATGCAGACACTGTCCCTGAGGCCATGCCCTTCTCTGTGAGCAGCAACCAACAGTCCTCGGCCCAGAAGAGGGGGATGTCCTGGGAGCAAGGCCATGTGTAGCCTGCACAGTGGGCCGTGCCTCATAGGGGCCCCAAGGTGCCCAGGGGACCATACTTCCCACCACCACAACTCCTCCAGCACATGGACCAGCAGGCAAGGCAAGTATCTGCCCACAGTGATAGCCCCAATGGGCATCAGAGGAGCTGGGAGCAGCCTGGCCCTCCCTGGTGTCTGTACACACACCTAGGGCTTACAGCACGGTTGGCGGGAGCGGGTGGTGCCTTGCACATGCAGGCATGCCCTCATGCTGTGTGTGGCATTCCTTGGGGTGTCTGGGATTGTCATGGCAGGTACTGGGAGTATGCCCTCCTCCCCCTACGTGTGGCAGGATGTGTGTGGCCTCCCCTGAGCCTGGCAGCAGGATCCTGCCTGTGATCGGGGCAGCCTGCTGC
Organism: Pelodiscus sinensis; assembly: GCF_052426305.1. Lineage (NCBI taxonomy): Eukaryota > Metazoa > Chordata > Testudines > Trionychidae > Pelodiscus > Pelodiscus sinensis. The sequence continues at coordinate 23,222,831 of NC_143064.1, read as the reverse complement.
GTCTGTGTGCCACACTAACACTGCACATGGTTGTACGATGTCCAGCCCAAGCGACACTTGCCCCCCGCCCCGTGTGTGCCTGCCTCCCCTGCCCTGTGTGTGTGACAAAGCGAGAGTACTCACCTGAAGATCCCTCCAAGGCAGCCTGGGAGACGTCCTGGCTGACCAGCAATGGCTCCAAGGACAGCGATGGTCTCCTTCTCCCCCTCTGGCTGGCTCTGGACCTCCTGCTCTTCGTTCACCATGACCCCTGGCCAGGCAACAATGGGGTCTCGAGGCTGGAGTCCATGATGATGGGTTGGGAAGATGTTTCCCCACCCCACCCCAGGATTTGATGTAGCTCCTGATAATAGTGTGCCCCTGAACACTCCTGGGGCTGTTCCCTGAAAGGACCATTAAGGTTGCGGGGGGGCTTGAGACTCTTCCATGGGTGGTATGTCCTGTGGCAGGGAGAGCCATGCTGTAAGGTGCTGCTCTCAGGCCAGCTTCCTGCCACAAGGCTTGTCCAGGGTGCCCTCATCTTTAAGAGGGGCCAGGAAAAAGGAATTAGAGTCCTGATTCCTTTGGACAAAATGTTCACCAGGGCACCTCTGCTATTTTCTGGAGGCCTCTTCTTTTGATAAAAGCCTCTCCTCCCTGTCCACACACATCTTTTTCCAAAAGAGCTCTTTCGGAAAAAGGCTTTTTCCTCATAGAAAGAGGATTACCAATGCTGGAAAACCCCTCCGTTCTTTCAATTTTCTTTCACAAGAACGCGATTGCAGTGTGGATGTAATGCAGGTTTTGTCAGAAAAACAGCCATTTTTCTGAAAAAAAATCTGTAGTGTAGACATACCCTCAGAGGAATTAAAAATGGGGGAGGGGGGAAACAACAGAGCAGGGCAGATTTCCCTTAAGGAGACAGAGCATGGCTTCTCTCAGAAACTTACCCAGCAAACACACCATGACACATACACAGCTGCATACACTCAATCTGTGTCGAAGTCAGTCAGAGAGAGAGAGAGAGAGTGTGTGTGTGTGTGTGTGTAGCCCTAGCTCCAGCCCCACGCCCTCTATCCGAGGCCTGGAGCAGGCACACAGCCACATATTAAAACTCATGAAGTGCCCCGCCTCTCCCCCCACCCCGCCGTGAAAATTATTGCCCACTCCTTATTTAAGTCCAAATGAATGAGAAAGGAGTTACTCAGGAGGACTTGGGGCAAGAGATCTGATGAAGAGCTCTATTTAAACTAGTCATGTGGCACCTTATAGACTAACTGAAGTCTAGGAGCATAAGCTTTCGTGGGCAAAGACCCACTGCTCCAACACTTCAGTTAGTTTATAAGGTGCCACAGGACTCCTCGCCGCTTTTGCAGATTCAGACTAACACGGCTACCCCTCTGATATTTAAACTAGGTGAAGCTTCAGCTGACAGTTAAACATACATGAGGAGATGTCCAAGAGACGTTAAGATTGGTTGGACAGAAGGAGGCACATCTGGGACAGAGGCAGATCTGAGAGAAAAAAAGTATAGCAGGAGAAATGATGGTGAACAAGGACAAAGCCCTGTAGGACAAAACAGAAAACTGGGGGCAGTGATGAGGAGGATTCTCCAAAGGATATGCGGATGCAGCAAACAGAGAAGGAGAGCAGTCACAGAAGCCCAGGAAAGATAAGTTTTCAAGAAGAACTTTTTGGCCAATGGTGTTAAAAGCAGCTGACAACTCAAGGACACATATTAGTTCAGACCTTTGGCTAGAAAGAGGACAATTGAGATACTGGCAAGAATGGAGCGCAAGGGTCAAAAAGTGGACTGGAGAAGAATTCCATAGACTGTAAGCAGCACTTTCAAAAGTTCAGAGATTGAAGGATGAAGGGAAAGGGGGCAGTACTTGGAGCCACACAGTTCAATTTAAATTCTGACAGCTGCCTGCTCACGTGGCAGCTGCCAGTGGAATGCTCAAGAGCTGGTGGCATGTGAGGAAGGCCTTACCCCCCCCGGCCTGTGCTGCATGGAGTCGGCAGGGGCCAAAGCCTGAAGGTGGGGGGGTGGGCTTAACCCCTGGCCTGTGCAGCAGGGAGCCAGTAGCATGGGGAAGGGGGAGCAGGAGGAGGCCATGCAGCTGTGGGCAGAGGGAGGGGCTGCGGGACGCAGAGTGACGCACGACGTCACACACATCCTCCAGGAAAAACCTTTTTAAAGCATAGTAAATTAATTGCCAATGTATATATTGTCCACATATAAAAGGACCACCACCCTTTTACAACTGTATTTTAACCACAACTGTTTATAAAAACACGGGAGCACATAAATTCACAAATTTATTTAAAATTACGGATTCGATTTCATTACCGAAGAGTTTCAGAGGGGTAGCCATGTTAGTCTGTAACTTTAAAAACAATGAGCAGTCCCTGTCGCACCTTAGGGCACATCTACACTACAGAGAAGATCAAAGCTGTTGCAGTCAATCTTCCAGGGTTCAAATATGCAGGTCTAGTTAAGACATCTTATTCAAACTGAGAGGGGCACTTCTGTTGATGCCAGTAGCCCTGCTTCCACGAAGTGTAAGGGAAGTCGAAAGGGAGAGTGTTCTCACTTTGACTTCCTGTAGTGTGGACAGCGCCAAAAGTCAAGTTAAGCTACATTAATTGCATAGCTGAAATCGATATACCTGAAGTTGTGTATCTTAATTTGACCTTATCCTGTAGTGTAGTCATACCCTTAAAGACTAACAAAAATATGTATGTAGCATCATGAGCTTTCATGGGCAAAGCCCCCGTCCTCAGAAGGCATCGCCTTCTAGTAACAATAAAAAGATTAATGAGCATCTGAGGAAATAGCTTTTGCTCACTAAAGCTCCCTCTCAATAGAGAGAGACAGAGACAGAGAGGTAATTTATCTAGGAAAAGTTATTAAGCCCCTAATCAAAATGTTCACTTACAAAAGACTCTCATCACTCAGCCAAAACAGAAAACAAGGTTTTTTAAAAACTATTTGAAAGTGAAATCTACAAGTGCATGCACGTAGAACAACAATCTCAAAACAGACACTTTATTCTAGCTATTACAGCCATTTGCTAGCTGAACATTTAAATCAGATTCCAGATGCATCAATGATTATGCAGACTATTATTGTTTCTAATCTTTCTGTTCAGATTTCCTCACAGACCCCCTTTAGAAGGTGAAAAGTAACATCTTTCTCTATCATCCAGCAGCACTGTTCATCTCTAAATTCTACTTTGACTTGACCTTAAGTTTTACAATAAAGCAGTTGGTTTGTCTCACCTAAAGCAGACTTACAATGTATTTTGTTTAAAAAAAAAAAAGTATTTGTTAGTAGCCGAGTCATAACACAAAAGCTTACCTATAGATATTTTAGAAAATGAAGCCTATTATGACAAGTATATCTATATTAAGGTCTGGGTTTTTTTTTGGGGGGGGGGATGAGTGGGGGATATGACTTTATTTAACTGATGACTCACCAGTTGTAACCGGGTATAGTGTAAACATGTATTGCACTCATTTCCAGCTTTGTCAAGATCTCCTTTTTTCAAAATGATGCAGCATCATATCCAGGTTTATGTATGTATGATACTCACCTTCCTCTGACTTTGCTGCCAATGGAGGGTTGTTTACAAGTTCCTCTGTATTTCCTTCTCCTCCCCCACGGGATCTTGAATTCCAGACTTTAATCACTTCAACATCATTATCACTTCCACTTCCGCTTGAGCTACTATCTTTCTTCACTTTTTTCCCCTTGGATTTTTTTTTCCTAGAAACATAACATAACGTATGTTCACTATTTAAAAATCTGCTGGTGAGAGACCCAACAGTTGTAACAAAAACAAAAACACAATACCACCCCAAATATTGCTTAAATTTTTGTAACCTTAATAACAATAAATCTAACAGAATTTAAGTTATTCATATATTTTTCACGCAGAAAAGCTTAATTTACTTAGCATAATCATCAGAGCTTAAACTCATTGAAGTTTCATCTGAATCTGAAGCTATGAACTCATCCAAACTGTCTTCATCAAAGTAGCCCTGAAAAACAAAAATACATATTTAAGTACTATCATCTAGCCTAATGCCTCTATTGAACAATTAATCTGCCTATTCCTCATTAAAACAAATGAAGAGTTCAGTGAAAGAGCAACATTTCAAAATGTTCCAATAATGAAAAAATTTCAAGAAAAACAAAATACTGGTCATAAGTGAAACAGAGAACAAAAATCACTGTACCCCAAAGTGAAAGAAATTTCCATTAATTCACAAATACTCTAACCTATCATTTGTCACATCTTATTTGGAAAGTTTTCCATGGAGCCAGAAGTATGTATTTTGATGCATCATTTACCTTATTTTCTTTACTAATATAGTCCAGCTGTAAACACCAAGGGTGAGTCCAGATTCTGCTTAACATCTGGAAGTCCTGGAAGAGCTTAGCTCCGGCTTTGCCTCTTCCACCTTCACTGCTACAACCTACACCTGACAATAAAGTTCAGATTATAGAATGAAAGCTTGAAAAAAGTTTGTTTTCCCCTATGAACACCACATTTGTTTAGTATAGTGTGTTCTCTCCATGTGCACATCTCAGTGTAATTTCTTTTTTGCAGAGGTAAATCACTAGGCCCTGGTCTAGACTAAGCAGTTATTTCGAAACAACAAGTGGAGCATCCACACAACCAAGCCTGTTATTTAAAAATAGTTATTTCAAAATAGCAGTAGTGTGGACACTCCACTGCTGCTATTTAGAAATAACTACACCACAGAGTCATTCAAAGTAATTGCTCCCCAATACTTCCTGAGGCTCTAAGTCGAAACAGAACATCCATATTAAGAGAGCTTGCCATGGACTAATTTTGAGGCTTCCCTGTAGTGTGGGCACATTATTTCTAAAGAGTTATTTTGGAAGTTATTATTTCAAAATAAATTATTTGAAATAATTTCCTACTGTAGACATGCCCGTCGCTACAGGATTTTTTTCAAATTAAACTGATCAAAATTAGATTCCCATCTCTTTCTTGAAAATGAGTTACATGATAGCATTTTTTACAAAGGAGCTCATTCTCTCCTCAATGGGAGTTCATATAAATCCCAGTGAAAGGGCACTTACATCTCCAAGTCTGTAAAAGCAATTTTTTATAAAACCTAAGATCAGTATAAATATTATGTTTTGAAGTTTCAATTAATTCAAATCAGTTTAATGTAAGTATTTCCTTGCACATTTTGTAATTTTTGTTATAACTAGGTTTAAGTACCTGGTCTATTTTCATTGACCAACCTGAATTTGTTGCAAAAAGTGAACAGCATTTGTGGTTAACGACTGAAAAAAAAAAAAAAAACCCTTATTTTTAATAGCCTAAAGCAAGGGTGCCCAACCTATGGCCCACCAAAGCATTTCCTAAAGGCCTGACGCCTGTTTCAACAAAATATACTAATAGACAACTCATTAGCATTAATCAGGTTTACATGAGTTTATTGTTTTTTGCCTGTTTTCTATAGTGCACATTATATGCACTGATGCACATTTTATGCATCGTCTTTCTCTGTATTTAAACAGGTTGTTTCTATGTACAGTATTGTCTATTTAGATATACAGAACAGAATCTGTTGGCTCATGCAACGTTGCTCCTAGGTTCATGTGGCCCTCCTGCATAATAAGGTTAGATCTAAAGCAGCGTTTCTCAAACTGGGTCCATGGACCCCACTAAATAACTCCTCCCCATCTCCCTCTCCCTCCCAACACCTCCCACTAGGGTTCCCTGAGGATGCAACACTGGTAGGGAGGAGGAGGAACAGGGACTTTGGCTCTCTGCTCCAGCCCAGAGCCTGGATCTCCTCTGACACAAACTACTTTCCAGAGCCTGCACACCCCCCTCCTGTACCCCAAGCCCCTACCCAAGCTTGGTCAAAATGAGTGAAGGAGTAAGAGCGAGCGAGCGAGCGAAAGGGGATGGGTCATCAGCGAAGGAGGCAAGATAAGGGCTGAGGAGTTGGGCCCCCTAAAAATCAGAATGGGGATCATTGGTTTGCTAAAGGTTTGAGAACCACTTGCCTAAATGGATGTCAAAGAAACACTGTTAACTTGAAGTTCTTGAGAATAATTTTGTATTTATCTGTATAGTGAGGCCCGTTTTAAACAAAATAATTGGAAAAACCATACATTTTCTGAATTGCAAAAATAAATGCCTGTGGGTGAGCTAGACTCTAAAGCTTATTCAAGATTCAATCAACAGGCTATAGAAGAATGTAATAAAATGAAGGCATAATGGAAAGTATGATAGCAAGCTGCCTTTTGCCACACTACCAAGAATTATACTTCAGTTATTTCAATGTAATAATTATTCTTTTATGTTCCAAATTAAATAAAAAAAATAAAGCTATGATAGATGGGATAGTTCTCATGGAAAGAGTTGCTACAAAAGTGCTCAGACCAGATGGACTAACTCCAAGTTATAGAAACAGAAAAGAGCACCACCTCTAAAATCTATCAAGCAATTAACAAAAATTACTACATTACCATATTAATGAAAATTAGAAAACATTTTTATTATCTGGAATAAAACCTAACTTTCAGATTGCATATTTTAGTGGCAACTTGTGCCACCATTTGAAAGTACTTCAATAAAACAATTAGCTTATTACTTTTATTTGTATTTGCAGGCAAAAAGATCCCACTAGTAGGATTCAGTTTTCAGATATTTAACTAATACAAATAAAAATTTACTTAGTTGGAAATGCTGGAATACCAAGCAAACACAGAGTGGCACTTAACATAGGTATCAGTCAAATGAGTCAGAACAGCGGTGAGGAGCATGTATCTCACTGGGGTTCCATCGGCAGCCCATGGACTCCCTATCTGCCCCCCAACCTCCACATCCCTCTCGCACAATTGGGCACTGGAGCCCTCCCAACACTTCCAGAGTGCCACAAAACGCCTGATTCCCACTCCCTCCAAGAGCTGGAATGCAAATCAGCTGTTTGTAGCTGTTCAAGCTCTGGGAGGGAAAGGGAAGAGTTGGGACAGAGTGAGAATTAGGCAATTCATGGTGCTCCTAAGCGCTGGGAGGGAGGAGGAGCAGCAGTTAAGTGCAGGGGTGGGGTGAGAATCAGATAGGGGGTCTACGGGCCATATGCAGCTCACTGAGACAAAGGAGGGCCACTCGTGCATCCCACTCACTAATCTTGGGTGCCCACCACTGGCTTAGAAGGTAGCAATATAGCTGAATATTAACAAGGAAGACTCAAGATCTAGAAAGAGTTGTGACACTATCAGCCCTTAAATGTGCTGGAAAGATGTAGTCCCTATTTAAAAAAACCAAAAACTCTAAAGATTTGTCATAAACATGGTACATCCCTAAGGCATGATTAAATGCTCACTGAAATACATAGGAACCTTTCTATTGACCTCAATGGGCACTGGATCAGGCTGTTTGCTTACTATCAGCTACAAGGTAAAAGGTGTGCAAATAATTGCTGTACAGTAAACAAATAAGGAATTCTTCAGTGGCAGTACAGAATGAGAAGATTCTAATGGATTAGTCATACTGGGTTATTTTTTTCTGTCAGTCTGTGCCCCATTAGATACATATTAGGGATGAAAAAGGTTGACCGGTTAGCATTAGGCTTACTGGCATGCTGACCCAGTAATCAGTTAACCAGCCCTGCTCAAACCTGGCAGCAGGCTGCACCCAGCCAGCAGAACCCTGGCTACAGTAAGCTGGAGCAGCCCCAGCCAGGCTGCAGCAGCCCCCAGTAGGCTGGACAGCGGGACCCCAGCCACAGGCAGCCCCTACCTGAAGCATCTTCCGCCACACCTGGCAGGCAGGATCTCTGCCTCACAGAGGCCCCCGATGCTCTGCACCAGCCCTCTAATGGTTAACTGGTTAAACTATTTAATTTTATTCATTAAACTAGTTAGCTGTTTTATCAGGTATTTACATCCCTAATACATATTGTAAGGATATATATTTTTTGTAACTTGGTAGGTTAAAACACAGTTTATACCAGGAAACCTGAACATTTCCAAACAAACAAACAAACAAACAAACAATGTATAAGAAGCCAGCAAAAGTTTTGAAGAACTCGAAAAACTACTTCTATTGCTCTGAGAGAAAATACTTGTTATGGGGAAGAAAATACTTGTTATGGGGAAGCAGCATGTTTTACCTACTGAGCTGCTTTGATAAAAAAAGCTGACTTATTTTTAAGCTCACTACTAACTTTAAGAGGAGAGGCATCTGGAACGTTGCAGTAAAACAGAATACACATATATTTTCCTTCACTGAATTTATATAGGTGAGACACAATATAAAACAGACTAAGTTATAGGCTTGGTTTGTGATAAGCTCTACAAGACTACTAAAACAAGACTATTAAAAACTCCGGTCATCTGAAGAAGTGGGCTATGCCCACGAAAGCTCATGATACCATCTACATGTTTTATTAGTCTATAAAGTGCTACTGGGCCTTTTATTTTTTTTTTTTTAATTAAAACACCGTGTGTGTTCTGCTTTCAAACACACTCATGTAGATTTTTTTTTAAATTAAGTTTTTACTGCTTATTCAAAAAAACTAAAAAAAGAGCTTTTGGGTTTTATACCTGCCATTTTTATAAATGAAATGACCAACACCGGTCCATGACGACTATTTAAATTAGCATTTAAACTGAAGAAAACAGCCCACAAAGTCTGAAAAAAACTCTAGCTAACACACCAAAATACTACACCCAACTATAATCGAAGCAAGTAAGACTAAACTGAGAATATCTTAGCCAAGTTCAACATCTGCTGTAAATTACAATTAGATACAAAATAAAATTACATTTATTTAATCCTTTTCTTAAATTAAACTTGGAAGGGTAAATGCAATAACAAAACATCATGGGCAGTCACCGCAGCAGTAATGTACAATCAATTTAAACCGTTCAACATTCTTTAGCCTATTTAATGTTAAAAAGATTAAATTAATACATTTGCATAATGGACTAAGTAGCAGTTCTCAGAAAAATGTACGCTAGATTATTCATTAGATAAAAATATGACTGCATCATAATCATCATGACTCCATATATTCTGCAACTACAGAATTTAACAAAAAGAATATTTCATTAACATGAAGTAGTGTTGCTACAGAGTTTAGGAGCTGTTGCTGTACAACTTCAGAGCTGCTGCGGTCGAATTTTGTCCAGCCGGGCCATGCAGAACACATAAGGCCTTGGCTATCTACTTCAATTCCCACTATTGATGGTAAATACAACACTATCACTTTAAAAGTGCTGCTGACATTCAGGTCTTGCAAGATGCTGAACTACAACTACCAAGAAAACCATCAATGTTTTAGAGTCAAATGCACAGCAGTTCATCTCTCTTGAACATGCTTTTGCTCAAGATGTAAGATTTTTCAATTCAATAAGTTTATGTATGGCCTCACATCTTCTAAAATACTAAGAAAGTTAAAAATTACAAGGGCAGACTGGTCCTAAGACATCAGTGAAATCTGATGACAAACTAAAGTTTTTTCACACCAGAGCAGTGGGATGTGGAATGAGACAGAAAAGACAACTGCGTATCATGTGTTCAAAACATGAAATAAACAAGTATTGCTCTGGGAACAAAGGTACAATGCAAGATTCTGAAATACACTTGTGTCACTGCACCTCAATTCTGAGTTTCTCTTGTGCCAACCTTTGTGGTAACTGCTACAATGTAGGGGACAAATTAGGTCTCAGATGAGATAAACTAATTTTCTCTAGAAACAAATTGAGGTTTCCAGATTTAAGGACTTATTTAATAATCCAAAGTCTCCTTGAAAGAATGTTTTTGCTTAAAGAGTACCAGCTATTAAATGACATAATGAATGAATTACTTAAAGTTATATTTTTGGGAAAGAAAAGAAAGGAAAGGAATAAAGAATCACAAACAAGAACTATAAGTATTCGTATTCTTCAATAAATATTTAGTTATATGTAACCCAGTCTTTAGCAAGTTCAAGTTTAAGTGCCAAAGTGAACTCCTATAGCAAACCAAAGGGACCACTTGTAGCGTGTTATGAATACATGGGAAAAAACCTGATTAAATGATGACTAATCACATTACCCAACAATATTTGAGTTACCTACCCGTCAAGTGATCCAGGTAGTACTGATAGAGTTTACACTGAATAGGTGTCATTCTAACTGCTAGAACATATTCATATTTTGGTGGCAGGAACTTTGTTAATGCTGTATAATCTTTCCTCTGTAATTTTACAAAAGGACGTTAGTCAAACAGATAAGCATGTATAAAGCAAGTGGATTATCAGTTTAAAAAATGTTTGTACTGTTACACCTTAAAAGACAAAATGTACCATCCCTAGGATGTTTTCCCACTATAAAGGAAAATATATAAATACAGACTGAAAGCCATCTAAACCAGCCCATCTGCACAAGACCATTTCATCTAGTATATCTGGTTACACACTATATTTTTCACTCGCACGCACACACGCACACAAAATTTAGGGTTCTGCTTGTCAAATGCAATTTCAACAGCTGTTTCCAGTGACTGCTTCTCTTCAGCATAGTTATCCTTGTTAAAATCTGGATAAATGAATCCCAAATCACAGTGTTTGTATTAAGGACACAGATTGTGACTCCAGAGGGAAGCAACTAATGAACGGAGGGGGGTTGTGTTATTCATGATTTTTTAATTGATTTTTGATTGTTGATGCTATTTCTAATCCTTTTCCTCATTCACTTTCCTTGAATTACTGCTTCTCTCTATCTGCCTCCTCAGAATGATGGATGTTGACAGTTTGGGTGCTGACCACTGACCAGGCATGGGACATCTAATAATGCTTAAGTGTTAAATTATTTGAGTATTAAGATTTTCATAGTTGCTCTCTTCCTTCTTTCTGATATCTTCATCTGCTTCCTCTTTTTTCATCTCTTTTGATTCTCTCAAATGGAAACAGTTCTAAGACATTTCTCTATGGACCAACACCTTACTATCCAGTTTTAGGAATCAGTAAAAGGCAAGCTGGTTTTTAAGTTTAAATTCAGATTATTTTTTAACTGAAGAACGGATATCCTACCCTATAATATAAATTACTTGTCCAGTAAGTCAGGAAAGAGAATTACTCACCTTGTGCAGTAACGGTGGTTCTTCGAGATGTGTGTCTCTGTGGGTGCTGGTGTGTCCTCACAATGGCGATCGGAGATTTTTCTAGCAGTGTCCACCATGCCGCACACACACTGTGACACCCCTTTGTGCTGTTAAGTGTTTGTTAGACACGTGCGCAGCCTCTCCGTTGTTTCTCTACCTGTGCTAGTACAGCATGGGGCTCCAAAGCAGGGGAAGGATAGAGCGTAGTGGAGCACCCACATCTCGAAGAACCACCATTACTGCACAATGTGAGTATCTCTCTCTTCTTCGAGTAGTAGTATCCCTGTGGGTGCTCCACTCTGAGTGACTATAAAACAGTAGTCAGATCTTGGAGGCTGGTTTGGAGCCCTGTTGTCATCACCAAGGATAATACAGCCATAGAGGATGCGATGGAGGATGCCAGAGTGTAATGTTGTGCGAACGTGTGCTCTGATGACCAAGTGGTTGCGTTGCAAATGTCCTGGAAAGGTACATTCTTGAGGAAGGCAGTTGTAGAAGACATGGCCCTGGTAGAACGGGCAGTGATTGTGCTAGGTGATTCTTTGTTATGGATGGTGTAACATATGTGGATGCATGAAGAGATCAACTTGAAGATCCTCTGAGAAGAGACAGCCTGTACTTTGGATCGTTCCCCGAAGCATAGGAAGAGTCTAGGAGATATTCACCAGGCTCTTGTATGATCAATGTACAACGCAAGAGCTCTACAGATGTCGAGGGTGTGCCATGCCATGTGTGATGGATTAGTGTGTGGCTTGGGGAAAAACGCAGGTCAGTGTAGCGGTTCATTGACGTGGAAGAAAGAGAATTTTTGGGAGGAATTTAGGATGAGGCCGAAGTGTCATTCTGTCTTCGCTGAAAATTGTAGTGGAGGGGAACGGAGGTCCACCATTAGGGCTGCAATTTCACCTACTCTCCTGCTGGAGGTTATTGCGATTAGAAAATTGACGTTCATAGATCAGTATGTCCAAGGGCAGGTCGCCAAGGGCTCAAGGGCAGCTTTGTCAGGCTCTTAAGTACATGCTTCAGGTCCCAGATAGGAAGTGGTGGGTGAACACATGGAAAGGTGTTTTGTAGACCAGTGAGGAATCTTTTGGTGACTGGGTTCAAGAGGAAAGAATCACCTTCAGTGGTGCAATGGGAGGCTGCAATAGCAGCTGCGTGAACCTTGATAGTACTTATACCTTAAGGAGTCGGGTCTGGCTCTAAGAGGTAGTCCAATAGGAGTGGGAGGGGGAGGGGCGGTTTCAAGGGGCATAGTGAGAGTAGAATAACGGTGTGTCCCATTTGATGGAGAAAGCATCCCCAAGGGAGTGCTTCCTTAAGACAGCTCTGGAGCAGTAAAGATGGCATTTGCAATTGTTCCTGGTCGCAAAGAGGTCTGTATCTGGCTGACCCCGTTGACGGAACACGTAATTGAGGGCTTGCGTGTCTACCTCCCATTCATGTTGGTCATAGAACTTGCAGCTGAGGGCATCTACTATAACATTTAGCACCCCTAAGAGGTAAGTGGCAATAGGGATAATCTGGTGCACAAGGCACCAGTCCCATAATTTGAGAGCTTCCAAACAAAGGGACGGGTATCATGCACTGCCTTGCCGATTGATATAATACATACAAGTGGTGTTGTCTGTCATAATGTTGATAGTCTTGCGTGCTATGTGATTTAAGAAATGCTGACATGGGTACTGCACCGCTCACAGTTCTAAAAGGTTGAAATGGAGCGTTTGCTCTGTAAAGGACCATTTGCCTTGGGCCGTGAGGGTTCCTAGATAGGCACCCCATCCCATGAGTGATGCATCGGTCATCATGGTAAGTATAGAGTTCAGTTGATGGAATGCTCCAGTTAAGATGTTGTGTGGATTTGTCCACTAGTGCAAGGAATTGAGGACCCGTGGCAGAATGATAACTGACTTAAAGAGCATGTCTCGGGACAGGGTGTAAAGTATGGCAAGCCACGAGTGAAGGCATCTCATGTGGAGCCTTGCCAGCTTGACGACGTAGGTTGTGGAGACCATATGGGTCCAAGATTTTTAGGCATTTGCTAACTGTTGTGGTAGGGGTCACCAATGCTAATGCTATGAGGTTGCATAGGGCATCGAATCTGTGCATGGGAAGAGTCGCTTTGGCTTTGACAGTATCAATATGTGCTCCTATAAACTCCTATGTCTGAGTGGGATCGAGTGTGGATTTCTCGTAGTTGATATGGAAGCCCAGGCAGAGCAGGAGGCTTGTGGTAGTCTTGATCGTGTCCCATGTCTCTTGAAAAGATGTGTCTTTTATAAGACAGCAGTCTAAGAATGGAAATATGACTTCCTGACAATGTAGGCATGCCACTACGACTGCTAGAGTTTTGGAAAACACTCTGGGAGCCACTGAAAGGCCAAAAGGGAGCACTCAGTATTGGTAATGGTGACGGTCAACCCATGAACTGCAGAAAATACCAGTGGGCAAGATGGATTGTTATGTGGAAATATGCATCGTGAAGGTCGAGAGCCGAAAGCCAATCCCCTTGATCCAATGCTGGAATTATTGTTGCTAGGATCACCATCTTGAAATGTTGGTAAGCGATGTGTTTGCTGAGCTTCCTTAGATCCAGAATGAGCCTCCATCCTCCATTCTTTTTCTGTGTTAGAAAATAAGTTGAGTAGAACCCTCAGCCATGGAACTCTGTTGGTACCAGTCCTATGGCACCTAATTGGAGGAGGTGAAGCACCTCTTCCTCAAGGAGAGTCTCATGAGAGGGGTCCCTGAAGAGAGATGGAATGGGAGGATGGATAGGACGACGAGAAATGGAAGTGATGGAGTAACCATGGTGGATGAGCTCTAGGACCCACTTGTCCGATGTTATTTGAGCCCACTGTTGAAAAAAGGGGCAGGGCCAGTGTTTGAATTGTGGATAATTGGGTGATTGTGTGACCACAAGGAAAGTATCTTTTTGGCTCCTGACCAAACCTTCAGATTTGCTGTTTGGATGCGGAAGGTTGGGCTGCTGCTGTTTGATGTTGTTGCTGGCATTAAGGCCTATGTCATTGGGGCCGTCATTTCTGTTGGAAGTCATACCTCGGTTGCTGTCTGTATTGCTCCTTGGGTCTCTGGTAGTTGGTTATCTGGCGCTCTTAAATGGGGGCTTGTATACCCCCAGGGTCCTTAGGGTGGTACGGGAGTCCTTCATCGAATGAAGTACTTAATCGGTTTTTGCAGCAAAGTGATTAGTTTTATCCAAGGGTAGGTCTTCGACTTTCTGCTGCAAATCTCTCAGAACCCAATGCTTGGAGACAGGATATTCTCCAGACCACAATAGCTAAGGTTGTGACGCATGCAGCTGTGTCTGCTACATCCATTGCGGACTGTAGTGTGGTGCAAGAAATTGTATGGCCCTCCTGCATAATGATGAAGAGGATAGGCCTCTTGTATTCACATAAGTAAATGTATAAGCTCTTGAAGCTTAAAGTAATTAGTATAATTCACTGCTCTAAGGAGCAGGGTGGCCGAGGAGTATGCTTTACGACCCATAATGTTATTTTTTTTGTGGCCCTTGTCCTTTGGTGTTGATCTAATATTGGGTTGTCTGGCTCTGTCTAACAGAATAGAGACTACCAGGTTGGTGGAGGGTGAATGGTATTTTCAGTCCACTCTTTTTTTGGTTGAAGTTGTGGATGCTGGGGTCTGCCAAATGTTGTCTGCTGGGTCCATAATAGCCTCGTCCATAGGGAGGGAGATCCTGGAGAAGGTAGGAGGTTGCAAGATTTGCACGAGGTGATGCTGTTTTTCCTAAACTTCCTGTAAATCTTGCTCTTGTGTTAATGCTACCCTTTTAAAAAGTTCTTGGAACCTTCGAGTCGTTGGTGGCATGGTGGTAGATATAAGCACCTCGTCTGGTGAGGATGAAGAATTATAAACAGGGGACCTGTCTTCACCCTTGGACAAAGAGTCCTCCATCTCAGTCTGGATTGGAGAATTAGGCGCTGTTATAGATGTCATGGATTGGGGAGAACGAGGTGGTTCGCTGGATGCTGTAGAAGGTGCAGTATAATGGCTCTTCCTATGAAGACGTGACTCCCATGATTGCCACTGCCCTGGGTAAGGGGGTGGCGGATATGTGAAATGATGCGCACACCAGGGTGGTAGATATGCGTATGTAATAAGCCCAGTGTCCTAGGATGGAGCTCTCTGTGTTGAGCTGGAATGTTGGGAAGAAAAACAGCTGCGTGGCTCCATGACAGCTTCGCTTGGGGAGTGAGACAAGATCAGTGATCTGCGTGAATGCACTGATTTTGTGGAGGAACCTGGAGATAACAGTGCCAGTGAAGGACGGCTCCTGTTAGGAGACTCATGTCGTAGATGTTCCTGGGATGGTATTGGGGTACGTGTGTTACTCAGTGTTGTTGGTGGTTGTTATAGGGTTGGGTAGAAGGGTCTTAGAACTTGGAAATGTGAGAAAACTGAAGAGAAATAATTAGGTTTTTTGTTGTTTTTCTACAGAAACAGCAGAAAGGAGAGAAGCTCTGTCTGCTGCCAAGGATGGTAGAGAAGGAACTGAGGGGCTGCGCTGCGCACACACCTAGCAGACACTAACGGCATGAGAGGGTGCCACAGCGCGGGCACAGCATGGTGGACAAAGCTAGAAAAATCTCCGGTCACTGGCACAAGGACTCACCAGCACCCAGAGTGGAGCATGCACGGGGACACTACATGAAGAAGAAATAGCTAATTGTCCAAGTTTCACATTTCCTGCCTAAGATACATTGACAGTGCTTGTAAAGATTGTGAAGTATTACAATATTTTCTATTTATATGGGATTTCTGAATTATTCACAATTTAAACTAATTATGAAAACTATACATTGAGCAAAATGATAACGAGATTACAGGACTAAGTATGTAGCAAGAGTAGATACAAATTTAGCGGTCCCAGACCTTAACATTTTTTTTAATTCAAAGGCAAGTATTTTACTATAATATTAAGTTACTTAAGTTAACATGGTGATAAAGTATTTACGTACCTGAACACATCCAGCTAACATCTCATACAGTATGTGAGCACGCTTCTTCATTACTCTAACATCTACCATAGTAGAGTCTGCGCACTGTCCATTCTGGATGGGATTTATAAACCGATTTCTGAATTCCTTAATTGATCCAAGCAAATTTTCCTTGATAAAATTAACCATGCAGTGATCTGAAAGAGAAAAAAAATCAACTCCAATTCTTTAAAATTAAAATTATATTCTTCAATAGTTTTTATTATAGTTGAAAACAAAATTATGGCAGTCAGTAGAGGCACGTATTTAGGGATGTTAGCGAGTTCTCAACTGGCTGCCACATACAGGGGCTGCTGCATTCAGTGCAAGTCAGAACCAAGGAGTCCTGGCTCTTGCTGGTCCAGGACGCTGCACCTCTGCATTTTTAATGTAGGAAGAGCCCAGCAGCACTTACTGTATTTAAAATTTAACATCACAGCACAGGTGGCTCCTGGAGCCAGAACAAGCTAGGACTGCTCAGTCTCAGCTCAAGCTGGCTCCTGGAGCAACCCCCGCTTCAAATCTGCAGAGCGGTCCTTATTGACTAATGGTGTAATCGATACAAACTGTATCAACTACAGGATTAGCCAGATAACCTCAATTTAACATCCTTACATTCATTACCAGATGAGTTCATTCTAAATTAACTAGACTTCTAAGAGTAACTTTGTATCAGAATTCTAGAGGAGTTTACGTAGCTAAAACATCTCTCATATGTTTATCCAAAAGGCAAACTAAAAAGTAATGAAAAGGTATTATATTCGCTATAAAGTGTGATCTCGTAACAACAGAACACATTTTCTCCTACATTAAAACTAAATATATTGTAATATTACTATGACACTGTTTTCTGCACTGACAATAGACACATTTACTTACATTCTATAAGATTATTCTGCAGCGGTGTTCCTGTAAGAATTATCCTCCTCCTGGATCGGATAGAATTCATAGCCTTAGAAACAGCAGAAGCTTCATTTTTTAATATGTGCCCTTCATCACATACAACGAAGTCGGGGCCTAGAAGAAAATCAAGATGTCTAATGCAATTAATTTTGTCATGGGTAATCTCTAGGAAGATGGCTATCTACAAGAATCTGACTTTGCTCTAGTAACAGGCAATTACATGCTATTTTAAAATAAAGTTCTCTAGATTCAAGGGCATTAAATCCCATATTTTTTACTTGCAAATGAATTCATAATAGTTGATTTTCCAAGAAACAGTGTAGTGATGAAGAGGATTAAGCAAAAAGTTTTACAGTATATTCCTATTAAAAAAGTTTCAACATACATTAGAGACACAAGATGGATGAGATAATGTGTTTTATTGAACCTGAGGAAGAGCCTGTGTAGTTCAAAAGCTTGTCTCTCTCTCCAACAGAAGTTGGTCCAATAAAAGGTATTACCTCACCCACTTTGTTTCTTTAATATCCTAGGATTGACATGGCTAAAACAACACTGTAAAACACATTAGTGATGCACGTTTTTCTTGTGAAATGTCATAAGCACACATTTTAAGAGTCAGATTACACTGCCATCTATTGGTAACTTATAAGAGAACCAAAGTCCAACAGCAGTTGGACATATGAAAAACATTTTCCACTTGCAAGAGTTCTAAATTCAGTCCATCTCCTTAAATGGACAGTTTAATTTCTACTCTGACTCCTTACATTAACAATGAACAACACTGTGGTGCCTTAAAAACTAACAAAAATATGTGTAGCATCATGAGCTTTCATGGGCACAACCCACTTCTGCAGATGAGATGATCTTAAGTGGGGGAGAAAAAGGGGGACCCTAAGAATAAGAAAGGAGAGAAGAAAGAAAAAATGTTACCTGTCACACTTACCTGGATCAACCAGAGCCTTGTTAAATATTTCCTTAAGTTTTCTACTTTTCACATTCCTGCCTTGTGCAAGATTACGGTACATCTCATAGCCTATGATCATAACTCCTCCATCTTCCTGCCATCGCTGCAGCATATAGGATCTTTCTTGAGGGCGTTTTACAGTTGCTAGTTCAGAGACCTTTCAAGAGAGAAAACTGGATGTTGGACTCTGCTTTTAACCAAGACAAAACAGAAGCCTTGCAGAATACCACTTAACTTTTACATACCTAGATCATCCCTACAATATTAATACAATATCTATGGTGTACTTTGAATGGGTAAGTTTATTACAATTACTCAAACTGTTCAGCTACATAAAGGACAAAAAAAGAAGTCTTAAAAAATGAAATACCTCTAGTTTCTCATCATCTTCTAAACCTTCTTGCCATTTTTCAAACTCATTCAGCCAGTTCAAGGCAGTGTTCAGTGGACACACCACCAGAGCGGTGCTAAAATCCAATTTATCACACAACAGAACTGTATGGAGAAAACTCACCACCTGTAAGAGGAACCAAGCAAACTACTAATTAGCATGAGAATAGTTAAGTGGAAAAAATGTTTCACATTCACATCCAACTTTCCTTTCCTCTAAATAATGCATAAAGTGCATAAACACTATTCTTCCTACCCAAACAGTCTCTCTCTTTTTGGGGGAGTATTAGCTAAACAACTCACTTTTCTACTTTAAACAATCTCCTTCAGTCCTCTCATTTTCAAGTCTAACTATCTCTGGAATTGGGTGCATCTCAAATTTCCTTTGCTGGTTAACTTACAACATACCATTTATTATTCTGTGCATGAAATAGGTCCTCAAAACTTCTTCATTTATTCACTGCTTCCTAATTTTTGATATCTCCAACTAGTTGAGCCATTTCTCAAACATAAAAATCCTTTCACAATTTCATTAATTATTTTTGTAATGTTTTCAAGATTCTATTAGGTCATGTTCAAGGTTCCTTGCTTCCTCAATGAGAATAAACCAAATTCCTTATGAAGAAAGATTAGAGTTTCTTGAAACTTGGCACCAAACTTGCATTACATACTGTCCAATTTAACAATTTCTTCAATATGGTGACCACTTCTAAACACCATATAACAGTTCATTACACATTTCAGGACTGTGCTTCAAATATACAACATTCAATGGACACTGGGCAGCCCTTGGACTACGTTATGTGTCATCAATAAGGGGAGAACTAGCAGATTTGTTCTTTGCTATTAACATCTTATGCTAAAAATATTCAATCAGGAAAGGAAAGAGTGCCTAAAAACATTGGTCATTGAAGCCATCAGGTGACTTTGAGTACTCATTTTCTTCTCTGCTCTTTACCTGACTTTCATCTCCTTGTTAAACTATTGCAAGTCATTGTATAAAATCTCTTAAGATCTGCCTAAATCTGTTTCTTACAATTGGAGCACAAAATAAACATCTAAAAGTTAGAGAGAAGTACTGAAAAATAATTGAAAAAATGGGGGGGAAATCAATTTCATTAGGATTATTAAGAATGCCCATAAAGACACAATGCATGTTTGTTACTGGCCTTCTTTTCAATTATAAGAAAATTACGTACATTAACTCCTTAATCATGTGAACAGTTATACGTGACAGAGAAAACGAAGTTTTCTGCTGTGAAAATATTTTGTAATGATATATAATTGTCAACTGAAAGAAGAGAGTTATCAGATATCCAACAGCACATTTGTCATATTAATACACTCCAATATTTTGCAATGTCTAGTATTAGGTACTAAAGCTTTGCTTAAAAGTTAGATTATGCCTAATTCAGAATTGGGTGCTTTCAGAAATATTAAAGTCGATTTCAGGAATTGCTATGGTTCCACATAAATCTTATGTCTTAAAACTGACAAAATAATCACGTGCACATATCCATAAATGCTGATACTCTTAGAAGCATTGTATTTTCCAAAAGGCTGCTCCTTCTAAAGACAAGTCTCTTCAAATTGGATACAAGACTATTATTTTAATATATTAAACCCTATACTGCATCCGAGTTGCCCAACTTTAATACAACTTCCCCTTCAGAAAATAAGGACTAAATCGCTACAGAATTCTGCTATAGTAACATCGCAAATGAAATCACTGACTGAACAGACAGGTATCTCAGACGTATCCAGGGGATAAGCCAAGAGCCACTGAGGAAAGGAACCAATTTAAATAGCGCACACATTGAAGAAGGAATGTATCAGAGAGCACAGCCTACTTGAAAAGTAAGAGTAATATTAAATACATTCAGAATATGGGTTTTAAATCCATCACAATGCCTGGGTCTGTAAGTTTCCAAGGTGTGCCCCTCAACTTAGGTTCAAGTTGTCTACAGTGACCCTGGTGAGAACGGTGTTGGGGTTGGTCCACCACTGCAGCATGGTGACAAGTGCAGAGGGAACGGGGACAACACTGTCCAGGTAATCTGTGGCCGAGATGTAAATTGTGGACAATCACTGTTGAAGGGGCTTCATATGGAATCTTGCAAAGCCTATAACATATGTACATGCTGCCATTTGGCCCAGAAGACAGACATGTGCATGCCGTAACAAGGGGGAACTTGAGGGGGTCTGGAATTAAGTTTATCATCTGCAATCTTTCATGGTGGACAGATGCCCTTGTGTGGATGGAGTCAAGAACTGCTTTGATGAACTCTATCCTTTGGATGGTAACTAATGTCAATTTCTCTTTGTTTATCATCAGGCTGAGATGCGTGTCCATTTCCAGCTGCATCACTATGGCATTCTAAACTGGAGACCTGAAGATACAAGACATCTTGTGCTGCCTGCAGGGCCTCTGGGGTTGACAGCATTTCTAAGTGCCAGATCCCTATGCTGCCATCCAGAGTGGCTGATGCATACCTAGCAGGGCTGTCCTGCTCACCAGACACTGAACCCCTAACTCCCACTTGGAGGGGGAAGAGCTACTCTTCTTGGGTCCAGGCTCATCTCCAGCCCAAACCTTGCACTGGCAAGAGAAGGGAATGTCCTCTGCTGGGCTGCTTCTTCTTAGGAGCCAGTGTTAGAGTTGCGAGGGTGGCTTCGCCAAAAGGTCTATGCAGAGAACCCAGCCAGACGTGGTGGTGCTGTGTGCCTAACCCAATCAGTATTGGTTTGGTTCCAGGGTCTGCGCCAACTTCATCAGCAAAGCTTTAAGCCTGATATCCTACTCTTTTTTGGTGCATGGCTTAAAGCTTTTGCAAACATGACACCTGTCACTAATATAGACCTCGAACAGCCAAGGCAGCTGGTAGGAGGAGCACTGACCAAGATAGGCTTTCTGCACACTAAACTTTAATTTAAACACCAAGAGAAAGAAAACTACTAAAACAACTATATACAGAAAAAATGTGTACGAACAAGGAAAGGCAAAGACTCTGCTAGAGTAAAGGAGCATTCTGAATACGGCACTGGTGATTAGAAGGAACCATGGGTGAGGGAAGCCTCTTATATTGTGCCAGAGCCAGTCCCCTATGGATACCAGTAAGGGAAAAACTTCTGGCACTGGTTCCTGTGGTAAGCACACACCCTAACATGAAATGGACATGAGTAAGCACTTCAGCAACATATTTTATACATGACAAATACATATTCACTCAAAATCTTTCAGAAAAGAGAATCAATCTCTACCAACATGCACTCCCTCTTTCTAGCAACCTCATCAGACCACTGGCCAGGAGAAGGGGTGGGTCTTGTACCATGCCCTGAAAGCCATTAAACTTGGCTTCTGGTTGGACCAGCTGAGATCATGCATTCCAGTGTACAAGACATGCTTCTCCAAAAGTCCTTTGCCACTTACCTGCAAAGTTTTCCCCAGACCCATGCAGTGGGCAAGAATGCATCCAGAACCTGCAGACTTCTTTGTTTTTTTCACAGATTCACAACAGCAATCCCACATGAACTGAACACCTAGAGAGAATTTTTAACAGCTCCTTTAAAAATACTAAACATTTTAAATTTACTAAAGGACTTGTCTGAAAAAAATATTCTATATAAAAATTAGTAATAAGATTAAGGCATTTCCAACACAATAAAATAAAAACCCAAGTTAGCAGAATTTCCTTTCCCAAGTAATTGTACATAAGACACCAAATCAACATATAATCCCTGCCAGTACAAGAAAAAAAAAAGTTCAGTTAACATAATTCTCTTATTTTCTTACCATCTACTTGATGTGGTTTCAGTTTGGTAACTATGTTTCTGTGAACCTGTACCATAGGTTCTTTGGTTTCTTCATCTTCATCTAAAACCAGTTTAGTTGTGATAGGACACTTTAGAGGCGAAGCATCTTCTATTTCTATCACCTGGAAACAAACAACATAATGCATCCTAGGAATGCTTTGCAAATGACTAACTCGGGCCCTTTTGAAACACACACTTCAATGAAATAGCAATGCTCCTATTTGCTCAATTCAGAAGGAAATATTTTAAGCTCTACTACCCCTCAGATCTCAGTTCAAGATTTATCTCCATAAAAAAATCATTTGAGCCACTAAACAATAGTTCCATAGTTACTGATCTCTAACCTTAAACAGAAGAGCCTTATTATGCAGCAAATTATTAGTTTAAGTGTAATTGGATGATTCATGGTTTGACTGTCCCTTTTAGGGCTATCAGATAGTACATATATTTTGTGAATGTGGCCCACATAACAGAAAGAGCTGCATACTTGGTAAATAGGTTGAGAACCACTATTTTAAGATGCCTGACTACTAATCCTTACTAGTTTTAAGGGAACAGTCATCCTATTACACATGGTTACAAAATCTATACCTTTTAAACATTACAAATTCCTTACCGTCAGCTAAATTGATTATGTCTTTCCACACTATCAGCAATTAAACTTTCAAACAGTATCTCATACAAGGCTAAAAATAAATGAGACGTACCTCTCTTAATTTTTCTCTCTCTCTTTCTCTTTCTGCAATACGTTTTCTTCTCTCTTCCTCCTCCTTCAATGCATTCTGCGTTTCTGTTCTAAGCTTATCATCTTTAAGAATCTTTCGTATTTTCTTCCGGCCTTTTCCAGGAGATTTTGAATCATTGTCATCTTCATCCTCAGAATTACTCTATTGCAATTCAAAATAATTAATCATTAGTATAAAATCTGAAATACAAGGACTAGTATAATCTTGATTTATGAACAAGTGATCAAACTTTCTGACACACAGTTCTTACCTAAACAGAAAAAAGAGTTTTCAAACTCAGTTATCAAGCAACACCTTGCGTTGACAGTTTAACACATTTGTAAAACATAGCTTACATGATTTTAAACAATGTTAAGGAGTGTTTTCAAATGACATTGCTAACAATTAAAAAAGAACTTGCTTTCTCTTCAACTACACATATCCATGCTTCTGCAACCAGCAATTTCAGTTGTGGTAACAAAAGGGAAACTTATAATACTTTCCTCCTCGTTATTTCTTTCATTACTGCTACACAATGTAGTACAGCCAGGGAAATCCTACAAGACCTGGGTTAACTCCTCTTCACTCCAGCTATTGCCACTGGTCAGGTGTATAATGACACTTCCAAGTTTGGATAAGAAATTCCACTGTACCTAAAAGCCATAGTTGTGTGCCTTCACTGAATTCCAAACTGCACCTGGTTTTAGTTTCTATGAATGGAATTTTATCTAGCCTACTCAAAGTGTTTTGTCATTTAAGAAGAGAGAGTTACTCACCTAACGGAGGTTCTTCGAAATGTGTGCCCCCATGGGTGCTCCACTCTTGGTGCTGGTGCGTCCTCACGCCAGCGACTGGAAATTTTTCTAACAGTGTCCCGCTGCACCGTGCGCAGACCCTGGCACCTCCTCATGCCATTGGTGTCCATTAGCCATGTGCACAGTGTGGCTCCTTCGGTTCCTTCTCTAGCCTTGCTAGTAGAGCATGGGGCTCCAAAGCAGGGGAAGGGGGAAGGATAGTGGAGCACCTACGGGGACAAGCATCTCGAAGAACCACCATTGCACAAGATGAGTAACTCTTTCTTCTTCGTGGATTGATATCTCCATGGTTGCTGCACTCTGGGTGACTATAAAGCAGTGGTTGAATCATGGAGGTGGGCTTGGAGCCCTGCCATTGATGATAGCACTGCATGTCCAACAGCCATAGATGAAGCAATGGACAATTCAAGTGCGTAATGCTTTGCAATTGTGTGGTCTGATTACCAAGTGGCTGCTTTGCAAATGTCCTGGAGAAAAGCGGTTGTAGAGGCCAGGGCCCTAGTCAAGTTGGCAGTGATGGTGTCTGGTGGTTCTTTGTTGTGGACGATGTAGCATGTGTGGATGCATGATGAAATCCACTTTGAAATCCTCTGAGAAGAGACAGCTTGGCCCTTGGAACGCTCAGCAAAGAATAAGAACAGTCTAGGGATATCTCCACAATTTTGTTCGATGTAGAACATGACCGTTCTGCAGATGTCGAGGGTATGCCTTGCAGCTTCGGATCGATCAGTGTGCGGCTTGGGGAAGAAAGCAGGTAACTTTGTGAGTTTGTTAATGTGGAAGGGAGAAGGGACCTTCGGGAGGAATTTAGGGTGGGGCCAAAGCGTCACACTGTCCTTACTGAAAATTGTAGGGGCGGGGGAGGGTCCATCCATTAGAGGAGTGAGCTCTCCCACCTTCCTGCTGGAGGTTATGGCGTCTTGAAAGGCAATCTTCATGGATAGCGTAGCCACGAGCAGGTTGCTAGAGGCTCAAAGGGCAGCCTTGTCAAGCTCTTCAGGACATGATGAAGATTCTAGATAGGGACTGGTGGGCAAACCGATGGGAAAGTGTTCTATAGGCTCATTGGTAGTATGATGAAAGGTCGCTACAACTGCTTCATGTACCGTAACCTTACTAAAAGAGAGGCTAGACTCCCTTAGATGCAAAATTAGGGGAACGGGGGTGATTTCAGGAAGCATGTGGTGGCTACGTATGAGCCACTTGGAGAATCTAGTCCATTTGTAAACTTAAGTTTTTCTGGTGGACTCTCTCCTACTGTTGATATTTGTTTCACTCATTCTGAACAGGTGTTCTTAGCATTTTGGAACCACGAAGGAGCCATGCGTGGAGGTAGATTTTGTGCAGTTCGGGACAGAGAATTCTGTCATGATGTTGAGTAAGAAGACTGCATTGCGGGAGCAAAAGTGTATGAATCCGTTATTGTCATTCTGCACTGGTAAGGGAACCATGTTTGTCTCAACTAAGCTGATGCGCTGAGAATCACATGGGCTTGTTCTGCTCTGATTTTGGCAATGATCTTGTAGAGCAAGGGGAGGAGTGGGAATGCGTAGAGTAAAGGCGCATCCCATTTGATGGAGAAAGCGTCTTCCAGGGAATCCTTTTATAGGGCTGCTCTGGAGCAAAAGAGATGGCATTTGCGGTTGGCTCTGGTTGTGAAGAGGTCTGTCTCTGGCTGCCACCATTGGCAGAAAAAGTGACTGAGGGCTTGTGTGTTTATCTCCCATTCGTGATGGTCATAGAACTTGTGGCTGAGCGCGTCCACTGTGATGTTTAGTATTCCTGGGAGGTAAGTGGAAATGGAGGTTATTTGGAGGTTGTTGAACTGTAGATGATTGGTTGACGGTCTGACCACAGAGAGAATGTCTTTCCGGCTCTCAACCAAACCTTCAGATCTGCTGTTTTGATGCAGAAGGTTAGGATGTTGAGGATTGATGCTCTTATTGATGTTGGGGTCCACATCGTTGGGGCATGTGTTCCTGACTTAAACACTTCATCTGTTTTTGCAGCAAACAGGCTGGTCTTGTTGAAGGGGGGGATCCCTGACTTTTTGCTGCAGATCCCTCGGTACTCATGATGCTTGAAGCCACAATATCCTGTGCATCACAATAGCAGAGGCTGTAACGCGGGTAGCAGTGTGGGCGATGTCCATTGTGGACTGTAATGCCATACAGGAGATCGTGTAGCCTTCCTGCATGACACTGAGAAGGACTGGCTTCTTATATTCAGGTGGAAATTGTACGAGCTCCTGCAACTTGGAATAATTGGAGTAATCGTAGTCTGCCAGCCTCGCAGTATAATTTGCTGCCTTAAAGATCAAGATGATCTTTGTCCTGTGGCAAAGACCTCATATTAGGCAGTCTCATATTGTGTCTGACCAAGTCAACCACTAGGGAATTTGGGGGAGGATGAGTAAAGAAGTCGTCCATGCCTTTTAATATAATAAAATACTTGTGGGTCAGCCCTCTTTTTAATGGGAGTTATAGGCGCCAGAGTTTGCTAGATGTTTTCGGCAGGGTCCATAATGGCCTTATTCCTGGGGAGGACAATCCTGGAAGACATGGGGAGCTGTAAGGTTCACAAGAGGCATTATTGTTTCTCCTGGAGCTCCTGCAGGTCCCGTTCCTGCGTTACGGCAATCCTTTAAAAAAGTTCTTGAAACTTTTTAGAATTGTCGGGTGGACACAGAGTGCTAGAGATAGCCACCTCATTCGATGAAGAAGAAGAATTGTGCAGGGGGGACCTGTCCTCCCCTTCAGAGAGGGAGTCCTCAACATCAGTTTGGATAGGCTATGGGGAATTCAGTGTTACAGCGGCTGGTGAGGGTTGGGGAGAGTGGGGTGGTTCTCTGGACACTGTTGAGGGAACCATGTGGTGGCTCTTCCAATACGATTGAGAGTCCCATGGGTGCCGTTGCCTGGGATAAGGGGGAGGCGGGTAGGGGTAGTGTTGTGCATACCACACTGGTGGTGGAGGTGGCTAGGGATATGTGGCAGGACCAGACTCTCAAGGTGGACATCTCTGAATAGGGCCGGAGTGCTGGGATGAGAAGTGTCTGTGTGGTGTAAGGATGTTAAATATCGGTTAATTTACTAGTCGAGTAACTACTCAACTAGTCACTTCTGCATTCCTCCTTCAAAGTTGGAACTCCGCATGGAGCCCAGAGTCAGTGGGACTTCCTGCTGGCCCTGGGCTACATGCGACATGCCAGCTTTGAAATGTATGAGTGTCCCTAGTGGGGGGCTCTTGTGCATTACAAAGCGTAAGTGCCCGGATGGAGCCTGGGGTCAGCAGGGGACTCCAAGTCTCCAGCTGACTCCGTGCTCCATGCGACGCCACTGCTTTTAAGTGCTACGTGGAGCCGGGGTCAGCTTGGGACTCCACAGCTGATTCCAGGCTCCGGTGGGAACCTGGGATCTGGGGACTCCCCAGCTGACACTGGGCTCCGCGGAAATGCCACACAGAGCCTGGGGTCAGATGGGGAGTCCCCAGCTGAGCTTGGGCCCCATGCGGTGCTGCCACTTTGAAGCGGCGTTTCAAAGGGGCAGCGCCACACAGAGCTAGGGATCAGCGGTACAGCACTGCCCTTTTGAAATGCTGCAAAGTGGCAGAGCCGCATGGAACCCTTACAATGCTCTGATAGAGGCAGTGGGGGGGGGGGGGGGGGGGGGAGTGACTAGTCGATTCAACTATCTGATAAGCATTTGCTTATCGGATAGTCGACTAGTCATTAAACATCCTTAGTGTGGTCCAGTGCCAGCTTCACTAGGGGAGATTGGTGTAAACGGTGATCTATGAGAGTGCACGGAGTGTATCAAGGAGCATAGAGATGGAGGTGCTGAAGAAGGATGGCTAGTCAGAGGAGACTGGTGAGACTCTTGCGTCGGTTCCAAGCTTTGATGCGTAGTGGTCGATGCCACTGGCACTGTCGATAATAGGTGCTTTAGAAAAGAGATCTCAGGGCAAGGTCTCTCAGGTGCCATGTGCGGTGCCTGCTTTGGTGCTGGTCTGTGCCTCTGAAGTGTGACTGGTCTGGCCAGTATGGTCGGTGCCAACTGCTTTTGTTTGGGCTTTGAGTGCACCCTCTGCAAGAATGCACCAGCACCCACAATGGAGCACCCACGGGGACATGACTCAAAAAAGAAAAAATAGTTACATAACACAGTTCTGGTTTTGCTTGTTTTATGTATGGTATTTGTTTATACTGTTCATATATTTTCCTATTTGGTCTGTTCAATGGCTTAAAAGAATATAAATCAAATTCTGAAGAGAAATTAAATATCTCTTAAATCAAATAATTTAAAAATAGAGGTGTTCCTGATGATAAAGTCAGTCTGATATCTGAGACCCACGCCCTTCCTTCACAGAAGTAAGTAGCTATTTCTAAGAATCAACGATTAGAAAGCCTAAAGATTATGACAGAAAAAAATGTCTTCTACTATACAATCAGGAGATTTAAAATCTGAATATTCTGTTAAAAGTTAGAAGTGGAGAAAAGGATTATTTTCAAACATACAGAATGGGAAGTGATAGTCTAAGAAGGAGTACTGCTGAAAGGGACTTAAAGGTCATAGTGTTAAACAAATTAAACATGAGTCAACAGTGTGACACTTGCAAACATGATTCTAGGATGCATTAACAGGAATATTGTGAGCAAGACACAAGAAGTCATTCTTCCGCTCTTCTTTACCCTGATTAGGCCTCAGTCGGAGTAATGTGTCCTGTTCTGGGCACCACTTTTCAAGAAAGATGTGGAGAAATTGGAGAAGGTCCAGAGAAGAACAACAAAAATGATAAAAGATCTAGAAGAAGTGACCTACGAAGGAAGACTGAAAGAATTGGGCTTATTTAGTATAGAAGAGAGAAGACTGAGAGGGAACATGACAGCAGTTTTAAAGTATCTAAAAGGGTGTTACATGGAGGAAGGAGAAAAACTGTTCTCCCTTGGCCTCTGAAGATAGGACAAGAAGCAATGGGCTTAAACTGCAGCAAGGGAGATTTAGGTTGGACATTAGGAAAAACTTCCTGTCAGGGCAGTTAAGAACTGGAATAATTTGCCTAGGAGGGATTGTGGAATCTCCAACACTGGAGATATTTAAGAGCAGGTTAGACAGATACTTGTGAGGGATGATCTAGACAGTGCTTGGTCCTCTCTCGTGAGAGCAGGGGACTGGACTCAATGACCTCTCAAGATCCCTTCCAGTTCTATGATTCTGATTCAAAGTGATCTCTATAGACCAGCAAGTTGGGGATCTGCAAGTGAAATTAAATATTGGGAAGAATTTTCACTCTTTCACTGCAAATTGCACTGTTCATTGTAAGAAAATAAAATTTCTTTGAACTCTAAATGTGAGTCCTTGGAAAATACTCTGAAAAACAGAAGATTCAGGGGGTAGCTGAGTTAGCCTGTTCAGGATAAACTTTCAGGATAAAAAACAACAAATAGTCTTTAAAGTGCTACCAGACTAACAAAACATGTAGGCTGCATCTAGACTGGCAAGATTCTCAGATGCAGCTCTCTACACTGGCCGCTTGAATTTGCGCAAGAGCACTGACTTTGTAATGTACAAAATCAGTGCTTCTTGTGCAAATACTTTCATGCTCCCGCTCAGGGATAAGCCCTCTTGCGCAAGGATACCTGCGCAAGAGGGCCAGTGTAGACAGGCACCTTAATTTTTTGTGCAAGAAAGCCCGATGGCTAAAATGGCCATCGGAGCTTTCTTGCGCAAAAGCGCGTCTAGATTGGCACGGATGCTTTTGCATGTATGAATTTGAAGACTGGGCTTTATGGATTAGTTTGTAGTTATAAAAATGCCATCAGCAAATAGGAGCATTTAGACCAAACTTTTTCCACTGTGATAATTTAGATTTGAACTGAAGTCTCAAAGCAGAGCAAAGTTCAAACAAAGATTCTGGAAAGACTCCAGAAGCTGAGGTATATACTCATCTGTGTTTGAAGTTTAATCTTGTTTGGCGACTTATTCACCTACTTTTAAATTTAAAAAATGTAATTGTAGTAAAGAGAATATTTGAGTTAAACATTGTAAATGTTGCAAGACATACAATAAATGATGATTCCTTATCTGCGTGGGAAAGCAAAATCTAGTTATTATTAAGGCTACAATTTTTTCACTGAAGTCACAGAATATGTGACTTCCAGCAACCTCCATGGGTTCAGCACTCAGCAATCGGGGGCTACAATGTACCCTCATCTGGCAGCAGCGGGTACCCCACAACTCCTAGTGTCCACTGGCAGGAAGTGAACTTCAGAGTTCCCAGACACTGTGGGTGACAGGGAGACCCTAGAGTTGCCTAGCCACTGTGGGTGCTACAGGAAACACATACCCTCCCGAGTTCCCTATTGTGTCATGGATATTTTTAGAAAAAGTCACACACAGGTCACAGGATTTGGCCTTTTTCTTTATGACCCATGACTTTTATTAAAAATACTGATGACAAAATTTTAGCTTTAGTAGTCATCTGTTATTGTATTAAACAATTTCGTCAGAACATAATGCATTGCTTTATAGTACCTTGTTATTATTTTCACTAGAAGAATCCTCCTGAACCTTTATTCGTCGTCTTTTCTTTTTCTGCTTGTAACTGCGCTGATTTTCTTCTGCCTCTGCTTTCTTAGCAGATCTGAGAAATGGAAAAAAAAATGTCATAGATAAATAGGACAACACTGATGAATCAAATGTTTAATTTTTCATCTTATAAAATACTCTACTACCCAGAACAATGGTATATTTCTCTCTCTTCACCCTATAGACTCACATCATTTTACAACATGTACACCTGTCTATTTTATCAATTTTCAGTTTAGCCATTATATTCAATATGAAACATGCAAAACAATATATTCTTTTGTAATGCGGACCCCTTTACTATCTCTAGCTATTTGACAATGTTGAGTTATTGACCTTAGCAGGCAGTAATGTAGTAGGTTTACCAACTGGATCCCATAATTTCTAAAGGGAAAAAGGACCTATTGTCATTTTATGCTGAGTACTGTGCCACCTACATCAGTGTTTCTTAAACTTTTTAAGACCGAGGAACACCAAACAATATTTTCTTTTAAACGAGGAACACCAAGGATTTTTTTTTGTTGAGTTTAAAAAAAAAAAAAAGTCGGGGGAGGGGAGTTTTTGAGGGGGGAAAAAAAGGGTCAGGGGAAAGTTATTGAGAAGAGGGGGAAAAAGGGTGGCCATTTTCAATTCTGTTCTCCGCGACACACCTCCAACTGCCTCGCGTTAAGAAACACTGATCTACATTGTAACTAGTTTGCACCCATGAGTTCCATAGCAACATAGAATCAACTTTAGTGGTTTATTTTCTAAATGTTTTCACACAACACAAACAATAAGGTTATATCCTAGACAACATCCAATAAAGTCACTAAAACTTAATACTTATTTAGAACCCCACTGTTCCTTAACTGCAGCAAACATCTTAGAAAAACACCAAATGTTTTAATGATCTTAACCTCTTGCTTCCCAAGTCTTCTAATTACACAGATATAAAGAGGAAATTTGAATGTTGACATGAGGGATGTTAATGTATACTTGTGTACAGTTAACCAATAAGCCTGAGCTCACCGGTTAACCTGCACGGTTACATACCATGACCCCTGCTGCTTCTGTATCAGAGGCAACAGGGGGGAGGGGAGGTGGGAGCCAGTGCGCATGGGGAGCCAGCTTCTAAGCCGGCTTCCCACCTGACAGCTCCCAGAGCTGCCTGTCCCCCACCTCACTGCCTTCCACAGAGACAGTAGTGGGGGAGGTGAGGTAGTGATGTAACAGTGTAACCGATAAGCAAAAGCTTATAGATAAATGCTATAGACTACACACATTTCCACCCCCTGCAGTAAATTTTTTTAGCAGGCTGGCCAGCAGCTCGGCTCAATTCTGGCTCAAACCGGGTCCAGAACCTACCCTTGCTGCGGCTCTGCATTTTAAGTGTCGTAGGAGCAAAGCAGATAGACAGCCCAGCTCCGTTCAGGCTCACATTGGGTCCAGGAGCTCAGACCCACCCTAGACAGAGGCTGCTGCCACCCCACACTGCTGCCTCTTTATCAGAGGAAGCAGTACTGGGTGACAGGCAGTCAGACCACAAGGGGAGCTGGTTTTCAAACCGGCTCCCCTCGTTGACCAGCTCCCGTCTGGCACCCATCACTGCTGCCTCTGATACAGTGCCCTGCCCCCGGGGACTATAGAAAAAAAATTCATGAGGTTACTCGACTGTTAAATTAACCAATATTTAACATCCCTAGGGTGAGGTGCTGCTGCTTGCATAGTGTCAGCTTCCAAGCTAGCTCCCAGCACATGTCAGCTCTCACCAAGCTGACTGCCCCCTTCCCCAGAGGGAGGGCAGACAGGAGCTGATACATGTGGACAGTTGTCTTTCAAGTCAGTTCCCCATGCATACGGATTTTTGTAGAGTCACTGCTGCCTCTGTATCAGTGCCTACACACTTGCATGTAAATGTGTAACCACTGAATAAATCAGCAGTTACACTTTTGCAAAAACAAATGTATTTTAACATGCTTAGTTGACACTCAATTCAACTTCCAAGCTTGAGGTAAACCGCAGATTCTGAAACTCTATAACTTGAATAACTAAAATTTAGTATCTGATCCCAAATCCACTGAAGTCAATGTCAGTCTCTGGTTCAAGCTCTTAGAGCACACCTGAATACTTCAGACAGGGAATGTGACTGGACTGTAACTTCTCAATAACCAAATAGGGGGAAAAAAAGCTCGCCTCAGACTAGAACTAAAATTGATTTATACCTTGTTCTAGGACGTTGCTCATCTTCAGATTCACTGACTTCTTCACTAACTCCAGATTCTTGAAATTCTGAGTCATCAGAATCATCACTGCTCACTTCAAGAATAAAAAAAAAGAATAAATGGTACTCTGTTGTAATCTGGGGCTACAAGAGCTGGCAGCTCTGGTAGTCCCCCACAGGGCCAGCAGCCCTGGCAGACCCAGAGCAGTTAACTATGTAATCAATATAATTTTTATCAGTTACACTGTTAATATTTTTATTCATTTATTACATCCCTAATGTGAAATGAAAGCAATTTTACTGCTCCAGGCCAGGGTTGATGCAACTGAGGAGGCTTAAGACCAATGGGTCCTAGAGACTGGTCTGGCCATGCCTTAGTCTGTCATTTTATTTGCTAAAATAACATCTTAAAAGTAACAACCATATCACAAGAGACACAAAAATGAGAAGCTTTATGAGGGAACACTATTAACAATGCAATATAGGATAATTCATCCTTAGATACATGGAAGATTACTGATATTACTGTAACACTAAAAATATTACTACACTTTCAAATTGTGCAACAGATAATTTGCTTTCAATGTAAATAAACCATTTTCACTCTGAAATGCCAGGGTTATTGGTGTTTGCAGTGTTGCTATAGTAGTGTTGGTCCCATTTGATCCCATGGTTATTATATGTAAGAGAGCTGTACTAACAGTCATTCCCTTGCTCCCCTCTCTAAAAAAGGGTAGAAGCGCTGCATTCTTAGCTTACGACAACAAGAAAAATAAACCAAAGTTTAATTGAACCGTTACACTCGCAGTCCCATTTTTAATCACCTTAAAAGAGCTTAGGGGAATGTAGAGT
Source organism: Pelodiscus sinensis (assembly GCF_052426305.1). NCBI lineage: Eukaryota > Metazoa > Chordata > Testudines > Trionychidae > Pelodiscus > Pelodiscus sinensis. The sequence goes on along the minus strand of NC_143064.1, from coordinate 23,189,429 downwards.
TTAACTCTCTATGATGAAGGATATTTCTGGTGACACAAGGTCCATGTCTAGTGTGAGGAAGAGGTAGCAGTTACAGCAGAAAGAGAAAGAGAAATTGGTTTCTCCTGAATTATACCTATTTGATTTTCAGGACTGGTATTAAGATTTTATGGGGAGAGTACAGGAGAAGGGAGAGAGATTAAATAGAGTAAACTATACTGGAATATTCACTGTGTTTTAATAAACCAAGTAAATGAACAAAAACAGACAACAACAGAGTCTGGCACAACAGCACAAGAGGAGGTGCATAAAAATATATTTTAAAATTCCCAATTCAAAATTTGAGTTGTGTCCAAACTGTTCTAGTTTTAGATTGATTTAATTTAAATGGACTTCAAGAATATGGATTAAACATCATTATCTAATATATAAAGAAGAATGTTTGTATGTTTGTGCTCTATTAACTTAGGCACTATAAGACCTACCGCAACCAAACTTTCCATGGGATAACCTTTCCTCCGGAAGAAGGTTTTAAGGTACTTTTGGACCCTATCGGGCCCAATTTCAACCTGTAAAAATAAAAATAACCCGCCACGCTGCGCTGCAGGAGCAGCCCCGCCCACTCTGTCACGTGCCTGCCGCCTGTGGCCCCCAGCACCATCCGGGACTTGCTCCACCCCCATGCGCACAATGGCTCAGGCACCCGCCCTGCCCCCCATGGCTACAGTTACCAGATAGTCTTTAAAAAAAATAAAATAAAAAAAAATAATAATAATTAAAAAAAAACCACCACCCAGTGGAGAATTAAACCTTTGGTTTCCAGATACGTGTACCAGAGTTTGGACCAAGGACGCCGCTTTTAAGAAAAGTACCCCGATCAAAATTGAGAAACCCAGATGGTTTATAACCTAAAGTGACCCCGTAAGGGTCCTTCTGAATCCTTTGCTAGTAGAAATCAGATTCACTATGGATTGGACTCAGTTGAATGTGTCCAGAACGGAGCCGAAATATTTGCCCTACTCCCTTCCTATTTTACAAGCTTGGGTAAAGACACACCAAAGCCCCAGAGTCGAACCAAGCGAGATTTAGCAGACACTATATTGGGAGGAATTGGTGCTGGAACAAGAATTATGAATACAGTAGATCTAGAGGTAATTAGAAATAAACTGAGTGCCTTGTCAAAATTACAAGACAGTTTGATACATGAGCAGGCAGATACCAATGTGGATTTAGTGAAGATATGATTAGGTAACTTTAAAGCAACACAGAATTTATGGAAATGGTTAAATACCACCAGCTGGCTGACACAAAAAACAGCTGGAATTGGGAAATAAGACTGCCTTAGCTATGGGTTGCACGGAAATGCAAATTCTCAGTTTATCATCACTTGAACATAAAATGTTCTGGGTAATATCAGGCAATGTTAAAGAACTGGAACACCTTTTAAAACGAGCCATGAAGTAGGGCTATATCACTAGGCACATGTGTCTGGGATGAACTAGAAAATGTAACCCGTGTAATGTATAAATGGACAATGTGTATGTGTTGTATTCCGGGAAATAATATTTTGGGAGGATAACAGCATTAACCAACCACCAGTAGATGAATGTAGGTGCAATGCAAGCATCTTGTACACTAAGAATCACACTTATATCTTCCTAAGCTAGAGAAAACTCAGAGCACCCTGACTGCCCCCTTTGTCAACTTCTTTATCTCTCTCGGTTTGAATTGGGGAGAGTTAGTAGATCGTTTGCTATTAGAAGCAAAAGTCACACACCGTTTTTACAAAGAACTCAGCAGAATGTGGGAAGGCAAGTTCTCCAAATAATACATGCAAATGGAGATACGATTAAAATTGCTGGTGCTGAAAAAACTTACTGCTTATCACTGGTATATTTTTACAGGTTGGTCTCCCACATCTATGCTTCACCCATTGATGATTGTACTCATATTGTGTTGCATTTGCCTAATTGGAATGATATTCATGTGTTGCTGGACAAAAAGAATGTTTGTTAAATTGCAACCACTAGCTCAGATTGCCCCCCAGTATATAGCCATGAAACAATTATATAAGATATGATCCACTGAAGAATGGTTCTTGAGGCATCAAAAGGGGGATATGTTAGGACCGAAAGTTTTATTCTTTTTATATTTCTTATCTTAGGTTTAGTAATGTAAGGTAATATATATAATCATATTTAATATAGTAGTAATGTAGCAATAATATAGCAATATAAGGCATATATATTAACATACATTTAATATTTTACAAATTAAGTCCTTTCAGTTGGAGGTCTATTTTCTTTGTTCTGAAGTTTAGTAAATGTCCTAAAGTAGAAAAACAGTTCTGGGTATTGTGGCTGTGTTAATAAGATTAGAGGAATTCTGCTAATGTGCAAGGCCAAAGCCTTAATTGCTTGATTTACAATTGCAGATCTGTAATTTTGAAAGTCCTTGTAACATTGCTCATGTCTGTGAGAGGAGTGTGAATGTGTTGGGATGAGATGCAAAGTTATATCCAGATGGCCAAAGCAGGGGGTGAGTGAGTGTGGGGAAAGGCCAGAGGACGAGACAACCTGACTGCAGAGGAGCCATCTATAACCACTGATGTATATCCCCTACTCACAAGATGATTGGATAATTGGCAGATTGACGAACCATGAAGCAGAGCAGGCACCCCCAAAAGACAATTGATTACAGGATGAACCTTGGAAAATGTTTGGGAATGATTGACATCAATAAGATAACATTCCGGTCACAAGCTGACAGAGGAATCCATGGATTTCAACAAAAGAAAAGGATTATAAAAAGCAAGATGCTTTGCTATGGAACTTTGGGTTCATCTGCCATCATCTTGAGAGGAGTATCGGATCGATCGACCAACAAGGCCCTGCTGCCCCCTGTGCTCGATCTAGCCGGCGGGAAGCAGAGCTGGTTGGGGGAGATCAGGGTGGGGGGGTGGCCAATGGAAGCAGGGCTGGCCGGGGGAGATCGGGAGGAGGAGAACCGGCCAGCAGGAAGTAGGGCTGGGGGGAAACAGCCGGCAGGGAGAAGAACCGAGCCACGCCAGGTAACTCCAGCTAGTCTAATATATAAAGGAGAATGTTTGTATGCTAGTAACTTGGACACTATAAGAACTACTGCAACCAAACTTTGCATGGGATACCCTTTTATCCAGGAAAAGGTTTTAAGGTACTGTGGGAGGAAAGAGATGAGAGACTGACGCCTCTCCCTGGGGCTGCACGGGGTTTGGCAGTGTGGGGAGAAGCGGCTTCCCGGGGGAAGCTGCAGGGACAGTCGCTCACTAAGGCCGGCGGTGGGCTCGGATGCTGGCAACAGGCGTGCGGCTCTCTTCTCCCTCCCTCCCCTCAGGCTTCTCACCTCAGTTATATCAACTGTCTGCAACAGGTTGTTTTATACTTTTTTCTTTAATATATTTTAATCCCTATAGAACTCAGTGCAACTTTTCTACCAGTAAAAAAAAACGATAATGGACTACAAGCAGTCCCCGGGTTACGTACAAGATAGGGACTGTAGGTTTGTTCTTAAGTTGAATCTGTATGTAAGTCGGAACTGGCGTCCAGATTCAGCCGCTGCTGAAATTGACCGCCAGTTCTGACTTACATACAGATTCAACTTAAGAACCCCAAGCGTCCCCAAGTCAGCTGCTGCTGAAACTGATCAGCGGCTGATTCCAGGAAGCCTGGGGCAGAGCAACTCTGCCTCGGGCTTCCTGTAGTCAGCGCTGGTCAGTTTCAGCAGCGGCTGACGTGGGGACGCCTGGGGCAGAGCAGCTGGGGTGCTGCTGGGTTGCTCCAGTAGCACCGCTCCTCGGCGCTACTGGACCAACCCAGCAGCACCCCAGCTGCTCTGCCCCAGGCGTCCTGATTCAGCCACTGCTGAAACTGACCAGCAGCGGCTGAATCGGGACCTGGGGCAGAGCAGCTGGGGTGTTGCCGGGTTGGTCCAGTAGTGTCCAGAGCGGCACTGCAGGACCAATCGGCAGCGCCCCAGCTGCTCTGCCCCAGGGTCCACAACAAAAGCCTGGTCTGCTGGGGGGGGGGGGCACACTAGCTGCGCTCCTCCCCCCGCAGGAGACCAGGGACACGGGGAGCAGAGCCGCAGCGGCAGCGGGGTGCCGCGCCTCTGAGGCTTTGCTCTGGCAAAGCCTCAGAAGCGTGGGAACCCGCCGCTGCTGCGGCTTCAGTCCCGGTGCCCCTGGTCTGCTGGAGACGGTCTCCAGCAGACCAGGGGCACCGGGAGCAGCTTACGAACGGGGCTCTCTCGCCCCGGAGCTCGCAGGTAGCAATCCGCCACCTCGACCTCCGGGGCGAGAAAGCCCCGTTCGTAAGTGCGGATCCGACATAAGTCGGATCCACGTAAGTCGGGGACTGCCTGTACTGTTTTTCTAAATTTTGTTCCTCCACTTTCCCAAGCAACACCAGGTAACTCCAGCTAGTCTTTGAATAGGTTAGCTTTTGCACTTCTAATAAATCTTTCACAATTGTTTCATAGATAAAGTTTTTGAAAGACAATTTATGGACAAAAAAAATCCAATGACAACCACGCTTTTTTCCCTTATCTGTTCTCAATCTCAACTGCAAAACAAGAAACAACTAACAATGTAAAAGTGAGAGAGAAGGTAAGGGAAAGACATACCAAGGAATTCCAGGAAAACTTTTCCTCACTGTAAATCTCCATTATGCAACAAATCTGCATATCATTTAAGGAAATACAAATACATCTTGCCACACAAACATTTAAATGTTATACCTTTCCTTCTATTTTTGCGTTTGCCTTCTTTTGTGTCCTTAGATTTTCCCTTTTTTTCTTCCTCAGATTCTCCATCACTCATACTTAGCTTGTGTCTCAGCAGTCTGTGTCTGTATCTAGGCTTCTTAGATTCTTCATCATCTGAATCCGATTCAGAATTATCTTCCTTTTCATGATCCTCTGTTAGAGAGAAAAAGCAACACAGAACTCATACAGATCGCTATTTGCTCATTTGAGTTGCATTTCATCTATTAAGTAAGAAATATGTAAGCCAAGGAATACACACATGCACCTCCCCCTTTTATTTTTGCAGTGGAAATAGTTTGATCTTAGAGTTATCACATGGATTAATCAACAATGGCAATTTTATTTTCCAATCATACATCTTGTATACTTGAATGTCTTCTTGTCTTTTATTAATCAAACATTGTGTAGCACATACTTGGCTCTAAACTGATTATAAAGATATGATCACAAAGTACACTTTTACAGAAGTCAAACAGAGAAACCCAAAGACTGACTAACTTCAGTTTGGCAGGTGGCATCAAAAAATGTATGATGTTTGGGGACTGTTCACTGATTTTGCTGTTATCTTTCCCTGAAAGACTTCTGAAATTATGACAGATTCTAAAGCACCATTTTTTTCCTGCCATATTTTGGTGCTCACCGTCATCTTCTGCGTTTTCATTTTTCTTTCCAGTTTTCTTTTTTCCTTCATCTGATTCTTCATCTGAAGATGCATCCTCATCAGAGGAAAGATTGGCTTTGATTTCTTCTAAAAGCATTTTCTTGGCAATTCTTTGAAGTAAAACAAAAAATATGATGTATTCCATTGCTTACATAAGATTACATTTGTCATTCATTGATTTATGTAAATCAGAACTTCAGTAACAGCGTTGTGAGCTCAGAAAGAATTATGAATGAAGAGTAATCATGGTGGTAATGGGGGGATATTCTAAATGAAATTTCATATGTTAGACATAATAATTTACTTTTGAAGAAGTTTTTTGCAGTGCTCCCAAATAAGTACTTTCAAATTTAAACCATGTTCATTGCAGATTTTGTTCAAATGTGTTCTTTTAAACAACATCTAATAACTTAGGTCTATTTTATTCCCCTGCATTTGTCTCACCTTCAATATCCCTCATCTTTTCTAATCAACTGTGATGCAATATTAAGCTGAACAATTTTTAGTTCTATTGACCTCAAGAAAACGTAAATGTTGTGGGCCAAATCCCTAAACGATTGTTAGCAAAAACAGTGCTAAAGCAATGGTGAATCTCTGGACACTTTCCTCTATGCAATTAATGAGTGGTAAATGCAGCATTAAATCAACTCCTTAAAATTCTGAAAGTAAACAATATGCAGTAAACCACTCAATTTTTTACTCTCTCTCTCTCCAAATTTTGTTCCTAAAAAGCTCTTCCTGAGACGTGTTACAATCTTTCATGTCTGCGGATCTTGTGTTTCACAAATGATGCAGAAGGCGTAAGTGCAGTGTTTTATAGTACACCCAGGGTCTCTCAAGAAGATGGTTTAAACAGTTGAGAAAAAAAATCTACATCAGTAGAAAAATCACAAAAAGGGCCTCAAATCCCCTCAAACATCTGCCAGCATTATTTACAAGATCTTGCAAAAAAGGAAAATATAGGACGAAAATACGTACAGCAAAAAGTGATGAACAACAAATGGACAAGAAAACTGTGGGCTTTATCTGAATAAAGTTCTATAGTTCAAGGGGGGGGAGGGGGAATTGTCCCTCAGGTCCTATGGAATGCAAAACGAAAAGAATATTTTAAAATATTTCTACTGTCTCCAATGTTAACTGTAAGACTTCATGTGTTTTCCCATCAGATCCAATTATTTCAGCTGTAATGCTGACATTGTATACATCATACATATAAAAGTGTCTATGCCTAGTCAGAAACCCAGGTCATAAGCCAAGAAACTGAACAGATCTATGCTTCATTTGAAACTGGCACAGAAACAACTGATCCTGATGAGTTATTTTTTATGTCACACAACTAAAGTCAGTAATAGTCACTTTGGATTATAAAAAAAAATAAATTTATAGTTTATTTAATTTTCCAGGAAGCAATTTGTGCCTCAAAAGCAATGCAAATTTTTCAAAATCACTGTATTGTATTTTCCCAAAGTTTTTCCAATTACACTTCAGCTACGCAGTATTTTCCCTTTTAATACATGTTAATGTATTTTCAAATGAGAGTTCAAGACTAGTATATTTTGGTTATTCGTTTAAAAGTAAAGGGGGAATTTTTAAAAAAATTATCCGAGAGCATGAATGTTTGTAGTTTGTGCACCAAGACATGCTGATTTTCAGCATCCAGAGCAGAAATATGTCTACATTAAAGAATTATTTGACACATGTATAACAAGATGAGTCATGATGTAAAGCTATTTTAAAAAATAAATTTACCTAAAAAGTTGCTTTTAATTACTTGTATCAACTGACTTCACTTTGTGGACCTGACCCAAAATTTATTGAGGTCCTACTGACAAAGTCCCATTAATTTCAATTAGCTATGTATTAGTCTGTGTAGGAGAAATAAGATGAGAATACAAATTTTAAATGTTAATCAATGTAGCATCTAGCAGATGATTTTCTGTATTAGAAAATTAAAATCTTCCCTGGTTTGTAGCGTTTATGTACTTATTTACCCAGAACAGGTGCAATTTTCTTCAGAATGCAATGGTTTGGATTCTCAAAAAAGGGGAACTTTCAAGTATTTCCTTATTTTTAATTAACTTATATATGAAAGTTACAAAATATTTTAAATTATCTAGGCAATGTGGACACCACCAGTAGGCTTGCTAACTTTTACAGAAAGAACCCACTCAACAATGGGAAAGGAATAAATTTAGAAATCCTAATTTTAAATTTAGAAGTCTCGACACACTGTCCTGTAGCAGAGCATTCAAATGATTTCACAATATCCTCAATAGTGCTAAAAGAGTTAATAAAACTTGAAATTAGATAATTCTTACCTGCATTGCAAGCCATCTTTTAAATGTGCATGTATGTGTGTTTCTAAATAAAGTGGATTTTGACACTTTCACATTTACAGAATGTTTGGTGAGAGAAATCTAAAGAATACATTCATCAGAATTTCTTCATATGCATGCACTCTCGTATGTACGCACAGAATGCTATTTCTTCTCTATTCCAGAGTGCTTCTAAAGATACCAAAGTCACTGTCCACTGTACTTTCATCATCTGAACTTCCTCAGGTTGAATCATTTTAATGATCACTAATTAATAAGCATTTTTGAAGTTAGCATATTAATAGCTACATATTTCTATGGTCCACAAGGTACTTAAAAACACTCATTTTTCAGCTCCTGAATGACAGTTCAAACACTTCACATCAAAGGAGATGCTACTATTTATTTAGCGGAAACCAGATACAAATTTTGGTCCTCTAAAACTAGATTCTCTCTAGTATGTTCCACTGAAGTGGTGCTCTAGCCTGAAAATGTAAAGCATGTTTAGAAAGTAAGACTAAGTTTTCTACTTTTAATGTAATCCAAGGATTAAATATAAAGAAACAGGTCAACAATACCAAAGAGACAATGGTGAATAGATCAAACCCTATAAATGCTTCTGATGAATGTTTGCCATAACAGTATTCACATCATCATGTGAAATTAGATGTTCAGTTCTTGAAATTAGTTTTATTAAGTTAAATTATGTCTGGTCTCAAAATAATAAAAATCCATTCCAACTTCAGGTTCAACTTCTAAATCTTTAGAAAGCAATTAAGATTCAGGATTAACAGTTACCTACACCAACAAACTTTTATTCTTTTCAGCACTTGTTTCACCATCAAACTGTCAAAGTGCCAAAACAATACAGTGTGAAAATTTCTTCTCCCAACAAACCTGTGGGGAGGGGGGTATTAATTTTCTTGGAATCAAGGATTTTTAGCCAACATGAATTATAATGAAATGCTATAAAACTTTTAAATGAAAATAAAAATAAAAGTACAAGGTCACACAATCCATTTGATAGCACACTAGACTGCAAGTGAGGAAACTTGGATGCTATTTACAGCTCTGCCATTGATCCGCTGTGTGATCTTTAGCAAGTGTTTACAGCTTTGAGCTGTTCCCCACTCCCTGTAATATCTACATAGGCAGTAACCTCTGCGCAAGGACTGTTTTTCAAACTGTGTTTGCACAGTTCTTCACAAAATGAGGCCTCTGATTTCTATCAGGGCTTCTAACCACTAATGTAATACAAAAAATACTCTATGGTGTAATTTTAAATAAGTCATGGTTTAGATAGTCTTACTCTAACAATCGTGTTCTTGAAATATTCATTTGTAAATTATATTACAATTATCAAATTATTTGTTAATTTATGCCAGAAAAAAATTTAAGTGGGTAAACTGGCAATAATTTTGGCTTCATAAACACAAGGTAGTGCTACCTTGAGGTTATTCTGTAGACATTCCAGCAATAATGGAATAGCAGATAGGTCCACATGATAAATTGTACCTTTCTTTGTTCATGAATGTTAGAGCCAAAATGACTGACTCATTTATAGCTTGTCAAAAATCTTGAGGTTATAATGTTGTGTCTGTAAAATAAATTTAATTATGAATATAGGAATTTAATCATTACAATTAGCACTATTCCTAATTCAATTAAATCAACTCACAAGTCATGTCCCTCAACATATTAGTTATAGTCTATCAAATTGTTCAAATTAAGCCACTAAAGATACAAAACCATAAGGCTGTGCAAATTAGAAGGCACCATTCTTTAAAACTATTAGAAATGTAATTAAATTTAATATTTAGCACTCTGTTAATATTTATTATTTAGCTGTATGTTTTCATAGTATTATATACATATGTTTGACTGACATTTAGTACACAAAATATTTTCTTCAGATGAATAATATACCAAATACTTGTTCTAAATACTGTACTATGCCTTTGTTTCATCAATCTGATTTTCAAACTCAGTTATATTACAGTTAAATTAAATGCTTGGACAAGAAAAATGTTTTACAAAAATTTATTGCATCCATCAAATACTTAAAGGCATTCTGCATTAATACACTATTTACCTCTTAATAAACAAAACTACTGCAAACATTAACAGTACCATTTAAAAGATCGGAAGGACCAACAACAAACAAATACACAACATAAAATGACAGCATACAGCACTGCCTGTCATTATGACCCACTCAGATATTGCGCTTTGGCAAAAATCATGTCAAGATTTCTTTAAAAAAATTATTCATGCCATTCACATTCAAATGTATTCCAACAATAGAACTTCTAAGCTAGAGACTTGCAAACATGAGAGCGCCCACACTATAAAGATCTCATGGGTACTAGATACCCTCTTTGGCCTGGCAAAAATGAGGCAGCATTTTTAAAACTTTGTGATGAATAAAGAATAAACACCTTTTTATTAATCTTCTCAAAATGGGCTCCCTTTTAAAAAAAAATTGTACCAGTGAGTATAAGACCCTGTACAATGCATGTTGAATGTAGTGAGTTCAGTTATCAATTACTTCCTGAAGACTGAAAGGAATATTTGGGAACAGCCACCGCCCCCTAAATATCAGAAATATGTATTCAGAATACTTCCGAGATAAAAATTTAAACTATGTTTCAGTCTGAAAAATTACACAAACTGATTTTAAACCCTAAAAAAATTATATATAGTGTTTAAATCTAATTTGTTCAAGTTCTATTGGGGTTAAATTGAAAGACAGAAGATAATCCCCCCAGATAAAGATAAAAGATAAAATCTACCACTTAACATGTGAACTGTAAAAAGCTGAGCTTTCTATGACAAATATTTGCTTTAAACCAGCTGAATCATCAACCAGGAATCCTCAAAATGTAACAAAGTTAGAGTGAAATTAAATCATAATTTAGAACAACCCTTAATAATGTTTATATGTTGTGCTTATGGACCTGTGCTGTCAGTCCAAAAAAGTGATTATTTAAAATTTAGTTTAAAATGTTTTCTTAATTTTTAAAACTAAACATACAGGAGAGCTAGATTAGCAGCAACATTTCTGTACCCAACTGAGGTCCATACAACAAAATCATGTTTTTAAAATTCACTTCAGTTATGGAACAAAAGGTAGTTACTTTGTGGAATAGACACCATGTTCTATGCTACTAAGGCTCAGAAAGGCAGAAAAGCAGACTATCAACAACAGTTGTGTTGCAAAGTTACAAAGTCGGCCTCACATTTACTATAGGACAAAAAAAAAAAAAATCAGTTTCAGAAATACTGTATAAAGGTTTTTTGGAGAAACTTTAATAGCTTCCAAAAAGAAACTCCTGCTCATAACTGAGTGTTTAGCATAGAGTCGCTTTAAATTAATACTTTGTTCATGCTATGTAGTAACTAATTAGAAAGACAAAGTCTTTGACATTTTATTTTATTATCTATCCAAACTACTTTTTGATTACTACATTATATTAGTAAAATGTAACATGCGTTTGAACAAAAAAACCCTAAAACTAAAGATACATCAATTAATTATTTTTTATAAATTTTCATTGTAAAACTAATTAATATATAGGGATAGATCCTGAAATCACTCAAACACATGCTTTACTTTATGCACGTGAGTAGTTCCCTTGATGGCAAGTAAGCCTATGTGTTAGCACTTGTAGCATCAAGACTAACCACCACAACTAATTTCAGATACTCATCAATGAATTAAACCTCAACTCAATTAGCAGTCTGGGAAATCCATGAAAATGTTTTCTTCATATACATGTGTTCCCATACTTTTAGTTTATATTTCTAATGAGAATAAATGTTTTAATAAAAAGAAAATATTAGCACTAATAGTCATTGTATATTGCACAGATGCCAATTTTTATCATCTATTCATGTAAGTAGCTGAAATTCACATTTATCAAAGCAGGCTTTTACTTGTTTCAATGAAAAAAACTTATCACAAAACCCACATTTTACATAGGAATATAAAACAGACAGTGCTGCAATGCATTTATAACACACCCTATGCAAGGTGTGTTAGTTAACACTTCTAAATATTTTTCTTTGCTTTTCTGGATTTTGGCCTCTGTTTTCTGGCCTCTCGTTCAAACTTGAGGGAAGCCTGTGAGCGAGTCTTTACAAGGCAGGCAGTCCTGGTTTTTACAACCTGCTTGCTCTTCCGTTGCGCCGGTTTGCGCCCACGCTTAGGGTGTGTTATAATCTTTTTAAAGTCCTTATGGATGGAATCATACCTATTCTCTGGATCGTCATCCTCCTCCTCATCCTCATCTTCCTCTGGAACAGCCCCTGATTTAGTCTCTCCTTCATCTCCTGGGAATAAAGTCAGACAGATTTGACATAAGGATAAAACCAGCAATACACATGAAAGCTTTCTATTATATGTGACCTGTTGTATCAAACAATTTAAAGATAACATGGTACTAAATATCACAATGCTACCTTTAAAAAAAAATCTTGAGTAGACAAATTTTCCCCCATAAAATATCTAATAGGAAGCTCTTTGAAACAAGAGCCTAGTTAACATAGGTATCTGCTACTGTAAGTGACAAGCAAATCATTCATAGTATAAAAAAAAAGGAAGGCATAACCTGTCTAGATTTTACATCGAAATGAAGAATTGCATACTCCATTGTTCAGGTATTTTAAAAACAAAAATTTAAGATTTTATTGTCCACTTCACATTACAGATGTAAAATCCCATTTAACAGGCTAACCAGTTAAACATATTGTTTAACTGGTTAAATGACTAAAGTTGAGTTAGCAGAGGATTTGGAACGCCCCCACAGGAAGAGGCAGCACTGGCTCGGACACCAGAGCAGCTTCTGCCTGCGATTGGCCAGGGTGTTCCACAGGCAAGGGCTACTGCAGTATCCTGGTCAGAGCAGCTCCTGCCTGCAGAGTACCCAAGTCCCACTGCAGACAGAAGCTGCTCTAACTAGGATGCAAGAGCAGCCCCTGTATACAATGGGCTTTCCCTCTCCTCCCCCCAGCAGGATTGGAACAGCCCCCTGCCTGCAGCAGGTGGGGAGCTGTTTCAGCCTCACCCGTTAACCGGTTTAAACTGTCACATCTCTACTTCACAACTGGATTCTCATCACCAAATTAACATATAATGAAAAGATGATGGGAAACAGCCCTAACAAATTCATAGCCATGAAAAACATGTGATGGACCATGAAATCTGGTATATTGTGCGTTTTTATCCTATATTATAGAGATTTCACATGAGAGATCAGCATTTCTCATATCTGGGGTCCTGATGCAAAAGTTTCAGGAGGGTCAAGGGTTATGTTGGGGGGTGGGGAGGGTTATACTATCAGTGCTACCCTTACTTCTGTGCTGCTACTGATGGCTGTGCTTCCTTTGGAGCTGGAGCTGGGCACCCAGAGACTGGCAGCTGTTGGCCAGGCATCCAAATCTGAATGCAGCGCCCCATCATCAATTGGGCATCAGTACAGATTGCAATACCATACCACATCACTCTTACTTCTACACTGCTGCCTTCAGAGCAGGTGACCAGAAAGTGGCAGCCGCTGACTGAGGGCCCAGCCCTGCAACAGCAGCACAGGAATAAGGAGGCAATACAGCCGGGCCCTGACTTACGAACGAGTTACATACCAAACACCAGGTCATAACTCCATCTGTTCATAAGTTCGATTACATTCACTTACATACAGCCGCGCTATTTGTAAGTAAGGACTTCGTTCATAACTCGGAGACCGGCTGTATAGGAGGTTGGTTGTAAATACGAACGGCCATAAGTTGATGCGTTTGTAACTCAGGGACCGGCTGTACCATACCATGCCACTCTTCTATGTTGCTGTTGGTGGTGGCTCTGCCTTCGGAGATAGGCTCCCAGCCAACAGCTGCTATTCTCCAGCAACCCAGCTCTGAAAACAATAGTGCTATCACCAGGAGCACAGAATTAAGGTTAGCAGTACTGCAACTCTCCTACAATAACTTTATGACACCTCTCCCACAACTTCTTTCTGAGTCAGGATCCCTACAGTTAACACCACCATGACATTTCAGATTTAAATAAAATCCTACATCTATGACATTGACCAAAACAAACCATGAATTTGGTAGAGACCTGCAAATAAGCAACAACGCAACAGCACTATTAACTTCCCAAGTATACAGCAGCTTACTTACTCATAACTGAGCTGCCTAGTCTTCACAAGAAATACTTCAGCAGGAAAAGTTTCTCCTGCTGACCTATTTTCCTTTCTGTACTGCCAAGAAGAACCATTCAACATATATCTATCTTAGAGCATGCACATTTATGTATGAAGACTTCGTTCTCAAAATATATGCTCATTAGCCTCAGAGCAAAAATATCAACATTCAGGTTATTATTTAACATGCCTCACAAATACAGGAAGTTAATATACTTTACTTGTCTATTAAAACCACAAGTCAACTTAAGCAGAAGGAAATTTTCTTCTTCCTTAAAATTACATATGAAAGAAGGGAGCTATACATTCTTATATTGATCCTGCTACCTACCACTGTAGTTCACACACTGTATTTTTTCCCTTAGATGTTTTTTAGTCTTTTAAACACTTGCTTACAAATGGAATTATAATGACACAAGAGTATCTGGTAAGGTGTACTAAAATGCTTCCAGTATAGTCTATGGACAGTCTACACACTGGACATTTTTTTTAACAATTTTCTCATGGTCCAGTGAAGTCTAGCACTGATACTAACACTTTCCATTTACACACGTCAATACAGCTGCAGAACACCAATGAGAAGAGGAAATGGTTCATAAAGGATCAAATAGGTGTTCTTTGTTGCTACTTCATATGGCTTTCACAATTCTCTGATTGATGTAACATTTGTCACAGAGCAGGAGCCAGCCAGCAATTAGCAGTAGGACTGGATATCAGGGGAGCTACTAAAGAGTAAAGTGTCAATAATTCATGTGTTCAATGCTTCTTTCTGCATGGTTAGTAGGGACATTCAACAGGTACTGCTAGTGTATTGGTGGACTTTTAGAATCCACCTATAGGAGTTCAAAGCTTCCATATCTAGGTAGTCAAAAACTTCTCTCTTTAGAAATCATACTCCATGCATATATTACTTTCACGTCTGTTTAAAGTCCCTTTAGGATTTTCAATTCTCATGAAAATCACCTACCATTTCCACGTCCTTCAATCTCCTCCCCCCACCAACCGCTATAAACTTTGTTCAATATACAAGTATAAGCTTCAGACACTGACTCCTATTGTTGCCTGACCCTTTTTAAGGTTAATGTTTAGATTAATAATCAATTGATCTGACTGCAATAAAATTCTTCCCCCCAGAAACACGCTACACAGAATTCACATTATGGAATTCAATATTTTGTGGGGCATTTCAGAGGAGGTAACAAGACTACTCGCGTTAAGGGGAAAAATAAACCTTATATGCCTTTAGTAAAATAATGGTGAAAAATAGAAATAATCCAAGTCATACAGCAAAATAAATATAATGCAGGATCAGGGTAATGTGCGGTATCATTCTATGTATAAGCTTTAGAATTGCATGCTCACAACATAAATTGATGACTTGGTTGTAATTTTCTTTAAAAGAACCAACTCTGTTTCTGGTATGAAGTGCCCAAAGGTACAAGTCCCTCAATGAGTTAAAGGGTCAAGTAGAAAAAAAGTAGACAGCAATGGAAGACACCCAGGAAAGACCACGGTACCTTCCTAATTACAAGGTTCAGTCCTCCATGCCCATACGTAGCATCTTTACTAGTATAATTCTGAGGTGTATGTAATTCTATATATTAACACACTTATATGTAGGACTACCATTTCAGCACTTGATCATACCATCCTCCTGCTTATGTGGATTTGCGATTATTCCATATTCCTTGTGAGAACACTTACTGGAACATTTCAACTCCTACAATTGAACAAACTCTTCTTAGTTCCCAAAATCTAAAAGTAACCCCAGATGTGTGCTATGTGAGATGGACTACTTAACCACACTTACACTAATTTATGCTCCAGTTAATATCTTACAGGATACAGGCTTGTAGTTTTCTTGCATTAATAACAGCACAGAAAAGAAGTCAAGACAGTGCATATAATGGGATAAATATCATGAGGGAAACTTGCCCTAAGGGCTACACTGTTCCTCACTTCTTTACAATTCTTTGATATCATTCCTGTAATAAGATTGACAAAATCATGAGCCATTTTCTTATAGGCTATCACTATTAGATTATTTAATGTAATTTTATGTAAGGACATGGGGAAGAGGATTCTCACTTTAAACTGTATCAACTTCAACTTATTTGAGATATGTTGCTCGTGTCCATTCAACGTAGGTGCGTGTGCTCGCCACATGCACAGGTGCCATAAGATTTTTCCCTCAGCAGTACCTGAAGGGGCCTGGATCTCAGCACCCCCTGAAGTGATGACCACATGCCACACCATACAGAGCACTCCCAGGCCCCTCCCTCCTCAGTTCCTTTTGCCAGGAGACTGACAGTGGGGAAGGAAGGTGGGAGGTTGAACAGTCATGAATAACACATCTCAAAGAACATCAGTTCCAGAAACAGGTAACTGTCTTTTCTTCGAGTGCTTGTTTATGTCTAGTCAACATAGATGACTGCTAGCAGTGTTCGACGAGGCAGGTAGGAGACTCAGGAACATGCAAATTGCAAAACAGCTCTACCAAAAGCTGTATCACTTCTCACATGGTGTGAGATCGTGTAATGGGCTGTGAAAGAGTGCACCGATGACCATGTTGCCACCCAATAGATTTTGTGTATTGAGACATTCACCAGAAAGACTGCAGACGAAGCCTGAGCCCCAGTCAAATAAGCCTTGACCAAATCCAGGGCTGAACCTGCTAGGTCATAGCACATCTGGATGCAGATGGTGATCCATCTGGGACGATACCAGATGGCCATTCATCCTACCTGCATAGGCTAGGAACTGCTGTATGGATTTACGGAAGGGCTTCGTTCTTTCCAGGTAGAAGGCCAGGGCTCTTCTGACATCTAGAGCATGCAGACATCATGCCGAAACACCGAAACATCAAGACAAAACACCGAAAGTTGTCTTGGCCCATGTGAAATGCCAAAACTATCTTCAAGAGGAATACCAGGTCCAGCTTGAGCTGCACTTTATCTTTGAAGACAACAGGATATAGTGGCTCCAATGTTAGTGCTCAAAGCCCCCCCCGGCCAATATAATGGCAACGAAAAAGGTCTCCTTAAATGACAGTAGTGAAAGAAGGCAAGTGGTCAATGACTCAAACAGAGAACCGGACCGGACTCACTGAGCATGCCAAGGGAGGCTCTGGCAACAGAACAAGCTGTCTGGAGATGAACCTGGAAACCCCAGGGAATCCAAGGGCACCAATGTGCTTGTCACGGCTGCTGAGGCCAAGGGGCGCCATCTGTGATACCATGTGGTACTTCTCTGACTGCAGTGCTAAAGGCTGCCCCAGGGGTAAGAAAGCAGAGTCTGAGATAGCACCTGCAGAGCAGACACTGGTGGAGGCCCATGATCCAGAGAGTGCCCTACGCTCCCGTGGTGCCAAGATCCTGATGCCAATGGTAATCTTGATGACCGAGTACAAGGCCTGAAGCTTCTGGTAAGCAGGCTCCTCTGGTCCCTTAAAGTGCTATGAGTGCTTGATGGACAGCATTGAAAAGGTGAACTCTGGTGCCAGGACACAGATCTAGACTAGTACAAGTGGGTACAGAGACCAGAGCTACTCAGCGCCAGACAGTAGCAGCACTGAGGGAAGCAGAGTTGCAAAGAGAGCAAGTAGTAGAGCTTGGTGAGGTGAGAACCGTATGGGGAATCTCTCTCTCTACAATATCACCGCAGCCGTAGAGCATGTGCCTCCAAAAAGGCCTGCGCTCCAAAATATGGGACGCCAGTGACTCGGCATGACTTTGTGGGGAGACCTGTACTATCCCCGTAGGACAAAAGGGGGGCCTCCTGTCCAGGCATACCGATGAGCACAAGTGTTGTGTGCTCAGAGACGAAGTTGTAAGCTGCAACTTCCCCCCTGTGACTGGGCACAGTCAGCTCCGCTGACAATGGTACCAGCATGGTGAGAATGTTCCACCTCTGGCATGGATGTGGGCTGTACATCCAAGGCAGTCAGCAGTGACTGGGTCGGACTGGGGCTATCTGCCTGCACCAGGTATTTGTCCTTGGAACATTCCAACACACAGTCCCCTTTCTTGGCCTTTTCCCTTCAAACTGAAGGGCCGTCCTTGGCAGCCTTCTTAGGCTTGGTACCTAAAAACACCTGAGTACAGTTCTTGCTGCACTAAGGAAGACTCCATGAGGACTGCACTTAAACACCCCTCTCTCTTACTTCCGTGTGGTGAAAAGAAGTGCAAATTTTGCACGTGGAGGAAATATGGGATTCACACAAACAATGAAGGCACGTGGGTCACTAATTAGCACAGGCCTGCGACATGCAGCACAGACCGCCTGCCCAGCACCCAGGCTGAGTCCCAACCAGGGACTAACTGTTAACTGCTCTATTAATGCTAAAAGGTAAATATTTACAATCAAACAGTGGGAATGACCAATGCTACAGCTAAGTCTGGAGCAAAGTGTTCCAAGCATCAACATTGGCAGCAAAAGGAAACTGAGGAGGGAGAGGCCTATATTGAGCGGCTTGTATCAGGTCCCTCCAGGTACGGCTGAAGGAAAATCTTCCGGCACCAATGCACATGGTGAGCACGCATACCTACGTTGAATGGACATGAGCAAGCATTCGAAGAAGAAAAATGTAATATTGTACATTACCATTATGGTTTGCTGTATGCTTCTTTTCCATATACGTATGTTTGAAATCCTAAATGCTCTCAGACACTGAGATAATGGTTTGAGTTTCCATTTGTCACCCTCAGATCCCTGTCTGAAAAGCATTCTGAAGTTTATGGCTCATTTAAGGAAGAAAAACATTTTATACTTTTAGTGCTGTTGTATTTACATTTTTATATTAAATGACATGAAGTGTTAATTTAATAGCCCACTGGAAAGTGGACTAATGGTACTGGCAAAAGAGTCAGGTATAGTGAAATCTTTTATCAATGCCCCACAATATTGATCTATATATCAAAGAAATCTCACTTTTAAACCTCTACTCAATGAAGACTGTACATCATGTCAAGTTGTGTAGTGGTTTTGCATAGGGATGTACCCAATTAATCGGCAGCCCAGCCCAGCAGGAGCAGCCGCCCACCTGTGGGATACAGTTAAGCAGTTAACTGATTAAACAGGATTTTACAACCCTAGTTTTACAGTGTAAAAATATACTCTTTTGGAGACTAAGATTTCCAACTAGTTAGGCAGATGATTGGCAAAATAAAAATTGTTGGGCAGAATACTCAGCAAATTTAAATTAGTAGTAATTCAGACACCACTGTTCTCTCTCATTCCAATGGGTGTTAAGCGGAATCGAGGGATGGGCTGTGGCTGCCTCCTGATTGTAGCATGAATAGACACAGGGCACATAACATACATGCCTCCAAAAGACATTTCTAATCCAAAGAGTCCAATCTTACAAAGATGAAACACATATACAACTACACTGGAATCTATACCAACACATACTTGAAGATCTGATTATCCTAAAATGACCTCTGGAATTTGGATAATGGCTCAGTGTTAAGTAACTTCTATACATACCAAATATCCTCTAAGGTACTCTTTAGGTGGAAAACAGAGAGATACAGAAAAGTTATATCTTGTTGCTTACTGCATATCCAGGGCTGAATTAATCACACTGATTCCAAATCAATAGCTTCACTCACCAAACATAAATAAAACAAGTCTCCTGAATTACCTACAATTTGCTAGACTTTTCTGAATTGTCTAACTTCGTTATATAAAAGAGCTCACTGAAGAACCCTAAATTTTTAAATTAAAAATGGTTAAATCAACTCATTGCATTTCATCTGATGAAGTGGGTTTTACTCATGAATGTTTATGACCTAATAAATCGGTTAATCTCTAAAGCCATGTGTCTATACTGGAGAGTTAGTTCAAAATAACTCCACTTATTTCAAAATAACAAGGCAAACCTCCACACTACCAAGCCTGTTATTTCAAAATAATGGGATGATTATTTCAAAGTAACTCCTCCTCCTTGTGTAGAAGAATAAGCTTACTTTCAAATAGTTATTTCAGGAGTAGTTATTTCAAAATAACCTAGTAGTGTAGACATAGCCAAAGGTGTCACATGACTTCTTGTTGTTTTTGCAGATACAAACAAACATGGCTATCCCTGAGACTGTTGATACGAGGTAAATTGTGACTCTCTGATATGAAAGAGTCACTCATGAAGCATACCCTAGGTTGCTTTTCATTACATTAGGTAAATGAGCACTAACTGGACACATGAAAAAAATCAACTTTTTACAAGATTTCTGCATACATTTTAGATGTTGACACTATTATAATAAAAATAATAATAAATAAGGTGTATCATTAATGACTATTCTAAAAACAATGCCTCAATATATTGTTAATAAAACTTTGTTCTTTGGATAGAAAGCACCGTAAAAGTGAGATCTCAAAGTAACTTACAAATATCACTGAATAAAGTACTGTAGCACCCTCATGAAACAGACGTCAATTCTCTGGATTTTACATATATAGAAAAATAAGCACAAAGTTATTTAACTTATTTTTCTTTATTTTTTTCATATTTTATTTTTGTATTTTGATTTAACTTATTTTACTCCTCTAAAGTAAAAAATGCTATCACAGAACTTGCAATAGAACTTGGGAGTTCCTGGGATCTGTGCTTTATAGAAACACTGTCAACTTAAGTTTTCTAAATTAACTAAAGTTTTAAGATATTCTATTTTTGGATACAGTATTATTAAAAATACATTCTCTTTTGTTGCTATTTTATGTTACTTTTTAAAGAAGGAAAATCCAAAAGCAGCAATCCAAAAGCAGCAATGCCTTCCTCATCCTCATCCTTCCTGCTTTGTGCATATTCCTGCCTACTGAATCTTCTGCTTCAGCTTCACAATCCAGGAGAAGGGTGTGCATCAATGCAGTGAAACCAAGTACTATAGAATGTCAAGGAAAACAGTCTGGGAAGAGTTTCTCTCTCCAAGTAATATTAGTAACAACAGTAGTTATTAATTGTTCAAATGGAATTGAACTTGATAATGTCCCTTTAACCTCAAAATCATTCTATTTTTAAGTTCTCCCACCCTTAAAGTTCCAACTGTGCTGCTTTTAATTTCTTTATTCCTACAAAATAAAAGACTTATTGAATGTTAATCAAAAGGGGTCTCCTCAAGTCTGGAGGAGGAAAAGAATTATCCCCCACACTCTGAGAAGCACTTTAAAATGCAGAAAAATCAGCTCAAGTAATAAATAGCTAAAATCTATCAGGCCTATCAGTTGTCACTTTAGTTAAATAACATTACTGAAATCTATTTTATAGGACACAAAGATAATCTACCCAAATGTGCACATACGTAAATACAGCCAAACCCTACACCACAAGACTTGATACTCTTCTCCATTATATGACCCTAAATTGCAACATCTGATGTGAGCTCTTCTGATCTCTACTACCTAAACCAAACTCGTGTTCTGTATTCATTAGGCAGACAAAACCAACTAAGGGTGCATCTACACAGCACCCTAAACTTGAAATAAGATACACAATTTGCATAGTGGAAATTGCATATCTTATTTCAATTTAATTTTGAAATCGTGTATTTCAAATTTTGGCATGTCTACACAGCACCAAATTTTGAAATAATGCGCTATTTCGAGACATCCCTTAATCCTCGTGGAATGAGGGTTACAGAGATGCTGAAACAGCATGTCCACTATTTCAAGACCTATCTTGAAATAGTGGACGCATTCAAAAGACACGGGGTAGCTATTCTGGGATATTTCGAGTATCCCAAAATAGCCCCGCTGTGTAGACCTACCCTAAGATAAGCAAGCCAATTTGCAATGCAACTCACTACAGACTAGGGCTCCAATTTCTCAAAACTCTTTCTAGAAAAGACATTAAAAACTGAATAAAGATTACGGAGATTTGTAAGTTAAAGTAAATTCTGTTTGTCCAAGTTAGGACAAGCAAAATAGTAACTGGCTACAAGGGATATTACAAAAACTTCTGTACATCACATTCAAAAACAGGTTTTAGAAATATGGGTCAAGTTTTGGAATTCAGAGTCACATTTATGGATATTTTCACTCCAGCATTTGCACTACTAGTTTATTAAATCAATAGGACTACCCAACTCATATTATTGACCTTCCTATGTTAAAATGCTAATCAAATTGTAGACCTTTGCACACCTGAAGACTGACAAAATCCTGTGTTGGAGGATAGCATTAGGCTTTCAGTCACTGGCTTAATCTTCTGCTCATCACTGCTTCCGTCATCTGAATTCTGGTCATCATTTTCTTCTTCATCTGATGAGGAGGAACAGGTGATGTCTTCCTTCTGTTTCTTAGAAATTCTTTTTTTCTCTTTAAAGTTAGCCTTTTTATTCTCTTTAGCAGACCCCTTTTTACTCTTCTTTTGGTCTTCATAAGGCTCCTCATCAGAAGAGGATGAGTCATTCTGTTCTTTCTTGGAAGTTTTCTTTTTGTGGCTTACTTTTTTCTTTTCTTTAGCTTCCACTCTTTTTTTATTTCGTTTAACATCTTCAGAAGAACTCTCCTCTTTCTTTGGGGATTTATCAGCATCTGAAGATGAATCATTCTGCAACTTCTTTGATATTCTCGTTCTCAAATTTCTCTCTCTTTTTTCCTCAACAGCCACTTCATTTTTACTTTTATTTTCAGAGAAAATGCAACTCTCTTTCCCCGGGGATGATTTATCTCCATCAGAAGAACCACCATCTTTTTCTTTCTTGTAACTTTTCTTTTTCAAATTTTCTTTTACTTCTGTTCCTTTTTTATTTTTGGTTTTGTCTTCTGAAGAATCACAACTCTGCCCCTTCTCAGTTCCATCCAAAGAAGAATTGTCCTGTAATTTTCTCTTTTTCAAATCTCTGTTCTTTTCTTTTGCTTCTGCTCTCTTTTTATCATCAGAAGAATGGCAACTCTCCTCTTTCTCTAAAGATGATTTCTCAGTATCAGATGTTTCATCATGCTTCCCCTTTGAAGTTTTTTCTTTTAAATCTCTGTTTTTTTCACTGACTGCTGTCCCCTTCCTAACTTTATCATCAGAAGAATGACTTGTATCCTCTTTCTCTGGGGATGATATCTCACCATCAGATGATTCAACCTGCTGCTTCTTCAAATTTATCTTTTTCTTACTAGTAGATCCTTTTTTACTCTGCTCACTTTCAGAAGAATCATAATTCTCTTTTTTTCTGGGGTATTTCTTTTTGGCTTTTTTTGCAGACTCTATTTTACTCAACCTCTTTATCTCTCTTTCTAACTCTGAATCATAATTGGAAGAATCTGAAGGGTTCTGTCGTTTCTTCTTTGCAGAAGTGGAAACTTTAGCTGATTTGCCTTTTTTGGCATCTAAATCCGAACCAGAAGTGGAACTTTTTCTTTTGCGTTTTCCATTCTCATACTTCAATGGTTGTTTTGTTAGATCATTAAAAGCATTCTTCTGAACATTACTGTATGTTTCACTATTGCTATCAATATCTGAGGAACTATGACTCAACATAGCTACATTTTTAAGGACTGCTGGCATCTCATC
This sequence comes from Pelodiscus sinensis, assembly GCF_052426305.1. Taxonomy (NCBI): domain Eukaryota; kingdom Metazoa; phylum Chordata; order Testudines; family Trionychidae; genus Pelodiscus; species Pelodiscus sinensis. Next base: position 23,165,969 of record NC_143064.1, on the reverse strand, counting down.
TGAACCTGAACTTTGTTCCAATAGGTCTGATTGTTTGGATTTAGAAAGCTTATTAGGTTTAAGATGATCAGTAGTACTGTCAGAAGAATTTCTTTTATCTTTTTTTCTCCTTGACTGGGTTGATGATTTTTGCTTGCGCTTTTCACAATACGCATCATTACTGTCCTCTTCTGAATTAGATGTTAAAGGATTTGTGTCTGTTGGACGCCTCAGAGGTGTGGTCTTCACACGTGGGGACCTCCTGAGATCAGATTCCTCTATAAAGGGGACACTTATATTTTCAGGTGAGTGTTCATTACCAGTGTAATGATTTTCTTTTCCAGAATCACAGTTTTCTGCCTTGGGTGTTACCTCTGCATTCTTCTCTCTCTTTACTGGATTATTGTCTTGATCTTCAGCTTTAACTGGAGAATCAGAAAGGGAGACAGGAGTCAGTTTTACAAACAATTCTTTTCTTACTTTAGCTGATGATTTTAACTTAGTACCTCCTTTAATGTCTTTTGAAAGCGTAGTACATTTTATATTCACATTTACTGTCTCCAACTCTGTTGCTGTATTTCCATCACCCTGTTCATCAGATGCACTCTGAGTTTCCATAGCTGATTCTAGAGTCTCAAAAATATCTTCAGGGACTGATGAAGGAACAGACACAATATCCATGTCTAAAGCCTCAGTACTATTTGGTTCATACTGAGGTGCTTCTTTTGTCTCAGACTCTTTATCTTCACTGCTAATATTCTTTTTTTGTGTTGATGGAACATTTTGGTCCATAGGCTCGTTGTCAGGCTGTTCTGACACAGCTTTTTTCACTGACTTTACAACATCCTCTTTCAACTCTGCATGTTCCTTCCTTTCATCTCTTTTCACCTCATTTTTTTCTGGTTTAATATCAGGGGTTTTTTCTTTGGTATTCTTCTCTTTGATTTTAATATCCAAAGCTTGAATCTCTCGAGTCAGACCTTCTTCTAATGCTAAATGAGTTTTTTTTATGTCACTCAACACAGATTTAAAAGCTTTCAGTTGACGTAGCTGTATAGAAGGGTTTATTTCTGAATTTTCTGCTGCTGTTTTCAAAAAACTTACAAAACTAGCATTCATATTAGTTGTGGTCTCTACAAGTTTTTTTGTCTTTTTAAGCAAGTCTTTTGGCACCACTAGTGCTTTATAGGAATAGGTTAAAGAACCAGAATATGAATCATCTAATTTCTTTTCTTCTCCATTACAATTCGAAATATTTCTCTTTGGAGAAAATTTAAGTGTATGATCATATATTTTACTTTTTTCACTCTCAACTTTGATCTTCTTTTTGTTTTGTTGCAATAACTGTTCTAAATTTTCAAAAACACTGTCACATGCAGTGACCAAGTCCAACAAAGGTTCTGGGTGGCAAATGTAGCAATGCCATTGGTTATTTTCATCCATTATGGCTGACAGCTCCTTTCGGCCCAGGTTCCGCAAAATGCACTTTTTGCAGAAGGCATTATGGCAAAAGTCACAGCAGATTAAGTTTCCACCTTCAGCACACCATCTGAAATTATGATTGGGACATGTTAAATGCTACCCCAAAACAAACTGCATTAATTGTTCAGAAAAATAAAGTTTAACAAACAACTTTAAAAATTTGATTTAAACAGTCATAATATTAAAATGTAGTTACTAATCAAAGGCAAAAGCTTCACTTCAAAAGATGGCAAGCAGATATTTACTAATTTAGATTATTAAAGCATAATAATTAATAAAAGACTTTGAAAGGCAGTAGATTAAAATGTTCAGCTAACTGTTCAGAAAAGTCAAATATATTTCCAAAAACCCTTGCCCAGCCTCCATACATTAGCAGGAGAACAGAAAATATTACCACATGAAAGAAACTTAAAGTTTTCCCCATTCAGTACAAGAACTACAAGAGCACTGTCTTTGGTTGCAAAATGATATAACCTGCACCTCCCTTTCTCACCTACATCACAGATACAGAGCTATTGAGGCCCATTTTGGAGGAGTTCATAAGGTACTGGGTGGGGAGTAAGGTGTCCTGAGCCATGAATACCCAGTGTATATAGGAGGAACACATTCTTTTTTAAACACATCTGGAACTCAGTTTGTGACCAAGACTGGAAAGTAACAGGACAGAATAAACCTATTCTTGGCTTACCAGACACAGCTGCTCGACAGATGCAAAGTTCTGAGTGGACTGTATCTTGACACTAATATGAGACAATGTAGCCTCTGACTGACAACATAAGAGCAAGTGAAGGTTTTAGCTTCCACCTTTTATTATAAATTTTTGTATTGGTCTATAAACTGCAAACTCACTAAATATAAATATAAACATATGTTTATATTTTAGTAAGTTTGCAGTTTATAGACCAATATATCACATTTTCTCTGGGACAGTTAATTTCCATGGCCCATTGCTATCTAGGGGATAACGAACAGAATCTGCTCATTTACAATGTGGTGTTGCAAACTATACATAAACTGATGTTTGGGGTTTAGTCATGTGATGTGTGACTTTGACCAACAGGGATAATTACTTGATTTCCTTATGTTTTCCTAGTTTGTACTAAAATTTAAAATTCAAATACCATAATATTATGGGTCTGCTGATTGCAGAGTGACATTTCATAACTGATTTAATTCATTAGGGTAATATCACAGAGGCGTTTACATACTTACCTGCACTGTTCATCCATTCCATCTGAATCACGGCTAATGTCATCGCTCATATAATATTTGAAGCAAGTCTGCAAGGAAATAGTTGGACAAAGAATTTTTTCAGTTCAAGTCAGATGCAATTTCATCTAATGAATACATTAAAGTCAGACTCTTAAAAAATGTTTTTAGAATTTCAGATTACAGTCTATAAATGAACACTAGAAACCTCTTTAAAATGTTCTCTCCCATTTTTACCTACAGTTTACAAATCTGAACCTAATCTTGGCTAAAATTTCCAAAGATACAGCAGCTTTTAAACAATGACACTTCTGAACAATGGTACAGGACTTATTTGAAAATTAAATATATTTGCCTTCTTTTGAAGGCCACAGGTTTTTCATATTATAATACTTACAAGTTGAATATTGCTTTTTATATTCAGTTAAGGTCTACGCTTATGTATAAATAGCTACATTGGTGAGGAGTGTTAAAAAACCCAAAGCCTTGACGAACACAGCTAAACCAACAAAACCCTCAGTGTAGCTGCAGCTATGTTAATGGAAGTGGGCTTCTAATGTCACTTGGAGAAATGGTGTTCCCCCACAAAAGAAAAATTCTTTTGGAGTAGGTATTCTGTATAGTTACAGCAAAGACAGATGATTCAGAAATTAACAAGAAATGCCAGAAAATAGGAAAACTTCCACATTATGAGATATTGAAAAATCTCAAACTATTTACCTTAGTTAGGACACTAATAATACAGGCATAGAAAATAATGAAAGAATTCTTGATCTGATCCCTTCTCATCTATTTATATATTTTAGAGATGTGTGTCTGTAAATCTGTGTCTGTGAGGGAGTCTGTTCAATAACTCCTAAACTGTAAGAGCTAGCAATACCAAATATGGTAAGCCACTTCCTCTTATCCTGACAAAGCAAGGTCAGCATCTGGTTGTGCCAAGAAAACAGGAAGTGCTGGGACTGGGACTATTTTCCATAACATGCAAAGGGAAAGGCACAGAGAGGAGGCATGTGATACTGGGAGTGACCCACAGGGGAGAGCTATACTGCAGAAGGACCACGGGGGGCAGTCACACCACCAAGCAACTAGCCAACAGGAATGGGGGCTTTACTATCTTACCTGCCACCAGACCAGGTAAATAGCCCCCTCTGCCCCAAACTCCCCAGCACTTGGCCACATCCCCTGATGGCTGGGAGAGCTGAGGGGGGAGATGGGGAAGAGGCAGAAGACCCATGCCAGTAATGGAGGCAAAGACAGAAGGTCCATGCCAGCCAGGGAGAAGTGGTGGAAGGACTGAGGAGTGAGACAGAAGACCTAATAACCAGTATAATTCGCTGCCATAAGACAATCAAAATTGACGAGTTTTGGAAAGGATTCAGAGCTCTCCTGGAGTTTGGAAGCAACACTCCTTGAGGACAAGTTATTCTGTAGCTACTTTCTATAGAATATTTGTAATTTCATCAAAGGCAGTTGGTACTGGTCCTCTGACAGAGTCAGGATACTGGACAAGACGGACCTCAGTTCAAATCCAGTGTGTCAATTCTTAAGGATATAGTGATCAACTAAAATACCAAAAATCCAAATATTGCCGAGAACGCAAACCCTTATATGCCACTCCAGGAGCTTGAAGGCACTGACACAACAAGACAAGGTTGAATTTAAGCCACCCTCCTTCAAAGGCTTTCACATATGGACATGATGGAATGGACATGGCCTGGAGATGATCTACCCATAGTGGTCAGTGCTATAGAATTCTGGACTGTAGCACAGCCCATATATAGCCAATGGGAAAGCTGCCATAAGTTAGAAGGGACTAAGTTGTTACTCTAATTTATATCAGGGCTGTTTGAGCCCCAAGCAGCTGCCTAATTCCAATGGTGCAAAGAAGCCTCTGAAGTCATTTTTTCTTCCTCACCTGGGTTCTGAGCCTTCTGTGCTATGGCTCTTAGGAGAAGCAGACTATGACCTGGAGCCCCTTATAGCACATAAAATTGTGGCAATTGTCTATTGAGATACTATCTCACTGGCTAGGGCTGTGGTCCAACCAAGTGCCAAATTCAAGTGTCTGTACTTGACATTGGGTGGCCGGGATAGGTTGGGTATGCTGCTTGTGTACCACCCACCTCACTCTATGGCAGATGCTCTGCTCGAGCTGGCCGACGTGGTCTCGAGGTGGCATTGAGGACGCCGAGGCTTTTGGTCTTGGGGGACTTTAATATCCACGCCGAGGCTGTTTTGTCTGGTCTGGCCCAAGATTTTATGGATACCATGACCCACCCTAGGATTATCCCAAGAAATAAGTGACCCAACACATGTTGCAGGTCATACGCTCGATTGGTTTTTTGGACTAAGGGAGATACAGTTCTTGGGATAAGGGATATGGCTACACTCCCTTTCTCATGGACTGATCACTACCAGGTCAAGTTTAGACTATCTGCTGACCTTCCCCTCCACAAAGGGGGAGGACCAATTAAGATGATCCGCCCTCAGAGACGGATGGATCCGGAGGGTTTTCTGAGGTCCCTGAAGGATTGTTCAGCCATTATGGCAAATAGTTCTGTAGATACCCTAGTCAATACATGGAACACCGAGGTAGCCAGGACAGTTGATATGACTGCTCCTAAGCGCCCTCTTCGGACCAGTCGAGCCAAGTTTGCTCCCTGGTTTTCTAGGGAGTGATAGCAGCAAAACAGTCTGTGCGACGGCTAGAACACTGCTGGAGGAGAACTAGAGCTGAGTCTGATCAGCTGTGGATTAGAGCTGAACTGCGAGCTTACTCTGTGGCGGTGCTGACAGCGAAGAAAAGCTACCTCTCCACCCGTTTTGCATCCACACAATGCCGTCCAGCGGAATTGTTTCGAGTAGTGCAGGGCCTGTTGCAGTCTCGCACTCATGACGAAATAGAGGAGCCTTTGGCCCCTGGCTACAATCTGTTTGCAAAGCATTTTGCTAATAAGATCGCCCACATCCGGTTGGATTTAGACTCTGGCTGCTGTGTAAGTGGGGCACAGAATGTGTTGAGTGCACCACCCAGTCTTTTTTCTCTGGATCAGTTTCAGCTATTGCAGACTGAGGATGTGGACAGGGTGCTTGGAGGAGTGCAACCAACCACGTGCTCACTTGAACCCTGCCCTTCATGGCTTATTAAATCTAGCCAGGGAGGGATAACTGCCTGGGTCTTGGGGATTATTAATGCATCTTTTATATCTGGTATGGTTCCTGCTGCCTTGAAAGAGGCAGTGATAAAACCACTACTCAAGAAGATCTCCCTGGACCACATGACAAATAACTATCGCCCAATTGCTAATATTCCCTTTTTGGGCAAGGTACTCGAGAGGGCAGTGGCGTTGCAACTCCAAGCTTTCTTGAAAGAAACAGACTACTTAGATCCATTTCAGTCTGGCTTTAGGCCTGGTTTTGGAACTGAAACAGCCTTGGTCGCCCTGGTAGACAATTTACGCCAGGAGATAGACAAGGGGAGTGCATCCCTGTTGATTCTCCTAGACCTCTCAGCAGCTTTTGATACCATTGACCATGATATCCTTCTGAGACGCTCAGCAGAGTTGGGTATTGGAGGCACTGTTTTGCAATGGTTCCGGTCCTACTTGTCAGGATGCTTTCAGAAGGTGGAGCTAGGGGGCTGCTATTCGACCATGTGGTGATTGTGCTATGGGATCCCGCAAGGTTCCATCTTGTCCCCTATGCTGTTTAATATCTACATAAAGCTGCTGGGAGAGCTCATAAGGAGTTTTGGAGGACGGTGCCATCAATATGCAAATGACAACCAGCTCTATTTTCCTGTGACATTAGAACCAGGTGTGGCAATGACTGATATAAATCGGTGTCTGGAGGTAGTGATGGTTTGGATGAAGTCAAATAAGCTGAAGTTGAACCCAGATAAGACTGAGGTCCGGTGGATCAGGAGGCCATCTGTGCGTGAATGTGGCATGGCACCTGTTCTAGACAGGGTTACTCTCCCCCTGAAAGAACAGGTACGCAGCTTGGGAGTCCTCCTGGAACCTTTCTTAACATTGGAAAATCAGATTTCTTCGGTGGCCAGGAGCGCCTTCGGGCAACTTCGTTTAATCTGCCAGCTGTGACCCTTACTGAACAAACATGACTTGGTCACAGTGATCCATGCTCTTGTTACATCCTGACTGGATTACTGTAGTGCACTTTATGTAGGGCTGTCTCTAAAGAGCCTTTGGAAACTTCAACTGGTCCAGAATGCGGCTGCTCGAGGTTTAAACAACACTAGTTATACGGAGCACATTATGCCAGTGCTTCAGCAGCTGCACTGTATATTTCCGGGCACAATTTAAGGTTTTAGTTATGACCTATAAAGCCTTAAATGAGTTGGATCCAGTGTATCTGAAGGACCGTCTTCTCCCATACGAACCTGTCCAGGGATTGAGGTCAGCTGGGGAGGCTTTGCTTCGTGTTCCTCCACTTGTGAAGATAAGATTAACATCTACACAGAACAGGGCATTCTCAGCTTTTGCTCCCAGGCTGTGGAATTCTCTTCCTCGGGATATACGCATGGTGCCAACGCTAGCGTTGTTCCGGCGTCAGGCTAAAGCCACCCTTTTTACTTGTGCTTTTATTAATGTTTGAGTCTGTATGTGTGTGTCCCTCCTCTCTATATGTTTTTAAGCTCGTTATGTCCCTCTGAAGTCTCATATTTTAAATTCTCATATTTTAAATTTTTATATATATATTTGTATTTTGTTTGTTTGTCTGTTCTTGTAAGCCGCCTTGAATATTTTAAATAGAAAGGTGGGATACACATATTTAAATAAAATAAATAATAATAAAACCATAAACACCAAAATTACAGTAGTTTTATGATATAGTCCAAATTCATTAATTTTTTTTAAAATAAATTCCAAAGAAACCACAATAAATTAAAGATGTGATATATAAGCTTTATACAAGTAAACTTCACATTGTAATTTTTTTTTCTTTTTCTGATATCAGTTTGTAAAGTTTAACAGGTTAATAAGAGAAAACAATCTACACAAAACACAAGGGGTGACAGAGGTCTTTTAATACCATACACTGTTTATTACATACCTTACAGATAAGGACTTTCAGTGTAGGATGTCTATAGATTGAATCCTTTTGAAAATGGTTCACCTGTTGCCCACAGGCTGTACAGCTTACAATTCCATGCAGTCCTTCCTCTATAGAGGATTATAAACCACATATTAGGTTTTTTTTTTTAAAGAAACGTGTAAACAACGAATATGTTTCCTTCTTAAAACATTTTAGTTTGTCAAATTTTTGTTTATCTGAAAACCCACTCCAAAGCTATACCACGCATCTTTAAAGGAAGCCTTCTATTTCACTGATGTCTTTTAAAGGCTAATTAAAAGGTAGTTGGTCACTATCTACTTTCTGGATAAAATTCACCCAGGGGAAAGAAAACCTTCCTTTGTGACATTATGCATGTGGATTAAACTGTTATTTTATGAGGGCATATCTGACTTGCCAATAAAAACACATTTAATCATGGTTCTACATTGTACATTAAAATCCCACAACTTTCAGTTATTCTTCATAAAATACTACTGCAGTTCATAAATAAACATTTTAACTATATTTCTTTCCAATTTTTTAATTAATTTTTGAATGAGAAATAAGAAAAACAAGTCTATGAAACAAGTTAAAAACATAAGAATCCTTTTTGATGTCATCTGAAACTCTTGCATTATGTAGTCTCAAAATAGATTAAGACAATTCTTTGAAGCAATTGTACAAGATCTCCAGACCATTCTGGTCAAAACACTGTTCTGGAAGTCCACATTATCTCGTCACCTTCAAACATTGTCTGTATTTAAAATGATAGTTTGACAAAATACTCCTACACTGGGAGTAGCAACTGCTCCAGTTTTCCAGTTGGTTTAATCCTGTTTACTGTGGTAGGACTTCCACCTGCAGTGGGGTCTTTTAGAACAAACTGTTGAATTTGACATTTTTTATTCTTACTTAAAAGCAGTAACACTACCATGAAAAATGGGAAGCCACCTGAGAAACCTCACAGTCACTGTTTTAAGCTGGTATCAAACAGTAAAGAAGGAGAAGGCTGCCAGGTGCTTTATCTCAACTGCAGTATGCCTGCATCATCAGCTCAGGAGGCTGTAATTCCAAGAATGAGACTTTGTTCAAAGCCTTTAAAATACACATAGAATCAAGCAAATACCAAAAAGAGTTCAGGAACCTACTGAACTTTTCCAAAGTGACATACAAACCATTAGCAAAGATTCAGAGATTTTGAAAATGAAAACAGATACTTAAAAGGACTGAGAACCTATTAGGCTTAAGTAAAGAGAAATAAACTTTACAAAGCAAGAGGAAAATAACAAATCCCTCATTCAGAGCCAGAAATATTCAGCTGCTGGGTACAAAGAGGATTAACTGACTTGAGAAAAGAGATTTACTCACCTCGTACAGTAACTACTGTTCTTCGAGGTGTATGTCCCAGTGGGAGCTCCACGCAAGGTGTAGGGATGTCCCGGAGCCATGGAGAGGAGCTTTTTCTAAGCAGTGACTGCAAGTTCCTCTTCTCCATTCAAGTAATTAGGACTCCGAATAAAGGGTAGAGAGGGTCATGGAGCACCCACGGGGACATACACCTCCAAGTACACTCGTTACTTCATGAGGTGAGTAACTCCCTTTTCTTCTTCAGGTGATTTCCCCATGGGTGCTCCACAGAAGGGGACTAGCAAGCAGTATCCAACAGGATGGTGGGAATCAGAGTCACTGCTGAGAGACTGCAGATAACACCACCACAGTCAGTGCTGAATCAGCAGCCAATTGTGGCATAATGGCGTAATGCCTAGAGAAAGTATGGTCTGAGAACCAGGTGGCTGCCCTGTAGAAGCCTTTAAGTGGTATGTTGGTAAGGAAGCCCATGGAGGTTGGAGCTGCACAAGCAGTGTGTGCCTTCCATAGAATCATAGAACTGGAAGAGACCTCAGAAGGTCATCAAGTCCAGCCCCCTGCTCTAGGCAGGACCAATTCCAACTAAATCAACCCAGCCAAGGCTTTGTCAAGCCGAGACTTAAACATCTCTAGGGATGGAGACTCCACTACTTAGACTCCACTACTTCTCTAGGTAACCCATTCCAGTGCTTCACCACCCTCCTAGTGAAATAGTTTTTCCTAATATCCAACCTGGACCTCTCCCACCACAACTTGAGACCACTGCTCCTTGTTCTGCCATCTGTCACTACTGAGAACTGCCTCTTTGAAACCTCCCTTCAAAGTCCCCTTCGTCCTTCAAATGAGTTTGCAAGGGCTTGTTGCCGAGGGCATAGCAACGTAGTATGCAGGATGAGACCCATTTGGAAATACATTGCATTGAGATAGGCGTGCCCTTTGCGTGTGGTTCATATCCACTGTACGAGCGTGAAGATTTATGGAATGACCATCTTCTGTCTATATAGAAGGTCAATAGCTCATCGTATGTCAAGTGTGTGGAACATGGCATCCCTGTGATCGGATGCATGAGGTTTTGGAAAGAATGCTGGTAGCACTATAGGTTTGTTGATGTGGAAGGACGTGAACATTTTGGGTAAAAATGTTGGGTGTGGGCATAACGTAACTTTGTCCTTAGTGAAGACTGTATACGACATCTACCAGGACAGCCCCTATTTCATCAACCCTCCCTGCGGAAGTGATGGCTGTAAGGAATAGCACCTTCATTAGTAAAAACTGAAGTGGGCAAGTGGGTCAAGATTTCGAAAGGAGGTCTCATGAGACAGTCTAAGACAAGATTTAGATCCCATGTAGGAGGAAAGGACAAAAAAAGGTTTTGGAGACCCTTCAGAAATCTTCTCATTGTGGGGTGTGCAAATAGATGAGCCATCTATGCGTTCATGAAGACCTGATGTCGCTGTAACGTGTACCTTCACAGAGGGACCTGATAGACCCCCGGTTTTAAGATAATGTAGATACTTGTGAATCTGAAGGAGCAGTGCGGTGCAAGGATCCACGTGGGACAAGTGACACCAGGCTGAAAATCTTTTCCATTTTTGTATGTAGGTAGCTCTGGTGGATGGCCTTCTGCTCTGTAGGAGGATTGCTTTTACATGATCTGAACATAGGAATTCCATTCTCTGGAACCAGAGAGGAGCCACACGTGAAGTGTCTGTGGTTGGAGGTGGAATAATCTGCCTCTGTTGTGAGATAGATGTCATGACAGGATGGGAGAGGATATGGCATGACCACAGACACTGGGTGCAGAAATGGGAACCAGGTCTGTCTGGCCCATGATGGTGATGATAGTATGACTAGAGCTTTGTCCATCTGGATTTTGTGTAGAACTTTGGGTATGAATGGAATAGGCAGGAAGGCATAGTGCAGTGGCTCATTCCAACAGATGAGGAAAGCATTGCCCTGAGATCCCTTGCCTAGACCAGCTCTCGAGCAAAACCGAGGACACTTGGTATTGTTGGGAGACATGAAGAGGCCTATAGTTGGGACTCCCAAGCAGTAAAAAATGGAGATGAGTATGGCAGGGTGTAATTCCCATTCGTGGTCAGAACTGAAATTGCAGCTCAAGGCATCCGCCCAAACATTGTTTATTTCAGGTAACTATGAGGCCTTCAGGATGATACCATGATAGATGCACCAATTCCAAAGGCAGATCGCTCTGGCACACAGTGACAGGGAGTGCGCTCCTCCAAGTCTATGTAAAACATGGTTGTCATGTTGTCGGTAAGTATGTGAACAGTCTGGTCAGCAATGAGGGGAAGGAAATGATTGCACGTATTCATCAGTGCCTTGAGCTCAAGAAGGTTGATATGTAGTGAGGAGTTGTGTGTTGACCCCCTGCCCTATACAGCGTGTTGAAGGATATATGAGCTGGGATGTACAAGGGAGGCGTCTGTGATGATCTGCTTGGATGGTTCAGGCTGGTTGAAGGGGACGCCTGTTAGAAGGTTGGTGGGAATTGTCCACCATATAAATGAGTCCAGCACCTTCTCTGGGAGCATGACCTGTTTGTTCGGGGGGAGGGAGGGCCAGGCCTGTAAACTGACACTATCCAGTGTTGTAGGGCTCTGAAGTGAGCATATTGCATGACGTAGGCAGTAGCAGACATGTGACCCATTATTTGGAGGCAGGTAAGAACCGTAGTGGTAGGAGTGGCTAGTAATATCGTCACGAGATTGCATAGTGCCAAAAACTGATGAAGCGGGAGATAAGCTCTGGCTGTCAACAAATGGAGGTGGGTCCCAATTAACTCTATTCCCTGTGTGGGTAGCAGGATCAATTTTTGCTCATTTATTAGGAGGCCCAGACAGTTGAATGGTGTTAGAGATCATGTCAGCAGCAGCCCTGATATCGGCCTTTTATAAGACTTTTATAAGACAGTCGTCTAATTATGAGATGATGACGATGCCATGTTGACGCAGATAGGCTGTGACTATGGCCAGGACCTTTGACAAGACCATGGGGGCTGGTGATAGGCCAAGGGGAGGACTCTGTATTGGTAGTGGTCGTCTCCCGCAGTAAATCGAAGGTACTGTCTGTGTGATAGGTGTATGGCGATGTGAAAGTATGCATCCAGAAAGTCAAGGGCTGCGAACCAGTCCCCTTTGTCCAAATCTGGTATAATTGATGTCAGTGTCACCATTCTGAAGCGTTGTTTCCGCTGATATTTTTTCAGTTTGCTTAGATCTAGTATGGGTCTTCATCCACCTGTGTGCTTTTGTCAGGAAGTATTTGGAATAGAATCCTCTCCCACAAAAGGGTTGGGGGACCCTCTCTATTTCTCAGATTTCCTGTCTGAGAAGCATCTCGTGAGAGGGGTTCCTGAAGAGGGACGAGGAAGGGGGATGGGCAGGGGGAAGCGATGTAAAGGGAATGGTGTATCCTATGCAGATGATCTCCAAGACCCATTGATCTGAAGTTATGACATCCCACTGATGGTAAAAGGGATAGAGTCTGTTGGTGAAGAGATGGTACTGGTTTGTTGGCAGAGGTAGAAGTGGGAGGTCGGGCAGGCCCCCGACCAAATCCTCAAACCTGCTGTTCTGTTGCCTGGGAGCCCAAGGAGCGGGTTGGAGATGGGTGTCTCCTCTGAGGGAGTTGTCTAACGTGACTGTAGTCATACTGTCTTTGCTGGACATGGTTGTAGTGGCTGTCCCTATTTTTGTTGTATGGGATATAATGCCTTTGACGGTATGGCGGGTATACATGCCAAGCGTATGGAGGGTAGTGCAGGAGTCCTTGCTACTGTGTAAGACTTTGTCCATGGTAGCTGCAAAAATCTTGATCTTATAAAAGGGGAAGTCTTCAACCTTGAATTGGAATTCTTTGGGTACCCCGGCTGATAAAAGCCAAGAGGCTCTTCTCATCACCATGGCTGTAGCAGTTGCCCTGGCTGACTTGTTGGCTACATCTACTGCAGAAAGGAGTGCTGTACAAGCAATCAAATGACCCTCATGTATGACTGACCTAAGAATGGAACTTTTGTATTCAGGGAGATGTTCCATCAAAAAACGAGGAGTATAGGGTCTTTTGAAAAAGCACCCTGTTGTCGAAAAAAAGGTATCTAAACCGTGGTTTCAGTTTTGATATGGCACTTGTTCAAAACAGCACCATGACGCAATTGTGCAAATGAAGCTCGGGATATTTATATCCTCACTTCATTTGCGCTTTCGAAACGTCTAATTTACATCCCTCTGCCGACAGAGTAGTGTAGTTAAGACGTAGCCTGAGAGCTCCATTATTGCCTCAATTAGGAGTGCAATTCTTCCCTGTGAAGAGGGGTGGATATTTTTCATAGGTTGGTGCTGTTTATCCTCCACTTTCTAGAGGTGGATCTCTTGTGTTGTTGCCACCCACTTAAACAACTCCTGAAATTTTTATGTCATCCAACGGGTGAGTATCGTTCGGTATCACCGCCTCTTCAAGATGTGAAGGAGCATGGTCGGGGGCAAATCCACTTGGCATAACTCAGTATGTTCGTCAGAGAGTTGACCTTCCTCCTCTTCGTCGGAGTCTGCAGTGACTGGCACAGTGCGAGACGGGATGGGTGGAGGCAGTCTCCTTCTCGAGGTAGAGGATGAGGCATCTTTTCCATACACCCCAGTGGTCCCGCAACACCCAATGGGGTGGGTAGTGGGGTGGAGGGTACAGCCACTTCGAGTACCAAGGAGGATATGGTGGCTTATTATGGTAGTAGTAAGGATGGCAAAATGTAGTAGCAGACGAGTTCTGTGAGGAAAAAACACTATTGGTCCCTCCAATTAAAAGCATCCTGTTCTGACGGTTCAGGAAATCTGGGATAACATGGAAAGAGTCTTGAGGAGGGCAGCATTGGGGAAGCTCCTCTGGAGCACAGGGGTGAAAGCTGTCATATTCAATCTGCGCCTGCATCATGTTGAGACTGAGCTGGAGCCTCCATGGGGGGAGTGATAGTTTCGCATCTAAAGCCCATTCCTTATGCGAGGGCTTTTTAACTGTCTGCAGCATAGGTGTCGGTGCCGCGTCTGATCATGAGTGCCAGGAGGAGCTCTCTGGTGTTGAGGCTGATTTTTTCGGCACCGAGGCTGAGCGCGACTTGGAGAGCACAGTGCTGGTCCAAGCAATTGATTCCCCAGTGCCAGGGATGCTCATCTTGTCCCCTCTAGGCACTCAGAAGGCTAGTGTAGGGAGCAGGGACTTAGACAGGGATGGTCCCTTTTCAGCCCATCTGTGCGGTCATGGTGAGGCAGCTCTCTTTCTTGCTGACTCTGCTGCTGGTAAAGAGGCTTGGGAGCATTCAGGCTGCATCACCTTGTCAAATATAATCATGCGGAGGCAAAGCTCCCTGTCTTTTCTTGCTCTCTGAGAGAATGGCAGAGCTCGCATTTCTGGGGTACATGCACTTAGAAGATACAGTCCGCATGTTTATCCGAGACCAGCATCGGCTCCTGGCACAAGTGGCATTTCTTAAGCCAGATGAACCCGGTATTGTTCTGTCTGTCAGGGTCATAATGAGCGTTCTATTGGGGGTTGCCCCTGTGACCGTTACTGCCATTAAAGCTATGTTGTTAAAAAATGTTTTTCTGCTTTTCTTCTCTCTCTTTTTTATTTTATTTTATTTTTTTTTTAAAGGAAGGGAGTGGCTGGGTTAGCAGCTGCCTGCAGACAAGCACCTGCCAAAGCGGGGAGTCCGCGATAGGCTGACAGAATTTTGTTTTTGTTTTAAAACAGGAGGAAGCAAAACTTAGCAAATAGATAGAGAAAGCGAAATGGGAGGGTTTCTCACTCTCCCTCAGGAGAAGCTGAGGAAAACGAAGAGCTCCTTCCATGACCAAGGAAGGTATAAGAGGAACTGAAGGGGGGAGTGACCCCGTGCACGAAGCACCAAGCTGAGCACAGCTCAAAGCTCCCCACACAAACACGGCTCGCAGACGCTGCTTGAAAAAGCTCTGCTCCATGGCTCCAGGACATCCCTACACCTTGCATGGAGCACTCATAGGAACATTACCCAAAGAAGAATATTCTAGGATTTTTAGAACAAAGTACTTGATATGAAATGGAAAGGGCATTTCAACCAACTCTGACCCATATTCAGGCTTAGGATAGGCTTTGTAGAATAAATACAGCAAATCAGTTTTTTGGCCCCTCTTGTATACTCTTGGCTTTTCATTTCTTTGGCTAACAAGAAACACATTTTTGTGACTGATGAAAAATAAATTATGTATGTATTTATCTATGCTGGTACGTAAGTCCTCAACACCACACAACAGGATATACAAGTTTGACTTGCTCAAGCCCATTTTTTCCCAAGTACTAGTCTAGTGACAAAGATGTATGGTGTTTTACCATGTGGAACTGCAAATTAGATTTGAATCAGAATCAGTATATTATCCTTAATTTTCACAAGATTGCAAGATTTCTTAATTGACAATTCAGCTTACCAGGAAGAGGACTAGGAACATTTGGCTGATATTTTCACTTTTTAAACACTATTCAAGACCACATCCATAAAAGGAATACAGGCCAGTTGCACCATTTCTTTAACATCTCAAACATTTTGAAGATTTTATCCCTTCTATAGTGTCTAAACTTGTTCTTATAAAGGACAAAATCAGAAAAGAAAAAAACCCTGTAGTTTTATAACACCTTTTATAATACTGGTTTGAACCCAAACATTTCTGGCAGCAAAATTTCACAGTTGACATCATGTTATAAAGGAACTCCATGCACTCAAGCCTCATCCTTTAGGACCTTTAGCTTGATTCACTAGATTGATATGAACACAAACTCTGTGGCAGATCAGAGTGTGGAAGGCAGTTCTTGATGGAGATGCACCTCTTTGAAAACTGTAATTAAAATTCTGAATTTCATCTAGATATCCTTTGTTGCCAAAGCCAGGTATGAAGTATATATTTAATATTCTCTTGCTGAGAAGGTAAATCGTCATATCCTATACTAAGGTGGGAGCCGGATACAGCCTATTACAATACTGTAGAATAGTGTAGATGACCATGACAAGATAGGAATCAGAGAAGAATATTTTCATTAGTATATCTGGTCAGTGATTTTATACATTTGTTATTATCCTTCTTGTACTTTCATAATTATCAGCAGTACCTGCATTTGTTTTCATTCAATCTATACTACAAAGTTACACTATTCTTTAAATAAAGGTTACAAGGTCTGTGTTCTTGTTGAAATGGTTTATATCACTACCAATAAAAATATTTCAATTTAAAAAGGTCATATCTTATCTGCATGTCTGCAGGCAGAAAAAGTCTCAAGAATATAAAGTTTAACAAAAACTTGTATTTTGAGAGAAAGGAGGAATAGAAGAACTAGAAGCTTCAGGGCAATCAGTAATGGAATACAGAGCCTGTCACAACATGTAGCCCAAGACAATAGTTGTCAAAAGTCATTACCAACAAATGAGCGGCTGGTATATAATGTGAGATGAGTTGTTTATCTCTGCCCACTACATAGTGGAATTATAACACAAAATATTACCAAAACTGTCCTTTTTAGGAGACAGCCCAAAGACACAATGGGCACTATCTAGAGCAGTAGTCATCAACCAGTAAATCAGGATAGAACAGTGGATCTTGGAGCCTCTGACAGGTGATCCTGACTCATTTGTCCAGGGAGCTATCAAGCGATGGCACTTCACTTGCCCCTCCACCGACTGTCATGCTGCTCCTTCCCGCTGCCTTAGAGCTGCCCCCCGGAAGCCTCCTGATTGCTGAACAGGGTGTGAGAGTGGAGGAGGCACTGATGTCGGGGTGTCCCTCCACCCCCCACTTCTATACCCTATCTCCACAGAGAGAAGGGGATGGAGGAAGTTTGGCAATGCAAATCTCTGTTACTCACACACTGTGTGTGCTTCTGTCGTTCTCAGAAACATAAAATATCCTTCACTCATCTCCCAACCCAAAACATACATGAGGGGTTGTTGTTTCTTTTACTACTTGCAAAGTGTGTTATTTTTGGTTTTTTACTGGTCTGTGCATTTCGTAATTTTAATTTCTCTCTCATGCTTAAATTTAATTCTTTGAGTAGTGAGTTCTAAAATGCCTAACCTGTCATGGCTGGAGTCATTATTCCTATGGAAATTTCTGCTCCTGGAAGTGCGGGGCATGTCCCTGCAGCCCCTGAGAAAGGCAGAGTATGGGGTCTCCACATGCTGTCCTTGCCTGCAGACACTATTCCTACAGCTCCCATTGATCAATAACGGGGAACTGTGCCCAGCAGAAGCTGTGGGCTCGGTGTCTGTAGATATGGGTCAGTACATAGCACAATGGACCCATTGCTGTATATACCAGCTGCTTTCAGGAGTGATGCAGAGCCAGGTCAGGAGTAAGCCTGCCTTGACTCCACTGCTCCATCATCCGGAAGCCATTTCAGTTAAACAGTGCCTAGCCAGAGCCTGCTTCCTAAACCCTGTCCCAGCCCTGAGCCACCTCCTGCCCCAGACACTAGTTCCCCTGCACCAAAACTCCCAGAGCTTGCACCCTGAAACTCCTCCTGGACTCCAATCCCCCGCTCTGGGCTACGCCCAGATCCCCCTCCCACACTCCAAACTCCGTGGCCCAAGACCAGAGCCTGCACCCCAACCCCTACCCCAGCCTCGTGAAAGTGAATGAGGATGAGAGAGAAAGGGCATGGAGTGAGCAGGGTGAGGCCTCAGAAAAGGGGTGGGACAGGGACAGAGCCTCAAGGAAGGGGCAGGAAGGAAGTGGGGCAAGGGTCACTGCACGTAAATTGAAAAAGTGATCTTGTGGTTATAATAGTTGGAGACCATGGATCCAGAGGTTAAAAGGCTAATGCACATAGGATCCCTCCAAAGCAAGGTGGACACATACTACCCTACCAGAATCGGAAAATCTGCACTGCTACAGACTGTGCTGTGTTTGTCTCATGGACAGACAGTAGGTTTTCATTCGCAAGGGTACCAAAATGGCAGTTTTCACAAGTACGACATTCACTTAAATAGATGTTAGAAAAAATAGCATTAAATTTCCACAAAGCAATAAATGCTATTTACTATGTAACATTTTACATAACATTGCACTTATAACTATGTTATTTATCTACACAAAGTGATCACTCACTATTCAGCAGAGAATGGAAAAAAACAGGAGGAACTACCCCCAAAGACAATAATACAAAGGCCTTGTCTATATATAAAATTGCACCATTTAACTGATGGTGTGTGTAGCCAGACAGACCAACCCCCCATATCATCCATCTTATTTGCCTCTCTGAAGCATACAGGGCAGAGAAGGAGCAGTAAAATCAGCATAGTCTATGCTGGCTCATCTGATCCTGAGAAGCTGAAAAAACAGATATGTGGAGAGCGATTAAGTCAATAAGCTGGCTTCGAGGCTGAGAGAACTGCCCCGGCTGGCACCCATGTTGATTCGAACACACACACACAGTCCCTGGGAGAGGAATTTCCCACTGAGAAAAGAATCCCCAGTAATTCCAATTTAGTTATCTCTCTTACAAGTGTAAATTAAGTTCACAACTCCCTTGTAAGAACTGGTCTCACAAAAGACAGACCAGCCCCATTTGGCATGACAGATAAGAAAGAGAAATACGTGACCCCATGAGTATAAAGGTGGTACAGCAGCACACTCTCTTTGAGTGTCATTCTACCCTCTACCTGCTGGTCGGGTTAGGTGTTTGACCTCCCGAGGTTCTATGGGGACGCCCACCTCGTATTTTCGTCTTTCCTAGGAATTGAGGGACCGGCCCTGGCCTGAATGCTGGAGTCGAGAGGCACAGAAGGGGGTAAAAATTGTACCTGGATGTGGTCCTCTGTCTTAAGTGTACACATAGAAAGAGTAAGCTGTTACTTGGTACCATTATTTCTATTTTTCTATATTTATCTTCTTTGTAACCATTTTTAAGATCTATATTTTGCTAGCAGATAAGAAATAGAACAATAGCCATTGCAACCATATGATTTATAAGCTTCCTCATAAACCTGTAACTGTTTAAGCTTTGACCTGACTCCTTCAGTTGCTGTAACAGAACCAAGCACAATTTAAAAGAACTTCAGCCGGTCTAAAGGGACAGTTATAGGAAGAGCTTGGGCATTTGGATCAGTGTCACTCCCAGGAGACAGGGTCCACTGGGGCACTTCTCAGCCTTTCCTGAGCTGCCCGCTGTGAAGGAACTCCCCCCCTCCCCTCCCCCACCCGTTCTAGCAGCTAAAATCTGAAGTGTAATAAGCTCTTCCTACACACTGGGGTGTCTGTTAGCCTGCTTGGCTACCCTCTGCGATGGGACCTCGGTCCTAGCAGTAAAGTCACGGACGTTAAACTCTCAGGGCTCCTTTCAGCCTCCTGGGCTGCCCGCTGCGACGAGACTTCGTGTCTTAGCAGCTAAAGACTTAGGAGACACACCCACACACACTGCCCTGACCGTCGGCTGACAGTGTGACAATTTAGTATCATCACATCTTTAGTTAAACCCATGCATCTCCTTAGTTTATAAAAGCTTAACAATTATGAGAGAAAATTAATGTCTTTCAGAATCAAAATTAAGAGGGAGTTCCTACATGAAGCAATATGGAATTTCCAGAAAGATGCATGAAAAACCAGAGTTGCTGCAAAATTATTCTTTCCACTTCCACTCACCCCTGGCATGTAGCAGATATGTTTATAGAAGCAGCTACCACCAAATTCTGCATCTATATAAATACACTCTATAAAATGGACAATAGAAGATTACTGTCCCCAAAATTGAATTCTCCAAATGCATTACTGCTGCAAACCCACAAGGTAGGAATCAGTTTCTGTTTCACACATACAGAATGGAAAGTGATTGTCTAGGAAGGAGTACTGCTGAAAGGGATTTAGGAATCATAATGGACTACAAGTTAAACATGAGTCAACAGAGTGACACTGTTGCAAAACGAAAACAACATCAACAAAAAATTCTGCTGGGGATGTGCTACAGTTACATCTTTTGTCCACCAGGAGCTGACGTGGCACAAGGACAACAGTTGCTTCCAGGTAGGAGCAGCCCCAGCTGCACATAGGGAAAAGAAGAGGCTCTGTTCCTCATAGCACAATCTTTGAGACCAAGTCAGGAGACATGTATGTGGGGAATAGACAGCATAAGGCACATAGGTCTGATGAGCAGGGAGTCATAGATGGATTCATAAAAGCTAATGAGAGGAAGACTGAGATGGGGTTTGAATGGGAGTGAGGGTACAAGGACGCTGAGGATGGGGAAGGAGATAGATAAGTGAAGGTGTAGGGACACATGAGCATAGAGGGAGAAAGGGGTAGAGTGGGGTTGCAAAGATACATGGGGACAGGGACGGTGAAGGACCACATAGGAGGGAGGTGGCTGAGTGCAGGTGCAGGGCCATATGGGTACAAGAGGGTAGAGTGACATATAGGGACAAGAGTAGATATGCTTGACTGAATGAGAGGGGCTGGCAGTCAGCCAGAATATGCACTGAGGAGGCTCCCTAACAATCCCATATTCCTCCTGCTCACATCCAACAATCCTTAAGGTTCACTCCCAGACCCCTTCCCTCTTCCTCAGCTCCTCTGTTTCCCACTCAGTCTCTAAAGCCTCTGCACAGTTTCTGAGTGCAATAAATATGTCTGTATTCTATTTCAAATGAATTTTTACTCAAAGTTCTGTATTAATATGCCCAGTAAGAAATCTATTTGTCAACAAATTTCCTCAATTTTTTTATACTCTGTATTGGTACAAACATACTTGCAGACAGGTATTTTCAATTCAATTACCATAATAATTGTAACAACTATGCTCATATTGTGCTATTTGACAAAGAACAAAGCCATTCTGCTGAATTTTAAAATGTGCAGAATTTTTAATTTTTTGGCACACAATTCCCTCAGGAATTATTTTAACAAGGACAGAAGCAATCCTCTCTACTAAACAAACCTTTTAATCTAGCTCTAGACTCAAAAGACTAATACGTTGTGAACTGAACACAAAGGAGATTTTTTTTTTCCAATGGAAAGTGGAGGCACTCAAGAACTTAAACTCAGGTCACTTCTATATAAATACCTAGAAGAATTTAGGAGCTTAACTTTAGCTTAAGTATCAACATTTTGACCTCTACTGAGTTCAAAACTGAATAATGGAGCATCATTAAATTGATGAAAAACTCTTTTTGAACTTCTAGGCAAAAGCTGAACATTTTTCTGATAGACACAACATCAGAAACTGATGTTAGGATGGAGGTGGTGTTTATGGCTAATCCCCCTTACGCTGTACTTTTGCCTGAAGTAATATTTTTTCCTGGCTCATAACTTGCTAGGAGATGGAAGAATTTCTTATTAGATCAAATTAACAGGCAATCTGTTAACTAAACATTTTTATATGTAATAACTTAGATGTCCAGTCTTATCTTTACTAGGATGTTCGGAAACTAAATGAAATCGGGAGAAAGCATGTGAGTCCTTTCACCCACAATACATCAATGCAAACCTCAATGATGGTCCTTAGCTGCCCTTGAACAAGATAAGATCAATAAATATAAATTTTTGCCAGGTTAAAACACAAACAACTTAATATAATCAATGTTTGCTCTGGTGAAGGAAAGCAGACCCAAGCCATGGAAAGCTTCACAGATGCCAAAGCCAGAAGGGACATTTGTGATGACCTATTCTGAAATCTTGCATAACACAGCTCCACAGGACTTCACTAAATTAATTCTTATTTCAACTAAACCACATTTTAAATCAAGACTGTAACTCTTCCTAAAACATTTCCATGATAAAACTGATCACAACCCTTAGCAAACTGTTTCGACAGTTAATTATCATCGCAGTTAAAAGGTCAACTATATTTTGAGACAATTTATTTCGCTTCAACTTCCAGCCACTGGATATTGATATATCTTTGTCTGCTAGAAGCAAGATCACTCTAGTATTAAAAGTCTCTTCCATACATAAGTACTTACAGATTGCGATCTAGTCCCAGTTCACCACTGAAAGCACAGTTCCTTTAGTCATTCTTCATGACTCTCCTCTGAAAAACTGAAGATGGTTCAACATCTTTCTTGAATTGTGGAGACCAAAAATAGACACAGTATTTCAAGAACTATTTCACCAAATCTAGACATACATGTAAAGTAACCTTTTTACTCCTGGATATTCCTTTTAATATGCATCCAAGGAGCACATTAGCCTTTTTGGTTACAGTGTTACACTGGGAGCATACATTTAGTTGATTATCCACCACGACTCTCAAATCTTTTCACAATCACGGTTTCCTAGGTTAGAGTCCCTTAATCTATAAGTATGATCTACATTCTTTGTTCCTAGATGTGTGACTTTATATAGGCCTGAACTGAAAAAACATATTTACGTAAGACCATTTTAGGAAGCAATCCAGATAAAGATGACACTGACAAGGAGTTATTATTGTACTACCCAAATCTTTGTGTAATTTGCAAACATTCTCAGAAATTCTGTTTTCTTTCAGGTTACTGATAAATGTTAAATAGAACCAATCCCCTGCCTGTTGATGATTCTTCATGTACTATTACATTTTTTGACCTATTAGATATTAAATGGATTAAAACTGTGTGCCGTTAATTTAATATCATTTTAGGTTTGTTTGTTTGTTTTTTAAGACACTGTATGATGTGGGCTCCCTTCTGCAACCTAAAAGGATGCTTTGTACTGCTGATGAATATTCCCATACTAGAAAAGATGCCCATCCAAAAACCAAGCTCCGAGGTAAAGAGTCTCTAGATCAGGAGGCTGTAGCCTTGTGCAGTGTTGAATAAGAACTTTCAGGAAAGATGACAGAAGAAGCAGGGAACACGATGTGGAGAAGGGGAAACCGCATTGGGGGGCCATAATGGGGACAATCAGAATAACTGTCACTCTCTCCCATATGATTTTGTGAAGGACACATGGCAGGACCAGCAAGGGAAGAAAAGGCCTATTTTATTTGGTCCAACCAGCAGCAGGCTAGGGCACTGCTTTGGGAAAGGGTGCAGAGTCTGCTACAGAGGAAGGCGAGAGGCCCTGGAGGTTTTTTGCCTTCCTCTGTAGCATGGGGTACAGATCACAGCTGGAGGATTCTCTGCATCTTGGGGTCTTCAAAGTATTTGAAGGCTTCAATATCTGAGATATAGGTAAGAGGATTATTCTAGGAGGAGTGGGTGAGATTCTGTGGCCTGCACTGTGCAGGGGGTCAGATTAGATGATCATAATGGTCCCTTCTGACCTTAAAGTCTATGAGTCTCCCCGCAGAGCAGTACTGGATGCATTTGTGTTGGCTTGAGAGGCAGAGTTGTCCTAGGCCAGTAACCCCCAGAAGTCAAAAGTGTAGGCAAATAAGGAGTCATGGAACTCCCATTCGTGTTCAATCATGAATTCCCTGATGCAAAGGTCCACAATTACAGTCTGAGTTCTGGGAAAATACGTTATGAACAACAGGATCTTATTAGCAATGTTTCAATCTGAAAACGAACCATTTCAACACAAACCACAGGTGACCTTGTGACCCCCTTGTTTGTAGATGTAGCAGACGCTGGTGGTGGTTGACATGATGAGAACTGGACGGAAACAAACAGATGGGTAAAATGCACAACATGATCTCTGTACTGTCCGAAGTTCCAGGAAGTTGATATACAGGCAGTCCCCGGGTTACGTACAAGATAGGGACTGTAGGTTTGTTCTTAAGTTGAATCTGTATGTAAGTCGGAACTGGCATCCAGATTCAGCCGCTGCTGAAACTGATCAGCAGCCGATTCCAGGAAGCCCGGGGCAGAGCAACTCTGCCCCGGGCTTCCTGTAGTCAGCCGCTGGTCAGTTTCAGCAGCGGCTAACTTGGGGACGTCTGGGGCAGAGCAGCTGCCAGGTTGGTCCAGTAGCGCCAAGGAGTGGTGCTGCGGGACCAACCGGCAGCGCCCCACCTGCTCTACCACAGGCCCCGGGCTTTGCTCCACGTCTCCCTGGTCTGCTGGGGGGGGGGGGGGCACTAGCTGTGTGTCCCCCCCGCCCCCAGCAGACCAGGGAGACGCGGAGCAAAGCGGCGGAGGACCCAGGCCAGACCGCGGCGCTTCCAGATCAGGGAGACGCCGAGCAAAGCCGCGGAGGACCCGGCCGGACCCGCGGCGCTTCCAGCTGATCTGGAAGCGGCCGCGGGTCCAGCCCCGGGTCCTCTGCCGCTTTGCTCCCCATCTCCCTGGTCTGCTAGCTTCCCCAGCAGACCAGGGAGACGGGGAGCAGCTTTTCTCGCCCCGGAGGAGGCGGGCGGCGGGACCAGGCGTCCCGCCGCTCCAGTCCTCCGGGGCAAGAAAATCCCCGTTCGTAACTGCGTCGGATCCGCGTAACTCGGGGACTGCCTGTATATGCAGGAGACCAAATCCCTTAAATCATGTGCTTACCCATGTGGGTGCCCTATCTGACAAGTGACACATCTGTGATGATCATCATGCATGGAGAGGATGGAAAGAATGGTATCATGGTATAGAACTGACCTGGATCTATTCATCACTTCAAGGAAGAGAAAACCTCATGGGAAACAGTTAACAGGAAGTCCTTAATGTGACATGTGAGAGAACAGGTCTTCTGAAGCCACAAAAGTAGGCAACAAAAAGCAAAGACAAGTGAAAGTGGTAACATATATGCAAGCCACCACATGGCCAAGAAAAGAAAGGAAAATCCTGGACTGAACAGACGGACTGGAAATCAGCTCTTAGAGGGTCTAGAATCTGTCCTCCGGTAAGTAAATGTATGCCAAAATTGTATGGACATGGGCCCCAATGAATTCTGGAGACCATATAAGATCCAAAGTTGGTTTTCAACATTTGCACTCATTTCCTATGGAGAAGTGGAGTGGGAACAGCATGGAAGTCAAGGAGCAACCCTCCCCTTTTCATTGTGTTGACAGCAGCCACTCAACAAGATAAGGGAATATAAGAACCCCATGGTGCTGGAGTGGGCTGCCACTAGCAAGAGAAGTTGATGATCCATGGAGCAGTGGTGAGTCCGAAGAGTAGAATCATACATTGGAAGTGACAAAGGCCTGCAGTGAATCACCTGTGGGCAGGATGGATATCCATGTAGAAGTAAGCATACTGCATATCAAGGCCCATAAACCGCATGCCTCTTTCTGATGAAGTAATCGTAGCTGCTGGAATGACTATATGAAACTCTGGCTTGCATATAAAAAGGTTGAAAAGAGAACTGTAAGATCAGTCTCCATCTGCCCTGCTTCGGGACTAGGAAGTAAGTGAAATAGAACCTTGCATCTACACTGGTCATAGGAACAGGTTTTATTGCTCTCCTTTCCAGTAGTGAGTCCATTTCTATAGCAAGTGTCAGAGGGGTAGCCGTGTTAGTCTGAATCTGCAAAAGCGACGAGGAGTCCTGTGGCACCTTATAGACTAACTGAAGTGTAGGAGCATAAGCTTTCGTGGGCAAAGACCCACATGCATCTGACGAAGTGGGTCTTTGCCCACGAAAGCTTATGCTCCTACACTTCAGTTAGTCTATAAGGTGCCACAGGACTCCTCGTCGCTTTTTCTATAGCAAGGATACTGTAACGACACTGGACCCTGAGGCCAAAGGATGTAGAAGAGGTAGCACCATGAACTCAATCATATTGCTATGCCATTTATCTATTGTTACTGCATTTCAAATCAGAGTGAAAAAAATGATTATTTTTTAAAAGTAAGTTCTTTATATAAAAATCAAATTTGATGTGAAAAAAAATCAATGCAATAAATTTCTCTCTCATTAAAAAAGTAAGTTACAGTTAAATCTCAAAAATGCTAAACCTACACCTATAGCCTCATAAAAATGAATAGCCTTTCCAGTCTAACTACAAGCTCTTGTTTCTTGAAAATTCTGGGCTTTCACTTTCTGTTTCTCAGCAGATGAAAGCCATATGTGCAAAGAAAGATACATGCTGGATAGGATTGTTGCTTTGTGCTTATGTGGTGGAAGGTGGGCCAAGTGAGGCAGAAGAGTTAAGACAGTCTTAAGACTGATCTTGGGGTCTGTGCAGCACTGCCCCTTTGAAACACTGCCACAACATTTCAAAGGGTAGTGCCGCCCGGAACCAGGGCAAGTGCTGCACAGCTGATCCCGAGGACGGTCGGGCCCAGTCGGGCGCTGGGGGAAGCCTGGTGGCCTGTGTCGAGACCGGCACTGATGAGGCAAGCGGTACTGGTCCCACAGGCGAAAGTCCCGCTGCATAAGTGGCTGGAGCCGTCCGGTCATGCCCATGCGGCGGAGAAGCCAGAGCCAGCACGGCCTCCAACGTAGGCGACCTCAACCCTTCCGCCTCCACTGACGACAGAGGGGAGGTAGTAAGACTAATGAGGTCTTGTGTCGCCTCAAAGGTGTCCGGCGTGGAAGAGCGGTGCGAGGGTAACTGCCCTGGACTGGACGGACGTCCCGCTCGCTTACGCCACACCGTGGAGGATGTGGACTTGTGCACCGGTGACTTGGCACCGTGATGTAGGCCCGACTTGGACACTCAGCTCGGAGACCTACCATGAGATGTTCTTGACCTCTTCGGTGCTGGAGAATGAGACCGGTGCCGGGCCCTTGACGCCGAGGCCCAGCTTCAGGATAGGGCATCCTGCATGGACGCTAGTGCACTGCACACCGCAGAGTGCCCAGCCGGTGCCGGCTGTAAAGCCGCCTCCATGAGGAGAAGTTTTAGGCAAGAGAGTCTCTCTCCCTCTTACTGTGCAGCTTAAAAGACTTGCAGATTTTACAGGCGTCCGTAAGATGGTCCTCACCCAGACACTTCAGACAACTGTCATGAGGGTCTCCTTTGGGCATGAACTTTGTGCAGACAGCACACGCCTTAAAGCCTTGCGGCCCTGGCATTCCTCACCCCCGAAGGGGGAGAAGGAAAACAAAGAGACACTAACTATCTAACTAAGTGAACTATTCAGAACTATCTACAATGCTAAGAGAAAACGGGAACCATTAACTGATCTAAGAGAGAGACACGCTCCAACGACCGTCACGGACGGTAAGAAGGAACTGAGATGGAGCAGTGCCAGCAGGGGTACTTATGCCCCGCCATGGCAGCGCCATTCCAGGGGGCACCCTGCCAGCACTATGGGTACCGCTAGGGAAAACGCTCCAGAAGACACAGTGCGCACACTTAATTCGAATGGACATGAGCAACCACTCGAAGAAGAACAAGAGGATCCAAACTAATTCTTCCCTCAAGATGTTCAATGGAATTTGGTGATTGATTGTTGTAACAATTTATTAAGCTGGCCTATTCTTATAAAACGTTGTGAAGAAAACCATGATAAAAATAGGTGGAAACTCATCCAAAGTACCTAACACTGGATTAAAGAGGAATGTAGAGGATATGCTCAACATACTGAAGCCTATATCCATAGCCTTACACTCACTTCAGAGAGATTTCTGTTGCATTGCTGATACTGTCAAAATTAGAAAGGCACTTCCAGAGACATTGGATGAAAGAAGAACCTCACCAGAAAGTTAAACTGAAGAGAATAAAGAAGTTAATGAGTCCAGCACTAACACCACTTCATTTTCTTGCAAACATTCTTGACCTTGGATATAAAGGTAAGTGTCTAACTTCTATAGAAGATACTGCTGCCGTGGAATGGACATCTTTTTAAAAAAAAAAAAATCAATCGCTCCTCGGTTATGCCAGTCATAATAAATTGCAGGGCTGGAACAAGACCATTTAATCAGTACATTTATTAATAATGCTATGAACCAAAAGTCATTCCACTGAACTGGAGGAAATCATTAGCCAGGCACCTTGGTAACCCAACTTCCCACAGCAGTTGTTTCTTCTGCAGGCACAGAGAGAATATTTTCATCATTTGGTATTATTCATTCAAAGCTAAAAAAACTAATTTGAAATTTAAAAAAGCTGAAACTCATTCTTCTGTTTCAGTCAATGAACCAAAGTGACAGAGGGAGTGGAGAAGGTAAGAGCTGGTTATAGAAGTTTTAGGACACCACCATACATTTAGTGTTGTGATGACTTGTCTGTTAGAGATAATATCATTTGAAAGTTTAAAAAAAGTTCAAGGACATCTGTCAGCCAGCAACACAAGAGAGTGCTGCAATTGCAAATGTGACACATTTATGCAACATTTAAGATTTAGCTTAATAAAATGTAAGTGCTATTGTGTGTGATTTCCTAATGTACTGCTGCCATATGTATTATTTCCTATTTAATCAAAATCTAGTTATTTAAAACATTACACAAAGTATATCCTCCCAAATGTTGAAAAATGCAGAACTGAATTATAAATTAACATGTTTAAATGATCAGATTTGTACCATTGTTTAAGAAATATAAGTAGTAGTATCAGTGAGAAACTTGATCTAAATCATTGATTTTTCTCTTGGTGATTTAAATTGTAATTTAAAAAAAAGTGATTTAATAATCTTAATTTACATCAATCTATCCATCTCCAAACGCGGCAAAAAAGAGAGCTAGATGTCCCCTGAATGGGGTCATTCAGACATATGGCATGAAGTAGGGTGGTTGACCGCTCTTTATGTGCCCTGAGAATTATCGTTCTACAAGGACTGAGTATGAGATGCTGTAGGCTATGATGAAGAACCTGGATGGCAGGCCGGTTGGGTCTTTTTCCATTTGTGAGGATGCTCATTGGAACACAGGAGGAGGAAGTGGCACGCTCTAGAATGTTGTACTTGTTGAAGGAGGTAAAACTTGCATTTGGGAGTTGGTATGTAGATATCCTAAAATTGCAGAGTGGCCCTGAAGTCTTTAAGGGAATGGAGGAACTCTCTCCTCTGACTGAAGAAATAAGATTAATCGAAAAGGAGGTCCTGTAAGGCAGTGGTGCCCAAACTTTTCCCATTATGACCTCCTTACCAGTAATGGAACATGTCTGTACCCTCCCCACCCCCCATTACTGCACAGTTGGACTTAGCAGAGGACATTGAGAAAGAACTGGGGATGGGGAAGGAGTTAGGGCTAGAGGCAGAGCTGGCCTCAAGTCAGAGTTGCAACTAGAGCCACAGCTGTGATTGAGTGGTGCTCCCTTCCTGCCCCCCTCACCAGAGCTAACCTGGGCCCCACCATGCATCTTCCTAAATGTTCCTCCATGTCCCGTGGAAAGGGCATGCCCTACAGTTTGTGTACCATTGCTCTGCCATTCTGGACTTCCCTTGAGAAACCTGATCAAAGCAGCTATGACTCCCTCCAGATGGCAAACCTACAGCAATCATCTACAAAGAAGCACATGCCACATCGTAAAATCATGTTCTTGCAACTAGTTTCCCACCTCATAGGATAGCCTGAACTTCCTGTTGGAGAAGTTTGTCTTTAAAGTCTGCCAATTTTCTATATGAAAAGGAAGTTGTACATAAGGAAGTTGTATTTAGCTAACAAAGGCAAGTAACTAGAGATACAAAACTGAATGCGGACAAGAGAGTACCTTGTGACCCAGAACCAGTCACTTGCCTTCTTTCTTTGTCTGCCAGGGTGAAGCACACATGTTGTTGCTGGCCCCACTGATTCACTGTATGATGAAGTAATTGGGTGGAAGATGAGAGAACAGAAGCTCAGACCTTTTTTCAGGTATCCGTACTTAGGGGTAGGTGTACAAGTGTCTGCAGGATGCCAGGCAGTCTGGGCAGCTACAAGAATGGCATTTTTGATCACCAGAGCCACTGAATGGTAGCAAGATGTACAAAATGTCAAGAAGCTGGGGCTGTTTGTCCTGTACCTCCTCCAGTGGAATGTAGAGGGCATCTGCTACCATACATAGAATCACAGAATACTAGAACTGGAAGGGACCTTGAGAGATCAAGTCCAGTCCCCTGCCCTTGTGGCAGGACCAAGCATGGTCCATATCATCCCTGATAGTCTGCCTAACCTGCTCCTGAATATCTCCAGTGACGGAAATTCTACTACCTCCCTAGGCTATTTATTCCAGTGTTTAACCACCCTAACAGTTAGGGGCTGTGTCTACACTGGGCCACTTATTCCGGAAAGTCAGCCACTTTTCCGGAATAAGCTGCGAGTTGTCTACACTGGCCCTTTGAATTTCCGGAAAAGCAACGATGCTCTACTATACAAAATCAGCCGCTATTCCGGAAAAACTATTCTGCTCCTGCTCGGGCATAAGTCCTTATTCCGGAACACTGTTCCGGAAAAGGGCCAGTGTAGACAGCCCAGTAGTCTTTTCCGGAAAAAAGCCCCGATCGCGAAAAAGGCGATCGGGGCTCTTTTCCGAAAAAGCGCGTCTACATTGGCCACAGACGCTTTTCCGGAAAAAGGGCTTTTCCGGAAAAGCAGCCTGCCAATGTAGACGCTCCTTTTCCGGAAAAACTAAAAACGGAATAGTATTCCGTTTTAAGCAGTTCCGGAAATTCATGCCAGTGTAGACACAGCCAGGAAGTAATTCCTACTGTCCAACCTAAACCTGCCTTGCTACAGTTTAAGCCCATTGCTTCTTGTCCTATCCTCAGAGGCCAAGGAGAACAATTTTTCCTCCCTCCTCCATGTGACACCCTTTTAGATACCTGAAAACTGCTATCATGTCCCCTTCTCAGTCTTCTCCTTTCCAAACTGAACAAGCCCAATTCCTGCAGCCTTCCTTCACAGGTGTTCTCTAGACCTTTAATCATTCTTGTTGCTCTTCTCTGGACCTTCTCCAATATCTCCACATCTATCTTGTAATGTGGTGCCCAGAACTGGACACAATTCTCTGAGGCCTAATCAGTGCAGAGTAGAGCTGAAGAATCACTTCTCATGTCTTGCTCATAACACTCCTGTTAACGCATCCCAGAATCATGTTTGCTTTTTTTGCAACAATGTCACATTGTTGACTCATAGTTCGCTTGTGGTCCACTATGACCCCTAGATCCCTTCCTGCAGTACGTCTTCCTAGACAGTCACTTCCCACTCATTGTTCCTTCCTAAATGGAGTACTTGGTATTTGTCCTTAATAAACTTCATCCTATTTACCTCAGACCATTTCTCCAGATCATTCTGAATTATGACACTATCCTCCAAAGTACTTGCAACCTCTCCCTGATTGGTATCATCTGCAAACTTAAGAAGTGTTCTCTCTATGCCTATATCTAAATTGTTGAAGATATTAAACAGAACCAGTCCCAACACAGGCCCCTGTGGAACCCCACTTGTTATGCCCTTTCAGCATGACTGTTAACATTAATAACGATTCTTTGAGAATGGTTATGTAGCCAGTTATCTACCCTCCTTATAGTAGACCACATCTAAGTTGTATTTCTCTAAAGTAAGACCATATCAAATGCTCTACTAAAGTATAGGTATACCATGTCCACTACTTCTCCTTTATTAACAACATTTGTTATCCTAGGAGGATGAAGTCAAAGGATGAGCAAGAATGCAGAATCTGAAGTTCTGGCAGTACCTCTGGAATCAGACTAATCAGAGGATGCTCGAACATTGGTTTGGAATGCCTACTCGATGATGGTCAAACAGGTGAGATAATAAGGCTTCTTTTCTTTCAAGTGAAGCAGAAGCTTCTGAAGGTGGATACTGCAGCCATGACCCACAGTAGAACCAGCTGGGTAGACTGAGCAGGGAAGTTTCTCCATTGGCTGAACTCATGAACATAGAAGTACCATTCTTGGGCCCAGAGGAAAACATACTGCCACAGTTATATGCATGCTTCCTTTACTCACAACTAGGCCCCAGCATAGGCTCCATGGCACTCCAACAGAACCAGACTGAAGCTCTGTGGTAGAAGGCAGGCTCCTCGATTGCTCAGACCAATCTAGAAGGGGAGATCCCTGGTCTGGATTTGACTGCAGCTTCATGGCAACCTCCATAAGGTGTTTGTTGAGGTAAAGCATGCAGCCTTTCACAGGTATGGCTTGGGATACAGAGGCAGCTATTGCACCTGGATGCAGCCTAAAGGTAGCATTGGTGCTCACCACTGACTGAGAAGGAGCGAGAGCAAAAAGCACAGATCTTGAACCCCAGTGGCAGTGGGGGGAGGAGGGAGGGAGAGGAAGGAGAGGTTACTCACCTTCCGTGCAGTAATGATAGTTCTTCGAGGTGTGTCCCCGTGGGTGCTCCACGTCTGGCGTCGGGCTGGTCCCGGTGCCGCGAATCAGAGCTTGCCAGAGCTGTCATCGACCGGGTCGCGCATGCGCGAGCAGCGTTCGCGCCTTTGAACAGCCACGTGCGACCCGGTCCCTGCCAGTTCCTCTCACCGCCATCTGAAAGAGATAATACAAGAAGATTCCGTAGCGGGAAGGAGGGCGGGTCGTGGAGCACCCAGGGGGACACACCTCGAAGAACTATCGTTACTGCACCGAAGGTGAGTAACCTCTCCTTCTTCGGGTAGTCCCCGTGGGTGCTCCACGTCTGGTGACTCCGGAGCAGTAATCCACTAGACGTGGGCTACGGAATCACTAATGCAATGGTTTGACAGCACTGCTGAGGCCAGGGCTGAGTCGGAAGCCAAGCGCTGCACAATCGCATAATGTCTTGAGAATGTCGTGTTGGAAGACCATGTAGCCGCATGACATATGTCACGTAATGGAACTCCTCTGACAAAGGCCGTTGACGTAGCCATTGCTCGCGTAGAGTGGGCTCTAGGCTGTGATAGAAGCGGCCTCTTAGAAATGTTGTAGCAGGTAGTAATACAAGAGATGACGATCTTTGAGATGCATTGGGCAGATAAAGCT
This sequence comes from Pelodiscus sinensis, assembly GCF_052426305.1. Lineage (NCBI taxonomy): Eukaryota > Metazoa > Chordata > Testudines > Trionychidae > Pelodiscus > Pelodiscus sinensis. Next base: position 23,133,138 of record NC_143064.1, on the reverse strand, counting down.
TGACCTTTAGAGTGCCCCGAGGTGGAAACAATAAGACGATCCGTTTTCCTAAAATCACGGGTTCTATCTATATAGAAAGCTAGCGCCCGACGGACGTCCAGAGTGTGCAGGAGAGCGTCCTGCCTCGACGCGTGAGGTTTTGGGTAAAAGCATGGCAGAACGATCGGTTCATTGATGTGAAACTCAGTACAGACCTTCGGTAGAAAGGCTGGGTGAGATCTCAATGTTACAGCGTCCTTAGTAAAAACTGTGTAAGGGGGTGATGACATCAGTGCTGCGAGCTCACTCACCCTGCGTGCCGACGTTATAGCAAGGAGAGAAAGTACTTTCATTGTAAGGATCGGCAACGGTACGGTTGCTAGGGGTTCGAACGGAGGTCCTGTTAGAACGTCTAAGACCAAGTCAAGACTCCATGCAGGTGGCGGGGGCCTGACTGGTGGATTGAGGTTAACGAGACCTTTAAAAAATCTTGTCACTATGGGATGGGAAAACACTGACTTCCCTTCGATGGGAAGGTGGAAGGCCGCAATTGCTGCTGCATGGACTCTAAGCGATGATATGGAGAGACCAGAAGACTGCAGCTGGAGAATATAATCCAGTATGACATTCAGTGGTGAGATAAGAGGATCGAGGTCCCTAGGAGCGCACCAGCGAGCGAATCTCGACCATTTTGATAGATAGGTCTTTCTGGTAGATTCTTTCCTGCTATAGAGCAAGATGCGCTTTACCTGGTCTGAGCAAAGCATCTCGGACGTGCTGAACCATCTACCATCCAGGCTGTTAGGTGTAGGGTGTCCAGCTTCGGATGAAGAAGGGAGCCGTTCTGTTGCGACAGCAGGTCCAGTAGGTGAGGAAATTGGTGCGGTGTATGTGTCGAGAGCTGCAGGAGGGTCGAATACCATGGTTGCCTGGGCCAAGCAGGGGCTATGAGCAGTACTCGCGGCCTGTCCATGACAATCTTCTCTAGGACCCTGGGAATGAGCACAACAGGAGGGAATGCATAGAACAGTGATGTTCCCCAGTGAAGAAGAAACGCATCTCCCAGGGAATGAGTGCCCACTCCCGCTCTGGAGCAGTAAGTTCTGCATTTCACATTGGACCTTGTGGCAAAGAGATCTATTTCCGGGTGACCCCAGCGGTGGAAAAGGGGTAGGAGGACATCCGTGCGAATTACCCACTCGTGATCCTGATAAAAATGTCTGCTCAGCGCATCCGCGATGGTGTTGTGTGCACCGGGTAAGTATGCAGCCACGAGAAAAATGTCGTTTCCAATGCACCACTTCCACAGTCGAACTGCTTCTGCACAAAAGGACCTGGAACGAGCACCGCCTTGTCTGTTCACATAGTACATCGCTACGATGTTGTCTGTGAGAATTCTTGTCGTTGTGCCTTTTATGTGCTTCTTGAACCGCCTGCATGCATGAAATACTGCACGCAGCTCGAGGAGGATGATGTGCAACAACATCTCTACTAGGGACCACCGGCCTTGGGCCTTTTCGGCACCCATGTGAGCACCCCAGCCCATGAGAGACGCGTCCGTGGTAACCTCTCACTGGTTGCGGCGCGTGAAATGGAACTCCTGATAGCATGTTGCTGGGGTCGGTCCACCAGTGTAGGGACCGCTTGACTCGTACAGGGATCGTCACGGTTTTGCGAATACTGTTTCTGACGGGATTGTACACAGTAGTTAGCCAGTGTTGCAGGCACCGCAGATGTAGTCCTGCGTGCCGCTCGATGATCGTAGTAGCCGCCATATGACCCAGGAGCTGCAGGTATACGCGGACTGGCAGTATAGGGGACTGCAAGATTGTCGTCACCAAGTCTTTTACGGCTTGGAAACGCTCGACCGGCAGATGTACTCGCTCTTCAAGGGAGTTCAGCCGAGCTCCTATGAAGGTAAGGATTTGTGTCAGTTGTAGTCGGGATTTTACTGTGTTTACGACAAGGCCGAGGGATTTGAATAGAGCCAGCGTGGCCATCACCATGTGGGAGGTCTCTGCGTAAGTGCGACCCTTGATCAGGCAGTCATCTAGGTAGGGAAAAATTGTGACTCCTGTTCTGCGTAAGTGGGCCGCTACCACCGCTAGCGTTTTGGAGAACACCCTTGGTGCTGACACGAGGCCGAACAGAAGTACTTTGAATTGGAAGTGATCGTCCCCTACCACAAAGTGTAGAAATCTTCTGTGTGCTACATGGATTGAGATGTGGAAATATGCGTCCTGTAAGTCTAGGACTACGAACCAGTCCCCTTTGTTTAGTGCTGGTATGATGTTGGCCAGCGTGGTCATTTTGAAGCGCTGCTTGCGGATGAAACGATTTAGACCTCTTAGGTCGAGGATTGGCCTCCAGCCCCCTGACTTTTTGGGAACCAGGAAGTACCGGGAGTAAAACCCTTTTCCCCGAAACTCCCTTGGAACTCGTTCTATGGCACCTACACTTAGAAGGTGGAGGATTTCTTCCTGAAGAACGGTCTCGTGAGATGGGTTCATGATAAGTGCCGAGGTGGGAGGGGTAGTGGGGGGAACTGAGATGAACGGAATCGAGAGGCCTGATGTTATCAGCTCTAATACCCATCGGTCCGACGTGATGCTGGCCCATTGATGGAGATAGGGTTTCAGCCGATGATTGAATACGCTGGAAACAGGCTTTAGTGTGATGACCTCTGGGGACATGTTCGAGTCCTTGGCGCAGGAGTCAAACCTGCTGCCTAGAAGCTGGTCGGGTTGGTGGGCGATTCTGCTGTTGGCGCTTGCGTTGCGGACGCTGTCGGAATTTTGGCTGCTCAGGTCCACGTTGCTGTTGCTTATACGACGAATAATCGTACCTCCTTTGGAAAGGGTAGTATCTCCTTTGCCTGAAGGGCGGCGTGTACATACCCAAAGTTCTGAGGGTAGTGCGCGAGTCCTTCCCCGAGTGTAGAATTTCATCGGTTGTGGAGACGAACAGCTTTTGTCTATCGAAGGGCAAGTCCTCCACTTTGGTTTGTAGCTCCTTAGGAGCTCCTGCCGACAATAGCCATAAGGCTCTGCACATGGCGATACCTGATGCCATGACTCGAGCCGCGGTGTCCGCTATGTCAGCGGCGATTTGAAGGGATGTTCTGCATGCCGCGAATCCTTCTTGAACTACCGCTTTCAAAAGAGGTCTCTTGCTGTCCGGAAGGTGTTGCATGAGTTCGGGGAGCTTGGAATAGTTATCAAAATTATGGTTTGATAAGAGTGCAGCATAGTTAGCAATTCGGAGGAGGAGGGTTGAGGAAGAGTAGACCTTGCGTCCAAATGAATCTAGTTTCTTAGAGTCCTTGTCCGAAAGGGAGTTCTTGAAGTAAGGAGTCTTTGCCTTATGGCGGACTGCATCGACGATCAGTGAATTAGGCTGGGGGGGATTAAAAAGAAAGTCCAGCCCTTTGGATGGTACGAAGTACTTCTTATCCACTCTTTTATTAGTAGGTGGTACTGATGTTGGCGTTTGCCAAATCTCCTCTGCCACCTCCATAATGGCTTCATCTATCGGTAGGGCAATCTTCCGCTGCTGTTTTGGGTGTAAATTTTTGAACAGTTTATGTTGTTTGCCCTGGGTATCGGTAAATTGCACCTCTTGGGATTGTGCTACACATCTAAAAAGATCTTGGAACTCCTTGAGATCATCAGGGGGTGACGTTTCAGCCGGAGTTACAGCTTCAAGTGGTGAAGGTACGGAGGAGTTAGCATTAGGTGACCTGTCTGGTTCTGACTCAGAAAGTTGTCCCTCCTCCGGGTCAGACTGCTGCGATCGAGGGGTGGGGGATCGTGAAGGTAATGCCGGCCTGAGCGAGGACTGCTCGTACGGTCTGGAGTGTGTAGAATACGGACTGATTGACCGACAGGAGCATGGCGACCTACGGCGAGATCGCGACCGGCTATATCGAGAGAATTCGCCATAGTAGCGACTATGATAGTGCGAGTCGTGTCGGGCCGAGTCTGCAGGCGACGAGTGTCTAGAAGATCTAGCGCTGCTGAGTCTGCCATAGTACCATGGTGAGTGTGTTAGGGAATGTCTGGGAGGAGATCGAGATATGGAACACCTGTGATGAAAACAGCTACGCTCCCTATGGTAATGATGATGCGATGACGCACTGCGAATGTAATGTTTCCTGTGTGCCGCTGTGCGGTCAGCATGAGTAGATATATGAGGTGATGCCTCCGGAGAGGGTGAAAAAGAAATCGCCTACGCATCCGGTCTGCACGCTGCCTTAGAAGGCTGTGGTGGTAGCTGTTCCTGACCTGAAAGCTGCAGAGCTGCAGGTTCAGTGGAATGTGCTGAGGCAGGTATTTGCTCAGTAGTATGCACCCCCGGTGCGGGCGGTGCTGAGGACAGCTCCCTGAGGCTTGGACATGCCGGGCGGCTTTTTTGCTGCCGGTGCGCAGGCTGCCCTGGAACCAGAGGCACCCGGCTTCTCTTCTGCGCTGCCCCGCGACTATGGGGCTATTGGCAGGGACCTAGCAGGAGAGGCTCTCTTCCTCTTTGGTGAAGGCACATTCGGGGAAGGAGCCCTCCGCTTTTCCAAAGTGGGGTCTGAGGCAGAGGAGCCTGATGAAGCCGAAGGCATCAGTGCCTTATCAAACAAAATTTCTTTAAGTCGCCGTTCTCGCTCCTTGCGAGCTCTAGTCGTGAGTTTAGCGCAGTGGACACATTTTTGGGGAATATGTGCCTCCCCAAGGCAACGAACGCAGGCAGAGTGACCGTCTGACAGCGGCATAGACTCTCTACACATGCTGCATTTTTTGAAACTGGGGGAACCCGGCATTTTGACCGGTGGAGATGGGTTTGTCTCGCACCTCTCTATATTAACTAGCTCTCTTCTTCCCGTTTCTTTTATTCTTTCCTTTTCTTTTCTCTCTTTCTTTTTTTTTTTTTTTTGAATGAGCCGGCGAGGCTAAAAGCTGCCGCGGCCACAGTATTGGGAACCGCGGTCTAAACTGACAAACTTAGAAATTAAATATATCAGAGTGTTTTGTTGGGGTTTTTTTTTTGTTTTTTTTTTTTTTGAGGTAAATGAGGAGATGAGGAGAGCTCCGTCCGCGACCAGGGGCAGATGAGAGGAACTGGCGGGGACTGGGTCGCGCGCGGCTGTTCAAAGGCGCGAACGCTGCTCGCGCATGCGCGACCTGGTCGATGATAGCTCTGGCAAGCTCCGATTTGCGGCGCTGGGACCAGCCCGACACCAGACGTGGAGCACCCACGGGGACTACCCGAAGAAGAAAGGGAAGATAGACAAAAATGGAGTCCCAAAGTCCTTAAAATCCTAAAAACTACACTAATACTAGGGATGTTAAAATGCATTTAATTTTGTAAATTTGTAACTCCAGTAAATTTTAGTTATACATTTACACACAGGGGAAGCAGGCGGAGCCAGTGATCATGGGGAGCCAGCTATATAAGAGGCAACAGTGCAGGCAAGGGGTGGGAGGGAGGAGAGAGGCATAAGCCAGTTCCTTGCTAGCAACAGTTTCCACCTGCCCCCACTTACACTGCTGCCTCTGTGGTAGGCAGCAGCATGGAAAGGGGAGAGGGAGAGGCAAGTCTGTGGGAGCTGGCACATGCAGGGAAGGTGGCTTTAAGTCAGCTCCCCATGGGTGCCTGCTCCCACCTGCCCCCTCTCTCCGCTGCCTGATACAGAGGTATCGGGAGTGGGGGACTTGCATGTGACCATTAGGATTAATCAATGAGCTACACGTTCACATTCCAAACTAATACTAACAAGTATGTCACAAGAGACAGGAGAACACTAGAGGCTCTGACTTGTATCATATGGCAGTGAGAAGGAACTGAGGCATCATCTCAGACAAAACCTATGAAATTAGGTTCTGAATGCAACATCTAATTTAATTTAAAATAAATCATGCAGCCCTTCAATTAGTCTATCTAGTTAAAGGACAGATCAATGTTAAAAAAACCTCACACATGCACATACAAATGAGTAAGTCAACTTTTTCATGGTCATTATTTAGGGTTCCTGTTACATACCCAAACTACATACAAGGAAGTTATTTATATAAACTACTACAATAAAAAAGAAGGAGTAAGTAGGCCATAGTAAGTTACTGATTACTATTTTTGGTATGTGAATTATAAAACTGCCTGTACTGCAAAGGGGCGAATGGTATGTAAAGTCACTTTTCCCCCCCCCCCCCAGAGTAGTTTACGCATAGTCTCTTGCTTATTCTTTTCTATTTGCCAACTTCATTAGAGATTAATTTGTATTATCCATTAGCATCAATATACTTGCATATCAATTCTAGTAGAGGTTAAGGAAATTTGGCTGGCACAGCAACTTTCCACAGATGACCTGAGGTACCATAACCAATAGTCAGGGAATTGCTGAGAAATTCTATTAATCTGGGAATTCAAAACAAAAACCTCTTCCTCACCAACTGACATTCTTTCTCTACCTACATGTATATGGATTTCTTGGCGCCTCAGAAAATACATTCACTCGAGTTCCAACATCATTCCCCAAGAGTGGCATGACATTTTTAAAAGGCATGCAGTTCTATACCTGCATGCCTTAGGAGCTCCAAAATGGCATCCTCTACACACCATGACATTGGATGTACCCTATATGCAAGGTCACCTTGTGCGGAAGACACTATTTTGTTCTACAATGTGTGTTCAGGAGTCAGAAGGCACTCTCCTGCAGGTGAGATTCAGACCACGGGTTACCAGATTGACCATGAGTTTTGGGGTTTTTTTGTTTTTTATAATTCTGGGGTATGCAATGGTATACCACTGTTCGCTAAAAAAAAAGATACAGTAAAACAGCAGAGTGGAACCAAACTCTTGAGAATAGAGCGAGGATAATTTACACAGAATACCTAATGAAGCATGTTATGGCTACCCAAGGCAAGATGTTTTACAAAAACTAATTTTAGCTTTCATTGCTGGGCTTCAGAGACAGCAATGGAGGCTAATTTCAGCAAGCCGGAACTCTTAGTGAACTAAAAGCCAGAAGAGTGGAGGTATTTTTAGCAAATACGTACATTTTTTTGGTGTACCAAATGTGGCCATAAATAGCAGATTAAACCCATTTTAAACATGTTTTAAAATGTATTTACCTCCACGCTTTTTGGGAGCTTCAGGTTTCATTTTAACGATATTTCTGCTTCTAAATTCAGGCCCTTTAAAATCATCTTTGTCTTCATTCAGCACTGGCTCTGGTTGTACAACCACTGTACCTAGAAGGATTTCATTTAAAAGTTCGAAACCATTACTCATCCAAGTGACATTCAAGTGAAGTGAAAGTCTCTTATGTAAAGTAAAGCCAACATTGCATATATTTTCTCCCCATAAACTATACTGATAAAATCAGTACATATCCTACTACATAGGTCCATATCAAATAGCAGTACCACACAGCTCAAAAAAGGCACACATATTGCAATTATGGGACACAGATTAAAGATTGAAAGGACCCTGGAAAGTCAGCTAATCTCTCTACCCCCAGATGCAGTCCATGAAGAACATAATAAAGTATTACAGTAAGACATAGTGGGGAGCTTGCAACGCAAGTGTTCTGTGGTTCTAGTTGTTTTTTTAGAACAGCTGAGCATCTCTCAGAAGCCTTAGAAGTTTCGTCCCTCCTATGTCAACAGAAAAACTCATTTTATTTTACAAAGTTCTTAAATTTACTAATGTTTAAACAAAACAGAACAATGCTTAACCAAACTGAATTTAAACAATAGTGTAATTTTACATTTAAAAGGTTCTAGTACAAGGGGCAGTACTTGTCACTAATTAAAAATCTTACTATGGTTTATATAGCGCTAAGAAAAGCAAGTTCTTTTGTTATTGTTTTTAACCACGCTAAAACTAAGAATCTTGTGTGTGAGGAGGAAGGAGGTTGTACCTAAAATTAACCTAATGCTGACAATTTTTTTTAAAATCACATTTCAAATTTAGAATAACCTCTAATGCTTTTAAACAGGCAAAAAAAAAAAATCAGTCACTTATGAAAACAATCCCATTCTCAAATGGGACTTAGGTACTTACGAAAATTTTACCCAGAACATTTACAACAAAACCAAATACCATTTCCTGTTTCATTTTGTCTTAATTTCTACAAAAATATATATTTCAATGCATATTTTGAAGTAATCAGTTCATCTTTGTAGATCCAGTGATTTGTGTGTGTGTGTGTGTAGTTAGGTGGAGTGGCCACCCACTAATCTAGAGGGGAAGGAGCCCCTCCCCAAGCCTTGGTGAAGCCCCTCCCCAAGCTCTGCCCCAACCTATCACCTGACCGGAAGTCAGGAGGTGGAACCTAGAGATATAAAAGGTTGGTACGGGAGCCCTGTCAAGCCCCAGCTGCCAGAGGATCTGGATGTCTGCCTCACACTCCCAAGCTGAGAGACTACAGAAGACCTAAAGAAGGCTAAGGACTTGCCAGGAGCTCAGACAGACTTTGACCTTGACTAACTGCCAACTCTGCCAGAGTTTCCAGCCCCCAACTCCCCAGAGGGCCTGCACTGAAGCCAGATATAGCTGATGGAGATGAGCGAAAGAGAAGGAGAGAATGGAAGTAGCCCAGGGACATCTGGCCTTAAGTGTGGCTGAACCAGAGACTGAGTTAGCATGTTGTATATAGGATCCCCGCTGAACCAGTGGCAGACGGACAGATCTGCCACCACTGTTTGGCCCCTGAGCTGGGATGCAGTGGAGCAGCTGGCCTGTCCCCCCCACCGCCATCCAATCCATGGTTGGCAGTCTCTTCCCCACCCACTATTCTAGGCCAACCACCTGCACTTGTCGGCTCTCTGCCAGAGCTAGGAGACCTGACAGTTTGTGGCCTCACCCTAAACCTGGGCCTGGGACTAATGACTGCTGCTTGGCTAAGCCTGAACTATTGAATTGGCATGGTTTGCTATGAGCTAGGGCTTGGGCCTATAGACCGCTTACTTAAAGGTCCATCCTACATACAGGTCCAAGCTTCTGAACTGTGACTGTTTGCGGTACACCCTGAGTGAGCTTGGCCCAATCATAGGTCTGAGCCCTGGACCTACTGCTGCCAACCTGGCATGAGAACCGGGGCTTGCTGACTATGGATGCAGCCGGATGACAGGCCCAAGCCCCAACCAGGAGGTGTAGCTGATTCCATGTGACACACCAAGTAGGCATGTAGTGAGGCGGTGTGTAGGGTTGCCAGGTGTCCGGTACTGACCAGGACAGTCTGGTATTTTTGCCTCCTGTCCGGTAAAAAAAATTCAGAAAATATCGGACACCTAAAATGTCCAGTATTTTCTGATTCCCTCCCCCCCTGCCCCCCCCCCCCCCGCCAGGAGGCGAAAATACTGGACACCTGGCAACCCTAGACACACACTCAGCAACCGGGCCCAGACCCCAGCACCCCGCCCCCCGTTACCTGGTTCCGCAAGGAAGCGGTCTTCTGGCTCGATCAGGAAAACAAGAGGCCACCAGCAAAAAGCTTCAAAGGCTTTTCCTAAAGGGGTCATGCTGTTTTATTTTTTATGCTTATCTCTTGAGGTCCTTTTTTTTTCCCCCCCTCAACAACTTTGTTCCCCCCCTTCCCCCCCCCAACAGAATTTTTTTCCCCAGTGGTGTTTTTTTTTTTGTTTTTTTGTTTTTGGAGGGAAGGGGAGGATTCAGGTTCAGTATTTTTAGTTAAACCATCTGGCAACCCTAGGAGTGTGGCCACTTATTGAACCAGGAGAAGCCTGTCTGAGCCCTGGTGGGCTACAAATGGGAGTTCAAAGTAGGCATTTAAAAATAAAATATTTTACCCTTATGAATGCTATATTCACAGTAGGTCCTCAATATCCTGCTTTCTAAGGCTGGAACTTCAAAGAAAACAAAACAAAACAAAACAAACGATACAAGTATACATTTCCTTTTGTAGCAGTTAAGCATGTTCATCATAATCTTGACATTAGTCTGTAGTATTCAGACCCACACAAAATGCATGAACTACCTTTAGGTAAGCTTTTCATATCAACATCATTTTCTGAGTTTTCATTTGAAACATCTTCATTTACTGTTTCAGTTAAGGTTTGCTCATCATCTGATCCAACATATTTTGTTACAATTGTAGGTTTCCTGTATGAACAGAAAAAAAAAATCTAGATTTGTGATATTTTATAGTAATACAAGTGTATTTGCAATCAAACACAATGTCCTTGTGTCAGATGCCTTGTAATTTTAAGTTCTATTTTCTTTCTAATCTAACCTGCATGAAATGACAAATCAGAGAAAAATAGATTTTGGGAGAGTGACAACAGAAAAGGATTGTTCTAGAAACATAGTAGTTTTAGGACTGTTCTAGAAATAGAGAAAAACTATTGTTCTTAGAGATATAGTGGATTTTTCAATCCACTCAAGAAAAGGATTACGTGTTTTGTTTTACGTATCTGAAAAGCACATAAGGCCAGAACCATAAAGTTTAGCAAAAGACAAGGAATATGATAAATGTAAAGTTGCTAAAATGCAGTTATTTTTGGCCATACAAAGAATTTGTTTTCTTTAGGTACTAACTGATAAGCAATGACTTCAGTGAATTACTTCTTGAAAGAGAACAAAAAACGAAACAAAAAATTAAAATGAACTGAAGTGCATCAGACTGGTAATGTTTAGCTAAAACACCCCATAGAGCTACCAGGTATTGATTCTATTGGTAATGAGTCAAGTGTGTCTCAGTGAATCACTAATACAGTAAAGCTCATAACCATTTGGATTTTTTTTTAAAACATTTCCAGGGTAAAAACCTTGGGTGTGTGATGAACAATCCTGAAGGAGGAATGCCATGAGCATTTATGCCTGATAAGCCTTGCGATAGTATTTATAGTACAGTAAAACTCCATTAGTCCGGCATCCAATGCTCCCGGACTCCTGATGGTCGGGCACCATCAGGAACCCGGAAGTGCTGGGGCAGCGGGACAGGCTTCCCCCATTCAGCTGCTGCTGAAACTGACCAGCAGCTGAATCGGGGAAGCCGGGAGCAGAGCAGCTGGAGTGCTGCCAGGGTTGGTCCCGCAGCGCCGAAGGACGGCGCTGCGGGACCAACCCGGCAGGACCCCAGCTCCTCTGCCCCAGGGGACCCCGATTCAGCCGCTGCTGAAACAGATCAGTGGCTGATTCCAGGAAGCCCGGAGAAGAGCAGCTCTGCCCCAGGGCTTCCTGGAATCAGCCGCTGATCTGTTTCAGCAGCGGCTGAATCGGGGACCCCTGGGGCAGAGCAGCTGGGGTCCTGCCGGGTTGGTCCCGGAGCGCCGTCCTTCGGCGCTGCGGGACCAACCCGGCAGCACTCCAGCTGCTCTGCCCCAGGCATCCCCAAGAGCAGCTGGGGTGCTGCCGGGTTGGTCCCGCAGCCCCGAGGGGCAGCGCTACAGGACCAACCGGGCAGTACCCCAGCTGCTCTGTCCCAGGCGTCTCCAAGAGCAGCTGGAGTGCTGCTGGGTTGGTGCCGTAGCACCGCCCCTAGGCGCTGCAGGGCCAACCTGGCAGCACCCCAGCTGCTCTATTGCAGGCATCCCCGATTCAGCTGCTGCTGAAACTGACCAGCAGTGGCTGAATCAGGGACTCCTGAGGCAGAGCCTGACTATTGTAAGGGGGTGTTATGAGGGGTCTGGGGTGGCATCCCCTCCCATCCCACTCCAGACCCCTCATAGCCCCCCCTTCAGATAGTCCGGCATATCTGATAGTCCGGCACCCCCTGGGTCCTAAAGGTGCCGGATTATCGGAAGTTTACTGTATCTTGTTTTCTTTGTTAATAAACTCATACTTCAGGAAGGAGGTAAATTTAAACTTGGCACAGTAAGCCTACTCAGCTGGTGTAAATCAGCCTGAGGTAACATAATATGGCTCTATGCTAATCTACACTATATGGTAATCTGGGACCACATTGTTTGTTTCTGTAGACTAAATTAGGAAAGACACCTAGGTTACAGAAAGTATTAATTCACATTTTCCTTTTCAAACCAACCTTTTTGACCGTGATGATCCTAAAGATTTGGATCTTTCTGAAGAGCTATTTCCCTAAAAACAAGGAAAAAAATTGAAGTCACAAACATCTGTTCGTATGTGACCAAAGCATACATCGATGAAAATTTAATCCAATCAGAAGTCAGTTTCAACATAAGTTTAAACCAATCATATCCCATTTCTTGTACATTTCATGTCAAGCAGAACAAAAAATAAGTTTTACTTGTAAATGTACAGTGTTGTAATCAGCAAAATTCAATGAGACATTTTAGTTTATAAATTACTACCTGAATTAAGATCTCTTAAATTAGTATGTATTTTGAACCCCACCAAAGATACACAACATCAGAAATTATAAAGGAATATTTTTGTGATCTGAGCAATTCACAGAATCATAGATTATATTTTTTATGCACTGAATTTGCAGGAAATTGAGCAAGTATTAAAAACAGTAGAGGATCCCTCCATAAGTTTTTATTTTCCTGCAATTCAAAAAAGGTCCATTTAACAGTTACGGCTCACACGTCACAACTTTAGATTAAGAACAGTTGTGGCTCACTCAAGAGCATATCATCAATATTCCTGGGTCACATGAGGTGCTCCCAAACAATAAGAATGTCTTCATTACAGAGTTAATTCAGGTGAAGGTGAGAGCACTTGGGCTGGCTTAGCTCCTGGACAAGCAGCTACAATGCAATGCCATAATTCTGTATGTCCATACAACTGCATCCACACTGGTGCTCTATAACTCATGAAACACCAGGTCAACTTCTGAGGTAGTTTCCCATGATTTTTAGTGCTACTACTGTAGCATTAAACTGATCCACTCTGATTCTTTACCAATGAATAGTAAGAGAAAATCTATGCCATTCTGGGTACGGCTTTTTAAAAAAAGCAAAAATTAGTAAAAACAACATACCAGTGAAAGTTTCTGCTAAAATCTCATTGAAAAATTTTAAACATTATTTAGGACAATTCTACTTATGCAAATACAATACCCCTGTATCTCTCTCAATCCTTTTTAAAAATAAGTATACTTTCTAAAAGACGTCAAACAATTAGGGTTGCCAGATGTCTGGTTTTCACCCGGACAGTCTGGTATTTGTGGCCCTTGTTCGGTTATATATATATATTACTATTACTATTACTATTACTATTACTATTACTATTACTATAAAAAAACAGAAAATAACAGATATGTAAAATGTCCAGTATTTTCTGTTTTTTCTAGGATGGAAGGCCAACAGGGATATTCTTCCCCTGCCACATCTGGTGGGGGTGGGGAGTGTGTGTGGATTTAAAGGCATAGTGACTTTCCTCTCCCCCCCCCCCCCAATAAATTTTTTCCCCCACCATGTTCGGGATTTTTTGTGGAAGTTTTGGCAACCTTACAAACAAATAAAAAATATTTGTGACTAATCACAGTTTTAATCACACTTAACAGATTACCAATTAAAATTACAAATATTTTTGAATGTATTTATAGTTTCAAAGATATATTGATTTCAATTACAACACAGAATACAAATTATAACAATGCTCACTTCCTTTTTTACTAATCAAGTTTGTTTGCATTTATGGGAGACAATGCTGCCCACTTCTTATTTCCAGTGTCACCTAGAAATCACCTAAAAGTGAGAACAAGAATTCACAGGACACTTTTATGGACAGCACTGCAAGGTATTTATGTGCCAGGTATGCTTTGGCCACACTTCTAGAAGACAGGTTTCCATGCAGATGAGTCATCAAAAAATAATGCATTAATTACATTTGTGATTGAACTCCTTGGGGAAGAACTGTCATACCTGCATTCTTCCATGTATTTCGTGTTACAGCAGTCTCAGATGTTGACCCAACATATATTATTCCATTTAAGAACTCTTTCATTGCAGATTTTTCACGCACACGCACACGAGAGAGAGAGAAAGCAAATAAGGAACCCAAGTGAGATTACAGGGTTATCGGAAAAGTCTTCCAAAGTTTGAGGGGGGCAAGACTGGAACATGCTGTCAGAAGTCGTAAAAGAGCAACACTATAATGAAAACTACAGAACCTGAAGTAGCAAAAAATAAAATCAACTTTATTGATGGCATCTTACTCAGATGATGAAAATGAACATGATCAGTCTGCACTGCTTTGGATTATTATAAAGCAGAACCTGTCATCAGCATGAAAGTATGTCCTCCGGAATGGTGAACAAAGTCTGAAGGAGCATACGAATTTTTGTATATCTGGTACACACATAAGGCTACAAAAGTACTATGTGAACATTTATTCTCCTCATCAGGTAATGGTGTAAATAAGAAGCAAGCAGCATTCGCTCCCATAAATGTAAACAAATTTGTTTGCTTTAGCAATTGGCTGAAGGAGGACTAATGGACTTATAAAATCTAAAATGTTACTTTCCTTTGTTTTTGAGTGCAGTTATGCCAGAAAAGAAAATCTACATTTGTAAGTTGCACTTTCACAACAGCGATCGCACTATACTATTTTTCTGAGGTGAACTGAAAAATATTCTATCTTTTGTTCATCTCTTAGGGCTCATTTAGACTACGCGGAAGATTCGAAAGAGGATATGCAAATTCCGCGGGAATTTGCATATCTGCTTTCGAAAGTGAAAGTAATCAAGACGTGTTTTTTGCGGCAAACCCCCAACTTTTTCAAAAAGCCACAACAACCTCATTTTTTTGAGGAAAAGCGGCTTTTCGAAAAAAGGGGGGGTTGCCGGGAAAAAACGTGTCTTGATTACTTTGGCTTTCGAAAGTGAGATTGAAAAAAAGATATGCAAAATCCTGCAGAATCTGCATATCCTCTTTCGAATCTTCCGCGTAGTCTAGATGAGCCCATTCAGTGCAAATATTTGCAATCAAAAATAATAAATGAGTTCTGTAGTCTTTGTATTCCGTGTTGTAATGAACTCAATATATTTAAAAGTACAAAAAATCCAAAATAGTCATAATAAATTTCAATTGGTATTCTATTATTGTTTGACGGGGCTATTAAAACAGTGATTAATCACTATTAATTTTTAATTGATTGAGCTAATTGCTTTAGTTAACTGTGACTGAAAGCCCTAATAAGAACATAACGGCCGTACTGGGTCAGACCAAAGGTCCATCTAGCCCAGTATCCTGTCTGCCGACAGTGGCCAGCACCAGGTGCCCCAGAGAGGGTGGACCGAAGACAATGATCAAGCGATTTGTCTCCTGCCATCCCTCTCCAGTCTCTGACAGACAGAGGCCAAGGACACCATTTTATCCCCTGGCTAATAGCCTTTTATGGACCTAACTTCCATAAAATTATCTAGCTTCTCTTTAAACTCTATTATAGTCCTAGACTTCACAGCCTCCTCTGGCAAGGAGTTCCACAGGTTGACTACATGCTATGTGAAGAAGAACTTTCTTTTATTAGTTTTAAACCTGCTACCCATTAATTTCATTTGGTATCCTCTAGTTCTTCTATTTAGGAAACTAATACATAACTTTTCTTTATCGGCCCTCTCCACACCACTCATGATTTTATATACCTCTATCATATCCTCCCTCAGTCCCCTCTTTTCTAAACTGAGAAGTCCCACATGAAAAGAGGTATAACTTATCATTATGCAATTTAGCAAAACTGCAGGAGCGATCCATTGCTCAGCAAAGATTTACTGGCAGTTCAAAGCCGTACAGCATGATAACTTCCACAAAATTATATCTATTCATGCATTATTAAGTACCATAGGAAAAATACAAAAACAATCAAAATGAAGGAAGTGCACTGAATCTTATTCTTACTTTTTATTTTTAATTTGTGACTGCTTACTATATTGTGGTTTTTTAATTCAACATTTAGAAAAGTTCCATAATCAACTTTCACATTCAGCAGATATGGTAGTGTAATTCACTACAGATTCAAATTCAAATGTAATCATGAGCTTCTATGCCAGCCATTTTACAATAATGCTAGTAATACAAATCTAACTCACCATATACTTAATTCCTACCTCTTCTCTGTTGTTTTCCATTGGAATTGGACTATTTTCAGGGCCACTAGTTTTATCTGTAAAGAGAGGGGGGGGAAATGTAATTCACTGAACGGTAGAAATCATTAATGATTCTTTAAAGTATAAAAGATGTTTTAGTATCAACATTTTATGAGCTTGATTAAAACATTACTAAACAGACAATTAGTCAGCGGCGATGAGTGAATTTATATATCACCACAGAAAAAGCTTTGCATAAAACCACCATTCCATTTATTGCATATTTGCCAAATAATTTATAGTAAACTATATTTAGATTTAAATTTTATTGCTACTACGTTTCAACCTTTTTCCACCAATAAAGAAATAGTATTAAAAGGAGCTGGAGTGTAATTATAAATATTTTACACAGAGGCGGCAGTGAGTGCTAATACATTCATAGGAACAGGACAGGAAAGGATGTCTAGAGGTCATCTAGTCCAGTCCCTGCACTGATGGCCCACCACTAAAAGGCAGTAAGCATTTGCAAAATGACAATGATAACTTTTTCCAAGTGATTCCTGGATGTAAGCCAAAGCTGGAGTGGCCACATTCGGAGCCTGGTCTGGCACACCATGTAAATGCACACTGCCATACGTCCCAAGAAGGCACGCACAGATTCTGGACATGATCAAGGAAACATGGACACCTGCAGTTTGAGGCTTACCAAGCCTTGGAACCTTTTTAGGGGCAGGATCGCTCTCACACAGGTCAAATCAAAGGACAGAGTTAATTGGGGCACTACTTAAACTGGTAATAACACGGATTTTTGTGTCGCTAACCAGGAGATGCAGAAAACAGCAGTTGTCTGGGAGAAGCACTATGTCATGACAGACCTGGGTCCTGGAACTGCTCTTGAAAAACCAGTCCTTGAGGTAGGGGTAAATGTTGACACCCCAGCACTTGAGGTAGGCCACCACTACCCCATGAGTTCTTGTACATTTCAAAAGTAGAATTGCAGCAGAAGCGGCACAAGCAAAGACTGCTTCAGTCCCCGCTCACACCGTTTCCTGCTATGCCTTTACTTCCCCTCCCCTCTGCGGAGACAGTGCTGGGGAGGGGGATACCAGCTTTTAAGTCAGCTCACCCCAGCACTGGCTGCTGCTCCTCCACTTGCTACCTCTCTGATAGAGGCAGCAAGGGTGGGGGGGAGCAACTATTTGGATCACTAGTCAACTATCCAATAAATAGTCAATAAATAGTCAACTAGTCGCTTACATCCCTAATACAGGGTACACTCATGCCAAAATTGTGACAACTAATGACTTGAAATTTGGCTGAGGGATAACATCTGTTAAGGAAGTGCCTCCTGGCATCCCCATTAAAATTCAGCTAACTTGGTTAAATTGTAACAATTTCATATGCTAGGTAGAAAATACTTTGATTTTAACAGCCCAAGTTTTTGAAGATTCCAACTTCACTGAGCATGCTCAACTCTCACTGCACGTAAGTGTGTCCAGACTGATCATACACACACAGTGACTGACATGCACCATCCCCACAGAAACCAAGCAGGCTTTCCCCAGTCTAGAAATGCAAGCCTGAGAGAGAGATTTTCCTCTGTTTACTCTTGCGAGCCAGAATGGGGAAGTAAGAGCAGGGAGCTTGCATTTCCTATTCTCTCAATGCACCTCTACTCCTTTGTAACACATCCAGGCAGTGCAATATGGAAGAGGAAGCTGTCCAATTCAAGTATACAGGAGACAGAAGCAAGATTGGACAGGAAAGAAAGAGCACACAAAGTCTGGTGAGACAGAGACAACAGTTATGGAGCTTGAGGGAAAGAGGTTGGGGACAGGATGCTGGGTAGGAATAGGGATGTTAAATGTAGTTTAATCAACTAATTGACTAGTCGATAGAATTTCCATGAACTAATCAATAAGCAGGGGAGCTGCAGCAGGGTTAGCTCCCTGCCCCGGGAGTTAACCCCGCTAGGGCTCTGCCTTTTAAATGTATTAAGAGCTGGCAGACTCTTAATACATTTAGAAGAGTAGAGTGCAGCGGGAAGGGTACCAGGTGCAAGCCAGAATTAGCAGTTTCCCTGGCTCACGCCTGGTTCTTGCTACTCCTCTGCCTTCCCTGCTCCCCGGATAAAGAGTGCTGGGGGGGGGGGGGGGGGAACCGGCTTTTAAGCTGGCTCCCCACAGCACCGGCTCCTGCTCCCCTCCTTGCGGGGGGTGGGAGAAACGACTAGTTGAAGGGCTAGTCAACTGATAAGTTTATGCTTATCAGCAAGGCTTGATGACCGCAGAGAAAACCCAATCACCAACCCCGCACTGCGCATGCGCCAGACCCACACTGCACATGCGCACACTGCCGGTGAACAAAGCGACAAGCTGAAATCTACTCGCCACGGGCAAGTAGATAAGCAGATTTGTCAAGCCCTGCTTATCAGATAGTCAACTAG
The DNA here is from genome assembly GCF_052426305.1 of Pelodiscus sinensis. NCBI lineage: Eukaryota > Metazoa > Chordata > Testudines > Trionychidae > Pelodiscus > Pelodiscus sinensis. The sequence continues at coordinate 23,114,755 of NC_143064.1, read as the reverse complement.
TCACTTACAGCCCTTGGGAGGGAGACAGACTGGCTGTGGAAGACGACTAGGATTCATGGTGAGGAAGAGTAGACAGGGATAGGCTAAACAAGCAGAGTGCAATGAGGAGCTGGAGGAGTAGGAGGAAAAGAGAGTGGGCAAGGAGCTCGAAAGAGTGAAACAAACTGGCTGGGCAAGGAGATCATGACTAGGCATGGGGACGAAGTGAGAGAATGAAGAAGTCAGAAATCCAAACGGACAGCAAGCCTGGGGGGAGGCAGCGTAATAAAAACTTTCTAAGCATGAAAACTGGGACAAGAAGCTTGAGTAGACCCTGGGACAGGGTAGGTAACAATACTAGGACTGGGGCAAGGACCAGGGGGATGAGGAGACAAGACCTGGAACTCCTTGGAAGGAGTGTAATAGAAAAGAGTGAAGTTTGGAGAACTGGGCAAAAACAACCGTGACTACTACAGAACACTCCCCTCCAGAGTTTGGCATGGCAGATGCCTGAGTCGCACCAATCCTCCTCTGTCAGCAAATATCTGTGAAACCCACAGGCTAAATGTGTGTCTGTTTCCCTAGTACTGATGCAAAAAAGGACAACTTACTAGTGCTAACAGTTATTTCACTAGTTCAAGTAGCAGAAGCATGTAACTTAAAATGTCTGTGTAGAGTAACTAAAGATTCCACCTACATGGTGTTAAAATGCCACCTGACAGCAAACTGAAAAAGCAAAAAGTTCTTTAAAAAAGACAGTCACACACACAAAAACAGTTATTCACCTTTCATAACTGTCTTTCTTCCAGATCTGTTGCTCATATCTATTCTAATTAGACGTACACGCACCATGTGCATGACTTCCTGAAAGTTTCCACAGCGACTACATGGGCAGTGGAACACCCTGGAGAAGTGCACTATATATGGCCCTGATAACTCGACCACGCGTCAGTTCTTTCTTACAGGTTACTCTGACAGAGGAAATGGAGGGTGGGTATGGAATAGACATGAGCAACACATCTCAAAAAACCACCATTACAAAAGATGAGTGTTTTTTTCTTCAAGTACTTGCTCATATTAGTTCCAATTAGGTGATTTACAAGCCTCACCCAGGAAGAGGGGTTGGAGTCAACAGGTGGCTGACTTGAGCACTCCAGTGTTAAAGACTAGTTGACTATCCGATCAGCATTTGCTGATCAATCGGATAGTTTTTTGACTAGCCGACTAGTTGATAGGCTCTTCCGCATTCCCTCCTTTGAACTGTACAAGAGTCCCAACTCCATGTACAGCCCAGGGCCAGCGGGAAGTCCTGCTGACTCCAGGCTGCATGCTGGTGCCTTCTTTGAAATGCACAAGAGTCCCCAGGAGCCCAGGATCAGTGTCCCCTGCTGACTCCAGGCTCCATATTATGCTGCATGCTGCTAGGAGCCCGGGATCAGATAGGGACTCTCCAGCTGACCTTGGGCTCCCTGCATCATACAGATCCGTGGTTCAAAGGGACAGCAGCCGCACAGCTGATCCACGGATCAGATGTTTGGCGGTTGTTCCTTTAGACCACATATCCACGCTATTCAGAGGAGCAGCTGCGGGGAGCCTGGGACTCCCCAGGTGATCCCGGGCTCCTGCAGCATTTCCCAGAACCCAAAATGCCACGGGAGCCTGGGACCAGCTGGGGAGTCCCCCGCTAATCCCGGGCTCCATGGCTTTGAAATGCACAAGAGCCCCCACTGGGGACTCTTGTACATTTCAAAGAAAGCACCCTCGTGCAGCCCAGAGTAACTGGGACTTCCCACCGGCCTCGGGCAGTACACAGAGTTCTGCATTCCTCCTCTGAAATGTACAAGAGCCCCCGCATTCAAAGGAGGAATGCAGAAGTGCCTATCGACTATTCGATGAAAATCCAATCGACTAGTCAATTAACCGCATTTTAACATCCTTACTCCAGTGTTGAACACTGCATCTTGCCTGGATTGGTGAAAAGCGGTGTAGTGCAACGTGAAGGCATGGACAGAGGACCAGGTCACAGCTCTACAGATTTCCTGGAGCGAAACAAGAACCAGGAAGGCGCATGTGTGGAGTGTGGCATAAGAGGAGCCAAGGGGACCTTGGCCAGGTCATAACATCCCTGGATGCAAGCTGCAATCCAAGCAGAGATACACTGGAAGGTGAGGGATCTCCTTATGTCAAAAAAGTGCCATCTCTGCTCCCATAGGGACTTGTCTAGCTATGGGTAAAAAAAATAGGCAGAAATGTGTCCTGGCTGGAATGGAAACTGAAGACCATTTCAGGAGAAAGGCTGGGTGAGGCCTAAGTTGAACTTTGTCTTTATGGAAAACAATATACAGAGTCTCCGACATTAAAGTACAAAGCTCTGACACTCACCATGTGGATGTAATGGCTCCCAAAACCACTATCTTCCAGGAAACATAAAATAAGGAACACGTAACCAATGGCTTGAAAGGTTGTCCCATGCCCCAAAGAGCATTTGGTCCGTGGGTGTAGACTATCCATATTCTTGAGGAAGAGACCAACCAAGAAACTCACAAACACAGAATGACAGCGTCCTATGGATGGAACACTAATATGTTGACAAATGAACCTTGAGGAACGAGGTCGATAGGTCCTTACTGCTGAAGAAACTTGAAGAATGGAAGCAGATGTGAAACCCACACTATCCTGGGAACACCAACAGGAGAAATGATTCCATTTAGCAAGGTAAGTAATCCTGGTGGATGACTTACAATTGCCAAGGAATACATGAGCATTCCCTCTCCACCTGGTTTAGCTAGGCAGCTTCCATGCTGTCAGATGGAGGGTGGGGAGATCCAGATGGTAGAGGCAACTGTGGTCCTGTGTGATAAGATACAGAAGGAGGGGCAGGGAAACCAGTGGTTTACTGAGCAGCTCCAGTAGAGTGGGGTACTAGCACTGGTGGGACCAGGCCAGGGCTGTCCCTGTGGATTTTGAGGAACACCTTGTGAACCAGTAGGAATGGTGGAAATGCATACAGGAGGTCATCCCGCCACAGGATCAGGATGATAACCTTTAACAACCCATGACTGAGGCACTTCCTTTTGTCCGTGGTTGCAAAAAGATCTATCCATGAAAACCCCACTTCTGGAAAATTATCATGGATAATTGGTCATTTTTAAGCAAGGAAGGGTAAACCAAGATGGTCTGCCAGCTGGTTCTGGTCCCCAGGGAGATACAATGCTTGAAGATGAATAGAGCAGGCTATGCATAACTAGAAGAAGGACTTCAACAAAGAAATGACAGTTGGACCCCTCCTTGCTTGTTAATATAGAACTTGTCAGTTCTGGTGTTCATCATGATCACCACATAGTGGCCTCAAAGGTGGAGCAGGAAGGCCTGACACTCAAGTCAGAGCATCCGGAGCTCTTCTATGTTGATGTGGAGCAACAGCTCTTCCCTTGTCCCCAGAGCTTGGATGGTGAGATCCCAGAGATGAGCTCCCTAGCCCAAGTCAGATACCTGGTAAAGACACAGAGAAAGTAAAGGCCTTGGAGGGTGAAACAGGCCTCTGACTGTGACTGACTGCAGATCTAGCCACCAGTATGTCTGGATAACCTGGAGGGGAGGGGAACATCACCACCATGTTAATGCAGTCGCAGTGCGGATGATACACTGACATTAGCCAGGATTATAGCAGTTGAAGGCGAAGCCTGGGAACCAGAATATATATATGTAAGACCTCATGTGACCCAGTAATTTAAGGTACACCCTGACCTGTTGTGGTAGAAACACCTGGGCCTGGATGGCATCCAGTACCACCCCTATGAACTTGATACATTGCTGAGGCGCAAGTGTAGATTTGTCAAGACTGATTAAAAGACCGAGTCAGCTGCATCCAGCGACACCTGGAGAGAGGTTCGAGCTCTGCCATCTTGAACCAATGCCACAAACTCATGCCACAACCCACAATGTCTGAGGCAGGAGTTTAAGTTCCTTAAACTTAAGGAGAGAAGGTCAAGAATTGCAATCACATCTGCTGGGGATAGTCTGCCGATTAGCTATCCTGAGTAGCAATCCCCCCCATGGAATATACTTTGAGTCCAAGCACATCAAGGTGCTAAATCTAATTCCTTGATTTAGGCACCGAGGCCAAGTGACCCTGTCTTTCTTTTTCGTTTATCGCCTCTACCACGGCAATGGCATGGCAGAGGGTAGATAAACAGAAACTGAAATCCCTAAACAGGAACAAAGTATTTCTGTTCTACCCCCTTTTTGGTAGGGGAACTCGAAGCAAGAGTCCGCCAGATGGTCTTCACCATAGATTAAACCGTCTTTATGGTAGGGAGCACCATCTTTAGGATATCCACTAGCTCCAGAAGGTCCATCCTGCTCAGCCACCTTATTGATTTACAGGTTGAGACTAAGGGCCACTAATCTGATGAGCTCCTTTAGGGCCCTATAGTCCATGGGCAATGGTCCTGTAACCACAGTATCATGACACCATCTCATCCTAGATCCTGAGTCTCGTCTGGCTGGGGCTGGTCAGGAGCCTGGGGAGGCTCACAATAGCCAGGTAGAGAGTGAGACTGCGGTCATTTGTTCTGTAAATCAATGAAGTGGCTGGACCATCGCACCTGGGGCATGGGATTTGGAGGGGTCTTGCAAAGGAGCCAGAAGCTGCATGACCTGGACTTGGTTGAAGGCTCATGGGGTCCAGAACTGCCATTTGGAGGCTCAAAGTTGGGTTTTCACAGTGAAGGACTTGGGACTGATGGTACCAAAAGCCCCAAAGTTGCAGATACCCTCCTGCAGAAGATGATGGTGATACCAAGCGGGGGTAGGGAGGGGAGAGCAGGACAGCAGTGACATTGGTACTGCGGAAATATGTTCTGGCACTGGACCCAGACAGCATACCCTAGACTCCGCTCAGGAGGACAACAGTGACCACCATCAGAAAAGGAGCAAAGAAGGCGCGTGGAAAAACAACGCTGGCATGATGATCAGTGGACAATCAACAGTGTAAAGACTGTGATCGACACAGAGAATCAGCATGGAGTAGGGACCAACATGTGGAGTAATGTCCCCACAGCAAGACGCTGCACTCCAACAGAGACTGGAATCAAAAAGAGCAGTGCTGAGGCAGGGTGCAGTGTCTGTGTGCAGCACACTCCCTGGAGTGACTGGCGGAGTCCAAGTGGTGCCAAGATTCACAGTGCTGTGATTTATATCAGTGCCAAGAGGTCTGGCTATCCAGAGATACTCTGGAACAAGAGCAGTTCCACTATGTCCTACTTCGGGACCACTGCCGCATGTCTGACATGTTACTGATGAGCAGGGCTCGACAAACTGCTGAATCTATTCGCCCGTGGCGAGTAGATTTCAGCCGGTCACTCCGTGTGCCCCATTTTCCAACGCTTTGCTTGAGACTGGTGGTACCAAACCCAGTGCCGGTCTAGCGCATGTGCAGTGCGGGGCTGGTGAGTAGCTCTCGCCAGTGTTTGTCAAGCCCTGCTGATGAGAGTGGTGCTGGGACTCCAAGCAGCTGGGTGCAGGTGCTGGCATCTGCAGGCCCATTATGGCAGGCTTCCCAGTCAACCTTCTACACCGGCTCGACTGATAGCAGTGTGTTGGACACTAAGGTACTTGGCACCGGGTCCTGTCATTGCGGGAGAAGAGCAGACTCCATGAAGAGTTGTTTAAGTCTCAAGTCCTACTCCTAGCTCCAGGTTTGAATGCTTTGCAGATCCTGCACCAATTAGCCTGATGGGCTTCCTCAGATGCCATAGGAATGAATCGTGGAGTCATTTGTAGGCATAGACTTTGCTCAGGAACTTCAGGGCTTGAAGCCTTAGGACTGGGATATGCTCTCAAGCCCCTGAGGGTATGTCTACACTAACCTCCTAATTCGAAATAGGAGGGTAATGTAGTCATACCGCAATTGCAAATGAAGCCCGGGATTTGAATTTCCCGGGCTTCATTTGCATAAAGCCGGCCGGCGCCATTTTTAAATGCCGGCAGTTCGAACCCCGTGCCGCGCGGCTACACGCGGCACGGGGTTCGAACTGCTGGCATTTAAAAATGGCGCCGGCCGGCTTTATGCAAATGAAGCCCGGGAAATTCAAATCCCGGGCTTCATTTGCAATTGCGGTATGACTACATTACCCTCCTATTTCGAATTAGGAGGGTAGTGTAGACATACCCTGAGAGAATACAGACAAGAAGGGAAACCCTTCCGACCACAACAATTAACAGTGAATAACTAACTACGAAAAAAAAAAACACCACCTCAGAACGCTAGGGACATGCAGATCAGTTGTGACGCAAGAGAACCACAGTTCCAATAGCCCTCACTGGCGGTAAGAAAGACCTGAGGGGTGGTTGGTTTGAAAGGCTCATATTTAGTGCACCACACCAGGCCCACTCCCAGGAGCTCCACATCCAACCCAAGGGGTAGCAACAAGGAAAAAATCTTGCTAGCAATCATGCACACAGCATGCGCACAACTGGAATTGATATAAGCAAGCACCTGAAGAAGAACTATGTTAAAGATCACTAAGACTGGCATACAAAACTTAGGAAGTGCAAGCATTAAGCTTCATTCAGCCCTCTTGTGAGTATGCATTACGATATAATGTTAAATTGGGAGCAACCCAGCAGCACCCCAGCTGCTCTGCCCCAGGCGTCCCCAAGTCAGCCGCTGCTGAAACTGACCAGCGCTGACTACAGGAAGCCCGAGGCAGAGTTGCTCTGCCCCAGGCTTCCTGGAATCAGCTGCTGATCAGTTTCAGTAGCAGCTGACTTGGGGAAGCTTGGGGTTCTTAAGTTGAATCTGTATGTAAGTCAGAACTGGCGGTCAGTTTCAGCAGCGGCTGAATCTGGACTCCAGTTCCGACGTACATACAGATTCAACTTAAGAACAAACCTACAGTCCCTATCTTGTACGTAACCCGGGGACTGCCTGTATTCAATATTTTGAATATTCAATATTTTGTTTTCTTCTCGCTGTTCAAATCCTGTAATGAAAACAAAATTATTTCCACGTGAAATTTTCTATTGTGTTCCACTTCACAGAAATTTTAATCTGTCTTCTCAAAACCCTTCTGATGTGAGCAGGTGATATTATCCCACTTTTACAGATGGAGAACTGAAGCACAGAGATTGTAGTTAAAAACATCCACTAATTTTGGAGGCCCAATCTGAAAATCCCAAAAATCTGAATTTTCAGAATATATTCAAAAGGACAACTCCCACTGATTTCAAATTCAGTTATGAGTGTTCAGTAGAGATGTAAAAAATAATTTACAAACATAACTGTGTAACCGCTAAGATTTTTAGCAATTACGCACACAGCAGACTCTGCAGTATAAACCTTATCTGGCTAAAGCAAGGGCTGCAGCAAAGCCACCTCCGCAGGAGCGGGATGAGGAAGCGCTACCAGCCCTACTCCTGAGGAGGCTTTGCTGTGGGCTCTGCAGCTGGCTCCCCACAAGCGGGTCAGGAGCCCCGGAGTGTAATCTATGGCAGGGGCAAGGGAGGAAAAGGGGCCTGTACTGAGCCTGCCATGAACAGGAGCTGCTCTGGCTCACGGGCTGGAGCAAACCTTGCCTGCAGTGGGCTCTATGGGGCTGGAGCAGTCCCCGGCCCAGACTTCAAGGTATCAAGCTAGGTACTCAAAGTGAGAAACACACAATTAGCAAGCACAAAGCACCTCAAAGGTTTGCTTTAAGTGGCTTATTTAGCACCATATAGGCAGAGGAAGAGCTAAAATCAATTCTTCAACAAAGACCACAAGACCCTCCTTTCTCCTTCTACAACTCTCAGCCTCATTCATTACGTATGTTCCAAGAAATGAGGAAAGGGTCTTTTAAGACAATCTCTTTAGTTACACAGTTCATCCACAGAGCAGGCCATCCTGGTGCACTGAATAAGGCAGAGGTCTTATGAAAAGACAGCATGTGACCTGTGACTGGGTGCTCTCAAGGAAACCTGAGCCAGCCTCCTGTCATGCCCTCTCCAAACAAGAATGTGGAATTAGAGCTGGCTGAATAAGCCAAGGCCTGACTAGCAAACAGGGAAGCTCTGCTAGCCTCTTTAGCCAAGGGCTACATAAAGATTGGCATGAAACAAGCCAGGGGAAAAGGAAAGGGAGGAACCAGAGAATTAGAGGGAGTGGGAGCTCTTCTCTGCTGGGAGAAGAAGCTAGCAGTTCCTGAGGCTCTACCAGTGAAGCTGTTTGTAGAATACTGTAAATGAAGAGCACTGGTGATAGCACCAAAAAAGAGATAGCTTGTGGACACAGCAAGGGAAGAGCAGAAGGGGGCCCGGTTACAGACCATCTGTTAAAAACTATCATAATAAATATGCACAAGGGGTAGTAATTTGCTTGTAATGCTATATAATTTTCATAGGTGCGCACTTATACCCTTGACATTTGTCAAAAGGACTAAGCCAGTGGTGCACCCTGCTCCATAGTAATTCTCTATTTCATGGACAAGAACCAGAGTCACATTTGCAACTACCCAGGACTGGGAAAGAGGTGCTACGAACAGTGTCCTACCCAGAACAACTTCACAATGACAGGTATTATCTTCTTGTCTATGTCATAGTTTGGTTTTGGCAAAGGTTCCCTGAAATAAAGCACTGAAGCACTAAATAGAAAAATTAATCCTACAGCCAGTGCTGACACGATAATGCAGTGACAAGGAGACAAGTATAGCATCTCTGACAGCATTAAGATGAAATGTTAAGTAGAACTCCAGTTAAACCAAAGGGATATCATCGAGTAGCGCAGAAGTTTGTGTCTTTAACAGAAGTTTTACCTAACCCAATGTCAGTATAAAGGCGTAGATCTTCAGCTGATGTAAACTGTCTTAGCTCCCCTGAAATCAATGCTGAGTATACGACAGAATACTTCTTTTATAAAAATATTTTTTCAAATATTCTAAGAAACATTAGAATGCAAAACACAGTTGGACCTTGTTACATCAGGAGAACAAAAAGCTCAATGACTATGAAGTGAGTATGTCCAGCCTTATTTCACTATAATGATCTAAGTACCACCATAATTTAGTGAATATACCTATGGGTTATATTCGTTTTTACAAACCACACACACACACACACACACACACACACACACACACACACACACACACCCCCCCCCCCCCTCCAGGGCTATAGTTGTGTGCAGGTTATATAGCCTTTTTTTTTTTTTAAACCCAACAGCGACTCTCCAGGCGGTGAACGCTCCCCCGCATGGAGGCCAGTGGTGGTTCCTGTGGCTGTTCAGGAACGGAGGGAAGAGGGGGGAGAAATATGCGCTCCCCCATCCAGAGGCTGGTGGTTCCTACGGCTGTGGAGAAACCAGGGGGATGAGCGCTCCCCTGCTCAGAGGCTGGCGGAACCGGGGCAGAGTGTGGCTGGCTAATTCCTGCCGCGCCCCCCCTCTTCCCCATAAGTTAGCAAATATACCTCCAGCACAGAAAAGTCTTGCATACCCCGCCGGTTATACTCGTGTGCAGGGTATACACGATTTTTGTTTACTCCAACAGCAAAAACTGCGGGGTATATTCCGGGGTGGGGTATATTCCGGGGTGGGGTATATTCGCTAAATTACGGTATATGAGGAAAAGCTGTAGGTGGAAATCAAGTCAAAATACACTTTAAATTTCTGTCAATTTTAATAAGGTAATCTAAGAAGTTAACTATTTCTCTTGATTGCATCCCTTTAGAGATCCCTTGGATCAGTCTGAAAATAGAAGAAAGTAAGTTTCTCTGCTAACAAATACAAGTTTCCTCATTTCATAACAGTTTTTAAGTGCATTGCTATGGAAAGTGTTTTAGGAAATTTGGAGACTGAAAAGTTCTGTATCCATAACAAACCCAGATATTGATTATATAGGAGAAAATTATAATCTAATGTATGTTTATTTTGAAGGCTTCCTTATTTACAGTAATCAAATTCACGTCTGTTTATTTAAATTCATTATTTACCTATTCGATTTTTTTAGAAAGGCCAATAATTTTCAAAAAGCAACCTAATCATTTGCTTTAGAAGAGCCTTTTCGTATTCAAGTAGTTTCTGACAATTGTGGAAACATTTTTGTGAATTAACATAAAAGCAACTGCTCCCCCCATGCATAATTGTAAGGGTAAAAAGATTTTAACTTCAGCAGAGAAACAAGATATGTCTGTAACACAGTGTTAATGCAGAGAATTGTGAAAAATCTGAAACAAAATCATCCCAGAAGACGACACAAATACCCTCCATCCCAAGGACACACAGATAGTTTATACTTCCATGAAACAGAAGACTGAGGAACTAATACTGGGATATACTTTTTTGTTGTTTTTATAGGAAGGAAACAGAAAAATCAATATGGCTTATCAGTTACATCAAGATGTATTTTTACTGCACTCCATCCCAAGATGTTGAATAACAGTGTACATTTAAAAGAGGGAAATTATATATATATATTTTTTTTACCTATACTTTTGCTCACAGATAGTCTTGGAGGAGAGTTTGCGTCTTCAGATTCTTCAGATGAGTGAGCCAAAAAGTCATGAAGCTTCTGCACCAACGTGTTCAACTTGCTTTCGCTGATAAAACACAGAAGTGTCACTTGAAATTATCTCTCTCATGCCTCTTTAGTATTATATTATGCAAACTTAAAATGAATACTGCTAGTTCTTCAATACTATATCCATAGTAACTGAAGAGCTTCCAAAGCAAGGCTTTGGGTTTTTTTTTTTTTTTTAAACAAAACATCTATCCTAAAAAGAGATACCAAAATAATAAAAAATAACCCACATACAATTCTTTCAAAATTGTAAGTACAGATATGGCACTGAAATATAAGCATTTAAGACTACATTAGTATATAGTAAACAATAAAGCAAGTCCTATTTTAAAAGCTGAATTTCATGTAATTAAAATTTTTTTACAAGTGTCAAGAAAAGTACGTTGCTATTCAAAGAAAGGAAAGAACGTAACTTAAAAAAAAAAACCAAAAACACTCTGATCTAAGAATTTCCTTAAATAATAGCTAAAAATCAAGGTGAGAGAATCACTGACACAAATATTAGTCAGTCTGTAATGCAAACAGCAATTGCTAGCAGTTTGTCTCTGTGTCTTAAAAATAAGTTGTCAACATGCAATTATGAACTGAGTGTTTCATACACAATAACCAGCAATGTGTGTATCTTGTCAGAAGACTATTGCTTAGGATTAGTATCTTTATTTGAATTAGTTTATTGATGTTACCACTAACAGATTTTTTTCAATTAGTCAGTTTTACAGAACAGTACCCATTGGTCATTTCCCTCCCATGTACCCAAGTTTTCTTATGAATAAGGCAAAGCTCTAATTCACCAGGTACCTTATTAGTACTTCCTATTTAAAAGCGTTTGTCTCAGGCCCTCCACAAATTTTTCTCCTGAGCTCATATGCCTTTTCAAGCTCTTGGTATAGTAATTGAAAAATCATACATAATCAACTATGCTGGTCCATGGATTAAAATAACTCCTTAACACGGTCATAGAAAGGACACACATGAATTGCATTTTTTAAATTATTTTCAAGACATTCAATTGTTTGATAGTGCACACTTCAAACGGTAATTTTTAAAAATGTATTAAGAAAAAAATTAAGGGTTTTCTGCTCTCCTACTTACAGTTTAGACAGTATTCAGCATAGATACAGCAGTCAAATCAGCTCAGGCCCACAAATCTACAAGTCAACCTGCTGCCTTTTGAATTTTAAACTTTAGCTAATGCTGCTACTGAACTACAACCACTTTCAGGGCCTGGGGAAGAACATGCTCTTCTAAAAACAATGCATGAGAGATTTAATGCTGCTGGCACAAATGACCATCATCAACAAAACAATGAAACTGACCATATACAAAGTGCATCCAGCAAACAAAAATCTCTGCTAGTCATCTGAGATGTTTATAATGTTTTTTAAACAAATGTTCATATTAAAATCCATTCTATATCATCACACACAACTTAAAGGCCAACAGTATAAGCCAGGTTCTTCTCACTCCAGCAACTTGCTGTCCTCAGGAGTTTCCTCTACTAAATGTCCCACATCACTTCCTGCAGCCCCATTGGCCAGGAATGGCAAACTGCAGCCACAGGAGCTGTCAGCAACCATACCTGCGTACACTCAGGTAAATAAAGCATCTGGCAGCACACCTGTAGCTAATCCTGGCGAACCATGTCCAGCTTGCAGGCCACTTATTGTCCACCCCTGCTCTAGGGAGCAAAAAAGACCACAAAATGACCCTTTCACTTTTAAGACACCCCTTGAGAAGCTGTTCCTGAACCTCTCAAAAAGTCTTTCCCTCTGATCCTTACACCTCTCTCCAATCCTGCCAACCTTCTGGCTAATAAGCAAGGTTGAAAAGTATAACCACACATTAAGAAGCATAATTTAAAGACAAAATGATTCAGTTCTACTTCTACTTCATTAACTCTAAATCAAAATATATACCTTAGCATTGTCAAATGAGAGATGGCAGCCATCTCAGAATGCAACTGAATAAAGAAATCTATCCCCTATCCAGTTATTCTGACAAACTAACGTAAACAAACTTTTGTGTGTAAAAATCCACTAGCGAGTTCTGATAACTTAGTATTTAAAGCGAATCACACATGCAGAAAAGCTTTTCAATATAAAACACAATGTAAGTTCCATCTAAATTATATTTATATTGAAATCTTAAGGAAGCTTCATTAAAACCTGAGTGGATTTGATTTAAATCGTTATTTAAATCACTATTCAGGAAGACTCAATTTAATCATGGTTTTCTACATAAAAGTGCATTCTTGTTGGTCGTTACAATCTTAAAACATTCTTTACCATTCAGAGATAGATGTAGGTTTCATTTTTAGAAAATATACACTGTATATTTCTAAACCGTGATTTATTTTGAAAATTTCAAGATTTTACAGCTATATCAGAAAATGAATGACTGTTTGGTTATTTCATTTACCAAAGGTAACTGAAGCAGATATTTATGAAATCATTGGGAGGTGAACTATCATTAATATTTATAGGAGTTTCTTGCCATGCTGTATTAGGAGGAGAACATCATTTGGAGCACTAGCGAGGCTTAGAGCACCAGCTCCTGATTCCAGACACACGGGAGGGGGGAGGCAAAGAAAGCCCCAACTCGTGTCTGTCCCCAGTGTCCCCGAATCGCAGAGTCACCCTTGGGAGGGGTAGGGTCATGGGGGCCACAGCAAGGAGCAGAGGAAGAGGGGGCCAGGGCAAGGAGGTTATGTGGGAATTGGGGACTGGGATGTGATGTGGTCAGGCTCAGAGGGTTGGGAGTTTCTGGAGTAGTTTTTTTGCTTCTTACTTGTGTGGTCCCCAACTGATAGTTCCCCACCCCTACCATGAAGAAAGAAAAACACTGAGATCTTTTGTGTTGGACATAAATTAATATTTTATTTTATTTTATTTACAGCGAAATTTGATAAACCAACATGAAAAAGCTAAATAGTTTAAATTAAACCATTCTCCCTAGCTACAGCACTAGCAAAATGGCTCAGGCATAATTATGTAATTAACGGTGAGTTTCCATTAGCAACTGGTGGTCCACAGAAATGTGTTCACTGAGCCAGGCGGTACACTGACCAAAAAGAGTTTTGAGAACCACTGTGCTAGAGAGTGAATGCTGTCCAGGCTGTGGCTCTGGGGTTGGGCAGTGGCAGGGGGCAGCTGAGAGGAGAGGAAAACAAATGGAGGGTCCTCCTGCCCCAAAGCTGCGTTGGCCCTTCAGTCCATGGCAGGAAGATAAGGGCCATCATAGACCGGACCCCAATGAGACCACGCCCCCCCAGCAGACCTGGACACTCTAAGGTCACCCACCTACCCCTGCATCACCCATATCCTAAAAAAGAAAAAAACCCAGAGCCATCCTCACCCCAGCCTATGTTGGCAATCCACCTTCGCATCCCCCCTGCAAGATTGAAGCCAGCACCATCTTCCTTAAGAGGGGGCATGGGGAAGCCCCAATGCTCCGCATGGCTTCCAGGGAAGCACACACATGCTAGTCCTCCCCTCCCCAAAAGGAAAAGCAGGAGCAAAGCACAAGGCAAGAGATCAAGCAGGGTGCACAGTGGAGAGAGTCCCTCCCCCTCTCCCTGATGAGCGGCATAGCCCTGGGTAGAAGGGTTAAATCTTGGCACTTGACTTTGGAAACATTGCTAACCCCTGCTCTAGAGACTTTTTGCACACTGATGAATTTCTTTCATACACTTTATCCAGCAATTTGTCTATGATATCTTCTCTGTTGGGTGAACCATCTTCATGACTGAACCATGTTAATGAAGTATAGGTTCTCAATTATACAGAAAGGAGAGTTTGTTTCATAAACAAACCAGCATTTAATCAATTACCTCTTTTTTGTAAATTGCTGGTTCTGATCACAAACTTATCTGTGGTTGTTTATGGATGGTGAAGATTTTTTTCTTTATTACTACAGATGATATATACGATAGGACTTAAACACTACCTTTGGCAAAAAACTCTAAAACTATAGAAAACAATGGTGATCTTAAAGGTGAATATTCTTTAGAATCCTGTATGTTGAGAAAGGATTCTTCTAAACTGCATTGACTTACTCAATGAGCAATATGGTGGTAATAAACAAAGTATTACTCATTGGCACTCAGTACTATTTTAAAACATGAAATTGAAAAAGGAAGATCTGTCTATTTCAACTATTTACTTTATCACAACAACTATATTTATTGCTCAAACATGAGAATTCAAGAGTAGTCCAGAAGGAGGACAGGCAGTCCTGAAGAAAAAAAAGTATGAAAAAGTTTACCAACCTAAAGATCTTGCATGTTCAGACATGTTCCTTACAATCAACTTAAACACAACTTTCTCCTGAGAAGGAATACTTCTCATGATATTGTTTCATTCAGGCAACTTGGCCTTGTATTTCTTTGGGTATGTCTAAACTACATTCTATTTTCAAAAAAGGATATGCAATTCCACAGGATCTTTCGAAAGTGAACGTAGTCTGGATGCATTTTTGGGGGGGGAAAAAACCCCGTTTTCAAAAAACCACATAAACCTCATTTTTCGAGGAAGAGCGGAGAGTTTGAGGTTTTTCCCCCCCCTGAAAAAAAACGCGTCCAGGCTTTTTCAAAAGATCCACTTTCGACAGTGAGATTGGAAGAAGATACGCAAATTCCAGCAGAATTTGCATATCCTCTTTCGAAAACAGAACATAGTCTAGACGTAGCCTTTGTTGTACTGTTTGCATTTTGCATGCATGCCTTTCTTACCCACAGGTAAAGGAACTTCGTATAAAATATTCCCATATTGGGTCTCTTTTATGGACTGCTGCCATTATAGGTTTTCCCTTCTAGTGAGAGAATGTTATGGTAGATCTCAAATCAATGAAGGCTACACTCAGAAAGACTCAAGACTTCTGGAATATGCTGCTCAGTTTCAGTTTTGTTTCTACTGCCTGTACCTCCCTTCTCACATTTATCTCCAGACTTCTTCTCCTTGTCCAGATCTATTCTGCTCCTTGTCCAGTGTTTCCCAAACAGGGTTCCACGGACCATCGTCAGGGGTTTCCACAAGAAATCGTGGAATAAATAAAAATTTTGAAATACCGCTAACAATTCCAAATATCCCTCGAAATATAGCAAGAATTTTTGTCTGGCTATTGGTAATACTGGAGTAATCTCTGTATGCTGCCAACTGCCTCTTTGTTTTGTTTTGGTCAGTTCGAATCTAAGGTTCTATTTAGTTGTATTGTGCCTACCCTTCTGCTGCCCAAAATTCTCTGCGTTTCTAATCTTTTCTAGTGCACGTTACGGTCTTTCACTATTTTGTAGATTTGTAGTCTTTGCGCAGTTTTGTAATTAATGTTTTTACCAAAACTGTGGTTGTTTTCGTGTATCTAAAATCTCACTTACATAACAGTATTTTCATATGGCCACTGAAAATAAAAAAATGTGGAAGTATATGAAAAGGTGGCATGTTAGTGAAGATGATAACATTGAAAATTAATCAAAATTATCAGAGCCAAGTACTAGTGAAACAGGAAGAGAACTGATATTAAAAAAAATTCGCCTTTACAATGACAGTTACTTGGCCACGGGTTTTACATGGACTGGAAATGAAAATTGCCCCATTCCATTGTGCATTGTTTGCGGGGAAAAACTAACACACATCTATGGCCCCAGCCAAGTTAAATTAACACTTCACTACTAATCACAGCTACTTGTCAAATAAAACAGTTGATTACTTTCAACGACTTTTGGATTCACAAGGAAAACGTAAAGTTTTTGAGAAGGTAACTATCAGTGAAAAGGCTCAAGCAGCAAGCTATTTAGTAGCTGAGCTAGTTGCACAAAAAATGAAAAGTCACACTGTTGCTGAAAGCCTAATAATGCCTGCTTGTAAAATAATAGTGAGTACGATTGACAATTTCACTTTCAGCCTCTTTGCCTAAGTTCCTGTTCCTAATAATACTATTAGTAGGCGTGTGGATGACATGTCACACGACACTGAAGATGTCTTGTCTGAAATACTAACTTTGCTTTTCAAGTCAACAGACATAACAAGTAAAGCTCAGCTGTTGGCATTCTTACGATTTGGAAATGAAGGTGAAATAATGGAAATTTTTTGTTGTTGTAAAGAGCTGCCAGAAACGACCAACGGTCAAGACATTTTCAACATCTTGTCTTCTTATTTGGAATCCTGTGGTTTGTTATGGAGCCAGTGTATTGGAATTTGCACTGATGTTGCCCCTTCAATGATCGGCTCAATAAAAAGCTTTGTTACACTCGCCAAAGAAAAAAACCCAAATGTCTTAACGACCCACGGCTTCCTCCATTAGGAAGTTCTTGTTTCAAAAACTACTGGGGAGGATTTAAAACAAGTCCTTGATGTAGCTATGAATATGGTCAATTTTATAAAGCGCCCTCTTAAGTCATGCATGTTTGCAAAGCTGTATGACAATATGCAAAAAGACCATGTGATTCTCCTTCTACACACCGATGTTAGATGGCTTTCAAGACAAAGTTTTAACAAGGCTATTTGAGCTGCGAGAGGAACTACTGCTTTTCTTCAAAGATAATAAAGCCAGTTTTTCTGACTTCCTTGAAGATACAAAATGGCTGTTGAAACTAACCTACTTAGCAGATATTTATCATCACTTAAATACCTCGAACACCACCATGCAGGGCACAAAAGAAAACATTCTAATTTCCACAGACAAACTTCTTGCATTCAAGAATAAACTCAAGGTTTTGAAAAGACACCTTTCACGTGGAAATATTGAAACGTTTCAACTCCTATTTCAGTTTCAGAATCAGACAGATTATAAAGAAGTCATCCCATTAATTACCAGTCATTTGGAATCCCTACAAAAAAGCTTGACCAATACTTCCTTCTTTGTCATCAGAAATGCATGACTGTGTTAGGAACCCTTTTGTTGAGTTCTCACAAAATTTATGTCTGTAAGAAGTACAACTGACTGAACTACAGTGCGATCAAACTTTGAAGATAAAATTCAATGAAGTGACACTTTGTGGCTGTGTCTACATTGGCACCCTTTTCCGGAAAAGGGATGCTAATGAGACAAGTCGGAATTGCAAATGCTGCGGGGGATTTAAATATCCCTCGCGGCATTTCCATGAACATGGCTGCCGTTTTTTTCCGGTTCGGGGCTTTGCTGGAGAAAAGCGCCAGTCTAGACGGGATCTTTTGGAAAATAAAGCCTTTTCCGGAAGATCCCTTATTCCTGAATTTAAGAGGAATAAGGGATCTTCCGGAAAAGGCTTTATTTTCCAAAAGATTCTGTCTAGACTGGTGCTTTTCTCCAGCAAAGCCCCGAACCGGAAAAAAACGGCAGCCATGTTCATGCAAATGCCGCGAGGGATATTTAAATCCCCCGCGGCACTTGCAATTCCGACTGGTCTCATTAGCATCCCTTTTCCGGAAAAGGGTGCCAGTGTAGACACAGCCGATGTATTTTGGATTTCAGTAAGAGAGTATCCTGTGATCTCAGCAAAAGCAGTGAACATCTGACTCCAGTTTTCAGCTTCTTACCGCTGAACAAGCTCTCTCATGTCTTACAAAAAAAGCAAAGAAAGAAATCATCTGCTGTCTGTCGACGAAGAACTGTGACTGTGTTTGTCAAAAATTCAGCCAAGAATTCAACATTTGTGCAAAAAGAAACAAGCCCAAGTGTCACACTGAAAGTAAACTTTATATTGACTTTGGATGTGAACTTTATTTTGATGTTTAAGTAAACTTTATTTTGATTTGATATTTGAAAAAAAAAGATTAGATAAAACAAGAGAGGAAAAATGCTCCAATTTTTTTTCTTACAATGTAAGCTCACACACGCTCTTTACAAATACATTTTCATGACAATAATTTAGCAATAATTGAATTGCACTCCCCGCTGTCAACTTTTTCTGGCCAAGCAAATGTTTTCATAGGTAGGAGTTCCTCAGGATATGAAAAATTATTTTAGGGGTTTGTCCATGGGAAAAAGGTTGGAAATCACTGTTCTATTCATTGAAATTCATTGAACTTCTTGAAACTTTGCATTTTGAGAGAGAAGTCTCTGTATACAAATTTGGAGAGGGAAAAAACAGGGTTGAGGTTTGGTTTTTCCTTACCGCTATATATTATTTAAAAACATTTTTACTGTTAGCAAGCATGTTCTCTCTGGAGACACAAATCCAGTTTGAGAACTGCAAAACTAAACATTTCTGATGCTATCTTCTAGACTGAGTCCTATTAGATAGACAGAAATATTAACCTAAGTCATCTATACAGAAGCCTCTGGAACCCCATAAAATTGGGTCCTTAATTCACAATCTCTTGGAACTCACATTTTCTTATACATTACATGCATATATTGTCTCATAGTATAGAATTAATATTTATCATTCCTATTTCATGATATTTGATTTTTCAAAGATTTAATTGATTTGTCTTCCATTGATGTATATCCTGCCCGATTATAAAACTTACATAAATGCTCTTGACGAAGACAGATGAGGAGTATGAGATATAGTATCTTTTGTTGGGCCAAGTTCTGTGTTGATTTCCATTCCAAATGGCAAAATATGATATCATCCACTGTTGTATGCAAATGCTTATTCCATTAATAAGCATGGTTGGTTCCATTACCCTGGAACCAACCTAGCTACAACGCTGCACTCAAAGGCGGCACAAATTAAGAAGCACAAAAAATGGTGTGATTTTGATTTTTGTGTTTAAAAATTCAGCATAATTCAGTCTTACCTGTCCTCACTAATATTACATACCAGCTAATAACTTAAACAACAAATGGTCTGGTAGCACTTTATAGACTAACAAAACATGTAGATGAAACAAAATACAGGACTATGTAGCACTTTAAAGACTAACAAGATGGTTTATTAGATGATGAGCTTTCGTGGGCCAGACCACGAAAGCTCATCATCTAATAAACCATCTTGTTAGTCTTTAAAGTGCTACATAGTCCTGTATTTTGTTTCAGCTACACCAGACTAACACGGCTACATTTCTATCACTATAAAACATGTAGATGGTATCATGAGCTTTCGTGGGCACAGACTCTGATCATCTGAAGTGGGCTATGCCCACAAAAGCTCATGATACCATCTACATGTTTTGTTAGTTTATAAAGTGCTACCAGACCATTTGTTGTTTTTTAAGTTACCCTGTACAGACTAACTCAGCCACCCCCCTGAAGCTTCTGAACATACCAGCTAATGTTAGTATTAATATTGGCTCTTTTCAAAGTTAAGATGCCCTCGAATTCCTTTTCTACCTGCTTATTTTTTATTTACAGATTGCACCTCCCTGAACCAGCACCTTCTGGCTAGGTTCCCCTCCTGTACATTGACCCCACTGTCTGATTCTTACACCAGGCTCCCTAACCCCCAGCTGCCATCCTGGCTCTCCACCGAGTATGATTCTGCTCCTGGACAGCAGCCTGGCTCCGCTACCAGACCTGGCTGGGCCATGTGGCTGCTGGCCAGACTCCAGCTGTTGGCTCTGCTCCCGGTTGAGCTCTAGTCATCAACACCCTCCCCACCCTGGTCCCTCTGTGTTGCCGACCCCTCTACTGACAGACTCCCAGCCAACCTCAGCTCTTGGTCCAGTGGCTCTCATATCCAGCAACTTCCAGGGTCCTGCTAGACCACAGATGCTGACAGGCTAGAGTCGCAAACCAGAAAGGTTCAACCTGCATCACTAAAAAAATTCTGTATTTGTGGAGTGCATTTTCAAAGGTAAATTAAGCTGCATATATCAATGCAATCTGTTATAAAGACACTTTATTTTACGGATTTGTCATGTAATCATGTACAGATATTTGTATATAATATATGACAATTCTCAATCAAAATATAAAAAAAATACAACCCGATACACTTGAACCTATTTAATCTGGCAACCTTGGGAAATAGACTAAGACACATCACAGAATTTTCCAGACCATGGGCATTCACTATAATGAAGGGTAAACAAAGTCTACTACTAATGGTTTGTATATACAAAAGCTTTATCAAGTACTATACATGTATAGCATGTCATAAGATAAATCCTTGATGAACTGTACTTCAACTGGTTTTAATTATATGTAGATAATTAAGCACTAATTGTACTGTAAAGTGCCCTGCCATTTGTGTTTACAAGTTAAATTTGTACTAGACAGTACAGTATGTATACTTTGTTTTGCTGCACTATATTTCAACTTTTTATCATTAGGTAGATACAGTAATTAAACAGAAAACTAATACTGTAAAATTGTACATTACAAAGCTGAACCACATATGTTGTTTACCTGTTATAGTTGTGCCAGACAGTATGTATACTTTGTTTTGAAGGTGAACATGAAAATGTTTTATTTAACATGTACCAGTCATACAATAGAAATACTTACCTGTAGAAATGTAAGCTGATAAATACAGTACAAATGATATGAATGAAAAATATATTTAAGTATTGTACTTACATAAATTAATAGCTGACTAGAAAAATAAAGTTTCATGAAGAGTAACTAGGGGGCTGCACCCCTGCTCGCCAACCCCACACTCACTGGGGATAGGCAGCCCCAGCTCTGCCACCAGCTGCCAGAGAGGACTAGGCTGAAGCATGGCAGCCCTGATCAGCCCCTGCCCTCCCTCCACCCATTGGGCAGGGCTGAAGCCACACCAACCCTAACCCTACCCCTTTCCCTCCTTCCCTCCCCCTCAGCCTCGCCAGGCCCAGCTCTCTCCCCCTAGCTGTCAGGTGGTTGGGCTGAGCCAAATCCATGGTGCAGGAGGCCCAGCTGCAGGTCGCACAGCTCCCGCCCGAGGACAGGGGAGGGGGAAGCGAGTGGCTATGGGATGCAGAGCGATGCATGACGATGTTTCATACAGAAATTGTTCTTTTGGATACAGTACAAATAAAAGTGATCAAAAAACCTTCAGAACACTAATACTGCTTTTACTACACAACAACCAACAACAACATAGTAATACTTCACACAAAACGTTATACGGAACTTCTGCTAGGTATTTCATCAACAGCCAAGGATGAAGCTTCTGGACTATTCGTCACTTCAAATGTTTCAAAAATATAATTGACTGAACATTTCCATTAACCATGCTCGTTTCATACATTTTGGTTTTTCACTTAACAGATTTTGAATTATGTAAAGATTCATAATCTGCTGTTCACTTATAAAGTTGCATTGCTCAAGGCCCAGCTATTAGATGAGTGTAAGTTTGATTCATTCATGAAGTTCTTTCTTCAGTCATCAAGTGGTCTTCATCTTCACTGTCATTTTCATCTTTATCCTTATTCTTTACCATTTCCAAAATGTCCTCATCAGCAAAATGGACAATAGGAGTATCTTTGTCAACATCAAGCCATTTCTTAATATTTTCTGCATGTAATACTTTTAAGTCAGTTAGTAATGTTTTTCGCATATTTAACCAACTCAGTCACCAGCCGTTCCTCATGTAAGATAGAGAACCCTGTAAAGTCAGCCTTTTCACTGTTACTTCGTCTTCTAATACTAATAATGGCCAAAGCTTATGCCATGCTTTCTTCAAAATGGATCTTGGAATACCGTCCCAGGCACAAGCAAGCCCCCAGATTACATCCTTCAATTTATATTTCTTAAAAATTTCATTCTCTGATTTATTACCATTTATGTCACCCAAGAATTTACGCAAAAACTCCAACCGATATCTGCACTTCAGGGAATGTAATATAGCTTGATCCTGGGGCTGAAATACTGAAGTTCAGGAAGGACATAGAAAAACACAAAAACATTATCTTTCACTAAAGTGTCTGCTTAGGGGTAGGCTGAACAATTGACCAAAGTAAGTAAAATCTTGCAATTTGGGTCCATCCCTAAACTACTGCAATGTTGACGAGCTTGTGGCACAAATTTTTTCAAACCAATCTGTTAATATTTGTCCAGAGATCCAACCATTTTTGCTTGCTTGGTATTTCACAGGAAACACTTTAATGCCACTGAATGCTCTTGGATACAAGCTTTTTCTGATCACCAGCAACTTTATCTTATGTGTTCCAGCTGCATTTGAGCAACCTAAAACAGCCATTTCTTCCTTCAATTCCTTCATTCCACTATATGTATTATCTTCAGTACCCAACCTTTTCCTGAGCGTGCATCTCCAATATAATGCCATTTCATCTGCATTATACACTTGTTCGGGACATAGTTTTTCATCCACTACTAATTTTGAAAATTCTTGTATAAACTTTTTCAGCTGCTTCTTGATTGTCAGAGAGTCTTTCCCAGCCACACTGTAGAGAGTGATACCATGCCTTTTCTTGAATTTGTGAAGCCACCCTTAGAAATACTCACATGCAAAAGGAAGATGAAGCGGTGTATAGAATATTTTTGCTTGTTCCATAATCAATGGACCGGAGATGCTAAGTCCTTCACTTCATCGTAGCTGAAACCACTCAATTAGTGCTGTATCAAGATCAACACTTTTCCTTTCTTTCATTGTTCTATGTTTTCCATGCCTTTTTTTTTTGACTCCCTTCCTGCATAAAAATTGAATAGTTGTTCTTTTTGAGATCGTAGACAGTAGATGAACCAACACCGCAAAACTTCACTGATGCACCAGCATCTAGCTTCTTGAGTAAACCCATCTTCTCCTGTTTTGTAAGCGTTTTGTGACATCGCTTAGCTGCTCCAACATCACTTTGGGTTTTAAGTTGACGCTTATTGGCCACGATGACAGTATATTACATGATGCTGGAATGCTGTGGAGGTAATAATGCTGTATGTTGGGGTGAGGTACCTTTTTGGGATTGGGGCCACTGACCCACAGAAAAATCAGTTGGAGGCCACACACAAATGAGAATAAAAATAAACCCTTCAAAACAAAATGAGAGACACCACACTCCACTCGCACTCCAGTAGGAGCTCACTGGGGTGGGGGGGATCTGGGAGAGAAGGAGGGTGCAGGAGTGTGCTGGAAGTGTGAGATCTGGGAGGGTGCAGGAGCACAGGAGCGAAGCGGACAGGGGACTGCAGACAGGGGAGTTGAAGAGGGAGAGCAAAGCGACCCCACCGCCGAAGAGGCTACCCGGTGAGAGTACACGCTGTGGTGTGAGTGTGTGTGTGTGTGCCTGACTGTTTGAATTTTACAGTTTGAAGTGTGAATTGAGTCTGATTCCAGGGAGTGCTAGCAGTTTCAGTTTCAGCTTCTGTGGCAGTTGGGACTGAGAGCCTGCCATTGTTCCCTTGATTGCCTCTGATTAGCCTCAGGCTCAGCCTTCCCCTGTGTGACTCAGAAGGGGGCAGGCCTGACCTAGGCAAGCAGGCTTTAAAAAGCCAGAGCAGTGCGACCAGGGGAGCGAAGCGGACAGGGGACTGCAGACAGGAGAGTGGAAGAGGGAGCTGAGCAGAGGGAGTGACTGATGGTGATGAAGACCCGTAGCACTTGTGCCAGTACTTCTCCTGTCTCCTCCACCTGTGCCTCTATCCAGACAGAGAACCTGAGCATGGATGCCTCTACCCAGGTCCTGGTGTGGTCTTGCTGTATTTGTGGCTTGCAATTCCCACTGAGTGATCTCCAGGCTGGGGGAGACAACCGTTGTGAAAGGTGCCTGCTGGTGGAATCTCTCAGGCAGCAGGTGGGAGAGCTACAGGAGGAGGTGGCCAGGCTGAGGAGCATTCGAAGCCATGAGGAATTCCTGGACAGTATTCCTGTGGAGTCCATGGAGGTCACTGTCCTAGGATGTGGGACTGTTGACCAGCCACTTATGGAGGAGGCAGTGGTGCAGGGTGAGCACTGGAGCTGGTTACTTCCGGCAGCAGGCAGTGTTCCACCCCTGCGCCTAACCCTCCCACTGTGTTGTTACATAACCGTTACACTTTACTTTCAGCAGGAGACAAGGAGTCACCCCCCACAGTGGAGGAGACCAGGCCTTGCACCACCAAGGTTGAGCAGTCTCCTGCCACCACTGCAAGGAGGAAACGTAGAGTAGTGGTGGTTGGAGACTCTCTTCTGAGGGGAACGGAGGCACCCATCTGTCACCCTGACAGCTCATCGAGAGGTATGCTGTCTGCCAGGGGCCCGTATCCAAGATGTTACGGAGGCATTGTCGAGGATTATCCGGCCCTCTGACTACTACCCCATGCTACTCATCCACGTGGGCACAAATGATACTGCCAGGTGTGACACTGAGCGGATCAAGTGTGACTACAGGGCTTTGGGAGTACGGGTGAAGGAGTTTGGAGCGCAGGTGGTATTCTCTTCTATCCTTCCTGTCAAAGGTAGGGGCCCGGGCAGAGAGAGGTGCATCCTGGAGGTGAATGCCTGGCTGCGACGATGGTGTCGCCAGGAGGGATTCGGCTTCCTTGATCACGGGGTGCTCTTCCAGGAAGGACTGCTTGGCGGAGATGGAGTTCACCTTTCCAGGAGCGGGAAGGCCTTGTTTGGACACAGACTGGCTAACCTTGTGAGGAGGGCTTTAAACTAGGTTTGTCGGGAGCAGGTGAGCAAAGCCCACAGGTAAGTGCTGAATGTGCGGGACTGGGAGATGGGTTGGAAATGGGGGGGACTACGGCCTATAATGGCAAGGAGAAAGGAGGGTCAGGGCACAACAGGGAGGCAAGATCAAATCAGTATCTTAGATGCCTATATACAAATGCGAGAAGTATGGGTAATAAGCAGGAAGAACTGGAATTGCTAACCAATAAATACAACTATGATATCATTGGTATTACAGAAACCTGGTGGGATGGGACGCATGATTGGAATATTGGTATGGAAGGGTACGGCTTGCTCAGGAAGGACAGACAGGGAAAAAAGGGAGGAGGGGTTGCCTTGTATATTAAAAATGTACACACTTGGACTGAAGTGGAGATGAACGTAGGAGATAGCCGTGTAGAGAGTCTCTGGGTTAAGCTAAAAGGGGTAAAAAACGAGGGTGATATCATGCTAGGAGTCTACTACAGGCCACCTAGCCAGGTGGAAGAGGTGGATGAGGCCTTTTTTAAACAATTAACAAAACTATCCAAAGCCCAAGATTTGGTGGTGATGGGGGACTTCAACTATCCAGACATATGTTGGGAAACTAACACAGCGAGGCACAGGCTATCCAATAAGTTTCTGGACTGCATTGGAGACAACTTTCTGTTTCAGAAGGTTGAAAAAGCTACCAGAGGAAAAGCTGTTCTGGATTTGGTTTTAACAAATAGGGAGGAACTAGTTGAGAACTTGAAAGTGGAAGACAGTATAGGGGACAGTGATCACGAAATAATAGAGTTCATGATCTTAAGCAGGGGTCTCCAAACTACGGCCCGGGGGCCGGATGCGGCCCGCGAGGCCCTCTCATCCGGCCCGTGGAGACCTTTTTGGATTCAAAGGCAGAAGAAGTGAGATTGTTTCAAAACCCATTTGAAGCAGATGTGGCCAGTTGCCCAGATGAACTGCAGCTGGAAGTCATTGAGTTGCAAGCAAATGACCTCCTTAGGGACAAGTTCAAAATAGGACTGGTGGGTTTTTACCAGTTTTTGCCCAAGGAAGACTTTCCTAATGTCAAAACTTTTGCATCAAGGTACCTTTCAATCTTTGGAACAACATACCTGTGTGAACAAACATTTTCAAGAATGAAATACGTGAAGAACAATTTGAGAACAAACTTGTCCGATGATAATCTCAGGTCACTGTTGATGTTAGGGACAACAAATCTAAAGCCAGAAATGTCTGCTATTTTGGCATCCAGGAAACAATTTCACCATTCACACTAATACAGGTGTTCATGTGTAGTATATGAATGTGTTATTAAATAATAACTGAATAAAATAATATTAAATAAATAATTAAAAACAACATCCATGTTTTGATTGTTTTTTATTTGGACCTCAAGTGTGTAGTCGGCCCCCGAACTGCTGTTTGATAGTTAATGCGGCCCTCGGGCTGAAAAGTTTGGAGACCCCTGATCTTAAGGAAAGGTAGAAGGGAGACCAGCACAATTGAGGTTATGGATTTCAGGAAGGCAGATTTTGATAAGCTCAGAGAACTTGTAGGTAAGGTCCCATGGGAAGCAAGACTGAAGGGAAAAACAACTGAGGAGAGTTGGAAGTATTTCAAAGGGACGTTGTTAAAGGCCCAAAAGCAAACAATTCCGCTGTGTAGGAAAGATAGAAAATATGGCAAAAGACCAGCTTGGCTTAACAAGGAGATCTTCCATGATCTCAAAATTAAAAAGGAGTCATATAAAAAATGGAAACTAGGACAACTAACAAAGGATGAATATAGGCAAGCAACACGGGAATGCAGGGGCAAGATTAGAAAGGCAAAGGCACAAAATGAGATCAAACTAGCTACAGGCATAAAGGGAAACAAGAAGACCTTTTATAAATACATTAAAAGCAAGAGGAAGACCAAGGACAGGGTAGGCCCACTGCTTAGCGAGGAGGGAGAAGCAATAACAGGGAACTTGGAAATGGCGGAGATGCTCAATGACTTCTTTGTTTCGGTCTTCACCGAGAAGTCTGGAGGTGTGCCTAACGTAGTGAATACAAGCAGAGAGAGGGTAAGTTTAGAAGATAGGATACACAAAGAACAAGTTAAAAATCACTTAGGAAAGTTAGATGTCAGCAAGTCACCAGGTCCTGATGAAATGCATCCCAGGATACTCAAGGAGCTGATAGAGGAGGTATCTGAGCCTTTAGCTATGATCTTTGAAAAATCATGGCAGACAGGGGAGATTCCAGAAGACTGGAAAAGGGCAAATATTGTGCCCATCTATAAAAAGGGGAATAAGAACAACCCAGGAAATTATA
This sequence comes from Pelodiscus sinensis, assembly GCF_052426305.1. Classification (NCBI taxonomy): domain Eukaryota; kingdom Metazoa; phylum Chordata; order Testudines; family Trionychidae; genus Pelodiscus; species Pelodiscus sinensis. Next base: position 23,087,471 of record NC_143064.1, on the reverse strand, counting down.
GACCGGTCAGTTTAACGTCTGTCCCAGGGAAGATACTGGAGCAGGTAATTAAGGAAATCGTATGCAAACACTTGGAAAGTAATAAAGTGATAGGGAATAGCCAGCATGGGTTTGTGAAGAACAAGTCATGTCAAACTAATCTGATAGCTTTCTTTGATAAGATAACGAGCCTTGTGGATAAGGGAGAAGCGGTGGATGTCATATACCTAGACTTTAGTAAGGCATTTGATACGGTCTCGCATGATATTCTTATTGATAAACTAGGCAAATATAACCTAGATAGGGCCACGATAAGGTGGGTGCATAATTGGCTGGATAACCGTAGTCAGAGAGTTGTTGTTAACGGTTCTAAATCCTGCTGGAAAGGGATAACAAGTGGAGTTCCTCAAGGGTCTGTTTTGGGACCCGTACTGTTCAATATCTTCATCAATCATGTAGATATTGGGATAGAGAGTACTCTTATTAAGTTTGCAGATGATACCAAACTGGGTGGGGTTGCAACTTCTTTGGAGAATAGGGACATAATTCAAAATGACCTTAGCAAGTTAGAGAAATGGTCAGAGGTAAACAGGATGAGGTTTAATAAAGAGAAATGCAAAGTGCTCCACTTAGGAAGGAACAATCAGTTCCATACATACAAGATGGGAAGCGACTGTCTAGGAAGGAGCATGGCGGAAAGGGATCTAGGGGTCATAGTGGACCACAAGTTGAATATGAGTCAACAGTGTGATGCTGTTGCAAAAAAAGCAAATATGATTCTAGGTTGTATCAACAGGTGTGTTGTAAGCAAAACTCGTGAAGTCATTCTGCCGCTCTACTCTGCACTAGTTAGGCCTCAGCTGGAGTACTGTGTCCAGTTCTGGGCGCCACATTTCAAGAAAGATGTGGAGAAATTGGAAAGGGTACAGAGAAGAGCGACAAGAATGATTAAAGGTCTAGAGAACATGACCTATGAAGCCAGGCTTCATGAACTGGGCTTGTTTAGTTTGGAAAAAAGAAGATTAAGGGGGGACATGATAGCGGTTTTCAAATATCTAAAAGGGTGTCACAAGGAGGAAGGCGAAAATTTGTTCCTCTTGGTTTCTGAGGACAGGACAAGGAGTAATGGGCTTAAAGTGCAGCAGGGGAGGTTTAGATTGGACATTAGGAAAAAATTCCTAACTGTCAGGGTGGTCAAATATTGGAATAAATTGCCAAGGGAGGTGGTGGAATCTCCCTCTCTGGAGATATTTAAGAACAGGTTAGATAGACATCTGACAGGGATGGTGTAGACGGAGCTTGATCCTGCCTTGAGGGCGGGGGGCTGGACTCGATGACCTCTCGAGGTCCCTTCCAGTCCTATTATTCTATGATATGGAGTGGGAATTTGGAAGGGAGAGTGAATTAAGGGAATGGGGTGCAGAGTCAGGGCATGAGGCTCCTAGTGCTCCATTCCCCGCCCACCATACCACTCCCAGGTGATTCATGGCCAATGGAAGCGGTGAGGGAAAGACACCAGATAAATGCTTCACTGCACTGTTCTTCTCCTAGATGAATGAGGGGGAGTGGCAGCATGCAGAGCTGCATTCTCCTCCCCCTGCCAGGGAGAGCCTATGGGCCAGATCTAGCCTGCAGCTTGCCTGGATCAAGCCTGCAAGACCTAGTGCTTCCTCCCACTGCAGCAGGGAGCTGTCACTGGTAATTCAGCTATGCTGGGTTTCGAACCACAGGTGTTCCCAGATCATGGACACCCAGATTAAGAAGGTTCAAATGTAGCTTTAAAAAGGTACCAGGATTACAAACCAAAATTTTAGGCCCAGTTTATTGCAGATAATTTTCAATAAATTTATCTTTGAGAAAGTTATACAGAATCATTCCAATCCCCAACTGACCTCAATAAGCAGGTGAGTATGGAAGGGGAGAATCAGACCCATGGAAATCAGAAACAGAATAGACCATTAAAACTTAGTCTATTCCTATGCCATGTAGCACTGTTCCCTACAATGTATTTGCTAGTGACATGCATTCACAGTTGTGTTCTAAGTCTTAATTCTGTAAGGATAGTCTAGAACAGTATTTTCAAACTTTTTCTCATGACCCAGCTGAAGAAATTTGTTGATGCCCATAACCCAGCATGATTTGATTAGAGTGTGAGCTCCATGGTGGAGCTGAGCATGAGAGCTCTGGCTATAGGAAGGGATCCAGCTTTGGAGAAGTGTGGAGGACAGAGTTAAGGCAAGAGAGGCTTACCTTGCCTCCCAGTCAATGGTGCAGCAGACATGCTAAGGCAGGTTTCCTGCCTCTCCTGGCACTGCAGACCATGCTGAGCCCCAGAAGCAACTAGCAACAGGTTCCCAGCCAGTGGGAATGTGGAGCTAGTGCTCAGTGCAGGGTCTGAGTGCTCTCCTTTCTCCTATCTAGGAGCCAGGCCTGCTACCACATGCTTCTGAGGCCAAAGAGCCAAAGGTTTAGGATATGTTTTTAACAGTCTGCAATGTCAGGACAGGCAACACACCCACTGGTCACCTGATCCCTCTGCAGCAATGAGACCCAGTGCCTGAGATTCCACAGCCCAGAACTGCATCGCAACCCACAGTTTGAAAACCACGGATCTAGGATGTAACTTGCATGTTTTAAAACTTTAGCATACACAGAGAAAGTTAAAATACACTACGGTCATAAAACATGTTCGTGCCTTACACGCATTTAGAGTATACCTTGACTAAGATAAATGAGTAAAAAAAACCTCCTGATATAGATATGCTCCAAAAATTCTCAGATCCTTACATGGGAAATGCTTTAAAAACCACAAACTATTAATCTGTTACTTCCAAAATGTATTATTTATAATTACTTTCTTCACATATCTTCAAAATGCAGGTATGGACCTCATAATTAAATTATTTTCAGCAACTGGAACCGTGTTGTAATTATAAATTTCTATTTACCCTTCTTTTTCATGAACAAATTGCTTCCCCATTCCTCTTTGGAACCCCACTCTTTTTAGCTTATCCACACGTAACAATTTTGAATGGTTCCTGACAGTCAAAAGTTTAGGATCTGTTTTTAAATTAAAACTCTTTTAAGAACATATTTTTGAAAGCAATGTTTGTGTTCTTCATTATTTTATTTAGGCAATGGCAAAATGTTAAGTAATTATCACTTTCCAGTTTAAAAGGTAAAATGGCAACTTGCAGCATAATACAAGGACTCAATGATAACAATTTAAGTAGCACTTTAATGATTCTAAAAATCATGCAGATTTTTTTTTTAATTGCAGTTAGATTTTGGGCAAATTGTTTTAAACAGGAATACTAAATCACTTTACTCTCCAATCCTCTGTAACTGCCAGTTTACATAAAGGAGAGGCAAGGTAGATGAGAGTGTACAGATTGAACCTCTCTAATCCAGCACTCTCTGGTCCAGCATGATTTTAGTTACCCAGATGTCCACTTACCAAGGGTGTTGCCAAGTTTCTCCCATAAAGTTTGTTTACCAGTCATCAGCCCTGGCTCTCAGTGTGCTGTGATGTTATTTAGCTCTAATTTACCTCTAAATGTCTTCTAAGAGCCAAGTGAGCAGTGAACGGGTTCATAATGCTGCGAGACAATAAACCTCATGTGGTTTGGCAAATTCTCTGTTTGGCACTGGTCAAGTCCCAAGGATGCGGGACTAGAAAGGTTCAACCTGAATCTTTGATCTGAAGAAAAGCACTGTGTAGCTCAAAACTGTGTCTCTTACCAACAGAAGTTGGTCCAATAAAAGATACTAACTTACCTGCCTTGTTTCTTTCATGTCCTAGAACCAAAATGGCTACCACACTGCCATTTCACACAATTAAAATTCTGGGGAACTGGATGTGACCAGTAACAAGAATGTTTTTTTTCCCCCACCTCAAAAGTCACTGATGTGAATGAAGCCCATATAAACTAGTGATCAATGTCTGTCCAGAATACTTACAACTATTAAACATGTTCACTTCCAAAAATGTCAATTAAATGGTAAAGTCAATTACCATATGATGGATTCTGCATCTACAACTGGGATTCTAATAAGATGACGTAGGGAAATATAGCTTTAAGGGGTTGAAAATGAACTTTTCAAAATTAACTCCTTTGGTTAAAACATTCACACAGGAGACAAAGAAGATGCAAATGAGTTCTGAAAAATCTATTATGGCACAATACACCTTCCAAATAAATACATGAAAAAGAAAGGCAGAATAAAATAAAACAAAACCTCTCAAATCTGTTTAAACAAGACCAGTGAATGTTAGAATGTATGACTTTAAAATATACAATTATTCTGCCATAAAAGATGGTGATGACTTCCCCCCCCCCAGAGAATATTTATGTAACAACTCTGAAGTTTACCCAGTTTGATAAGTGAATCATAAAAAAGGAGTCAAAGTAATAAAGTGAAAGGGGAGAGTGTGGAAGAGAAGAAAAGTGAAAGAGACCCTGAAGTTATGTCTTTACAATGTTCCCTGTGTAAGAATTGCAGACAGGTCCTTGAAAAAAAAAATTGAAAGTATTCCTATTTCACTGTAAGTAAAATTGTAATGAGGCTACCTAGTTAAGGTTTGCAGTTTCAAACTGGACTTTATGCATCATTATTGATTTTTTCTCTAACCTTTATAAATCTTTTTTAATGAGACCATTACTTCCATACAGTTGTCACAGAACTTTCTCATGCTCATGCAGGGAAACCACTTACACTGAAGAGAAACACTGAAGATAAACTATACTCAGAAGGAAAAATGTCTAGAGCCTTACCCCAATTCAGAGGTCCCCATCAAAAGGGAAGAAAGTAGGGTACTCTCCCATAAAACGTGTCAAGGTTATGGTCTGACAGATGGACACAAAAGCAGACAATGTGAACAAGTATTTTACTCATTTTCTGATACCCAGTCAGAGCGCAAGTGAACAAAATAAGTACTTAACACATAGCACAGTATACACATAGTTTTCCAAAATTCATTTTAAAATAATCAAACCATCCTATATAAAACATACTTTTTATGTTAAAGATACTGGAAGATTTACTCAGTGTTGCTGGTGTCCTCAACTCAATATATTTTTGGCTGTTGGTAAATAAAATGAAAATGTACACACTTCATTTGAATCATTGCTTTGGGGAAGGACCTGGAGATAATAAATTGCGAGTAATTGACTAGTCAACGTATTTTGCATTGACTATTCAATTAGTTGATAGGGCACTTCCGCTTTTGAACAACCTTAGGGCTGTTGTTACACTTGAAAACACACAAGCACCGTGAGGAGCCCAGGATCAGCTAGGGACTCCCCTGCTAGCCCTGGGCATTGAAATGCTCCAGGGAGCCCGGTTTCAGGCTCCTCACGGCATTTAAAAGCAGCAGTGCCCCATAGAGCCCGGGATCAGCTGGGGACTCCCAGCTGACACGGGGCTCTATGCGATGTTTCCACTTTGAAATGCCGCGGGGAGCCCAGAGTCAGGCTCCACGTGGTGTTTCAAAGTGGCAGCCCACATAGAGCCCATGTTCAGCAGGGGAGTCCACAGCTGATCCCGGGCTCCACATAGCACTGCCACTTTGAAATGCTGCATGCAGCCTGGGGGTGCATGCAGCATTTCCACGTGGCGCTCAGGGTCTAGCCCCAGGCTCCATGTGGTGCTGCAGCTTTTAAGTAGCCCCTCCTTCCCCACCCGTTGCTGAATCTTTCTGATAGAGATAGCAAACGGGGAGGGGAACGGGACGGGACTAGCTGACTAGCCTGTCAACTATCTGACAAGCATTTGCTTATCGGATAGTCCACTAGTCCTTCACATCCCTAGTTCAGAATGCAGGGTGTCCGAGGGAGAGAGAACTATCCCTGCCCTCTCTCACCACAGAAACTTGGGGTCAGGTAAGAAGCGCTTCTCCACGGCCGCTTCAACATCAGTAGCCACAGCCAGGGGTCTAGGTTCATCAGCACCTTGTGCTCCTCAGCCAAGCGAGGAACGCAGGAAACTGTGCACTTTTCCCTCGTTCCCTGACAAAAGGGGACAGCCAGCAATGTTCCTGTACATATCAGGGAATGGGAGGGGGGGGGAAGGGAAAGAGTTCCTCCCCCCAAAGTGCACCTTGGGTTAGGATGTTCAGGGCTGAGGCAGTCCTGGACTGGGGTAGGTAGCATACCCCCAGCTATTCCCTTTCATTTGACTGGTGATTGTCTTTTTTCTGTATGGTTTTATGAAAAGCAATCCTATTCCAAGTATATTCCATTTTCTGACCCAACCAAGCTCTTACCCTGCTTTAAGGTATGACAAATTTGGCGGTCCTAGCTCTTACTGTTTAGAAGTTCTTGAACAGACACACAGACAAATTCTCTCAGATATATAGTAGAGATAATAATAAAAACCATTAAATTTCAGAGAGATATCTGTTAATCAGTTTCAGCAAAAACAAAAACAAAAAGAAGTCCAGTGGCACATTAAAGACTAACAAAATTGTTACGGTATTAGAGCACTCTAATAAATTTGTTAGTCTTTACAGTGCCACCAGACTCCTTGTTATTTTTGTAAATGATTTCAAAAGTTTATGCTAATTAAGCAATTTCAAGACAGTGTTTGCTTACATCTGTGACTCAATGAGCAGGTCAATTTAAATTAAGTTTACTGTGGTAGCAACTTAAAAATTCAAGCCAGAGATGCCCTAAAAATTGCACACTATCAAAGTTTTATAAAGATGATGCCCCATTCTACAGTATTATATCATTAACTTGTTACTTGATTAACCTCTCATTTGGTAAGAATTAATTTTATAATACACAGGAGTTTAATCAAAAGATACCCAGCAAACTTTAGGACATTTGGGGACATGCCCTCAGAGTATATTGAGTCAGGAAAGCAAACACCAGAAAAGAGTCTCTAGAGACACTAATTGCTCATAAAAGGGAAATGGAGACCAGGTGAACAAAAGTTCACTAAGAGACTCTCTATTCAAAGAAGATTGGATACCATCTCAATAAAAGTAAATTGTCTAAACCATCTGAGAACAGCAATGGGTATTCCTGAATGTTGCATTATTCTATTAAAGGGTAAACATTTCTGTTTTCAGATAACTCAAGTTGAGAAGATAACTAGGAAGACTAATTAGAACAAGCCTGAGAATAGAAAAACAAGTACTGGAGAACAAATGTATGAATTATAACAGGTGGGGAACATTTTTCAGGTTGGGGGCCCACACACAAGCGAGGAACAAAAAAGCAAACAAAACACCTTACTGACATGGCCCCCAATGTTTCAATCTCTACTATGCATAATGCAAAGAAATATGAAGACAAAGAAAACTTTGAAGGAGAGGTTTTACAATTTTACTTCTGCAATTAGAAAATACACGAACAGATCATTCCCATCTTCTGATTAGTGAAGGGGCCTTTTTCAAAGCCTTATGGATGCTACAGATAACGCATAGTTCAATAGAACTAACAACTTTGCTTTAGCTTTTAAGTTAATACATTTAATATTTGCCTTGTGCAGTGCCATATGGTGATAGATTTGTCCTAAAATCTTGTTGGAAAGCCTGACCACATTTTGCTTTTTTAATGCAACTTGCATCCATTTATTTTGAATGAGTGATGCTGCTGCATGACATGATGCATATTATGTAAAACAGCAATAATCTAATTTGAAATAAGTCAGTAGCAGCCATTATGGACTAAAATTATCATTCCAAAACTACCAATCTTTCACCCATCCTACCAGCACAAAATAATCTGTAATTTCTTCAAAAACATAACTGCAACCTTGTTACCATATCCCATCCCAAATCACCTCCACCCCAACCCAAACCATATTGCTCATAAGGTTCCTTTGTAATTTCTTGCAGTGACTACACTACTTCATACTGACTTTTCAAACCAGTGTTACCCAAACTTGGGTGATGATCTCCAAAGACTCATGGAGGTGTCTAAGAGGACAGGATGAGAGGGGTCTGAGGAGATCGCTCATTCTGTAAAATAATAAATTAATTTATAATAAAAAATATATATACACAACATAGGCCTTGTAATGGTGTATCTATTTAAGGCTATCATATTTTATACTATTGCATATTGCAGTTTTTGCTTCTGGATTTGGTTAAACTTTCTTGATGTTTCCTCTGTTAATATTTCTGTTAACACTGCTACAGCCCTTCAAGCTAGGATATAATATCCCAATTAATTGGTTAGCCAGTTAAACATAATGGTTAACTGACGAAAGGCATTGGGAAAGGGCTGCTGCAGTCTACCCACCAGGCACAAACTGGGGCTGCTCTGGCTGGGCTGGAGCACCCCAGACCCTGCAGAGCTGGAGCAGCCTCCTCCCCCTGGCGGGAGAGGAGACACTCTAGCCCCCACCAGTGAAGCAGTTAACCAGGTCACATCCCTACTTCAAGCACAGCTAACCAAGAAATTAGAAAGCTTTCAGGGCAGGGAACACCTTTGGGAAGAAAACTACCATTCCTATCAGTATTGATAGAAACTCTTCTGGAATGTTATGGTATAATAGAAACAACTACTCAGACGGGAAAAAATTCAGCCCCCTCTTGCTTTGATCAAAAAACAAAACAAACAGAAATGTAATTTAATCCAAACTTCACTAGCAGGATGCCATACTGTTAATTACTACCCACTGCACACATGTCAAAAAGAGTTGGAACTATGGACAAAAAAAATCCATGTAAACAACTCCAATTGTTTAGGAATCATAATTAGAAGGATCTTAATACAGGATAAAGGTGATGCTACTTTTATTTAAAATTTTGTTTTGATTTTGCAAACGAAGCTAGTCAACATTCATGATGCTTAACTGAGAATCATTTATTATTCATATCGCATTTTAAGCATTCAGAGTGCTGTGCAGTTTCTGGACAATGCTGTTTGCTCACACTCCCCTGAAATGTCTGTATGTCGGAGAGTGCATAAAACTAATTATGTATTAATGGTAAAATATAGCATCTGTCTGTCAACATTGAAGCTGATTTGTGGTATGGCAAAGCACAGTTTGCTGTATGGAGCAAAGTAAAGGAATTTTACACAGTAGAGCAGAGCAGGTCCTAGAAAGCAAAATCTACAAAAAGCCTCCACTCTCAGGAGGGTGCAGTCTGCAAGCTACAGAAAAGTCTGCTTATAGACCAAGATGCTTAAAGTGAATCCCTTGAGTGAAGATCAGCTCTCCTGGAGTCAGGCACACAAACCGTGATGTAAAAACACACCCTTTACGGTGGAGGGACAGTAAGGAGAAAGGGACTTTCACACTGAGATAAACACGTCGGGTGCGGGAGAGGGGGAAGAGGAGGCAGGACCACTATGGCACCAAAACATTCGCTGACGCAAAAACACTATCCAGGGATTGGGGCGATAAGGGGAGGGCAGCGCCCCGCTACCTGCTCCAGCCAAGGAAAGAATAGAGACGAAGCCCCGCTCCCCTCCCCTCCCCTCCAACGTGCCCGCTACGGTGGGATTGTGGCAGAGGGACCAGGCCGCAGCACCGGCCCCAGCACACCGGCAAGAGGAACGTAAGCGTCCGCGGGCCCCTCCCCCTCAGCCCAGCCGGGTTTAAGCCCCGCACACACAGAGGCAACAGCGAGGCCGCACTTAACCTCCCTCCCGCCAGTCCCACCCCCTTCCCGGCCTTTACCCCCGCAACGCCTTAGTCAGCCCCCGCGGCCTTCTCTGCCAATCCCTTCCCCGGCCTCCCCCTCCACCGGGACCGCCCGCAGAGGGGAGCAGCCGCCCCTCGTCTTAGGGGGGGAGGAAAGTATCCCCAGCTGCCACTCCTCAGCGCGGGCTGCTCCGAGCCTGCCAGCCGAGTGTCCCGGGCCGTACCTCATGGGCTCTGCGGTCATCTCGCCGCCGCTCGGTGCCCCCGGCCAAGCCGGAACCGAGCTCAGGCGCGGAAGGGACACAAAGCCGTTAGTGCCGCCATCGCCAGCGCCGCCGCCATCTTGTCAGAGGGAAAAATGAGGGAGACGGCCTCCCTCCTGCCGCCTTCCTCCCTCGCCGTGTCCCATTGGCTGCCTGCCACCCCCCATCGATTTTCTAATTGGCCCACTTGCACCGGGCCTGTTGCTAAGGTCGTTTACGTCATCTCCAGAGCTACGATTGGCTGGATGCATGGTTACGTCACCCGTAAGGCTTTGACGTCAGCATATTATGGTATGACGTTGTCCATGAAAAGGGGAAGGAAGCTTCCTCACTTTGTTCGCTTGGCATCTACACTGGTAAGATGTCTCATTCAGGGAAGCAAAGAGCAAGTGGCAGCTGCCACCTCAGGCATTTATCAAGATAACAATGGGTCTCAAACTTCATTGCACCATGACAACCCCAGGAAAAGGGACTGAAGCTAGAGCATCAGCATCCTGGGAACATGCGGGAGAGAAGGCAAAGCTTAAGCCCAAGGCTTAAGCCCCAGACAAGGGGCCTTAATATGAGCTCTAAGACTCAGCACTGAAACCATTATCACATCCACTCTCAGTCTTCTCTTTTCCACACTAAACAAATCATATATTTTTAATCTTTCCCCATAAATCATGTTTTCTAGATCTTCAGTCACTTTTGTGACTTTTCTCTGACTTTTTCTAATTTGACCACATCTTTCCTGAAATGTGGTGCCCGGAACTGGACACAATACTCCAGTTCAGACTTAATCAGCACAGAAGGATTACTTCTTGTGTCTTGCTTACAATGTTTTTGCTAATGCATCCTAGAATGATGTCCACTTACTTTTTTTTTAAAAAAGTGTTACACTGCTGAATCATATTTAGCTGTTTCTTTTCACAAGTGTTGCACTGTTGACTCATATATAGCTTGTGATCCACTATGATACCCCGATCCCTTCCTGGAGTACTCCTTCGTAAGTAGTAATTTCCTATTTTGTATCTGAACAGCCGATTGTTCCTTTTCAAGTGGACTACTTTGCATTTGTCCTTATTGCATTTCATCCTATTTATTTCAGATCATGTCTCCAGTTTGACCAGATAATTTTGAATTATAATCCTATCCTCCAAACTTCTTGCAGCTCCCACTCCAGTTTTGTAACTTAAGGTGCATCTACGCTGCACCTGTAGCTCAAAATAAGCCATGCCATTTGAGCGACCTTATTTTGAAATAGAGCACTATTCCAAAATGTCCCTTAATCCTCATGGAATGGGATGTTGGAATAGCACACCCATTATTTTAGAAGATATTTTGAAATAACAGGCATGCTGTCAAGACACAGAAAACGCTATTTCGGATACCAGAAACATCCTGAAATAGCACCACCGTGTAGATGTAGCCTAAGGCTACATCTACACTGGCATGTTCTCAGGCAAAAACTTTTGCAGAAGAGTTCTTTTGCAGAGTTCTTCTGCAAAACCTCTTCCAGAAGAGAGCGTCTACACTGGCATGTGCTTTTGCGCAAGAGATGTGCTTTTGCGCAAGAGCATCCATGCCAGTGTAGATGCTCTCTTGCGCAAGAAAGCTCTGATGGCCATTTTAACCATAGGGCTTTCTTGCGCAAGAAATTCATGTTACCTGTCTACACTGGCCTCTTCTGGAAGAGCTCTTGTGCAAGAGGGCTTATTCCTGAGCGGGAGCGTCAGAGTTCTCGCGCAAGAAGCCCTGATTTTATACATTAGAACGTCAGTTTACTTGCGCAAGAACACGTGGCCAGTGTAGACAGGTAGCAAGTTTTTGCACAAGAGCAGCCGCTTTTGCACAAGATCGCGCCAGTGTAGACACAGCCTTAATGTACTCTCTATACCCTTGTCTAAATCTTTGATTAAGATGTTGAACAGAAGAGGACCCAGAGTTGATCCATGTGGGACCCCACTCATGCTTTTCCAGCATGACTGAACTATAGCTATTCTCTGGGGACAGTTATCCAATCCATTTTGCATCCACCTTATAGTAGCCCCATATAGGTTGTATTTCCCTAGGGCATTTATGAGAAGGTCATCCAAGACAGTATCAAAAGCCTTACTGAAGTCAAGAGAAACCACACCTAACACTTTGCCCTATCCACAAGGCTTTTTACCCTGTCAAAGAAAGCTAGCAGGTTGGTTTGACACAATTTCTTCTTAAATCCATTTTGACTAACTTATCACTTTAATATTTATCTTCTATGTTTGCAAACTGATTGCTTAATTATTAGCTCCATTGTCTTTCCTGGTACAGAAGTGAAGCTGACAAATTCTCTGGATTGTTCTTATTTTCGTTTTTATAGACAGACACTATATTTGCCCTTTTCCAGTCTTCTAGAATCTCTCTTGTCTTTCATGAACTTTCAAAGACCACATTTCTAATGCTTCATATATCTCCTTAGTCAACTCCTTCAGTATTCTAGGATGCATTTCAGCAGGCCCCGAATCCAGAAATCTCAAGATCATCTTATCTGAAGCTCTAAGGTGACGCAGGACTACTAGTTTTTAAAGTAACTTTTCAAAGTAATTTTAACTTGTTCTTTACCTATTTTAGCCTCTGCTCCTAGTGAATGCCAGTAAAAATTCGATATGTTAGGGGTCTAATCACAACCAAATTTCTTGGTGAAAACTAAAATGAAGTCATTAAGCACCTCTCTCATTTCCACATTTCCTGCTATTGTCCGCCACCCCCAACCCTTGACATTGAGTAAAGGGACTAACATATCCTTGGTCTTCCTCTTGCTGTTAATGTATTTGTACAGGTTGAACCTCTGGTCCAGCACTCTCGGAATCTGGCAGCTGCCGAACCAGAGAATTTGCCAAACCCTGGAAGGTAAATATTTTCTAGCAGCATTACCTACACTTCCACTGCTCACTGGGCTCTGAGAAGACATTTAGAGAAATGCCGATCCATATCATTGATATGGAACTGATTATAGATTACACATAACAAATACTGAAGATAACTGAATATTTGCCCAGTTATGCACAGAAGTTGGCTTTGTTGTGTTGAATGTTCTCTCATCTCATTTTTCTCTTTCTGTTATTCTGATCTATACGTAATATTCAACATGACAGTGTGGCATCTATTCTGTAGCTGTCTGTGCCCAATAATAAAGGCAAATAAAAGGAAAGTTTAGCAGTGAGAGAAGGAGGAGAAGTAGCATCTCAAGGTCAAATGCTGGAAGAGAACAGTCTACCGTAAAATTGTGAGTATAATGCGCACCTATGTATAATGCGCACCCTGACTTTGGAATCTTAGCGTGATGAAAAAATCTGAACTCCTATGTATAATGTGTCCCGGGGTTTGAAGCCATCGAGCTTAGCAGCCCCACAACTTCTGCCAACAGGTGGCTGTCCTGCAGCCAGGAGCCCACCCTCTAGCACCAAGCCCAGACTTGTCCGCTTCCCGGAGGTGGCCCCAGGCTGCAGGAGAGCTGGAGGGAGGAACATGGAGAAATCCCTGTGATATATTTTGTATTTAAGATCTTGGCCTTTTAGATATCTTTGTTAAGTGTTCTTATAGAATCTCTGTAACATTTCTCCTATAACTTTGTATTAAGATATATAGATCTTGTAAGAAAAAAATGTCTTTTGACCTCTCCCCTTTTCTTGATTGCCCTGTTGAAATGAATGGGGTGTGAATGGAGAATGAAAGGTGAACACCTCCAGCAACAGTTGCAAGGGTGGAGAGGGTCTGGGAGCCAGATCCAAGACAATACCTGCAAAGTGAGCTCATTAAGAAGACTGGACAGACAGACAGACGCCTTGGGAGTCAAGCAGCAAGTGCCTGCCCTTGGAAGAACTCTCTCTGAAGCAGCATTAAGAAAGGCAAGCTGATGACTAATTGGCTGCATGAGAGGGATAAATAGGAGGCATCTTGCAGAGGGATCCCGGGTTTTCATCTTGTCAACATGGGAGTATCGATCTGGATCTGCAGAAGCCTGGCTCCACCCCCTCCCCCATCTAACTCACCTGGCCAGTGAAGTTAAGGGGAGCAACTTTTGGTAACAACAAGATGGAGTGTGCTTGTGTGTGTGTGTGTGTGTGTGTGCATGAGTGTGATGTATCATATGCATATGATAAGTATTGATTATTCTATGTGTGATCAATAAATGTGGCGTGTTGCCTTATCCCTCAAAAGAAGTACCCGGGATCTTTTTCAAAGTACAACAGACACACCGCTTCCACCAGCAGGCTCACCCAGGAAACACATGCGCAGCCCGGGAGCCAGTGGCGGAATTTAAAACCTGCCCCCCGGACAGCTGCCCATGCGCCGCACCAGCACCAAACCCAGCCTCACCTACTTCCCAGAAGCAGCCACGGGCTGCAGGAGAGAGGGACATGCCACTCCCACCTGCAGGCTCGCCCGGGAGGTTCGGGCTGCACAGCCTCTTCCCTCCCTGGTGCTTGCTAAGCTCGCGCCTGCCCCGGGGACCCCCGGGCGCAGCCTGAAGGAGCACCAGGCAGGCAGCAAGCCAGGGCGCTGCAGCCTGGCTGTGCTGCTGGCTCCTTGCCTTGTCCGGAAGCCTGGCAGGACAGCGACCCCCACACCGCGCTGCAGCGGGAAAGTTTCTGGGCGCAGTCTGAAGGAGCACTGGGCAGGCAGTGAGCCAGGGTGCTGCCAAAATAAAACTTAAAAAAAACACTTATGTATTAATGCGCACCCCGACTTTGACCCCAAAAAAAGTTGGGAAAAAAAAAAGAGTGCATTATACCATAAAATCGTGAGTATTTCCAGTTGATGCTGTATGCTAGGAAAAAATGGTTACTTACCTCTCGTAACTGTTGTTTTTTGAGATGTGTTGCACATGTCCATTCCATGCAGGTGTGGGCATGCTGCATGCACAGCTTGTTGGAGAGTTTTCCCTTAGTGGTACCCATTGGCCCTGCAGGGAGCCCCCTAGAGTAGTGCCTGCATATAAGCCCCTGCCAGCATACCACCCCCCTCAGTTCCTTCTTGCCGGCAGACTCTGACGAAGGGGAGGGAGGTGGGATTTGGAATGGACATGAGCAACACATCTCAAAGAACAACAGTTACGAGAGGTAAGTAACTGTTTTATTCTTCGAGTGATTGCTCATGTCCATTCCATGGAGGTGACTCCAAAGCTAACCCCCATGGAGGTGGGGTCAGAGACTACAATGAAACAGACTGAAACACCGCTCTGCCCACAGCCACGTCATTCCTGGCCTGCTGCGCTATGGAGTAATGACTTGTGAAGGTATGCAACGAAGACCAGATGGCTGCCCTGCAGATATCAACGATGGGCACCTGAGCCACAAAAGCAGTGGACAAAGCTTGGGCCCTAGTGCAGTGAGCTGTAATAGAGGGAGCTGGCACATGAGCCAGCTTGTAACAAGTCTGGATGCAAAAAGTGATTCATGACAAGATATGCTGAGCTGACATTGGCATACCCTTCATCCTGTCAGCTATGGAAGCAAATAACGGGGGACTTACAAAAGGGTTTTGTTGTATCCAAATAAAAAGCCAAGGGACATCTAATGTCTAAAGTGTGTAGAGCCTACTATCTTCCTGACTCTTGAGGTTTGGGATAAAAAACAAGTAAAAAATATCCTGATTGATATGGAAATGAGACATTACCTTAGGCAAAAAACGCAGGGTGAGGGTGAAATCTAACTCTGTCTTTGAAGAAAATGGTGTAAGAGGGGCTGTCTGCAGTCAAGGCCTGCAGTTCTGAAACCCTCCTAGCGGAAGTAATAGCCACAAGCAACAAAACCTTCCAGGAATGATACAACAGTGTGCACATCGCTGATGGCTCAAAGGGAGGCACCATCAACCTAGTGAGCACCAGGTTAAGGTTCCAAGGGGGCAGAAGCTGTCACACCTGGGGACACATCCTGTCCAATCCCTTGAGAAAGCGATGCACCATAGGGTCAGAGAAGACAGTCTTGCCCTGGGACTCCAAATGGAAGGCCAAAATACAGCCAGTCCGAGTTACAAATGCGTCAATTTACGACCATTCGTACTTAAGACCAACCTCCCATTAAGCGCATTACACTGGTCCCCGAGTTATGAACGCATGATCCGCGCTTATGAACAGCGCGGTCACATTTAAATGAATGGGGTCCGACTTATGAATAAATCAGCTACGACCAAGTGTTTGGTACGTAACTTAGAGTCCTTCAGCCCATACAGGCTAGTCCTGGGTGTGTTCTGAGAACGGACTTGCACCCTCAAATTGCAGGTCCTGGATGGTGTTCTAAACCTCTGGTGGGATGCTGGAAACCTGGAGCCAGGTACTACTGCACAATCCCAGGCCAGTCACCATAGTGCGAGCCACTACATCCAGGGCCACCTGGAGCACTGTTTGGGACACTAACTTGCCCTCCTCAGACAAGGCCTTGTACTCTTGCCTGGAATCCAGGAGCAACAACTTAAATTTGTCCATTGCCATCCAGGAATTGAAGGCATACCTGCTCAGGAGCACCTGTTGGTTGGCAATCCTGAGCAGGAGTCCTCCTGGGGCATAGGCCTTATGACCTAGAAGATCTAATTTCTTGGCCTCCCTATTTTTAGGGG
The DNA here is from genome assembly GCF_052426305.1 of Pelodiscus sinensis. NCBI lineage: Eukaryota > Metazoa > Chordata > Testudines > Trionychidae > Pelodiscus > Pelodiscus sinensis. Next base: position 23,071,047 of record NC_143064.1, on the reverse strand, counting down.
TAGGCAAAGACTGACCCTGACTGCCACTCCTGGTGGTTGGCCACCTGGACCACAAGCAAGCTGGGCAGTGGGTGCGAGAAGAGATGCTTGTGGCCAGCTTGGGGGACAAAATACTTCTGTTCCACCCTCTTGTCAGTGGGGGGGAATGGAGGTGGGCGTCTGCCAGAGGGTCTTTGTAATTTTACCCACTGTCTTATTCAGTGGTAGGGTCACCCTAGACAGGGCTCAGCATTCAGGATGCCCACTGTCGGGTTGAAATCCTCCAACACCCACTCGAGCTGCAGCCCCAGACTTTGGACGAGGCACTTGAGAAATGTTAGTGGGCATGGGAGTCCATTGATGGCATAGATGGAGATGCCAAGCTGAGGGCCTTGTCAGGGAGGACGATGAGTACTCTTGCATAGTAGAGTTCTCGTGCACCTGGAGGTGCTCCAAGGATTGGGATGAGGCTGGCTGGTTTGGTACCCCCCTAAGACCTTGCCCGGCAATCCCCTCCAGGCAGGGTCTGAGAGACTCCTTATGGGCTGAACACCCTTGGCCAGGTTTTGGGGAGTGAAGCAATGCCACAGCTGAAGGCAGCACCCGAGGCCCCCAAATAGGATAAGCCCACCACAGTAGGAGCGCTCTCCTGGGCCAGATGATAGGCCCACAGGACCAGGTGCTGCCACTGTGGAAGCCAAGATCGCTGCACTGATTGGCTGGAAGTGCTGAGGTGTTGTGAATGATGACTGGAATGGGAGCGGTGCCAAGAGTGGAAGTAGTGCCGGGATCAGGAGCTGTGTCGAGAATGGGAACAGTGTCAGGAATGGGAGCAAGAGACAGTGGCCTGGGACCAGATGGACTCGATGTCAGAGTCAGAAGAATAGTCAGACCTCGATTTAGAGGACGCCTCAGAGACTGGTGCAAAGAGCCTTGCCGGATCATAGCTGCCAGCTTGCCCCAGTGCCGAATAGGCAGCAGCAGCAGCACTAGAGGTGCCATGGGCTGCACCACTGAAGCAGAGGTGCTTGGGGCCGTGCCTTCCCCCAAGGCCTGGGATGAGTCCACAACTGGTACCAGTGCCAGGTCTGGTGCAGGTGCTGCAGGGCGTGGCATGGGAGTGGGTGCTGTCATCCTGACTGGAGCTAGTGCAGGCCTTGAAGAGCACCAGCTAGACTCTGGTGCGGGCACCTTGGTGCAGGCACGGGCCTGTGAGTCCCTCTGTGGTGTCAGTTCCAACAGCAAGGCAGGGGAGGAAGCGAGTTCTATCGACTCCCTAGCTGCCTCAAACGTGTCCAGGGTTGAGGACTGGTCCACCTCTAAGGGATCTTCCTCAGGATTGGGATCCCAGGCCACGCTCAACTGGACCCGAGATGGCCCTGGAGCAGTGGGCCTCAAGGCCGGAGCAGCAGCATCAGAGTGTCCCAATTGAGGGTGCACTCTGGATATGTGCTGCGATGGAGACCTGCCTCTATCCACCCTCTTCTTCTTTTGAGGCACTGGAGACTGAGAGCAATGCTGGGCACAGGGCGTCTCAATGATGTCAAGGCAGCAGACATCTTCAGTGCCTCCTGTACCCAAGACAGTGCACTGTGCAAAGCTGGGGCCCGATCAGCACATGGTGGCAGGCAGAGTGCTGAATCCATTAGGAGTATTTTCAGGTGCCAATCTCTCTCGCACTAAGTCCAGGGCTTAAAACACCAACAAATTTTACAATTTGCCTCTCCCCAACACTTCAAGCATGATACCTGCAGTTCCCCACAGAATATAGGCTTAAGGCAGTCCACGCAGGGCTTAAAGCCTTAGGGCCCGGGCATGCCCCAGGGAAGGGGAGGTAAGGGGGTGCAGCGGGCAAACTCCAAATCAACAGGAACTCAAAAACCATGACTGTGAAAAACAGGGAACTTGGAAAAAAACCCTGGTGGCAGTTTTCTTAGGCTTTTTTTTTTTTGCGAGTTTTTGCAGCATAAGGATCTTATGCAAAACGGGTTTTGAGCAAATGGCTTTGTCTACACGACAAGTTTTTGCGGCAGAAAATATGCTAATGAGGGACTCATAAGCATAAGTTGCGATATCATTAGCATATTTTCTGTCATTGCTTTTTGCTCAAGGGGTTTTTGTGCAAAAACAAGCAATGTAGCCACTTCCATTTGCTCAAAACCCCCATTTTGCACAAGATCCTTATGCTGCAAAAACTCACACACAAAAAAAAGCCTAAGAAAACTGCAGCTATCATACTTGCAAGCAAGCGAGACCGGAGCTCCAACAACCACAGGCAGTAAGAAGGAACTGAGGGGGTGGTGGGCTGGCACGGGGATTATGTGTGTGTATATGCAGGCACCACTCCAGGGGCTCCCTGCCAGCCCAACGGGTACTGCTAAAGGAAAACTCTCTGACAAGCTGTGCACGTGGTGCATATGCACCTACATGGAACGCACATGAGCAATCACTCAAAGAAGTCCTTTTTTCACACTGGTGGAAAACTGGGGAAGAAAGAGTGTAGTGATAATACATCTTTAGAAGGTCTTGACCCTCCATGAGTCTTTTGCTTAGACCTGACCATGCTACAGTTGAAACTATATTAGCATGATGACCATCCTGATCTTTGAGGATGATGATTTCTCCTGACAGTGGCCTCTGCTTGATTATAGCGGGCCCCACAATCTACAGCATAATTCTAGAGCAGGGGTGGAGAACCTTTTTCTGGTCAGGGGCACCTGACCACCAGGCAAGTAGATTGTGTGCTCCAGCCCCGAGGTGGGATAGTGGGAGAGCTGGAGTGTCAGCGCAGGCTCCCCAATGCTGGGGGGGCACCCCGAGCCTTAGGGGCTGGATCCAGGCAAGCTGTGGGCCACAGGTTCCCCATCCCTGTTCTAGAGTATCGGTAAGATTTCCAAAAGCACACAAGTGATTTGGGCACCTGTAAAGGGGCACGCTCCCCTCAAGTGATATCCCGCGGTCAAAGCCTCCCATGGACCCGCTTGCCAGCATCCGTACAGCCCAATGGCCGAAATCCAAGTCTCAGCTGCCTGTACCAGAATATCTACTGCCTGGCCACCACAGCCCCAAATAGTGGTCCCCTCTATCAGAGATAATATGTCTCAGCAGCCTGCATCCCAATTAACAGTCCCCTCTATAGGGGTTAATAAGGTCTGGAGACCTAGACCACCACAGCACTTCCCTCTGTACTGGGTAAAATATGGCCCTGAGGCCTAGTCCACAGGCCCAAAGGAAACTCTATCTGTCCTGGAGCACTATGGAGGGAGAGTAGGGGGATCTGGGTCCTCCCACTCCACCGGGTCCCAGCCCAGGGCCCTGTTGGCAGTGGTTCTATCCACTGCTTACTCCGCAGGGATCCCACTGCAATATGCTAAGCACTCGGGGGTTTATGCCCTACCCTAGGCTTCTTCCTACCGCCCCCTGCATCTCCCCATCGCCGTACCTCCAAACTGCCTCCTTGGTCGTGGCTGTGGCTGTAACAGTGGCTGCATTGGGTCAGGCTGCATCTGCTGCTCTGGCTCTGGAGGTTCCTCAGCAGGTCCTTCCCCCTCTGTGGCCAGCCCTGAGTGAGCGACCTCAGGGCCTTTTATACTCAGGCTCACCTGTAAGCATGCCCAGCAAAGTTGTGGGGGAAGGATGCTTTCAGTCAGCTGGGCCCAGCCCACAGTCTGTTCTATAGTGTGGGGCTGGGATGCCCTGTCACAGCACTCAAGTCCCCTTATTGGTCAATGGGATTCAGGCACTTTAGTCTATTTCAAAATTTTATCTGAGATATTGGACAAAAAAGCCAGTGCACAATAGTCAGATAAATTAGCATAGGAACAAATATTCTGTGAGTGCATGCATATATGCATTCCACTGTAAGTGTGTGCATGCCTCATTCACAGTGGTCAGAGAACATTTTTCCTCAGTGGTACCTTGCTGGGCAGTTCAAGCACCCTCTATCACCACACACCACTGAGTGTTAGTATAAGAGAGCAATCCCTGACACTTCCTCCCCTCCCCCACCGCCAGTTCCTTGCCAGTGACAGTTGTCAGAGTGCTTTCAGCCTTCTTCTTATAAGCACTTCCCTCATCCTTTGTGTGTGTGTATCCTGTTTTGTTTTGAGGAATTAGTTTTCTTTTAGCTAGCCTTAGGGATAAGTTTTAGTTTACATTTTTTGGATCAGTTCTTCCTCTTTCGATTCCAGGATTGGTGCCAGAATGATTCTGCACTTACCTGGTTTTAAATCCTACCAGATTTAATCCTACCTAGGCTGGATTGAAATGTTTGAAATTGAGCCTGTTTGAAATGATTGAGAGAATCCTACATAAGTGACTGGTCACATTTAGAGATTAATCCCCACTCAGATGTTACTCTTGAAAGTAGCACTTTGCCCTCCATTGGATTCATCTTCCATGGAGAGAGCCCCAAATTCATCAGGTTCAGCACAGAATGCATCAGAGATGTATGCAGCTTCTTGGAACCATTCATTGGCCCTGAAGAATGATACATATATTAGGGGCAGTCAAACTTACTGACTCTCCAAGCCCCATATGACAATGTTGCCATGCTAGGATTTGGGGCTTTAGCCCCATAGCAAGCACTTCAGTCCTGCTCTTGCTGAAGCCCCAAGCTCCAGCAAACATACTCCACAGAGCTGAGCCCCAAGACTCCCCTCTCTGCTGCACTGAAGCTCCTACTGCACCACCCCTCTTCAAGACAGAGGTCCTGAATCCCTCCTCTGTTCCCTTTATCTGAAAGGTGGAGAATGGGGGGTTGGGTGTGAGGGGCTCTGTGAGCTGCAGTTTAGCTATAAAAGCGGCGAGGAGTCCTGTGGCACCTTATAGACTAAGCAAAGTGTTAGAGCATAAGCTTTCATGGGCAAAGACCCACTTCGTCAGATGCATGTATCTGACGAAGTGGGTCTTTGCCCACGAAAGATTATGCTCCAACACTTTGCTTAGTCTATAAGGTGCCAAAGGGCTCCTCGCCGCTTTTGCAGATTCAGACTAACAGGCTACCCCTCTGATACTTAGCTGTAAAAGAATCACATGGGCTACGTCTACACTGGCCCCTTTTCCGGAAGGGGCATGTAAATTTCAGCAGTCGTCGTAGGGAAATCCGCGGGGGATTTAAATATCCCCCGCGGCATTTAAATAAAAATGTCCGCCGCTTTTCTCCGGCTTTTAAAAAAGCCGGAAAAGAGCGTCTAGACTGGCCCCGATCCTCCGGAAAAAGTGCCCTTTTCCGGAGGCTCTTATTCCTACTTCAAAGTAGGAATTGAAAGTAGGAATAAGAGCCTACATTATTCAAAGCAGGAATAAGAGCCTCCGGAAAAGGGCACTTTTTCCGGAGGATCGGGGCCAGTCTAGACGCTCTTTTCCGGCTTTTTTAAAAGCCGGAGAAAAGCGGCGGACATTTTTATTTAAATGCCGCGGGGGATATTTAAATCCCCCGCGGATTTCCCTACGACGACTGCTGAAATTTACATGCCCCTTCCGGAAAAGGGGCCAGTGTAGACGTAGCCATGTAGTTTATGAGCCATGGTTTGGCCACCCTAGCAGACTCAGTACCTTACTTGGGTGTTTCGGTGCCACAGCCAAGTAGAGACAGAGATTCTGAGACATTCAGTGGAGAATTTCTTGCTGGAGAATTCTTCAGCTTAGAAGGACTTGCTACCTCCAGAATGATCTGCACATGCGCGGAATGCAGAACTGTGTGAAACCGCACAGCTGGTGAGTGGGGCTCACCGCCACTTGGCGAGCCCTGATGATGACTATTGGTCATGTCACAGTCACAGCACTGGCCTTCTCCTAAAAACAACTTGCCCAGCCAAGGATGGGCCCAGGCCCATATGAGTGGCCATTCTGGACACATGGAGCACAAATCTTCCCACTGGGACACTTCCCCTCAACTATTTAGTTCTTTTGTAGTCAGTACTTCTCTTGGGGCATCAGTACCAAAAGTATCGTTCTTCATTGACTACTACTGAACAGCCAGCAGTCATTCAGGCAGCTTCCCCAGAATAAGTCGGGGCAGCCACCACCTCAGAATCCTGTGGCATTCTCTTCCTCATGGCTAAATGAGGCTATTGATGCAGCAAGTGACCCACCACTACCACCACCAGAAGGCCAGAGAACTCATCTAGATCTATTAAGAAGATGTCCTCTATTCTTGAGATTCAAACAGAGGAAATGCATAAAAGCTCACAAATGAGTGGACATTTTGGTATCAGCAGCCCCTGCCAGGGTGCCTCTCCCAATTAACACAGCAATTAACCAGAGGACTGTAGCCAGAATGTTGAGGTAATGGTGGATGAGGGCAAGAACTGCTTGTGGTGGGGTCACCAGCCCCGTCCCCTTTAACCCCAAGGCCTGGTCCTTTAACTGCAGGCCCAGAGGCCTAGTCCTTTAAATAAAGGCCCAGTGGCTTAGTCCTTTGGATGCAGGCCCAGTGGCCTAGTCCTTTATGGGATCCCCTCGTCGTCCGGGATCTGGGAGGAAGGGGTACGGGGGCCCAGGCCCTCCTGCTCCACCGGGCTCCAACCAAGGGCCCTATCAATGGTGGGTGGTTCCCACCACTGGCTCAGTGGGGAGTTCTCTCCAAAACTCGCCACGCCCGCTGGGTCCTTTTCTGGGCCCTGCCCTGGGTTGCTTCCTACCCCCTCACCCTGACTGACAGCGGTCCCACCTGTGGATGCGGGTCCGGCTACAGCAGCAACATGGGCAGGCGTGGCTTGGGAGACAGCAGTGGCCGGGGCAGTGACGGCTTCTAGGGGGGCTGCACAGCGCAGCCGGTGTTGCGGTCTGGCTTGTCCCGGAGACAAAAGTGGCAGGAGTAACTGGTCCAGCGCCTCTTGGTCCAGCTGCAACGGCTGTGGCTCTGGAGTCTGGAGAGGAGCTCCTTCCTCTCCAGCGGCCAGCCCCAACTGAGCAGCCCTGCAGCCTTTTATACCGGGGCTGCACTGCAAGCATGCCCTGCAGGGCTGCGAGGAGCGGCGTATTCTACCCAAGAGGCGGGCTCTCCGCCCCCATGTTCAGTGCGGGGCTGGCCTGCCACGTCACACTGCTATTTAAGAAAGTTTAAATGGCATAAACATGGCAACTCAAACCCTGGCATCATGTATTCCTATGAGATGTTTGTGGTTACAGTAGTCTAGGATCTCCCTAGAAATCCAGCAAACCATCAAGGATCTTAAAGACTAAAAGATTCCAGGGTGACATTAAGATCTATTGGATATTATGCTCAGGAAACAATTCAATCCTCAACTACCATGCACATACCAGGATTTTGCTTCAGAGCCTCAAGATCTGCTGAGAAGAAAGTACAGGGCTTATAAAGGACAACATCCACTGCCACACTCTTCAGCATTAGCGAGCTCCTTCTGTCCAGCCCCCTCATTCAAAAAGACATTCTGGTGTGTTGGTGGGAGGTGGCATAGCAGTTCTGTTTGTTTCCCACTTTTGATTTAAGAATCACTTACCCACTTCCTAAATGCTTGGGCTTAGGTACAAGGTTCCCTCTAATCTTTCCCATCCATGTGCAGATTTCTTCCTATCTATGGGTAGAATAAATTTTTCTATGTGTGAATGGATCCCACCAATAGAAACAAAATCTAGTTGTGGGTGCTCTGCTAATCAGCTGGGAGGCACATGAATCCCTCCTGAGCGGCTGCCGAAGTGCTCAGCTTACAGGGAACACTGCTTAGGTATCATCACGGGTATTTTCAGCACATCAAATGACAGTCTCCAGGGGATCTCTGTGCCCAAACCAATCACACCTACCTTTCTATAATTGTTGTTCTTTGAGGTGCATTGCACATGTCATTTCCACAAGCAACACTCCCTCTCCTCTATCAGTGTCTATCCAGTATGAAGGAACTTAGGGGAACCAGAGATGGCTTCCTCTCTTATACGAGCACACAGCAGCACGAGAGAAATGGTGCTCAAGCTACAACCCAACAAGAACCTGTGAGGGGGTTTGATTCATCACTGTGGCACCTCCTTCTGGCTCTCCTAAGGTATGTCTACACTACAGTGTTATTTCAAAATATCTTATTTCGAAATAGTTAATTCAAAATAGCTTATTTTGAAATAGCACATCTACACACAAAATGCATTTTGAAATAGCGTTTTGCTATTTCGAAATAGCGCATCCACACTGAGCAGACATTAAATTGCATTGAAGGCCAGCTGGAACCAGGTCCAGCAGGGTATCAGGTCAGGAGTTTATTTGTGTGGGTGCTGCCTGAGGCTTTCTGAGGCTTGTGCTTAAAGGGACCCCCACCCTGGGCAGCCGGTTCTCAGCTTTCCCTGCTTGCTTGCCTACCTCGATGAGGAACAGCAAAGCATTTGTGTCTGTGCATGCTCTGGTTTTCCTCACTCGGGACACCACAGCACTCTGCAACATGGAGCCGGAACGGCCCCTGGGCACTCTGGTGCTTCTCGTGGATGCGTTGATGCGAGCCTGGCTGCACTTTCTGCAGGCTGCCATCCAGGAGGTCCATCAGGGGGCTGTCAGTATCCAGGAGGCCCTGCGGGACAGCTTCCACCCTGAGGAGCACTAAATAGCGTCCCTGGTCTGCCCCACTGGGGGCTTGTGCCTCATTCCTTCCCCACTTCCTTCCACTTACCCTCCCATCCCCCTTCCTGATGCCAAATAAAATACACGTATTTTCATGAACACAAGCTCTCTTTATTTAACAATACTGGGTGGGGGGGGGGGGGGGATGAAACTGGTGAGACTGGAGAAAGGAGGTGGGAGAGAGGAGGAAAAAGGGTGGGAGAGGGGAGGGGGAAATCTGGGAGGAGGAAGGTGGAAGGGGCAAGCATGGGGAAGAAGGGGGAGGGGAAGCTCAGGGTTGGGGGTCTTGCCAGACCAACTTGATTTTTATACGAACCTGCTCCTGGGTTCACATGTGGCCTTTGGTGGCCAGGCTGGCAGCTAACCTGCCATAGACAGCCGCATTCCTCTGTCTATTGCGGAGATCATGGACAATGGGGGCATCCCCCTTAAATCTGAATAAGGTCCACCCTGATCTTCACGCTGGACCAGGAAGGCGCCCGCCTTCTCCAGGCCACTGGCTTGTTCATGTTTTGGGGCCACTGGGTCAGGGGCAGTGACTGCTGGCTCTGGGCTGGCAGGCGTGGAACTGGCACAGGCACTGTGGCCAGAGTCAACCCCTTTAAGGGCTCTGGGGATGGATGGAAGGGAGAGGAGTGTTCTTGTTTGAGGCTGGAATGGCCACCAGGGCACCCCGGGAAGGCTGGAGGCCCCCTATTTCGAAATAAGTGTCTACACAGCACTTATTTTGAATTAGCTATTTCTTATTTGGCATTATTCCTCATAGAATGAGGTTTGCCAAATTTGAAATAAGTGCCCCAATATTTCAAATTTATTTCGCAATAGCGGTGTGGCTGTACAGACACTAGTAAAGTTAATTTTAAATAACGGCTGTTATTTTGAATCAACTTTGATGTGTAGACATCCCCTCTAGGGATTAGCTCTGCTATTTGGTGTACTGTCTTCTGGTGGCATCTTGCTACCATCATTTTTGGTCCAGGGACTCATGTCACTCCCAGTATTACAGCATCCTCTTCACAACACAGCCGTCTGGTTATGCTGCACTCTAGTGTCCCCCCGAAGAGAGCTGGGAATCACATTGCCGTCCTTTAGTCCAGGCATTTCCTCACGGAAGAGTGGGGGTGGGGACCCATACTCAACCACTCCTCTGGGTGAGTAGTAGATGGCCTCCACTTACTGCATCTCCTCTCAGCACCTTTCCCTAGGCCCCTTCCCTGCAGCCCCAGCACCTCCTTTGTCCTTTTCTTAGGGCCTCAGCCTGTAGCTTCCTGCAGTCCATCAGGAACTGCCTTTACCTCCCTGGGTCTTTGCCTGCAGTACCGCTATGTCCAGGGTGCTTGCTACCCTCTGCCTATAAAACAGTTAGCCCTCCCTTCTCAACCTCCAGGTAGTGATTGCAACTGTGCTGTACTGCAGCTTTTCTTATATGGGCCTGCTTGATGCTGAGGCTATGTCTACACTGCAGGCGTTTTGCGCAAGAAGCTTTTTGTGGAAGAGATCTTCTGCAAAAACTTCTTGCGCAAAAGTGTGTCAACATTACAAAAGCGAATCCGCACTACAAAAGCACATCACGAAAACAATGCTCTTTTGCACAAGAGAGTGTCCACACTTCATAGATGCTCTTGTGCAAGAAAGCTCTGATGGCCATTTTGTTAATGGCTATCAAAGCACCTGTGCTCAACAAACCCCTGCTGAGCATCCACACACACCTTGCGCAACAAGGCATTTTTCCTCGTAGAAAGAGGTATACCTACACCACAAAAAGCCCTCTGTTCTGCTGTTCTACAGTAAATTTTCTTGTGCAAAAACGTGCTTGAGGTGTGGACGCTCTGTGGGTTTTTGTGCAAAAACCTTGTAGTGTAGATGTAGCCTGATTGGCTGCCTCTCGTACTCTCGGCTTCCCTAGGGCTCTATTAACCACTCCTGAGAGCCCAGGGTAGGGACAGATATCCCATCGCAGTATCTGAGGGAAATTCTCCAAGAAAAGTTTTCCAAAAAGGTATGCACAGACATGCAATATCTTGAACAGTTACAGAAATATAGATAATCATTTTAGCTACTATGTATTTGAACAAGTTTAGAATGAACCATGCTAAGCATTGGGATATATGACTACTAATCCTTGGATGGCAGTTACAATTCATGTATCATAAAGCTCTTGGGACAGAAGCTCTATTTTCTACAGGTACAATACTATTCAATAAGCAATTTTCACTGCTATGAATGAGAGAGGTTTGTTTGGATACAGCCAATATCCTGCATAACTAGAAGGAGGAAATGTTATAATATTTTAGCCACAGATACAATTTCGCAGTAAGTGTTTTTAATTAAAAACAATTAGTGACAATGGTAGTTCTCAGAGTAAACATTCCACTAACAAGATTGGGGAAGACAGGTCTTCAAACTCGGGAAGACAGCATTTAATTGAGTCATCTTCAATGGCATTCAATCTAAAACACTGAAGCTTAAATTCTGCAGAATTTTTTAACCAATTACTTCCCCCCCCCCCCCCCCACTATGAGTGTATTAAAGTCACTAGTTAAACCTCACAAGAATTTTGTGAGTACGCTCCTAATTGTCTCCACTTTACAGAAGAGGAAATGTAAGAAGTACTCTTTAATACCTAGAGACAGAAGACTTAAATTTAGTATTAAAGCATAGTCACATAGTAAGGTTTTATCTTACCTGTGTAGATGGAACCAGATTTAAAATCATTTTGATTACTCCCTTTTTGTACAACAATCATCTATCTTAGCACCCAAAGGGCTTTCAAAAATTGCATTCAGTTATGTTATTCTAAAAAGCAGTATTTGGCACGCACCAAGAATTTGTTCGGTCATTTCTTCAAAGGAGGAAATTAGCAAGTTCTCTTATACATCATAGTGAGGAATCACACTTTCATTGTAAGCTCTTGTCTACATAAACAAACTTACACCATCTGTTCATTTCTACTCACTTTCCAATTTCATTAGAGGAAAAAACGCCCTCCTATCCTTTTCTATTTTTTTTTTTAATTTTAAGAGTGAATTGTTCTCCTACGGTATGTCTACACTTGCACCCTCTTGAGAGAGGGATGCAAATGAAGACATTCAAAATTGCAAATGAAGCTGGGATTTAAATATTCCCGCACTTCATTTGCATATGCACGTTACGGCGCTATTTCGAAATAAGACACGGTTATTTCTAGAGAAGAGTTTTATCTCGAAATAACCACATCTTAACAGCATTGGTTATTTTGAAATAGCGCCATAACGCAAATATGCAAATGAAGCACAGGATATTTAAATCCCAGCTTCATTTGAAATTTCAAATGTCTTCATTTGCATCCCTCTCTCGAAAGAGGGTGCAAGTGTAGACATACCCTTAGTTGCAGCACTTCTGCTATGTACAGTTCTCTCACTTGGGTTTGTGGGCACAAACTTGTTCTGTTGGCGGGGAATTTATTTTATAAGAACTCTCCCTTCGAAGCATGACTGCCTTTTCTTCTTTGCAGAAAATCAAGACAATCTTATATGTATCCACCACTTTAATTACACCTGAGTTCCTACATTCCTGCTGCTGCATTACCCAGATGAAACTATTTTATTTATCTCCTTCAGCTCCACATAAGAAATGTAGTTGTGCTTTTCTTAGAGGCAGAATTAAATTTTAAGGCTAAAGATGCTTAGTCTGACAGTCTATTTACGATTTGTTAAACTTAATTTGCCTAGCAGTCTACAGCCAAGTCTATTGTATTTGCCTTGTACTGTCTGCATAGTTTTACACTTACATATAGTCTGTAATCCCAAAATACTTATATGCAATAGCACAACAGAGGGCAGCAGTCTGCTCAAATCACATCACAACTGTGCTGGAATGGGAATTTTTTGCTGAGTTCACCTGTAAGCCCCATAATCTGAGCAGTGTCTGATCTTTAATGTCTCTGCAAAGAGCAGATGAGTCTTTGGTCTTAAAAAAAAACAAAAAACAAAAAAAACACACACACACAGGGACAACTGTGCTTGAAGGAGCAAATGGAATATCTAAAATTCAAACTAAAGGTTCTAACAAGTGCAGGTATTTCAACCCTGATTTTTACACCCTTATCTCCTTGGCACAAGGCAGGGACCTTACAGGTCTTCATTAGAACACTTAATCTCTTTTGCTCCATTTTAACTCACCTTACCTTCAAGTCTGTGAAGGTACTTACAGTCTTGGTAGAGAAGACAGAGAAACGGTGAGAAGGAAAAAGTTACCCCCATTTTATGAGTGCAGCACTCAGCCACAGAGAGTAAGTGGCTTGCTCAAAGTCACAGGCTGTGGCAGAGCAAAGGAACCTAGATCTTTTGACTGTAAATCCATTGCCTCAACCACAGTGCCAACCTTCCTTCCTATCCACTAAAATAGTCTGAGTCACACATTTCCTGCAAATACCTGAAAGCTAATCAGTCACACAACTAGAATCAAGCCTTATGACACAGTTAATGACACAAAAATTTTACCTCCTCAGAAACAGAGTCCTAAGTTGCTATGGTTTGGATAACTTAGATATCAATACTTTTGAAGTTCAATTTCAACTGAACTTCAAAAAGCTTGAAAACTCTTCAACAAGCTTGAAAATATTAAATGGCAACATTCTTGGAGTATTGATGAAAAGCAAGAGCTGAAGCAATCTATTATTGCATTGTAAACTTCTTCAAAGTTCCAGGATGGGTGCTAGGTTTCTTCTATGATATTTTGTATACTAGATAAGACCAGCAGTCCATCTAGTCCAATAGTCTCTCTCAGGACAGTGGTCAAATGCTTCACAAGGAATATACAAAGAAACTTGTAAGACCAAGATAAAATTTTCTAGCTAGAAGAGTTGTATTCACCTACTACCATTGTTATATTCTTGGACTACATTTTCTGTACTAGTTTAGTAGACCCCAAACAGTTTATCAGGTCATACTGATAACAAAAAAATCTAGTAAGTCAATGGATTTGAATGAGGAAAATTAACTTCATTTTATTTATAGTATATTTTATAATATATATTTAAAGTTCAGACACAAGAACAAGGATTAGACTGTAAAACATTTTATTGAAAGTTGTCCAAAACCCAGTCAATCAAGTGATTATCTGTGCTACTAAGGCTCATTGTTCTGAGCTGTATAAAAACATCCCAATATTTAAACTGAAGACTAGATTAGTGTAGTTAAGGCACTTGAGATGTAAGTTAACTTAGTGAACTGCGAACTTGAATAACAGTAACATTCTAGTTTGAATGAAGTAGTTATTTCTTATGTATTTTATAGTCCAAAGAAAAGTTCCATATCTCTTGCCCTCCTGGAACAGGGGAGAGGACAAGAAATTACTTATTTATAACATCCTTCATGATAAATGACCTCTAGGAATTTGTCCTGCTCTGTAACAGGTAGCACTTTCTAATCAAGCTGCAAGAGTTTGCACTAGTACTGGTGCTGGAATTCTTAGTTATGGCCCATTTTTAAGACTAAATGGGCTGAGGCATAAGAAGTTAAGTCTCTTCCTTCTCAGGAATAGGATGGAGAAGGAAGTGTTTCGGGGGACACACTATGCTTGGTTAGAGGAAATAAGAGCAGAAAATAAAGCAGAAAGGGCTACTATAAGGCTATGAGAATCTCCACCAAGGTAATAGTGTTATCCTGGAATCATACCCGTAATCCCCCACCCATCCAATCTTCCTATTAAGTAAGGCTGAAGGAAACTAGAATAAGTTAAAGGAGGTGGCAAATCACAGTTCCAAATTACAATGACTCAAAGTGCTGGCATGTCTGCTTTTTTGGCAGGAGTCTGAAAACATTTATATACCACATTTAGGATCCCTCTGTTTTATCAGCTGAAACGGACTATCTTTTGGACTATTTTTCAGATTACAATTTTTCAAAATCAGCTACCGCGAAGGAAGAAAAGGCTAAGAACATTCTGAACCTTGGACTATGCAGACTGGATTCACTGTGCCAGCATTTATAGCATACAGAGGAATTTCAGTATCAGGCAAAGAGGGTCCTCAATGTCCACTTAACAGGGCAATGTAATCAGAAGGGAAAGGGGGATTGCCTCAAACTTATTAGACAGTTCAGAACAGCAGAGTCTGCGACAAACTGTGGGTCATTTTATTAAAAATACATCAGTGTCTTTTTGATGGTGGGAAGTGTTGAGAATTGAGGGGAAACTCAATATCAAACCACTCTGGATAACTTCATTCAAGGTTCCACATATGTTCACTAGTGCTATATGTTATAACTTTCCCTTACTCTGTGGGGATAATAATTTGCACTGCACTGCAGTTAAGTACAAGAGACTCAGGTCGAAGAACTGTAATATCTGCACATTTGCTGCTAGAAGCCGGAGTGTGTTCTAGAAAAAAGGAAGAGATTTCCAGGTACATGCTGCGTTTGGCTCTCTCATTCATGAAAGGGTATAACCCAAGCATCAGTGTTATGAAAAAAGGGAAAAGAAAATGAGAGAAACCAAAAGGGTGAGAGGAAAGATAAAGGAATTAAAAAAAAAAAAATACAACCCCCACACCATTGAGGAAGCAGGAAACAAAATTATCAAACCAAATGTAAGTACTGTTTCTAGTTATTTTAAAGAAACACTGTTAGTCCATAATCTAAGTTTTGAATTCCATTAGGTTTAAAGTAAAATGGTTTAACATGATATAAAGCTTATGAAAAAAGACTGAATCTTAATACTCCATGTGACTTTCAGAGCAAACTGTCATTTTAAGGCACTACACATTTTCTTTGGTTCAGTGTTTAACTATCTCATTCATGTTCAAAAGAGGTAGCATGAACCACATGCATTTAGCTCTTCAGTTCCATTACACAGTTTCAGAGCTGACAACTTTCAAATGCTCCCAGTCTATGGAATCCTTTAGCTCATCAGGAAACTGCAATAAAACACAGGGTATTAAAAGTAAAATTCACTGAAGCAAAGAAATAAACAATTTAGTTTTCTAGGCAGTTTCATTCAGAATGATTAGGGGCATATGGGAGACTATAACATGACGAACTGAGTATGGTGCAATTGAGGTGAAAATAATTGGGGATCAGTCACGCTATAGTAAGTCCTATAGCAACTGAAAAGTTAAATTGATTGACTCTGGAGGGACCTAGGAATATAAAATCCCGTTTAATTGGCAACTGTTTAACCTGTTAATTGATTAAAAGGAGGTGAACAGGGAGCTGATCCAGCCTGGCTGGAGCCCCCTTGCCATAGGCAGGGGCTCCATGGGAGCAAACCCTATGGTGGACCACCCCACCCTCCGGGCTGGAGCAACCCCCTACCTGTGACAGGCGGGGAATTGCTCCAGCTGTTAACCTTAGCCAGTAGCCTCACCCATCAAGGGTGAGGCTTACTGGTTAATCAGTTAAACCTTCACAACTCTGTCCATTGCTCTGGAAGCAAGCCCTCATTAGTTCCAAAACACACTATGGGTTTTAATAAATTTTGTTTTGAAAGAACATTTGCCCTGGCAGAGAGAGATGAAAATATCAGCCTACATAAGCAAGTGCAAATCATAAACTAGCCACAGAAGAAGAGGGCATTGGTAGTTGACTTCCTAACTCTCATTCGTACTTTTAAAAATTTTCCCCAGAAGGATAAAGTATTTACAAAGCCTCCTGATTAGGACTTCAGCCCCCCAAAAAGCATACTACATGTTCCATATAACAAATAAAGAGACACAGGCAACTCTGAAGATCTCACGCCCAAAAAATTTAGAATTCAAGGTAGAATTTAGGTTTCAAATCCCTTAATGAGCTTTGAAAAAAAAAAATCTAATTTCTAATGAGGTAACAAGAAAGAAAGAGGTGATTTGGGGAAAAAAATAAATCAAGGGAAAAAAGCTTTAAAGCAATCAAATGTTTACTCCTATTACCCTATTTATGGTGAGCAATGACAGTGTTGCATTAAAGATGTTTTATACTAAGTAATTTTGGGGTTCTTATTTATTCTCTACCTATCAGATTATATAAAGTACCATGGCATTTTTTTTCTTTTATTTTGAACTGGACAGAGAAAATAGTGGCCTTAACTGTTGACTACCAAAGTTTCTGCTCATTACTGCAATCAACCAGTTTTTATGTCTCTAGTTTCACCATAAAATGAGAAGTGTTTTCAGGACCGTTTGTTTTCCATCTTTCTTCTGAAGTAGACTTCAGGCAAAGTATTGTTTTTTTAATAGTCATCCACTTATGTAAAAGAAGTACTGGGAAGGGAAACCCCAATCAGAATGGATGTAAGGGTAATAGTTTATTCATTTTTAGTTACACCCTTAACTATAAAAGTAGCACCCTTATCCTGTTATAAAATCTCAATGCTTTAAGTCACTGTCCCTTTATTTACAGCAATACTCTTCAATCAATACCATAGTTACATGAACCCCTATGAATTAAAGCACATCAATTTAAACACCAAAAAAGACATACCTGTATGGATAGCCATGGTATTTAGATCTGAAGACAGAGAGCAGCCAGCTGAAGAATAATACCACGAGGCCAACTCCAGCTATACACATTACTGTAGATAAGAACAGAGTACAAAATAAAATGATCAGAGAAGTCCATCCTAAAAACACCACTCACTATGAACAGGGCTTACAAATGCTCAACCACAGCTAAATCTCCACCTGCTGCACTCAATGAGAATTTAATTGTGGATGTCAACAGGAGCAGAATTAGGGACTGCTGAGACCCTTTGAAAAAGTTTCATCCAGCAATGTTGGCAGATTAGCTGCCAACTTTTGCAAGACTTCAGGCCTCAGCCGAGCACTGACTAATTCAAACCAGTCAGTTTTTTCCTGTGCGTTAGCATAGTTAAGATGGGTATAGAACAGTGTTTCTCAAAGTTGTCTGCTAAACCACTTTGAGAAACCTGTTAACTGGTCACACTGGTTTATTTACTTATGGTGCTGCGGTCACAGCGCCTCATGGCTCCTATTGGCTCTGTTTCGCTGTTTGCCACCAAAGGGAGCCACAAGAAGCAGCGGTCCAGTCCATGCCAATTCCCAAGGCTCCCCTTGGCTTCAAACGGTGAAACAGAGCCAATAGGAGCCACGAGGCTCCGTGGCTGAGGTGCCAGTAAGTAAACAAACTGGCGTGGCCAGTTTACAGGTTTCTCAAAGTGGTTTCACAGACCACTTTGAGAAACACTGGTATAGAACTTACAACGTGATTAGACTTCATGAAATGTATGTAAATGACTCTATGCATTGATCTCACTTATATTATCTTTATCACTCGCTATAAAAGGTAATATTTAAATTTTTACTTTGTAACTGTAAAAAAAAAAAAAAAAGTTTGCTCTGCAACTGAGCCCAGCCAGCAGGGATCGTCTCCTGTCCCTCAAGAAGATGTATCAAAACTAAATGGGTCATTGTGAGACATCATAACATAAAGACTTTGGCTATGTCTACAAAGTGCACCTCACAATAGTGCGGCAGTGCTGCTGCAGCCGAGCTATTGTAAGGTACACTGCATGGCTGCTCTTTATCGCCAGGAGAGCTTTCATAGCAACAAAATAAAACCATCCACTATGAGGGGCAGCAGCTTCATCAATCGAATTGTGGCTCCTGAGGATGAAATATTGTCCACAGCTGCACTTTTTGTCATTAAAACTTGTTTGGGAAGTGTTTTTTCACATCCCCATGTGTCAAAAGGTTTAACAACAGAAGTGCAATATAGACTTAGCCTTTGTTAATTGCCCCTTCCACCACTGAAGAGGTTACAAACAAAAGGGCTCACTCCATCAGCTTGAATTCTGAAAGAGAGAAGTACAAACAGCTGACCAGAAAATTTTTCATCTCTTTTGCTGTTTGGACTCTTGCAGTGTCAGAGTTATGAAACAGAAGCAGAGCTCTGCGAGGTTAACCTGGGATAGTCCTAAAAGACATTTAGAGTTGACATGACATACGAGTACAAATGTATCACCTTTTGCAACCACACACTGTAACTCATTTATTTATATGTGTTTGCCTATTTTAAACCTAGTCAGCAAATATTACATAGCATTTATTAAAGTCCATGTATCCTAGAATGCTTTTTTTGTTTTCCTGTACCTCTCTGAGCTCCTACAAATGCTTCTGTAGGAACAGAAAGTTCACCTCTTTTGGTATACTGTGCACAACAGTTCCATCAGGTACAGGAAAGCATACCTCCCCCTTTTTCTCCCCCTCTCTCGTTAGGGGAAGTTGGGTGGTAGCAGAGCAAAGAAACGAAAAGCTAGTATCATTTAGGGATGTAAGAGTATAGCTGTTTAAATGGGTAACCAATAAGCTTATCCATTACCCAAACGGTTACATGGGGCTCCTGGTCCATCTCCTGGGAAACCACCTGCTGCCCCCCCATGTTGTTGCCTCTATTTCTACACTCTTACACCGCTAGAAATAACTTTGAGTTTTACTATTTTGCTACATTTCTACACTGAACTAAGAATTAAATAAAGAGAGCCTAAACACCTTGAAAAAATACATATACTAAGAAGAGTGCTAGCAGTGCAGCAAACTGCTGTACTGGAAACATTTCCTGAAGACATGTTTCCTAGATGGAGATTAAACCTTTCAATTAAGCAACAATATACACTGCTTGGATTAGAGGTAGTACTTACTTTTTCTTTTCCCCACATCCATATCAGAGGTAGCAGCTTCATGCAGTAATACCATTCCTAAAGTAACACCACCATCTGCAAAAGCTGCTTAAGGCTAAACTGACAGACACAATATTCTTATTTTTAAATGTAATAAATCCATTCAGTCATAAACACATGGCACATATACAACTTAAAGACTCCCCAGCCAAGATAGACATGGCAGAAAAATTACAATCAACATACCGTAATTGGTAATATTCCAGGAAACACAGAAGACCAAAAACCATGAAAATGTCAGGGATCTGTTTAACTGCACTAGCTAAATATCAAAATTAGATTGAGAAAGTTTGCAACAAATAGCACTTTTCCTCAGAAAGAGGGAGGTATGAATTAAGATCTTGTCTCTAATTCATAATGCTCTACCTTGTTGACCTCCCCATGCTGATGAGAAGATTCTCAAAAGCATGTCCATATTATTTAACTTCTTTTACATTAACTATCATCTTGTTAGGCTATTTCTCAATTTTTGTTTATTTGACAGACTATTCCAGGCACAAACAGCAAAGTTCGAACCTTTTCTGATATTCAGTTTGAACTATTTTTCACCAGTAAGAATATTGCTAAAATTGAGGACAAGATTTACAAGCTGGTTATGCTGTATTTGACCATAAGGTCTACTGACATAGGAAAATCTATACACAACACAACAGAAAAGTAACAATACCTTAAAAAGGAAAGCAAAAGCCCAGTTTTGGGATAGGTGGTATTTATGACAACACTTTTTCCTTTAAAAAAAAAAAAAAAAAAAAAAACTCCCATACTGTTCGATAAATGCACTGAAATTTGGAAACCCTTTCAAAATACAGTAAAACAAACTCTATCACCAAGTTAAAATAACTTAAATCAAAAGTGTGCTAAAAGAAAAAAAAAAGATTCATGGTGCTTTATATCTAAGTTACCATTAATTGCTTCATTCACCTGAACTCAGAAGCTATATTGTAGTTACACTTCATTATTGTAATGAGATTAAAAAAACCTGAGCATACAATTTGCTGAAATAAAAAAGATTCTGATGGAAAGAAAAATAATTCACAGAAGACCCATTCTGAAGCCAGATAAAACTGGATACCAGCTGAGAATTACAAGGTCAACTGTAATTTTTTGTTTTGGTTTTAGAAGTAGGAGTATGAAACAATGAGAATGTTAATGTAATTTTATGTTTGGGATCATTTATATAAACTGTACTCCCAAAATGCGTAACAGAATTAAACAACAAAAAGGAAAGGAATTGGGGGAGGAGGGTAGGAAAAAAAAGGTACAGTGAATTTTCAGAAAAGACGACAGCTTGAAGTAGAAACACCCTGGAAAGTCTGCTCCAGATGGCAACAGCTGTAACAGAGAGGCTCATGCACCAGTCACCTTATTTTGTGAAAGGAAAAAGGAGGAAAAAAAGGAGGGGGAAAAGGAGGAAAAAGAAAAAGGGAAGCCAGAGTATATTACAGAGAGCCTGAAGGAACAGGGAAGGGAATTTTGTAGTAGATTTTGAAATCAACCACTAGATGGGGAGATAGTGCACTAGCTTGATATTATTACAGCACATTTTCTACTCTTTGTACATTGAAAATGTAGGCAGGGGTATCTGGAGAGCAGGGACTTTGAGGCTCTAGAAAAGGTTGTCACCATAGAAAAAGATGAGCAGACAAATTCCTAGACAAGGATTTCAGTAAGGAGATATTGTAGTGACATACTGAGACGATGTAAAAGTAGGAATTGGTGGGCTTACAGAAACACGAAAGATGGATGAAGAGGAAAGTTTAGAGCCAAGGACAAATAAGATTACTGACAGTGGAAGAGGGGGAAAAAAAACCCTGCATGTCTTAGCTGAGGAATAATTGGAGTGGAGTTGAATTGGAAGATACTCCTCTTCTCCAGAAAGGGGGAAAGAAAAAAAAGAAAAAAAAAACCTTTAAAAACATAGATGAAGGTAGCAGTGACAAAGCTGCTTTTTCTACCCACCCACTCCCAAATCCTTTCCTTTTTTTGATTTAATTCTGTTAGGCAAAAATAGCATAATAGTAAGGTGGAGATAATAACAGGACAACTTAGATGTGTGCAGTGGCCTTTGAACTAAGCATCTATGGGATTCCATTGGAGAGGAGATCTTGGTACAAAGGAAAGAATCCATCAATGGTGAGAGAAAAAATGGTTAGTTCTACTTCCACCTACTATTACAGACACCAACACAGGCTGTCTCAAAAAATGTAGTGATCCATAGCTTCATTTAAGGATATATCGAGTCCCAGGAGAAAGAAAAGGGAGACAAGAATCACCGTAACCTAATCCTGTTGAACTGACAGGCTGTTGGCATAAGAGAAGGTTGACTGCTGGCATATTATAAAGGCACTACAAGGTTTTGGTCATCATTATAAGTATTATGTTACAGGTTGAATCTTAGCAAACTACTATAG
Organism: Pelodiscus sinensis; assembly: GCF_052426305.1. NCBI lineage: Eukaryota > Metazoa > Chordata > Testudines > Trionychidae > Pelodiscus > Pelodiscus sinensis. The sequence continues at coordinate 23,049,441 of NC_143064.1, read as the reverse complement.
TGAAGAGAGAATGTATAGATTTGGCAAAAAACTAAATTGCCATCAGATGTGTATATTTCACTACAAAGGATACTAAACAGTAGAACAATGTGTGTTTCAGCCACAAATTGGGCTTGGCTGCTTCCATGGATATAGTTCTGTAAAAGACAAAATTCAATTAAGAAACTTTTGAGCAGAATTTAACGTAATTAGTTAGAGAGATAAAATCTTGGGCTAGATTCTCTTTCGGGAATAGAGTATAGGTGTCCCAGGCCAGCGGGGACAAAAGTGGTGTTGTGCCACCTTTGTACCATCCAGATTTTTGCAGGGCCAAAACCATCCTTCAGTTATGTGTTAGAGCCAGACCCAGGGTTCTTTTAATTCACAGAAGTGTTACCCAGTGTGTCCAGCTGCCCAGATTCTCTTTAGTGCAGTGCAGAGTACTATAAGCATTTCTTCTCCTGCCTCTCCAATTAACGCTCTTTTTCTCCTGGTTTGCTGGGTATTGTGAGGATGAGTAGCATAAACTTGCGTACACCACACCCAAATGTGATGAGAATTCTCCACTAGCACCTTGTGGGCTCTACATGTTGGGCCCAAGAATCAAACACTTCATGTCTTCCCAAGATAAAAAAAAAGGGGGGGGGAGAAAGAAAGAAACTAAAAGAAAGTTACCAATGGGAAGAGTTAAGAACAGAATGAAGAATAAAGCTCAAGTCTAAACAAAAGGATTTTTAAAATTATGTTGGCGGAGAAAAAAAAAAAATCTGCTATATATGCCCTTGAGAATGAAACAAGCAGAAAGCAATTGCAAAACACAGGAAATGCTGATAAGAAAAACATTCAAAATGAAACAAATATTTTCCACTGACGGTGACTCAGACATAATATAAAATATTAAGCATTGGGTTTTTTTTTTTTTTTTTAAGAAGGTCACAAACAGCTTAGACTATATGGGGGAGAAAGTTTTATTGCTAGTCAGCTACATACAAAAAGCTTTGCATATGCAGAGTTATGTTAGATCCAAGCACAACAATATTCTTGACCAGCAGTTCAGCAATACTTTATAACACTCTCAGAATTAAAAAGGAACATGTGATTTGAAATCTGTCTGTCTAAGTGAAGATCAAGATATGCTGACGAATAAACGTCACATTTTACTCAGAGGTTAACTGAAAGATCTGTGAAGCAGCGTTCACTCCTGTGTTAGTATGTGGGGCACAGGCATGCGCCTAGTACAATGAAAAGCACTAGATGATATGCAAGGCAGAACCAAAGGTCAGGACTGATTAATACAACTTTTTACTAAATCACAGGATTACATTCTTATGAAAGTTCAATAAAACATCACCAAAGAGGACAAAAGCATGTCTGAATAAATACAAATAGAAATAATTTTACATGCTAGTTACTGGGTGTGTGGGAAGAGAAGCAAAGTTGTACATATATTTAAAAAAAAAAAAAAAAAAAAAAAAGGTTCAGCTTCCAAGAGCCAATAAAACTATATAGCCCTTGAGAATCTGAAAGCAGCAGAAAAAAGATGCTTAAAAGTCCAACTGCTGTCACTTCTCCCTCTGCCTGGAGATGTCTTTGTCACTTCCATGCAAACATCTTAAAAATAAAACTGAGTAGAGCAATGGGGGCCATCTGAGAGATGGAATGAAAACATTTGGAGAAGAGACAAAAGTGGATGGGTTTAAGGTAAAAAGACAATTCTATTAAAATAATGTACTGCCAAAGTTTAAGCAGACAGTGCAACTATTGTGCTTCCTCTACACTAATTAGTAACAAGAATATATGGTAGAAGAAAGCAATTAGTAAAATATCTACAAAATGTAATTTAAAGTTTGGAAAAAGAAAATAAAACAGGTAGCATTTCTTACACACCAAACATGTTATACAATAATTTTTACTTAACTTCTGATATGTCTACAGCAATAATGAAAGCTTTCTCTTTTAAAAAACGCAAGATACTTGAAACTAAGAAGTCTCAACGTTTTTAAAAAAGCTTTAAAAAAATGGAACTAGGAGACAATATAGTTCCCTCTAAAGAAATGGTTTTCCCTTCTCCTAATACAGGATGCAGTCTAATGCTAAAAAGGGAGTGCTCTACATGCCATCTAGTCATGAATTAGAGTGATTTATCATACAGAGCTGAGCATGGCATGTCATTTGGCTGGTCAAAATGATAATTCTTAGTCTGAGGAGCGACTACATTTCCAGTTGTATTTGTATGTATTTTATTGCACACAAGAGAAATGACTAAAAAAGACAAAACACTTAAACTGAATCAAATATATAGCCATTTTTGTATTGGGTAATAAGATTAATACCACTATTCTTGTGGAACTGATGCTAAATTATAAGGCACTACAGCAAACGGACTGGCTGTAATGAAATTCAAAGCAACCAGTATATACGGTCACATTTACTTTATGTCCTGTAAGTATTTACAACTATGTAGTAAACATAATGGACAAATTCTGACTTCACTTATTTGTGATAAAACCCAAAATATTAATCAAAATCCATAACAGAAAGATCACGTTTCTTCCTCTTTCTTAGCAAAAAGAATGGTAGGACTAAATGTGGATCCCTCTAAATCAGAGGTGAGCCAACTTTTTGGCTTGAAGGCCACATCTTGGTATGGAAATTGTATGGCGCACCATGAATGCTCTGGGTTAGGGTCAGAAATGAAAAGCTCCAGCTGTGAGCTCAAAGGTTGAGTCAGGGTTGAGGAGTTTGGGCTGTAAGGGGGTACTCTGGGCTAGGGTTGATGGGTTCAGAAGGCAAGAGGAGGATCAGGGTTGGGAAAGGGACTAGGGCCCAGAAGGGGCTCCGGGTGCAGGCTTAAGTACTGCTTACATCAAGCAGCTCCCAGCAGAAGCAGCAGCAGGTCCCTCCTTTGGCTCCCATATAGATGCACAGCCAACCAGGTCTGCATGCTGCTCTGTCTGCAGATACTACCCCACACAGCTCCCACTGGTCAGGGTTCCTGGCCAATGGGAGCTGCAGAGCTGGTGCCCTGAGTGGGAGCAATGTGCAGAGCATTCTAGCTGCCCCTGGTTCCAGGAGCCATGACACACGTGGAGGAGTGCAAGCACCTGACCCCGCTCTGGTGGGAGGTTGAGAGCCTGAGTAAAAGGTCTGATGGATTGAATATGGAATGCAGGCCGCAGTTTGTCCATCCCTGCTCTAAATCCATGCTAGAATCCTGAATAATTTCCTGTTCACATATCTTATCTTAAGGCCCTTCTTTCACAATCCCTATACTTGTGGCAGAGGATAGATAGATAGTCCTTCTAAGCCAGTTAAATACTATGCCTCAAATTTGCCCACTGACTGCTCAAGTGCTTCTTCTATAGAATTTCTACTCTTGTTCACTTGGGAAGCAAGAAGTCAGAAACAAAATTCACATCCTGGATTTTGTGTTTTTAACATGGATCGTTTAATTGTAATCCTACAAAGACTTACCACTTGTCCTGAATGGGGATTCTTATGAGCATATGGTGGCCCTCTGATGTGATTCCACATTTGGCCTGATGTCATTGCTAGCACAAAACACTAGAAAGGAACAACATAGAACAAATCAATATAAATCTCTTCATTCAGTTCTCATCTTTGCAATTCACTTCACCCAGGAATGTATAGATGATGATATCTCCTTATACTCTGCATAGCACAGTATCTCTTATTAATCAATAATGTCTTCTCACCAACGGCAACACATTTGAATTGAAAGTCTTGCAGTCAGTTAGTACTACTAGTCAACCAAAAAGGAAAGCTAGATGAACCTCATCTTCAATAACCAAAAATATGGATATTTCCTTCCAGAAGTATTTGAGAAGTCATGGCTTTTATAAATCATCTGAACTTAAACCTGGAAGTCTAAGGGAGGCATAAATAACCCTTTATGTAAAATATTAATATTGTAGTACAGGGAAAGCTTTATTAGCCAGCATTTATGGGGAATGAAGGTTGCCAGTTACTTAAATGTGCTATATAACAAAGCTTATTGCTCTGCTCCTACCCCCTATCAACAGCTCCAGCTCCCAGCAGCTTGAGGCAGGCTGAGGGGGAAGGATGATGTTGATGACGTGCCTGCTGATGATGTCAGCCAGCAGTGCTGGCTGTCAGAAGCCCCACAACCACCAGCTGGACAGATGGGAGTCAAACACATGCATCTGTCTTGGGGCTGGCGGCAATGCTGGTTAACAAGTATTACGAAGTGCCAGATAAAGCTTTCACTGTAATATAGCCTGCATTACACTGAACTTCTGGTCCCAGTACTTCTGGATTTTGCCATTATGATCAAAAGACCCATTACCGTGTACTACATTCTAGCCAAGATGTTCTCTCTTCTTAGAAGAACAATAAGCTCACATTTCAAGGAACACTGGTTTGCCAAACTAGATCAGGTCACTGTCTCATCAAGTCTGGTATCAACTAACAGCAAGTAAAACCACACACAAAAGCAATATAGCAAAGATTTTTTTCCAATCTTCTGAATGCTATAGACATATGCCCTGATAAATAACATAAATGACTGTATTCTGAACAACTTCAAACACTTGTTGGTCATAAAATTATTCAGCCCTTTTTATAATTCCAGCACCTGTACCAATACTTAATATTTAGAAATGCAATTCCAGATGACAAATAGCAAATGTTTGCATTTAAAGCCTGTATTTTCTTATTCTGAAAAATGAGTATTACTGGAGAAGACTAGGGATAATCAGATCCTAAGTATAACCTGGGTAAAACCTCAGTTTAAATAAAATTCACACTATAATAAAATGTGTTCAGGGATGTGACATGTGGTCTATCCTCAGCAGTCCTAAATTGCTCATGTTCAGCTTACACTGGGAGAATCTGGTTTATAATAAGATCAGTTGCAGGGAAATGTTTATTTTTTTTAATCACTTTCCATGCAGGAGAGATAACAGAGTGCAGTATTTCCTTCTCTTTAAATTCAATCTGGATCAAGATGAAACAGGGAGGTTAAAAAAAAGTAATTTTGCTTACCAAAGCAGCAAAAGCCCATCCAGTTTTGTTATAGAGAAAATCCAAGTTACTTCTCCGTAAGTACACAAGGCCACCAATGACTGCCAGCAGCAAACCCAGCATCAAGGGACCAGCATAATTTGGAGGTCTTATCACTCGAATCTAGGCAAGTAGAAAAGGTTAAGTTCAAAAAAACTTTTTGTAAAGACATGATGAAGAATATGGAGAAATGAATCTATACCAGCATACATAACATACTAACATAATATTTCTTTAGTAATCCTAACAGTAGTCAAGAAATTCATGTTTTTTAATACAACTTTTGGAGCAAAATCTGTTTGACCTATTTACTATTCTGCCTGTAATAACAAAATAGCTTTATTTCCATAGATGTGGATGACTTATAAAGTGATTTGGAATCATTCTAGACGAAGGCACGAAATAAATGTAAAATATAATGTAGCATGTAGCAAAAATTACCTGTTTTTAAAAGATCTAGAAAGCTCAGCCAGACATAGCTGGGCACAGGATCTGCTTAGAATAGTGTCACTAAGAACACAAATAGAACAGATTTCCTTCACCACATTATATATCCAGCAAACAGACTCTCCACAGCTAGAGTTACATCACAGGAAGGAAATGAAAGTGCATCTATACTTACATTGACATCAGTTCTATCAGCTATCCAGCGAGCAAGCTGTTCAGCTGCAAAACCTCGCACCTGCAGCTCATATGTGTCACCCCTTTTAGGTTTCCCTTTAGCTGGGAAGTTAATGAATGTTGGAGCTGAATTCATATTTAGCTGCATTGAAAAGATTAATAAATAGAAGTAGAAGTGAAGCATCAAATATTAAGATATTTAGCCATTTAAGCTTTTCTTATTTTAAGTTTCTCAAGTTTTGTCCTGTAGCTTATGCATGTAAACAGAAGAGCTATTAATAAAATAGATATTATTACTTTAACAAAAAATAATATTTTGACTTGAACACTTCTCATAAAATGGTCTAGGACACACAAAAATCCATGACACAACATTAGAGATACAGTACATTAGTCAGGTGCATTCTTGTTGGATTCTCTATATTTTCTTCTCTTTTTAGTATCCAAAGTGTTCGGAGACACACACACAATTATTTGATGCCCAATGCCTCCCAGACCACAATTTAATACTGGTTATTCCCCCATTAGGTTTAACACAGCACTGTTTATTCTCTAATATAATCCGTGTTCTCATGTCTTCAGTATTCACATCTGTGGTTGGCAAAGAACCTGAACTCCTGAAGCTTGTTTATAGGCATAAATGCTATTCTTGCCTTTACTCATAAAAGGAAAATTTGAGAGTCTTTGTATTCAAGTATATCTGTAAAGAAAACTATATAGTATTATCTACAGGAAACATATTGGCATTAAAAGATAATCACATATATCTTAGGCTATGTCTACACTACAGAGTTTTTCCGGGATACCAAAAGTATCCCAGACAAACTCTGCCACATCCAGGGAACACATCTGCTTTTTCGGATCAGTTTCCTAAAAAGCAGACGTGTTCTTTTGGAAGCCCCGTATTCCTCATTTTATAAGGGCTCTTCCGAAAAAGGAGATTTTTCCCCACATTTGGCCCCAGGTAGATGGGCCAAATGTTGGAAAAGCCTCTTCCGAAAAGAGAATCAGAAAAATAACTTTTTCCAAAAAAGAACTGCAGAGTAGACATAGCCTTAAAGAATATTGATAAGCCTTCTTTTAACGTGTTCTAGCATATTCCTCTAGGGTATGTCTAGACTACATGGCTCCGTTGACAGAGCCATGTAGATGAGTTTACTAGACATAGGAAAATGAAGCGGCGATTTAAATAATCACCGCTTCATTTACATCAAAATAGCCGCCATGCTGTGCCGATCAGCTGTTTGGCGGCACAGCAGGGCAGTTTGGACGCGCCGCAGTTGACAAGGGAAGCTTTTGTAGACCGCTCCAGTAAACCTCATTTCACGAAGCATAACGGAGCGGTCGACAAAGGCTTCCCTTGTCGACCGCGGTGCGTCCAGACTGCCCCGCTGTGCCGCCAAACAGCTGATCGGCACTGCGCGGTGGCCATTTTGATGTAAATGAAGTGGCGATTATTTAAATTGCCACTTCATTTTCCTATGTCTAGTAAACTCATCTACATGGCTCTGTCAACGGAGCCATGTGGTCTAGACATAATCATAGAATACCTGCATAAAATTTCCAACAGCAAGGCTTCATCAGGGTTTCTTCATGAGCCCAAACCTTTTCAGGGTGTGTAAAACTTTCAGTGGCATTAGAGTGAATTATGCTTTCAGACTGAAATAATCATAGCATTCAGATTGTGGCAAATCAGTTATAAAATCTGATTTTCCCTTTGGTTCAATATGAAGCACAGAGAGGTACAAACTGTAATCACAGTTTATAAATCTTCGAAATCAAGATCTGATAATTCTCTGAAAACAAATTAACACAAACATAGCGTGTAATCTGAGGCAAGAACTATGATAAATAACAGCTTGTATCATTGAACTGCACAGATTCCAAGTAACTTGGAAGAATGCAAGGAATGTAGCATTTCTAGTTTCTTCAGATGATTTTATACCTTTTTTTTTTTAAGATTTGTTTCCATCTTAAGAGACAGACCACAGATTCTTTGCCCATAATATGGACTTTCATATTCAGGGGGAAAAAAATGAAGTGAGTTGACATTTAAAGTGTAGTTTACTGTGCATTCACAGTAATTTGTCATATTTCTGAAAATCAAGTGGGACATGAAAATATTTTCACTTAGGGTACGTCTAGACTACCGCGTTTTGTCGACGGAAGTTTTGTCGACAGATACTGTCGACAAAACTTCCGTCGACAATTTGCGTCCAGACACATGGAGTTCTGTTGACAAAGCAAGCCGCTTTGTCGACAAAACTCCATAGTCTGGACGCAACGTTACAGGCAATAACACCTTCTGTTGACAGAACTCTGTCGACAGAAGGTGTTTTGCCTCGTAAAATGAGGTATACCAGCGTCGACAAAACCGCGGAGTTCTGTCGACGTTATGTCGACAGAACTCCGCGGTAGTGTAGACGCTGGTATTGTTTTGTCGACAAAAGTCCACTTTTGTCGACAAAACTAGGTAGTCTAGACACACCCTAAATTAAAAATATCAGTTTTCTGATACTACTCCTTTAAATAGGACACCTCCAGTTTCTTAAAAATAGCTTCATAAGAAATAAAATGTTTTCTTCCCCCCTCCCATGCCACTGTTTAGGATTAGAAGTCTTTTGCAAACTGAAAACATTTAAAATTAATTCCAATATTTTACAAGTTATTACAATTCCACTATTATGTTAAATGGCATTACAAAAATTAGACAAAAAAGACCTAATTAGCTCATACAGTCCATCATTCATGCCTATTCAGCACTGCTGTCTACATAGTAGTAGTAGTTTGGCCTATTAGTGCTACTGACATATCAGAAAACAAAGCTTGCTTATTTCTCATGGATTGGAGCAGTGGTGGGCAACCTGCAGCCCAAGGATTGCATGCAGCCATTTGGATTCTATGTGTGGCACATGAGATATTTTGTTTATCACTGCCCTCACTCAGGATTGCCAGATTCTGCTGGTTTTCATCCACATAGTTTTATTCCTACCAGTATTACTAACGTGACACACAATTAAAGCAAGGGCACGGGAAGTGAAGTGCATGCTGATTACACACATTGACCGCGAGAGCCACGTGCTCTCTCTGCTTCCAAATCAAAGCACTGCTACCTTTCAATTGGCACAACCCACAAGTAACAGGTATGCAATCACAGTTAGCAAAAGTATCCTATCCTAGGAGGCAGTCTTGTTTACGACAATCTTGCTGCCCACTTAAATGGAGGACCACTCACGTGATCCACTCACTAGCCTAAGCTGCCCCTCTCTAGATTGGAGGGTTGTGGGTTTTTTTTTTTTTTTTAAACAAATATCTGTGCAGTTTTTATTTTGCAGGTTTTGGTTTGTTTATTACAAGTTGGCCATCATCCCTCATTATGGTAATACTGTAACATAATACCTTTTGTACTGTAGATTTCACAGGGTCTCCTCAACAGTCTAATACAAAAAATCACTTAAAATAGATATATTACCATCTGAAATACATCTGAGCCTTCATCAAAATCCACCATGGCAAAAAAAACCTTATTGGTAAACGCACTGGAGTATCGCCAGGAGTTTGCCAGAATCTGGTATTCTTCATCAGCCTGCCTGCAAAAACAAACACATAAAACAAAATGCTATACTCATGAGGGTATGTCCAAAATGTAATTGCACCAGAGGGACCTGAGAACATACTTCATGTTTGAGCTGGAAGGAACACATCTTCCATTCTCACCAAAACTCTTTTTAAGGATCTGATATAGTATAACTGTAAATAAATACACTAGATATAAGTAAAATCTCACACTGCAAGGTTCAACAGCAAACTTGTTGAGCCCATTCACCCACAAAGATTAATGTTGATTCCTGCATTTGTCCAAAAACGTCTTTTTCTTAATGCACAGCTGCAGTGATTGTAGCACAAAAATCAAAATAGTTAATATGACTTTTGATGATCATTTATTATGTTTTAGTAGCTCTCTCCCATTCTGAAACTACTCAATTTTTTTTTTTTTAAAAGGCTGATGGAAAATTAGGGGGTACAGTTTTTACCGATAACAGAGCATGGCGCTTTTTACAGTAACTGTTTATAGAACTGAATTAAGTCCATACTTGCACACAACACATTGTCTGTGAGGCTGAAGAGCAGTGAACATCACAACCACCGAGTAATTTCTTGGTGGTGCCTTTACAAGGCGACGAAACTTGTCTCCATTCATTCGAATAACAGCTCTTTTGCTGGCCCACTCCATCAGCTGGCTAACTTTTTCAGATAAAACCATCTAAAAATAAAGTCAGAAATGTTTATTTTTTTAAAAAAGGACTGAATATTAAAGAGTCTTGTCTTTTGATACTCTGAACCGTTAACAATCTCATGATGACATTTTAACAAGGTGACGGAAATCCACAAGAAAACAAGACACACATTATGTGGTCAGGTTGAGAATCCACAGTTCTTTATCACAATGATGTTCCATGGGAGTTCTGAGCGCTCAGTACAGCCCAAAAAACGAAGTCAAAAGCCAATAATCAGGCATTAGTGTACCAAGAAAACAGATCCTAATAATGTTCAGTACTACTTAAACAAGCCAATTGATTTACATTAAATTATAGATTAGTTTTGGTCACTTCCTGTAACTGAAGAACATTGCGGGGAGGGGTGGAATCAACATCTCAGTTGCAATGATTTTTCTATTCTTGAAACTGCATATAGGCTCCATTCTCTTTAGCTAATCTAGACAAACCCATACACAAGTAGTGCAATCTTTTTTCGCATACAGAAACAGGGATCTGCACATAAGCTTGGACACATCTTAGTGACAACAACAAAGTAAAACGTCTCCATTTCTTCCCTGCCGATGACCACAGATCACTTGTCCACCGGCAGGGGCTGGCTCCCCACGCTACCCCCTCCGGGCGGAGTGCACCCCACGGGGGGGGGCCCTAAATAGTTGAGAGCCCGGCTCCCCGCGATGCCCCCTCTGCGAGCAAAGGGCACCCCCCCCCCCCAGGCAGGACGCCGGCTCCCCAAGGCTGGGCAAAGCAGCCACGGGCATGGCCGAACCGGGCCGACCTCCCCCAGCAGCAGGGGGCTGGGTAGACTATAGCTCCGGGGTCCCCAGGTTGGTCCCCCCCTCACCTCCTTCTTCTTCTGCCCCGCAGCCCAAGGCCCCTCGCCGGCCATCAACACCATCAAGACCCCCAACATCAGCACCCGCAGCGCCGCCATGTCCTCGCCTTCCCCCGGCACCCGTCGCCTATTGGCCGAGCCCCTACTCCGGCACCGCTCTATTGGCCGGGCAAGACTGACAGAGCACTTCCCGGTCCCCCTACTTGGCTCCGGCTCATTTTCGATTGGTCTAACTGCCTCCTCCAACAGCCAATCAGAAGGAGGCAAGCTGTGGTCGTTCGATTGGTGGATGAAGTAGGAGGAGCCGTTTCTGTGGGTAAAGTGGCGGGACCGCGGGGCGGAGCTGGGTTGCGCTGGGTGTTGGAGCGCGGCGCGTTGGGACACCAACACCACGGTAGTTCAATAGGTGGCGCAAAGAGCATTGCAGGCGGTAGCGTCAGCAGAGCCCTGCAAATCCGGGGGTATCTGCCTGATAGCCGCGGGTAGCTGCTGGCACTGGCTCATTTTTGCAGAGGCGGATTCAAATTTTGTAACCCTGGCAAATTTCAGCATTACTAATTAACGAATATTTCTTTTCAGCTAGATGTCTGTTTTCCAGATTGCTGTCTTCGGCTTTTGTTTGAGTACAATCCATCTGTGTCGCTGGTTCTTCATTTCAGAGCCTCAATACTCCGCAGTCCATGGTGCAACTTTGAACAATAGATTGGTTTTGCCCTGAAATTGTTTCTACATTAATTACTAACAGTGAGATCTGAAAGCACCAACTCTCTGTGGGACAATGGGCCTGTTTGTGACATGTTGAATCACAGAAATCCTCTTGAAATTATCCCCCCTAGTGTGATGCTCACCATACTCTCTAGGGCTCCCCACTATCCTGCATTGCTGGGCCAGATCCCCTGGTCTCCCCCCCCCCCAGCCAAACCACAGAGTTGGGGTTACCATCCCTCCTCCAGAGCAACATAGACTTTGAACCAGTTTTGCTCTGGGAGGACTCAGCCATAAAGGCTCAACACCCAGGAAGCCAACCTCTCAAAGGGATCAAAACCCCAAATAAATCTGTCTTATAATGTGGAAAGTTTTACATGATGAAAGCATGAGAAGCGGTGGATGTGGTATACCTAGACTTTAGTAAGGTGCTTGATATGGTCTCGCATGATATTCTTATCAATAAACTAGGCAAATACAACTTAGATGGGGCTACTATAAGCTGTGTGCATAACTGGCTGAATAACTGTACTCAGAGAGTAGTTATTAATGGTTCACAATCCTGCTGGAAAGGTAAAACAAGTGGGGCTCTGCAGGGGTCTGTTTTGGGACCGGCTCTGTTCAATATCTTCATCAACGATTTAGATATTGGCATAGAAAGTACGTTTATTAAGTTTACAGATGATACCAAGCTGAGAGGGGTTGCGACTAGTCTGGAGGATAGGGTCATAATTCAAAATGATCTGAATAAATTGGAGAAATGGTCTGAGGTAAACAGGATGAAGTTTAATAAAGACAAGTGCGAAGTGCTCCACGTAAGAAGGAGCAATCAGTTTCACACATACAGAATGGGAAGTGACTGTCTAGAAAGGAGTACAGCAGAAAGGGATCTAAGTGTTATAGTGGACCACAAGCTGAATATGAGTCAGCAGTGTGATGCTGTTGCAAAAAAAGCAAAAATGAATCTGGCATACATTAACAGGTGTGTTGTGAGCAAGACACGAGAAGTCATTCTTCTGCTCTATTCTGTGCTGGTTAGGCCTTAGTTGGAGCATTGTGTCCAGTTCTGGGCACTGCATTTCAAGAAAGATGTGGAGAAATTGGAGAGGGTCCAGAGAAGAGCAATGAGAATGATTAAAGGTTTAGAGATCATGACCTCTGAAGGAAGGCTGAAAGAACTGGGTTTATTTAGTTTAGAAAAGAGAAGATTGAGGGGGGACATTATAGCAGTTTTCAGGTATTTAAAAGGGTGTGATAAGGAGGAGGGAGAAAACTTGTTCATCTTGGCCTCTGAGGATATAACAAGAAGCAATGGACTTAAACTGCAGCAAGGGAGGTTTAGGTTGGACTTTAGGAAAAAGTTCCTAACTGTCAGGGTGGTCAAACACTGGAATAAATTGCCCAGGGAGGTTGTGGAATCTCCATCTCTGGAAATATTTAAGAGTAGGTTAGATAAATGTCTATCAGAGATGGTCTAGACAGTGTTTGGTCCTGCCATGAGGGCAGGGGACTGGACTGATGACCTCTCGAGGTCCTTTCCAGTCCTAGTATTCTATGATTCTATGAAGGTCTGTCCGCTTTATCAGTGAAAGAGAGCTATGCACAGTGGTTGTTATTGCAAGTGAAAACAATCACATCAAAGTAAATTACTATATTAAAAAGAACTAGGGGGCTGCAGCCCCTGCTCACTACGCTCACCAACACCCCATCTTGTGGAGGGTAGGCAACTCCACAAAGCAGTGAGCAAGCGACCAAGGAGCTTGCGAACTAGTGAGTGCTAACAGGGAGTTTAGAGAGGGAGTTCTCCAGGTAAAGGAGAAGCAGATACAGGACTCTTGAGGTAAGTGTGTGTTGTGTTTGGGGCTTTCTTACTGTGTGCTGAGCTTGTGATTGTGAGTGAGGGTTGGTGTGTGGATTTTTGTTTGTTTGTTTGTTTTTTCCCCTGTGTTTGTGAGTGAGGCTTTTTCTTTTTTCACTTCCCCTTTCCCCTCCCCGTCTCCTTCATGGAGTGTGTGCTGTGAGTGGCAGGTGGAAACTGTTGACTTCTAATTATAGTTTGAATTCTAGAAGCCTCTGCTGATTGGCTGAGCCTTGGTAGGGGGAGGGACTTTCAAGCAGTCCAGGGCTTTATAAAGCAGTGAGCAAGCAACCAAGGAGCTTGTGAACAGGTGAGTACTAACAGGGAGTTTAGAGAGGGAGTTGGGATGGGAAAAGGGAAGGGGGTGAGGTTCTCTTGCCTTTCTTTTTAAATCCTTTCTCCAGGACAGCAGGGATGGATGGTGATAGGTCTGCTGTTGTTACCTGCACAGCATGTGCCATTCTTGTCTTCCTCCAGGAAGAAAGAATGGACTTCATCTGCACTAAGTACAAGCTAGTTGCCATTTTGGAAGAAAAAATTAGAGGACTGGAGGCCCAAGTGTCAACCCTATGCTCGATCAGAGAGGATGAAGACTTCCTCAATAGAAGGCAGCGTTTTATCCTGCAAGCACGGCAGGTGGAAGAGCCAGAGAGGGCAGTACAGGACCAGGAAGAAAACTGGCAGCATGTAACTTCTAGAAGGGGAAAAAGGCCTCTGGTGAAGTCACATCTGGAGTATTGTGTCCAGGTCTGGACCCCCTACCACAAAAATGATTGGAGAGGGTCCAGCGGAGGGCAACTAAAATGATTACAGGGCTGGAGCATATGACCTATGAGGAGAGGCTGAGGGAGTTGGGTCTGTTTAATCTGCAGAAGTGAAGAGTAAGGGGAGATTTGATAGCAGCCTTCAGCTTACTGAAGGGAAGTTCCAAAGAGAGAGGCTGTTTTCAGTAGTGACAGATGGCAGAACAAGGAGCAATGGTCTCAAGTTGTGGTGGGAGAGGTCCACTGCACTCCACTTCTCCTCTCCTGGCTGCCAACCTTGCTTCTGGTGCAGCATCACACTGGACACGGCCACCAAGTTCCTCTGCTAGCCCTGGCCAGGGTCCTTATCCCTGAGGTGCAGATTGGGCTCTGCTCTTGGCACCGGCCGGGCCTCTTGCTCCCTGGCTGCCAGCCCAGCTCTATTCCCAGCCCCATCCAGACTCTAGCCACCTGTCTCCCAGCTGTCCTCCCAGCCCAGCTCCACCCTGGCTACCGGAAGACTCTGTTTCCAAGCCTGGCCAGGTTTCAGTTGGTGACCAACCAACCACCTCCACTCCTGGCCCTGGCTGGGCTCCCAGTTCCCTGCCCAGATCACCAAACCAGCTTTGCTCCTGGACTCAGCTGGACTTCTGGCTGCTGGCCCCTCTGCCACTGAACTCCCATCCAATCTCGGCTCTCTGGTCCAGGGTCTCTCAGGTTTGGTAACATTTGAGGTTCTGCAAGACCACAGATATTGCTAGACCACAGATATTGCTGGACCACAGAGTCCCGGACCAGAAAGTTTCAATCTGTAGGTCCAAATACCTAAGCATTCTCCTTTCATGCAGCTACACAATCCTATATTTCTATTCTGTGGTATTTATTTTAAACTGTCATCTTGATCCATCAAATTTCATTTATCTTGGCATACTTTATGCAGATTTGGGCCCTCATGCTATAACCAGGTCTACTTAGAAGAAAACCTTTGCAGCAAGTGAAGCCCCATTGATTTAAGCAGAGCAGTTTCACAATCTATCCCTTAGTCTACTTTATATTTGAGAAAGTTTGTGTGGATGCCTGTCTGTGTGTCTGTTCAAAAACTCCTCCTAAACAGTAAGAGCTAGGACCATCAAATTCCATATGCAGCGCCCTCTGATCATAACTTAAAGGAAGGTTAGGGTTTGGTTGTGCCGGGAGAATAGGATGTTCCTGGAATCCTATTGTTTCTCATCAAATGGAAAGGGAGGGCTTTGATACCAGAGACAGTTTTACCTCAGAATGACCACAGAGGTACAGCTAGTGCCCTACCCTCTGGAAACAGCTGCAGGCCGACCAGGCAGCACAGCCTCTGCTGCCTCAGGCTGGTGTCAGGGAGCTGCTGCAGGCCATCCAGCACAGTCCCCACCAAGGCCGGCCTGAGCCATTTTGGTGCCCCAGACCCCCGGGCCCTGGCGCCGCCCCCATAGCGCACGGCCCTGCCTCCAGGCACATGGCGTATGCACGGGCCCGCCCCCGGGATGCGCAACCCTGCCTCCAGGCACACAACGCATGTGCGGGCCCGCCCCCAGGGCGTGTGGGCGGACGCACGGCCCATATGGCACATCCACCACTGATGGTGCACAGCTCGGGACCGCCCGGAGCGGGCTGCGCCTGGCCATGCAGGGCCCTGTGGCTGTGGGGGGAAGGGCGCTGCTGGCTTGTGCTGCTGGGATTAACACGGTCCCCACCCTGGGCGGCTGCTGCAGCTCACTGGGAGCCAGGCACCCCCAATAGGTTGGCGCCCTGGTCAGCTGCCCAGCTAACCCACTCCTTAGTCCAGCCCTGGTCCCCACCACCCTCTGCTGGTCCCAAGCAGCAGCCACTAGCCAGCCAGAGCAGCCCTCACTGCCCAGGCTGGCCCCACGGAGCAGCTTCCAGCCGGTTACCCTTCCCTGAGTCTCCTATCCCCAGCCCTGACTTCTGTACCACTCATTATCCTGGCTTGAGCCTCTCCATACCTCCCAATTCCTTCCCTGACTCCTGGAACCCCACATTCTCACCCTCTGCCTGAACTCGCCTCCATTCAACCTTCTTCCCCAACACCTGCATCCTGTATATTTCTGCCTTCAGCCCCAAACCCCTGCACCTCCCAAACCCCTGCTCTGACCCCTGCACTCCCTCACCTGATTTCTGCATGCCCACACTCCGAGCCCTCTGCCTTTAGGGACACAAACAGCACTGGGTAATCTACTCAATCATAAAATCTGTGTGGAATATATCAATATAGATACAGTGACTCTGTGTTGGTAACATACATGCATTATATACACAGAAATTTACATTATACGTAGAGGAATGTATGTTTTCATTATAAAGCCAGATTAACTTCTTTGCCACAGAAGATAATGGAGCAAGTAATTAAGGAATTCATCTGCAAACATCTGAAAGATGATAAGGTGATAGGTAACAGCCAGCATGGATTTGTAAAGAACAAATTATATCATACCAATCTGATATCTTATTTTGATAGGATAACAAGCCTTGTGGATTAGGGAGAAGCAGTGAACATGGTATACCTAGACTTTAGTAAAACATTTGATACTGTCTTACATGACCTTCTTATCAATAAAATAGGAAAATACAACCCAAATGGGGCTACTGTAAGGTAGGTGTATAACTGTCTGGATAACCATTCTCAGAGTAGTTATTTACAGTAATGCTTGAAGGGCATAACAAGTGGGATACCTCAGAGATCTGTTTTGGGACCGTTCTGTTCAATATCTTAATCAACATTTTAGATATTGGAATAGAGAGAACGCTTCATAAGTTTGCCGATGATACCAAGCAGGGAGGGATTGGAAGTATAGCATCATAATTCGAAATGATCTGGAGAAATGGTCTGAGGTAAATAGGATGAGGTTTATTAAGGGTTTCAGGAGCAGTCAAGTTATTCTATAACTGAAAAATTTAAAAAACAATGAATAGTCTAGGAGCACATTAAAGACTAACAAAATATGTAGGCACAACCCGCAACAAGTGGATTCTGCCCACGAAAGCTCATGATACCATCTACACATTTTGTTAGTCTTTAAGGCGCTGCTAGACAGGAGCAGCCCTAGATGAGCTGCCAGCAACTTGTGCCCTAGGTGAAATGTGTGATTGGTGGGCGATCGGCTCTCCCGCCTCCAAAGCCCTCAACGGCTGTTTTTCTTGGCACCCTAGGTGACCGCCTAGGTCGCTTGTATTGACGGGCTGCCACTGCTGCTAGACTATTTGTTTTATATTATTAAGGACAAATTCCAAGTACTCCACTTAGGAAGAAACAGTTTCACACATACAGAATGTGAAACGACAGTCTAGGAAGGGGTACTGCAGAAAGTGATCTAGTAGGGGGTCATAGTTGATCACAAGCTAAATATGAGTCAACAGTGTGACACTGTTACCAAAAAAAACCCACATTTCTGGGATGCATTAACAGGAGTGTTGTGAGCAAGACAGAAAAAGTCATTCTTCTGCTCTACTCTGTGCTGATTAGACCTTAGTTGGTGTATTATGTCCAGTTCTGGGCATCACATTTCAAGAACGATGTGGAGAAATTGGAGAAGGTGGAGAAGGTCCAGAGAAGAGAAACAAAAATGATTAAAGGTTTAGAAAACATGACCTATGAGAGAAGACTGAAAGAACTGGGCTTGTTTAGAAAAGAGAAGACTGAAAGGGGACATGATAGCAGTTTTCAAGTATCTAAAAGGATGTTACAGGGAGGTGGGAGAAGAATTGCTCTCCTTGGCCTCTGATGATAGGGCAAGAAGCAATGGCTTAAATTGCAAGCAAGGGAGGTTTAGGCACATTAGGCAAAACTTCCTAACTGTCGAGGTGGCTAAACACTGGAATAAATTGCATAGCGAGGTTGTGGAATCTCCATTACTGGAGATATTTAACAGCAGGTTGGATAGACATCTATCAGGCTATATCTACACAGTAGCATTATTTAGGAATAACTGAAGTTATTTTGGAATAACATAGTGTGCGTCTACACTACAAGTCTTTATTTCAAAATATTGTCGAGCTGGAGGATTTCTTACTCCAACTCATGGTAACCCTCATTTCACGAGGAGTAAGGGAAGTCTAAGGAAGAGTATTTTTCCTTCAACTTCCTGCTGTGTAGACAGCGCCAAAAGCCAAATTAAGCTATTTCGACTAAAGGTACGCAGTTGAAATAGCTGAAATTGCGTAGCTTAATTCAACTTTAGCCCTGCTGTGTAGAGTATTCTCAGGAATGATCAGATGGTTCTTGATCCTGCCCTAAGGTCAGGAGACTGGACTTGATGATCTTTGAGGGTACATTTACGTTGCAACACTATTTCGGGATATCAGAGTATTCCGAAATAACTATCCTGCCTCTTCATAGCAAGCCCATTATTTTGGACTCACTATTCCAATGCCCTTGTAAACCTCATTCTCCAAGGAGTAAGAGGCATTTTGGAATAGCACTTTATTTGAAATTGACAAAATAAGCTATTTCGAAATAGCATCATAATGAGATAAGCAATTCACATAGCTCAAATTGCATATCTTATTTCTACTTATGCTGCAGTGTAGAGGCACCCTCAAGATCCCTTCCAATTCTAGTATTCTATGATTCTATAAAAGACGGCACTATCATGCATGTATCTATATCTAGCTAGCAATATTGAGGACGAGATGGGATGTAGTATACATATATTTTTATGTATCATGGTATATTATTTGAACACTTAATCATGTAAACTCTTGCATATGTAATGGCTACTAAATTAAAATCTCTCAGTAAGAATTGTTCAAGAACAATAGAATTTAAATCTGTATCTTTACTATGATTGATCTGTATTTCAATATATATAAAGGACATTGCTGATTATATAATGAACATCAAGGGGAGCCACAGTCTCTTATAATATGTTGATTCTGGTCTGCATGCATGATCCCTATTGTAGAGGTGTGCACAATAAAACTCTTCCTGCTAAATTACAGTTAACCGGGTGTTTTACAAATTCAAACACAAAAACCGACCAAGAAAAAAAAATGTGTCAGAAGTGGGATTCGAACCCACGCCTCCATACGGAGACCAGAACACCCAGCCCTCAGGAGAGGAAGGCACACTAAGCCTTGAGTCTGGCGCCTTAGACCACTCGGCCATCCTGACACTGCTGGTAGCAAGCGCAGCTGCAGGATCCTTATTTTTCAGCATAGAGCCCGCGTTGCTAACGCTACTCCTCGTAGCCCCGCGGCTAATAGCATTGCTAGCGTAGGGACTGTGGTGGACCCATAGGGGTCCCGAGCCGCCACTTTCCCGGGCACGCAGGGGCTTCGCCGCATGTGGCTGGCTGGGCTGCTTTTCCTATAACGCCATGGGGCCGCGCTCGGCAAAGGACTAGAAATACATTTCCCAGGCTGCGCTGGTCGGGGCGCATGCGCAGCGTGCGGACTTCCGGGCTGGCCACCATTTTGTTTTTCACCGCCGCCAAGGATATAAGGTGAAGAAGCGCGGCCGCCTGGGAGTCGTCGGCATGTTGCCTCTGGCCAAGACCGCGCTGCGCCTCGGCAGTGAGTTGGGGACGGGCCCTCTGGGGTTCAGCGGGACGCGCTTCGAGCAACCCCATAATCCCAGTCCCCTCCCAACTGGCCCCGTCAGCGCCCCTTGCCCGGGTTCCCTGCCGGAGTGATCTGCTCCGCACTGGCCCCGAGCGCCCCCGATAGTCAGTGGCCGCTAGCCCCTTGCTCTCCAGGCAGCCTCCGCCGATGCGTCACGAACGGCCTGGCCGTGGCTAAGGGCTGTCGCTGTAGCCCTGCCTACCCCCTTCCCTCTAGTCTACCCCTTTCCCGCCCCCGTTCTTGTCCTTTCGGTTCCTGACCCCCCCCCCCCCCCTCTAGCCAAGCAGTGTAGCCCGCCCGGCTGTGTCGTGGCCAGAGCGCTCGCGGCATAGCCCTAAGAAATTGCCTGACCTGAGGCCACTCAGCTTCCTGCTCCCACCCCGCTGTGTCTCCTCTTTGTCACCCCCGCCTGTTACAGCTTGTTCACAGGTAGGCCTTGAGCGTGCCCTCACACCACAGCGCTGTTGCCAACCCTGGGTGTTTAAAAACACAAGTTAGGTCTCAACAAATTGTAACAGCGGCTTAAAAAGCCAGACCTTTTTTAGAATAACAACTCTGGGTTTCCTTTCTCTTCTGGGCATATGAGCTTCATAGAATTAACTCGGATTTCACTTTCAAGCTTTCTTGGTTGCCTTCATTGCTAGAATTGTAAGAGAATTGTGTGTGTAAAACAGGGGGTGGGCAACAATTTTTGCCTGGGGGTCACTTCAAAAATTTTTGAAGTAGCCCTGGGCTAACCCAAAAGGGGTGGGGCCTAAATGGGAAGGGTGGGGCTACCCAATGCAAAGACGATGTGGTGCCCTCCTCTCCTCCCTTCTTCCCACTAGGTACCCATGCCCTGGAAGAGGCTTGGCATGCTCTCCCACCCCCAGGCCAATCGGGGTGGTGGAGCATGGGAAGCTTCCTCTCGCCCTGCGAGGAGCCTGTGCTGTGGGATCCTCGCAGGGTTGGGTAGGGCAAAGGAAACTTCAAACTGCTCCCCAGGCCCTGATTGGCCTGGGGGTGGAGAAGTATGCAAAGCCTCCTCTACTTTTCCCTCCACCCTGTGAGCAGCACATGGTGCTTCAAAGTTCCACATGCTCCTCGCAGGGCAGGAGGAGGCTTCGTGTGCCCCCAATTGGCCTGGGGGTGGGGGAGCATGCCAGGCCTCTTCCATGGCATGGGTACCTAGTGGGAAGGGGGGGCAATAATTGTCTTTGCATCAGGCCTTCCCATTTAGGCCCCACCCCTTCTGGGGTGGCCCAAGGCTACTTCAAAAAATTTTGAAGTTGCTCCTAGGCAAAAATTGTTGCTCACCCCTGTGATACCTTCTGCTAAAATCACAAGAATTATTAAGCCCCTGTTCGCTAAAACTGCATGGACACAGGGGTCTGCTCATATGGATGGTATTGCTATTAGGTTTTCAATTTCCTAGGAAGAGTGGATGTGACATACTGGAAGTCTGTAGATTTATGGGTGCTGTTTTAGGATTCTTTTATGCGGGAACACACAAATGTTTGTGAAAAAAGCATTCCAGCTAAGTGTTTTGTGTTTTTTTTTTTTTTTTTTTTGAAGTGGAAGTAAAAAAAAAAGGCTTAATGTGAGGGGGAGAGTGTCTTATTTGTGAATAACTACTTGAAGCTACTTGTGTGGGCTTGATTTTACCTAATTTAATCTTACAAGAGTGAGTCTATATAACTTTTTTCAGATCATGGGATTAATATTTCAATTAACATAGTTTACACAGTGTAAGAGTCTTCCTGATTTGGGGGAGGGGGAGAGACATTGTTTGTTTGCTAGTGTTTCAGTTGGCTTCTTTGCTCCTGCTGGAAACACTTGGGTAACTTCAGTTCTTAGTGAAAGATAATGTGTGCATTAGTGACTTCATAGGGCACATCTTCACTTGCCACACCTGAGATTGATGTTCTGGTGTTCAATTTAGTGGGGTTAGTATAGATAGACCAGTAAATCAAATGCTGTGGGCAGCTCCAGCTGGTGTCTGTAGTCCTTGCAATCACAAGGAGTAATGGAAGCTGATGGGAGCTTCCCACAGTGGGGATGAGGTCAAACTGGGTTTAAGGTAAGCAGACTCCAGGTATGTATTCTATGCCCTGGCCGTAGATTATATATTTTAACACCTGAGGAATTAATTGTACCAATAATCGCACTTAAGTTTCTAATTTTGAATGAACACTTTTATTTCTGTGGATGTATTTTATAGTTATCTTTTAATGAGATTTTTAAAGTAGCTCAACAACCAAATAGAATAAAATGTTATCAAATCTCATGGCTGGATTTGTCTAAAAGGGATTCTCTCTCGATTTCAGCAATTGTGCAGCTTTGCAAAGCTGCACATGTTATAAAGTCTTATGCGTAGTTTTAAGTTGCAATGAAGAACATCCTTATTCTTAGTGTTGCGAAGCCCATCTTTTAGGGGGTGGATAGGAGGACTAATAGCAACTTGAATAAGTGTGCGTTTGTTTTTAGTACATCTTGTATATTGACCATTTCTCTTAGCTCGTAGTATTCAATGGATCGCAGCAAGACAGAGTCACCACAAACACGTGCCTGACTTCCATGATAAATATGGCAACATGGTACTACTTGGTGGAACCTTATTTTGTGTGTCCATTTGGGGATATGTAAGTATTAGTACCATCATTAATTGCATCTAGTGTCTTGAATTTGCAAGTTGTTACACACCTTCCTTCATAAAGATTTGCATACATGAAGTAACTTCGTCAGGACTTTGGGGATTCCTGAAAGAGTGATTTTTTTTTTTTTGCAGGCATTAATAGCCCAAAAGGAAGTAGTTCATTAGTCCTACTTAAGTCTCCAACAGGCACTTACTTTAAATGTAAATTTAACTGCCAGTTTCAGCTTGATTAAGTATAAGCGAAACACACTTTGTCTATTTTGGAAATAATTGTTACATAGTTGGATGAGTAAACTATTAAACTCAATTTTTCTTATGTTGGTGAAAATGCTATGTGGCTGTGCTATAAGACCTAGATATTGTACTACAAAATTCAGGGGACAACAGCATCATCAGTAACCATTTTTTAAAATAGTTTTCTAATACAGTATGTGACAAGTCTTAACTTAGAATTTGTTAAAACAGACAAGTATGGATATGAAGAGTTACTTTTAAAACTTGTCATGAAAATTGTAAAACAGTATTCATGTTAATACCAATGGAATCAGTGTAAAGGATAAATGTCAAATCTGATTGTAAAAATATTTATAGACTGTGATGCCTCAACTTTTCTTTTTAACCTTTTTTCTTTGAATAGTTGCATAGGTTGCAGACTATAAAAGTGTCATTTTAAAAGGAGATCCCTAATATGCATTCACTATCACTCTGTATAGTATTGAGGGCTTCTAACTAATGATCTCTTCAATCTAACAAAGCAAGAAATAAAGTGGGTCAATAGCTGGGAATTAAAACTAGACTTCCTTAAACTGGAAATAAGGAAAAAAGACTTTAACAGGAGAGTAATTAGCCACTGGAACAACCTACCAAAGATCCTCATTAAGGCTATGATTTAGTCACAGGTATCTTTAGTAAAAGTCATGGACAGGTCACAGGCTATAACACAAGTCACAGCTGGTGACCTATCCATGACTCTTATTAAAAATACCTCTAACTAAATATTATGTGTTTGGGTGGCTGCATAAATCAGGTCACAGAATCCTGACTTCTGTGAACTTTGGACTTCTGTCACCTCTGTAAAAGACATGCGGCCTTAGCTGTGGTTGATTCTCCATCACTAAACACTTTCTTAAAATTAAGATTGGATTTTTCTATAAAAGATGTAATCAGGATTATTTTGAGGAAACTCTGTAGCATATTACAGAAGAGATCAGTCAAAATTACGGTTTCTCAGACTTCACTGAACTGTGACCTCCCTTCTCCCAACAAATTACTACATGACTTCAGGACAGGAGACTGAGCTTGTCCAGGGGTGGGAGTGGGGAGTCAAAATCCCAGCCTTGCTGTCCCAGGACGAGAGGGAAGGACAAAGCTGAAATTAAGGGCTTCAGTCACATTCATGAGGCTTGTAACCTGACTCATTGGGCTCTGGCTTTTGAGGTGAGGGCTCAGGTCCCACTAAGTCCAAGCCAGCCTTGGGGTTATGAACAGTGTTCCCTTTAATCACCTGCAAAGCTGTGCTGTCCCGCAGTTTAATCAGCCCCACCTAGTCAGTCAGCTCCATGCAAGGAGCCCTGAGCCTCTGACTGCACTGGACTGATCAGCTGTGCTGCCAGGCAGTTTAGAGGGAATACTGGACAGGACTCAGTTTGACAATCCCTGAATTAGACGATAACAGTGGTCTCTTCTGGCCTTGAAATATCACTAACTTGTTCTTTTATAACTTTAATCTATTACAGGTAGTAACACAAACTGGAATTGAGTGGAATTTATCACCAGTTGGCAAAGTCACTCCAAAAGAATGGAGAGAGAAATAGCCTTCATTCATACTGGACTGAAATGTGCAGTAATCCTGAACTGGTCTGAATTTTCATTATGCCAGTATGTAATGACATCTGTTCACTGATTATTGCCACTTATAGTATGGAATTACTGGTATAATAAATACATTTAAAAACTCTTGTTCATCTAGGTCGTCTTTGTGTTCCATGTTTCATGGATTGCTGTTAAAATAGCGAGCAATTTTAGGAATATTACTTTGTTATAAGACTTAGTATTTGGTATATGATATTCCTTCAGAAGAACCATTGAGATGAGTTTTGATTAGATGTGACTGAGGTACCTGAAAACAAATGCTCTTAAATGTCTGGTTATTGCAAAAAGATCTATGTGGACAGACTTTATTGACTTCAGTTGGACTCTGCAAGCAAACATTGCAGGGGCACATCTTTGATTCTTAAATCAGTTCTTTTCACAAAGAAGCATTTTACTATCATTTTATTCATGTAGAAGTCGTCTTAAGGGCTGCTAGGGACACTGATTTTTTTTATATCATGTCTCCCTTTCAGAAACCTATCATCCCCTGTATTGTTGTGTGCAATTTCTCATTTACTGGAAAATGAACTTCTCTGAAAATGTTTTTTAAAAGGTATCCATTAGCCAGAGTAATGATGGTCTGGAAATAGTAGCAAGAAGGGGATACTTTTGCATATTGCAAGCAATTAAATAGTGATGATATAGAAGGGAGGCCAATATGTTCAAGAATAGATTGTATAAGAGGAGCCAAACATGGCTTCTGCTTAACATCAGACTTCTGATATGGTTCTTCAGTTCAGGTCAGTTCGAAATTGGTAGTACCTCCCTTCTTGCCATCTATGGTGTTTTTAGGACCAGCGAATGCTCGTCAAGGTATGACTGCTTTGGCAATACCAGAAGCACTTCACCACCATTGAAATGCTGAATGTTACACCACCAAATAAATCCTAATTTGGATGCATATGTATTTTATACCTGCCACGGGTATAGTGAAAGAGCTTATACTGGTAAATATGCTTCAGCAAGGATGGGTGTAGCTGCATACACATGCTAGCAGAAGGCTTTAATGTAGATCTGTCCAGAATCACTCTTCACACACCTGATCAACATACTTATTACTGGCAGAGGTGTACAGGTTAGACCTATTCTTGGACTCTATCTTCTAGGCAGAATCACTGGATGAAACCCTCATCCCAACTGTCTGTGGCAGGGATTCTCCACCTTCACTACCCTGAAGCTCCACCACTATGGGCAGAGATCTAAAGCTCAAAGGCAGGGAACCTATGCTGGGTTACCATACATCCAGTTTTTCCTGGACTTGTCCTCCTTTTTGGTCTTTAAATCTCCATCCAGCTGGGTGTTCAAAATCCCAGACATTTTAGATATTTTACCCTGCTCATTGAGTGAACCACAGTGCCTGTGCTAGCAACTCAGGGCCACTTGGAGTGGCTCAGCATGTGGCTGGGCCAGCACCAGTCCAACAGCATTGCCCTGCACCTGGCCCCACAGTACAGATGAGGGGTTGCCAGGCCCTGCTCGCTGGGGGCTGAGGCCTGCTATGGGACTCCCCTCCCCGAGGGGTGGAGCTCAGGGCAGATTACCAGGGGCGGGGGGGGCGGTCCATGGTCAGTTACTGTGTCCTTTTTTTTTTTTTAAAGTTTAAAATATGGTAACCCTACCTATGACTTGAGCCTTTGAGCTTTGGCTTCAGTCCTGGAACCGAGCACTCTAAGCCTGTCCTGGCAGCCACATTCAAAGGGTGTTGAAACCCAGTTTGAGGAAACACTGGCCTGTGGGGTTTTTGTCACTAATTTGACTTAGGCTGGGATTTTGCTGATTTTTTGTGTGTGTGTATTTAAGCAGTCTAGCACAAAGGGATATCAGGACACTAGTGTAACTTTGATAAACCCTAGACCAAACTGAGAAATCAGTTTTCTCATATTGCAGTGCTTGTGCCTGGATTCATAATACCGTTGAAATGTTCTTACCATCTCTCCAACTGAGGGCGAGACTTAATATTTTTAGTCCTGGTGTGAGTGCAGGGGCCTAGACTTCGAGGTCATCTAGTCCTTTTCAGTCCCAGATTTGAAACTCAAATGTGTACTGCTATGTGCAGCTGATGACTAACATTCTAGCCTAATGGGAGGTGGGAATGTTACCTGCCTCAACCATATGGCCCTCTTTCATTTTGCAAGTATAGGACATCAGTCAAGATTTGTGATGCCTTTTGACTTAAGTTACATCCCAATTGAGTGTAAACAAATCTTAGCAGTCTTATGTAACTGGCTAACTGATAGGCATCAGGGTATCAGTTACCAGCACCAGTTACTCTTCATAGGGCTGCCAGGAGCTGTGGGTTAACCATGTAACAATTTCTGATTCAGGGCTAATACTCTTTAAAATTAACATCCCCTAATGTTAAGAGCACTTCAGTTACAAATATGTACAAAAAACAGCTGTAGGATTTTTCTCCACTGTGTGCTGAATAGAGATTTTAAAATCCCGTTTCACTAGCTAACTAGTTAAACATTGTTTTAACAAGTAATTAAAGGAAGGGCAGCAGAGCTGCTCAAGTCCTACAGTCATAGATAAGGGTTGGTCTGGCCTGCTTGCCTGTCAAAGCTGCCCTTGCCTGCAGCAAGGGTGGGTCTGCCACCATGGACAGAGGCTGGAGCAGTCTTCTGCCTGTGGCAGGTGGGGAGCTCCTCTTGCCCCATAGGTTAATGGGAACTGGTAATTGTCACCCATTAATGGTGAGGTTTATTGGTGTGCACAGCCCTAGTGCTGAAACATACAAGTACAGCTCTGCTTTGTTTAGTGTGGGGTTTTTTGGTGGGGGAGGGGAGGTGTCTGGTAAAGGAATAGCACAGCTGTGTGTATGAAGGGAAAAACTACAGCACTTAAAACTTTTACATTTCTGTGAACATGTGCTAACTATAAGCAGCTTAGAATGCACTGCCTTTTTATTCAGCTTTAGAAAAACAAACCAGGACTTAACCTAAAAGGACAGGTGAGGGAATTTTCAGTACTGGGTTCACTTCTTTTTACAAAAATCCACTCTCGCTTTCTGAAGGAGGTGAAGAAAACGAACGTGTCGCCGGCTGCTGGATGAAGCGGTGTTGCTTTTCGTTTTTGCCAAGGGGTTTTCCATTAAAATCATTTTTGGCACAGAGCGTCTAGATTGGCACGGACGCTTTTCCGCACAAGCCCACTTTTTGTGGAAAAGTGTCCGTGCCAATTTAGACGTGCTTTTCTACAAAAAAGGCCCCGATCTCCATTTTCGCGATTGGGGCTTTTTTGCGGAAAACAAATCTGGGCTGTCTACACTGGCCCTTTTGTTCAAAAGGACTTTTGCCCGCCTGGGAGCAGCCTAGTATTTCTGCAAAAAGCACTGATTTCTTACAGTAGGAAGTCCATGCTTTTGTAGAAATTCAAGTGGCCAGTGTAGACAGCTGGCAAGTTTTTCCAGAAAAGCGGCTGATTTTCTGGAAAAACTGGCCAGTCTAGACACAGCCTATCTGTCTTACTTCAATGCTGCTTTTGCAAGGGAAAAGAAACGGGGCCTTGTCACTGGGCCCAAACAAATTTCCTCCGCAAGCCTAGGATGGAGAACTAGCCCCACGTCGCAAGGGAGCTGCCTTTCTGCAGCAGTCTC
Organism: Pelodiscus sinensis; assembly: GCF_052426305.1. Taxonomy (NCBI): domain Eukaryota; kingdom Metazoa; phylum Chordata; order Testudines; family Trionychidae; genus Pelodiscus; species Pelodiscus sinensis. The sequence goes on along the minus strand of NC_143064.1, from coordinate 23,021,668 downwards.
CCTTCTCTGGGCTGTTTCTCCCGTGGTTGGGAAGTGAGACCCGGACGTGCCTCTCTGTCCCCATTTGCCCCGAGGGCAGGCTGCACAAGACCATCAGTCACTCCCCTGTCATGTGATTAGAGGAGGGGTTGGCCTGGGCGGCTGTCACGTGACGTTCTGGATGGCGACGGCGCCTGGGGCTGGGTAACGTGGTGGGGCGGGGCTATCAGGAAGGATGGGGCTTGTTAGCGGGGAGGCTGTTGCTATTGCTGCGGATGCGGAGCTGGCGGAGCGTTGTGCGGCGGTTCGGGTGAGTGCGCGCGTGGCCCGCCAGTTCTCGCTGAGCGGGGCCAGCGGGTCCGGTGGCCTGACAGCCTGGTCACTGCGCGTATCTCCCTCCCCCCTCTGCCTTGGCCAGTGCGGCGCCGCGCGCTCGGGGCGGCTTCAGCCCCGCTGCCTGGGCTCTGACGTTCGGGGGTAGGCAGGGGAGTTGCTGGCAGCGGGCAGCTCTTCAGGCCCAGCAGCCCCGGGCTCTGGTGACATCCCCTCCCGCCGCCGGACGCTTAGCCGCTGACGACAGGGAGCGGAGCCTCGCGCAGATCGCCGTGGTGCGGCGGGAGGTGGCGGAGGAAGAGTTTTCCCATCCTGCGAACAGTGTTGAGTTGTGTGTGGGGAGGAGAGGAGGGGGCTGGAGGCGACTGTATGATCCCTGCGGTGGGTGTGAGGGGTTCTCTCTGCAGGAAAAGCCCCCCCCCCCCCCCCCTCGCAGCCGCTGTTGTTATATTGTGACCAGGTACAGCCAGGCTGGTCCCAGAATAAGAGACGATGTGGATGAAGTAATATCTTTTCTTACTTCCCTTGGTGTGAGAAACAAACTTCTAGTGCACACAAAGCTGCCTTTCAGCGGGGAGCTGAAGAAGAGCTGTGTCAGCTGGAAAGCTTGCCTCTTAACAGAAGGTGGTCCAATAAAAGAGCTTATCTTGTTCACCTGGTATTTCAGGGTGATCCTGGTCATTTTCTGGAACAGTAAAGTGATCATTAAAAGGCTGGCTTAATAACATGCTGTAATTAAATATGAGTCTCCACTTTCATTGGTAATGCTTTAGATTATTAAATAGCTAATAAAATCCACACATCTCTTATGCTGTTTTGTTTTTTAAGATTTAGTTTCATTCTTCTTGTCAGTTTTTACATATTGGGTTTTCTGGGAGGTGAGGGGAAATCTATCTTAAAATCTATTTGAATTGAAATTCCACCCCCCTCTCAAAAATTGTAGTGGCACTTATGCAGACCTTAAGTTTTATAAAGGTAATTTATACATGTAAGTTTTGAGCCAAACTTAAGTTAAATGTTTCTGTTTACATTTGTATTGGTCAGTTGCCTATCAGCATGACTGTACTTTATATGTAGAGTGTGTCATTCAGTTGGTCCGATGCTATTAGAGCGATAAGGTGGGTGAGGTAATATCTTTTATCAGACCAGTTTCTGGTGGTGAGAGTAATTAGTTGTCTTACCTATCTTGTATGCTCTGTAGACACATATATATGTATACTGCATGCAGTAGGATGTTCCCTGATAAACTGCTTTGTTTCTGTACCAATTTAATTTAGTGATAATGTCGGTATCAGGTGCTGTTTCTTAATTCGAGTATTAGTATAAATTCAGTTATTTCAGACACAGTTGATGTCAGAGGTTGTCATGTCCAGATAGAAGGGGATGATAATAAGTAGCTCTTCTGCATCACTTTTCATCATGAGATCTCAGTGTGTTACAAAAGAGATTAGTAATATTATCCACATTTAGGAGATATAGCTGCTGTCATAATTTCTGTCTAGTCTAAGCAAAAAGCTGTTAATTTAAATATAACTGCATACCTATATAAGAAGAATCCAGATTGTCACTGTCACCTTGAGGCCTAGAATGTCTGTTGAGTGAATGTGAAGTAATGGAAACAACTACAAATATGATTGAGAATGCCTTTTGTTTAGAATATCACCAGGTTCAACTATCACTGGTGATCATAGTCTGTTATGGGCTAGTTGTTAATTTTTCAGTCATGTATTTATTTGTGTAAACGTGTAACTGCTGAAATTGTGAGCAGTTACACATTTACACATGGGAGGGGGAGCCAGTGCTCGTGTGGAGCTGCTCCTGTATCCCCTTTACCTCCTGCGCTGCTGCCTCTGTATCAGACAGCAGCATGATGCGGGGAGTGGGGAGAGGAGAAGGCTTATGTCTAACTGTGTATTCAGGTATATATTCACATCGCTAGTCATGAGGCCTCCAAACTAACTTTACATTCTAATTCAAGGATAGGAAAAATATACAGGCAGTCCCCGGGTTATGTACAAGATAGGGACTGTAGGTTTGTTCTTAAGTTGAATCTGTATGTAAGTCTGAACGGGCATCAGCCGCTGCTGAAACTGATCAGTTTCAACAGCCGCTGAATCTGGACACCAGTTCCACTTACATACAGATTCAAGGTAAGAACACCAGGCATCCCCAAGTCAGCTGCAGCTGAAACTGATCAGCAGCTGATTCCAGGAAGCCCAGGGCAGAGCAACTCTGCCTCGGGTTTCCTGTAGTCAGCCGCTGGTCAGTTTCAGCAGTGGCTGACTTTGGGACGCCTGGGGCAGAGCAGCTCGGGTGCTGCTGGCTTGGTCCAGTAGCGCGGCCGCTCCTCGGAGCTACTGGACCAACCCAGCAGCACCCCAGCTGCTCTGCCCCAGGCATCCTGATTCAGCCACTGCTGAAACTGATCAGCAGCTGAATCAGGACGCCTGTGGCAGAGCAGCTGGGGTGCTGCCGGGTTTGTCCAGTAGCGCCAAGGAGCGGTGCTGCGGGACCAACCGGCAGTGCCCCACCTGGTCTACCACAGGCCCCCGGCTTTGCTCCACGTCTCCCTGGTCTGCTGGGGGGGCACTAGCTGCATCCCCCTCCCCCCCAGCAGACCAAGGAGACGTGGAGCAAAGCTGCGGAGGACCCGGGCCGAACCGTGGCGCTTCCAGATCAGCGCCGCGGTCCGGCCCGGGTCCTCCGCGGCTTTGCTCAGCGTCTCCCTGGTCTCCCTGATCCAGCGTCTCCCTGGGGCCAGACCCGTGCCGCTTCCAGCTGATCTGGAAGTGGCGCGGGTCCGGCCGGGTGCTCTGCCGCTTTGTTCAGCGTCTCCCTGGTCTGCAGACCAGGGAGACGCTGAACAGAGCGGCGGAGCACCCCGCAGGACCCGCGCCGCTTCCAGCTGATCTGGAAGTGGCCGCGGATCCGGCCCCCGGTGCTCCGCCGCTTTGCTCCCGTCTCCCCGGTCTGCTGGCTCTGGGAGCAGACCAGGTCCGCCAGCAGACCAGGGAGACGGTGAGCAGCTTTTCTCGCCCCGGAGAAGGCGGGCGGTGGGACCAGGCTTCCCGCTGCTCTAGTTCTCCAGGGCGAGAAATCCCCGTTCGTAACTGTGGATCTGACGTAAGTCAGATCCGCGTAACTCGGGGACTGCCTGTACTAACATAATGAGTGGAAGGGAAGTGAAGTGGCTGTTGAAATTCCTTTGTAGAAGGGATACTTTTAAATCCATGATTGAGTGGCAAACCTGCTACTCAGTCACTGATAGCATCTCCATTACAGTATTTGGTATTCTGCTGTTGCAGAGCCAGCCTATTCCTAGTACTGTACTGAATTCATTGATGGTGTAGATATACAAACAAGGAAGTAATATTACTATGTGTTTAGTAATACAAAGGGAGAAACATAATGAGGGGGGATAAAAACTGTCTGAGAGGCATTTCTAAGGATATTACACCATGAAGAATATAATAAAAAGTACAATAAAAAGCTATCAGGTGCCTTACAGAATCCCGTTTGAGGCCAGGTTTGTATATGAGATGGCAATGGTTTTGAGTTTCTTCCAGCACAGGAGTGATGGATTGAGTACTTTTTAGCTTCTTTCATCCTAGTTGTGTTTCTATTTAAATCATTGATAGAAACTGCTGGCCATAGATTGTCATACTGCTTGTTTGTGATGGCAAGTCCCAAATCTTCTTTGTTTAAAGAAAGTCTACAATTGAAGTAATGCTTTAGTTTTGAGTCCCACCATTTTTTAGTCTCTAAAACAAAGTGTGATTGGAACCTCTAGTTAATACAATTTTATAATAAAATTGTATACTTTACGGATGTTAAATTGTGGCTAATCAAGTAGCTGATGGAATTTCCGTTGACTACTTAATTAATCGATAAAGTGGGAAACTGCAGAACTGCAGCAGGGTTAGCTCCCAGCCAGGAACCTACCCCCATAGGGGCTCTTGTGCATTTCAAAGACTGAAACGCCATGTGGAGTCCAGGGCCAGCGGGGAGTCCCTTGCTGACCTTGAGCTCCATGCGGGCACTTCCACTTTGAAATGTAGCAACGTCTAATTTTAACATGCTGTACTTTTCTCCCTGGTCAGACACCCTTCCACTGGCCAGGCACCTTACTCCCAGCCTGTTCCTACACCCACCTTTGCTCCTGCATCTCCCCCTGGCCAGGCAACCTACCTCCAGCCTGCTCCTGCACCTCCCTCCTGGTCAGACACCCTATCCACCACCAGCCTGCTCCTCCCTTGCTCCTGTACTCTCCCCCCACCGAGACACTATCTCCAGCCTGCTTCTGCACCATTACTTCTGGCCAGACTCTGCACCTTCCCTTGCTTCTACCCTCTCCCCACTGGCCCTACACCCTACTACCAACCTGATCTCTACCTCCCACCCAGACCTTGCACCCTCACCCCCTCCTGTACCCCATCTCCTGCTTATATCCTGTACCTCCATCCCTATCCCACTCACTTATAGCCCTGTCTCGCGCACACAACCTCTCATTTTGGCCCCACTCCAGAGTCTAGGGGGACCCACAAAATCCACTAATCCTGGAACTCCAGAAGAATTAATCTGGTCTGAGGCCTTGAACTTCAATCTTCCCTGCTCCTCAGTCCCATAGTGGGAGGGGCGGGGGGAAGGGGGGCGTGCCAGGGGAGTGAGTGTTTCAGTTGGAGGCCACAAGTGATGGTTGGGGGTTCTGAGGTTGGTGTGTGGGTGTGTGTTTTTGCACCCTGCTGTCTGGCCCCCATCTGGCCACAGGAACGGCTGCTGACAGTCCCACTCCTTCTGTGGTACAGGTAGGCGGGAAGGCCGTGATCTGGCTGTGGCAATAGTAGCCCAGCTCTTCATTCAACCACTGTAGCTTTAGTGCAGCAGCCCAACCCCACCCAGGTAAGGTAATCTGGCCTTGGGGCTAGGGATGTTAGGAAGTTGGTATTTCACTAATCATGTAGTTGATAAAATGATCTACTGTCTCTGTGGCTCTGCAGTTTACATGTAGTAAAAGCTTGTGCCAGGTCCCACTGACAGAGGCTTCTGGGGCCCCAGTAGAGAGCTGGGACCCCATGTGGACAGGGGCTGTTGCCAGAGCAACACAGCCAGGGTTGCTCCATGGGATGCGGAGCACCCTATGCCTGCAGTGAGCCTGGGCTCACCATGGGCAGAGGCTGTTTCGCAACCCCCCCACCTGCACTGCTGCCTTTAATAGAAGCAGCAGTGCAGCAGGGGCAGGGTGGAGTCAGGCCATTGCCCCCTAGCACTGGTTCCTGCTCCCCTCTCAAGTGGGGGGGAATGTGAGTAGTTGACTCAACTACCTGATAAACCTAGGCTACAAAGACACCGTAATAGAGGCCCACCTTAAATGTATATCCCAAATTAAAAAACACAGTAAGAGAGCCAAAAAGGTGCCACCATGGCTAAACAACCATGAAGAAGCAGTGACATAAAAAGATGTGGTTTAAAAAGTGGAATTAAAATCCTAGTGAGGAAAATAGAAAGGAGCATAAACTTTGTCAAATTAAATGTAAAAATATAATAAGAAATGCCAAAAAGGAGTTTGAAGAGCAGCTAGCCAAAACTCAGAAAGTAATAGCAAAATGTTTAGCAGGCTTCCTGCTTCTGATGTACTAAAAAACAACCAGTGGGGCCCTTGGATGATCAAGATTCTAAAGGAGCGCTCAACGATGATAAAGTCATTGCGGAGAAGCTAAATGAATTCTTTGCTTCAGTCTTCACTGCTGAGGATATTGGAGAGATTCCCAAACTTGAGCCATTCTTTTTAGATGACAAATGTGAGGAATTGTCCCAGATTGAAGTGTCGTTAGAGGAGGTTTTGGAACAAATTGATAAACTTAAGAGTAACAAGTCACCGGGACCAGATGGCATTCATATCTTATTGCCTCTATATAAAACAATGGTACGTCCACATCTTGAACACTGCATACAGACGGGGTCGCCTCATCTCAAAAAAGATATATTGGCATTGGAAAAGGTTCAGAAAAGGACTACAAATGATTAGGGGTTTGGAACAGGTCCCATATGAGGAGAGATTAAAAAGACTTGGACTTGTCTGTTTAGAAAAGAGGAGACTAAGGGGGGGATATGATAGAGGTCTATAAAATCATGACTGGTATGGAAAAAGTGAATAAGGAAATGTTATTTACTTATTCCCTGTATTGCCAAAAGCAATGGTTCTTCCCTTAAGGGATTCGGAGGCAATAAGCACACAAATTGGGTGAAAGCAAATATTAGGGTAAAATATAATGCTTAATATTAGAGTAAAATACAATGAAGCAAATCGTAGAATAAAATACAATACTTATTAAGCCTAAGCAAATATTAGAATAAAATGCAATGCCTATTAAGAAAATACAATACTCCTTAAGCCTAAGCAAACGTCAGAATAAAATGCAATGTCTGCATCCCTTCTGCTGCCGGGAACCCCCTGAAGAAGGACAGCGGACGGACCCCAGTGGCCAGTGCATAGCACCTTCTGTGGCTTGGGTCTATGCCGAGGTTCCAATGTTAGGAATATTCTTGGCCTTTATATACTGTTGGATCTATAGTAATCACACCTGTTGTTCTGAGAACCTTACAAGATCGTTGATACATTGCATATTTTCACAGATCCAATAATTAGCTTGTTGATACTTTGCATATTTTCCTAGGCCAAATAATTAGCATTATCAGGTGGAAAACATTCAGCAAAGATAGCTATGTGATTTTCCCAAGTGCTCCTATACTTCCATAACAGCTGGATGGTCTTGGGACTTGTCTCAGAACTTGGTGAAAGTAAACAGTGCATTCCTACACTGTACCATCTTAAGTAAACAGCTAACTCTTTGAGAATAACAAAAGAATAATAAGAAGCAAAAAGCACAAATGGCTGCCTAGATCAGCCGGGCCTGTAAGAAAATGCAGGCATAAAAGGAACAATTGTGGTACACAAACTAATTTCCTTGACCTCACAATCGTCTTCAGCATTTCCACAATAAAAGAAGTAGGGGTCGCCAAATAAAATTAATAGGCAGCAGGTTTAAAACAAAAGAAAGTTTTTCTTCACTCAGTGCACAGTCAATGTGTGGAACTCCTTGCCAGAGGATGTGGTGAAGGCTAGAACTTTAACAGGGTTCAAAAAAGAGCTAGATTGATTCATGGAGGCACTTCCGCTTCTGGGAGTGCATTTGTGGATGTAGGGGTGCAAGAGTCATGGTTAGGGTGTATGAGGGGCTCAGGGCAGCAGGTTGGGATGTGTGCGAGGTGTAGGAGCCAAGGCAGAATGATGGGGGTGGGAAATAGCGTATGGGGGGGGGGTGTCCTGGGCAGGGATATAAGCAAGTATTTGGGAAGTCATAAGAACATCATAATGGCCATACTGGGTTAGACCAAAGGTCCATCTAGCCCAGTATCCTGCCTGCCGAAAGTGGCCAATACCAGATGCCCCAGAGGAAGTGAATCACAACAGGTAATCCTCATGTGATCCCTCCCCTGTCACCCACCTCCAGAGAAAGGTAAGAATGGTATCCCTAGCGTCTCTATCCTGGACCCATTAGGTCCATCAATGGCTATTAGATAGGCTAGATCAGTGTGTCTCTGGTCACTATTCCAAAAAGAGGGAGTGAGCTGTGAATGGAAACTGTAAAGCTCTCCAAGCTCTTGTTTATCTTGCTGTCCCTAAGTATGACCTCACGCTATCAGAATAATTACTATCTGAAATGGCAGCATCTTCCGCCTGCCTTAGTTTGGATTGTATACCAAGAAACCTTTATCTGAAAAGCGTGTTTTCTCCTGATAAAGGAATCACAGTTTAGCAGGATACAGCATAACTGGAAGATATCGTCACCCACTCAGAAAATAATTGGTTTTCCTGATCTTGGCTACCAGGCGTAGATGAGAGGGGAAAAAAATAAAACAAACTGCTTTCAAAGATGACTCTGCTCCTTTCTTTTTATGTACATCTTTCTTATGGAAAGCTTGATGTTGCAAAAAAGATGCCCTTTACTTCTATTGGATACGTACCCTAAAATAATTGTCAGTTCATTCCATATAGTGTTGATCTTGTCAAAAATAGAGGTCAAAAGTAGTATTTCCACAGAGCTCTATCCAGGTAGGAGCTGTATTTTTCAGCAATCAGCAGATCCTGGTTTGTGTGGACATCTCTTTCAAATAATGTAGTACTCTTAATTACAAATAATTTCATCAAGCTTTTGATAACTTTTATTTTGGTGGATAGAATTAGCGAGTAGTAGAGCGTTGTATTGAGTTAGGAGTTACCGGGTTCTAGTTGCTGATGCCATATATTGCTGCATAACATTAAGTGCCTCGCTTTGTGTTTCAGTTTTCCCATTTGTAAAACGGGGATACAGTACTTCCCTAGCTGATAGTGGGAGTTTTGAAGTTGAGCTAATGTTTTTAAAATGTAGGCCTACATTTTCAAAAGGGATCAGTGATTTTTTTTGGGTACCTCTAATTGTTGGGTGTCTATTTCATGACACCTTAAAGGAGCCTAATTTTAAGTTCTGTAACTTGTTTTCTGAAGAGCAAACTCCTTTAATATGTCTTCTCATGTATATCTAAAAAAAAAAAAATTGGCACCCAAAATCACCAGGTTCACTTGAATAGTTTTTTATAGCCTACATTTTCAAGTGCAAAATACAGTTTTTTGTCACTAGCTTTATTATCTGTTGTTGTTCTGCCTCAAATAGTGGGTGAGTGAACCTAACACCAAGAGAATCATCAGTGTTTATAAAGAATGAAAATTGTTAGACAGGAATGGTCAGACTGTGTCATGGTGCAGCCACAGCATGATTTGCTGCTAGTCAGTAAGGAGATACAGCCTATGCAGATGTCTGGTCTCAATGTAGAGTGCTCTATCCAGAGCTGGAGTATAGGAGTGGTAGTAAAATGTACATGTGCAGCTGTGATTGACTTGAGGTGGTGGAGTACAGGAAGTCCCCGGGTTACGTACAAGATACGGACTGTAGGTTTGTTCTTAAGTTGAATCTGTATGTAAGTCGGAACTGGCGTCCAGATTCAGCCGCTGCTGAAACTGACCGCCAGTTCTGACTTACATACAGATTCAACTTAAGAACCCCAAGTCAGCTGCTGCTGAAACTGATCAGCAGCTGATTCCAGGAAGCCCGGGGCAGAGCAACTGTGCCTCGGGCTTCCTGTAGTCAGCGCTGGTCAGTTTCAGGAACGGCTGACTTGGGGACGTCTGGGGCAGAGCAGCTGGGGTGCTGCTGGGTTGCTCCAGTAGCACCGCTCCTCGGCGCTACTGGACCAACCCAGCAGCACCCCAGCTCCTCTGCCCCAGGAGTCCTGCTTTAGCCGCTGCTGAAACTGACACTAGCTGCGCCCCCCCCGCCCTCCCCAGCAGACGAGGGACACAGGGAGCAAAGCGGCAGCGGGGGGTGCCTCGCCTCTGAGGCTTTGCTCTGGCGCAGGACCACTTTGCTCGCGGTGCCCCTGGTTTGCTGGAGACTGTCCCCAGCAGACCAGGGACACCGCGAGCAAACCCGCAGCAGCGGCAGAGTCCTCCGCTTCTGAGGCTTTGCTCTGGCAAAGCCTCAGAAGCGCGGGGACCCCGCCGCTACTGTGGGTTTGCTCGCGGTGCCCCTGGTCTGCTGGGGACCGTCTCCAGCAGACCAGGGGCACCGCGAGCAAACCCGCCGGGGCTGCGGCTTTGCTCCCGATGCACCTGGTCTGCTGGAGACGGTCCCCAGCAGACCAGGGGCACCGGGAGCAGCTTTTCTCGCCCCGGAGATCGAGGTGGCGGGACCGCTGCCTGTGAGCTCCGGGGCGAGAGAGCCCCGTTCGTAAGTGCGGATCTGATGTAAGTCGGATCCGCATAAGTCGGGGACTGCCTGTAGTTAGAACATTTGGCTAAGAAGCTAAGAGCTGCTAAGTTTGCCACTAGTTTTGCCGAGTTACAACTGGGTACACTGCGAGGAGGATGCCACCTGGTAGGTGTTACAGATTTGACAAAATAACTATTGACTACTCAGTTAAGTGATTAATAGAAATTTAACATCCCTAATGTGGATACAAATTTTGTATCTGTTCAGGGTCTGACAGTAATGGGTGGGCAGCTGTGAGGAACTGTGATGTGGATCCTCCAACTGCCCTGGGCTTGGGGTAAGTGAGGGGACTGAAAGCAGCCCCCAACTGTTCTCCCCTGGTCAAGTGCTGGTGGAAGGTCCACGACTCCATGCAGACTCTCCACAGATACCCATGGCATCTCTCCCCAACTGGACTTGGCAGGGGATGTGCTTCAGAGCCACATTCTGACCCCTGGTATATAGCCCTACAGTTCTGTGGATATCTGCAAATACATACCTCCTTGGGTATCAATTAGGGACGCTAGTGTAGACATTTAAACAATAAGTCTGGGCAGCAAGCCTGTATTAGGGGCAGCAAGGGTAGGGTAAGGAGAGGCAGGAATCGGTGTCCATGGGGAGCTGGTTTTTAAGCTGGCTCTCTGCGCATGCTGGTTCCTGCGAAGCCGCCTGCCTCCCCCTGCTGCCTCCCCTCCTCGCCCCCACTGCTGCCTTAGTATTAAGAGGCAGCAGAACGGAGGAGGGGCAGGCGGGATGCTGAAGCAGCCTCTGTTTGTAGAGAGCTTGGGGGATGGCAGCTCACCTTGCAGGAGTTTTAAATCAGCTCCCCTCACAGACCAACTCTGCCTCCCAACCTGCGCTTCTCCCTCTATATCAGAGAGAGCAGCGTGGGGTGGCAGAGGATTCCTTGGGAGTGGGACAGGGAGCCCCGAGCACACTGGCTGCTGGTACCACTCCCAGGGAGCATTTTAGTAACTGTGTAACCGCTAAAAATTGTTGTGGCTTACATGATTACTAAAATAACCAATATCTAACATCCCCAATGTGGATATATGCAGATTGGATGCAGATACAATTTGTCCACCTGCACAGGGGTCTACCTATAGTAGGATTTGCAGCATCCGGATAAAGTGAGAAAGCTCCACTATATTTCTTTTTCACCTCTTTACAGACAGGGAAATGCTGACTGACCTGCCACACAAGAAATCGATGGCAAATCCCAGAATAGAACATAAATCTTCTGACTTTATCATGTGTTTAACTATTAGAACTTGCTTCCTCTTTTTCTGTTACTTATTTATTTGGTTTGTCATATATTCTATCCTTATCTGAGATATTAAGTACAAGGATTAACAATCAGATTAGTATTAATCTGTGATCTCAGCTATTAATATGAATGTACATGTAACAATTCTATACTGTGCAAGTAACTCTTGCTTTTCAAGAACTGATAGTGTTAACAAACGTGGACAAGGGGGATCCGGTAGATATAGTATACTTAGATTTTCAGAAAGCCTTTGACAAAGTCCCTCACCAAAGGCTCTTGTGTAAATTACATTATCCTGGGATAAGAGGGATTGTCCTTTCATGGATTGAGAACTGGTTAAAAGACAGGAAACAAAGGATAGGAATAAATGGTAAATTTTCAGAATGGAGAGGGGTAACTAGTGGTGTCCCGCAAGGGTCAGTCCTAAGACCATCCTATTCAACTTATTCATAAATGATCTAGAGAAAGGGGCAAGCAGTGAGGTAGTAAAGTTTGCAGATGATACTAAACTGTTCAAGGTAGTCAAGACAGAAACAGGCTCTTGAAGAACTTCAAAAAGATCTCACAAAACTAAGTGATTGGGCAACTAAATGGCAAATGAAGTTTAATGTGGATAAGTGTAAAGTAATGCACGTTGGAAAATATAACCCCAGCTATACATATAGTATGATGGGGGCTAATTTGGCTACGACAAATCAGGAAAGAGATCTTGGAGTTATCGTAGAAACGTCCACACGGTATGCTGCGGCTGTCAAAAAGGCAAATAGAATGTTAGGAGTTATTAAGAAAGGGATAGAAAATAAGACATAGAATATCTTACTGCCCCTGTATAAAACTGTGGTACGCCCACATCTTGAATACTGTGTACAGATGTGGTCTCCTCATCTCAAAAAAGATATTTTGGCCTTGGAAAGGGTTCAGAAAAGGGCAACTAAAATGATTAGGGGTTTGGAACAGGTCCCACATGAAGAGAGGCTAAAGCGACTGGGACTTTTTAGTTTGGAAAAGAGGAGACTGAGGGGGGGATATGATAGAGGTATATAGTATCGAGTAGTGTGGAGAGGGTGAATAAAGAAAAGTTATTCATTAGGTCCCATAATATAAGGACTTGAGGACACCAAATTAAATTAATGGGTAGCAGGTTTAAAACTAATAAAGTTATCTTCACACATAGTCAACCTGTGGAACTCCTTGCCAGAGGAGGCTGTGAAGTCTAGGACTATAACAGTGTTAAAGAGAAGCTAGATAAATTCATGGAGGTTAGGTCCGTAAAAGGCTATTAGGAATAGTGTCCCTGGCCTCTGTTTGTCGGAGGCTGGAGATGGATGGCACAAGACAAATCGCTTGATCATTGTCTTTGGTCCATCCTCTCTGGGGCACCTGGTGCTGGCCACTGTCGGCAGACAGGCTGCTGGGCTAGATGGACCTTTGGTCTGACCCAGTACAGCCATTCTTATGTTCTTAGGTTATGTTATGTTCTTATTGTGATGTATTTTCAGCATTTTAATATTTTTTTACAGACTTTTAAGATCTAAGATATTTTTTGGGTTGAACAAGTTCAACTAGAAAAAAGTTTTGTTTTTTTTCTATTTTTGGATATTTTTTATTCTTTATTTTGTTTATTCTTCAGCTTTTTTCAATAAATCAAGTAAAATTTTGAACTGAGTTTTGAAATTAAAACTTTATTGACTTTCGGGTTTTTTTTTTTTAGCTGACTCTATTTGCTAAATTTAACCCAAAATCATGACTAATTTTGGATGACCCCAAGGCTGTGTCTAGACTGCACAGTTTTTTCGACAAAAGTAACATTTTTTCGAAAAAACTTCACCTACGTCTAGATTACAGCTGCGTTCTTTCGAAATTAAATTTTTCTTTCGATGGCGGTACTCCTCATTTCACAAGGAAGAACGCCTTTTTTCTAAAGTGCTCTTTCAAAAAAAGGCATTCTTGAATGCAAACAGGACTTTTTCGAAAGAGAGCATCCAGACTGCCGAAGTGCTCTCTTTCGAAAAAGTGGCTCACTTTTTCCAAAGAAGAGGTTGCAGTCTAGATGCTCTCTTTCGAAAGAGGCTTGCAGTCTAGACGTAGCCCAAATGAGAGGTTTTTTTGTTTGAATATTCATCTGAAAATATATCCACCCATATTATCAATAAAGGTGCTCACCAAATTAGTTGTATGTAATAGTTTTACTAATTAACATACTATATAAAGCATTAAAGTAGTACTGCTAGTTTGCTTGTATCTACAGACATATATTTTGTAACCACTAAAATTTGATGCAGTTACACAACTATTCAATTACAGGCATCAGTGCAGTGGGGGAGGCAGTTCTGTGCATGCTGTCTCCTGCCTATCCCCGCCCCCACTGCCTCTGTATCCTGGGGAGGGGAGACAGTTGGCTCCATGGGAACCTGGTTTAAAAGCCAGCTACTTCCCCTTCCCCCTCTGCCTCGGATACAGGAGCAATGGGGAAGGGAGGCTGTGTGTAGCTGTTAAGATTAAGCAATGAGCCCTCATTCATCAGTTAATTGTGTACACGACTACACGTTCATATCCCTACTGAGCTATTTGTAAATTATGGACAAATTCAGATCTGATTTACCATTCTGTTTTGTTAAAACTGAAATAAAAGTTTGGCAAAACCCTAGCTTATAGCTTGAAGTATTTTAATAATAATTTGAATCTATATATCAGTGGATTTTTAACTTTTTTCATTTATGGACCCCTAAAAATCTTTGAATAGAGGTATGGGTCCCTTTGCAAATCTTAGACATAGTATAAAGACCCCATGGGATCTGTGGACCACAGATGAAAAATCTCTAGCAGTAGTTTTCAAAGGAAATTGTAACTGAAATACAGAAAAGTGTTTTGTTCTTTACTTTACACTCAAATTTGAATAAAGACGCTAATTATATTACCCATTACAAAGATAGCTTCCCCAATTATCACCTCTAATATCATTAGCTCACAGACATTTACTTCCTCCCCATCCCATCGCTCTTCTGTTCTGAAATTTGATTTGTCCTTTTCATATGTGTTCATTTTTTTAAATTGTATCCTTTGGTATATATGGTTGTGACAATTTTCTTCCACTATTTGATCTGAGGAAGTGGGTCTGGCCCACGAAAGCTCATCACCTATTAAACCATCTTGTTAGTCTTTAAAGTGCTACACAGTCCTGTTTGTTGTTCTTTTTTGTTTTCTGTCTTCGTGAGTCTAAGATACCTTTTGGTGTCTCCTGTGCTTCCAGATTGTCCTTTTCAATAAAACTGAACCTCTGAAAACCAGGAAATGAAAAGTTAAGATACCTGTCAGTGAGTCCTTTATCCTGTCTCTGGACCTGGGAAAAGCTGTTTAGAATTACAGTAAAACTCCAATTGTCTGGCACTCCCAATAGTCCGGCACCAACTGGAACCTGGAAGTGCTCCGGCCAGCTGGACAATTGGAGCTGCTTCGCGCCGCTTCCCCAAGTCCGCTGCTGCCACTGCTGAAACTGACCAGTGGTGGACTTGGGAAAGCGGTGCGGAGCAGAGCAGCTGGGGTGCTGCCGGGTAGGTCCCACAGTGCCGCCCCTCGCTCCCCTGCTCGGTGCCCGGCAGCACCCCAGCTGCTCTGCTCTGCGCCGCTTCCCCAAGTCTGCCGCTGCTGAATCTGACTTGGGGAAGCTGCAGATCAAAGCAGCTGGGGTGCTGCCGGGCGCCGAGCAGGGGGGCGAGGGGCAGCACTGTGGGACCAACCCGGCAGCACCCCAGCTGCTCGGCCCACCGCTTCCCCAAGTCTGCTGCTCATCAGTTTCAGCAGCGGTTGCCTTTGGGAAGCCGTGGGGCAGAGCTGCAGGGGTGCTGCCGGGTTGGTCCCGCAGCGCCGCCCCTCACCTGCCAACTCCCCCTCCCTCCCAGACCCGTCACAGCCCCCCTGCCGGAATACCTTCTGATACTCCGGCATATTTGATAATCCAGCACCCCCTGGGTTCCAAAGGTGCCGGATTATTGGAAGTCTACTGTACTGGTAATCACTCCTGCTGTGTTCACTCTGTTCTATAGCTGTATTGAGTGGTAGGGGGTGGAGCTTGGCATAGTTGTGATCGTGCTAGATCATGTGATCTGAGGTCTCTGCTCCTTTGGGAGGAAGAATCTGAATCCCCTATCTCTGCTCCCCCATTTAGGTGATCAAAGTCAGAAGATGCATGTATTCCTTGAAAAATTAGCATGCCTTTTTTCAGAGAGTTTTGTAGGTTGTAACAGCAGCAGTGCACTTATCCTGGGGTTTATCAGCAGCAAGGTCACAAATAAGATTGCTTGGTGAGTTTAATGACAAGTATAGTATTAAATGGCATCCAGTACATAAGGGTGAAGATGTTTTAAAGGGTAGTTAAGGCTTTGCAAAATTTAATAGGTGTGTTATTTTTGTGGGCTAAATGTTTGACTTTCAGGCAAGTGTAGTTGGTTCCTGTTCAGTTCATTTCACCAAGCACGAGTTTTGTCTTTTGCAAAGAGAAGGTATTTGATTGTGTCCAGTGGTCACATACCTTTTCCCTGAATGTTCTACTATAGTTGCAAAGGCAGAATGCAAGTGTGTGTTAAGGGTGTGCTGGAACATTTGTCAGAGAGATCAGAATTAAGGTTGTCTTGGAAAATACCATAATTCTGTGTGTTTCCTGGTTTTTTGAATGTTAAATCTGACATTCTGGGTGGGCATAAGGTACTACCCGGCAACCTGAGCTCTGCATTAACAAAAATTACAAGGCAGCCCGAGTACACGTGTAGGCTGTGTCTACATTGGCACCCTTTTCCGGAAAAGGGATGCTAATGAGACAAGTCGGAATTGCAAATGCTGTGGGGGATTTAAATATCCCCCGCGGCATTTGCATGAACATGGCTGCCGCTTTTTTTCGGCTCGGGGCTTTGCCGGGGAAAAGCGCCAGTCTAGACGGGATCTTTCGGAAAATAAAGCCTTTTCCGGAAGATCCCTTATTCCTGATTTTAAGAGGAATAAGGGATCTTCCGGAAAAGGCTTTATTTTCCGAAAGATCCCATCTAGACTGGTGCTTTTCCCCGGCAAAGCCCCGAGCCGGAAAAAAGCGGCAGCCATGTTCATGCAAATGCCGCGGGGGATATTTAAATCCCCCGCGGCATTTGCAATTCCGACTTGTCTCATTAGCATCCCTTTTCCGGAAAAGGGTGCCAATGTAGACACAGCCGTAGGGTTTAGAGCACATAGGAAAAAGTTAATCTTTAAACAGAGAGGTTTTTTTAACTAATTATAGCAGAGTGCTAGAAACATCCCCATTGTTTTCGAGAGGAGTTGGATTGAGTCTGTTGCCAGGTTCTAGTCACTTTACTCCCAAATCTGAAGCATGCGGGTTTCATTTCTCACTTATTTCAGTTGTGATGGAGGGCACTCAGCCAGGGTCACCAGTGGGAGGGCGAGAAGGGAGGGTAATTGCCTAGTGACTGGGAACTCCTTGCCACACTTGAATTGCTTTGTGTGTGCTGGCTTATGTGCTGGCATTTCATTATTACTTTGTTTCACTCTTTAAAAAGGCATTATATTAATTCCTTTACATGAAGAGTTTTTCATGCCATTAACTTTTTGGGTGACGGTTATTATGTATATAATTATAAAAAACATTATACAATTGGGAGGCAGAGGGCCCTATGCCAAGCAAATAAAAGGTAGCTTGCCTTGTCCAATAATGCACACTATTATAGTACAGAACAATGCAAAAATGAAGACCGAGTAGTGGGGATTATTGTGTTCGGAGCGTGTCACAGGACAGAGGGTTTTAAAAAAATTTTTGAAGGAGACTGATACAACCTTAGTGAAAAGGCCATTTTGGAAATACCCCTCACGTCAGGAGTTCTTGAGATACAAAGGGTGTGTAGAAATGAGCCATAAAGGGAGTGTATTGGAGAAGATAAGGGCAGAGAGAGAAGCAAGGTGTGTTGTAAGCTAATTGTAACGTCAATAATAAAAATGTCAAGCTGTATTAATATCTTACAGAATTTATTTACATTACTGGAGATTCCAGGGAGCTATTTTAATCACTGTTATCGAGGTAAAAAGTAAAGAAAATTTCTACCCATAAGCATATAGATAAGATTCTAGGCTACATGGACTTTTGGTCTGACCCAGTATGGCCATTCTTTTTTTTATTTATTTTTTATTACTGAGCGTGTTTGAATGAAAAGGGCATTTTATTTGAATTCATGTGCAGCTGCTGCTTATTCTTCACCTGAAGTCCTTTTTCTCTCTTTGTTGTAGAAATAATTAATCTTTACTGAAATAATTTGTTGAATAACAAACAGGGTTCTGAATTTGGGTAACAAGCATCAGGTGCAGATGAACTTTTAAAGATCCTACTTTCCCCATGCAAAATTTTCTAGACATAATATAAAGAGGAAGGAAGAGAGAAAAAAATGGAATTTGTACTAGCGATGCTCCTCTGCTAATTAGGCCATCTCCTTTCTGCAGGCTGTTGTGGAATAGCCACAAACATTGGCCCTGATGTAAGAGATCCGTTATGCACATGTTTCAATCCATTTGAATTCAGGAGAATGATCAAGAGTGCATGTAAGCATTCTCCAGAATATGAATAGGGAAGGATTATTGAACTGGGAGTGACTTGAGTACAGTTCTGCCCCGTCATTAAAAGACCATCTTTATGAAGAAGCCAATTACAGTAAAAGCTTTATCTGGCTTGTTGGGGGAATGCAGGGTGCTGGTTAATCAATTTTACAGTTAACTAAGAGTTATACAGGTTAGACCTCCCTGGTCCAGCGCCCTCTGGACTTGAGCTGTCCTGAGCCAGGGAGTTTGCTGGACTAGGGGTTGTCAATGCTTCTCTGCTGGCTGCACTGTTCCTGGGCTCTGGCCCAGGCTGTCCACCCTGCTGCCTCAGGGTCTCCTGGGGTTCCTGGTGGGACTGTTAGCTGCTGCTGGCCCTGCTGCCACAGAGTGTTCCTCAGTTCCCTGTCTGGGACCACCTGACTGCTAGCAGCCCTGCTGTGCTGGGGTTCCCCAGCCAGAGCCATCCAGTCACTCCGCCCCGCTGAATATGTAAATGACTCTGACACATCTTAGAAGCTACTTTTAAAAAAAATAAATCTCTGGTATCCGCTTGTTTTCTGCCTCTTTTTGCATAAAAATAGAGTGTAGAATGTGCAACTTCATAATGCCCTAGGCAGTAGCCTAGTTCCCATTATTAGACTGAAGATTTGTATTGGGGGAAATATCAGAAATGTGGGTTAATATAACTTTCTGGTTTGTAAACTACAAGATAACACAGCTTTTACTGTACTACCAGTGACTTCGGTGGTCACTTAAAACAGGTTACACTGTACAGCAGGAGAATTATATGGAAAGTAGAATGTCTGTCTGAATTTTCCTTCAGGGTGTCAGCTAGGGATGTTAGCATGTACACGTTTACACAATTAAACAAGAGGCCTGGGCTCATTGGTTAATCCTAATAGTACATGCACCTCCCCCCTTTCTACCTTTGCATTAGAGGCCGCAGGGGAAAGGGTGGCAAGCTGGAGCTGGTACACAAAGGGAACTGGCTTTTAAACTAATCTCCCCTCCACTAAGCACCAGCTCCTGTAGAGCACTATTCCCCCTCCCCCACACACACTGCTGCCTCTGTTAGAGACAGCAATTATGTGTGTGGGGGGAGGGGCAGGCAGGCAGGGGTCAGTACATTCAAGAAGCTTGCTTTCAAGCCTGCTTTCTGCAGGTACTGACTCCAGAGCCACCTGCCTCCGCTCCGCCACCCCCCCGCTCCTGCCTCTCTGGGAGCTGGTGTTCGTGGGGAGCCAGCTTAAAAGCAAGCACCTGCTCCCCTCTGTGTAAATGTTTAACCACTAAAAAATTTAACAGTTATATGTTTACCAAAATTAATCTTTTTTTTTAACATCCCTAGTGCC
This sequence comes from Pelodiscus sinensis, assembly GCF_052426305.1. NCBI lineage: Eukaryota > Metazoa > Chordata > Testudines > Trionychidae > Pelodiscus > Pelodiscus sinensis. Next base: position 23,002,322 of record NC_143064.1, on the reverse strand, counting down.
AATGGGACTATAAAATGGTAGAAACATTCCAGTGGTTGACCTGAAAAAAGCATTTGGAGGCAACAGTCAGGAGTAAAATAGTTGTTAAAACTTCAAGTTTTATTAAATAAAATAATTAAATTAAGAAATGCCCATATTCCTTAAAGTTAATTTGTTTAGTATTGTGTTTATGAAGCCGAAAACCACTAATTACTGTAGTAAAAGAAGGAAACTAAGAGTCTTGTATTTGTCATGATTGTGTCCAGAGAGCTGTATGAATACAGCCATTCGTACTTCTTCAGAATTGAATTTTCATCCCATTTACTCATCTTCCACTCAATAGTAGCTGCCTGACAGACAGGCTCTGTAGTGAGACAAGGTGGGTGAGGTGAGGTACTATCTTTTACTGAACTGGTTTTTGTTGAGAGAGACAGACTTTTGAATTTACAGTTTGAAATATTTTGAGGAAAAACATAGATTCTTAGTTTGTTGAAATGGATGCTAATTTGACCAAAGTGTCACTCACTTTCATCTCATTATTAAGCATTTAGGCTTCAGAATAAGAATGTTAAGAAGCAGGTAATAGACTACTTGTGTAGTCGACAACATTTGTATTGACTACATGATTAGTCAGTAAGGGAAGGACTGTGTCCTGGCTTATGCCAATCCAAGAACATCATCTGCTGTGGCTTTGCATTTTAAATGTAGTAGGAGCTGCGTGCACAGACAACTTGCTCTTACTACATTTAAACTGCAGAACTGTAGCGGGGGTAGGTCCTGGACCGGCCGGAGCCAGGACAGAGTCAGGACCACTGTGGCTCTTCATTTTAAATGTAGTAAGAGCCGCCTGGATCCGTGAGCTAATTCTTTGCTTCCTGGGTTGCCTATTTCCCTAAGATTCAAATGCTGCCTGTCGTGCAGGCTTTCAATTTCTGTCTCCAACAGGCACTCACAGTGTGTCCGGTGCCTGGGACAGGCACACGCCACTGCCCAGTGCTAATACTGAAAGCAGCTAACGGCAAGCAGCTAACGGCCAGCAAAGGAGCTCTAGCTTAAAGTCCTTTCCCCTGAAAACATGGTGAAGACAGCTTCGGATCTGGAGCCCTCTACCCCACTTTGTTAGCCCTCTCCGAGCTATGTCTGAGAAGACAACTCCAGCGGCCTCCAGCACCAGATGTAGATACCTCTCTGTACAGCCTCTCTCCAAGTTACGAATGAGTTACGGACCAAACACTTGGCCGTAACTCGATCTGTTCGTAACTCGGACCCCACTGAGTTACATGCAACCGTGCTGTTCATAAGTGCGGGTCGCGTTCGTAACTTGGGGATCGCCTTCACGACCGCTCCATGGGAGCTTTGGTTGTAAGTGCGAATGGTTGTAACTCGACCGTTCGCAACTTGGGGAGCGGCTGTATAGAATCATAGAATAATAGGACTGGAAGGGACCTCAAGAGGTCATCGAGTCCAGCCCCCCGCCCTCAAGGCAGGACCAAGCTCCGTCTACACCATCCCTGACAGCTGTCTATCTAACCTGTTCTTAAATATCTCCAGAGAGGGAGATTCCACCACCTCCCTTGGCAATTTATTCAATATTTGACCACCCTGACAGTTAGGAATTTTTTTCCTAATGTCCAATCTAAACCTCCCCTGCTGCACTTTAAGCCCATTATCCTCAGAAACCAAGAGGAACAAATTTTCTCCTTCCTCCTTGTGACACCCTTTTAGATATTTGAAAACCGCTATCATGTCCCCCCTTAATCTTCTTTTTTCCAAACTAAACAAGCCCAGTTCATGAAACCTGGCTTCATAGGTCATGTTCTCTAAACCTTTAATCATTCTTGTCGCTCTTCTCTGTACCCTTTCCAATTTCTCCACATCTTTCTTGAAATGTGGCGCCCAGAACTGGACACAGTACTCCAGCTGAGGCCTAACTAGTGCAGAGTAGAGCGGCAGAATGACTTCACGAGTTCTGCTTACAACACACCTGTTGATACAACCTAGAATCATATTTGCTTTTTTTGCAACAGCATCACACTGTTGACTCATATTCAACTTGTGGTCCACTATGACCCCTAGATCCCTTTCCGCCATGCTCCTTCCTAGACAGTCGCTTCCCATCTTGTATGTATGGAACTGATTGTTCCTTCCTAAGTGGAGCACTTTGCATTTCTCTTTATTAAACCTCATCCTGTTTACCTCTGACCATTTCTCTAACTTGCTAAGGTCATTTTGAATTATGTCCTTATCCTCCAAAGAAGTCGCAACCCCACCCAGTTTGGTATCATCTGCAAACTTAATAAGCGTACTCTCTATCCCAATATCTACATCATTGATGAAGATATTGAACAGTACGGGTCCCAAAACAGACCCTTGAGGAACTCCACTTGTTATCCCTTTCCAGCAGGATTTAGAACCGTTAACAACAACTCTCTGACTACGGTTATCCAGCCAATTATGCACCCACCTTATCGTGGCCCTATCTAAGTTATATTTGCCTAGTTTATCAATAAGAATATCATGCGAGACCGTATCAAATGCCTTACTAAAGTCTAGGTATATGACATCCACCGCTTCTCCCTTATCCACAAGGCTCGTTATCTTATCAAAGAAAGCTATCAGATTAGTTTGGCATGACTTGTTCTTCACATATTAATCATAGATCTGTATTAATCATAGATCTCTGTATTAAGTTTTTAACTTTGTATCAAGTCCTTTTACATGGAAACTCTGTACCTTTTTCATAAAACATAGAAACTTTGTACAGTAAAACTCTAATAGTCCGGCATCCAATAGTCTGGCACTCCTGATAGTCCGGCATCAAAATGGCAAGAGCCTAGTGAGTGAGCTTCGGCAAAAAATGAGTCACAAGGTAACAGCGGCTGCAGCTGAACTGAGCGAAAAGGGTTAAAAAAACTAAAACATTACAGTATACTGTATACAGTATGTACAATAAAAAGGGTTAAGAACACTTTATATACAGTATATACTGTGTACAGTATATACATAACCAGCTTATAGTACCTCCTGATACTCCGGCATATCTGATAATCTGGCACCACCTAGGTCCCATAGATTCCAGATTATCAGAAGTCTACTGTATTAAATCTTCCTAGAATAGTCCCTAAATATGAGTAAGGTAAAGAGAATGGCCTTTGAAGGTGAATGTGGCAGCATTGAGACAACCCCCAGAAGAAGGAGCCACAGAAGACTACCTGCATATGCATATGATGACTCTCACAGATTTTGCATATGCATAAGATGATAGATATGCATGAGAGGGGTGTTGTTATAAATCAAAGGTATCTTGCAGAAGAACCCTGGGTTTTTGTCATCTTAACATCGGAGCACGGATCCAGATATGCAGAAGCCTGGCTCCGCCTCTCCCCCATGTATCTCACCTGGCCAGTTCAGTTAGGGGGAGCAACTATTGGTAACAAGAAGAAGGAGTGTGCTCTTTTGGGTGTGGGTGTGTGTAATATATCATATGCATATGATAAGTGTTGATTGCTATACCCAGGGCTTGACAAACCCTGGCGAGAGCTACTCGCCAGCACTGCGCATGCACCAGACTGGCACTGCGCATGCGTGAAGAGCCGGTGAATGGGGCTCAAGGAGTGACCGGCTGAAATCTACTTGCCATGTACAAGTAGATTCAGTGGTTTGTTGAGCCCTGGCTATACCTATTACCAATATATGTGGCGTTCTGCCTTATCTCCCTGAAAAGAGCCAGTGCAGTACTTTTAAGTACAACACAGAGACTCTTCCTCAGAGCAACCCAGGAAGAGATCTCACTCAAGTAAAGATGAATCCCCTTCAAAAAAACAGGGGCAAGCACCCAAAATACCCCCTGCGCTGACCTTGACCAGGGCTCTGGACAGGGATGTACCAGGACCATCAGGCACCGACAGCTCCTGAGGTTCCAAGGACCTCACCAAGATGGGTTCCAGGGCTCCAGAGAAGTCTGTCTAAATCAGTGCCCCACCAGCACCATCCAAACCCGTCTCGGTGCCAGCAAAGGCCGAATCAGCCTCTGCTGAGGCAGAGTCGGCACTGAAGAAAGTCAAGTCTCATTCGTCACCGTTGGCACCTATGCCACCTCTAGCACTGAAGAGGCACAAACATGCGAAACTGACAGCCTTCCATCCAGCACTGCCAATTGCTGCGATAACATCCTCCAGGCTGCCACCAACATTGGTGACCCAGCACTGCTCCCTCTTATTACTACAGAGGAGCTCAGAGTAACTTCAGTGCCCACAACACCGTTGTTCGGCACCGACGGTACACTCATGTCAGGCAAGTTCACGCTTTCCACTCCTGCAGGGTCGATATCGCCACTCTTGAGTGATGAGGATGATGAGCCCTTGATCTGTACCCAGACCACTCCTCTTCAGAGCACCTGCAGCAGCAGCAACAGCCACCACTGCAATGGCAACCACCTCAATGGCTGCCTCCTCCTGTGCCACTACCAGCCAACTGGTACCTCTGGGTACTATACTGAGCGCAGCAGCCACAACCGGTGCAGCCTTAACCATCTCCATCCACACCATGTAGGGTCATCTCCTTGCCCTCCCTGGACATGTCATCTTACCAGGAGGAAGATGAGCCAGCCTCAAGTGATGAGGACTCTTCTGTGTTTTCTCATCCTCCAAAGCACATATCATTGTCCTTCCCAATGATATTTTGATGCTCCCGCCTTCCACAGTGAGAGATCTCTCAATCATTCCAGGAGCTATACAAGATGGTGGCTGATGTTCTGGAGGTCTGCCTAGTGAGTCTCCCCAAAATTCAACATAAACTAAGCAGTATCTTACATGCCTCCCCATCTGCCAAGTTGGCCCTACCAATGGACTCAGTGCTTATGGATCCTGCCAAGGTGATCTGAGAGACACGAGCAACAGTCCCACTGGTCTGCAAAAGATGTGACCGTAAATACTGTATTGCACCACAGGATGCCAATTGCTTGTTTTCCCACCCGTCCCCTAATTCTTTAGTTATAGACCCAGTTAACCAGAGGGGGAAACAGAGTGCAGTGAGAACCATACCCTATGTCAAGAAGTGGAAGTATCTAGACCTAATGGGCAGGAAAGCGTACTCCTCTGCACCTTTACAGCTCTTCATATCTGATTATACTGCAGTGCTTGCGAAATGTACATATCATCAGGGCTTGACAAATAATGCAATCTACTCACCCATGGCGAGTAGATTGCAACCCGGAAGAGCCGGATTCGGGCGATCTGAGCATGCGCAGAACGCCGGACAGCGCGGCTGGTGAGTGGGGCTCGTCGTGGTTCGGCGAGCCCTGCATATCATATTATGGAGCAACTATCACATTTTATTGACAGTCTTCCCAATGACAAAAAGGAACAGTTCAGGGCCAGTATAAGCGAGGGCACCCTGATTTCTCTCTCAGCATTGCAGGCTGCATTAGATGCCTCCAACACTGCATCTTGGTCCATTGTGACGGCTGTTGTGATGAAGTTAACATGGCTTCATCTTTCCAGTTTTCCTCATGAAGTACAGCCCATGGTTGAAGACCTTCCTTTCCAGGGCTCCAAATTGTTTGCAGACACCACCAACATGTCACTCCCGGGCCACATTAAAGACACTCGGTATCCATATCCCTGCATGAAAACACAAACAGGAAAGATATTTTACACAGTGCTACAAACCTTTGCCTTTTACTCAAACTCAGAGGGATTTCGACAATAAGAGGAGGCAACACCAAACGTGACAGAGGCAGACCCCTGACCAGCCCTCTACTCTCCAGCCTTCAACTTTGAGAAAACATTTTGATGGTCAGGTCAAGAGTCTGATGATACTTCTTCACTTAAAACAACCTCATTCCTGTCAGTTATTTCGCCAGCATATAGTACCCTTCTATCATCCTCTGCCCATATGTTTGTCAGACATTTGCTCTTGACACTTATCCGTCCACTAGTTTCAGGCAACTTGTCCTGGCCACAGTCCAGAATACTGACTAGCCAAAGCACCCGCCTCCAATCATGGGTACTGCTCTATAGTCACTTAAGGTGTAGCACCCACAGGCGGGGGCGGAGGGGCTAGCCGGGCAGCTGCCCGGGGCGCCAAGCTATGGGGGTCGCCTGATGACAGCTGTAAGGGGCGCCGCGCACCCAGCTGTGTGGCACCCCTTAGAGCTGCCATCAGGTGCCACGCATCCAGGGCCGGGGGCCACACGGCGCCCCTTAGAGCTGCAGTCAGGTGCCATGCACCCGATTGCAGCTGTAAGGAGCGCAGTGCACCGGGAGGGGCGGGCCCACACATGAACTGTGCGCCTGGAGGCGGAGCTGCACATGCGTCGCGCACCCGCTGTCCGGGACGCAGGTATGGCTCAAGCAAGCCCTGCCCACTGGGACACTCCTCAAAGAAGAAGAGAGGTTTACTCACCTTTTGCAGTAATGGAGGTTCCTCGAGATGGTTGTCCCTGTGGGTGCTTCAGCATCCACCCTTCCTCCCTTTTGCTTCAGACATCGGTCATTTCTTCTGGGGCAGGAAAGGAACAAAGGGAATGTGCTGTCTGCTCCGCATGCACAGCCTGCTGGAGGGCATCTCCAACTAGGCACACAGTGGTGCCCAAACACCTAAGGTGGGGTACCCACTGGGACAACCAACTTGAAGAATCTCTGTTACTGCAAAAGTGAGTAACCCTCTCTTACTGGTATTGAAAGTAGGAATAAGAGATCCTCCGGAAAAGGGCTTTATTCTGGAGGATCGCGCCAGTCGGGATGCTCTTTTCCGGCTTTTCCCCAAGCCGGAAAAAAAGCGTCAGCCATGTTTATTTAAATCCCGCGGGGGATATTTAAATCCCCCACGGATTTCCCTATTCGAAAGTTAGAAATTAGCATGCTTCTTCCGAAGAAGGGGCCAGTGTAGACACAGCCATACTGTTTCCTAGTCAGATGTCTGCAACTTTAATTTATAAAAGATATAAATTCCTCCCCCTTTTTCTTCTGGTTTCAAAGCTTTTTTTCTGAGACTTATTTTTTCCAACTGCTTGCATAATCTAAATATTTTGCCTCAGATTCTGCTTTTGTTTACTTCTCCCAATTTAATTATCAAGCTTGAAAATTCAGTTTTAATTACTTTCCATTAGTTACTTGGTTCAATACATTTTAGCATTTATGGAAATAGAAATGAATTCAACATCCTGCTAGGTGGCAGTAAGAAGAGGAGTATCAAGGACATGTAAAAAAAAAAAAAAGCCCCCTTATCTTTTCCAAAAATATGTTTTAGGATTATGTCCACTTTGGTCGCTGTTCTTGTGGGTGTCACAACAATGCATAAAACAAATGTACCTGTGGGAGAATTAACTTCCCACATATTTTTCTCTCCTTCATATTTTAACCAGTGCATGGTAATTTACATTACGAAAAGACACATCTTATTGGTGTTTTTGCTTGGAGGTAGAACGCTAATGATTCATAGCTGATGCATGAAATTAAATTTTCTTGGCTATAGTACAGAGCAAGTTATAAATATATGAACTCTTTTCTTCCTGAAGACTTATTCTACTATGTATTTTAGAGAGTTTGTCTGTCTGTGTGTGTCTGTCTGTCAGTTCAAGAAATCCTTTTGACGGGGCATGGTCACAGAAGTCTCTTTGGGATTGTTCTCCAGAGCACTGACCATGCCCCCAGCCAGGACAGCTCCCAGTGGCCCCCTCTCACGCAGTGCAGGGCAGCTCGCAGTCTGGAGCTCCCAGGCTCTCAGCACCCTGGCCCCCAAGCAGGGCAAGTCTCAGCCCCCTCCGCCCCCAGTGCAGGGCTGCTCCCAGGCACCCAGCCACACCTTCCCCTGCAGTTGGGGACAATTCTGACTCAGGTTTGCCCAGTCGCTTGGCTAGGCCACAAGGGACAGGAGGGCAGCTGGCTCCTCCCCCCAGTTGATCCCACTGGGGCAGAGCTCTGCTTGCAGAATAGGGATTCTTGAACCCCAGCTCCAGTGTTTGTAACAGGCTTTATTTATTGTAACAGTCACTCCCATGTGACAGCCAGAAACTGCTCCAAATACGGAATAAGTTAGCAACCCACAGGCCAAGTGTGGATTGGAGGCCGCATCTCATGAGGAGCACGGGGAGTCCGGCTGGCAGGTTCGGGTAGGCTGGCTAGGATCCAGCCCACCAGCACCTGGATGACGGACTCCAGCGGCCCCATGGCACTCTCTGGCTGGTATGAATGGAAGTACAGTCCTCAAAACTGACCTGTCTGATGGAATGGTGAAAGAGGGCTCAGGGACAGCAGGGGCTTAGGGAGCGTGTTATTTGCTGAAAACCAAAAATTGATTGCAAAATCCTGGTCAATAGTTAACTTGTTAAACCTGAGTTTTAAATGGTTAACCGATTAAGCGGGCTGCTGATGCCAGCCCCTGCCCCACATGAGTGGAGTTGAAGCAGGAGCCAGCAGCCTGCTGGCTTCAGTTCCCACCATCCCTCTCCTCCATACGAGGCTTCTGGCTGCCACTGCCGACTCCCCCAGAAGCTGTGCGTTTGGTGGGGCTTGCGCCTGCTTCCACCTTCCTTCTCCTAGCCCACTGACACTGGGGTTCTCCAGCCAGGGCTCCCCAGCCCCATGTGTTCTCCTGACTGGCTTCCACTCCTGGCCTCCCGGGCTTTATGATCTAACCCTGCCGGATCATGGATGTTGCGAGACCTGAAAGTTCTGGATTTGGGAGGTTCAACCTCTAGTAATATATAATTCAAAGGGAAAGGATGTATGTTAAGTGGTTCAAGGTTTCCTTTAGCTATCTGTTTTCTGCAGTTCCTTGTCCCCAACAAGTTATTACTTGTATTTAATTTATATGTGCCCAGTACAATATCATATGTTAGGAAGGTCACCTTGTTTTTTAGTTTGAATGCAAATATGAGGTTGGATTGATTTTTCTTTTTAATTAATGTCTCAGTATTTCCTTTTGACTAATAGGAATGTGAAGACTGAAGCAGAATGGATCCATCAGTGAAGGCAAGGTCCGTGGAAATCTCTGTGGAGGGGATGACATGCAATTCTTGTGTTGAAACCATTGAAAAATACATTGGGAAAATGAATGGAATTCATGATATCAAAGTAAGTAATTCTGTCAATCTTCTATGTGATACTTTGTTCTAATGGGGCAAGCCATGATAAAGATTGATCTGAAGTATGCAGCAGAGGAGGAAAGGACTTAAAAATACATACATTTTTCTAGCAACTGATGTCAGTTCATATAATTTTTTTCTAAAGCACCTTTTCCCTTATACTTGACTGAATTCAGCAATGGTAATGTATAGAAAACAGAGGAGAGAAAACAGTGTAAAGTCAAAAAGAAGAGAGCTGTTAGAAGTCAAACTACAGGGAAAGTGGTGGTGTTGCACTTTTAATTCTAGTATAATAGTAGAATAGTGATAGAAATGTAGCCGTGTTAGTCTGGGGTAGTTGAAGCAAAATGCAGGACAATGTAGCACTTTAAAGACTAACAAGATGGTTTATTAGATGATGAGCTTTCGTGGGCCAGACCCACTTCCTCAGATCAAATAGTGGAAGAAAGTAGTCACAACCATATATACAATTTTTTAAATTGTATCCTTTGGTATATATGGTTGTGACTACTTTCTTCCACTATTTGATCTGAGGAAGTGGGTCTGGCCCACGAAAGCTCATCATCTAATAAACCATCTTGTTAGTCTTTAAAGTGCTACATTGTCCTGCATTTTGCTTCAGTATAATAGTAGTAATAACACTTAGCGCCTGCATAGACTTTCCATTAGATATCTCAGAACACCTTTACAAAGGAGATAAGCATCATTATTATCATTTTACAGATGGACAAACTGAAGCGAAGTGACTTTCCTAAGTTCTCCTAAATTCCTAAATGTTCTATCCAGTAGGCTACATTTTTGCCTTCCTGTGGCTGTTTTACCCTAAACCTCTTTAGGTCTTTTCTTTCATACTGGCCAGGGCAGTGAGGCAGCTTATCTCACCTGTGAAAGGAGGGTGTGTGTTGTGTTGGGCATGGAATCTCAAGCTAATTAATCATGGTGCCTTTCACCAGGAAAAGCAATGTTACTGCACGGTGGAACTTGAATGGGGAGGGGGAGGAATGCTAAGGAAAGGGGAGATTTTTGGTGGCCTTGCCAGGTTTTCAGAATTTCCTTTTCTTTCCCACTATGTTTATATGGGACTAAGAGATGGTATTAGCCGCTTTGTGCTCTTTGAAGGGAAAAAAGTAGCTGCTTTTGTTCCTTACTAAGTTAATTATTACTATACAAAAGAGTTTTTAAAAGAAATTGAGCTTTTAGGAGAAGGAATGGATCTACTTTTAATCAAAACTTCATATGAATTTGACACGACTTTAATCTTCAGAGTTTCTGGCTCAAACAAAATACAGGACTATGTAGCACTTTAAAGACTAACAAGATGGTTTATTAGATGATGAGCTTTCGTGGGCCAGACCTACTTCCTCAGAGCTCATCATCTAATAAACCATCTTGTTAGTCTTTAAAGTGCTACATAGTCCTGTATTTTGTTTCAGCTACACCAGACTAACACGGCTACATCTCTATCACTATGGCTCAAACAAGGAATCCAGCTCTTGTTACTTGGGCTATTCGGACGGGCAGGCGTGGGGGAAGAGAATCTACCTAACTTAAAACAAAAGTAATTGGAGAGTATTTTTAACCTCTTCTGTTCTAACCAATACATCCATTTTACAATATGTTTGTCAACAAATAAAGTGATTCTAGACTTATGACTTATTTGGTGCCAGAAAGAATATTTAATTTTACCAGTTACAGCAACAGTATGCTGTTTAATCCTAACTCCTTGAAGCATAGGTGAAGTTTTCCCCTGAAAATTGAGGTTAACAGTCTATGGAAGGGAAATGATTCTGCATAATACAGTGTGCCCTGGGTTTCTGTAGGAAAGTATTTCCATCTTAACAGATATGATCTAGACAAACATTGGGCTTACCAGAACAATGAAGCCTATTTTTGGCTATAACTAGTTGTAATAGGCAGCTTTTTACCAGAGAGATGATGCACCCAGCTAGTACGAGTTACTTCTGCCTAATCTAAGAGTTGATACTGACTACAGAGATCTGTGAACATCAGTTATATTTACTCTAGTCTAGATCCTACTTTTGATCTGCATAGTGAGTTATCAGAATTTGAACTTGATTGATTCTAGTAACAAAAAACATTCACTAGCAAAATCAATCGTTAATTGTTTTTAGCAAAGGAGATGCTACTTTAATAGTAACATTGAACACATGAGATCAGACCAATTAATAAACCTCCACCAAGTGAAGTAAAATGAAGAATGAAATGAATGAGAAATACTATTTTAGTATCTTTCCCTTGGTGCCTTTGGACATTTGTCCTTTTGGAAACTGAAATTGAAAGGCTTGACCTTCTGAAATATAACATTTTATGGTTTAAATTTTTCTACCAAACTCCTAAAAATTTTACACAAAAGCCTATGCTAGGAATGATTCATGACTTCCCTGAAAATAACATTCTGTATAACCCTATTAGTAGCAAGTACACTGTGAAATGGTTGTTCAAGAGACAGGCATTAACCACTTTGTTTTGAAACAGTGGGTTAGAAATATTCTAATACAGCTCTTGCCAAACTATATTTGCCACAAAAAAAATTGTTGTGAATACAAGTTTAAGTGGAAGAGGTTTATAATGAAAATCAAGAAATCATACTTAATACCACGTTACAGAAACAGAACATTGAGTTAAGTGGACAGATTGGTTCTTCCTTTCGCTCAGGGGTAATCTCTGAATAATAAGGCAGTACAGTATTGTGTTTAAGGGTTATCAGGTAGGTCAGCAAAGGAAACATATATTGGATGTCTAATGCAGCCACACAGATCTTTAATTTGGGTTATTTTGTCTCCATTTGTAAAAAAAAACAGTAAACTACTGCGTCCTTATTATTCATTCTGCCAAATTGCATAATTGATGACAGAAAAGGAGAAAAGTAGTCATTAAAGTGATTACACTGATGTAATTTGATCACAGCAATGGTCTTCTAGTTGTATTTTGCCCAAGGAAAAGATAAAATTGGAAGATAATGTGTTGGGCCTATGGCTGGTATTGGTTTGCCCTTTTGGAAATTGAAATAATAATATTTGATTCCATGACAACTAGGAGCAAATTAAATTGGAGATATTTTTACCACATGATGTGAAAGGTTAATTCCAGATTTGCAGTTTCACAGACTTCCTAAACTTAAAAAAAAAGGATCCTCCTCCCCTTTTTTTTAAATGGTTCTCATGTTGAATTATAAAGCTGTCTCCTTCAGTAGAATTTGATCCTCTCTATCCCTATTTGGTGCTAGCCCTCGGTGGTATCCCTCTTCAGAGGACTGAATCTTCTCTCTTATCTCAAATGTTGCTTCTGATAACACATTCTGCTCTGTCCATTTCTTTAATAAATAACCCATCTCTTCTTGACTATTTGACTTTTCCTCCTAGAATTGAAACTTCTCCTGACTTTCAGAACTCTGTCTGCAACAGCCACCATTTCTCCCTTACAGCCTTCTTCATCCCTGTGCTCCACCTAAACTTCTCATAACCATTCCTTTTTATCTGTCTTCTCATTCACAGTGTTCTGAAAACCCACCTGTTCTGTGAAGCATTCCAGCTATAATGATTTACTGTTCTGCATAGTATTCATTCATGTCTTTGGATTGCAAGCTCTTTGGATAGAGAGCTTGTTTACTTGGCGGAGTTTCTGTCATATTGCAGCAGGTACCATATTGCAGTGGTACTAGATAAATAGGAAAACCCCTTATAAAAATGTTTTTCCATACATGTATCTTTTCAGTTAGATTGTCCTTGTAACCAGTTCTATTCAGAACGCACGGACTTGCTTGGAATACAAGTAGGATGCAACAAAGTTGCTTGTTTCTTCTATTGTATGTTGCTCTAATAGTTGACATACAACTCTGGGCAGTAAGTAAACAAAAAGAATTTTTGTACTATCATTTCAGTTTTCAGTCTGTCCCCACTCAAAATCGTCTTTGAGTATATTATGACATTTGTTGTTTATTTGTATTACAGTAGTGCCTCATAGTACTAGTTATTGTAAAAATGCAGAACAAAAAGAGGCCTATTCCATAGAGGAATTAAAAACCATATGAGGAACTGAAGGTTTCCTACACAGATAACAGTTTCCTCAATAAACTGTTTATGCAAACTTCCTCTTTTCATTTTAAATTATGACCTCAACTAGAAGATTTACCACACATTGTGGGGGGGGGGGGGAGAAGGGGAGGTGAGGCACACAGGTTTCCCTTTGGTGCTCTTCAGGCACAGCCCGCATTGCCCGGGGCCAAGGACCTGAGGGTAGTGGCTTATGGGTGGGAGGCCACTTATCTGGGCTGGTGGCAGGCAAGATGGTGAGCCCTGTACCCAGATGGCCACTCCCTTGGTACTGTGAATGCCCCCAGTGGTCAATCTGCAGTATAGCTGTCTCCTATGCTCCCTGCCCTCAGTGGTGATTGTAAGTACAGTGTCTCTCTGCTCGGTCCCCTCCCTTTCGATGTTATGGAAAACAATCAAATTCTGTGCACATCTCATTTTCCTGACACCACCAAACCCTGACGTTACTTTAAGTTAGGATAAGAGGAAGCTGCCTACCAAATTTGGTGGTCCTAGCTATTACCGATAAGGAGAAGTTCTTGAACAGAGACTTAGAGAGCAGCTCAGACAGGCACACACATCTGTAAAATATAGATAGTTAAACATGACATTACAAAATGTAGCAGATAAAATTAAAAAGAAAACAGTGTGCTAATAATTTGTCCAGCACCGCTCTGGGCAGCTGCTAATTTTTTCCAGAAATGTGTAATTTTTATGGCAAGGTTTACTGCTAAATACAGGCAGTCCCCGGGTTACATGGATCCGACTTACATCGGATCCCTACTTACAAACGGGGTGAGGCAACCCCCGCACTAGCTGCTTCCCCCCAGCAGACCAGGGAGACGCGAAGCTAGCGCCCCCCCCCCCCCCCCAAAGCAGACCAGGGAGATGCGGAGCTGCTTTTCTCAGCAGACACCTCAGCTTGAGAATAAAGGACTGAGGGAAGTGAGGTGTGGGAGAATAAAACTGAGCTCTGGAGAAATGTTTGGCTAGAGTTTCCCCTACAATATGTACCAGTTCCGACTTACATACAAATTCAACTTAAGAACAAACCTACAGTCCCTATCTTGTACGTAACCCGGGGACTGCCTGTACATACCTAAGTAATAGGCATGAAAGGAGGAACATCCCTTAAATGCTGATGTTAGGGAAAGAGACATGCAGAGGAAACTACATTTTCAATACAAGCAAAGGTGAAATGTTACTCTCACAAATATGAAATTATGGAGTCTGTACAAATTCTAATAGAATAAGCTTGTTTTCAATAATTATAGGTCAATATCAGGAATTAGAAGATAGGGAGAATAATTAGACTATAAATATTTCTTGGCCTAGTGGTAAGAAATAATCCCACATTTTTGTGTAATTGTTAGATATTAGCAAGCAGGCCTTATGTATTTTTGCTTGTTATAATGTGAAGACAGGTTCAACCTCTATAGTCCAGACTTCCATAGTTCAGCAACATCTCTGATCTGGCATTCCCATGGGTGCACCCAGGCCGGAGTACTCTTGGAGGAAAAACTGGACCTCGTGCTCAGTGACTCCTACCCTGTCCTTCCAGAGTTTCTGGAGCACTGTAAATGAGAGGAGCATTGTAAATTATTACATTTTTCAAATTGAGTAAGCAAATATAATAGAAGTGAACAAATCTTGGTTTGTTTTAACATTTGTAGTTAGCACATTATGATATTGTCTCAGTAACCTTTCAAAAGCGGCGAGGAGTCCTGTGGCACCTTATAGACTAACTGAAGTGTTGGAGCATAAGCTTTCGTGGGCAAAGACCCACTTCGTCAGATGCATGTAGTGGACATTTCCAGAGGTAGGGTATAAATATGCAGGCCAGAATCAGGGTGGAGATGACGAGGTGGATCCAATCAGGGAGGCCCACTTCTAGTAGCTGATCTGGAGGTGTGAATTCCAAGAGAGGAGAAGCTGCTTTCGTAGTTAGCGAGCCATTCACAGTCTTTGTTTAATCCTGAGTTGATTGTGTCAACTTGAAGATGAACTGTAGCTCAGCAGTTTCTCTTTGAAGTCTGGTCCTGAAGCTTTTTTGCTGCAGGATGGCTACCTTTAGATCTGCAATTGTGTGTCCAGGAAGAGTGAAGTGTTCCCCTACAGGTTTTTGTATGTTGCCATTCCTAATATCTGATTTGTGTCCATTGATTCTTTTACGTAGGGACTGTCCAGTTTGGCCGATGTATATAGCAGTGGGGCATTGTTGGCACATGATGGCATATGTTACGTTAGTAGATGTGCAGTAGAATGAACCAGTGACAGTATGGCTGATCTGGTTAGGTCCTGTGATGGTGTTGCTGGTGTATATATGTGGGCAGAGTTGGCACCGAGGTTTGTTGCATGGATTGGTTCCTGAGTTAGAGTTATTATGGTGCGGCGTGTAGTTGCTGGTGAGAATATGCTTCAGATTGGCGGGTTGTCTGTGGGCAAGGACTGGCCTGCCTCCCACGGCCTGTGAAAGTGAGGGATCATTGTCCAGGATGGGTTGTAGATCACTGACGATACGTTGGAGAGGTTTTAGCTGAGGATTGTAGGTGATGGCCAGTGGTGTTCTGTTGGTTTCTTTCTTGGGCTTGTCCCGTAGCAGGAGGCTTCTGGGTACATGTCTGGCTCTGTCAATCTGCCTCCTCATTTCCTCGTGTGGGTATCGTAGTTTACAGAATGTTTGTTGAAGATCTTGTAGGTGTAGGTCTCTGTCTGAGGGGTTGGAGCATACGTGGTTGTAACTTAGTGCTTGGCTGTAAACAATGGATCGTGTGGTGTGTCCAGGATGGAAGCTGGAAGCATGCAGGTAAGTATAGTGGTCCGTAGGCTTTCGGTATAAGGTGGTGTTGATGTAACCATCACTTATTTGCACCGTGGTGTCCAGGAAATGGACCTCCTGTGTAGACTGGTCCATGCTGAAGTTGATGGTGGGGTGGAACCTGTTGAAATCGTGGTGAAATTCTTCCAGAGTCTCCTTCCCATGGGTCCAGATGATGAAGATGTCATCGATGTAGCGTAGGAAGAGAAGGGGCATAAGTGGACAAGAGCCGAGGAAGCGTTGTTCCAGGTCAGCCATAAAAATGTTGGCGTATTGTGGGGCCATGCAGGTGCCCCTAGCGGTGCCGCTGGTATGGAGGTATATATTGTCACCAAATCTGAAATAGTTGTGTGTGAGGATAAATTCACAGAGTTCAGCCACCAGTTGTGCTGTGGCATCATCAGGGATACTGTTCCTGACAGCTCGTACTTCATCTGCATGTGGGATGTTTGTGTAAAGAGCCTCTACATCCATGGTGGCTAGGATGGTGTTTTCTGGAAGATCACCAATGCATTGTAGTTTTCTCAGGAAATCCGTAGTGTCACGGAGGTAAGTGGGAGTGCTGGTGGCGTAGGGTCTGAGTAGAGAGTCGACATATCCAGACAGTCCTTCAGTGAGAGTGCCAATGCCCGAGATGATGGGGCATCCGGGATTTCCAGGTTTGTGGATCTTGGGTAATAGATAGAACAATCCTGGTCGGGACTCTACGGGTGTGTCAATTTGTTCCTGTGCTTGTGTAGGGAGTGTCCTGAGCAGATGGTGCAGTTTCTTAGCGTATTCCTTAATGGGACCTGAGGAAAGAGGCCTATAGAATTTGGTATTGGAGAGTTGTCTAGCAGCTTCCTTTTGGTAGTCAGGCCAGTCCATGATGACAACAGCACCTCCTTTGTCAGCTCAGCAGGCGGGAGCTGACTGCTGCCTTGCGCTGTGGGCTCCGCAGTATAAAACTTATATTGCAGAACCTGCAGCTCAACTGGCTTCCCGGGGGTAGGGCCAGCAGCCAGAAGCGGGCTCCCAGCGCATGCTAGTTTCTGGCCCTGCTTCTGGGGAGCTGGATGTGCGGCAGGCTGTGCAACATAAGCTTTATATACTGCAGAGCCCTCAGCATGTACCTGTGTAATCCCTAAGGGTATGTCTACACTACCCCGCTAGTTCGAACTAGCCGGGCTAATGTAGTCATCCCCAGTTGCAAATGAAGCCCGGGATTTGAATTTCCCGGGCTTCATTTGCATGAAGCTGGCCGGCGCCATTTTTAAATGCCGGCTAGTTCGGACCCTGTGCCGCGTGTAGCTGTGCGGCACGGGGTACGAACTAGCCGGCATTTAAAAATGGCGCCGGCCGGCTTCATGCAAATGAAGCCTGGGATATTCAAATCCCGGGCTTCATTTGCAACTGCGAATGACTACATTACCCCCGCTAGTTCGAACTAGTCGGGTAGTGTAGACATACCCTAAGATACTCAGCTGTTACATGATTACTTAGTTAACCACTTTTTAACATCCCTAGTTTTAACCAAATTGTAGACTGCTACTGTTAAAGTAATAGTAAAACCCTGATTTTTGAACACCTGACTGCTAATGTTAACAAATACCACTTAACGTATATATTCCTTTCCATACTAATTGAAAAAGTGTTTGATAATGTCACAGGGTGGTAAGCCTGGCCCTCTTGGAGGCAGGGTGTTGAGCTAATCAGGCCCCGCCTGGTGTGCTCCACACTGTAGTGGCTACAGTCCAGTTTAGTTCTAATCAATAGCAGCACCTGTCAGCCAGTCAGTAGGCCCCAAAAACTGAGTCAGTAGCAGCCCCCAATCAGGGCCCAAAGGCTAAGTTAGTAGCAAGTGCTCCCTATTGCAGGGCAGTAAGGCCTGCTGGCACAAACCAGTAGTAGTGTGATGCCCTCCTTGGGGGTTAATGGAGTGGGAGTAAGGGGACCTGGGCCCTCCCTCTCCACCAGGTGCCAGCCCAGGGTCCTGTCAGTTGTAGGTGTGTCCCACCACTAGCTCAGCAGGTAATCGGCCCAAAACATGTTGAGCTCCCGAGGAGTTCCAATTCCCCACCTTGAGCTACTTCCTACCCTGTTCAGGATTGCCGGCCTCTTCCCCACCTGCGTCCTCCAAGCTGGTCGCTTCCCCATCCAGTCTCTGCTGGCTGTCCTCTGCTGTGGCATCTGTCTGCTTCTCCTCCACTTCCTCCTCCTGAGCTATGGCAGAAGCTCCTTCCAGCAGGGCTGTAGGGGTGGGGCTCTCTCAGCCATATAGCCCTGGATGACTGCTTCCAGCCCAGTGCAAGGTTGCTACACCCGGTCATAGGTAATAGTAAATTCTGTTTATTCTTTTAAGTAGTTTTAAGTGAACACTGAAATGATAAAAGAAACTAACATTTATTTTATGTATGTGTGTGTATGTATGTTACTATGATGTCATTATATGCTCAGTAACGCACCAGAAGAGGTTTCAATAAGTAGAGAGTTACATGCTCTATTGTCCCATGGCATTGCAAATTCATGATTTTTCTCTTTCCACACGCTATTTACTCCACATTTTATCATTCTTATTAATCATTTTGATTAATTTATCTTTTAGTTTAACATAAATAGTATTCTTCTTTACTATAATTGAGCTCTATTTTAATTGAAATAGTTGCATACAATTTTTCAGAAAATTAACACAGTGCAAAAGGGTTACAACTCAAAAACAGACTCTATTTTGTATCAAGGAATAAAGATTTTTATAGTTTCCCAAAATCAGTTCATTTGGGAGGAAAACAGTTGCAACTTGAAATACAACTTTTTATAGCACTAATCAGAGAGACTGTGTGCAACTCAAAATAGTTAAAGCGTTAAAGTGTCAGCGATTGTACCCTATCGTATAAATGTGTTCGCATTAATGAAAAACAGAAAAAAAATCACATTCTTTTTATTTTTATGTTGTTCATGGTGAATGCCAAGTAAATAAAGGTAAAATTTCATTCTAGACTTTTCATTTTTTTTGTATATTGAATGTTGCATGTGTGTATGCCAAAGTCATAGTTTGCCTAGGGCGCTAAAAACCCTTGGGCTGGCCCTGTCTGGCTTCCTTGAATTTTTCTTTATTGCCTGGGACCTGTCCATAATTGTTACTAAAAATATTTATTGCAAAATCTTAGCCTTAATAATGAGGTACTCACCAAGCTAAGGTATATAAGCATTACTTTAACATACATTTTAAATAATAATGGTCTGGCTTTTGCAGACTTTTTTCAGCCATTTGCCCATACCCTCATTCCCCCCTCCCCCTCCACAGTTTTTCTCTGAATAATCCATCCCGACTTCTAAAATAGGCTGATCTGTAATCAAATCTGTATATGGAGCCTTCCACAACATGCTGATCAGATAATATGGAAGGCTCCATTTGAGCAGAGAGCTGCATTCATAGATTCCACAGATGCCTGAGAATGTTACAGAGCAAAGCCCTCCTTCCATACCCTTTCCTTCCTTGTTTTTCCCACACTCCTGTAATCCATAACTGCATCATTGTGTGACAGATAAGAATCATAGAACCATAGAGCTGGAAGAGACCTCAGAAGGTCATCAAGTCCAGCCCCCTGCTCTAGGCAGGACCAATCCCAACTAAATAAACACGGCCAGGGCTTTGTCAAGCCGAGACTTAAACACCTCTAGGGATGGATGAAGCAAAATGCAGGACAATGTAGCACTTTAAAGACTAACAAGATGGTTTATTAGATGATGAGCTTTCGTGGGCCAGACCCACTTCCTCAGATCAAATAGTGGAAGAAAATAGTCACAACCATATATACCAAAGGGGATGGAGACTCCACTACTTGCCTAGGTAACCCATTCCAGTGCTTCACTACCCTCCTTTGTGTAGTTCTGCTTTTTAAGAATAAATCTGATACGTTTGTCTTCGATGACTAATCCAGTTCAGCAGATCTCAGGGTTTTAATATAAAAAATATTGAGACAAGGTAATAATTTTGCTCTGAGAGAAGTGTATACAGGATAACAGAGCTTAAGTTTCTGAAATGGGCAGACTGCTTCTAGGAGCAGCCTGAGGCCGGCTGTGGCAGCTGGCGCCCCAGGTGGAAGGCACGATCAGCGCCCCCACCTGCACAGCCATCAATGGCCATGACGTAATCATGGGGCGCCCTGTGTCGTCATCATCAGGCGCCCGGGCCGGTGGCACCCTAGGCAACTGCCTACTTTGCCTAGGCTCACGGGCCACCCTTGACTGCTTCTGTGTTAGAACCTCTCGCATCCAACCAAGTAGTTGTAACACAAGTGAACATAAGTTAAGTACCGGTAATGGTTTTCATAGAGACAGGCTCAAACCCCCTTCAAAGTGAGCACTAAAGGGCAAATGACAGTAGAGAAGTGTCACTAAAGTAGATGTTGTAATTAATATTTGAAATTAGAATGGGAAACTAACAAACACTAATTTAACCATACTTTTTTTAAAATTAAATTAAAAGCCCAAATGATATTTATACAATTGCTCTAAACATGCCTAAACTGTCTAAATACTAAGCAATTTATTACATACAAACAATAACAAAACGTTTAACGATTTGATCAAGATACTTCGATGGGCTATGCCCAATGGGTGCTAAGCAGAAGCATCTTGTGAGGGGTATGTGGTATGAGTCCCTCCCTCCCCCCGCCCCTCCGTTTTACTGCTTAGCTGGGACTGAGCATGTTCAATAACACTGCTAAAGCTTAGTTATCTTCCCTCACTCTGCCACCTCATTATTGGCAGGCATTGATCATCTCTGGTGTGTAGAACCATATTAGTAGGGCCCTACCAAATTCATGGCCGTGGAAAAACACATTGTGAACCGTGAAATCTGGTCTTTTCTGTGCCTTTACTCTAGAGTAGACTGATTTTGGGGGGTGGGAGGAGGACCAGAGTTCTCAAATTGGTGATCCTGACCTAAAGGGAGTTGCAGGGGGATCATTAGGGTATTTTGGGAGGGTGGGGTTGTATTGCCAGCATTATTTCTGCACTGCATTCAGACCTGAGCAGCGACTGTTTACCAGATACCCAGCTCTGAAGGTAGCACCCAACAGCAGCGGTAGTAAGTAACACACCACATGCCACCCTTGTTTCTCTGCTGCTGCCTTCAGTTACTACACTGTGAAATTTCATATTTCTATAGCTGAAATAATTAAATTTACTATTTTAAAAAGCCTATGAGCAAAATGAATTGTGAATTTGATAAGGCTCTACATATTGGTCACCTCCAGCCTGGTTAGGCAGGTATTAGCAATGAACCTTTTAAGAGCTTAGTTTTTAATACTCTTCAGCAAATAAGTGATGCCATTGCTAATTACTGATTAAGGTAAACAGCAATTTGAGACTATTCAACTTTATTTCCAGTCTTGACTTGGATAAGATTTACAAGGCCGTTCCTCCCTGTATCTTTCCCTCCTCCTTATGAATCAGGTTTTCCATTGCTCCTGAGTTCACATGAACTGTAATACTGCTATGTGTTTGGGAAGGCCATGTTGTCTCATTTTAAGACTGATTCTTTTTGTTATGTTTAAAACCATTTGCCGTCACCCTTATCAATGAGAGGCATTTTTTTAAAGAAACTTTCCATTATCTCATTAGTCATTCTTTGAACTGGACATCTATTTCCTTATT
Source organism: Pelodiscus sinensis (assembly GCF_052426305.1). Taxonomy (NCBI): domain Eukaryota; kingdom Metazoa; phylum Chordata; order Testudines; family Trionychidae; genus Pelodiscus; species Pelodiscus sinensis. The sequence goes on along the minus strand of NC_143064.1, from coordinate 22,980,745 downwards.
TTATTCTTTCTGGTCTTATTATTTTCAAGGCCAGCCTTCTACTTGTAAAGAAAGGTCCTGATTAACACCACACATGTATTTCCTTAACCAAATTTAAGATAACTTTAATACTTTAATTTCATGCTAAAAGCTATTTGAGATTAAACTAGTGGGCTATATTAGCTTCTATCTTTTAATATTGCATTTGGCTAATGTTTTTTTTTTCCTTTTCAAGGTTTCGCTAGAGCAAAAAAATGCAACCATTATCTATGACCCTAAACTCCAGAATCCAGAGTCCCTTCAGGAAGTTATAGATGACATGGGATTTGATGCTACCTTGGCTGATTCCGACCCACAACCTGTCTTACCTGACACTACTTTTCTAACCATTCCTGCTCAGTCACCTGTAACATGTGAACAGATCTGTAACACCCTACTAAAGATCAAAGGCATCTTGGATGTTAAAATTTCCTCTGACCAAAAGACTGCAGTTGTGACATTCATTTCTTCCATTATAAATGGCAACCAGATTATTCAAATGATGCCGGTCTTAGATTTGAATACTGCAGTTCCAGAGAAGACATCTGGGACTAGTGAAACATGTGATGTTGTATTAAGGTTAAAGGTAGTGGGGATGACCTGCCATTCTTGCACCAGCACCATTGAAGGAAAGATTGGCAAACTGAAAGGGGTACTGCGAATTAAAGGTAACACTTCAGTTTAATTTTACATCTAGATTGTTAATTAACAATGCTGAAACAAACTGGTTCAGAGGGACAGTTCATCTGTGTTCCAGTTCCATGTTTTGGAACACAAGTGAAAATGAGTTTGATTTGATATTAGATTTTAACGGGAGCATTCTAGTTTCTTTTTCTTCTCCAGTGAATAAACACTTGCCTACTTTACAAACCATATGATACAGTGCATCATTTCTGCTCAAGAGTCTTCCAGGCCTAGAGACATAAGAAAATAGTCCAGCTTATTGGCCTTGCACGAATGCCTTACATTTTAATTGGGTTGGTGGTATTAGTGTTCCTATTTTTTTTCATAGCTCTAATTACGTTTAATGGCTTCTTATTCATCTAACTTTAAATAACCAATAATGGTGTATGTAAGGTAGTGTCATAAATGGAGATGGCAGAAACCCCTATTTGTCTATTACATAAAGAAAATGACTTGGGTCTACAATAGAAGAGGGGTTTTTAATGTTAATACAAGAAATAGCTAACATGCTTGTGGGCGAGGCATGAACCTTCTAGGAAAAGGTCAAAAAATGGGCAACAGATGGTTATATCTGTTGCAATCTTAGGCACCGGAGGCAGAAAAACAGTTTTCAAAAACTGGGTACAGTTCTTTAAAAAGTACCTAAGTTCCTTTTTCAATTATTTATGTTCTAAAGAGCCTAACTCCATCCCAGTGAGTGTAAAACACTTTGAAAATTTTACTCCATTGACCTGATCCGGTGCTCATAGGACTTTCTATGGTCAGTGATATTTAAATGGAATATTATGAGGAGGGGATGGCAGCAAAGACACTAATAGTTTTTTTCTGTTTAATTTTTAGTCTCCCTGGACAATCAGGAAGCTGTTGTTGTGCATCAGCCTCATATGATTACAGCAGAAGAAATCAAAAACCAAATTGAAGCGGCAGGTTTCACAGCATTTATCAAAAAACAGCCCAGACCCCTCTCTCTGGGTGTTATTGATCTGGAGCGTTTAAAGAACACCCAAACCAAAGGTTCAGAGGGAATGCATCAGACAAGTCCAAAACATACTAACAGCTTAAAGGCTGTTGTTTTTAGAGTCGACGGCATGCACTGCAATTCATGTGTCTTAAATATTCAGAGCCACATATCAGCACTCCCATCTGTAGCAAGCATAGTAGTTTCTTTAGAGAAGAAAACAGCTACTGTAAAGTATGACTCAGACTTGATCAGCATAGATGCGCTTAGAGGAGCCATAGAGGCAGTATCACCAGAGACATTTAAAGTCAGTCTTCCTGATGAGTATGAAAATGTAGAGCTTTTCAATGCACAGATATCTCCAGTAAAGTCTTCTCAGAGAGCTTTAAACAGCACCAACCAGTCCATTATTCAAGTTACTGTGGTAAATATTGAGGGAATGACTTGTAATTCTTGTGTGCAATCAATTGAGGGAGTAATTTCCCAAAAGCCAGGTGTGAAATCAATATGTGTGTCTCTTGTGAATCATAATGGGACTATAAAATATGACCCTCTCCTAACTTGTCCAGAAGACTTAAGATCTGCAATAGAGGATATGGGATTTGATGCTTCTTTATCAGGTAATGCCAAGCTACAATTTTTGTATTGTGTTTGTATGACTAATTCACTTCCATTTAACATGTCATAGTGTCTTGAATTAAATTGACAGAATTAGGGATCCAGATTCAGCTTGCTGAATGAGGTCAATTTAGCACTTTTACACCAAGAATCAGGTCATGTTAGCGACATCACTCAAGAAGGTAAATTTTTCACACCCTTGAGTGATGTAGTTATACTGACCTAATTTCCTAATATAGATCAGGTTGAGTACCATTCAGGCATATAACCAGGAGTCATTCTCTGCCCCAGAAAGCTCACCATCAGCAAAACAGACAGGTTACAACAGAAGGATGGAATGCTAAATATGGTGGGCAAGAGTGAGTAAAAAAAGTAACAAAATGAAGAGGGTTGAGAAGAAAAATAGAAATCACAGTTTATCTGTTGCATAATCAGTACCTAATGGAAGTGATCTCAAAGCATCAGAGCAGAGGTAGGCTTTAAAGAGTTATTTGATTTAGCACCCACAGAGCACATTCATGCATCTGTCTGACAGGGTAAGAGCAAATTCTGTTCTCAGTCAGGAATACTACAATAATATGCACTCAAGTTATGTAGGAGGCAAAGGGTTAACTGGAGCAGACCTCCTTGCCTGTGGTGTGATGTGACAGGCCGGGCTGGAGCAGTTCCCCCTCCTGCCTGTGGCATGACATGGTATGCCCAGCTGGGCTGGAGCTGTCCTCTGCCGTGGGATCCCAGTCAACTGGTTAAACCTACTGGTTAACTTTTTAAATGGGAGTTTACATCCCTAATGTTATGTTGTTTCCAGATTATAACTCTTTTCATGAGTTGTTAGTAAATTCATGATTTGTGATGTTTTCTCCACCCTCCTCACCCTCAGCAAAAACAGAACCATTGGTATTAATAACTCAGCCTTCACTGGACGTGTTGTTAGACTCTCAGGATAATATGCTATACAAAACAGCGTCACACTCCAAAGGGTCACCAGTCCATGATGATAAACAAGAAGCAAAGACTCCATCGAAGTGTTACATCCAGGTCACTGGCATGACTTGTGCTTCCTGCGTGGCAAATATTGAGAGAAATTTGAGGAGAGAAGATGGTGAGAGATATTTCAGTGAAACCTGTTAAACTTTTAAATGTGTTCTGAAGATGTCTTTACAGCCTTTGTAGTGGAATTTTAATGTGAGGTTACAGAGAGAAACACCCACTGTGGAATTTTGATTGCTTATAGTGTACATCCTACATCTGGGCTACTCAACATTGGAAGCCACAATGAAACTCTCAGCACATGTCAAAGGCCGCAATTCAAGTGTGGTTGCATATACATGCAAATATCTATGCAAATAGCTTCTTTCACACAGTGCTTCTGGTACTTCCTCCCTTGGAGCTAGAAACACCGACACCCTGTACCCATCTGTTCCAGCCAGCCCATCTGCTTGTATCTTTCAGTGCTCACCCCACTTGGGAGACGCCTCACTGTTGTGGAGTGTGTTCCCAGTGGAGGCCACATTCAAAGGATCCCACCCGCGGGCCGTGTGTAGAGCCCCATGTAAACCCAAACAGCACCATGGGCCGTAAACAAATGGACCGTGGGCCGCATGCAGGCTGTGTGTTGAGTAGGCCTGTCCTACAGACTGTTCTTTTACGGAGTATAGTGTGGGCACACTAATTATTGCATTGCACCATTGCCACTCTTGATAGATAGTAGCCTAAACTGCCTTGTCGGGAGTGGAATTCTAGCACTCAGAGGATTAAACACATTGTAAAATCAACTTTGATTTTTAGGGAGATGAAAACAAAGTTTTATAAGCTGTAGTCCCAAAGCATAAGGAAGAGTAGACAAGGTAACAAAGTTTAAGCTTCTCATTTCGTCAGTACATCACTCCCCTATGCACTGTAACTGCAGCTTATATAAAACTCTGTTCCCATACTTCTAGGTACATACGTCTGTTTGCCTGTCCCACAGTATGTTGTTAATTAGCATTCAGTGTGTGTAACACATTGGCAATGTACAATACAGGGAGTCTCCTGCACTTCGAGCACAAAGCAGTTGTTAATGATATACACAGTGGATCTTAAGTCCTTAAAAGCTCTGGTCAGTACAAAATGAATTGTTACAGCTTTTTAACAGGCCAAGTAATTCTTTTTAACATGGCATTCATTTTTCTGTTAATGTTTTAGATTTGTTTTCTCTCTGTTATTTCTCTCTTAGAAGTTAGACAATTGCACTTTGTTCAACACACTTAAAATTCTTTCCAGATTTTCAGTGTTAGCTAATTCTCCCTACTGTGCAGACAAATACATGGGCTGTGTCCAGACTCAAGGTTTTTTTTCGAAAAAAGTAGCAAAGCCCCGGAGCACGCGGGCAGCGGACAGCCCAGACGCGTCTGGGCTGTCCGCTGCCCGTGTGTTCCGCCGCTTTGCTTCCTCTCCCTGGTCTGCTGGAGACCAGGGAGAGGACCCCGTTCGTAACTGCGGATCCGACATAAATCAGATCCGCGTAACTCGGGGACTGCCTGTACAAATATTGGAGAGCATGAAAACCTTTTCAAACTGTGTTTCTTAAATTTCTTAAAAACAATTTTTGAAAAAAAATTGAGAATATTTTAGAGCTCTTTAATTTATCATAAATTGAACTGTTTTTTAAATTAACCAACTGAAGAAGTAATATTAACCAACTGAAGAAGCACTTTGTTCAACACACTTAAAATTCCTTCCAGATTTTCAGCGTTAGCTAACTACCCCAACTATGCAGTTTCCCTTAGTTTCTCTCAAATTCCTTTACCTCTAGTCATAGGGCTTGTCTTCACTACTGGCTGGAGTGACAGGGCTGGGATTGATTCAGTGAGGGTCAATTTATCAAGTCTAGTATAGACACTATAAATCAATTGCCAATTGCTCTCCTGTTGACTCTGGTATTCCACCTCAATGAGAAGCACAAGGTAGAGTGTTTCTTGTTCACGTACCACAGGAAAGACATGTAATAAGTAGAGCTAAGTAAGTCGATGTCACATCGCTGAAGTTGTGTAACTTGGATTTCTCTCCCCCATAGTGTAGACCTACCATCAGACTCTTCCAGTACACGTTACCTCAGAGCCTACATTCTATTGTTTGTTTTGAAAGTGCCCATACAGTATGCCCAGGCTACCTGTTACCTACATTCACTAAAATTGTGGAATTGCTAGCCTCCCGCTATATGGTGATAGAGGTTACAGTATTTTTACTAAAATAAATGTTTGCACATTGTTCTAATACAATGTTTAATTAACACTACTTCCTGGTTGTCTGTTTCTAGGAATACATTCTGTGCTTGTTGCTCTAATGGCAGGGAAGGCAGAAGTGAGGTATAACCCTGCTATCATAGAGCCAGCAGTCATCGCGGATCTAATCCGTGAAATGGGATTTGGAGCTTCTGTCATGGAAAACTATGATGGAGATGGAATTTTAGAACTTGTTGTAAGTAGATTATTTTAATAAATAACCATATCAATCATTTATAACTGTTTAACATGCATGTGTAATGATTATATTTCCTAGAAAACTTTCCATACAGAGGATTGTGTGGTTTAAAGAAAATAGGTACAGGTTGAAACTCTCTTACCCAGGATTCTCTGGTCTGGCAACATCCATGCTCCGATAGAGAGTCCTGGTTGAGGGCGAATGTCAAGGATCCCTGTAGGGCTGGCAGAGCTGTGGGCTGCACACAGTGAGCTTGCCATCAGTGCATTGCAGCAGGTCTTCCCAGTTGTGTTGGGGGACATGCGTGTGGCTGCCTAGTGGGGCTGGGAGTTACAGTAGCTTGGTGGGGCAGGGATTTGCAGCACACAGCTATCTGGTGGGTCCCAGAGCCCCAGTGTGGCACACACAGCTGCCTAGGGGGACCCACGGCCACAGCACAGCATATTCAGCTACCCAGCAGGACCCAGATCCCCAGCGTAGCATGCGTGGCTGCCCGGAGGGACCCAGATGCACAGCGCAGCACGCATGGCTGCCCTGAAGTTCCCAGAGTCAGGGCAGCAATGGCTGCCCAGTGGGGTTGGCAGGGCAGTGGGGTCAGCAGGAGGTGAGGAGATGGCCAGGAGGCCAGCGGGCTGGGGAAGAGGGGCGGAATCAGGGGGTCCAGAAATGACCTCCCCTGGTCTGGCAAAATCTCTCATCCAGGACCCATCAGGTCCCAAGGGTGCCAGACCAGTGAGGTCCAATCTGTATTTGTTAAAGTGTAACTACATTTGGCTGCTTTTGTTGGATAAAATCGGTATTTAAGAGGACATTGTAAGCTTTTCTATTGATAATTACAAGATACAATCAAGATTCTGATAAAGCACATGTACATAATATAGAGTTTAAAAAATACATTATTTAAAAAATGGCAAGAGTTCTTATAGTTCTTTGATGTTTATAGGGGATTTACAGGGAGATCTAAGAATAGCAACACCAAACATGGTTTTGAATAGGTTTCTCTGTTTTAATGTCACTAGAATGTCTCACAACTCTTAATTCTAACAATAGTCCTGTGATATACAGAAGTAAAGTTACCCCTGGTTAAAACACTTTCCCAAAGTTACACAGGAAGAACCAGGGAACTGAGCCCATGGTTCTTGAATCCCAGTCTAGAACTTCAACCAGTAGACCAGCCTTCTTTTCTTGTTGCCTCTTCCCTATGTTGCATATTCCTGCAGAGTATGGGTACGTCTAGACTACATGCCTCTGTCGCCAGAGGCATGTAGATTAGGCTACCAGACATAGGAAAATGAAGTGGCGATTTAAATTCCTGGAATGAGGTTTACTTGGGTGGTCGACAAATGCCTTTGATGTCGACACCCGCGCGTCCAGACTACCGCGCTGAGCCGACAAACAGCTGATCGGCTCAGCGCGGCAGCCATGTAAATTTAAATGAAGCGGCGATTATTTAAATCGCCGCTTAATTTTCCTATGCCTGGTCGCCAGAGGCATGTAGATGAGGCTACAGAGGCATGTAGTCTAGACGTAGCCTATGTCATCTGCAGTGTCAATTCCAGCTTTGTTACTTGTAAATGTTTTCTTCCAGAGCTTAAGGATAAAGCATGCATGTGAGCACCTCTAGAACAACACTTGAGAATGATGTCGTCATGCTAAGTCTGAGATAAAAAGTGTGACTGTCCATCAACAAAATAGCTGAACTTAAAAAACAACAAATGGTCTGGTAGCACTTTATAGACTAACAAAACATGTAGCTACTTTTCACCTGGTGTACAGTCCAATGTTGAATAAAAATAACCTTGGTCTACACTAGGAACTGAGTAGAAATGGGGGGAAGCTGTTTTCACCTCTAGACTTTAATCTTTGTTACGGTTATCTTAGAGATTGATTTTACCAATAATATGTAGACAATTTTTAGATGAAAATGTGACTTTCAAATAGAATATCTTTGTTAGTGGAAGCCATGCATGGGTGGATGAGAAACAAATCCAGTAATGCATGTCAAATAGAAACAACCTCCCAAACATATGGCAAAAGTACCTTTTTCCATTGTATTCAACCCATGCCTTTTATTGAAAGCTTGGAATATTAGCAAGGACACAAAAACAGATATTCTGACCTGTGTACAGTCTCATCAGTCTTTTTAGAAATTATACGTTGACCCTAAATAGAAAACATACATTCAGAATCTTTCAACCATCTGTCAAGATATGCAATTTATATGCTTTCACTAGAGTCTTTGTTATTGCAACTAATTTGATACAAAGTTGCTCATATACTATGGTGATGAGCAGCCGTGAAAAACCTAAAGATAAATATTACAAACTATATGTGGATATGCTATAACCTACACATTATTCAGAAGTTTCAGGGGGTAGCCGAGTTAGTCTGTATTATAGAATAAACTTAAAAAAGAACAAATGGTCTAGCAGCACTTTATAGACTAATAAAACATGTAGATGGTATCATGAGCTTTTGTCATCTGAAGAAGTGGGCTGTGCCCATGAAAGTTCATGATACCATTTACATCAGTGGTCCCCAGTGTGGTGCCCGCGGATGCCGTAGCACCTGCCGGGGCATTTATGTACGCCTGCCTAGTGACCAGGGCCAGCCCTAGCCATTCTTGCGCCCTGGGTACCCGGGTGTGCAGCACATGTGCGGCCCCGCCCCCACCCGGACTGGCAGCCCCAAAAGGTTGGGGACCACTGATCTATATGTTTTGTTAGTCTATAAAGTGCTACCAGACCATTTGTTCTTTTTTAACGTTATTCAAAGTTCAAACCACAGTACCACAGTACCACCTGCTGGTCAGACAGCTGTATATTTCAAAAGGTAATTTTGTTTTTTGATAAATGGATACTATTGCTCAGATAACAAAAGGACAGTTTTTGGTTTCCTAATTCTTCTCAGATTCTCTGTATGTAATAGATGAAAAAGTATTGACTAATTTTTTTAAAATCAGTCTTTGGTTTTGATAACAGGCAAGAATTTGTGTTTCACAGGTGAGAGGAATGACGTGTGCCTCGTGTGTACATAAAATAGAATCTACCCTTATGAAGACGAAAGGTGTATTATACAGCTCAGTGGCTCTTGCAACCAACAAAGCACACATTAAATATGACCCTGAGATTGTTGGTCCTCGAGATGTTATACGAATATTGGAGGTAAGTGCTTTTATGGTATTAAACTGTTTCACTAGGCTGCTGAAAATCGTGTAGAATATCCAGTATGCTTCCCAGAGTTCTAAAGTTTGGAATACAGGAACTTTTGGTCCGTAATGGTTATGGAACAGAGGTTTATCAAGGCCAAAATCCTGTCCCCTTTGTTTTTGACCCATCCTTCCCACCATCACTGCAGAGGAGTCAATATACAGGTGTTCTTACAGTAAGGAAAACTCCATATGTCAGCAGAGCAGTAGTCCTTGGTGACTTTGTCTGTACCTTGCAAGGAAAGGATAGAAGAGCATTTTAGAACAAGTTGAAACTGAAATCTGACAGCTATTTCTGAGGTACCTTTTGACATGGAAAGTGAAAGAATTACTTTAAATGTACAAATAGAACAAGCTAAATGCAAGCAAGCAGGGAAAGCTAAGAACTGCCCGCGGTGGGGGTCCCTTTAAGCACAAGCCTCAGATAGCCTCAGGCAGCAGCCACACAAATAAACTCCTGACCTGATGCCCTGCCGGACTTGGTTCCGGCTGGCGTTCAATGCAATTCAGTGTCCATTCAGTGTGCTATTTCGAATAACATATTTTTAAATTATACTGTAGTGTAGACGTACCCTGGGATAAAATCAAATCCTTGCTACATTTCTTTCTAGGATTTAGGTTATGAGACTTCTTTAGTCAAGAAAGACAGATCTGCTAGCCATCTAGACCACAAACAGGAAATAAGACAGTAAGTATTACTGAACCTGTTTTAAATTCTGTGTAAATGTTCATCTGATTTTTTTTTTAAGCTTGAGGCTATTTGTGATCAATAGTGAAGTTTTCACAAGTTACATTGTTGGTCTCTGCAGACATTATAGCTAGAATATTATCTGTGTCATGATTGTGTCACCTGTTAATTGCAAAACAAGTTAGACTTTCATTATTTCCCCCTCCCCCTTATCTAAGGTGGAAACGATCCTTTCTTGTGAGCCTCTTTTTCTGTATTCCTGTAATGTTGCTGATGATTTACATGATGGTTATGGATAGTCACCTCTCAGATGTTCACAAGCATCGCAACATGAGCAAGGAGGAAATGGAGACCTATCACTCTTCTATGTTTTTGGAGCATCAGATCCTGCCAGGATTGTCTGTAATGAATTTGCTGTCTTTTTTATTGTGTGTCCCTGTACAGGTGAGTAAAAACAGTGATTTTCAGTGTGCTGACTTAGAAATTCACAAATAAAAATTGTCTTTTATAATAAACATTGATTCAAAATGCTTATTGAAATCAATGAGTGCATTTGACGTCAGTGGGAGTAGAATTGGATTCATCATCGTCTCTATTTTATCATTGTAATTATTAGTCTCTTTTTATTTGAGCTCCCTTTATTTGCAGTATACTAACTGAATGTTTGTGCTTCATATCAATTGAAATATTAATGTTTTAACTTATTAGCAGGAATTATTTTAAAAAGGTGTACAGAAAAGCCTTTCACTTTGGGTGCATCTACATTGCAGGGCTTAATTCGAAATAAGCTACGCAAATTGAGCTACGTCAGTTGCATAGCTTATTTCAAAATAGCTCATTTTGAAATAGGGAGTGTCTACACAGAATTTATTTTGAAATAGAGCACTCTTCCTTCTACTTCTCTTAGTCCTCATACAATGAGAGTTACCGGAGTCGGAGTAAGAAGTCCTCAGCTTGACAGTATTTTGACACTATTTCAAAATAACTACCTGCTGGGTTGACGCGGACTAAGTTATTTTGGAATACTAATAATTTCAAAGTAGAGTTGCAGTGTAGGTGTACTCTTTCATTCAAGTATATTTAGAGCAGTAATTTTTGCATTTGTATTTTTGAGTAAAATACAGTTGCCATGGTTTGTTCTTACAGTTATTTGGAGGCTGGTACTTCTACATTCAAGCATACAAGGCACTGAAGCATAAAACTGCTAACATGGATGTGCTGATTGTTTTGGCAACCACCATTGCATTTGTGTACTCCTTCGTTATTCTTCTAGTTGCAATGGGTGAAAAAGCAAAAGTGAATCCTGTAACCTTCTTCGACACACCGCCTATGCTATTTGTGTTCATTGCATTGGGTCGGTGGTTAGAGCATATGGCAAAGGTAATGTAAAATAAAAGTACTTGCTCATATGTTTTGCATGAAAAAAATACTATAAAATGTTCCAGAGAGGTTGCACTAGCAAATATGACTAATTAATTTGTTAGTGAGATACAGAAGAAATACTTACCAAGCAAAATCACAGCTAGAAAGAAGAAAGACTGAATGTTGTATTTTCTAAATTTTATTTAGAGTAAAGTGTCACATCTACAAATTGCAAGAAACTGTACGGGTGTGGCTGTAGGATTTGTGCATGTGTTAAAATGAAATCACATGGAAAAGTGTGATCCTGATTGCTTATCATTTGTTCATGTTACAAAATGATTTTAAGCTATTTTGAAAATTACTATTAAAATGTCAAATTTATTAATTCTAGTCCGTTTACATGAAGGAATTGTTTTTAAAGGATGAATTGTATTGAATGTATTTGTTTAGCCTGTGATTGATTTTTTTTTGTTGATAGCATGATCAAAGGGAAATGTGTGAATTCATATTCTAGGGTAAAACATCGGAAGCCCTTGCAAGACTAATTTCACTGCAAGCTACAGAAGCAACTGTTGTTAACCTAGGCCCAGACAACGTTCTTTTGAGGTATTTTCCTTTGTCCTTCCTTTCTTTTGTTTGTTTTCGAACTAACACTTTTTCCTTGCTGAAGATGTGCACAACCAGTAACTTATTCACCTTACAAGAGTTTGTCAGATGTAACATTATAATGTAATAAAACTGATAACATTCCGTTTTGCCATAGTGGAGTCTTGCTAATTTTCACTTTGAAATTGAACTGATTTTCAGAATTAGCAAGCACTCAAAAACAAATAATAAAACAAGGATAAACCATCACCAAAACCCCTTTGTCAGTTAGCAGAGTATGAATTGCTGGCAATTGCTTTTTTTACTTGATAATATTGCTAACCATGTTTTATAATATACTATATACCCTTCTCAGTGAAGAGCAGGTTGATGTTGAACTGGTTCAACGGGGTGACATTGTCAAAGTAATTCCAGGAGGCAAATTTCCAGTGGATGGCCGTGTTATTGAAGGACAATCTATGGTAGATGAATCTCTCATCACAGGTAAGCTGTTTGCTTTTATTAAATTTTAAAAATATTTCTTTGTATCAAATACTTAATGAACAGGGGAGATTGACGTTCACTAATTTGTTTGCATGTTTTCTAATTGTATATTAGGACTAGTTAGCAGTAGGAAAAATAATACTGTCAAAATAAGAATTTGCCACACTAATATCTGCTGTTGGTCTTTATATAGGTGAAGCAATGCCTGTGATTAAAAAACCTGGCAGTACAGTTATTGCAGGTTCTATTAATCAGAATGGGTCACTACTGATTTCTGCAACCCACGTTGGAGCTGATACAACTCTCTCTCAGATTGTCAAACTTGTGGAGGAGGCACAAACCTCAAAGGTACTTTCACTGAATAGTGACATTGATTTAAACTGTTTCTGCCTCTTCATTTAAGCTTCTGTTCAGCAAATCACATAAGGCTTTTAGACCTCAGCATAAGTCTTAAAATCAAGACATCAAGCAGACTCAAGATATCAATGGAAAAACTTTTAACTCAAGACCTTCAAAGTTCTGAGTCTCTTAATTCTCCAAAGTCATGTCAAAATTATTGAGAGACTGTCTAGGTTTTATTAGAAGTCTATGTTGAATATGCTAAAATATATGAACTCTGTTTATACTAGTGCTTTAAAGAATGGAAGAGAGTATCACATGATCAGAATTAATATTTATGCATTTTGTCCTGTGTAGGCTCCAATCCAGCAATTTGCAGACAAGCTTAGTGGCTATTTTGTTCCTTTTATTGTGGCTGTCTCTGTGGTTACCCTTTTTGCCTGGATTATAATTGGATTTGTCAATTTTGAAATTGTTGAAACGTATTTTCAGGTAAGCAACTTCTTTTAATCCCTTTCTTAAATGTTTTTAAATAAGTTTAAAAGGAATCTGCTTGACTGCAACAGTTCCATCCTAGAATATCTTCTCTGTCACTTGTCCAGAGAGTTGTTGAGATGCTGCAATGCTTTTCTGTAGTTTTGCTTATGAAAGGAAAACTTCAAAGTCATATAACACATCACAGCTAAATAAATCTTTATAAAATATTTAAAACTACTTAGAAAGCAGTTACTAGGAATCCTTGCCACTGTTAATATCCATTCAGCTATGGAGATATTGTTTTGAGTATAGGCTGCTATCTTACTCGTACTACTTAGCAGTGTCTGATACAGATTAGGACTGTGGGCTTCACTATGAAAAAGATTCCTACATAGGAACTTTATTTTGAAAAAGTATAGAATTTACAAACTTGAAAGAGTTTAAATATTGAATTGGTTTACATAATTATTAAACTAATTATTAACTCTTTAAAATAGTAACTTGACATTACGAAAACCTTGAATTGTCCAAATTCCTTTCCTTTGGGAAAGATGGTCTCTTCAATCTAAGTTACAATTCTGCATCAGGATCTACAGGCACAGATCCATGAAAAATTCAACTTTAAGTCAATAGACTTTACACTAGGGGTCAGGAACCTTTTTTGTATCACAGGCCACTGACCCAAAGAAAAACATCTAATGGCAGGCCACACATGTTCAGGCTTGGTGTTTCCTTCCAGGGGGGCAAACTGGCATTCACAGCAGTTCCTGCCGTGTGTTGGGGGAGGCGGGGAGATGGCGGGTGTACTGAGACTCAGTGCTTCCCCCATGGGGCTGAAGCTGTGAGCACTGGCACTCTCTGCCACAGTGAGAAGCCCCAAGCCTCCATATCCCTGCTCTCGCCAGCAGGTGAGTTGAACTTGTGTGGCCCATGGGCCAGATTAAATCAATTAATGGAATGGATCTGGCCAATTGAGCTGTGGGTTCCCCACCCCTGCTTTACACACTGGTGAACCTCAGTATAAGATTAGGGCCCTAATTTGCACAGGCAGTTAAGATGATATTTTCTTTCTTGATTATTTTTTCTGACATGGGATACAGGTGAAGATTCCAATGGAGACTATTTATATGATATTAATCATCATAGTATCCTTTACAATTACCATATGTAGTGATCAGGCCTGCTGACAGGAGCGGGGGCAATTGCCTCAGGGCCGGGTGATGCAAAAGAGGGTAGCGGCAGCTAGAGCCCCAAGCCCTTTTAAATCACTTCCAGAGCACCACGCGGTGCGCTCTGGGCAGCACTGAGGGCTGCCTGGCGGAGGCGCAGCATTCTCCTGGCAGTGCAAAGGGCTGCCTAGCTACAGCCCTCTCCCTTCTTCCCAAGCCCCGTCTCTTCTAGGGCGTGGAGCAGGGTGCCTCCCCTTTGCCCAGGGTCCCAGCGAGACTGTCGGCCCTGCTGGTAGTGATTAGAGCAGGGTGGGAAACCATTTTTAGGTCGGGGACTGCTGACCCACAGGAAAATCAGTTGGGGGTTGCATAAAGAGACAAAGTGAGACGCTCCTGACTGAGAAGGAGAAAGACACTCCTCACATTCCCCTTGCATGCCAGAGCCTGGGGGGCCGGGCTAGTAGATTTTTGTTTGCTCCAGCTCTGTGGGTGGGTGGCATAGGGGCTGGAGCACCAGTGTGGGCTCCCCAATGTGGGGGATTCTCGAGCCTTGGGGGCTGGATCCAGGCAAGCTGGGGGCCGCATCTGGCCCTGGACCTGAGGTTTCCTACCCCTGGACTAGGGTATTCTTTATTATGGTTCAGTTTAAAAGAGTCTCATGGCTTACATTCTTTAGTTTGAAAAAATAAATGAAATGAGGCAAGGGTCTTATGAGTAAAATATAGCATGTGATAGGTCTGTGCTCTGTAGAACAGAATAAGGTTGTGTGGACAATCAGACCTCTGATACTTCCTAACTTTTGAGAGTTTTACTTTGTAACTTTAGCATTCTTTAATATAATTTTTGTATGTAATTAAATATGCCTTTATAACTAAGAAAATATATAGTTGAATACATAGTTTACGATATCTTACTCTATTACTAAAATGTGTTTCTCTGTCCACAGGGTTACAATAAGAGTATTTCCAAAACTGAAGTGATAATCCGCTTTGCTTTCCAAGCTGCCATCACAGTTTTGTGCATTGCCTGTCCTTGCTCATTGGGATTAGCAACCCCAACAGCTGTTATGGTGGGCACTGGGGTAGGAGCCCAGAATGGCATCTTGATCAAAGGTGGAGAGCCACTAGAGATGGCTCATAAGGTAAACAATGCAATTTATTTTTTCAAGGCTTTAGATTATGGTAGGACTCTGCATGCCAGTATTTTGCATTTGTTTCCAAACACAAAAGTTAAAATCCCAATTATCTGTAGGTGTCTAGGTACTAACTTTGGATGTCTGAATTATTCTGCAGTTGAAGCTTTCATGTAACAATGCAACTTTCTGTTTTGCTGCAGGTAAAGGTAGTGGTATTTGATAAAACAGGAACCATTACCCATGGATCTCCAGTAGTGATGCAAGTGAAGATTCTAGTGGAGGGTAATCAGATGCCACGTAATAAGATTTTGGCAATAGTGGGGACTGCTGAAAGTAACAGTGAGCATCCTCTGGGAGCAGCAATAACAAAATACTGCAAGAAGGTATTGTACCAAGACTCTTTTAGACGGGCAAAATATTTGGCAATGAGAGAGATCTTCTGCTGTAGAACTTTGTTTCAGCATTGCCTCAGTGTGACTGAATAACCTTGACTAGAAAGCAAGTAGCTTACTGAAGTGGCCTTTTACTTGGAGAATTCTGGAAGTTGAAAATGATGAAAGCATTGAATGATTCGATACTGTCTATGCTAGAGCCCAGCACTTAAAACTTGTGTTTTGATAATTGCATTTTATCTGCTTATGTTCTAAGCTTGGCGTGTGATGTAATTCACTGTTGGCACACTTATAAATGCAGCTGGATTCTGTATTTCTGAGAAAATGTTCAATTTTTTTTTCTCTTAGGAACTAGAGTCAGAAACCCTTGGAACCTGTACAGATTTCCAGGTAGTCGCAGGCTGTGGCATTAGCTGTAAAGTCACCAATATTGAAGCACTGTTGTACAAGAGAAATGAGATGATTGAAGAAAATAATATTAAGAATATGACCCTCATAAAAGTTGATGAGAACATTGAGGAATCAATGCAGCCTGCCTTGATTATTGATGCCCAGTTGCCAAGTAAGTTGATACACGAGTGTAAAAAAACATTTGTGCCAAGAATGATGATCTGGTGATTTTTGTTGAGGAGGCTGGTGGGGAGAGGCTGCCATGGGTCACTAACCTTTCCCCTCTGGAGAACTGGATCTGCATCCTCTTAAAGGCACAGAGGAGTTGCTCTTTACTTAATTAAATAGCTATGTATTTTATTCATCTGGAATAAATGGAGTCCTTGATGGGTACATATCTCTAAGGGATGTGCGCTAAAAGGAGCTCTTTTAGGGTACATCTACACTGCATGCTTATTTTGGAATAACATATTCTGGAAGATATAGTCTGAAATAGCTTATTTCAAAATAGAGTGTCCACACTACAGGGAAGCCTCAAAATTAGTTGAAGGCAGGCTCTCCTAACGTGGACGCACTCTCTCGATTTAGAGCCCCAGGAATCACTGGGAAGAGATTACTTAGAATGGTCCTAGTGAGGAGCTATTTTGAAATAGAAGCAGTGGAGTGTCCCCGCTGCAGCTATTTCGAAATAACTATTTCAGAAGAAGAATGAGGTTTACAGAAGTTGGAATAAGCTGTTTGTTATTTCGATATTATTTCGAAATAACAGAATTACTGTGTAGAGGCTCACATTGTTATTTCAGAATCATGTTAGTTATTCTGAAATAATGGTGCAGTCTAGACGCACCCTTCAGTTTGATCACAGAGATTTTAAACTTCTGTGCTAAAGATAATTGATGTCATAGTTTGGAATAGAACACAGGAGTCCGCTCCCAGTGCCCTTCTGTGTTTTCATTAAAACTGCTGCTTTCAAGATGTTCACTACCTGAAATCTTCATGATACTTACACTGTTGACCAGTCTTTGCTCAAAAGAGACTTAACATCATGACTTTCATATGTATTAGAGCGAAGAGATAGGACATTTATGTAGTGTTGCTCCATATTACAACTGTAGGCCTTTTGGGAAAAGAAAGGTCTTTGGGGCAGGTAAAAAGAAAAATGTTCCTAAGCATTGTTTAGATTTTGGGTAATGATGCCACTAGTCTGTCTGAGCACTCTACTCTGGCCATGTCTACACTAGGAAACTATTTCAAAATTACTACATTTGACTTAACTCCGATTCAACAAATTCGACCTAGCGTGTCCTCATTACTAGGAAGCCTCGAAATTACTCTGAGGCAGGCTCTGTTAATGTGGACACGCTACCTTGGACTTAGAGCCCCAGGAAACACTGGGGAGTAATTATTTTGAAATAGCGACACTGGAATGTACACACTACTGTTCAAAATAGCTATTTCAGAATTCACATTACTGCTGATGAAAAGCACTAGTACAGATTTTTAATTCCTTAGCGCGTTATTGTGAAATAACGGGCTTGGTAGTGTGGACACTCCTCTTATAAATTCGACCTTGGGGTTGGGAGTGTTATTTCTAAATTAAGTTCTAGTGTAGAGCAGGGCCCAGTGAACTCTTGTCTGGATCAACTTAAATGTATCCACATGATGATAGGATTGCATTTTCTTCCTTCAGCTACCTTGAATTATCAGAAGTACTCTGTTCTCATTGGAAACCGGGAATGGATGACTAGAAATGGCCTTGTTCTTAAAAGTGATATTGATAATGCCATGATTGAATATGAACATAAAGGCTGCACTGCAGTACTTGTAGCTGTTGATGGTAAGATTGTTGTCCCTTTTCTGTGTTCTTGGGTTTAACGTGTGAGCATTTAAATAGAAAGTGATGAGGAAAATAATTGACCCTGAAACAATCATTTGGATTATTAATAATAAATACTTTGCTTTTTATAGAGTCATGTGACCATAAAGGAGTATCTAGCTTTAAAGTTTTCATAACGTTTTGAAAGGCAGAGCTTCATTCAGCTCACCTGGACAGACGTTTGGGCACACCATAAGGATTTTTAAACGTTAGGAGACTAAGAAGAAGAGGGGAATACTTTGAGCTCTGAGAGGGTCTTCTAGAACCCACTGCCTGCTATGGTTGGGGAAAAGAACTTTAATAAGAACACATTCATTTTCGTACTGTCTGTATTAGGAATGTTGTGTGGCTTGATAGTTATTGCTGATACAGTGAAACCTGAGGCTGAACTGGCAGTCCACATTTTGAAGACTATGGGTTTAGAAGTTGTTCTGATGACTGGAGACAACAATAAAACAGCAAGACATATTGCCTCTCAGGTAAGTTGCTGAATATCTAACTCACATTTTTTTCATGATATTTACCCTACTCTCTCAGTGAACCCGGCTGCACTCTATGCAGGGGGAAGGAATATCTCCTCTCATGTTTTAGTGTCTCCCAAAATTGGTTGAAGGTGAATAGTACCAACAATGTAAAAAAATTAAGAGGTTAGTAAATTAATACAGAAACACTTATAGTTTATTTTCTGTAAGCAGGTACAACTGCAGAGTATTGCACCTCTTCCATGAGATTTGGGCCAGGACTTTTAGCTTGATGATGTCCCTTTTAACCGTGATAATGCAATCAGTTAATTGCTTGAGGGATCATTCAGTAGTAATCTAAGTATCTCTACTTCAATAGCTGGCATAAAAATGTATTGATCATTGGAGAAAGATTATTCTTGAAGATCCAAGTTGCCAAGATCGTTTTGTTCTTTCTCTTACATTAGGTTGGCATCACCAAAGTATTTGCTGAGGTTCTTCCCTCGCACAAGGTAGCCAAAGTGAAGCAGTTACAGGAGGATGGCAAGCGGGTAGCAATGGTGGGAGACGGTATCAATGATTCCCCAGCTCTTGCCATGGCTAATGTTGGAATTGCAATTGGTACAGGCACTGATGTAGCCATTGAGGCAGCAGATGTCGTCTTAATTAGGGTAAGTAATAGAACTAAGCTTGTTTCTAAAAGAACAGAGGGTGGGGTGTGCCAGAGGCAGTGAAGTGAAGGACATTATCTGGGACCTGAGTTCGGTCCCTCACTCGGACATTGGCCCGATGGGGACAATTGCAAAGATAATTTGCTCCATCTCCACAGGCCAATGGAATTGAAGTAGGGAGGAAATGATCTTTCTCTGTCTCCTGAGGGTGTGATGTTCATTGGCTCTTGAAAGAAGCTAGAGCCAGATTTCTGTTGCTGGATGTTTCTTGGCAACAGTGGCAAGTGTCAGCATGGGTAAAGGAGAAGAAATGAGGGTGACCTTTGGGGAAGGAATTGAACATTGAAAATTAAACTTTATTTTGCTAGGATCACATCTTCCTGTATGCCAAAGAATTTTCACAGACTGGTTATAAATGACTGAATAACAGAGTTTGATAGGAACCCTGGCAAACGATTGTAGCAACACCAGCAGATGTTGTTGTAAAAATATTTGTTTTACATCAAAGCCCAGGGACTCAGAACGCTTATTGCGATTGGCACTGGACAAGTATAAAAGAGAGGAAGGACTGACAAGCTAAAAACACCTAGTAGAGAGGGACTTGTTTTAGAAACGTCCACCTTACAGTATTCAGCATTGAACACAGTAATGTAATAACATTTAATTTGTGCAATTAGTTTTCTTTGACTTTTCCTACAAACATTTTAATTTGCAGAACGATTTGTTAGATGTGGTGGCAAGTATAGATTTATCCAGGAAGACCGTCAGAACAATCCGGTTCAACTTTGTCTTTGCTCTAATTTATAATCTCGTGGGAATTCCTGTAGCTGCTGGTATGTGTTTTCCATCGTAGTACTGACTCTGTGCTTGATTAATAGATAATTGCAGTGATGTTTTCTCCATAAAATAGTATCCATAGTTTTTGTCTGTGTGATTATCAATACAAAATTCTTTACCTTTAGGGAGATGGTTGAGGAGTAGTAGGATTAATATTGATGTGGTCTGTATGTCAACATTTATTTAAAAGAAATATTTTGTTCACTGATGTGGGAAAACCTATGGCTTTCACGCTACGAAGAGAACCCTTTACTGTAGGGGAAACAAGCTATGGCTTGCACTTGAACCTTCATCTGTATTTTAACATGTGCTAGATAACCTATTTTAACTAATATAGCTGTAAATCCTAATCTAGACATGACAAAATGATTATTCCTACCTGTGCTCCTATTCTGCACACACTAGATCTTAGTCATGTTCGTTACTGTGTTAAAGTGCAACTAAAATGTCATGTATAGATGTCCATAGGGATGCTTGCTGGGCTGTATAAAGTGTATCTGATGAAATAGCCTGTTCTGATATGGTTTATGTAGAATCAGCGCTGGTTTCTTTCCTAGGTGTCTTTCTGCCACTTGGTATTGTTTTGCAGCCGTGGATGGGCTCTGCTGCAATGGCTGCCTCTTCTGTTTCTGTTGTGTGTTCTTCTCTGTTGCTAAAGCTGTAAGTATGAAAAATTCTGTATTTTTGACTTGCAGTCACAGATATTTTAGGTTAGAGAAGGGATGTAAAATCCCTGTTAATTAGTTAACTGGTTAATCCTGAGGTTTAACTGGTTAACCGTTTAAGCAGTATCCTGCTGGGAGTGGACGGGGGACAGACAGCGGCCCCAAGCGTGCAGGGGGGTGCAGCTTGCACTCCCAGCCCCCGTGCAGTTGGGGCTACTGGCTTCTGCCCTCATTCCCCACTTTTGGAACTGACACTGACAGCTCCCTCTGCATCCCCCTGCCCCCCCGCACATGGAGATGCTGGCAGCAGGAGCCAGTAGCCCAAAGCACAAGGGGCCCCACCAACTTCTTCTCCCACATGGGAGGGCCAGCACCTGACCCTGCGGGGCTGGAGCAGGGGGCTGTTCCTGGTTGCCAGTTGAGAAATTAGGAGTTTTTACACTGCACTATGTATTCATATTATGAAAAGCTATGCGCATTAACTGTTGTGATTTCTAATTGAGCATCTGCTGTAAGTTTCTTTCCACATTGAGTTGTTTCTATGCACAGTTACTGCCAATTAATTTATACTGGATTTTTTTCCTTAGCTACAAAAAACCAAGTTACAAGAAATATGAACACAGTGCCCGTGACCATCTGAGACAGAAGAGCCCTTCAGAAATCAGTGTCCATGTTGGAATTGAGGAAACTGGGATAGCTTCTCCTAAACTGAACCTAATGAATCAAATCATCAGTTATAGTAGAGCCTCAATAAATTCCCTGTTCTCAGATAAACGCTCCCTCAGCAACATAGTTCTCAATGAACCAGATAAGCACTCACTTCTGGTGGGAGATTTCCGAGAGGAAGACACTGCATTATGAAAAGTTGGCTAGAATTCTGGATGCACTGATATATTCTGGAGGTCTGACTTGTTTTAAGGATTTTCCTCATATCTTCTCTAGGTTTTAATTGTCCAATTGTACAAGAAAGAAAATATTTTTTTCATGTTTTAAACACAGAAGCTGGTCCATTTATTTGCAGGGACTTCCAGTATTTTTTACCAGCTATAGCAAAGAAAGAAGGAATGGTGGCTGGAGCCTGCAAGTAAAGCTGAATAATGTCACTAAGAAGCTGTTAATGTCACATTTTTTCTATAAGATGCTGGAATACAATTAAGAAAACCTGCAGGGGAACCAGAAATGGAGTAGAGGACTGACCAAATGGCAACTAGGAACAATTTTTTGAGGTGTAGCTTGGTTAAGACATTTGTGGATCAAAGATGTTAATGATCACAGCTGTAAAGGCTGAAAGTGCTCTTCATTTGCAAATAGATGTGCCTTATTGAATAACTCTTGGGATTTCTCTCATTTATAACCTACTCCAGATAAGAAATTGTCCTGCAAAATCTTAATATTATTTTATAATCAAGTGCCCTGCCATTCTACTCCCTGGATCCTAGTAATATGAAGAGAGAGAACTGAAGAGGTTTAGGTTTATTTTCCCCCATCATCTCTGTGATTGACTTCTGTCCTTTCTCTGTATATCTGTCTCAATACACTCCTGCTACTGAATTTATCTTCTAGAACAGGGCTGGGCAAGAGCCTGTCAGCGGGCCAGATCCCTAATGCATTGCCTGGGAGCTGGGGATGCATGAGCCCTTTCAATTGCTTCTATTAAAGGGCTCCTGTCTTCCCGGCGGCTGCTAAGATGTGAGCCCTTTTAATAGAAGCAATTGAAAGGGCTTGCAGCTCCCTGCCTGCCACATTGCTTGGGAGTTGCAGGGAAAGTGGGAGCCCTTACACTTTTTTCTATTTAAAGACCACACCCCTTCCTCCAAGGCCCTGCCCCTTGTGGTCCGCGACCACTTTGAAAATTTCTGAAGTGATCCCCCTTCAAAAATGATTGCTCATCCCTGTTCTAGAAGGCACAGAAAGGGTTGCTAAGTCTTGTCCCTTGCCTCTGAGAGCCCAGAAAACACACCACCTGAGATTTCTCGAATGCTTGTCTAAAGAAGTGACAGGGTATGTTACTATCTGAATTATTGGGCTTTTAAAAAACTTCTTTAGCCTTTAAAGTAGCTATTGTTAGTTACCACCACCTGCCAATTCCCTTTAAATGAACTGCACTGATTCATGCTAATGTTTCAAGATCTGTCATTATAATCTTTACAGTTATACTTCATGCTTAAGTAGAGCAAACTGTGTGTAACACTATTTACTACCTACGGACATAATGTCAGTTGCTTATAAAGATGTTTATAGTCTACCAAGCCCTGAACCAGAACCCTATTCTCCCAACCACCTCAATTTGGGAATATTCAGATCCAGACTTTGTGGATTTGGTCCACCGTTACTGGTCACAGTACTGAATTCTCAAAATAAGATTTTTTTTTATTATTAATCATAAATATTACAAATGAAATTTCTCACTGAGAAAGCAGCTTAGTGTTTATCACCCATTTACCTTTCTGGAGTATTGGCTTAATCTGCAAATATTCTTGAATCCCTTTACTCGGAGACCTATTGACTTGTTTCCTAGGTAAACAATGATGAGGAATTACACTATAAAGTCTAATCCACAATGTGAGCATTTCACACACATCATAATGCTGAGTGCAATGTATAACTTTTTGTTGTTTCCACATTAAGGAAAAAATTAGGAGTAGGAAAACATCAAATTTTCATTCAGGCATTTTGTTCATGTGATCATAAACTGATAAAATTGAAATATTTCTTCATCTAGATTATAGCTATATTTGTCTATTTTGGTGTTAGGAAACTTTAATTTATGCCATAGTAAAGACATTCTATTATGTGTTGTTCTCAGTCTTGAACAACAAAGGTATTTATGATTAATGGATGAATTATCATCTAGAAACCAATAAAATACTGCCATGTAGCATTTACTGCTTTAAGATCACATAAATTGATTCCATGATTCTAGTTTTGTTTTTCACCTACCTTCATTTTGGGCAAGATTGAACAGGTGCAATAGGGAGAGTTGTGCATGATTTATTTTCTCAAAGAGCACTTTTCACATGGCAGCAGACTTTCTTTATGCAGGAGAACTTGTTTTTGAATTATGCTAATAATTGGTTGTATTCTGCTTGATCCTGCAATGAATATAATTGGACCCTGTCCTATTTAAAAACCAGAATTTTGCCACTGATTTATCGGAACAGGAACAGATTCATAATCCTGTGTTTATGACATCTGTTGCATGGGAAAATATCAAAATTATGACTTTCAGTGCAGGAACGGAGAATGGTCACTTGGAACAAGTCCTGGTTTTAAATTCTTTTTATCCAGTTACTTCACATGCACAGTGGTATCCAATACTAAGGAATCGCTTGTTTTAATCAGGTGACTGGAAATTTGATTCGTACTTGAATGAATACACAACGCATTGAAATGCTTAGTTTTGTATATATGGTCCAGAAAATCTGCGTCTTTTTTTTTTTTTTAAACAGAGTTTTTTCCCAGTAAATGTCTTTATGGTGGGGGGGGGGGGGCTCGCTGAAATTTTTGAATGTTTACATTGATGCCTTGTGAATAAAATATTTCATGTTGTGCTTGAAGATGAACCAAAATGTTTTCCAGTTTGAATGTACAATGTAGGTGAAATAGCATAAAAGGTAAAATGATTGCAAAATGTAAATGTGCTATTTTTTTCTGTAAATAAATTGTAATTGTCTCTATGGAGATCTTAAAATCCTGTAGTTATACATCAACAAAACCATTTTAAAATACTCAGTTACAAATGAAACTATGCATCAGACTAGCTTATTTATTATTATTTCCTGTACTGTTGTTAGATAAATGTAAGATCTCTGGTTTATTTTAAAAAACACACAAAAAAAGCTAATAATAATCACTGTCTGAAACTTACATTGGATTTATCAGTACACTTTTTTACAAATGATATAAGTGTGTGTCATACATGTAATCAATTTCATGCCAAAAGGAGCTGTAAAACCAACAGAGTCAGAACAGAAGCAGGGCAATGTTTAATTACATGAGCCAATAAGAATATTTAAATGTTTGATTAAGAAACCAGAAGTTCCAGCCAAATATTTTTAACTTGAGAGAAATCTTTTTATTAAGTTTGGTAACAGAAAAAGAACAATGAACAATTCTGTGAAATATTAATTGTAGTACTGTTATGTCTCTCTAAATTTATGCCTATGAGTATGTAATATTGCATTTATAATTCTATCAAGATTGTGCCTTCAACTTTATAATTATAAGGTTGTTAAAATGTTATGTTCAATGTCTTGTTTTTAAAGTGCTTTCTGGAATTCCATTTCTAATACTCCTGTTGTAGAGGTGAAAAAATATAATTGCCAGCTACACTTGACTGCTTGCTAATCTCTGAATTGCTGTGCTTCACTAACACACTTAAAATATGTGATCATTACAAAGGATTCTTCATTGGCCTAAATCAGTTGCTTTGTAGCATATTTGAATAGTCACATGTAAACCATGGACATTATAGAACCCTGTGTCTGGCAGGCACCATATACTATTTCTAGCTTTCTCCCTCTTTCAGTTTCATAGGTGACCCTCTTATTTGGGAATGTGTTATAATGTGAATTGGGATTTATTTTTATTGTCGGGTCTGCCAGTGGTCTGCTACAATTATGATCTTGGCCAAGTACTTTCACCTTTCTGCCATTCACCTTTCTGCTGTAAAATGGGCTGGGATGCTAAGGGTCATGGTCAATTAATGTTGGTTATGCCCACTGAGATCCTTGGGTAAAAGGTATCAGTTTATTTTGGATATGGGCCGACCATATAAATGAGAGGTTTCAGTCTGCAATAATACTAATTACAGGTTGGACCTCACTGGTCCACTTTTGGGAACTGACTGGTCCTGAACGAGGGGATTTGCCAGACCAGGGAAGGTCCTTCCACTCATGGCTGTGCTGTTACCAGACTAGGGCTATAGCCTGTCCCTGCTGCTGCCTCAGCCCCCAGGGCTCTCTCCAGCCCCGCTAATGTCAGGGCTAGAGCACCATGGCCACATCTGCACAGCCAGGGCAGAGCTCTGCAGTTCTCTGTCTCCATAGCTGGGGCTGGAGCTCTGTGGCTGGGGCAGAGGGAGGAATGGGGCCAGAGCTCTGCCTCCTGGGCTAGATCTCCCTGGCTGCTGCTGCTGGAACTGGAGTTCCCTGGTCTCCGGAACCAGAACTCAGCCAGAGCTCCCTGACTGCTGTTGGGGTCGGGGCCGGAGGTCCACAGCTGTCGCCAGGCTAGAGCTCCCCTGGCTGCTGGAGCCAGGGAGCTCCGCTGGGACCAGAACTCCCCACCATGCCATCTGTCCTCCCCTCTCTCCCCCACACTTGGCTCCCAGCTGAGTAACCAGAGCCCCTTATGGTGCTCCTGCCCCACCGCCAGACCCCCCTCTTCCTGGACCCTGGTCCAGGAACATCCATGGTCTATGCCAGACCACAGATGTTTCTGGAACAGGGAGTCCCAGTTAGTGGAGGTACAACCTGTAGCATAAAATTGTTTAGGCATCCAAACAGAGAAGAAATTTAACATGAACGCCCCTGTGTGTGCTAGTGGCACCTCTTTGTTCTGATCAGGGTTTGTCTAAAATCTAGATCTCTGCAGCTCCTGTGCATGGCCAGAATGATGGCTGCAGTTACTCAAAATGCTCAGAATGAAAGGTGCAAGGACGTAAAAATGACAGGCAATGGGGTTGGGGGTTTCCATTGAGTTCACTGGCTAATCTGCTGACTTTCGCAGCATAATCTCCCAAACACAGAATTTAAACTAATAGCAAAGTGTTAGACACATTCTATTATTGTTTTCTGAAAAATAAACCTCTCCACCAAAGCAGTTCTCCCTTCTAAATGTTTGTGGAAGCTTCCTTCTGTTCCCCTTCCTGCGATTGGTTGTTTTTTCACTATCATGCACATTTTATCCCTGCCTCTCTGAATGTGTGTGAAGGGCATTGTTGGCCATGAAATATTTGTGAAAAAACTCAGAGCAGTTTCAAAACTTACCTGTGTCACTCTCAGGCTCTGATCCTACAAAGAGGTACTCAGACCCAACTGTACCTCTGACCAACCATCAAACAAACAGCAGATTTGACTTCCTGGTCAAGGGCTCTCAAATCCTCCCAGTTGCACACCCACATGATCACGTAGTTCACAATTTCCACCACCACTTCAGACCTTTTTACTATTATTGGTCCACCATCACATCTGATTTTTGGGTTATAGAAATCGTCTCATATGGCTATACCATCCCTTTCTTCTCTACTTCCAAACACCCCATCCACCCCGACCCTCTTCAGGGACCCTTCTCACGAGGATCTACTAAAACAGGAGGTCTGTCAACTCCTCTCCACCAGAGTGGTAGAAAGTGTACCAGACAAGTTCAGAAGCAAAGACTTCTATTCCCACTACTTCCTCACCCAGAAAAAACAGGAGGGTGGAGACCTATACTTGATCTCTGGAAACTCAACTGTTACCTTCAAAGACTGGTTCAAAATGGTAACTCTTGCATCTATAATCCCAATGTTAGACAACAGGATTGGTTTGCAGTCCTTGACCTTCAGGATGCTTATTTTCATATCACTATCCACCCCGCTCACAGGCAGTTTCTTCGATTCACAGTTGGTGTAAAGCACTTCCAGTATTGAGTGCTCCTTTTCAGTGTTTCTGCCACACCCAGAATGTTTTCGAAAATGCTCGCGGTAGTAGCAATGCACCTATGTTGATGGGGGTGTTATAATTTTCCCCTACTTCGATAACTGCCTCAAAGGGCCTGTCTTCAGAGGAAAAATGCCGTATGATACTTATAGCCAGACAGACGTTCGAATCTCTTAGTCTGATCATCAAAGACCAGAAATCCATGCTCAAGCCATCCCAAACCTTGGAATTCATAGGTGCTCGCCTCGATTCTACCACAGCACGTGCTTACTTACCTATTCAAAGATTCCAAGCTATCCAAGACTTTGTCGCAGTAGTTACTATGAGTCCTACAGTTCTGATTCTTACATACCTACAACTTATGGGTCATATGGCTGCCACAACATATGTAGTCCATCATGCATGACTGCACTTTCACTGCCTCCAGGACTGGGTAGAATTTGTGTATACTCCCAAAAGGCACCATATCCACAAAAGAGTGACTCCTCCCTCTGCTATTATAACTTCCCTCAGATAGTGGACTGAGCCACGCAATCTCCTTGCAGGAGTCCCATTTCATCGGCCTCAACCGTCTGCTCACATTACTACAGACCCTCCCTTATGAACGGTTTGTCAGTTCAGGGTCAATGGACACCACGAGAAGCAACCTTTCACATAAACATCCTGGAACTCAAGGGTGGTTTTCAACACCTGTAAGCACTACCAGACACATATTCACGACACCACTTTCAGAATACTTATCAACAACATCGCCATGATGTATTACACGAATCACCAACAGGGCACGTACTCCTGCTCCCTTTGCACAAAAGTAGTGCACCTCTGGAATTGGTGCATTTGCAACAAGCACATTCTAATTGCATCTTGCTTACCTGGCATCAACAATGCTGCTGCAGACTCTCTAAGCAGACATTTTGCACCAGATCATGAATGGGAACTTCGACACGACATTCTCCAATGTATCTTTCACCTTTGGGGTTTTCCCCTAATAGACCTCTTTGCCACCTACAAAAATTCAAAGTGCCGACATTACTATTCCCAGAGCAGGCATTGGCCAGGGATCCCTAGGAGATGCCTTTTTTCTCAACTGAGTTGGCCCTCTTCTATATGCATTTCCCTGCATCACACTCATTCCCAGGGTCCTCCGTGATCTTCTGACCCAGGACCACAGCACCCTCCTACACCCTCAGCCCCATATCCTGCACCTGATAGCTTGGTTCTTAGTTGGTTCTGCAAATCCAAAGATCTCTGCTCCACACAAGTTAAAGAGGTCTTGATGCGTAGCAGAAAGGATACGCGTTCCACTTAACTCCACAATTGGCTCGGGTTTGTCTCCTGGTGTATTACTAAACATCTTGACCCATATGCAGCACGCCTGCATCAAATCTTTGAATACATCCTCTCCTTAAAGCAGTCAGGATTAGCCATCGCCTCCCTCAAAGTATACACCTTGTGGCAATTACGGCCTTCCGACACTCCATGACCTCTGAATTCGCCCACCCGACCACCAAGAGATTCCTTGAAGGGTTGGCCAACCTTAATCTGCCTCACAGGCCCTTAGCTGGAACTTGGATCTAGTTCTGAACACCCTTACTCAAACACCTTTCGAACCATTGGCCGCTTCACTACTCTCAATAATGACAAAGTGTTTTTTCCACCTGCCATTACATCTGCGCGCAGAGTCAGTGCGCTTGCAGCTTTGATTGCAGTATCTCCGGATACTACTTTTAACAAAGACAGCGTTATTCTACAACCTCACCCAGCCTTCATTCCCAAAGTGTGTTCTGAATTCCATATCAACAAACCAATCATTCTCTCTTCCTTCTATCCCAAACCACATGCCTCGTCATGAGAAGCAACCCTGCATTCCCTTGACGTTTACAGAGCACTCGCCTTTTACATAGATAAAACTTGAGCCTTCCGCGAATCGCAACGCTTACTAGTGTCTCTAGTGGACCGCTCCAAGGACAAATCACTCTGATCTCAGGTCTTTGCCCACGAAAGCTTAGGCTCCAATACATCTGTTAGTCTATAAGGTAGATCTTGTAGCCTCTGACAGATGATCCTAACTGGTTTGGCTGGGAGGCACTTCAGGTGCCCCTTGCCTACTGCTATTGCCCAAAGCCTTACAGCTGCCCCCTGGGAGCCTCCTGCTTGTTGTGCAGGGTGGCAGAGACAGAGGCAGGGAGGTGCTGATGTCACTCTGTCCCCTTCTCCTGCACCCCATCTTTACAGAGTTAGGGCCACAGTGAAGGGGTTGGGCAGAGTATTGGGGTTTGAGGTAGATCCTAGACTGTTTTAAATTCAAAAGGTGATCTTGTGCCTAAAAAAGGTTGGCGACCACTGATCTAGGTATATTGTGAGTGTGATGGGAAAATAACTGTTTGTGTACACATTTCAAATGATATTGCCATCCTTGAATGTTACTGTTTTTCCTTGTACTGTTCCACAGACAGTGTAGTCTGTGGCTGTGTGCAGTCATCAGCCCCACATGGTAAAAGGAGTCATCATACACTGTTAGTATTTTCTGCTGATTCATCCTCCTAGTTTCCACCTGAGGACAGAAAGAACATGATTTTTATGGTGCTTAGAATCCTAAAAATAAATGAAAACTAGATGGTCCTGAAAATGCTAAGACATAAGATAAAGTACATAATGGATTCTGTGCATATTTGGTGAGTGCTTTGAATTTATATAGACAACATAATATTAGAAATGTGGCATGAATGGCAGGCAAGATTATCTCAGGAGTATATACCTTTTTGAACTCTAGCTACAGAGCTGTGGCCATATTAATGTGTAATACCTGAAAACTTGTTTTGCATATGAACATCTTTGGCTAGACACCTGCAGAACTGTAGGGAGCTAGAAAGCTTGCACCAACAGAAGTTTTAATCAAGTAAATGGTAGACCACCTTTGTCCCCACCCTTACCTGAAGGTATTTAGTATTAAGCATTAATCCTTTTGCACATCCAGTGCCAGTTCTGAAAAGTGGCTGAATTGATTCTATTCTGAGTTCACACAGGTGCCAGCAAATGGGCTACCCCTCTCTGTTTTAGGCTGGAGTCTGTAAGCCTGTGATCTCTCTGAGGGTCTTTACACACTGCTCATCACCCTGAACAGAATCTCCCAAACATTTAGGCTATGTCTACACTTGTGGCTTCTTGTGAGTAATATGCAAATGAGGCTAAGAGTGGAATATTGCCGATCCTCATTTGCATACCTAATGAGCCACCATTTTTTTCAGAAGAGGCTCTTGTGCAAGAAGAATAGTGATAGAAATGTAGCTGTGTTAGTCTGGGGTAGTTGAAGCAAAATGCAGGACAATGTAGCCCTTTAAAGACTAACAAGATGGTTTATCAGATGATGAGCTTTCGTGGGCCAGACCCACTTCCTCAGATCAAAAATCTGAGGTTTTTGATCTGAGGAAGTGGGTCTGGCCCACGAAAGCTCATCATCTAATAAACCATCTTGTTAGTCTTTAAAGTGCTACATTGTCCTGCATTTTGCTTGTGCAAGAAGGAGTGTCTACACTGCCCCTTCTTGTGCAAGAAAAACCTGATTGCTCAATGCCATTACACCTATTACCTGACAGGAAGAACGGTATTGGGCAAGAGGATTTTTCTTGCACACGAAGGGGCAGTGTAGATGCTCCTCCTTGCGGAGAGCTTCTTCTGAAAAAAATGGTGGCTTGTTAGGTATGCAAATGAGGCTCAGCGCTATTCCATGCTTAACCTCATGTGCATATTACTTGCACAAGAAGCCGTGAGTGTAGACAAAGTCTTATTGTGCGTGGTGGGATGTCACAAGGGGGTCCAGCCCTGGCAATGCAAAGCCCCATTTCCTTAAAGCTGCTGCTCTTGGCTTCTTTCAAAGCGGGTGAGGTAATAGCTCTGCCTGGAGCAGGGCCCAGCCACCCCACCCAGCGCCAGAAGTGCTCAGCGGTGCTCCAAGGCTGCTCTGCCACCACGAGGAGCGCGCCCAAGGAAGACCAGCTTGTCTCCCCCAAGCCTGAGCCCAAAGGGTGTAACAGCCCAGCCTGCTCCTGCCTTAGGCGGCCCAAACCCCTGTCCCGCCCTCTCGTCCACAGCCCCCCTCGGGCAGCTGCGGGGGAAATGGAGGGGACTACAGGCCGCACCACTCCGAGCCAGACCCGCCCCTGGCCGAGCTACAGCTCCGTGCAGGACGTGACCATCCAACCTAGCCGGCTCAGCCTCACAGGGAGGCGGCCGCTTCTCCTGGATTGACAGGCAACTCGGCCATTGGCCTAGCTCGACGCGGCAGGGCGCCCAATGAGCGCAGGGCGGGGGCGGGGCCCGCTCTGCAGCCGCGCCGAGGTGACCCGGGCGGGCGCAGAGCAGAGCGCGGTGCTGCGGCTGGGAGAGCATCTGAGGCGGCGGATCCCGGGCGCGTAGGGCAGGACAGAGCCGGCTGCGGGCACCATGTCTCTCTCCACCAAGCTCACCTTGGACAAGGTGGACGTGAAGGGCAAGCGGGTGATCATGAGGTGAGAAGCCGCTTGGGCCGGGCAGGGCCCTGCGCTGGGGCGCTTAGCCGAGGGCGAACCAGCCGCGGCTCCTGCCCGCCCACGGGGGGCCCGAACGCGCCGCCTGCCACCCCACCCCCAGAACGGGGCCGCCGCCGCGGGCGAGGCCGGCCCATGTGTGAGGCGGGGCTGCTGCGGCCGCCAGCTCCCGGCCTTCCCGGGAGGGCAGGGCGGCCTTCGGGCAGGGCAAGCCCTGAGAATGGCACCTCACCGAGCGCAGCCAGGCGCTCACACATCGCCACACAGCGCCCCCCCCCGATTGGATGCCTGGAGCGCCTAGTTTTTGAGCCAGAGTCCAGATTCGGTTTTCCATTAGTGCGGGGCACGTGCCCCAGGCTTTCTCCGCAGCCACGAGGGCCAGAAACACCCCCCCCCCCCATTGCCCCCAGGACTCCATCACCTGGAGCTGAACATAAGGCCTGAAGAAGCGACGAGGAGTCCTGTGGCACCTTATAGACTAACGGGACTCCTCGTCGCTTTTGCAGATTCAGACTAACACGGCTACCCCTCTAATACATAAGGCCTGAAGAAGGGCAAGAGCTGGCAGCAGCGACTAGTTCTTCTCGCCCTCCCTCGCTCTGTTATCTTCATGAGCGTGCCAACGTTTTGTGAAAGGTCTGTGTGATAAGAGCATGAGGTTGAGACTCCCAATTAGCCACCCAGTGAAATGAGTTACAGGGATTGATTCTAATGATTTTCGAGTCAATAGACGTTCCTGGGAAAGGCAGGGCATTAAAAAAAATCCCAGTCTCTCCCCCCGGCTCCCAAATCTAGCAACCACGTGTTGCTACCTATTTTACTTGGGCCCAGCTTCCTTAAGACTGCTGCAGATTGTGCCATGCCTCAATGAGCAGACTCGAGGGCATGTAGTGCTTATCTGTGATTGTGACACACACCCAACGGGATCCTCTTTGGGAAAGCTAAGTGGAGTCTCGTCCTCCCTCTCCC
Source organism: Pelodiscus sinensis (assembly GCF_052426305.1). Classification (NCBI taxonomy): domain Eukaryota; kingdom Metazoa; phylum Chordata; order Testudines; family Trionychidae; genus Pelodiscus; species Pelodiscus sinensis. The sequence goes on along the minus strand of NC_143064.1, from coordinate 22,948,110 downwards.
ACTGTTAAAGTTATAGCCAGGAGGCATTTCAAAATAAGGATATTTTGGGGGGGAAAAAGCTAGGTCTAATTCTCATTTAGACTATTGCATGGGATTTGACATCCATTGCGCTGGCCTATTTTAAAAATGTCCTACTTAACGAGACACTTCTGCACTTTTTACTATTTTTTTATTAGTCCAACAAAATCTTTTCTGTGGCTTTTTTTTAAATGCACTTTACCGTCCTGAGAATTGAATATTGTGGATTCTAATAGAAGTAAGATGAAACGAAATAGATGTTAATAAAACTAACCTTGAATAAAATACATCAGTTGGCCTTTATAGAAATACATTTTAAGCTGAATTTGGGAATTGGTGCACAAGGGCTTTGAGGCACAAATGTATGCTTATAAGTTTTAGATCTTTTCTTTTTTTCTAGAGCAGTGGCTTTTCCCCAAGGTCATCTCAACATAACAAGGGCATACCACTTAATTTGGTACATGAGTGGAAGATGTAATATGCAATATCACTTACATCATTTGTGCCTCCTTTTCATCTGTAAACATGATTTTTTTCTCTTGTGATGAAATGCCTTGTTTTCAAATAATTCAACAAGACTTTGGCTATGGGGAGGCTGGCTGGCATTAGTAGATGAAATCAACAAAAGGAGGACAATCCTTAAATGACCCATCACTCTTGGTGCATTTCCCAAATGCAGAACAAGAATTTGAGTCTCAACTTGCCATTTGACAACCCTGTATTGGCAGAGGATGGATTGAATGATAGAATCTAATAAAAGTAGAGGGTCTTTTATTTAATTTCTGTGATTTTTTTTTTTTTTTAAAGTAGGCAGTTATTTTAAAAGATTCAGTTGGTACCTCTATGAAGAAAATTGATTAATTTGATCAATGGCTTGCATGTTTACCAATTTAGCTTGATACTTAGATTCTCCTTTTGGTGTCCGCTTTCTCTCTCCTCTGAATTGTGGGGTTGATACAATCAATCTGCTCTTTGTTGGTTATGTCCAAAGTCCCTTGCCTGATGAATTCATTATCTGAGGTAAAATATTTCAAGTCACCCAAGTAATTCCTAATCTTGCTTTAGTTTTTTTTTTTTGCTTGCTTGCCCTTCTTCTATTGATGTTGGTTTTTGAAATGTTGTATCTGTACTGTAACTTAGACTGCTAAATTGAAAAATATTGATCCATGTGCTGTTTTTTTTTTAAAGCCCATTTCCCTGAAGAGAATAATCTTGCCCTCTTAATTGATACTGAATTTAACATTTTTCCTTCCTGTTCCCTTGGATAATCTTTGCTGTACTTGTATACCCTCCTATCTTCCAGTCCAAATGCTATCGGCAGGAGGTATGAGCAAAACTGCTGTCTTAGTGACTTCCATTAGTGTTACTTTTATTCAGTTTAAGGAGTACTCACATTTCTTAATATTTTAGCTATAATGCTGCAGAAGATGGCAAGGATAGACTGAAGACTTTGCTAAGCAAATTGTTCATTTGCCTTATGATTGTAAAAATAGAAACATCATCATTTTGCATTTTCTTTTTTTTAGTTAGTCCTTTGTACCATGGATTGCCAGTTCAATTCTTTCTGCTCAGCTATTCCTATTTTGCTGGCAGCTTTTAAAGCTCTGGCCTCATGCTTTTTTTACTGGGCAGTCTCCAGGCAAAAATGCAGATGGCCTCTTTGGTATCAGGACCTCTTCACAGTCTTATGACACACAAAAGCCAGGGCACGATCTCATTTATATAATGCAGTACTGTTTTTTCCTAAATTAAAAGGCTTTGTTCATTAGTCATCATGCTTCAGCCACATTTTCCTATCAGAATTGCACAAAGTGAAAGCAAAGAGAGGGTTGGTCTCATTTAGTTCTAACGTTCTGTGTCATTCTGGCATCCTGTGAATAAATTTTGCCTTCAGCTATTATGCAACATAACTTCCTGTCACGCCTTAGCTTCTGGGTACTAGGTATGCTAGACATAAGTGGCAGAAATGTCTCCCTTTTCTTACTTCAATATGGGATGTTGTAATGTGCCATGTGCTGCTAGGAAATTACTAGCGAAATCCAATGAGATCTGATGAGAATGCAGGAAAGCTCCACCGACTAGCCACAGAACAGAGATTGACAATTAGTAACTTATAAGCTCCTTATGTTCATAGTGTATGCCAACAAGGTCTACAAATATGTCTCTCTTTGAAAATCCAGTGATTGAAAAACCTGAGTATATATGGAACAAATGGAAGAGATCAGAGTTGCTGGCAATACCTGTTTCCCACCACTCATTTAGAAAGACCATGTTAGCATAACCAGAATTGTGGGGGGAGGAGGGTTTCCTCTTCCCTCTCTTTACCCTCCCCTTGGTCATAACTGTTCTGGGGATGTGGCTTCTGAAGCATGTTTTACTGTTGCTGATGACTTAGCCAAAGAACTGCAGTCTGCAGAACTAATTAATCTGTTTTCATATCAGCTCCTCAGCTGAGCATTAACTTCCCTTTTCAGCAGGAGCAGGAGTTTTTAGGCAGGGAGGGTACGGCCACACTAGAAGTTTTTGTCGGAAAAAGGTACGAAAATGCGCTTTGCTCCACATTTTGCATATCTTTTTCCAATTCTTCTGTCTGAAGAGGCTTTTCTGTCTAGACTGAGCCAAATGTTGGAAAAAAATCTTCTTTTGGAAGCCCCCTTCTTCCTCGTAGAATGAGGAGGGGGCTTCTGAAAGAGCGTGTTTGCTCTTCCACAAAAAAAAGTGGAAGAGAAAATGTGTTCCCTGGATGCAGGGGAGTTTTTCGGTATCCCGAAAACTCACACTCTAGCCGTATCTGGAGGGGAAAGTGGTAAGCAGTAGGCTTCAGAGTTAACACCCAGAAGTAAATGGAGGAGGACTCACCACTCAGACTAGCTGTTTCAGGCTGTCTTCAGATCCAGGCAGAGATAATAAATGATTTCTTTTGGAAGATACTTGATGACTAACTCATGGGTCTGGATGATTCTGAGAGTAGTAGAAAGTAAATCTTGTCATCCTGCTGGGAAAATGGAGTTTAGAGAGCGATTTTCAAAGGTTCCCAATTTCCACTGAAAGTCTTGGTAGCTGGGCACCTAATTTGCCATTTGTCTTTGAACATCTCCCTTTTTGTTTGTGCTTGCCACCATTTCAGTGGCAGAGTCTGCATAGTGAAGTCCAAAGAGCAAGAAACTGACAGTATTTCATAAGGCTTTTTCCTCTCCACTGAGAATAAACTTCATGGTTGAGGTTTGATGTTATGAGGCCTCATCATTCACATGGTACTCAGAACCATGGGAGTTAGCTTTATGGAAGGTTTGCAAATTTGGCTCTATTGCTGCAAGATAGCCTATGCAAAGTTAAATATGGCATAAATTTGCTGTTCTTTTTCCAGGCTTAGGCTTGGTCATGCCTTTACCTGTATTCACATTGCATGATTCTTTTAATAATGCTCATGATTTTTATAATTAACAGGGTGCGTCTAATCTCTCCCTTTGTAAATGACTTGTATTTCAATTTACTTTAAGCTTCCTCGCTCTTTTCTTTATCCTTTAACAATGTAAGTTTTTGTGGATTTGCTTACTACCAAGTGGCAGCATCCATCCATTGAATCCATAAGAAGTAATGTAGCTTTTTTCTGTTTCCTTTCTGCCTTCTACATCTGTTTGCTACTGTGACCTCGCTATTTTGATGTATTCAGTCATATGCCAGTTATATGTGGGGACTTGCTGTACATTAGGGTGGAACTGAAAACCTTGTACTAACTTTATCAGCTTTTGAATCGATTTCCTAGTCAGTCCCTTGATCAGCAAATTCCACACCTTTTTAAAGGAAATCCTTTTTTCTAATTGAGCTTAAATTTTTGTTTTTTCTTTTAGGGTTGACTTCAATGTTCCAATGAAAAACAACAAAATCACAAACAACCAAAGGTAAGGATACTTAAAATCCAAGTAGAAACCCTGATAACTTTGTCCATACTCAGGATACTGTATGATTGATTCTGCTCCAGCAGTGTTAACAATGGATGTGTTAGCAGCTGGTGGCCAGATCACATTACGATGACATCTAAATTATAGAGAGAGCCTGACTCCAAAACATTATTCAAAATGCTTACTGGCAGTGGATTAGCTCCTCTTGTTGTTAAGCATTGGTAGGACATTCATAAAAATTTTCCCTAGAAGATACCAAAGCCTTTGCTTCCCTGCTAAATGTGATTGCAATGAAATGACTGTCAAGGAATTGTTTTGCCTGGCTGTATCCCCATGTGAGAATGTGCTAGGATTGATCTGGGGTGGGAAAGGCACCTCTCCTTTCTCACAACCTCATCAATGTTTGAACACTATTATTTTTTGATATAGAAGGCACCAGTCTATGTGCAAAACATGCCATATGTCATTTTGTTTGACTCCAATTGGAACTAGGATCCCATCTGCACTAGTCAGGGAAACAGTTGTTGGGGACATTTAGATCAAAAGGCTAGTTGTCTCACTTGTCCTTTAGCTGTTCCAGCACATGAAAACAAGGCTAGTAGCTGTCCATACTAGTGTGGTGTGTTTGGTTTTTTTGCTAATGTTTCCTGCCACTACTAATGGCCACCTGCAGGGGTCAGGAAAGGATTCACCCTCCAATGCATATTTTAGGAGAGAGAATCCCTTCCTCTGAAGCATTAGGATGCCCATGGCTGGAGATGGGACCAGGTATTTCTGAGGTGCGTGGCCATTAATGTTTGATGGTCTTTGTTCAGTATGTGTGGGGTTGGTAGGAATTTTTCCCCCAGGACAGATATCAGGGACCTGGGGGAAGGCCGATAAAAATCCATTAGTGTTTTGGTTCAGGTCACATCCAGGTAATCCTGGCAAGTATCTCACTTTAATCATTTCCCTATCACTGTGGAAGACTTGAGGTCTGGGGTACTTCAGCCTCTCCTATATTCTGTTGGAGACACAAAATAGTTCAGTCTTTGTTGGATTTAGCATGCAGGTGGTGATGGTGGCCAGTGAAAAACAGGTGGCCAGGCTAACTGATCTGCTAGTCCCTTCTGGCCTTAAAATCTGTGACTATTGGTTCCACTTCTAGGGCAGTGGTCTCTAACCTTTTTGAGCACAAGATCACTTTTTGAATTCAAGTGCAATCCAAGATCTACCTCAAATATAAATATCCTGTCCCTGCCTCCTTCCTGCCCCTTCTCCATGGCTCACTCCATTCTCCTTCTCTTGCCCATCCTCACTCACTTTCATTAGGCTGGGGCAGAGGGCTGGGGTGCAGGCTGTGTTCTTGGAATAAGGGATCTGGAGTGTGAGAGGGGCTCTGAGCTGCTCTTGGGACAGGCAGTTGGAATGTAGGAGGAGGTTCTAGGTGCAGGCTCTGGGATGGTGTTTGGATGCAGGGGTGCTCAGGGCTAGGGAAGGGGTTTGGAGTGCAGGAGGGGGTTTGTGTCCTGGGTAGGAGTTCAGGATGTGGGCGCCAGCTGGGTACTGCTGGTGGCTTCTGGTTGGTGGTGCAGTGGGGCTAAGGCAGGCTCACCCTTGCCCCGGCCCACTCCCTAAATTAGCCAGCAAACTCCATCCCAAGTCCTGTTTTGCCCCCTCTCTGCTCTGTGGAGAAAGGATACAGAGCAGGAGGGGGCTCCTTGACATCAGTGCCCCTCCTTTCCCTCCCCTGCCTGCACGGAAAGGAGGAGGCTCAGTTCCAAGGCAAAAGACAGGGGGAAGGGCAGCTGAAGTGCAGGCACTTGATAGCCTTTTGGCCAAACCAGTCAGGATCACCTGTCATAGGCTCCAAGATCTACTCTAGGGCGACATTGGGGGCGTGTGCGTGCCATTTTCTGTAATGAGCAGTGTCTGCTGGCATTGTAACCGTGAACAACTATTGGGGATCAATGTACATAAAACTCCCATTCTCCTGTCTACAGTGGAAGATAGCAGAAGTGCACCTATGGAAAAATGGATTGGAAATCTAGTGTAGATGTACTTACTGTTTTTGAAGCTATTTGACCTGTTCCTACTCAATTCATTTTGCAACAGTTACACCAGTGAACTCTGGGTCTCCTGAAGCTTCCCATAGGGCTGTTGCTGTGATGAGTGCATGTTACAGGATAATCTCCACATGCAAGGCTTTTGGATGTTAACATTATCCATACCAATCATGTAACCAGTGCCTATTGCAGACCCATGGAAAGACATGATATCCCGTATATGTAATATTGTTAGTAATGCTGTGCTGTGTTCTTGAGAACAAGAATGGATTTTAGAAATGTCTGAGGGAAAACTGGTGGACATTCCCTCTTAAATAATAATGTGTTGCAAGTTCTTCAGATGAGAACTTTTCTGCTGTTTTTCTCTTCAGCTTACCCTTATTTTTGTTAGAGATGACTCCCAGCTGATGTGTGTCAGTCTGCTTCCTGTGTTTAATGTCTAGCAAGTCCAGAGTTCTCTGGGAGCTCAAAGTGAGCCCCTTACCAACTTCTCTTGTCACTTTCTTTGTGGTTACAGAATCAAGGCAGCTATCCCTAGCATCAAGCACTGCTTGGATCATGGCGCCAAGTCTGTGGTTCTGATGAGTCATCTGGGACGACCTGATGGAGTCCCAATGCCTGACAAATACTCCTTGGCACCAGTGGTTGAAGAACTTGAAGCATTGATCGGCAGGTAAAAGTCTAATAGTTGTTGAGTTTATGCAGACTCTTTCCTATAAATGGATCTTGTTTAACATCAACAGTATTTTTTTAGTTAATGCATCTGTGTGTCTTGATTCATGTTTCCAGGAAGGTCTTGTTTCTGAAAGACTGTGTGGGTCCAGAGGTGGAGAAGGCCTGTGCTAATCCTCCAGCTGGTTCCATCATCCTCCTGGAAAACCTCAGATTCCATGTAGAAGAAGAAGGGAAAGGGAAAGATGCTTCGGGGAACAAGGTGAGATCTCATTTTATCTCAGTTGTTTCTTCCTTATTCACAATTGTATGACAAGTAGAAGTGACATGGAGCTGTGGGGATATTGTTTGCCATGTATTTAGACTGATACAGCAGGCAACACTTACTGTGCCAAATGTCCATGTGAGAGGCTCTAATATGATTCCAGATAAAATGGTGTGAGAGCCATATTCTGGATTTGAGGTTGCATTTTGTATTGGTGAGTGTGGTGTAAAAACAGGCCTTTTTGTCATGAAGCTTTCTTGATGGATAGGAGTGGTATTTTCCTTTTAAGGTTTGGAATAAAGTCCACTCATTTGAAATGATTGGACATTTAGTATACTGCATTATTATTACTAGCTAACCTGACAACTTTCTGGCAGGTTAAAATATCTGATGGCTAGGGTGGAAAATGACACAACTTCCTCAGGGAGCATAGGTTGCTCATATGTAAACATGATGATATTGAGTGACCATAATGATTAGTAAAAAGTTGAAAAATTATACTATTAATGCCAGAATTTGGGATGAAGGTACAGTAATTGGCATTGTTATAAAGGGAGGAGTACTGCAAAGGGTTATGGGGAGGCTACTAGTTCCATCTGAAGGGTTTTTATGCTGCTTTGGAAAGGGAGATAATGTAGTATTGAAGGAGAGAATTTATTGCCTCTTTGTAGCTATGAGAACCATGTGCTCACATCATTCTTTATTTCTAGCGCATATTAATGAGAGATTTAACCATTGTACTGTACCAGCACTTTGAAATATCATGAATAAGGCTGCTTTCCTCTCAGCAGCCATACAAAGTCCATGCCGCCTTGTACCTCTGACATTTCCTTGAAGGTCAGGAAGAGCACTTGATCTCAGATGATTTCTTTTCTTAGCATTGACCCCATTAGCCAGGCAGGCTTTGGCTCCCTTCAGATACAGTGCATGGAATGGAATGCTGATGTACAGGGCTGTGTCCTTTACAGCCTGACACAGAAGACTCTGTAGCATAGAAAAAAATAGCCTGGAGTGCAAGTGAGCCTCTGAAGAGAGGATGCTTCCCTTATAAGTATTAAGAAACCATGAATAGCACTGAAATTGGTCAATTTGAGAGACTACGGGCATTACATTCTCTCCTTCCGTACACTATTTTCTTCCTTTCACATCCCAACATAAAACCCCTTCAGCTACAGACAGTAGGTTCCCTGTAACTTTTTGCTCTTCTCCTTTATAAGGCTATGGGTACGTCTACACTGTGGAGTTTTTCCAGGATATAAACTCTGCTGCATCCAAGGAAGGCGTTTGCTCTTCCACTTTTTTTTTTTTTTTTTTTTTTGGCGAAAGAGCAAACATGCTCTTTAGGGGAGCTCTGTATACCTCGTTCTTCAAAGAATAAGGGCTCCTCCGAAGGAGGAGGCTTTTCTGCCACTTGGCCCTCTCTAGATGCAAAATGCAGAGTTAAATTTGTGTAGCTTTTTCCCGGGGGGCGGGAGAGGGGGGGGAAGCTACACTGTAGACCTAGCCTCAGTCTAGACTGCAGGCTTCTTTCAGAAGAAGCTTTTCTGGAAGAGATCTTCCAAAGAAACTTCTTCCAAAAGAGAGCGTCTGCACAGCAAAAGACCATTGAAAAAGCAGTTTGCTTTTTCCAAAGATAGCATCCATGCTGAATGGATGCTATTTTGCATTTAAGCTGTGATCGCTATGGAGTGGGCACCTGTGCTTTTTCCTCTTTCCTCTTTTTTCAAAAGAACTCCCTCTTCCCCATCCACACGCCTTTTTCCGAAAGAGCTCTTTCGGAAAAAGGCTTTTTCCTTGCAGAAAGAGGTTTACCAGTGTCTCTTCTTCTCTCTCTCCCCCTCCCGAAAGAACACGATTGCAGTGTGGATGTAAGTAAAGGTTTTGGGTGGTTTTTTTTTTTTTTTTAAAGAAAAACTCTGCAGTGTAGCCATACTCTAATAGTGCCTGGTATCAATAGCATCATCTTCTGCTCGGCCTACAGGAGCAAAATGTTTCTTTGTGTGGAATACTAAACTCAGTTTAAATCACTTGCTGCCAGTGGTTGGGCTAGAAAAGAGGCTATGAGAAATTAGGGATGTTAGTATATAGTTGTTTAAACGATAACTGATAAGCTGGGGCTTACTAGTTAATCCAGATGACTACATGCACCTCCCTCCCTGCCTCAGTATCAGAGGCAGCAAGGGCAAAAGGTGGGAGCTGATGCTCCTCCATCTCCCTGCCCCTGCTCTTTTATAGAGGCAGCAGTATGGAGGTTGAGGGGGGCAGGTGGGGAGCCAGTAGATGCAGAGCTGTTCCTGTGTGCTGCTGCCTTTCTATCAGAGGCAGCAGTGCTGGGCTGGGGGGCAGGTGAGAACTGATACGCCCAGAGAGCCAGCTCTGCAGAGCTGCCACCCCCTCCCCCACTGCCTCTCAGAGGCAGTGGGGGGGCAGGAGCCGGTGGTTGGGGGGAGCTGACTTAAGAGCTGGCTTCCCACAAGCACCAACTTCGCGGAGCAGGAGCTGTGGACAGGGACTGTGCTGCTGCCTCTATGTGCAGGGCAGCGGCAGAGTGGGGACCAGAGCGCATTGGCTGTTGGCCCCATCCCTGGGGGCCATCAAAAAATTGTGTAACCACTAAGATTTGGCATGGTTATACAGTTATTAAACTAAATGATATCAAACAACCCCATGAGAAATCCTGAACAGTATCAAAAAGCTGTCTTCTAGGTCATGGGTACTAACAAGCTTCTGAGATGTTACCTGCTTTCATTCATTTGATTAGTAGACCCAAAATGAACAATTGAGTCTGCTTCAATAGCTCATTGCAGAACAGCCAGTTTACATTGTAACTAAGGAGCACAAACTTGTCTCTTTATTTCCTCAGATCAAGGCTGATCCTGCAAAAGTGGATGCTTTCAGAGCATCCCTTTCTAAACTAGGAGATGTTTATATCAATGATGCTTTTGGAACTGCCCACCGAGCTCACAGGTACGTTAACCACCTTCTGTAGGGAGTTTTACAGAATATTTGTCCTTTGAATTCAGTCTGGATATAAGAGGTAGTTTAGTCTTGGTCTATATTAGCAAGGTGTTCTGAACGGCACTGGAAAGGATTTTCAGATTTGCAACTCAACTCTGATGCAGTTCTTGCTGAAATCAACCAATTTGACACTTGTATGTTGAGTACCCCATGAAACTTAAACATGGATGTAAATCTTCAGGGAAATGAAGCCTGCTGGGGATGTGATTGAGGGGGTGATCCACATATAGAAAATCTGGAAGGCATCTCTTAAGTCCAGCCTCCAGGATCCAGCATTGCTAGATCATCCTTGACAAGTGTTTTATATTTAAAACCTTCAAACATGGAGAATCCATAATCTCTATTGGAAGCCTATTCCAGTGCTTAACTACTCTATAGTTAGAATGTTTTTCCTAATAGCTGAACTAAATCTACCTTGCTGCAGTGAACATGGGGAACAATCCTTATTTTATAGCAGCCCTTAACATACCTGAAGATACTTAACAGGTTGCTCCTCAGTCTTCTGTTATCAGGACTAAACGTGACCCCCCCCCCCCCCCTTCCCCACCCCCATAACCTTTTCCTCATATGTCAAGTTTTCTGAACCTTTTTCTTTTTAGGTGCTCTTATATGGACTCTGCTAAGTTTGACATCTTTGCTAGTGGGGCATCCAGAATTGGACATAGTACTCTAGAGGGGGCTCTGCCAGTACTAAGTGGAACACTTTCTGTGTCTTACTCTGGGGTGCAGAATGTTGAGTGTATCAGCTTTGTTTTATATCTGCATCACATTGCTTTGTATTCACATTGGATTACAAATTGACTCCCAGATCTTGTTAATTAGTTATGCAGCAGTATTACTAGTTTCCCATTTTGTATTTGAACATTTGATTTTTCTTCCAAAGTGAAGTAGTTTGTACTTGTCTTTTTTTTTTTTTTTATTGAATTTCATCTTGTTGGCTTCAGACTAATTCTCCGGTTTGTCAAGGTTGTTTTTGAATTCAATATTTTCCTCCAGAGTGCTTGCAACCTTTCCAATCTTGGTATTTTCCACCTATTTTATAATTGCATTCTCCTCTCATTATCTAGGTCTTTTATAAACAATGAGGGCTCGTCTACATTGGCCCCTTTTCCGGAAGGGGCATGTTAATTTCAGAGGTCGTAATAGGGAAATCTGCGGGGGATTTAAATATCCCCCGCGGCATTTAAATAAAAATGTCTGCCGCTTTTTTCCGGCTTTTAGAAGTAGGAATAAGATCCTCCAGAAAAGGGCTTTTTTCCCCGGAGGATCGGGGCCAGTGTAGACGCTCTTTTCCGGCTTTTCTAAAAGCCGGAAAAAAGCGGCGGACATTTTTATTTAAATGCCGCGGGGGATATTTAAATCCCCCGCGGATTTCCCTATTACGACCTCTGAAATTAACATGCCCCTTCCGGAAAAGGGGCCAATGTAGACGTAGCCTGACTGTACCTGACCCGGAACTGACTACTATAGAACCCCACTAGGTATGCTGTCTCCATTTGACAGTGAATCATTAAGTATGGTCTTTCACCATAACCAAGTTATGTACCCAGCTTCGCAGTAACTTCATTAGTAGAGCCGTGTGCCCAAGTCCCTCCCCACAGCTGCCAGCATGGCAGCCATAGTAAAAGCCAGGTGAGCTGCTAGGGGAACTACAGTGGACCTTCCACTTACGCTGGGTGTGGACGCCCAAGCAGCCTTTGCCTGTTGTCCCTATCTCCTTTACCTGCCCTGGGCAACTGGCAGAGGATCCGTGCCACAGTTCCCTACAGTTCCCCACTGGCTATTCTAATCAGCCATGAACAAATAAACATTTCTACCTGCATCCATGCTGCTATCCACAAAAGTGGTCCACAGATATGTAGTGGATACCTGCAGATGTGCAGGCTCTGTTTATCTGGTCCACATTTTCCTAGTTGGCTTATAAGACTGTATCAGAAGCTTTACTGAAATCAAGATATGTCCGCTGCTTCCTCCCTATTCACTAGGCCAATAATCACCTTAAAGAAGGAAATGCAATTGGTTTGGAATATTTTTTTTCTTCACCAATCATGCTGGCTATTCCTTGTAATCCTGTTATCTGCTATGACAGGTGCTTACAAATTCATTGTTTAATTTGCTCCAGTATCTTTGCAGGTATTGAAGACGTTCTGACTTGAGTTTCCCAGATCATGGGAAATGTACATACAGCTTTAATACTCTAATGACTTTATTTCTAAATACATGCTGAGAAATTCCCGATTCCACTGTCAGCTAATTAAGTTTAGTTGGGAATGACATAACATGGAACTCTTATCCATAGCTATGCTCCCTTTCTGAACAAGTGGCTGAATTTAACATAGCTAAAGTATAGTCTCGTCCGTTCATTTTGTAGCTATTAGAGTTCACGTTCATGAATTTGCAAGTGTATAGACTTTTAGATTTTGAAATTCAAATCACTTGACAAAATGTGTGAGGACTTTTATGGACCATTTTCTGTTGGGAAAGGTACAGGTTGTACCTCCCTGGTCTGGCTAGCACCCTTGAGACTTGACTGCTCCCAGATAAGGGATTTTGCCAGACTAAGGGAAGTCATTTCTGGCCCCTGCCCTGCCGCTCCTCCCCTCCCCGCCCTGTGCACATCCTAAACTCAAAACTCTGGTTATTTGAAGAAGTGGGCTGTGCCCATGAAAGCTCATACCATCTACATGTTTTGTTAGTCTATAAAATGCTACCAGATCATTTGTTGTTTAAGTTTATCAATTTAAGTTTTCAAACTAGCCTTTTGAAAGTGGTGTACAAGTTTCTTGAAGACAAATAATGATCAGGCATTGAGTTAGTCTAAAGAAGTCAGACATACATGACTATCAGGCAAACAGCTTCTTAATTGTTATCTTCTGTCCTAAGGATTTTAAAACTTAGTTCAACAGACATATGCACATTTGTTCCTTCCCTGCACAGAGGACCTGCTTGCTGGGCTTTATTTTCATCTTAAGTTATTCCCACCCCAGAATATCAGATTGGCCCTTGCCTTAAATATTCCTTGCATGACAAACAGTCCATGCAAAAATTCTTTGAGCTATCTACAGAACACCTCTAAACATAAAATTTATGAGGCGTGTTCATTATTTTCATATAGATTTCTTGCTGCTGCTGTTGCAACTGAATAATGGATTACAGGCAGTCCCCAGGTTATGTACAAGATAGGGACTGTAGGTTTGTTCTTAAGTTGAATCTGTATGTAAGTCGGAACTGGCGTCCAGATTCAGCCGCTGCTGAAACTGACCGCCAGTTCTGACTTACATACAGATTCAACTTAAGAAACCCAGGCGTCCCCAAGTCAGGTGCTGCTGAAACTGATCAGCGGCTGATTCCAGGAAGCCTGGGGCAGAGCAACTCTGTCTCGGGCTTCCTGTAGTCAGCCACTGGTCAGTTTCAGCAGCGGCTGACTTGGGGACGCCTGGGGCAGAGCAGCTGGGGTGCTGCCGGGTTGTTCCAGAGTGGCACTGCGGGACCAACCTGGCAGCCCCCAGCTTCTCTACCCCAGGGGTAGGCAAGAAAAGCCTGGTCTGCTGGGGGGGGGGGAAGGGGCACTAGCTGCACCCCTCCCCTTCTCCTCCCAGCAGACCAGGGAGACGGGGGTGGCAGGACCGCCCAAGTCCTCCACGGCTTTGCTCCGTCTCCCTGGTCTGCTGACCTGGGAGACACGGAGCACGCGGGCAGCGGGACAGCCCAAGCGCGCCTGGGCTGTCCTGCTGCAAGCGTGCTCCAAGGCTTTGCTCCCCGTCTCCCTGCAGACCAGGGAGACGGAGAGCAGCTTTTCTCGCCCCGGAGGACAGGGGTGGCGGACCTCGGCTCATCTGGGCGTCCCACTGCTCCTGTCCTCTGGGGCGAGAAAAGCCCCGTTCGTAACTGCGGATCCGACGTAAGTCGGATCCGCATAACTCGGGGACTGCCTGTACTATATACTCCTATGGACATTTGAAGTTGCTCTGGCACTAGGAATGTAAGAATCTTGTTGGATGGCTCTGATACAAATTATAGAACTCTTTTTTTTTTTTCTCCCCTTTGATTTCATAGTTCCATGGTAGGTGTTAATCTCCCTCAGAAGGCTGCTGGCTTCCTAATGAAGAAAGAACTGGATTACTTTGCAAAGGCTCTGGAGAGTCCAGAGAGGCCCTTCTTAGCAATCCTTGGAGGGTAAGTGCTAAGACCCTGCATTTTGTTTCCTTCTAACATACATCAACTTCAGTGGTAGAGTGAACAATTCCACCACTTGTGAACACGAAGTATTTTCTTTCTAACCAAGAAATAGTGTGCAAATCTTTAGATCCATTCATACCCTATAGAGGAGCTGACTGGCCCTGTCCCCTCCAGTGATGGTGGCAGGCCATGTTTGAATATTGTGCTAGTGTTTTATCTGCCATAACTGGAGTTAGTTAGCAACAGTATAGTATGCTCTGAAAATGAACTAGAAGAGCTTTTAGCTGTAAATACAGGCACTGATGTAGAAGGCTGTTAGTCAGTGACCTTTCTGCTGCGGTTCAGAGTACAAACCTAATGCAAACTCATGTGTCTATGTAAGTTGACACTGCCTATCACTATGCAACTGTGACCTACTGTAACTAGGCTCTTTACAGGAGATTAATGTACTTTCCCTGGAGTGAAATCTATTGGGTAACTGTGAGTGTAGGAGTAATCTCTCCATGTGCTGCTCATTTGTGTGGTGTGTTTGTGCACTTTGCATACTGGCATGGTGGTTCTGCCAGGGTCCTTTTGACCCTGAGGAAGGAATAAAAACATGCGTAGACATCTAGGTAAATAGTATCTCCAGAAGAGAAAATCACTTACTCTTGCTTCTCTTTCTACCCATACATTCAACCTGTTTCCTAAGAAATAGTTTATATATAGACTGCAAACAGCTCAAATTTCCATTTTTCATTCTTTATAACATGACCTGGCCTTTGCTGCTCACTCTCTGCAATGCTGCCTTTATTGATACCTTCTGGAATCTTAGAGCCACACCTTACCCTCTGTTATATGCACAACCACTCTCATAGACTAGCAGGAGCTGCATGCACAACACTAATGGCAGATTTAGCTTAAATGGTTTTCAGAATTAAAGGGAGCCGCACTTTACTTCTCCAGTTGAAGCTCTTGTTTGAGGAGCAGCTTGAATGGCCGGATGATCAGAACATCAAGGCGATTGATAAAATCAGAGAATCACATTGCAATAGGATCATAAAAATAGCTGTATAGGGTAGGGATGTAAAATACCATTTAATTTGTTAGCCAGTTATATGTAGTGCTTATCTGGTTAACTGATTAAAGAGGTGATGGGGAGGCGGCTGCTTCAGGGTGGCCTAGGGTGGCCTAAGCCGCCTCTGCCTGCCATGTGTC
This sequence comes from Pelodiscus sinensis, assembly GCF_052426305.1. Lineage (NCBI taxonomy): Eukaryota > Metazoa > Chordata > Testudines > Trionychidae > Pelodiscus > Pelodiscus sinensis. Next base: position 22,932,814 of record NC_143064.1, on the reverse strand, counting down.
CGGGCTGGGCCCACTCCAGGCAGGCTGGAGCACCCCACTTTGTGGTGGGTCTTTGAACAATGCTCCCTCTTAATATTTTCCATCCATGTGCAGAATACATTTTATGGTATGCACCAAGCCATGTGCAGATGTGCACCACCAATATAAACATGCTGCCATCTTTGGGAGGCTGTGGGCTCTCTGCTATTCAGCTGGGGGGCATTTGAATCTCCTGGGTGGCCATCCATGCACTCCACTTACAGGTGGTACTATCCCTGACTGTTTTGGCTAATAGCCATTAATAGTCCACTCCTCTGTGAACTTACTTAATGGCTTTTTGAGTCCAGTTACTATTTTGGCCTTCACTACATTTCAGGGGCAGCAGTTCCACAAGTTGACTGTGGTGTATGAAGAAATACTTCCTTCCATTTGTGTTAAACCTGCTGCCTATTAATTTCATTGGGTAATACCTACTTCTTTTGAAGGAGTAAATAACACTTAACTTTCTCCACACCATTCATGATTTTATACACCTTGATCATAGCTCCCCGTTTGTAGTCTCTTTTCCAAGCCAGAAAGTCCCAGTCCTTTTTAATCTCTCCTTATATGGACGTTGTTCCATACCCTTAATCCTTTTTGTTGCTCTTCTCTGTATATTTTCCATTTCTAATATTTTTCCATTTCTAATATCTTTTTTTGAGGTCAGGTGACCAAAACTTCATGCAGCGTTCAAGATGTGTGGGTGTCCCATAGATTCTTTTAGTGACATTATGCCGTTTACTGTCTGTCCCTTTCCAAATAGTTTCTAATGTTATATTAACCTTTTTTAGACTACTGCTACACACTGAGCAAATGTCTTCAGAAAACTGCATAATGCTCAAAAAACTCTCTTGCTTGAGTGGTAACAGCCAATTTAGACCCTATTGTTTTGTATGTTGTTATGTTCATCTTTTTCCAGCCTGGGACTGCTGCTCGCTGAACAGGGTGTGAGACTCCTACATGACCTCATTGCTGGGTTTCTCTTTGGCCCTGTGTATGCTTCAAAACTTGCCCATGAGTTCCGCTGCAACGGTGTTAGCAATATTAGGTGCTGGCTGCTTTAAATGGTGTTGGCAGCCTGTGCACTTGGTATTAAAGAGAATGGAGAGCAAGAGAGGAGTTCATGTGGGACTGTCTCTGAAATTCTAGTATTATGGACATGATCATAGCATTTTGATCTGAAATTTATGCCTAAAATCGAATCCTTTTTCTTTTGGGGGGAGTGGTGCTGTACTGGCTGTGATTTTAACTCTGTTCAGGTAGCTTACAGGTGACTCTCTCTGCTATACTTCTAATTTATTGGAGTCGTAATGCTGGTTTAATTACATAAAGTGGGCATTGGGGGCTAATGAGAGATCATAGTAGATTATTCATTGGGCTGCAATCAAGAATTCTAATATTCTAATCCCAGTGATATGAAAATATTAAGTGCTGAATATCTGTCTCCTAGGAGTTGCTGCCAGTGCTCTCATAGTGTTGCTAATGGGGATGTTAAATATAGGTAAATTGAATAGTTGATTAACCTCATGAACTCTTATCAGTTACTCCACTATTCTATAATCCCAGGGATGGGGCTGGCAGCCAGTGCAATCTGGCCCCACTCCTGAGAAGCCTCTTGCCACTCAGTGCTGCTGCCTTTGTATGAAGAAGCAGCAGCATGGGGTGCCAGCTGGGAGCTGGCCTGTGAGGGGAGCCAGTGTAAAAACCAGCTCCCCTCACGGACCAGCTGCCTGTCGCCCTGCGGTGTTGCCTCTGATACAGAGGTGGTAGTTCAGGGTGGCAGTAGCATCTGTCCAGGGTGGGTCTGAGCTCCTGAAGCCAGCGTGAGCTGGAACTGAGCCAGACTGCCTACCCACCAGGCTCTTAATACGCTTTAATTGCAGAGCCGTAGCAGGGATAGGCCCCAGACCTGGAGCAAGCTGGGACTGAGATGTTCTGCTGGCCAGCCTCCTAAAAATGTACTAGTGGGGTTTAGTGGGGGGATTAACCTATAAGATTTGGCTTATTGGTTAATCAATTATACTGTTACATCCTTAGTTGCTAATCCTTCCTGATTTTGTTATTCCACGTGTTCTAGGATGGTTTGAGATGTATATAGCCTGGAGCATTTCAGGCTTGAGTGTTACAATTCTTGAATAACTAAAATGGCTGTTTTGCATGTTGTCACTTTCTGCAAGGAACAAAGATCCAGCAAAAATGCAATGTTTAAATCAAATAAATCCTGCTCAAATAGTGTTATGTCTAACCATATTGCTTGCTTTTCCTTCCCCTCTGCTCCCACCAGAGCTAAGGTTCAGGATAAGATCCAGCTAATCAATAACATGTTGGATCAAGTCAATGAGATGATTATTGGTGGTGGAATGGCTTTCACTTTCCTCAAAGTACTCAACAACATGGAGGTATGAAACCAGCAGTTCTGTCTCTGCTTTATGGGGGGGAGGGTGGAGAGAGGCCAGGTGTTCAGATGCTTGTTAGATTATTCTCTCTCCCTTCTCCTGGAGTTTAGAAGTAAAAGTTCATAATAGAACTTGAACAAATGTAATATTGAGTGGTCTCAATTTGCCAGAATTATGGGTGCCTATTGTTGAGAGCTGGATGCTGTTAGGAAATGAATAATGTCTTGAAAGTAAGTACTGTGGACTTCCAGTGAAGCTCAGCTCTGTACAGAGAACCAGCAACAAGAGCAAGGTATCAAGTTTCAGCCTTCAGTAAAGGAAGTCAGTAGTTAATAGGACTCCTGCTGACTCACTTCTTAAAGTGCATATTAAGGTGTATCTCCACTGCAGAAAAAGACTTATGGAACTGCAATGTCTGTCCTGGGTCAGTTGACTCTGACTTGTATAGCCCAATGCCCTGAACCCCATAACTGCAGTTTAGACACTTGAGCTTGGTCTACAGTCTGGGCTCCAGGACCCCAAGACTAAGGAGCATGAGAGGAAATCAGTTGAACTGGGCTTTGTGACATGGTGTCATAATTTTATTTTACTCCTTAGAGCCTCAAAACAAACTTTTTATGCTGCATCATGTTCCTAAACCCATAACAACCCCTCCATAGTGACTGAAAGCTGAATGAAATTCTTTTAAATATCCCACTGTGCTCTTTACCAAGGTTCCCTGTAAGCTGTGCAGGTGTGCAGCCCTTTTCTGAGCCCTGTGCAGAGTTTGAGCTCCTTGCATAGACAAGGAGCTCAGCTGATTGCCTCAGAAGCACTTGCCTGCCGCTGCTGCTTGCTATAAATGGCTCCAGCTTTTACTCCAGGGTTGGGCAAAAGCCAGTTGCAGGGCCACATGTGTATTTCTGAATTCTGAGAACCTAGAGGGAGGGGTGATAGGCTTCTTATGCTGCCCCTGCCCCCAGTAGCTCTCATTGGCTGGTTTTGGCTAATAGCAGGTGCTTGTTTGCAGGACAGGAAGCATATGAAGTGCCCTTCCCCGTCATCTCTCGGGCTCACAGCATTCAGTTTAGAGCAATAAACATGGCTCCTGCAGCTCCCCTGAACAAGTACAGGGGCTGGAAGGCAGGGACCCTGGCTAAGGAACCTGTTGGGCTCCCAGCCAGATCCTACCTCTGGCACCCCAGTACCTCCCTCGGCCTGCCTACCCCATGTTGCCCAAAATTTCTGCAACCCTGCTCCAGCTCCCATACACCTTCCCAGACACTGCATCCCCTTCTGTAATTTTCCTCAGGTCATATCCTTCTCCCGGACCTTGCACCACAACCTGCTATCCCTGGTCACAGCCCAAATCACTGCATCCCCTCTTGTACCTCTGCCCCATGTCACAACCTTCTCCCAGGCCCTGCACTGCTTCCTCACCCCAGTCTGTTGCCCCAGGTCGCAATCTCCTGTTTTACCTTAAGCTCCCTTCTGCACCCAACCTTCATCCCAGACCCCCCCACACCTCCTCCATTAATATAACAGAAGAGTGCGGCCCTTGACTACTTACTAAATTCTTGGAGTGGTCCCCCATCAAAAATTATTGCCTACCCCTATGTTAATGGTTTAAGGTAAGAAAGAAAAAGATTCTTTTAACAGAATTTTTTTGAGTGTTGCATATATCTAAAACTCTGGTTTTAATGATGTTATTAAAATCCCGTGTTACTAATTAATACATGGTAAGCTGTATTTAAGGCCAGATCTTTGCTATCTGGTAGAGTTCTGGCTCTGAGTCAGAAGCAGCAAGTACTAGGTGTGATGCTAGCTGTTTTGTAGGATGAAACCTTATTTGCAAGATCTTTGAAACATGCCTCTGTCTGTTAGAAAGAATGATACATGTACTCCAGGGTCTCAGGGGTAGATGTGTTAGTCCGTAACTAAAAAACCCAATGGTCCTGTAGAACCTTAGACTAACAAATATATAAATAGTATCATGAGCTTTCGTGGGTACAACCCACTTTTTCAAGGGTAGAATGAAATTTTTATTTGATTTCATATTAAATAATCATAAGATTGCTCCTTGTTAATTATACCTTTTTAAAATATATTCCACACCTATGGACTACTTAAAATATGTATTTATATCTATGGTTTTTGTTTGTACTGGTGGATGCACATCCACATATTACCTCAATATTGGCGCACATGAGAAATTTCAACCTGCCCCAGGATGGAAAATCTTAGAGGGAACACTACTCTTTATCCCCTCTAGATTGGTAATTCTCTGTTTGATGAAGAGGGATCAAAGATCATCAAGGACCTTATGGCCAAGGCTGAGAAGAACGGTGTGAGGATCACTCTGCCAGTTGATTTTATTACTGCAGATAAATTTGATGAGAATGCACAAAGTGGAGAAGCCACCGTGGCCTCGGGGATCCCTGCTGGCTGGATGGTATGTTTTAATAGAATTAGGGAAAATATACTAGGAAGAGGATGAACACCTTAGTTAAGATTCTGCAGGAAGCTTGTTCAGATGACACTCAGCCGTGTGGTGTGTATAAATCTTGAATAACTTTTCTGATACTTAACTAAAAAAAATTCCTGTTAAAACCTTCTGTTCTGCATAAAATAGAGGATGTGCAATTTCTACATTTAGATTTGTATGAATGACACAGGCTCCTCTCCAAGGCCCCAAGTCCTTTTTATAAAGGCTAAATTACTTTTTCTAATAGATGCCACAGCAGGCTCCACAATATAGCAGCAACAGTAGCAGTTCCCCCCTAATTCCTCAGTATTCACTGCATGGGGGTGGGGGAAAGGCTGTTGCCTCTTACCCAGTTTGTTGTCATTTCTGCACCAACAGAGAGCTAAATGTATTATAAATTAAAAAAAGTCCACTAGTCTTTGTCACAAGGAGGTGACTGTGTCTTTGAGACTGACGCAGATAAGATGTGGCTAGCTACTGCCATGCTGAGGAGAATGGGAGGTGATGCAGGAATCTCTTATTTAACGTTTGTTTTTTAAAGCAAGACATCTATATGAAGCTGTATAATAATTGTATCCATTTTCCCTTGCCTCTCAGGGCTTGGACTGTGGTCCTGAAAGTACTAAGAAGTTTGTTGAAGCTGTGGGCAGGGCCAAGCAAATTGTTTGGAATGGTCCAGTTGGTGTATTTGAGTGGGACAAGTTTGCCAAAGCAACCAAAGCACTGATGGATAAAGTTGTGGAAGTTACTGGCCAGGGTTGCATCACCATTATTGGTAAGACGGTGTAGATATATGCACTAACCCTCTTAAATGCAAATGGAAAGGCTTCTGCTTGGAGCAGAAGTGACTGAAATCTCCTTGTACTTCATTGAGGAAATGTTCGGTTCTGCTCTGGAAGCAAGCATGGCCTTGAAGGGTGTTGCACACACCACTGCAGTGGACTTAGCAACTTTGTGAGGAGAAGCAGATTCCTCCATGCCAACTTTGTCTTAGTTAGAATGAAATTTAACTTCATCCATCTGTAATTAATTTGCTTTCTTTAATAGGTGGTGGAGACACTGCTACTGCCTGTGCTAAATGGAACACTGAGGATAAAGTCAGCCATGTCAGCACCGGAGGTGGTGCCAGCTTGGAACTTCTAGAGGGTAACTTCTTTTCTTCTGTTAATCTAATTCAGAAACTGAGGGGTTGGGGATTAGGTGTACCTGTTTTCTGGTAGGCTGGGGTTAGTTTAGGGTGGCACTGTAATGTAATGTGTTCCTTGTATTTCACCAGCCATAGGGGACATGCTTTGTCATTATTTTTGAGTTACCTAGTGACTTTAAAAAAAAATTCTTTAGACTCCATTTTCTTCCCTCTTTTCTTCAATACTATCCTAAGAACACAGTTTCTCATTCCAGAAGGGGTAAAATGAGTAGGAATATGAATGGCTTCCCTATTACAGTTAACCCATGAGGTCTGGAGCAGCCCCTGGCTGTGGCAGGGAGGGGGTCTGCTCCAGCCTGTCTGCTCCTGTTTAATTGGTTAACTAGTTAAACATAAAGTTTAACCAGTTAACTAAACAGGAGTTTACATTCTTAATCAGTAGAAACTAATATGCACTATTTTAAGTGCTCGCCATGTTTTTTAAACTCCCTTCTTGCCTCTTCTTCTCTCTCCCCTCCCCATCTACTATATATTTGAGAGAGATGTCAGTCTGTGTGTCCATAAACTCCTCCTAAATGATAAGAACTTGGACAACCAAATTCAGTATACCGCTTTCTCTTATCATAACTTAAAGCAAGGAACTGGTTTGGTTGTGCCAGGAAAATGGGCAGTGCCTGGAATGGGATTGCTTCTCATAAAACCATACTGAACAGACACAGAATCACTACCCCAAACCTTCCACCACATAGGTTCCCTTTAGGTGGTGATGGGGTGGGGGACATTCATATGGGGATGTTGCTGGCTGTTTCCCTTCATCAGGAAAAATTTAAACATTCTAATAGGCTTTGTCTCAGATGCTAACAACCAGAATATTTATATAATCCTTGTAATATTCGTTAAAAGGTTTCATAAAGCAAACTATAAAAAGGCTGAGTAGTCTATACTTCTAGCCAAAATTTACATTAGCATTAGAACATCATTTTAATGATCCACTGATAGTTTTAATGTGCCCTCTAGTGGTCACAAGCAGATTTGAAAGTTTAGCCCTCTTTTATAGGGGGCTGCATTGTACTTGTAAATAGGTTTTCATTTCCTCTGGTAATTACCTGTTTCCCAATATGTGTAAATTCTTTATTGCTATTACATATTATATAAAAAAGATGTCACAATAGACAGTTGTGCAGTTCAGTTGTTTGAGACAGGGCTTTTGTCTCTGTTGCCTAGGAAGTAATGGTGATGGGAAAGAATGCAAACTGCTGCAAGGAGCACTGTGCAGCAGACTTAGTTGAAAGGACAAAGTTGTTTCGTTTTGCTGCAAATGTAGGCTTTGTGTGTTCAGTCTCTTTAAACTTAATAAACCTTTAACTGTTTAGAAATACTTTAATTTTGGAAAAGTAACTTTTGGGTTGTGAGCTTCCTTAAAAATCAGTTAGTGTAGCATTGTACTTCAGCATGATGAGACTGATTCAACAAAAATGAAAACAGTTTGGCTATTTTCATAATCAAAACCAGACAAGGTGCAGGAGTAAAATGGCATAACAGTGAAAAATCATTTTTGAAAAATTCTGGTACCTCAATAATGTGGTATTGACAGAAGTATTTGAAAAGGTGTGTAATACTCTTAATTTCCTCCAAAAAAAATCCCTGTCCATTTCAAGGTCTACATGTTACCTGTGATTCAAAAATATGAAACAGCATTAAGTTAGATCCAAAGCCTATTTCAGTCCATGGGAATCTTTTCATTGAATTAGTGGACTTTGGATTAGGGATGTTCAGTGGTTACACACAGGCATGCGGGAGCCACTATGCAGAGGAAAAGGCTGTTAAGCTGGCTCCCTGTGAGCTGCCTCCCTCTCCCCCACTGCTGCCACTGATATAGTAGAATTGTACAAGTCATGTTAATTTAACACAGGAATGTAAAGAGATTTTCTGTTTTCATGTGAATGTAATTGTGAATCAAATGTTCATTGGCACATTAATGTGTTTACTCAGATAATGAAGATAAGTATAATATCTACAAAAATTAACAAGGTTATAGGGTCAGTGTCCTTTTGCAGCTTAACTGTGACTGGTGTGGTAAAATGTTGCAAGATATTGGATTTAAACCTAGGTACTTCTTTTTAAGTAAACCTAACTTTATTTGGGTTTCTAAATTGCTAACAGGTAAAGTTCTTCCTGGTGTGAATGCTCTGAGCAATGTGTAATGGACAGAACACTTCCCCAGTATGTTCCTGTGCACAGCCCCTAACCATCAACACTGCTGCGCTTCTGTATCTCAGCTCTGCAAGAGGCAGATCACAGAATGTAAACCGAAATCAGATGGTATTAGGAGAAGATGACAACCGAGATGTTTACATGATGTGGATTTGTCCACTGTTCTCCCACTTGAACTAAAGTAGTGTGTTAAATTGGTGATGTTACTTTAGAGTGTATATATTTATATTTTGCCTTTTAAAGAGATTAATCCTTAAAAGTGTCTCAAAATAGATTGCTTTGTTAAGCTTGATCCGTGTTTTTAGCAGCTGTTGTCACTTGACTGTAAAAACAAATTGGTTTTGCTATTGACTGACTGTAATAGCTGCTGAATAAATGTGTAAGTGCTAACCTGTTGGTATGTGTTCCTTCTCTCACATAGTTAATCATCTGCAGAAGAATGCACTCATCTAAAGCTATGCTTCATGTCTGTTTTCCCCCTTTTTGTACTAATGCATTGTAATCTTTTAAATGCTTTTTCACGCTGTCCAAGTGTTGGCAGATGTAAGCAACCTAATACATACTCCTGAAACTGATTTTTCCCAGCATGATGCTCATTGCTTTCAAGCACTTGCAGATGCCAAATCTGGTATCAAAGCAACAACAGGACCTCTCCCTAAAAAATCAGTGTATACACTAACTTAGAAATCGTGCACTATCTGATAAGGTGCATAAATTTAGATTCCTAGATTAGAGCAAAACCTAATTTCAGATAAGATTAGGATGAAACTTGGAAAATTTTAGACTCTGATAAACACTTTTACATCTGAAAGAAGAAATCTGCTCATTTAGCTGATATGACTGATAAATTCAGTTTGGATGTACTAGAAATCTAGCAATCATTGAAAGTTAGGCAGGTGGAATTTGAATAAGCATTCTCTTCTCCCGTCTTTATGTATACACATACACAAGGAAACAAAGGAAGAATTCAGTGCCACCATTGCTCACTTTGAGAATCAGCTTTAAAAAGTGAACCTTCTTTCAAGCTCTTGAAGAGAGACATTATAAAAGCACTAAAGTGTGCACAAAATGTGGCTTAGCTGAAACTTGGAGATCCTAGAACCATGATTAGAGAGGTTAATTGGGGAGCAAACATAGAAACTGCATTTTAAAGAGCATAAATATAAAATGAAAGCACCTCTCAGAAATTTCCACTGCCTGGTTTTGTTCTAAATATGTTAGGGTATGTCTACACTACCCCGCTAGTTCGAACTAGCGGGGTAATGTAGGCATACCGCAATTGCAAATGAAGCCCGGGATTTGAATTTCCTGGGCTTCATTTGCATAAGCGGGCGCCGCCATTTTTAAATCCCCGCTCGTTCGAACCCCGTGCCGCGCAGCAACACGCGGCACGAACGAGGTAGTTCAAACTAGGCTTCCTAGTTCGAACTACCGTTACTCCTCGTGGAATGAGGAGTAACGGTAGTTCGAACTAGGAAGCCTAGTTCGAACTACCTAGTTCGTGCCGCGTGTAGCTGCGCGGCACGGGGTTCGAACGAGCGGGGATTTAAAAATGGCGGCGCCCGCTTTATGCAAATGAAGCCCAGGAAATTCAAATCCCGGGCTTCATTTGCAATTGCGGTATGCCTACATTACCCCGCTAGTTCGAACTAGCAGGGTAGTGTAGACATACCCTTATGTAATAGGATGTAGCTGCTGTGGAGATTCTTAACACTAGCAGCTTCCCCGAAGGGGACATTTAGGGATGTGTTTCTAAAATACCCAGACTTCCAACAGAAGGAAAATACAGGGCAGAAAGGAGGTGGCGTACGCGGTGTCTTTTGGGACATACCATGTCTCAGTGAAATGTGAGGCCTGTGTTGTGTATATGCCTTTTGCATGCTGCAGATTTACATTTGTCCCAACATCCAGTTAGCTTCTTTCTACTGATTCCTTTTGGCCTCTTAATGGGTTAGTCACAATGTAGGCCCTATTGCAGTAATCTGAAACAAGACTGAGGTAAAGGCAGTGCGAACAAAACATTTTTAAAGTATAGGTATGTGGGTCTAACACACTATACTCTGACACTTGTGCATATAGACAAAAAAAATGTTTCCAAGTGGGTTGTAACCATGATTCACACATGCAAATTAGTCAGGTCACCCAAAGCGTGTTGCTTTTTGAGCACCTGTAAGACTAAGCCTCTGCCTTCCCCCAGTCTACTCTTTTCTAACTACTAGATCCACTTGAAAGACAACAGCCTTAATTTTCCTGTAACACCACTATTTCATGCAAGTAACTGCAGTAGGTCCCACAAGAACATCACGTGCTTGTATGTGAAAAGGGTGCCACCAGTGAGGAATTCTTTGTTAAAATATGGTCTGGATTATGACTAAGCTTGCGAAACCCTTGACTAAGAGAAATAAAACAAGGAAGATCAAAAATAATGCCTCCAAGGGGAAGAGGGTCTCAGACATGCTGAATCAGTTGTGACTCAGGAAATGGCTGCTGGTCTAGTTTACATACAGGTGCCATAGAAATTTAAATATGCAGGTTACGTGTTAACAATTGACAGTTCTTCCTTGCTTCTATATTTTTTGTTACTCTTCACTTACTAAATATCTTATTCTATACTATTTTCCCTTATCACCTTCTGATTTCTGTATTGTAGAACCACATTTCCACTATGTTGATTTATGACTAATATAATGTGTAGTTAACCCAGTGATGGGAAAACTAAGACAGTGAGTAAGCTGCATGAGTGGCCCTCCATCTGAATGAGCAGCAAGATTGTTGTAACCAAGACTGTCTTTCAGGATGGGGTAGTTTTGCTAACTCTGCTCGTGTACCTAGAATTTGTAAAGTATGCCAGTTGAACAATAGCAGCACTTTGACTGGATTGCAGAGGGAGTACATGGCACTCAGTCAATATTTTGTGCAGTTAGTATACCACCTCACTTCATGTGCCTTTGCTTTATGTGCCTGTCACTTTAGTAATACTGGTAGGAGGAAAATTACATGGATGGAAGCCAACAGAATCTGGCAACTCTGCAACAATAAACAAAGTGTGTCATGGGCCACACGTAGAAACCTGATGGGCCATATGTGGCCCACAAACCACAAGCTGTGTATCAGTGAGAACCTGTAATGTTTTTGATTTATCACTCCCAACCAAATTCTAAGCAAATATAATTAAAACATAAAAGCAGAATATTAAAGAAGATTATCATTTAAAACTATGCCAGGTTTATGTAAAAAAAATGCAAATACAGCAGTGTATAAGAAAAAGCCATTGACGTCATCTATCAAGATATTTATAAAGTATTTCATCACAGTGGTTTCTAGGTGCTAAAACAAATTTAAGGGTAGCATGAAATTTTAAATGGCTGAGAACTATGCTGCCTACTAATTCAATTAGTATGGGGATCTCCTGTATGCTCATTTTGCAATGTTCTTTTTTACTGTATCTTTGGCCCTGTCAGGATGGCATATGTAAAGAAAAAGTTCTCAAATCACATTGTGAACACAAAATGCAGGACTATGTAGCACTTTAAAGATTAACAAGATGGTTTATTAGATGATGAGCTTTCGTGAGCCAGACCCACTTCCTCAGATCAAATAGTGGAAGAAAATAGTCACAACCATATATACCAAAGGATACAATTAAAAAAAATGAACACATATGAAAAGGACAAATCTCATTTCAGAACAGAAGAGGGATGTGTGTGGGGGGGGGGGGGGCGAAGGAAGGAAGGTAAGTGTCTGTGAATTAATGATATTAGAGGTGGGGAAAGTTAGATGTCTGTGAGCTACCATTACATTTTTTTTAATTGTATCCTTTGGTATATATGGTTGTGACTATTTTCTTCCACTATTTGATCTGAGGAAGTGGGTCTGGCCCACGAAAGCTCATCCCCTAATAAACCATCTTGTTAGTCTTTAAAGTGCTACATAGTCCTGCATTTTGCTTCAGCTACACCAGACTTACATGGCTACATTTCTATTACTACAGGTAGTCCCCGGGTTACGTACCAGATAGGGACTGTAGGTTTGTTCTTAAGTTGAATCTGTATGTAAGTCGGAACTGGCGTCCAGATTCAGCCGCTGCTGAAACTGATCAGTTTCAACAGCGGCTGAATCTGGACGCCAGTTCTGACTTACATACAGATTCAACTTAAGAACCCCAGGCATCCCCAAGTTAGCTGCTGCTGAAACTGATTAGCGGCTGATTCCAGGAAGCCCGGGGCAGGGGCTTCCTGTAGTCAGCCACTGGTCAGTTTCAGCAGCGGCTGACTTGGGGACGCCTGGGGCAGAGCAGCTGGGGTGCTACTGGGTTGGTCCAGTAGCACCAAGGAGCGGTGCTGCGGGACCAACCGGCAGCGCCCCACCTGCTCTACCACAGGCCTGGGGCTTTGCTCCACGTCTTCCTGGTCTGCTGGAGCAGGGAGGGGGACCACTAGCTGCGCCCCCCCCAGCAGACCAGGGACACGGGGAGCAAAGCCGCAGGGGCGGTGGGTCTGCCTCCCCGGCTTTGCTCCAGGTGTCTCTGGTCTGCTGGAGACGGTCCCCAGCAGACCAGAGGCACCGGGAGCAAAGCGGCAGCGGCAGTGGAGTCTCGTGCCTCTGAGGCTTTGCCAGAGCAAAGCCTCAGAGGCGCGGGACCCCTCCGCCTCCCCAGCTTTGCTCCCGGAGCAGCTTTTCTCGCCCCGGAGGTCGAGGTGGCGGGACCGCTGCGCTCTGGGCAGTCCCACTGCCTGCGAGCTCTGGGGCGAGAGAGCCCCGTTCGTAAGTGCGGATCCGACATAAGTCGGATCCGCGTAACTCGGCGACTGCCTGTATTGTGAACACAGTGAGGCTTGGAATCATTTAGGGGCAGTGAGTTTTATGGGTTTAAAGCTACACTAATTCAGATAAGTGATTTTGAAACTGAAACTTTTTAAATATAAGTAGCAAATTTCATAATCAGGCAACAACAGAAATCACTGTGTATGGATGCTGCCCTTAATCACATTTGCTTCTGAGCAATTTTTATGGTGCTGATGATGGAAAAAAAATGTTGGTAGTACTTGATGGGCACATACTGACCTTTTACTGGAGAAATACTGAGAAAACTGCTACATAAAGAGAATTTTTTTATTGCTCCACCACAGTCTAAAGAGACATGGAATGGCACAGCATCTACTGTGCTGTGCTGTGTTGTGTTGTCAGTAGAGCTAGATGGATGAGACAGGACTGTGGAGTGCAGCTACCTACAAAACATGAATGATAGCTGAAGCCATACCTGCAAACATCTACATAGCTTATTCTGACCTGCATGAATAATTAAGATTAAAATGTTTGTTTAAAAAGCTATTTCTAGTTTCTTTTCTCCCACAGGCCAAATTGGATTCCACAATCTCAAATGTAAAATATAAGCATTTAGATTTCATGTGCAATCTACTAAGTGCAAATTTCAACCTTCTGAAGTTGTAGCTTTCCTCAAATTGAATAAAATCGGGGGAAGAGCTTTTATGGTCAGAGGGAGAGAGAGGGTGTGTGTAAGTAATGCCTAAAATAACACGTGCCTAAAACAACACTATGAGCAGCCAAGAGTGAATTGGACACCCTCTGCCTTAGCCTAACATCAGTCACTCAAGCAAAAGGTTGCTTTTTGTCTAGAGAAAAGACTATGGCAGGGGTGGTTATTTTAAATAGGGCTCACAACGCATTGGGATCTGGGCTGAGAACCCTGAATGCAGCAGCGGAATCTCGTCTTCCCTGGGGACCTTTCGGGGGTGGGTGCCATGGTGAGAGAACTACACTTCCCAGAAGACCTTGCAGCGGGTTCCCACAGCGGGGCATGCTGGGAGTTGTAGTTGGAGCCGCCTAGTGAAAGTTAATCCCCGAAGCGGCGTCAGGCAGTTCCCAGAGCTCCTCGGTGTGTCTCATTGTCGTGCCGCCTTGGTCACCTCTAGGGGGAGCGGCGCAAGATGGATGAGTGGGCGGCTGCTGGGGCAGGTGCCCACGGGGTAAGCACATGGGGCACTGCCCCCCAGGGTGCGTGGGGGGGATGATCTACCCGGCACACGAGGGCACCTTGCGCAGTCCCGCGGCTGCCGGTGCAGGCGAGCTCCGCCCCGGGGCTGTGGCTGCCGGGAGGCAGCGCGGCTTGTTTGCCGGGCACTGGGCGTTCTGCAGGGAGCGGCTCAGCAGCGCCGGGAAGGAAAAGGCGCCGCAGGAGCTTCTCCGCCGCTGCCCTTTGAACTGCTTTGTAGCCACTAACAAAGGGCAGGGGCGGGCTGGTTGCGCCGCTTCGCCCTGCCGCGGGGCTTTACTCTCCAGGACGTTTGCGGAGACGGATTTGTGGCTCTAGCTCCCTCCACTCGGCAACCGGGAGACACAAAACCTGCGGGATCCCCCCTCCCCCACCGGAGCCAAGAGGGGGGGGGGGGGCTGGCTTTACCCTGCTGCCCATCTCGTCCCCCCTCTGCTCCTTCCCCAGAGTCCACTGACTCCCCGCAGTTGACGGAGGGGGCTGCCCTCCCCTTCTGCCCCCCATCTGCACCGGAGCCAGAGTACTGAGAGAGGTGCAGGCTGGCTTCATTCACTCCTCCGCACACTCTGTATGGCTCCAAAGGAGCTGTCTTCCCCCCCCCCCGGCATTGAGAGACGGGATGTCTCCCCTCTCTTCCCCTCCTCTCCTTTTACACACCAGAGAAAGGAGCTGTGGGGTGAGTTTTTGTGGCTTGGGCTCTTGGAGACCTATGTTTAGTTCTTGGCTCTACCACAGATTCCTTTTATGATCGGGGAGGGGGGGGAGGCTGCGGCATTCATTAGTATCTGTGTGTACTAATACAAGAGGAGTGGGGGCATCGATCGGATAGAGGAAAGGACCCCACCTCCAGCTTACTTTATGGCCCAGAGAGAGCCCCCTTCCCCATCACCAAAGTGAGGGACTGTCCTGCTCTACCTGGATCCACAGCTCCAAACCTGTAGCATCTGCATAAAGATTTTGCTCCCTTTCCCTGTCCGCTATGGCCTCATTAAATTTGGAAGAGAGTAAGTGAATCCATACCCCTTGTCTGGGATGTGTTGCGAGGACAAGCTTTTCACTCAGTCTGCAATAATCCCAGCAGAGGCAGTAGGTCTAGTATTCTGCCACTTCCTGCAAATCACATGTAGCTCCACAAATTTATTTCTGTTTTTTAACAAGTGTAGGGATCCTGCTAATCACTGCAGCCATGGGCAGGGTCTGGGCCTAGTGATCTTGGAGGCCAGGCACTGAGGTGATGGCAAATCAGGAGAATATAAAGGTTGGGAGTCTGTCTCTGTTAAACCTATTAAATATCCACTATAAGCCTGACCTTGTAATCCAAGCACAGGGAGGGAATAAATCCCATTAATTTAAGTGAGCATTAAGAGCTAGATCTTGGGTTCTGTGGAAGCATAGCTCATAAAGTGGACTGAAGGTGGGTTTAAACTTTCTATGTTGGGCACAGCCAGGAACAGATAGACCCTTAACATCAGTTGGAGCAGCCCATAGTTCCCACGGCAGTAGCTTCCTAGGATCTGTTCTACTAGTGGATAATGCCTGCTGCACAAGTCTCTCAGTAATGCTCCTTTTTCCTGCAGCTTCCTATATTGGAGGAATCCTCAGCTGCATGGCTTACATATCTCAAAGGGATCAGAGCAGAGACCAAAGTGCGGGGTTTAAACTTCCTCTGTGTCACTTCACATAAATACACATCTGACAAAGCGTTTTTTTAACCAAGAAAGCTTATGCTATGGATGTTAAAAAGTGGTTAATTAGGTAACCATGTAACCACTGAAAATTCTCAGCAGTTACATGGTTACACTGCAGGCTCTGCAGTGTAAAGCTTATACTGCAGAGCCCCAAAGCACAACTGGCTCCTTGGGAGCAGAGCTGGCTGGCCCCACTCCTGGGGAGCTGGCAGCGCTGCAGACTTTGCAGTATAAGCTTTAAAATGCAGCCGGCTCCCTGGGCATACTGGCTTTTAAGCCGGCTCCCAGTGCATACTGGCTCCTGCCAGCTGGCCTGCTGCCATCCTGCATTGCAGGCTCTGATACAGAGCGAGCAGCACAGGGTGGCAACCAGCTCCCCAGGAATGGGGCGGAGAACCTGCATGTAACCGTTAACGGTAACTGATAAGCCTAGGCTTATTAGTTTAAATTATGGTACTATTACATCCCTAGCTTCTACACAAATAAATTTGTTAGTCTTTAAGATGCTACAGGACTCCTCATTGTTTTTGCAGATACAGACTAACAGGGCTACCCCTCTGAGATTTCACACACAAAAAATCGGTTTACTCTTAACAAAGATCCTAATTTCAGTCCCAAAATGGTATGAGAGAAACAAGAGATATGACTTTTTTGGGGAAGGAAAGCGTCTGTTTTAATTTTATTTTTATTCCAATATATAATAATAAATGGTAATACCTAGATTTTACTAGCACTTTTCATCAATAGATCTCGAAGTGCTTTAAAGAACAAGTATTAAGAATGCCTGTTGCAGGCTCTGAACAGATAATTAAGAAAACAATCCAATAATGAAAGCAGCAGTGGCAAACCACAAAAAGCTAGTTCATATAACCACAATTTCCACACCCCTCAAATAAAATTCCATACCTCCAGTACAGGCAGTCCCCGACTTACGCGGATCCGAATTATGTCGGATCCGCACTTACGAACGGGGCTTTCTCGCCCCGGAGATTGAGGTGGCAGATTGCTACCTGCGAGCTCCGGGCGAGAAAGCCCTGTTCGTAAGCTGCTCCGGTGCCCCTGGTCTGCTGGAGACCGTCTCCAGCAGACCAGGGACACTGGGCGGGTTCCCGCGCTTCTGAGGCTTTGCTGACCAGCGCTGACTACAGGAAGCCCGAGGCAGAGTTGCTTTGCCCCAGGCTTCCTGGAATCAGCCGCTGATCAGTTTCAGCAGCAGCTGACTTGGGGAAGCTTGGGGTTCTTAAGTTGAATCTGTATGTAAGTCAGAACTGGCGGCCAGTTTCTGCAGCGGCTGAATCTGGACGCCAGTTCCGACTTACATACAGATTCAACTTAAGAACAAACCTACAGTCCCTATCTTGTACGTAACCCGGGGACTGCCTGTATCCCCCAAATCTCAGTTCTCCTCAAACATTTACTTAAATCAAAGAGCTTTGTGGTGTGCCTTGTAGATCAATGTATTTAGGTTATTACCGGCTAAAGGAAAGGGAGCTGGGGAGTGAATTCCAAGGAGGGGCCTTGTGGGAAGGAATGTTCTGTCAGTTGGTCCCTTATCAAATTTCTGTTGTTTGAATAAATAGCTGAATGTTAGGGAGCTTATTAGAACCTGGAGTCTGAACCTGTCAGACCTGGGTCTACTTCTGTTATTTAAAAAAAGAGATTGCCCAGAATTGGAACTTAGAATCTAAATTCAGTTTATCATTTAAGATGAGGGAAACTTAGTGAAGAATGCTGGGCGAACATCTTATAAGTTCAGCATGTAACACTTTGCTATAAATTATCTGAATTCTCCTGTGTCAGCCTCAAACCCAAACTCTGAACCCTGTCCCTTGTGCTATCCCAGATCTGCATATTTCATCCTCTTCCTCTGTCTATTGGAAATGGAGCAAAATGCAGGACAATGTAGCACTTTAAAGACTAACAAGATGGTTTATTAGATGATGAGCTTTCGTGGGCCAGACCCACTTCCTCAGATCAAATAGTGGAAGAAAATAGTCACAACCATATATACCAAAGGATACAATGAAAAAAAATGAACACATATGAAAAGGACAAATCACATTTCAGAACAGGAGGGGGAAGGAAGGAAGGTAGGTAAGTGTCTGTGAATTAATGATATTAGAGGTGGGGAGAGTGGGATGTTTGTGAGTTAATGGTATTAGAGGTGATTGGAAATGGGACACCCTTGGATTGAGATTTCCCTTCCTTGTTCACTTTGAGTACCACTGCAGACAATATACTCTTCCACAGTCTGAATGCCTGATGTCCTGTCTTGTTATTCTATAGGAATGTGTCTGCCCTGCATTGTGATGATAATGCTCAGTGGTGACCTAATTGTAGCATTCTCACTGGATAGGAAAGTTGCTTGATTGTGGTCTGTTGGCTTGTCTTCTCACCATAAAGATCACTGCTTTGCAATACAATGTGCCCTCAGTTGCTGTCACTTCACTGTATTATATAATGAAATGTATAAAGTTGATTAATGCATCTGAAGACCTTGTCTAGAGCCCTGATGTCTAACCCTGTTCTGAGCAGGTGTAGACAATAGGGAGTAAAAATGCCAGTGTCTGGTCAAAGCTGGCTTTCCCACAATTGCTACCACTGTGGAATTGCACCAGTGCAAGTACAATAGTGCAGCATTTCATGAAAATTGCACTACTACAGAATTAGCGCTAAGATTTGCAACAGGGACTTAGACTCAACATGGTGGCATCTCATTTTTAGGGGTTGTACCTCCTAATAGACTCCACAACCCTGAGTTAGGTGCAGGGAGCGCCTAAGCTAGCCAATGGGAATGGCTGAAGAGAAAAGCGGTGCCTAAGTCTTGTCCCTCAAAAGGAGCTGAGCACCTAACTATGGGCCAAAGGGAAATACTGCTCTCTACTTGGAATGCAAGCTCCTTCCCTGAAGTTAGGAGCAGGTGAGCCCTTTCTTACATACAGGTGGTGGAGGATATGGAAGGGTTTGCCTGATGTGGAAGAGGGAGTTGAACCCAGGTTTCCCATATGAATGTAGCATCCAATGCACTAGAACAATGTTTCTGAACTTTTTTTTTAATAAAGTACTTCTTAAAATATAGTACGTTCAGCCTTCAGTTTTCAGATACACAATTTTTTTTGCTACCATTGCAACACATTTGTTTAAACAACTTAATTATAGCCGGGCCAGTAGGAATAAGGGATCTTCCGGAAAAGGCTTTATTTACCGCAAGATCCCGTGTAGACTGGCGCTTTTCTCCGGCAAAACCCCGAGCCGGAAAAAAGTGGCAGCCATGTTCATGCAAATGCCACGGGGGATATTTAAATCCCCCGCGGCATTTGCAATTCCGAAGTGTCTCATTGGCACCCTTTTCCGGAAAAGGGATGCTAATGTAGACACAGCCAGGGTGTGTATGAACAATGGGCACTGTAGCTCCATAGCATAGATCAGGGGTCTTAAACTCAATTTACCTTGATTTTAAGGTCAGTGACAGTTCTCAAATTCTCTTAGCAGGCCAGCAGCCATCCCCCTCTGGCCAGGCTTCAGAGGTAGGTGGGAGTCTCCACATGTCATCCCCCCACATGGCTGATGGCCTGCTCATCCCCTAGCTCCACCTGTCACCCCCAGATGATTTAATATGTCCTGGGGGCTTTTACCACAATCACCAGCACTGGAGCAGGGCTAGACCAGCTTCTGGCTGCTAGCGCCGCAATGCTGCCAGGCTAGGGTTGCCAGATGGTTTCAGAAAAAAATACCGAAAAAAAAAAAAAAAGGACTCAGAGTTGTTAAACAAACAAACAAACAAACAAAAAACCCCTAACCTCACAGCATGGCCCCTTTTAGAAATGCATGGTGAGGCTTTTTGGCTCTAACAGGTTCCCGGCAGTCACCCGCCATTTTACCTCCCTGTGCCGGGCCAGACAGCTCCCCAGTAAGCACTAGGGTTGCCAGAGTCCTGGCTGAGAAAAAATCAGAATGTATCGGACATTTTAGGTGTCTGGTATTTTCTGAATATTTTTACTGGACAGGAGGCAAAAATAACGAACTGTCCGGTTCAATACCGGGCACCTGGCAACCCTGCTGCCAGCACATCCTAGTGGCTCAGGGGAGGTGTGTGCAGAGCTGTCCAGTCTATAGGATATTTTGTGAGGCTGTCCCAGGCCCGGTGCTGTGGCTGGGTCCTGCGATGGCTGCCGCAACCATCCTATGGATGTGGCAATCCCCCATTCTTAAGTTAGACTGTGGGACCCCGGGCAGGCTGGGGGCCGGCAGCAGGTATTGGGCTCTCCACATTCACTGTGACCTGGCTGACCTGGGAAATGGCAGCGGAGCAGAGAAGGCTGCTGTGTCATTCCACTTTCCTGCAGTTCCTGCCGCTGCACCGAGTGCAGGGGGCCTGATGGCTGCTACTGCCCCTTACCAGTCCCCTGGTCAGTAATTGCCACGGCCACATCCCTCTGGATTAAGTAGCAAACAGTTAGCTCTCAGTCCCATGGTTATATAAAGTCCTATATAAAAGAGCTCAACACCAGGTTTTTGAATACTCAAGCATCACCAATGAGGGTTAGATTTTCAAGAGATCCACTCCCATTTATGCACCTAAATGAGGGCCATAGCTTCAAAATTGCTCAGCATCCAGTACCTCCCATTG
Source organism: Pelodiscus sinensis (assembly GCF_052426305.1). Taxonomy (NCBI): domain Eukaryota; kingdom Metazoa; phylum Chordata; order Testudines; family Trionychidae; genus Pelodiscus; species Pelodiscus sinensis. The sequence continues at coordinate 22,912,244 of NC_143064.1, read as the reverse complement.
TGCATTTTGAAAAGACCTCAGTGTATTGGGTGATGACCTCCTGAAAATTCCACCAAGAAGCACTGGGTAATTTTTTCCACTGTTGTGGCAGGATCACAAGTGGTGGAGACATGAAGCTGGATGTTCTCAGCCTGTTAAATAAATTGTAGCCTGTGTCTCATTAAATGTTACCTACAAGCAAGAGTTCTTGAGGCAGTGGCAAGGGTTTGATGACACTGCCGCAAAAACTCCACCGGCGGGTTTGTAGTGCTGTTTTTGCTGCTGTTAGAACTGATGGCGATGCATGTCATAGTCCTATGTATTTAAAAAATATGTATGTATTTAATACTTTAGACCAATATTTGTGAGGCTCTTTGAGATCTTTGGATTGGGTATATTAGGTAAAGGTCAGATCTCAAGCCCATTACAATCCATCAGAAGAGTCCCCTTCCTGCTTTAAAGACATTTAACAAATAAAACAAACCATTTAAAACAGTGTAATGTGTGTTTATTGACAAGGCAAGTCACCATGAAATAACTTGAATATCATGGCTTTTCATTACTATATATAAAGAAGGAAATCAGAAGAACAAAAAGCTACTTTTGAAAAGTGTTCAATGAGGAAACAAACTGGCAAAAGCCAGGAAACTCAATCCAAAGACTACTGAATACTCCGTCCTGAACTCACATTGTTTCTTTTGTTTTCCACACTCTCATGTGCTGCACACAGATTCTGTTTGCCAGTCTTAACCCTTCTGACTAAGGCCTGATCTCCATACAGTTTTTGTTCTAGTATACCTGTGTTGTGGGGTGTGATTTTTATTATTTTACCAATATAGTAATACCAGTGTAATAGGTATTGTAGACACAATACTGCTGATATAAATACCACTATAATTACATCTACACTAGGGGAGCTGTATCACTTTAAGTATACTATAATTTAACTAAATAACTTTTGTGTATAGACAAGCTTATGTGTACACCAGGAAAATTAAGATCAATGTTAAGCTGTTATTGCACTGTCATGGTGGAAGCCATAGTGTATACAGGGTTGAGAGCAAGTCTGGACTGCACTTTATTTAAAAAGCCAGTGACCAGCCTACACTTGCTTTTCTGCCTCCATGCTTGTGATCCAGTGGGAAAAACAATGTACTGTAGATGCATCTTTAATGTGTTGCTGTTACTTGTCTCGGCAACAGCAAAATTGATGGAATGCCAAGGGACAGCTGGAAGATTACCAGATTGTGTCTGGACTATCCAGTAGTGCAAAACAGGTGCTTTCTACTATGAACATCACTAAAAACTGGATGTTTAGTGCTTTCATACATATTCCAGTATGGCCCAAATTATAAACAATGGTTTCTGAGCTGGCAAAGATATCTAACACAATAATCTGCTAGGATGATTCAGTAATTTGGCCTCTTAAAAACAACTTTCTATCTGCCAAAGTTTAGCAAAATGCTTAGTGTTGCTGTGGTTTGTTAACTTGAAAGGGGTCTGATTTGTAGCCCATTTAAAAGAAAAATTGCATATTGTGTTTTAAAATAGAATTTTTTCTTTGTTCAGGTTTCCTCTAACTGAGCTATTTAAACTTGGAATCACCAGCAGAGGGTGCTGATGTTCTGTCAGAACTCAGAAGCAGTCTCTCTGCTCAGACAGAGCTCTGTGATCAAATAGGTACCTTTTTAATTTTAGGAAAATAAAGTGTGAATCAATTATTTGATATTCACTGTCTTGCTGTCTCTAATTGCGATTGGTGTATTTTTAGTTCCATCAAAGGAGGAATGTAATTTTTCTAAAAATTATCCATTTGCTTAAAAAAACCTTGATGTTGGTTGTCTTTTTTGCTCTCTCTGTGTAACCTTTGAATAGATTCATAGAATACTAGGACTGGAAGGGACCTTGAGAGGTCATCGAGTCCAGTCCCCTGCCCTCATGGCAGGACCAACTTCTGTCTAGACCATCCCTGATAGACATTTATCTAACCTACTCTTAAGTATCTCCAGAGATGGAGATTCCACAATCTCTCTGGGCAATTTATTCCAGTGTTTGACTACCCTGACAGTTAGGAACTTTTTCCTAATGTCCAACCTAAACCTCCCTTGCTGCAGTTTAAGCCCATTGCTTCTTGTTCTATCCTCAGAGGCCAAGATAAACAAGTTTTCTCCCTCCTCCTTATGACACCCTTTTAGATACCTGAAAACTGCTATCATGTCCCCCTTCAATCTTCTCTTTTCTAAACTAAACAAACCTAATTTTTTCAGCCTTCTTTCATAGGTCATGTTCTCTAGACCTTTAATCATTCTTGTTGCTCTTCTCTGGACCCTCTCCAATTTCTCCACATCTTTCTTGAAATGCGGTGCTCAGAACTGGACACAATACTCCAACTGAGGCCTAACCAGTGCAGAACAGAGCGGAAGAATGACTTCTCGTGTCTTGCTCACAACACACCTATCAATGCATCCCAGAATCATGTTTGCTTTTTTTGCAATAGCATCACACATGTTGACTCTCATTCAGCTTGTGGTCCACCATAACCACTAGATCCCTTTCTGCCATACTCCCTCCTAGACAGTTGCTTCCCATTCTGTATGTGTGAAACTGATTGTTCCTTCCTAAGTGGAGCACTTTGCATTTGTCTTTATTAAACTTCATTTCGTTTACCTCAGACCATTTCTCCAATTTGAATTATGACCCTATGCTCCAGAGCAGTCACAGCCCCTCCCAGCTTGGTATCATCTGCAAATTTAATAAGCCTACTTTCTATGCCAATATCTAAATCATTGATGAAGATATTGAACAGAGCCGGTCCCAAAACATACCACTGCGGAATCTCACTTGTTATACCTTTCCAGCAGGATTGTGAACCATTAATAACTACTCTCTGAGTACGGTTATCCAGCCAGTTATGCACCCACCTTATAGTAGCCCCATTTAAGTTGTATTTGCCTAGTTTATTGATAAGAATATCATAGAAGACCGTATCAAATGCCTTACTAAAGTCTAGGTATGCCATATCCACTGCTTCTCCCTTATCCACAAGACTCATTATCCTATCAAGGAAAGCTATCAGATTGGTTTGACATATTTGTTCTTTACAAGTCCATGCTGGCTGTTCCCTATCACCTTGCCACCTTCCAAGTCTTTACAGATGATTTCCTTAATTACTTGCTCCATTATTTTCCCTGGCACAGAAGTTAAACTAACTGGTCTGTAGTTTCCTGGGTTGTTCTTATTTTCCTTTTTATAAATGGGCACTATATTTGCCCTTTTCCAGTCTTCTGGAATCTCTCCTGTCTCCCATGATTTTCCAGAGATGATAGTTAGAGGCTCAGATACCTCCTCTATCAGCTCCCTGAGTATTCTAAGATGCATTTCATCAGGCCCTGGTGCCTTGCAGGCATCTAACTTTTCTAGGTGATTTTTAACTTGTTCTTTTTTTATTTTATCTTCTAAACCTACCTCCTTCCCTCTAGCATTCACTATGTTAGGCATTCCTTCAGACTTCTCGGTGAAGACCGAAACAAAAAAGTCATTAAGCATCTCTGCCATTTCCAAGTTTCCTGTTACTGTTTCTCCCTCCTCACTGACCAGTGGGCCTATCCTCTCCTTGGTCTTCCTCTTGCTTCTAATGTATTTATAAAAAGTCTTCTTGTTTCCCTTTATTCCCGTAGCTAGTTTGAGCTCATTTTATGCCTTTGCCTTTCCAATCTTTCCCCTGCATTCCTGTGTTGTTTGCCTATATTCATCCTTTGTAATTTGTCCTACTTTCCATTTTTTACATAACTCCTTTTTTATTTTTAGATCATGCAAGATCTCGTGGTTAAGCCAAGGCGGTCTTTTGCCATATTTTCTATCTCTTTGACGTAGTGGAATAGCTAGGTTTTGGGCCCTTAATAATGTCTCTCTGAAAAACTGCCAACTCTCCTCAGTCGTTTTCCCCCTCAGTCTTGGTTCCTATGCGACCTTACCTATCAGCTCTCTGAGCTTACCAAAATCCGCCTTCCTGAAATCCATTGTCTCTATTTTGCTGTTCTCCCTTCTACCCTTCCTTAGAATTGTGAACGCTATGATTTCATAATCACTTTCACCCAAGCTGCATTCCACTTTCAAACTCTCAACCAGTTCCTCCCTATTTGTTTGGATCAAATCTAGAACAGCTTCCCCCCCCCCCGATAACTTTTTCAACCTTCTGAAATAAAAAGTTGTCTCCAGTGCAGTCCAAGAACTTACTGAATAGTCTGTGCCCCGCTGTGTTATTTTCCCAACATATATCTGGATAGTTGAAGTCCCTCATGACCACCAAATCTTGGGCTTTGGATGATATTGTTAGTTGTTTAAAAAAAGCGTCATCCACTTCTTCCATCTGGGTAGGTGGCCTGTAGTAGACTCCTAGCATGACATCACCCTTGTTTGTAACTCCTTTTAGCCTATCCCAGAGACTCTCAACACTTCCGTCTTCTATATCCATCTCTACCTCACTCCAAGTGTGTTCATTTTTAATATATAAGGCGACACCTCCTCCCTTTTTTCCCTGTCTATCCTTCCAGAGTAAGCTGTACCCTTCCATACAAACATTCCAATAATGTGTATTATCCCACCAAGTTTCTGTGATGCCAACAATGTCATAATTGTACTTATTTATTAGCACTTCCAGTTCTTCCTGCTTATTACCCATACGTCTCTCATTTGTATATAGGCATCTAAGATACTGATTTGATCTTGCCTCCCAGTTTTGCCCTGACCCTCCCTTCTCTCTGCCATTATAGTCCACGTTCCCATTTCCGATCTATCTCCCAGGTCTCCATGTTTTCCACTTACCCGTGGGCTTTGCTCACCTGTCGCCGTAGAACCTAGTTTAAAGCCCTCCTCACTAGATTAGCCAGTGTGTATCCAAATAGGGTCTTCCCCCCTTCTCGAAAGATGAATGCCATCTCTGCCTAGCAGTCCTTCCTGGAATAGCATCCCATGGTCGAGAAAGCCAAAGCCCTCCAGGCAACACAATCTTCGCAGCCAGGCATTCACCTCCAGGATGCACCTGTCTCTGCCCGGGCCCCTACCTTGGACAGGAAGGATCGAAGAGAATACCACCTGCGCTCCAAACTCCTTCACCTGTACTCCCAGAGCTCTGTAGTCACTCTTGATCCGCTCAGTGTCACACCTTGCAGTATCATTTGTGCCCACATGGATGAGTAGCATGGGATAGTAGTCAGAGGGCCAGATAATCCTCGACAGTGCCTCCGTAACATCTTGGATACAGGCCACCGGCAGACAGCATACCTCCCGAGATGAAATGTCAGGGCGATAGATGGGTGCCTCCGTCCCCCCCAGAGAGAGTCTCCGACCACCACTACCCTACGTTTCCTATTTGCAGTGGTGGCAGCAGACCTCCCAGCCTTGGGGGTACGAGGCTTCTCCTCCTCTGTTGCAGGGAGTGATTCCTTATCTCCTGCATAAAGAAGAGCATAACGGTTTCCTAGTACCACGGCGGGAGGGTTCAGAGCAAGGGTGGAGCAATGCCTGCTGCCAGAAGTTTCATATGTTTTATCCTCAGCACAAAATATCTTCCTTTTTAGATAATGAATTCTAATTTTTCTGCTACTTTTTAATTTTTGGTTAGAATTAATATTTAAAGTCAGTTTAATATTTAATGCAGCTTTTATTAGGAGGATAATATAGCCCAAATCCTGTAATTAGTTCCACTCAGGTGTGGAGGGTGGCAGGAGCCGTGTGTGTTCACTGTTGGATTGAGGCTATATATTATTATTCTTGCAGGAGATGGATAAAAAGATCTCATTAAGTCTTTTTCAGCTTTGTGACCCTAATAGTGGATGTGATCTGCAAAGGACTTAAATATAAATGGACTTGTTCTTTTTATTTTTTGTTATTTTTGTTGCTTTGCTTCTTTATAATGTATAAAGAAGGTTTGAAAGATCTTTCTTTTTCAGAAAAGAAAATTTGCTTTTTTTTAGCCTTAGAAATACCACGTCTACTTTTTCTGGAGTACCCCTTGAATGTCTGAGAAGGTATTCTATTGTGCGTTCTCAGAATTTAGGCTTGAAATTTTAGCAAAGACTTCTTTTGGTCAAAATATTCATTAATTTTGTAGTTTAAATAGTTATTAACAACACAAACATTACACCATATGACTAAAAATCCCATTCTTTTTGGGGTGTTGTCATATTGTTACTTCTCCATTCATCATAGTGTTATACAGGGCAAATGGTAATTTTAAAGGTACATATATATTGGGCTTTCTTTATACAGCTCAAAGAGGCAGAAAAAAGAGATGCATGAATCTAATATTTTTCTTTGTAAGTGACCTTTAAGATAAGTAAACTGCAGTCTAGAGCAAAGGCATTAATTTTGATTGGGGGGAGTAAAGAAGCCCATGTATAATTTTCATTGTGGTGAAATATTGATTATACTGGAATTCCAAGTCCTCAATTAGTTTTTATTGTGACATCTTTCCTTAATAATGTGTCGACATTAGATAAAAGGAGATTAATATTAGTGATACAAATAATTACTGATATCACTGATGATGGTGCTTGCAATTGATATTTTCACATTTAAATATTCATTGATGAATATGAATTAGTTTTATCAAATGATCATTGTGATGGAGTGCATGGAAAGCAGTGCCTGCACTATGCCCTGCAATGCCTTTTTACACACTACTTTATAACAGTGGTTCTCAACAAGGGATCTGGGGGCTCCCTAGGGGCTGTGAGCAGATTTCAGGGGTTCTATGAAGCAGGGCCAGCATTAGACTTGCTGGGGCTCAGGATAGAAAGCCAAAGTCACATTGCATAGGGCTGAAGCCCTGGGGCCCCAAGCCCCACCCCCTGGGGGGTGAAGCTGAAGCCAAAGCAATGTAGCTCTGCAGAAGATGTTGTGACATAGGGTCTGAGGCAGTTGTCCCGTTTGCTGCCCTGTAATGCTGGCCCTGGCTTTTATATGCAGGAAATCAGTTACTGTGAGACTAGTGGACTAGAGTTTTTATAGCATGTAGAGGAGACCTCAGAAAGAAAACGGTTGGGAACCCCTGCATTATATCACACAGTGCACTGTGGATCTGATGACGGTTCCCTGTAAGGTGTGCACCTGCATGGGCGCGCATCAGGAATTTCAGTTCCGCCCAGCCCCTTAGCAGAGCCCGCAGCTGCAGCCTCAGCTGATCCTGGGGGTGAGGGCCGCGTGGCAGGAGCAGCTGGGAGGCACCAGGAAGGTGAAGGGGGTAAGGGAAGGTATCAGGTGCCAGGGGCATTGTGAGGGTGAAGCAGAGGGGTAGACACAGGGAGGGGAGTGGAAGGAAGGGATGGGCACCAGAGGGCAGAGGAGAGAGGCAGGCAAATGGGTAAAGGGAGAGAGGATGGGCAGGGGAGCTAAGGGAGGGGTGGGAACGGGGGGAAGGGCAGGTGCAGGAGTCAGAGAGGATGGGGAAGGGAGTGAGAAGGGCAGAAGCCAGGACAGCAGAGGAGGGTGGGGGCAGCAGCAGGCATCAGGGGAGCACGAGGATGGGAGACATGGCAGCAGAGGGGAAAAGGGAGAGGTTTATAACTTGGGTGCCACAGTGGTAAATGTCCGAACAAGCGCCTCTGACTTCAGTGTGGGTTCACAAGACAAAACTCACTCCACTCATGGATGGAAAATCTTAAAGGAAACACTGGATCAGATGCAATGGAAGTCTTTCCGTTGACTCCGTTGGGCTTTAGATCCTGTGAGGAGACAAGCAGTGAACTTTTACATCCTAAAACATTTCAGAAGGCCTGCCAAACCGGAGTGGGGGGCAAACGGGGCCCAGCGATTCAAAAGGGGTTGGGGCTCCTGGCTGCCACTGCTGTTACTGTGACAGCTGCAGCTCCCGGAGCCTTTAAATCATTGCTAGAGCACCACTGTTGACTGGTATTCCTGGCCGAAAAGGAACCCAGCCTAAAGGAACGTCTCCCTACCCACTTCTGTCATCGGAGTTTGTCTCAGCCCCTTAGGAAAGATATACTGACTAAAATGTGGTTCTAACAAACGGCCTTTATTTAACCTTTCACCCAAAGTAAAGATCATAACTATAACCAGGACCTCCATAACTAAAGGAAAGCAACACAAAGGTGGCGCACGACTGTGTCTCGGGTGAGTTCCCTCCCCCCAGGATAGGACCCTGGTAAGGAAATGGAGGATTATGAAATCACTACCATGTCCTGCAGCTTGTGGACCCTCGTGGTGGTAAGACAGCTCCAGATCCCGTCTCCAGATGATATCACAGGCAAAGAGCGATCCGGCTGTGTCAGCTGTGCTCCCACTCCCCTCCCTGCGCCATCGTGGGTGTGTGTATGTCCTTGGTGATGAGGGGTGGCAGCTGGTAGCACACCCCGTGCATGCAGGTACGTTCACCCTCCCACAACCGAAACCTATCTGCGTGATGCTGGCGTACTCCTCTATGTAGCGCCAGACTCTGCCACTCTGAAGGGCAGCCCCTTGGAACTCAAGAGGTAGCCCTGAAATAAGCTGCTGTTGCTGGGCAGAACCTAGCTCACGTGTCTGCCTAGTTTTCCCGCCAAACGGTTAAAAGAGCGGGAAAATGCCCTCAGGGGAGGAGGAAGAAGGGTGGCCAAGATAGAGTCCATGTTGTTGTTTGGACTTTTCCAAAATGGCATACGTGTGTTGTTGATTACCAAAACGTTCCCCCTACACTGCGAGGCACACTCCGGGCAGCTCTGAGGAATTGGTGGCAGGGCTGGCATGGCGCGCTCCAGGCCTTTCTGCCTGAGGCCCCACCCTTTCCAGGAGCATGGAGTCAGTCCCCTCCCTGTTGCCCAGGGGCCTGATATGGCTGTTAGCTCCCCACACCTACAGATGTTGGTGTGTTCACAGTTCCCCTGTGAAACTGGTCTTTATTCATATATTTGTAGAAATGAGTAAATCAAATCCTTTCTTAAGAATGTGATCTTGAAGCCCTTGCTCAGGCAAAACTCTCACGTAAATCCATGGGAATAGGACATGGATTTAGTCAGAGCAAAGCCAATACATTTAATTTAATTTTCTGTAGTCAGTGATTGCTTATCGGCATTCTGTTTCTTCAGGAATTGCTCTGTACAAGGGAGCCTGTGCTTGCTAATTATAGCACATCCCATACAGGCTGTAGCTGAAAGGGATTCCTGGTAGAAATATTGCTGCTTATTTTGTTTTCCATGTTCAATGGGTGAGGCTGCTGTTTTTGTTCCGTTGCACATTAAAGCACCAAGTAATCTGTGCTGGGAACTGGGTTAAGGAACTGTGTTTAAACTGTACCAATCCTACTATTAGCTGGAAAAAAATTCTGCATAAAGCCTGCAATAGATAGGGTCTGAAGCTGTCTATGGCCATGTCTGCAATACAAATTTTGGTTGACACAAGTTATGTCAGCATAAAGCTGCAGCAGTGAGTATGGTACTTGTGTGTGTCTGTACTTGTCTCCTTCCATCAGCATTAGGAATGTAGTAGTATAGTCGATTAACCAATAAGCAACAGCTTATAAGTCAATGGTATAGACTACACACATTTCCCTTCCCCACCCCTGCCAGTTATTTTTTTAGCAGGCTGGCCAGCAGCCTGGCTCAGATCTGGCTTACGCCAGATCCGGGACCTACCCCGGATAGCTCTGCATTTAAAGTGCACTGTAGCTCTGTATTTAAAGTGTATTAGGAGCCAGGTGGGCAGGCAGCCTAGCTCAGTTCAGGCTTGTGCTGGGTCTGGAGCTGAGCCCCCTCCTGGACAGGGCCTGTTGCTATTCCACCTTGCTGCCTCTTTATCAGAGGAAGCAGCACATGGTGACAGGCAGCCATTCCATGAGGGGAGCTGGATTTTAAACTGGCTCGCAGACCAGCTCCCACCTAGCACCCCATGATACAGAGGCAGCAGTGCAGAATGGCAGGGGGCTCCTTGGGAGTGGGGCAGGAGCCCACTGACTGCCAGCCCCTCTCCCAGAGACTATAAGATAGGCAAGTAACCAATAAGAATTCATTAGGTTGATCGACTATTCAGTTAACTGATATTTAACATCCCTAATCAGCTCTGCATTCAGCAGGAGTGCTTGTGTCAATGACGAATGTGGTAGGTAGCTCAGTGTGCAGCTCACCATTGTTCAACACACTAGCATTGGGGAAGTTTTGGCAGTAGGAAGAAATGAGTCTCCTAGGAGTGTCTGTGAGCCAGAGATCAAATTCCCAACATGCAACTCTCTCCATCCCATAATGTTGTGTCTAGCTTATAATTTTGTGCCTTTTATACAAATTTCACAAACTCATGCAGATCGTATCACTGTGAACCATCTCTGATAGAAATATGGGACTCACAACTCTATACTACTGTCATAAGCATTGGACTGTATTTGCAGAGCTGTAAGAAGAATATTAGCAGGGAACATGATGATTTTCTTGTTAGGGTAGATTGCTGTGGAACATAGTGAAAACCAATTCAAGGTTGGGTAGCTTTTATGGAGCAGTACTAGATAGTAGAGCACTACTTCTAGACCCAAGAAATGATCACTTACTGGTAGGATTGCATTGGAATGCAGGCATGAGATGACGAGCAATGGCTGCAGAACTTTCACATGCACAAAGCTATGTTCCTGGATCTGTGTGCCAACCTCACCCCCTGCCCTCCAGCATGGGGACACCAACATGAAGAGCTGCACTGAAAGTGGAGAAGCAAGTGGCAATCTCACTGTAGAAACTTGCAGCATTGTATTGCTGCAGGTCAGTGGGAAACCATTTTGGATTGAGAAAAATCCAGTGAGAGGTCTGTTGTTGTGCAAGAGTACAGGGCTGTTAGTTGTCTCCTGCTCCTCTGACTTTTGGTAAGGTACAGGACGTAAGGGATGCAGCAATGGGGTTCCCGAACTGTGGTGGAGCAATAGACAGCACGCTTGTCCCTTTTTTTGGCAGTGGACAAACTTGCCTCAGAGCACATCAGCAGAAAGGGCTACTTTTCTATGGTAGTGCAAGTGCTGGCGAATCCCGGGGACACTTGACTGACATCCGTGTTGGTTTTCAATACTGACACCATTTCCCACAGCAGGTAAGGGTTTTAGAGGCACTGAGAACACAGGAATTCCAAACACAGCCCAGACCTGTATGCTGTGAGCCTATTAACTGCAATGGTGCCTGCCAAAGTTATCATTGACTGGCGTGGGCAATTGTCCTACCATGGAGGAAAAAAAAATAGGGCTGCCATCCGTAGAAACCTTCAGCTGAGGACTGCAGAGGTCGTCCAGGAGAAGTTGCATCAGAACCTCTCAGGAGGATTCAAGGGACATCCTTGTGTACAAAAACAAACTGCTCCACATACACTCCCCCCCCCCCATTCCTTACCTCTACAGGAGACTGAAAAACAGATAACGACGCTCCCTCTCTTTGTTATACCACTACCTCTTCTAGTGCAAATAAATTAATGAGAAGTTGATGGCTGTGACCGGTTAAACTGGGGCACTGTCAGTATATCACTGTAATGGGAAATACATTTATATTCTTGCCTTGCATTGGGTTCACCCATGCTCGGCTATTGGGACTGAGTGGGTGGAGTATCAAACTGGTCCTGGATCGTGGTATAGCTGAACTACCCAGTCACATGTTCCCCATCCTCTTCCCCCTTCTCTTTTTTGCCCTCACTGTTTACACCAGCGGCTTATACCTTGGGCTACTTGAAGATATCCCTGGTGGCATGCATTGTCTCCACCAAGTTTGGCATGCAGCTCTTTGTAAAACTGGCAGGTCTGTGACTCAGCACTGGATTGACTATTTGCCTTCCTCACACTATTCCTTTGCTTTCACATGCCACTGCTGATGATCCATATTATATTCTTCTCCTGCATCCCCCTTGCAATCTGCTTGTAGATGTCAGTGTTTCCATTGCTGGTCCATAGCTGTGCTTGCATACTCTCATCTTCTCATATGTCCAGGCTTGGAAGATCCAATATCTCCAATTTACTTGAAGCTAGAGCACATCTGGATTGTGCAACAGAGAGCAAGATATGCTTGCCAACCTGGACAATCAGGGAAAATCATTAAAAAAATTCTGAGGTTTTTAAAGGGGAGGGAGGCCTCTCTGTAACTGCTGGGCAGCAGAGATCACAATTGTGATGAGAATGGTTGTTATTGGGCATTGTGGGACAGCTATTGGAAGACTGTTAAGGCTGACATAAGTAATGCAAGGTCTATACTTGTGCTGCGTCAGTCTCATTTCATAAACTGTGACTCATTGCTGCTCAGGAAGGTGTTATTACGTTGCTGTAATAGGGTACTTATATCAGTAGGAGACAACGTTAAGTGTAGGAACATGCACGACTAGGTAGATTGAAGGTGAGTTGTGTCAGCCCAACTTTGTAATGTAGACCAGGCCTATGTAAACATTTTCTACAATAATTAATTTGCCCATTGCAGTTTGGTAAATTATATGGTTATTAAAATGTTTACACGGCTACAATTTTATTGTGCAGAATTAGTAAACTGCTGTAGAAAGACACTGTGAGCACTGAGATGGGGAAGCAAGACCACGTGGCCCATGGGAGAGAAAAGGTAGGTGAGGCAGTATCTTTTATTGGACCAGCTTTTGATGGGGAAAGAGATGAGCTTTTGAGCTACACAGAGCTCTCCCGCACATATGGCCCATAGCTGTTCAAATGTATGAATTCTGGAAGGCAGCATTTTCCTAATAACCCCAAACATGTTCGGTTTTACAGTAGCAACTGTAAATATAATTGGTATGCAAGTACCCATCATTACCATCTCTTGGTATACTGTTTCACATTGAACTTATGCCTTATCTTCACTTCTGCTGGGACAAGTGGATTGAGCTTTCTCTTTTCATTAGGTGCAGTTTACCCCAATCTCACCAGAGGGGAAGCTTTAAGATGGCTCCACCTTATGTTTTTCTATTGATACTATGGATGATCCTTTCATATTAAGCCATTATTGAACTCAGTTTGTAGGTTTCTTGAAATTCCATAAATCTCTGAGTGAAACGAATGTGTAGGGCCTTATTCTCTGTTTTTCTTTGGCAATGTTGTACCTCACATACAGCGGGGAACTCACAGGCATTGGGGAGCCTGTCAAGTGTTCCCTCTAAAATTTTGCATGAGCGGACTGAGTTTTGTCTTGTGCACCAATATTGAGGTCATGCGTGCTTGTTCGGATGTATGCAGGTGTTGCACCCACCAGTTACTAACAAATATATTTGCATATATATGAATACTAAAACAGCCCTTTCCCAGTCACAAAGACTAAATAGAGCTGTTAAACCAGCACTTTCACCCACACATCTTTATTATAATGGTTGACCCTAAGTGTCAATGTGCTGTATTTTCCCGCAATCTGCATATCGACTGCCCCTGCACTATATGATTGTCACCACACACAACACAGAGGCCTTACAGCCGTTCTGAAGGAAATGAGTGCTTCCCAACAAATGAGCCTGTAAATAATGAATTGTGATGGGTGCAGCAGGTACAAGAACAATCCCATTTAAATTGTTTAACTATAAAAAATGTAGTTAAGATCAGAAAGCTGAAATCTGGAAGAAAAAGATGGAACTAAACATTGCTAAAATACAGAAGTTATCAAAGCCCAGGCCAAAAAAGATCTTAGCTGGAAAAAAACTGCAAATCCTCCAATGTGATAGATGTCAGCAAGTGCCAGCAGTGACCCTCTGTCATATTGGCCCAACTGATGTTCGAAAGACACAAATCAGATGTTTGAAATGGTAACATACAGAAACTTGTTAGGGAACATTTTAACTTGCCCGGGCACTCATTAATGGATTTGAAGGTGGCTATTCTCTAATAAGACAATTTCAGGAATCAACCAGAGAATCTGCAGGACTAGCCTTCATATGAAAATTTGATACTCTCTCTCACAGCTTGAACAAAGACATGAACTGGATGGGCCATTATATTCACCCAAATGACATCAAAAGCCAAGTAGCAGGCACTTACAGCCTACTCTATTGGACTCATTTTGCATGGACCCTTTAATTGACGATTTCTTCCCTTTCTTTCTCTTCCCCCTCTTTTCTGCTTTGTAGTTCAACCTCTGTGCCTCTTGCTCCATATTTGTCATCTGAAGTAGTGGGTTGTGCCCATGAAACCTCATGATACTATTTATATATTTTTGTTAGTCTCTAAGATGCTACAGGACTTTGTTCTTTTAGTTAGACTAACATGGCTACACCTCTGAGAGTTTTTAATGGAGTAATTGTAAAGAGTGGGGGTTAGCAGCCCCTCAAAAATCATAGGTTGCAGGGGGGGAGGCGGAGGGGAAATCTCAGGTTATCAAGTACTGCTCAAGGAGTAGGATGGGCTTAGGATTTATTTTTCTACTTCCAAATTGTTTCCACAGCGCCATTTATCTTCTCTGCCTTTGAATGCATCTAATGTAACCTTTGCATGATTGCATAACTTGGCCTGAGAATGCTGGCATGGTTTTTAGGAACTTCTTTCTTCTGCTGTTTCCTGAATTCCCACATTATAGTGTGATCTCTGTGTGGAAAACCGCTAACTTCCTTCATCTGGCAGCGCTTGAGTCAGTGTGTGCCATTAGCTTGTGAGTGCTGCACTAGGTAGAGGGGTGATGGTGCAGGGTCATAAAGGAAGAACATTTTCTGAGGAGAATTTGGATTTCATGCATCTCTCTTTGTTCTTTTCCTGTTCAGATAAAGCTGTTATCTCTGATTGGTTAAAAAAAGCGCTGCCCTAATGTTCTTTAGAATAAACAGAGGAAGATGACGACTTGAGGTTAATATGCCTTGGGCAAGGCAAGTCACTTTTCACTATGTGAATGAAAAATATTTTGCTTTGCTGATGAATCTCCATGCCACAAGTTTTCTTTTGGGATGCGGGTGGAAGGCATTTGATGTGTTGGGATATTTCAGGGTTATTTATAAATCTTTAATCTAAGTTATAGCTATATATTTCCAGTACACTCCTCAGGCACACCATAACTTCTGGCATACTATTCTAGCTGTAATGTAGGAATGTTAATGAATTGTTTACATGTTTTTGCTAAGAATTTCCAACGTATGAGCGTCAGTTACAGAAAAAAGATTATGTATTTATATGCAGGTTTTTGGAAATTTGGGAGAGGAGGGAGTTTGCTTTATTTTCTTGAAATTGTTTCTAGATTATTTTTATAGTAGATTTGTGAACATATGTAAATAACAGTCTTGTGAGTAAAGCAATTAAAAGGTGAAGGGCCACATCAGGCTGTCCTCCCTCACAACAATAGTCCCACTGAACTAACTTGAATAGGAAAAGTTTCAGAGGGATAGCCATGTTAGTCTATAACTGGGAAAATGTAAAAAACAATTAATGGTCTTGCAGCACCTTAGAGACTAACCACCTTAGAGATGGTATCATGAGGTTTTGTGGAAGTGAGTTGTGCCCACAAAATCTCATGATACCATCTACATTTTTTGTTAGCCTCTAAGGTTCTGCAAGACTGTTTGTTTGTTTTTTTTATAAAGTTTTTGAATAGGAAAAACAAGGTGGGTGAAATAATATCTTTTACTGGGCAAGTCTTGTAATGCAAGCAGCACAATTTTTTACCCAGTGGAAATTGCTGTTTGCTGAACACTTTTGGAAATTGGTGTTACTTTAAGGCCTGATCCTGTAAAGTAAATGAAGCTACTCAATAGTGCAAATATTTGCAGGCTTTGGATCTTAAGGTATCAAAGTGGGGAGATGAATTATCATTGTGGATACACATCTTCCCTCCTTTATTGTTCATTTTATTCTTTCTTGAAATTGCAAGTTACTGAAAGAGATAGTCACAAAACAAATAAACACTGTCACTGGTAATCTCCATCCTGCTTTTACAGACAATTAAATGACCTCACAGGGAGGCTATGTGGCAAACAAAGGATTAGCGCTTATTGTATGTAAACAAAGGAGGAGGTGAATTGTGAGAAAGGCAGGGAAATAGTTTGTATATAAATATTCTGCTACCCATTGGACCTTTTGAGAGAACGGGTCATATTGTTATCTCAGACCATATTTGGATGGATCGGGGAATTTGCCCTGATTACAGGGCAGGGGGCCATAGACAGGCAGCTGCTATTTGTACCAATGGAGTTTACCTGTTTCATGCTCCGCTTGGGTGCCAATAGTAGCTTTGCCTGTCTAGGTTGGAAGTTTGTACAGTTAAAACCAACGGTTGCGGTATTGCCAATTGCTAGTGTTGAAACACTAACAGGCAGACCCCCAAAATAATGAGATTGGATAAAAGATCATGAGATTTGGAATTATTACATTTTGGGTTCTTTGTCTTCTGTTTGGAAGGCACATTCAGAGTTGTGATTTCAAGCTTTTTTTCTACAATCTGGAGAGAATGAAGCTTCCTTTAAAAAAAAAAAAAAAAAAGGAGATTGAAGGAAAAAGAAACAAATATTGTGAGATGTCATAAGATCGTGAGAGTTGATAACATTATGGCTGTATTTGGGATAAATTTTCAAGTCTCAAGAATACATGGATGGGGCATACACTCTTCTTAAATCTGTCTGTCAGGGCAATTTTGAGAGGGCCATGGGGTTGTAAATGCACAGAACATACAGGTTTGGGATTTGGAAGAATATTTGTTTTATTTTTGAGTGAAACATTTAGCACAGGGGACTCTTTAGTGTCTTGCTTAAATGAATTTATCTAATTGTCATGTATTTAGTTGTCATCTGTCTTTGCCACGCTTTTAATTGTTTTCTGCATTTGGTGTAAATTGGAGTTATTCCGTTGAATCATTCTGACTTGGCTTGATGTTTTTAGAACTGTGGGGCCTAATCCTGAAAACACTTAACTGTATGACTGATTTCACCCATGTGATTTGTCCCACTGAATTCATGCTGCTTTTTTTTCTGCATTGAAGTAAGGATAGATTAGGTCTAAATAGTGTTGCCAACTTTCTAATTGCAGAAAACTGAACATCCTTGTCCTGCTCCCTGTCTCACCCTTCTCTGAGGCATGGCTCCCCCTCTTGTTCCATTCCCCTCTCCCTCTGTTGCACACTCTCCCCCACACTCGCTCATTTTCACCAGGGGACAGGGGCTTGGGTGCAGGAGGGGGTGAGGACTCCCAGTGGGGGTGTGGGCTCTCAGGGAGGTCTAGAATGAGGGGTTCAGGATGCAGGAGGGGACTCCAGGTTGGGGCAGAGGTTTGGGGTGCAGGCTCTGAGGTGGGGATCAGGGATGAAAGGTCTGAGGTGCAGGAAGGGACTCCAGACTGGAGGGTGGAGCTAAGGGGCTTGGGCATGTGGGAGAGGGGCTTCGGGTTGAGGTAGGGGGTTAGGATATGGGAGGGTTTACAGACTGTGGGCCGGGAGTGTGGGTTCTGGGATGGAGCCAAAAATGAGAGATTCAAGGTACGGGAGGGGGCTCTGGGCTGGAGTAGGAGATTGGGGTGTAGGAAGGGGTGTAGAGAGAGGACTCTGGGTGGCACTTCTTGGGCAAGCTCCCCATAAGCAGTGACATGTCCCTTGGCTCCTAGGTGAAAGTGTGGCCAGGGAGTTCCCAGCCAATTACAGCTGTGGAGCCGGTGCTTGGGTTGGAGGTGGCATGTGGAGAACCCCTGGCCATCTCTCCACTTAGAAGCCCAAGGGTCATACTGCTTCTTCCAGGAGCTTCAAGGAGCTAAGTAGGGAGCCTGTCAGCCCCATCAACTGGATTTTTAACAGCCAGAGCCGAGCTGCCAGGGCCCCTTTTCAGTCAGATGTTCCAGTTGAAAACTAGACACCTGGCAACCCTACTAATGAACCCAGATTCTTATATGTCTATATATTTATTATTATTTATTTATTAAATATCAGTGAGTAAAAACTGCACTTATGCACATACACAAGAACATTCCTTGTTTTTGCAACATCACAATTACTTCCTTACCTTGCAAGGATATTGTGAAGCTTAAAATATTTATAAAAGCACCTTAGAAGTCACTGGCTGAAAAGTGAAATCACTATATATTTGTTATATAATTTTACACACATTTTTATATAATTATTTAAACAAATATATTTTATGAGTATAGTCCTATTTATAAATCATATTTCTATAGTCAAATATAGACTTCAAGTTTTTACAGCTTGATATTTGTAAAAACATCTTGAAAGTGTTTTTCATCCAGTGATCTCAAAGTGCTTTTACAAATATCAAGCTGTAAAAATATTTTACTGCTTAAAATATGTGTCTTAGTATCCAAATAGGACTACACATATGAACTCCTATTTATATAGAAATTATAGGGCCAGATTGTGCATAAGATAAACACAATGATACACAGTTAAGAAGCTCACAGTGCTTTTTCACTTACAAAGCCCAATTAGCCACTGCAGATAAAGTGCCAACTATTACACAACAAAGTTTGTGCACACATTTAACTTTATTTTCTTTTAAGGAGAATTGCGGCACCTCTCCAAGGTGAAACAAGGTATCCAATTTCGGATGCTACAGCTTCCAATCTGTTGGAAGGTGTTTTAAGGAATTCAAGAGAGATGCTGCTTCTGTTATGTTTTCCCCTTCCGTCTCAAGATAAAAACAGATTTTTTAGCTGCTTTAGGGGGGCTTGCAGTACTTCACTAGTTGTCATTTTCCTTGCAGTATTTCCTGCAGGGGCACTGAGTCCTGGTTACACCTCTCCTGAGACTGGAAGCTCAGAATTAAGTCTCTCTGCTGCTCCAGCAAGAATACAATGGAAGCTTGTCTAGGCTTTCTGGTGTTTTTTTTAAACGTGTGTGGCGTGATTGACAAGTCAGCCAGCCAACAGAAAGCGGCACCGAAGTTGGAGCTGTCCAATAGACATAAAAAGAGTGGCTGGGGGGAGGCTTTCTTTCCCTCCTGACTCCTTCTGTGGCTCTGCAGCGTGCTGAAGCGGCTCCTTCCAGACTGAACTCAGTTCAGCTAAACTTTCGGAGGGATTTTCCTGTGGGGTGCCTCCGGCTGCAGAGCGGCGTTGCAGGGCTCCTGCTAGAGGGAGGTGGAGGAGGTGCGCTTCCTGCATTCCTCTCATAGCACACTCGCACAATCCCAGCTGGAATCCAGGCTGGGGGGAGAGAGAGCGCCAGTCGGAAGAAGGAAAAGGGAAGAGAGACGCTGCTCTGCCTGGGGTTGATCTCCTTTTGCAGGATTGTCGCCTCCCCAGCCATGTTTTCCCATTAATGGGAGCTCAGCCCCTGAGGTCTGCGGGAGATCAGAAGCCTTTGGATTCTGGTTGCACTTCTTGCCTGCTTTTTGCACAGGGCAGCTTTGGAAACAGAAACTCTTGGTGAGTGAGGGACATTGATTAAGAGCAGGAACTTCCATCCGAGGCCGGAATGCAGTGTCTGGATGGCCGCTTTCCCTCCCAGGGCAGAGGGGGACTGGAGTTTCCTGTGCGGTTCTGGGGCTGACCAGCAGAATTTGTACTTAGCCAATTGCACTAGGAAGGAGGAAACTTTTAAATGTCTCTTCTCCTTTTTGCCATTCTTAAATAAGCCACGTTCTTTCTCGCAGGGGAGCCAGGCCGCCGGCTCTGACTGCAGTTGGATTTTTAGACATCGATCTTTATTGCTTGTATTAAAAATCCTCCCAACACTCGAGCCACTGATGCGGTCCACATAATCCCCGGAAATCAAACCATTATTTTTTGCAGTTTTAAAAAGTCCACTCTCCGCTCGCTTGCTTTATCGACACGGAGGATGAAGGATTTGCAGTGAAAGCTCCCTGAAGTGCAACATCTCTGCACTCTCCTGTGAAGCCAGCCTGTTAAATCGTGTGCGGTAAAAGCAAGACAGAGAATACCGTTGGCAGCAAGGCATCCTTTGTGTAGCTGACCCAAAGAGCTGCAAGTGTGCCGTCAGTTTGGGGGAAAAAGAAGAAAATCTTTTGGTCTCCAGCTCACCAGGAGGTAAGAGGAGTGTGGAGCTTGCATTATTTGTGATAGCAATGAACCGAGGTCCTAGGAATTCGATTTTGCTCTCCTGTCTTCTGCTAAGTTTCTTCGTCCATCGCTGTGGTGTCTGAGGACTTTGTGTCGTTATTTGAACCTTCACCTCCTGCAAATATTTAAGCTTAGCCTTGCAGAATTGTCTGAAAGGGCACCCATGACATTTTATTTGCCCTGGGTGACAGGACAAGGCTGGCTTTGCACGAGGCTCTAGTTAACAGCAGTGGTGTTTCTCGTTTTCTTCTACTTCTGTGGCAAAAGAAAAGTTACAACCTGAGTCTACATTTCAAGCTTTTCTGCTTTTATTTTACAGAGAAATATCCCGGGATCAGTGTATGTGTGTGCACGGGTGGTGTGTGTAATCGTGGCTTCCATACTTTATTGATTTTTTTTGGTGCTTACATTGAAAGGTAGTTGTATATGAAGTGTTTAATTCAAGTGTTTTTTCTCTGTTGTGCTTATCGAATATAAAAAAAAGTGGTCACCAATGCCCAAAGCTAAGAGTGAGTCTGTATGAGTGCATAACAATGTATTATTTATTAAGCGTGGTTAATGAACTTGTCACTGTACTGAACTTATAGGTAGCGGGGAGCCTGAGGTGCCTCTTAGAATGAAACTTCCAAGTGAGATGAGCAGTTCTGTATGGGCATGCACAGAGAATGACTGGATGAAGGCCCAGTCTCATAGCGCGGCAATGTACTTTTTGTTGCATGCTGTTTTCGTTAGTGAGGCTAGTGTTAATCCATAGTGCACATGCACTGCGGCTCAGCTATGAGAGCTGTTTCACTGTGCTTCTAATGTTTCTTTTCCCTCTTCTCTCGCCTTCATTTCCTCCAAAACTCTGTGTCATGGCTACAGAAGTCTCTGTGGGATTCTACCTGGGCTAGGACTGCTCTTATCCATGGAGGGCTTCTGTGTTCCATGTTGAAATGTGAAGTGTCTCCATAGGATGGTTCTGGCTGAGTATTCCCTGTTGCAGTTCCATATTCTTTTCCCTGAGGATAACACAGGAAATTCCAAGTTTTGGCTTGCAACATTTCCTTCACAATATCCCTTTCTTTCTGGAACAGCAACATGTGAAGGGGAATGAAGAGGCCTTGCTCTTCCACCACCATGGAATGGGCAATTGTCAGGATCCTTTAAATAGGCTTTGAATCTCTGCTTAGCTACCCTGTTGGCCCTTCATGTTAGTAGGCCTGGCTTTTCAAGGAAGCAGTAGCATTGATGGCTGACTGGAAATTCAGTTGGGGATCAGATGAGGGCTGGAGTAGGGAGAGGGAAAGGAAAGGGAAGCACACTGTGGCCTGTGGCTGCTGATTTGCTCCACGTTTATCACCTCATTTATTTTGGAGACCAAGTCTCCCTACTCCTAGAGTCCTATGGCAGATCCCAAGAAGTATGCTAGAGAGCTGGTGCTGCGCCTGCTTTTCCAAAGTGGGAAGAGATGACATTTGCTCATGAAAATGGAGTGAAAAATATTGCCCTTTGCCATCCTGGCAGTCTACCGGCTGTGAGTTGAACCTGTGGTCCACATGTAATGTAGAATCTGAGATCTGAGGCACCTGACCATCCTCTTAATTTGAATGCATAATATCTCACTAGTATAACGTATACTTAAAAAGGTGGCTGATTTGGAAGTAGGTAAGGTCATAAGGATCACATTCCATAAGTTACTAGACCGGAATGCCTACATAAGGAATGTCTGTATGATCGATATGGAAGGAATTGGTAAGTATTTATACTTCTGCCCCACCACCTTCCAAAGAGACTATATAATGAAAGTGTCTTTGGAGGGTTGCCTTTTTACCACTTCTCTGTGCTGAAGTAGGTTATATGGTAACACTTGTGTGTACGTTATTGGTGAATTTCTGTGGAATTTCCACGGTGCTGTATATGCCATCCACATAAATAATCAAGGGCACTAATGTTTTTAAATGCAGAATAACTTACAATGCACAAGCACTTAAAGTTGGGTTTGATAGTTTATTTACTCATTATTACCTGGTAGGGATCTTTCCAGGATAAAGAGGAGTTATGAATGTAAATGAAGCACTGAAATACGTTCTTTCAGATGGACCCTAACTGACACAAGCCATTTGCGTTGTAAAAGAATATTAAGACTTTCAGAACAGGAGTATAGAAAATTAAATCTTTTTCCTCTTCCCTACCCCTCTCCTATATAAACAGACTATTTTCTTTTGATATTTAATAGTAGGGCTATAGTATTTCACTGCCAAGAAATCTTTACAAAATGCTAGTGAAATTGATGACTTTTAGGTTGCAAACTCTCACATCCCTTTTTTCTCTGCTAAACAGGTCTAGAAATAGCATGTTTCTCAATGGGGATGTCTTACTGGGTCATTGTGATCTGTATTTGTACAGTGCCAAGCACAAAATAAATAATAAAGTAAAACTTTCACATTTCACAACTTTCACAAAATAATAACAATTATGTAAAACTTCTAGTCCCCAATGAGTCTTCCATTTTTTTTTTAAAATTAGAAAATATTTGACATTGATTCAGGGCACCGATATCTTGAAACAAAATTAGTGATGCAATTTTGACGAAGAAATGTAGCGTTGAACGCGACATTCGAAAGAGGTAGACTTCTGATAATTTCCAATTCGACTGTCAACTTCTGTTGATTATCTTTTGTGTGCTGATGTAAAATTATTGTTTAATACTGAGTGTACCTACCCGCTGATAAATTTTTAGGGCACACTTCTGGTTTTCAGTTCTTCATTCAACTAAGTTATTGACTTTTAAAAGTGTCATTGATTTTATCCCAGTGAAAGTACAACAGTTCCTAAATGTTAAGATTTTACATTAGAATTTGGTCTAAATAAAAAAAACCTGGGTCTAAACACTTGTAAACGTAGGGATTTTCGATTTGGAGCAGAATGCTATATGGCTTTGGGACATGTTTTAATTTATAAAGGAAAAGCACATCCTCATTCTTGGCATATGGTTCCCACTCTTGGATTATGTTATCTTTTTCAATAATAATTTAAAAATAAGCAGGAGACCCTCTTTTGTCTCCCCCACCCATCCCAAACTTTAATGGTACATCCTGTTTTTATGGACTTTTGGTGCTAATCGTAGATGTTCATTGATTGGGAAAGTGTCTTGGAAGATTTTCTCAGGGTAATAACCTTGCAGAGTTTTTCTCTTATTGTGGATGATGTGGGTGGGAGTGGAATGTTCCTTGTTGCTAGTGTTTGCTGCTAGGTATGCCCCTTCCATGGAGACCAAGTGTTTGTAATATTGTAAGAACAGTCATGCTTAGTGACTGGCAGTAAGGTAGAAGGCTCTTTCTCTCCTTATAGCCAGTTGGAATATAATAAGGATGTGGCTTTTTTGGCTGTTCAGATAAGTGTTCCAAGCTGACTGTTGCTGTAGCTATGCAGTGCCATTAAATAGTAGAGGATTTACCAGAACCATCCATTGTGCAGTGTATAGTGGGGATGCTGAGAGCCACAGAACCAAACTGTAAACCATAATGGAAACTTCTTCAAGGCAGGTTTGGCCCATCTTGTAGTTACTTTAGATCTTCTATAGCCAGCTTGTTCACAGCAAGTGCTCTGTTGGTGGTCAGGATAAATGTTATACAGGTATCTTAAAGGCCAATGTGAAGTCACGGGGCATATCTCCTAGTGACCTGGAAGTCATAGCACAGGACGGATTGTTCTGATAGCAAACTTTTGTGCAGGCTCTCAAACATTTTTAAAGTCATCATACTCAGACATTACAAGAAAAGTGTAGGATCTGAAAAGAGTACACCACGCACACATGGCGGGTTTTTAATGTGACATCTGTAATGAGGATGGTAAGAAACGAGTATTTTGCTAATTATGCAGTCGATAAAATTTGTATCGACTACATGGTTAGTTAGTAAGGGGAGCCACTCTGCTGAGCCGCAGTGGGGGTACTTCTCAGAGCCGGTGAGATGGGACTGAGTAGTCTCGGCTTGCGCTGACTCTGGGATTGCTGTGCCTTTGCCTTTTAAATATAGTAAGAGCCTAGCAGCTCCTACTACATTTAAAAGGCAGAGGCGCAGCAGTCCTGGACCAGTGTGAGCTGGGACTGCTCAGTCCCAGCTCACGCTGGGTCCAGCAGCCCCTGTTCGTGGCGGCCCAGACTGACCGTGGACAGGGGCTGCTCCGGAACTAGCCCCTATTTGCGGTGGCTGGGGCTGGCTGTGGGCAGGGGCTGCTGCCGGAGCAACCTCCCCTACTTTCTCTGCCCCCGCTGCCTCTGATAGAGGCAGCATGATGGAGGGGGGAGAAGTGGCACTGCGGAGCCGGTGCTGTGGGGAATAGGCTTTTAAGCCGGCTTCCCCCAGCACCAGCTTCCCCCCCCACCCCATGCTGCCTCTCATACAGAGGCAGCATGGGTGGGCGGAAGTGAGGAGTTGAGTACTCCACCTGAATGTCCAATAAGCTTAGTCTTATCAGGTAGTCAAGTAGTTGAGAATTCACTTACATCCCTAATCTAGAATTGGATTTGCTGATGGATGATTGGCTTTGTCGCTCACCAATGGCATCATAGAAGATGAGATCCATTGATTAACGGCTCAGTCCATATTTTCTTGGGTGGCCTTTTGTCTGTTCCTTGGATTTGCTTTCTCCCCTGTGGGTCATTATCACTTTAGGGGTTGAGCTTTTCCACAAGGTGCTGAATTCCTCGCCCCTCCTCCCAATATTAATTTATTCAGCTGAAAACTATCTTTAGATCAGTGATACTCAGACTGAGGCCGAGGAGCTGCAAGTGTTTCTTTAATGTGTCTCCTACAGCTTTTAGCAGCACATGATAGTAAAACACTGTGATTTAATTATTAACCAATCACGATGCTTTTACTATGTTACTGATCATTTGTAGTTGATAAAATGATAATAGTTGGTCACTTCAGTCATTTTGCTGTGAGGAAAATATAGTAAAGGAAACAATGAATTCACACTACATGTAGCTCTTTGGGGTAATGCTGATTGCTAATTTGGCTCCTGAACCACTGAGTAATTTGGCTCCTGAACCACTGAAGGTCTGAGTATCACTGCTTTAGGTCATTGTCTTTTACAAGAGAGGTGGCAAATGGCTTTCTTAGGAATCCAAATTGGTGGCATGGTCCACTAACTTGTTAAGTTCTATTCAGAGAAAAAGAGCGCGTGTTCCAAAGCCGTTTTGGAATGCAGGGCCAGCCACATAGCATGACTACTGCATACTCAGTGCTATGCCTATAGCTTCAGTACTTGTAAAAGTATTTGGTTCATGCTTCAAGTATCTCTAGTCTAGATTTTCCACTTAGATGGACAATTTGTCCTTATGAAAATGTTGCAGTTAAGTGTATTAGAAGACACCATAAACACATAATATTTCTGTAATGTTTCATATAACTCAGCCTTGCAAAACTGTCATGAAACTTCAACAACTCAGGCAAAGATCTCTCAGCACCAATGCAATGACAGGAGACAATAAAAGCAAAAGAATCGTAAGACCAATTACAGTTTAAGTCTACAGCATAATATTTACTTTTCTTGTCTGTTAAACCCCTCCAAGCGAGTGGAGCTCTGCATTTCTTTAGACACCCAGACATATTTTTTAAATAATTTATTAAATCTTACCTTTATGAATGTGTTGTGTGTATTTATAGCCATGGAAGTGTGAATCAGACAATTGATTTTTGTGAGAGATCAGTGAACGAGGAATGTATGAATAGTTTTGATCTGGTAGAGTGAAAAATAAATAAATAAACAAGCAACCGTTTCACTTTGCAGTGGAGAAATATAGACTGCCTTGCAGTTTGTTTTTAAAATGGTATATTTGCTGTGGTGATTTTAGGTGAATGAGGCCTGTGTGCTGGAATCTTGCACAGTGATGTAGTGGAGGGAAGTCAGTGCTAATCCACCTGTAATAAAAATCTAATATGGCATGTTGTGGAGGGCAAATCTTATACCATTTTGGTGATGAAAATGTAATTGCCTTCTCCCTGTTTATGAGCAGCCAGCTCTTCACCCATTTTCTTTCACGGTCCACAGACTTGCTCTGCATTTGCTGTCCTGTAGAGAATGCTCAGAAACAGGCACTGCCATATAGTGCCTCTGGATCCTTTTTATTTTTTTACTTCTATTTCCCAGGATGACTTGTGTTAAATTAACCTCTGAATAGCAAACTTATGGTTAAAATACTTTCTGAGGTTCTGAATCATTAATGACTCATGCATATAAGCTTAAATTACAGTTATATTTTAGAACAAAGTATGTGAAAATTGTGGAGTGCTTGGATTATTTTGGGGTTGTTTTCCCTGCAACTGCTGTTAATGCATATACAGCCGATCCCCGAGATGCGAATGGTCGACTTAAGACCGTTTGCAGTTACGACCGAAGCTGTCGTAAGTGGCAGATCCTGAGTTACGAACACTTGGTCCAATTGCTTGGTCCGTAGCCGGTTCATAAGTCGGGAAGAGGCTGTAATACACTAGTGGTGGCTAGCACATAAACCTAGGACATTGCTTATACTAGACAGGTATACTAATTTGACTAAGTTGATTTAAAAATCTGCCTAGTCAAACTGGTGCAAGCCCTGAATATGATGACACTTAAATCAGTTTAACTCTCGGTTTATGTTGTGTTGGTAAATTACAGACCTAAATTAAATGGATATAAGCCAGGTGTAATATGATTTAAAAGACTCTTCATCAGTATTTGCAGTCTTTGTACCAAATTGATTTTAACAACCATTTCTGGTTAAACTAGTGCAAATTTCGTGTATAACCAAGTCTCCAATTTCCTGTGTCCTTTAGCAAAGTCATCTAGGCCAGATCTGTGTTTAAATGTTTTTTTATTATAACTAAACTGGCAAAAAAACCTAGTGTATATGCAACCTCTACTGGCAAACAAATCTTTTGCCAACACAGCTTATACTAGTTCCCTGTTCGAAATAAGTTTACAAGTAAAAGCAAGTATTACAATTGCATCCTTTCTAGGGCTTTTAAGAACATTACTATATATTGTCAAAAATATCACTCCCCTAACTGGCAAAATATGGGCAAAATATAGGGAATTAATTCTATGCTAACATCAGGCCATGGTAAAGTTTTTTGCCCCCTTAACCACTACCAGTTTTTATTAATATTAGAGATCTGCGCTAGCTTTTTTTTTTTTTTTTTTTTTTTTTTGCTTTTTGCCATGCTATACCTGACCTATCAAGAAAAACTACCTTAGAATAACATGTAACATAAATGTGTGGCTAGATAATACATGTCCGTGGCCATTGTGTCATATTGTAGGAAGGAATTCTGCTTTTTAAAATGTGGAACTCGATTCTGACCTTTTTATTCAATGCACAACTTAACATTTTGATCCTATTTATAGGAACAGATGAACGGCCCTAAATGCTTTGCTCAGTCTTGATAATGCAGGTGAAACTGATTTATGGATTTGAAGATTTTATTTTGACCTCAAGTGGTTTTCATTATCTGAAAATCCAAAAGAAAGGCCTGGACTAAATCAGCAAAGGAAGGGAGAAACCACACAATGAAATGAAAATGACGCTGATGCATACTTGGGATATTTGTGGGATGGGGCTGCTGACAACAGAAGCCTGAGTACAAGCTGCAGTAAGGAGTAAAGTGTCTATAAAAAAACCCCCAAAAACTAAATGTTGAATTCAAAAAGCTGTTTGAGTTTGACAATTCACCAGACCGCTCTGAAAAATTGAAGAATTATTGAAATCAGTAAAGTTCAACAAGAATGAATCTGGCCCAATATATATTTGCAAAACGGCACCAATAACCTTATTGTGGTGTAAGACCTGGTATTAGAAAACTTGCACCAGTTGAACAAAATCGATTCAATATGGATCTAGTTAAACCATGCAAACATCTATGGTAAAATTCCTATTGACTTCAGAGTAATCAGGATTTTGCTCTAGATGTACAGGAATTGCTATGTCGCTTGCTAAACAGTAGTCTCCAGAGTACAGGGCGTCACCACTATAAGTCGCTCCAGTATATGTCCCCTCCACACTAAAGTTGTTGATGCTTATAGGAACTGATGTGTTCTAAGTCTTCCTGTTCCCTGTCGTACAAAAAAACCCAAACCAATTTGCACAAATGCAAGTCAGCCGCAGGAAAAAAATTCCCCTCTTTAAGTTGTTTTGCTATAAGTCCCAAGTTTTTTTGGAACGTATCTTGGATTTCTAGCGAGGACAGCTTGTACATTGCTACAGCTGTGTCGGAGCACACTGCAGCACAAAACAGTATAGGACAAGAAGTGAAGAATATCATATCCCCTGGAAACAGCTGGATAAATTTTAACTCTATAGATCTTCCATTTCGACCAAGACAACAGGCTATACCTTTATCTGTTTGAGCAATGCTACTGAGTTTGGGTTTCCAGTATTGCTGGACAACCTTTGAATCCCTTATCACACCCTTTTTACTGAAATATTTAAACTCAAGTCCAGGAAACATTTCCATTTATACTGGGTTTTGGAAAAGCATTTCCTGCTTCCATTTTAAAACAACTAACGTTAATTATACTGGGCTAAAATTACTTGATCGAGTCCCTCTAAGGAAACTGATATTTTGTGATGGAAAAACAGGAATTGGGAGTAGAGGTGAAGTCTTTTACCTCTCTTTCGATCAGGCTCCTCAGCAGCCTGTTGCACTTACTGATAATATCACTCAACTTTTATTAGGTTAATTTTTTGTAGAGTTTTCACTCAGTACTTTCTGTTCAGGCTTGCTGAGGCTTTTCTTTATTTCACCCTGACCCACTTCCAGTGTGGTGGGGCTGTAAGGGAAGATATTGAGCCATTTTCATCAAAGTGATACAGTTCTTGCCAAGAGTGTATTTGCAAGTTGTGTCAGTTATTAGAACTATGTTCCATCTACCTAGGCCTAGGTCTGTGAGCCCCTCCCTCGCTGCAGTATTAGAATGCCTGATGATCTAATGCTAAAAGAGCGTGTGTAATTTGTATGATTCCAGGTGGCATTACTTCTTCTTTTTAGCTAAAAGGAGGAAGTTTTCCTCTTTTGTGTGGTGACTCTGTCTCTGTGGTATGAAGATGTGTAATGCTGGCACTGATGCATGCACCTGCTGGGTGCCACACCTGCAAGATCACCTGAGACACAGTCAGCAAACACAAGCAACTGAGAAAGGGATAATTGAATCCCAGATAGGGAAGCATGTTAGGTAACCAGTTTTCTTTGATGTCATTTACCTGGGGGCACTGTACTTTGAAATGTATTTGGTAACAATTGTGCTCTGTTCAAATGCAAGGGTAAAATATTATCAGAACTCTGAGGATTGGAACATGCCTGTCCCTGGGGTTTTAAGTGTTGGAGACAGCGGGCATGCACACCTATAAAACCTTTATTCTCAAGGGCAATTCTTCTCCTCCATATTCTTATCTCTCTTCCTTGGAAAGGGATGGAATATAGGTAAGAATGTTTAGTTATGACCTGCGTCAGGAGTGCCGGAACCTTGGCAGAAGAAGGGAGCCCCCAAAGCACTGCTCCTTCTGTGGTCCCATGCCCTGCTGCTCCTCCTCCACCTGACGCCCTACCCCCTTGCCAGCCTGGAAGGTGGAGCTGGGCCATGACAAACCTAGGAACCCTTCAATTATCCTTTGTCCTTGCTAGCTGGGGTGCACCACCCAGGGCAGGTGAAGGGCCCAGGGCAACGCCTCAGGGGGACGAGGATTCGGGTGCAGGACACTGAGAGGGGCCCACCCCAGGAAGAGACTGGCGCTATAGGCAGGAGTACAGCTTTGTGGCGGTGGAGCGGATCATCCTCTCTCCCACAAAGCACAGCACCTGCCTGTGCTGCTCCGCACTTGCTCAAGCCTTGTAATTTGTCCCCAAACTATACCAGAGTTAAAAATGGGGGACTGTGGTTCCCTGATCCCTGCTGTTCTGGCCCATCACCTACCTCACTCGCTGAACAGCTTTCTGCCCTCACTCTCATGAACCCGACATTTCCAGCCCCTTCAAAGGGTGTGCGCGCATGTGCAGTAACTGCATTTCTGAGCAGTCTGCTTGTAAGGGCTACTCCTGAATCAGAGATTGCAGGACTGGGACCGTATCCAGGCTGCCTGCTGAGGGCAAGCTTGCTTTCTCTGCTATAGATGACTCTGAATGTGAGCTACTCTGTGCTTTTCCCCAGTCCTGTCTAAGGTATCTATTATGCGTCAGGGTCCCCCTTCATTTAAGCACTTCTCGAGACATCTTTTGGTTTCTGACACAGTCCAAGCCCCTCATCTTCATGCTAAATATCTCCTCACCTTTCTCCTGGAGCCAACAGAGTTCTCTGAGATCACAGAACTTTTCAACTGGCTGTGAAAGCGTAGTTGGCAGAGAACCAAATGGTATCTGCTCCTGCTAGCATGGGGTCTGGGTGGGAGAGAGGAGGAGGATCTGCATCTCTAAAGAAATAGACCACGACACCAGCCATTAGACTCACTTGGAAATGCTCTTATTCTCCACTTTGAAGTGGCTGGATATATGGAACTTCTGAATCCATAAAGACATTGGATTATGTTTTATTTGTATGGATGGTATAGGGCTGAATAAAACTGAATGTGCTTAACTGTACTTCAGCCCTTGGGAAGAGGAGGTGAACCTGTTCTTATCCCTCCTGATACGCTAGTTAATTAGCTTCTTGGCTAAGCAGTAATGCAGGGCAAGTGTGTACAGGCTGCATACATAGGGAATCTTACATTCCACTTACTTTCGCAAGCAGAAATGAGACACGTCCATTTACCTGTGTTGTTCTTAGTGCTGCAGTCTCTCCACACAGGGTAATATGTAGCTATGCCATTGTAGCCACTCTTCAAGAGTGGGTGAGTATTTCACTTATCTGCTTATTTTCATAATGCAGGCAGAAATGTGAGTGAAGAACTGAAAATACACTGCTGTGTTTCCTGATAACCAAGCCCTGTGATCATTTTAAATTCTGCACTAAATCTGAGTGAAATGAGTGATGGACAAGGAACTCCTAGGATATAATAGTTTGGTCTTTTGAGGCGGGAGCCAGTGTGTAACCTGCAACGGGAGGCTGGGCCTGCTGTAAAGAGGGGTTGCTCTGATCGGAGCAGGTCCCCATGGAGCTGGAACAGCCTCCTGCCAGGGGCAGGAGGGGAATTGCTCCAGCCCCTGCCGGTTAACCGGGCCCAGTAAACATTACCCATTTTGGGTGATGCTTACAAGTTAGCTGGTTAACCGGTTAACCTTTCACATCCCGAGTGTGAGCTGCTCCATTCATCTTGATGGTAAAACTGAAACCTAAAGCTGACTATTTAAGTGGCAGCATCAATTATTTCACTGCCAATCATTTTGTAATAGCTACCATATAACGTGATCATGCCCAAACTCCAGCCTACCATGCCTTGCCAGTTGCCAAAACCTTCAGCTTCCCCTTGACAATTTGCAGTACCCTTCTGTATTTTCAATACAGAAACCTTTGGCATACTGAAAACTGAAAATATTGGGAGTTCATACCTAGGATTTAGAATCCCAACAAATAACACACAAACTTCAGTCCTGATTGTACTGATCATTGACATGTTTAATTACATAAAACCCACTATTTAAATTGATCTGCTATAGAATTTCCAGCATTCTGCATACAAGCACTGCAGAATCCAGGGATCTTGCCACAGAAGCAAGTTGCACAAAGCCCTCTTTGTGAGTGATAATTAAATAAGGTGTAGCTAACAAAGTTGGGCTAGCAGTAACGTTGCTAGCAACTTAAGTTTCAAGAAAGCAGGATCAATTGGCTAAAGCATTCCTATAGTATAACTGGATTTGTCTCATGTCCTGGTTTTCCAGGGATGGTTCCTAATTTGCACCAAAAGTACAGGCCAATTATGTAGTGTTCCTTAATCACACTGGTAGGGTTGTTTTTTTTGTAGTGGAATGTCGTCTTGTTTGTTCTATTGCTTCAATGCAAGAAGTTAGAGTTGTGTGATGTAAGAGGGTGTGTGTGAAATAACTATGGTCGTACTTAGTACTTTTCTGCTTCAGGAATATTAGAGGACATTAGATTGAACTGTTCCATTGAGAAATCTTTTACACTGAGAAACAGGATTTATGGAATTTGCCCTCAAACTACATTGTTTTTTAACGAGAAGATAAAATCCACATTTGCCCACTTAACACCAAAGAGGTACTGTAGTTGGGTGGAAAGATAGCATCATATTACAGGATAAAAGCCTTTGTGTGCACTCATAAAAAAGGTTGCGTAGGGTGACTTTGTAAAAAGTGAATAAATTATGATGTTGGTATGAACAAGACTAAAGATCCTTGAACCTTACATTGTGCAGTACTGGAAAAGAAGCTGCAAATTATTCTAGTTATCTGCTATCTTAAAGCCTGGGTTTAAAGGATCTCTTGCTGCATATTTTTAGCAGCTGTTTTCAATATATCCCTCTCAAGTTAAGTCACTTGTTAAGAATTTGACACTAGGTGTTAGTTCTTAGCCACCATCTTGCATGTAGCACACCAGACAACAGAGGCTTGTTCCATAGTTAGATATTGTTCATGTGTACTGAAATTGCTGCAGACACTCTAATTAGTTAACTTACGGATCTGAGATCATTTCTTTGGGTGTGGATGGGCACCATAATAAAACGGAGACAGACGTATTCATGTCTGCATTCTTTCATTGCATCTGCTGACTTTATATTTTGCAACATTCCAGGAAATCATGTTAAATTACATATTTCAGTGACTAATTTTGGGTTTTTTTTTGCTTGTTTTTGTTTTGTTTTGTTTTGTTATAATTGTCCATTCTTAAAATATGTGCATAGTTTATATACAACTGTGTTCCACTTCCTTTGCATTGATTCACTCCCTCTTCAGAGAACCTTGTTCTAAGGATGTTAAGGAACGGGTATTTTGCTGATTGTATAGTTGATGCAATTTGTATCAACAACACGATTAGTTAATAAGGGGAGCCTTGCTCCAGGACCGCTGCGCCTCTGCATTTTAAATGTACAGCCGCTCCCCGAGTTGCGAACGGTCGAGTTACGATCGTTCGCACTTACAACCAAAGCTCCCATAGAGTGGTCGTAAAGGCGGTTCCCGAGTTACGAACGCGACCCGCGGTTACGAACAGTGTGGTCACGTGTAACTCAGTGGGGTCCGAGTTATGAACAGATAGAGTTACGGCCAAGTGTTTAGTCCGTAACTCGTTCGTAACTCGAAGAGAGGCTGTAGTAAGAGCTTGGTGGGCAGGACCCCCCATGTATAGGGACTGCTGCTGGAGCAGCCTTCCCTACCCCCAGCTCGCTGCCTCTATTAGAGGCGGGGGGGAGAGGTGGCTGGAGGTGGCACCGCCCCCAGCATGAGCTCCTCCTTTTAGCCTCTCATACAAAGGCTGCAAAAGGGCGGGGGAAGGGGAAGCAAGTAGTTGAGTACAGCCAGTCCCCAAGATACGAACGAGCTATGGACCAAACACTTGGCCATAACTTGAAGTGTTTGTAAGTCGAACCCCATTGATTTACATGCGACTGCGCTGTTCGTAAATGTGGGTCGTGTTTGTAACTCAGGGACTGCCTTTACAACCGCTTAATAGAAGGTTTGGTCATACATGCGAACGGTCATAAATCGCCTGTTCGTAACTCGGGGATCGGCTGTACTCTACTCGACTACCCAATAAGCTTATGTGCATGCTTATCAGATAGTTGAATAGTCAACTTACATCCGTCCTTACCTCATTCAGTAGTAGAGTTAACATCCATCTTTGAGAGATTCAAGAATACACCCAGGAATTTATGTTTAACTTAATCTCTGTTTTTGCGGGGGGGAGAATTTGTATATAGACATAGATATAGAAGTTTGATCTAATTTTTGTCTACCTCTAGTATCTGAGGGTATGTCTACACTACCCTCCTAATTCGAACTAGGAGGGTAATGTAAGCATACCGCACTTGCAAATGAAGCCCGGGATTTGAATTTCCCGGGCTTCATTTGCATGGAATGAGGAGTACAGCTAGTTCGGATTAGGTTTCCTAATCCGAACTAGCTACTCCGTGCCGCGTGTAGCCGCGCGGCACGGGGTTCGAACTAGCCGGGATTTAAAAATGGCGGCGCCCGGTTTATGCAAATGAAGCCCGGGAAATTCAAATCCCGGGCTTCATTTGCAAGTGCAGTATGCCTACATTACCCTGCTAGTTCGAACTAGCGGGGTAGTGTAGACATACCCAAAGATATTAAAATATTTTAATTGCCTTTCATCCTAAAAGGCAAAGGATGATGCTAAAGACCAGGATTTGGGAGGTAGCTCTGGATTCTGCCTTATACGTCTATGGCAACTGTTCCTCATTTTTCCCATCTAAAAATTGGGATAATTCTTAACTTGCCTCATAGGGATGTTATGATGCCTAATTCGTTAATGTTTGTAAAGTGCTTTGAGAACTTCTAATGCAAGGTAATATATTTATTATTGACGTATTTATACAGTACTACTGAAAGACAGCCAATAAGGCATCTTCAGCAGTGTAGCTTTCATTCCTACCAAAAAGGAAACCAGTGGATTTAAATAATTAGGGAATTTTTATCACCACTTTTCTTGGAGGCACAAAAAAGAGAGAGCATAATTAGATGACAGTTGTTCTCAAAGCAGAAAAACTAATGATTAAGAAGTGTCTGGGGTTGGGTGTTAATAGGATTTGTTCATCTCAAGGGAACCAAAATTCATAGGTTCAGGAGAAGTTGAAAGTAGGTGAAGGGTTGGGGAGCATGGCATATTGATCAAGTTTTGTAACTCCTGGTGTCCTCACTGCTAGTTAAAATGTTCTCTCTTTTTCAGATTTTTTGGGGAGGATTGAAGAGAGCCTCAAGTGAGCCCAATTACTGAAAGGACTGAAACCATTTCTGAGTGGAGATTTTGGACCTTCAGGAGGAAGGCCAGGTGTCCCCCCCCTCATGTATCAGAATTGCTACACCTGGCTGAGGAAGTCAAAGTGACAGAAATAAGGTACAAGCCATAGAAGATATGATTTCAAAGGAGTATCATTCCAGTGCCTGTGTTGGTATCTAAATTTTTATGGAATAGGGCATGTTCTGATTTTCTCTCTAGAAACTTCTCTCTTGACAGTACAGTAAAACTCCAATAGTCCGGCATCCAATAGTCCAGCACTCCTGATAGTCAGGCATCAAAATGGCAAGAGCATAGTGAGTGAGCTTCAGCAAAAAATGAGTCATAAGGTAACAGCAGCAGCAGCTGAACTGAGCAAAAAGGGTAAAAAAGGCTTAAAAAAAGTAAAACATTACAGTATGCAGTATACAGTATGTACAATAAAAAGGGTTAAGAACACTTTATATACAGTATATAATGTATACAGTGTGTGTGTGTGTGTGTGTGTATATATATATATATATATATATATATAAAAATAAAACCAGCTTATAGTACCTCCTGATATGGCTGATAAATGTCGTCTGTAAGCTGTCATGACAGAATAGGAGTTAAGACACAGAATAAAGAGACTTCATAAGAATCCGGAGACCTTATTTCTATCCCTGGCTCTGTCACAGACTGTGGCACTTGGGGCAAGCAACTTTTTGCTCACATTTTCAAAAATGACCCTGGATTTGGAGTGCATCAATTCTTGCATGCCCAGTCAGGGGCGTATTAGGTTTATTTTTCAGAATAGTTGAATACTTGCAACTCTGACGGGAGATTTAGTGGCTTTGTCCCCTGTATCACCACTTTGGCTCACTGACCATCAAGCTCCTATTTAGTATGTATTTGTTATTGATCTATGAGTTTAAGTGACACTCGTTATGTTTTTCCTTTCAATTTCAGACTCGTACTCAGAGTCTGGATTTTGTAGACCTCAGTCTGATGACCCTTTCCCTCCCCTCCATAGTTGTGTGGTTACAACTGATGTCATTTAGGCATCTAACTACTTTATTATGCTTGTGTGTCAGGAGTTTAGATGTTTAAATAAAATCACATAAACCAATATTTAGTGGGTAAAAAAGGGAAACTGGGCTTTACAATTCTGCCCCCAAACCTATAACAATTATCTAGTCAGATGTTCATTTGTTTACTGTAAATTACCTAAGTGATGGGGATTCTCCTTTTTCACTCTTAAGCATATATATCTTGTTTTTTCCTTAAATTTAACCAATTATTTTCTTCTTGGTCCTTGATTATGATTCCCATTTCTGCCATGTAATTTACCATTGGCAGGAATTAGTATACTGTGGACAGGGCTTGGACATTTTTACCACCATGTTGTGAATTATAGATCATGAAAAACCTTCCTGTTTGGGTCATTCAGTCCACAGCCTGGTTACCTTCAGTCACTGGAGGCTTCGCCACGCAGGTGTCTGATGGCCTTAATGATCCTTATTGTTAAGAAATCCCTTTTAATCTGTTTTATAGTTTTTTTTTTTCAGTTTCAAACCATTGCTCCTAAATTGTCCCTTCCTTGATCCACTAAAGAACTACTAACCATATCTCCTCCCCTTAGGTCTAGGGCAGCTTTTGCATTCCACCCCAAAGGAACCACAGTTTGAGATGAGGAATTCAGAAGAGCAAACAGCTACGACAGTTCTACAGCGTCTGCTGCAGGAGCAGCTCAGATACGGAAACCCAAATGACAACCGCAACCTCCTTGCTTTACATCAACAAGCCACAGGGAATGCACCCCCTTTCAACAGCAGTGGGAGTCCAGGGTCTCAGAACGAAGGGCTGAGCACCCAGGACCATCAGCTTGTGACTCATGCTGCCCGCCAAGAGCCCCAGGGCCAGGAGATTCAGGTGGACAATAGCATCATGGAAAAGCAGCTTTCTCCAAGACTTCAGAACAGTGAAGACCTCCCAACGTACGAAGAAGCTAAAGTCCAGTCACAGTATTTCCGGGGCCAGCAGCATGCTAGCGTTGGGGCAGCATTTTATGTGACGGGAGTAACCAATCAAAAGATGAGGACTGAAGGGCGGCCTACGGTTCAGCGAGTGAACCCTGGGAAAGTCCATCAGGATGAAGGACTTAAGGACCTCAAGCAAGGACACGTTCGCTCTCTCAGTGAGAGGCTGATGCAGCTGTCATTGGCCACAAGCGGCGTCAAAGCCCATGCGCCCGTCACCAGTGCGCCGCTTTCCCCCCCGCAGCCAAATGACCTGTACAAAAACTCGAGTTCCAATGATTTCTATAAAAACTCAGTGCCCACGCCGCCCCAGCCAAATCTGAAAGTGATAGAGCACCGGGGCCCTCCGCCAGAGTATCCTTTCAAAAACATGTCCACCCCACCCATGAACTGCAAACCTCAGGACCCTGGGCATTTCTATAGTGATCATCGCATGAGCCAGCAGAGTCGATCCGATGGGCCTATGATGAGATATCAGCATCCTCCTGATTATGGATCAGTCAGGTGAGTGGCCTCTTAACTGCTTAGTCACCTTCCCAGCTCTGTGGTTTTTATCTTTGTAAGAAGCAAAAAAGGGGCAAAACTCTCCCTTCCCCCCCCCCCCCCCCAGTACAGGTTGAGTTTTTATGATGATCCCAGCTCTATTAAGCTATAGCTGTAGTATGGAAGGACTGTAGGCTGAGCATTAGGGGTTAGGGTCCTTGCAATAATAGCCTAACACTGTTAAATATAGTTTAATATTGCAGCATAGATGGGTCCACACTGAGTTCTAACCTACTTCCTGAGTCCTGCAACAGCTCTGCTAAACAGCCAAAGCTGCATGATTCACTGTTGAAACATTCAATCTCTTGCTTTAGCTGGATCTGCCAGGACAATAGACTATCAGGGTATAGACCACGCCTTAATGTCTTCATATCAGATCACTTAGGAAAGGGGAAAGTGCACCAACCCAGACTTGTTTGTTTATCACTGCAACCATTATTTCCTCCTGAATTATTGAGATCCTGGCCTACTCTGGTTTGCTCTAGTTCAGTTGCTAGGTCTGATCTGGGGGCAAATACTGATATCCAGGGGACGGTTGCCAACTCTGATTCAAGCTATTCTGGGAGTTTTTCCGAGCATGCCATAATACCATTTTCTTTCTCATTAAAATCTTCCAGTTTGCTTTTAGTAGTTACTGGGAGATTGGTTCCAATTCTCACTGACTCTAGGATAGGGATGTAAGTGACTAGCTGCTCCACCCCTTGCTGCCCCTATCAGAGGCAGCAAGTGGGCAGGGCAGCCAGCTTAAAAGCCGGTTTACCCCAACACTGTCTTTGCAGGAGCCAGGGAAGGTAGGGGGGCAGGCGGACCAGGCGCGAGCTGGGAATCCGCTAATTCCTGGCTCGCGCCCAGTCCCAGATGCAACACCTCTGCTTTTTAAATGTATTAAGAGCCTGCCAGTGCTTAATACATTTAAAAATCAGAAGCACAGCACAAGCTGTGGGAATCCGCTGTCCCGGCTCGTGCTGGTTCCCCCCTCTCCTCCCCCACTGGGTCCCTACCAGGGATGTTAAATATCGGTTAAATGAATAGCTGAGTAACCTCATGAAATCTTATTGGTTGGTCTTCTATTCTATAGTCCCTGGGGGCGGGGCCAGCAGCCACTATTGGCAGGCTCTTAATACATTTAAAAGGCTGGTGCGCAGTGGGGGGACCTTGCCTGAGTGGGAAATCAGCTGGCCTGCCAGCTCTTAATACGTTTAAAAGGCAGAGCTGCAAAGAGGTTAGCTCCTCGGGCTGGGAGCTAACCCTGCTGCAGCTCCCCCGCTTATTGATTAAACTAAATTTAACATCCCTACTCCAGGACAATCCTGGAGGATTGGCAACCTTTCCGGGTGGGAGGAACAGATCGAGTTTATTAAACTGGAATATAGCCTGGCTCTAATGTACCTTTTCTTTTGTCCGACCCAGCTGGGGTGGGCGGTCAGATTTCTCCCTTATATCAAGTAGAAGCCCTCTTACAATGTTTTAAGCTAGTGGACATCAGTATAATAATTTCTGCCTTGCTTGGTGGCTGGAAAATGTTCTAAAACAGCAACATGAGGTCAGTGAAGTATTACAAAGGTAGGCAGAGGAGGCTGTGTGTATTTGTGTCTAAAAAGTGGGGGAGGAAGAGGAAGAGAAAAGCCAATGTTTTTGGAATAGATTCAGAGTTCTGAAGAATCTGAATCTACCTGGATCCTTTCCAGCCACATTGGAAGCTATTTTCAGGCTTTGTTTGCCATTGTTTGTGCTCCAAAATGCTTTCTGTAGCAATTGGGCCTGGTGAGAAGGCTCTTTGATCTGCCTACATAAATCTGCTATAGATTTGAGAGAGTTTGTGCATCTGTGTGTCTGTCTGTGAGTCTGTTTGTTCAAGAACGCCTCCTAAAACAGTAAGAGCTAGGATCACCACATTTGCTATGCAGCTTCCCCTTATCATAGCTTAAAGCAAGGTGAGGGCTGGGTTGTGCCAGAAATGCCATTTTTCTCATCAGACAGAAGGGAGGGTTGTGATAGCACAGACAGTTATATTCTTGAATGACCATGGGGGGGGGGGCAGCAAGTGTTACAGCTCTGGGGAGCAGCTAATAGCAAAGATATTTTCGCTCACCACCCTGTGTTGGCCTCAAGGACCAGCTGACAGTTGCCCTTGCGTCTGTCATTAGCCCCATCTCTCCTGGGCCTCCCCGCCTCACAACCTCCTTTCCTGACTCATGCACCCCACCCTCTGCCCTGAGATGTTCCTTATCCCCTAACCCTGAATCCTGCACATCCTGAGCCCCTTCTCATTCTCCAAATCCTGAATCCTGCTCCCCTCACACCTTCAGCCCCCTACCATGAGCCCCCCACATCTCCAAACCCCTGCATTGACTCCTGCACCCCCCCCCCCACACACACACACCGAGCCTCTGCCCTGAAGTACCCAAGCAACACCGGGTATATCTTCTAATAATAAATGTCAGGAGAGGAGGGGTTTTTGTTTGTTTGTTTGTTTTTCATGTGGCGAATGACTGGAGAAGTTGGTTGTGAATGGGCCACACATTTCTATCAAAGCTGAAAAGGTCAAGAAATCTTTAACAGTTATTCCCTCACCATAAATATTCTTAGGCCAAGTTTATGCTACGGAAGGAAGTTGAACTCACATATGAAATTCCACCTACATGAATAAAATCTTAGCTTGACTTACTGGGACATCCCCAGAGTGGGAGGTTGACTTCCCTTACTCCTTACAACCCGGTGGAGTACCAGAATCAAGGGGCATAATTAGTGGTTGATTTATCAGGTCTTTACTAAATCGACTAAGTTGAACCCTGGGAAATCAATCTCTGCTGGAGTGATTTCCCAGTAAAAGGAGACAAGCCCTTACCATTAGAGACTTAGTTTTTTCTCTGTGTACAGAGAGAGACATTTGAAATCATGCTAACAACCAGCTTGTCTGTATTGGACACAATGATGGATTCAGAGAGGAGATTCAGTTGGCAAGTTTTGAGGTGATGGGAAGCAACTTTATTTGTCTTCAAAGCCCTAAGGAATCCACCAAGGTTACTGTTTAACCTGAATAGCTGCATAGAGCAGATACTTCCTTTGGAAGCAACTGCTGAAATGGTGGAACAATTAGAAGATTAAACTGTTAGCTCCTAATCCATAAATTATAGAGCAGCATAGCAAATGCTCTTCCCCCCCCCGCCTTTCATTAACCTTACTGTCATGAAAACAATAAACCTTCTGTGCTGCTAAAGGTGCAGCTGGGGTAATGGATTGGTGTTTTAAAAGCGCATAACTTTTAAAAGAGAGACACTTTCTGAGAACAAAGGAAGGGCAATGAATGACTTTGCAGCCTAGCCTGGAATGAAGAAAATCCTTGAATTTTTCTCTTGACCATGCAATGAGGCTTTTTCTCAGAATTTGGTTGGGATATTCAAATATATATATTTTTAACTGCACATAAAGGAAACAAAGAACTTTCTTTCTGCTACTGAAACCACACCCATTTCTGAGGGTTTTTTCCCTTCATTGTTCCGTGGAATTTGAGGGTGACCTAACAACCCAGTTAAATGAAAACTGGTTGAGCAAGATAAACCCTGGGGAATTCACAGCATTCTCATGAGTCACCCTTTTGAGTCTGGGAAAAGAGTGGTTGGTGTGGTAAATTTAACACTGATTGCAAACTGTCTGCCTCACCTGCTTCTGATGGTGTTAGTTTGGGAACATAGGTATGTCTACAATGATGTTAGTTTCATGGAAATATCAGTCCAGACAGAGATTCAGGCTGACATATCTGTGTTATTACTTGGCATTTTTGGATGTTTTAAAAATAATTTAATGCTGATAAGACATGTGAAACTTCACAGGCCTGATTCTCTCCCTCTTATCTGCCTGTGGCACTTCAATGTTCAGGAGGAATTCAAATTCCAGCCCATTTTAGGGCCTGATCCATGAGCTCTTTGAATGGGGGCCTATTTCTGTTGCCCACAGTGGGACTGCACTTGTTAATAAGTGCTGCACAATTAGGCCCATAATTAGTATTTTTTGGGCATACTGTTTCCCCCTTGATAGCCTTAGCTGTATCAAAGTAGATGATAATCAGATACGAATAGGAAAGCAGAACAAAAATACTTCTGTTGGATTTCAGATGTCTGTATGATCTCTTGAGAAGGCTGCTCATTTTGAATGTTTACAGCTTTGAGACAGGAATGTTGTGGGAGAAAGGGGAAGTGTAACTGCTTGAATACGATGCAGGTAGGAGTGAATGGGAAAAAGGAAAGCTTTTAACAACAGGCACATTCTCTGGTCTCTTTATTTCCCCTGGTGATCTTGTGCATGAAGTCTTGTATATAGTGTGTGCAACACTTAGGGCTTTTGTGCAGGAATCTAATTTTTTTTTTTTTTGCTTGATGCTCTTATTGCCATGTCTTATTTTCACATGTCTGTGCCCTCTCAGCTAAAATACCCGCTTTAGTGTTTTAATGGGCAAAATTCTCAAATCCCAGTATGTGATCTGCACTAGTCCATGTTGTATGCTGCAGAGATGCACTGTTGTGTAGTTCGATTTATTTTGGATCCAAAGGAACCAGGATACTCTAGGGATACTTAACCACTTTCTTAGTTATTGCAAACTTTAAGGAGTTAATACAGTTAAGTTTTACAAGCCTTAAAAACAATTACTATACAATTTAAACCTTAAATACTATAAATTCTAAAGCAATTCATATAGCGCAAAGCAATGCAAAAGCAATCAATAGATCGTCTACTATAATACAATAATAAAGCCTAATTCACTTACACTTCACCCATATCATGCAACCTACAGTACCGGGCAGGAGGTCGTGGTTCCTTTTCTTCCCATGCTTTGGAACACCATGCACTGGGTCACCGGCATGAAGGGCCTATTTACTTTTAATTACATTGAGCAGGACCTGTGGGTCAATCCTGCCCATTTCCTCCCATCGATTGTTCTTGCTAAGCCCATTTGTTGTTCTAATAACATTTACCAATTGATTACGTATTGTGTAGGATACGTAAACTGCCCAATACCCTAGTTGGAGTACATCCTGTCACTCAAGATGTTGCTGCTATGTGCATAGTTCACAGTTGTATGGCTGCATCTATAATTTTTGGTTATCAGAAACAGAAATACCAGAACAAGGTTGCTTGTTGTGTGTTCTTGACGTGGTCTTGCCTACCACGCTTAATCTGCATTGTTATTAAAAGCATTCCTGCGTCTCACCGCTTCTCCCTCCCAAACCGTGCTTTATGTGCACCAGACTTGAGACAGGCCTGGGTTTTGCTTTTTAGGGATCCGCACTGTGTTAAAGGCAGACATCACTATTTATTGTTAAGGCAGGGTAGTCCAGGCTCCCCTACATGCACCCGGGAGTGGAAAAGAAGCAAGAATTGTCTCAAGATGCAGTCTTGAAAGTGAAGAGGTCCCTTAGGAATCTCAGAGGGGTAGCAGTGTTAGTCTGTAACTTAAAAAAAGAGTGGTCCAGTAGCACCTTAGAGACTAAAAAGATACATAGATAATATCATGAGCTTTTGTGGGCACAACCAACTTCTTCAGATGATGACTCATGAACTGTTGAAGTAGGTTGTGATCATGAAAACTCATGATACCGTTTATATTTTGTTGTTAGTCTCTAGGCTCTGGTCTACTCTAGGACTTGATTTTGAAATGACCCCCCCCCCCCAAGGTCAAATTTATAAGGAGAGCGTCCACACTAACCATTCCCGTTATTTCGAAATAATGGGCCATGGAATTTAAAATCTGTGCTCCTGTTTTTCATCAGGGGTAACACTTATTTCAAAATAATGGTAGTGTGGATGCTCTGGTGTTACTATTTTGAAATATTTACTCCCTAGAGTAATTTGAACTAATTTCTTCCCAGTGATTCCTGGGGCTCTAAGTCTGAGGTAGCACGTCGACATGAACAGAGCCTGCCTTGGACTAATTTCAAGGTTTCTCTGTAGTGTAGACATGCTAGTTTGAATTTGTTATATTGGGAGTTATTAGGTCAAATTTACTATTTTTGGAATGGTTTAGACATGGCCTAAGACGCTACAGGACCACTCATTGTTTTTAGCAGTCTCTTAGGAGTTGGTCTTCCCAACTTTGGAAACACTTGATAAAATTATTGCTCTAGTTTCTTCTGCACCTGGAATTACTGATGTCC
The DNA here is from genome assembly GCF_052426305.1 of Pelodiscus sinensis. Lineage (NCBI taxonomy): Eukaryota > Metazoa > Chordata > Testudines > Trionychidae > Pelodiscus > Pelodiscus sinensis. The sequence goes on along the minus strand of NC_143064.1, from coordinate 22,868,757 downwards.
TCATCCAATATAGCTTGTCACTAAACACACACACGCAGGGATCCCGGCTGTATCCGGCCCCCAAGGCTCAGAGCTCCCTCCCCAGCAATGGGGAGCCCGCACTGGCAGTTCAGCTTCCTGCCGCCTGCCTGTGGGGTTGGAGAGCACTAGCACATTAGGCTCTGGTGTGTGTGGGGAATGTGTCGGGGGCCACATTTGTTTTTGGGTGGTGGGCTTTTTCTTTTTACTTGTATATGATTCCTGACTTTTTTTTTTCTGTGGGTCAGTGGCCCTCGACCCAAAAAAGGTTCCCTTCCCCTGCATTAGAGAGTAGAGAGTCTGTCTGTGAATCCATTTGTTCAGGAACTCTTCCTAAATGGTAAGAGCTAGGATCACCAAATTTGACATGAAGCTTCCTCTTATCATAAGTTAAAGGAAGGTCAGGGTTTGCTTGTGCTGGGACAATGGGATGTGTGTGAAATGCCATTGTTTCTCATCAAATGGAAAGGGAGTGATGTGATAGCAGGAACAGTTATACTCATGAATGATTACAGGAGGGCCAGTCCCAGAGAAGCGGGTGGGTGGCTTGCATGGCCTGTGCCACTCGTGGCCATGGGCCTGGGCGCGCGCGTGTGTGTGTGTGTGTGTGTGTGTGTGTGTGTGTTTAGAGAGAGAGAGATTATTTAACATAGTTTTTGAGCCATTTCTTGAGTTTGGATGATGTTGAGCATGTAGTAAGTAGAATTGTAAACAATATGTATTTTTAAGCTATGCTTAAAAGGCCAACCTATTAATAGCCCTTGTCTTTCACAGAGTGTAATATATGTTCAATTGATTAATAACTTTCCAGCCCCCAACAGCTCAAAAATAATGAGTTGGGCCTCAAAACATAATGCAAATGGCTTCAAAATCCTGAGCTCAAATACAAACCAAGTCATAGAATGTTTTGGGTTTATTTGTCTTTTGGTTTCTGCGCTTCTAGGGTCCAATCAGTTATATGCTCAAGTTTTTCCCTATAACTGTGAGAGTTAGAAACAGATTGTATTAAAATAAGGTGACGGTTGTAATTCTCTCATCATCAGAGGAATCCATGAGTTGAGAAAACTGCCAAACAAGAGAAAAATGCCAGAGTTAACAACACTGAATAAGAGTTTGAACTTGTATATTGAAGATTTCAGCATGTTTTAAAAAGGAGGTGGCATTACCCCTGTTTTACAAATGGGCAAAGTAAACACACTTTGAATTTGTGGCTTGCCCAAGATCGCACATCTAGTTAGTGTCAGAACTGGTAGTCGCACAAAGGAATCCTGGCTCTCCCCAAGACCAGCCTAATTTTAAAAGGTGAGATGAAGCATAGGTGAGCTTTGAGGTTCTCGGTCTACTGGCAATCTTGGAAATATATTCCGTTTAGCAATAGCTCAGCTGGGATTTCCTTTACCTACTTTTTTTCCTTTCGTTTTTTGTTTTCAATTATAACGGTTATCAGAAACACGTGTACAAAAACGGTAAGTCCCTTCAACACTCACCTGCTCCTGCTTTTTATTCATCTGCCATCTTCTCAACTTCACTTACCATTGCAGAGTAACAAGATACTTCCACTAAAATGATCTACCTTGAAATAGTAAACAATGTTGACATTTAAATGAAACTTATTAGGCTACAGAATTAACAAACCATTTAGATAAATGGAGGCAGTTGAAGTGTGTTGGTTATTACTTCAGGCTGTCTGCTGCGTACTTGGACAGAGAGTACAATGTCAGCTCATGACTGGAATGTTTTCTTGGCAAATATAAGGGTTGGCAACTTATTTATTTAACTTGTAAATTCATGCAGAAACTGATGGGACCACAGTCAGTCAACATAGTGCTGTGTTTGACATCATGGTTAGGTCATTATGGAAATGATTGACACACAGAGGATTATGATGTCACATGGGAATAAACCCTGAGAGGCAGTGAATTCTGAAGAAGCAAAAATTCTTGCTTTTCATGTAATTTTCTTTGATGATTTAATAAAATAGCTCAAGATTAGCTTCATCTGCAGAATTTTCTCCCATTGTGGTATTTTTTAAGAGGTTTCTGTGAGGCATTTGTGTCCATTTAAGATGGAATGTTAAGGGCCAAGTTCTCTTTGGTTTTATGGTTAGAGGAAATGGTTGTGTGTCAGTAAGACTCTGGATTCCTCTCCTGGTTAAAAGCATTGACCTTGAGCAAGTCATTTGACCTTTTTGCCTCACTCTCCACTATTAGGTTAAAAAATAAGTATAAACTTAACGCAGTGACCTCCCAAAAGGAAAACAACCAGATGCTGCATGTGAGCTGAACATTCTTGAGGAAATGAATTACACAGCTTCTGTTTCTGCCCCCAATTAAGGATGTTAAATATTGGTTAATTGAATAGTCGAGTAACCTCATGAGTTCTTATCGTTTAGTCGACTGTTGTATAGTACCTGGAGACAGGGCCAGCCGCCAGTGTGATCCAGCCCCATTTCCGAGGAGCCCCCAGCTGCTCTGCGCTGCTGCCTCTGTATCAGAGACAGCAGTGTGGGGTGCCAAGTAGGGGCTGGTCTGCAAGGGGAGACAATTTAAAAACCAGCTCCTGTAAACTGTTGGTCCTGTAGACCAGCTGACTGTCGCCCCATGCTGCTGCCTCTGATACAGAGCATCAGCTCTAGCATAAGCTAGAGCTGAGCTGTGCTGCTTGCCCTCCTAGCTCCTAATGCACTTTAAATGCAGAGCCACAGCAGGCGTAGGTCCCGGACTAGGTGTGAGCTGGGTTCTCTGTCCACCCAGCTCCTAATACACTTTAAATGCAGCAAGGGTAGGTTTGGGACCTGTTGCAAGCCAGGACTCAGCCTGCTAAAAAATGTACTGCCAAGGGGTGGGTGGGACAAATGCATGTAGTCTATAACATTAACCTATAAGCTTTTGCTTATTGGTTAATGGACTGTCCTATTACATCCGTACCCCCAATCCCTGAGAGCCACATTCTGCATCTGATCTGTCCTAGGGAAATGCATTCATTAAAATAATGCTGCTATCAAACAGTAAGTACCACAGTCACTAGAGGTAGTAATGAAATGGACAATAACCAGACCAGTACTTAGTTTTTCTGAAGTGACAGCGATTTGCCTTTCTAGCTGCATTTATTAGCCTGCTAGGGAACATGAAACAGAGCCAGAATGGGGATTTCTAACCTGTTCCTAGTACAGTAATGAGAAACAACAAATGTAACTTATTCCAGGTAAATGGGTCAATTTCACCAGAAGAAGGCTAGTTAAAAGTAACAGCCACATGGAGGATACAACGGTATGTGTTTATGTTAAGGCACAGGACATGTAACTCTGAGATATTATATCCCATGCAGAGGCTCAGAATATGTGACCTCTAAAATATCTTGCTAACGAAATGTGATTAATGCAGATGTTTCCTCTTTGGATGTGTATGAAAAGTTGATGCATTAACTTTTTACAGGAAGGTCAATTCTAAATGCTCGAGCATCCTCTGACAAATATTTTGTGTAACCCTTTAGCTCCTAATCCATTTAAGCACTTGCAATCATTAATTAATGCTTCTCTGGATGGAATGGAAAGGTGTACCTGGCAAATTCTACAGCACAGCAGAACAGACCAGTAGGTGCATTCCACTGGATATACTTGGTACATTCAGCAGTGCAGAGCAGCACAATGTGTCATTCTTCCTGATCATACCTGAGTCAGGGTTGCAAGTGCATTCCACATGTAGGTGTGAGCAGCAGCCAAAGATTTTAAGAAGCTATAGCAGAAGAACAGGAATGTTTTACAGAATGGGAAATATCAAGCTAGTCCCATACCAGGGTACTTCTTAGGAGGGGTTTGGACACTATTTGAAAAACTAGACTGTCCTCAGAACTTCAACAAATTGTACTTTTTATGTGCATGGGAGATTTATGTTGAGGTGAGGGGGGAGAGATCATCCAGTTTCCTCATCTTTTTCTCCTTCTGACAACAGCATGAGAGTTTTTTCCTCCAGGGCTGGCAGGGACTCCCCATGCAGGCTGAAGATGCTGGTTCACAATCAACCAGTAGGGAGTTTCTGGAGGGAAGTGCTTTGGCATTCCTTTCCCTATGGATGAGCAACCTATTAGAGATGTGAAGTGCTCAAGTGACAGCTGCCCTCTTGACCAACACACCAGGATATGGGGTGGGGAATCTAAAGCCTGGGGGCCAGATCCAGCCCCTGGTGTGCCTAGATCCAGCTCCCAAGGCTCGGGGCTCCCCCCCTAGCATTGGGGAGCTTGCACTGGCACTCCAGCCTCATGGGCCCCCTCTGGCTCCTTCTTCGGGGCTAGAACACAAATGCTGTCTCCCTGCTAGGCTCTGGGGTGTGAGGGCGAATGTGCGGGAGTGTCTTTCTGCTTCTGAGTTGGGAGCTTCTCACTTTTGTCCAGCTCCTGACTGATTTTTCTGTGGGTCAGTGGCCTCGACTCAAAAAAGGTTCCCCACCCTTCTACAACTTGAGTTAAAGTTGTTGAGGTGGATCTGTAATAGACTCTCATCCTCTGCATATCGGGTGCAGCATTGATCTGTAAAACGCCTGTTGTGCAGAGATGGAGGAAGTTTCTCGACGCAAATTCTTATCCCAACTGTCAGGCCAACTTTCACCTCCTTGTAACCTCTCTCTCTGCTGGCAGTGCTGCGACTCAGTAGTGGGTATTTCAATGTACTTGAGCCAACAGCAGCTGGCACAGTAATAAACAAGACCATAGCCTGTTTCTTTTAAATCTGTATCCTCAATTGCAGAAGGATTTTCTTTGTTGGCAGGAACTTTGCAACAGAGCCTTTGCAGTTTAGTACAGGACTGGCTCAGCTGTGCTCAGTTTTTCTCATTTTACATGGATAAAATATTAAAGTAAGTGCTTATAAAAGATTTCTCCTTGGTCAACAGCGCAAATTTGATTTTCCATAGTAAATGTATTGCCTGTGTATTCTGAATTGTAATAGTGTCATTCTGGAGCAGTTGAGGGAGTGGATCTCAGGTCGTTTTTGATGCCATCTCTGTACAAATGTACTCATGATCTTAGGACAGTGGTTGTGTTTGGGATTTTCTCCCTGCAGCAGTTAGTGGTTTTGAAGAGCTTCTTTAATGCAGTTGTTAAGTATGAAAAATCCTGTAAAGTCATGGAACATCCTTCCGGTAGCAGCTCTGATACGTACTTGGGTTCATCACCTTGCCAGAGGGTTCGATTGGTGTGTGGTGATCTGTAGAATTTCAGCTGAATGTGATCTTGTTGTTTTACAGGCAAAACCCTGATCTCCACCTGCAGTTACAGCAGAGACCCCCTCACCATCACAGCCCAACATCCTCCTTAACCTCCTTGGGATCTTTGACCTTACTACAGTCTCCACCACCATCCAGACTGTCTCCTTCCCAGCATCAGCAACCCCTGACTCCAAATCAGGGAGACCCGTGCTATCTACCGCGCACTCAGCAGCTGTTCCTACCTAACCAGGTCCATCAGGGAGACTTCTACCGACTATGCCAGCCCAGTCTCAGCCAGCAGCAGCAGCAAGGAGATTCCTACACGTTAATGCCAAGAGCTCAGCAGATACCTTCTCCTTATCAGCAGATGCAAGTAGATCCTTTTGCCATTGTTTCCAGAGCCCAGCAGATGGTGGAGATCCTGTCGGAGGAGAATCGATCCTTACGGCAGGAGTTGGATGGGTGCTACGAGAAAGTGGCCAGGTTACAGAAGGTGGGTGTAGAATGGAACTGCCCTTCTCCTTTGTATAATGTTCTCTGTAATGAAAATGACGACAAAACCAATGTGAGCTGGATGGTGCAGGGGGCTGGTAATCTGATCTGGAGCTTTTCAGAGCCAGACCCAGTTTGGAACCTGCCCAGGTTGGTAGTGCCTGTTCTTTGGCATCTGCTGGCATTCTGTTTATCTAGGTGTGCTGAGTTGGTGGCCTCTCTTCTGCACTTGGTAGATGATTGTACCTATTCCAGTTGCCAGTAACAGTGCCAGCCTCACAGAGGTGAATTCTTAGATTGGTTAGCTCTGTTCCTTAAAGCCAGTGCTAATAATAAGGCTGCCGCTGGTGTGATCTTCCTGTTAGATTTGGAGAAAGCTTAGATAGTATGGTGGTGGATTCCCTAGACATAGTTGCGATGATATAGGAGGGATGTGAACGGGTTATGTTTAGCGGGTAATGGTTAACTGGTACTTGGGAGCAGCTCTCTGCCTGGTGGGGCTGGAGCAGCCCCTCCACCTGCTCCCCTGTAATTGGTTAACCGTAATGTTTAACGCTATGTATAACTGGTTAACCAACTAAGTGGGATTTTATCTCTATTACATAGCCAAGAGACTATGTGGGCCCTGGGGACTGGACTACCTTTTTGCCCTAGAAATAGTCCTCCAAAACTGACTGACTGGGCATTGAGGGAGAAGCTTGCATAGCTGCTGCCCATCAGTGTTTCCTCTAAGCTGTGGGGCAGCACAGCTTCACAGGTGATTAATCAGTCCTGCCCAGTTAGAGGTTCAGGGCTCCAGTTCAGAGGGAACAGCCCGTGCTGTGTGTATCCCATTCTTTGGGTGTGATGAAGTGGGGATTGTATTCACTCAGTTTGCTTTGTTATGTTGCATGTGATTTCTACTGTCCTGTGGTAACCCTGTGTGTGCCTCAGTTTCCCTGGGCACGGCATCACAATCTAGATGGGGATGGGAATTCCAAGTGTGACTCACTGAAGGAGGATGCCCAGGCCTGCAAGTTCACAATGACCCAGGCTCATGGTAACCTGAGCCCAAGAAGGGAATGTGACCTGGTGACACCTTTTGCCGGGGAAGCTGGACAAAGGCTGGAGATGGGGTGGCTGCAGACAGATGAGTGGCTGAGAGTATAAGTGAGTCTCGCTGGCTTGGGGTGCAGAGATGGGGAGCAGGACCATTGGCTCCAAGCTCCCCTCACCCCCAGATGGATTGTACTGACTGTTACTGGTTCCGGAGCTAACAAGTCTGCTCTGTGCTGTATCCCTGTTGATTAATAAACCTTCTGTTCCATCTGCTGGCAGAGCCGTCTGGCTGCAGATGGGGGTGCAGGACACGGTGTCTCCCCACACCTCGGTGACAGTGGATAAATAAAGAAGTTTGGACCTACAGGGCTGTAAAGCCATCACTTCTCTCTGGCACTGTAAATTCACTTAAATCCTAACACAACACCAGTCATGTGTTATTCTAGGAGTCCCACTATTGCTTTCCTTATACAGCAGGGATTGTCAAAGTAAGAGAGACAGCCTTCGCAATCACACTGGCATGTATGTTTTTATAATTCTTAAAATAATTGTCAGTAGCGTGTGTGGAGTTGTGCTCCTCTGATAGACAGCAATTTAGAATCAGCAGCTGGTCAGCTTTCTCTTTACTCTGCAGCTGTAGAGAAAAGGTGAGCACTGGATGCAGTTCAGGACTCTGCAAACCTCTTTTGGGGCCTTGAACTACACTTGGACCCCTGAACAGCTTGCAAGTGCCTGGCTGTTCAACTTTAAGTGGGTTGTTCTTGTTCCTTTACCATGTCTGAATTCCTGTGTTTACTATTTCTTCCCACTTCTTCTAATTCCTAACAGGACTTCTGCCCAGGTTCGTTTGTTTTTTAGGGAGGTTCCAGTGAGGGAAGTATTTTAGTGAAGTGTTTGACAGCTTCCTGATAACAAGAGATAAAGGAATTCTCTTTCCTCCCCGCCTCCTCCCACTAATCAGCTTCTTGCTGACGGAGAGCTGGTGAGGTTTGCAGTTTGGTGGCTGTTAATACCAAAGTGACATGAGATCCTGCTGGTTTTGGAGAAAGTCAGTGGGCATCTATCTCTGGTGAGCAGTTCCCTGCTTAGACATCAAACTAAGAGACAGTACGGCAAGATGGGTTGGGCAAAAGCTATATTTTACTGTTTCAACAACTATGGCAATACTGTAAATTGAAGTTAAATGACCGACTGATCAAATAGTCTGATCAAATAGTTGTGTCTCTTAGTGGGTAGGATACTAGACTGGGATTCAGGACCCAGGCTATGTTCTCTGCACTGTCACTGTCTTGCTGTGGTACCTTGGGCAAGTTGCATCACTGCTCTGGGCCTCCATTTCCCTAGCAGTCAAATGGGTGTAGTGATACCAACCTTCATTGTAAAGCTCTTGGAGAGCAACTGATAGAAGCATTATCTATGAGTTGGGTATTGTAACAGGTTTAACCTCTCTGGTCCGGCAATATTGGTGGTCGGGCTTGATTTTAGTTTACCAGATGGCCTCTTTTCCTGGGTGTGGCCAAGTTTCCCATAGTCCTATAAAGTTTGTTTACAGCCACCAGTCCTGGCTCTCAGTGTTCTGGGCTGTTACTTAGCCCTAAATGAATTTTAAGAGCCCAATAAGCAGTGGAAGTGTTGTTAGTGCTGCTAGACAATATTGACTTCCCATGGTTCAGCACCAGTCAAGTCCTGAGGGTGCCGGACTAGAGAGGTTCAACCTATATTTATTAATTAGATAGAAGTTTAGTAAGTAGTACAAACAAAATAGGAGGGTTTAGTACCCACTATCGATTATCGTTCTGTAAATAAATACAAATCTGCAACTGTCAGCCGACGGTCAGGGCAGTGAGTCCCTTATTACCGGCTGAAGTTCTTTTAAATTGTGCTTGGTTCTGTTACAGCAACTGAAGGAGTCAGGTTAAAGCTTAAACAGTTACTATTTATTGTTACAGGGTAAACTTAGTTGTTAAATGCTACTACTGTGTTACAGATAACACAGACACTACAAAGGACAGGACAGAAATTACACTAATAAGACTTACAGGTACCATGAAACCCTTTGGTTCTCTGAGCTCTTATTAAATGCATGCAAAATAGACACATAGCAGGTATATATTCTCACCCCTGCGTTCCAGACTTGGCGTGGCCAGCGTCTTTCTCTCAATCCCTCGGGAAGAAGTAGGGCGAGGTTGGGCGTCCCACAGACCTCGGGAGACAATCAATACCTGCCAGCAGGTATAGATGACTGGAGCTCAAATAGGGTGGGCTGCTGAACCTCTTTTTATACCCCTTGGGTCATGTAGGCTTCTTCCTGGTTTCAAGTGGCCAATTAGGAAAAATGGCTTTGAATGCCAAGTTTCCCACGAAGGGTGCAAAGCATAATTTACACCTGGGAAAATGCAGACAATGGGCACCTCTGGTATGTGATGGGCGAAGATTCCTCTCCTGGGACAGTGCAGGCGTGTCAATTACTGGTACTAGCCATCAGGGCGACGGGAGGCCCCGGGTCGTCAGCTAGCCCATTTACTGTCTGGTTTCTGTTTATGGTAGAGTCAGGGACAGGCAGCAAACCTGTGTTCCCAAGGCATCAAAGGCTGACTGCCTTTCTCTTGCTCTCTGGGGGGGGGGGGGGAACAAGATGGGGCTCGTGGAAAAACAAGATGGGGTTTTGTGTCTGGCTACAGCAACGCACATCAGAAATTTACATTTTGATATTAATATTTATAAATATAATTTTATATATCTGCTTTGTATGTTCTCAGGTTTTTTTTTTTAATCTGTTTATCAAAGACCTTCTATGAAATTGCTTTTTGACCCAGCTCATGGTGATTTCACCTGGTAGTTATGCCCCTGCTTTTAGGCCCCAGCATCAGCATCTGCAAAAAGGCCTTTCTGTAACTGTAAAAAAGGCCCTTTCCAGTAACTGTTTCCAGTAATGAAGAGCAAGGGCCTGAGAGACAGGACTCCAGCACTTTATGTCTAGCTGTGCTTCAGACTCCCTTTGTGACCTATGATACATCACAGCCTCTTTGTGTTGCAGTTTTACCCACCCGTACCATGGCAGTAATCATGTTTTCCCTCCCACAAGGCTTAAATCTTTGTTCAATAAACCACTTTGAGAACCTCAGAAGAAAAATGCTGCCTAAGTGCCAGGTATTGTTAATGCTAAAGGAAATGGATTTATTAATTTGTTTTGCAGCTGGAAACAGAAATACAGCAAGTTTCAGAAGCCTATAAAAACCTGGAGAAGTCCTCCTCTAAGCGGGATGCCCTGGAAAAGGCTATGAGAAACAAGCTGGAAGGAGAAATTCGTAGGCTTCATGATTTCAATAGGGATTTGAGAGGTAAATCATTAAAAATTTCAATTTAAATTTTTTTGTATACTTGTCTGGTGAGTGTGTTCCTTTGTGAGTCACTTGTTATGGCTGATACACTTACAGAACATGACATGATATTCCAGGTATTCTCAACTGTCTAATGTTGTCAGCAGAGAGCTGGGAGTGTAGAAAGGTAAGGTTCAGTTGATTAGTGCAATATCTAACTTCCAGCCTGTTAATCATTAAGGAAACAGAAAGATAGCAACAAGCCAAAACTGTATCCCAGGGTATAATCCTGGACCTATTTCTCACGTTGTATTCTAAAAACATTGTGTACAAGCGCCAATGTGAAACTATGAATGCTGACATCCATGTCCTGTCCTTTGGGCCCTTTGCACTAACACACACAGGGCTAACTGCCTGCTCTTCCTGAAGGCTTTCAATATTCCTTATCAATCCAGACAGCTCTTCCTTCAGACTCCCCTTTCCCTTCCAGGGCAAGACGCTGCCTGTATTTCTTCAGTAATGTCTGGCTCCTGTAAGAAGTTACAGCAGTACTGTGGCTGGGAATCGGGAGTGTCAGTGAATGGTGTGCAAGCCTAGATTGGCCATGGTTAAGCTTTTAATTTTCAAAGGGAGAAAGTGGCTTGTGGTTTAAAGAAAAATAATAATTGCAGAATAATTTAAGCTGGTTGTTCAGCCTTTTCTATAAATGTCTCCTGGTTCCCCTGCATGTTATCTACTGTCGCTGCCCTCGTGGTCTCTACTCATTTAAAGCCATGTGACTTGGGAGAATGGGAAATACTTTGTGTTAGTCTAAAAGTCACCACAGGGTAAGTCTACATTGTTGTCTTAAAACCCCACAGCAGCCGTTCTTGGGCATTGAATCTTGGGCTGCAACTTGGATTCCCATGCCTCAGAACCTGAGACCCTGCCAGAGCCCAAACCTCTACATAGCTGTTTTTAGTACTCTGCATAAGCCTGAGACTCATTGGCACAGGTTGTAAAACACAGTGTAGACTTACCCATAGTGCCCAGTACTGCAGTGGAAGGTGTCATACAGAAGCTTGTAATAAAGAAATTAACCTCTTTTCCCAGCAAATCAAGCAGCATAAGCACTTAATATGAATACCCAAAGACTAATACAGACTTTTGTCTTTCAGAACACAAATGTTGATTTAGGGTTTTTCATTTTTTTGGGTAGTCAGGTAATCAGAAATCAGGCCACTAGTCCTTTTAGTTTTCCAACTTCTGCCCAGAATGCTTAGTAGAGGATTGCTAAAGAATTACATACCCTTATTGAAGTTAATTTTAAAAATTGATATCCTTTTTATAGGTTTTGTAACCATCCTATGTTATTTAAAAGCAAATTATATTCCTGGGATATAGTTCCATAGAATGGGTCAGCACTTGTGTGATTTTTTTTTTTAATTTTCCCCCTAAACTCTCACATGTGTTAGCTCTTTAGAGAGATAAGATGGGTGAGGAAATCTTTTAGTGGACCAACTTTGGTTGATGAGAGAGGCCTGAAGAAGAGCTCAGTGTAAGCTTGAAATTTGTGTCTCTCTCATAGACATAAGGTGGTTCAACTAAATATATTGTTTCACCTACCAGTCTCTTGAATATCCTGGAATCAACACAGCTGCAACACCACTGTAGTGCATACATAGATTTTTAGAGTAATTTCTATAGAATTCCATTGGCTTCATCCCCTGCTGAATTCTCTAAAATATTTCCATGAGAGTGTTGTAGCTAGAAATAGTTGAACAGCATTTGTATATGTTGTGAAAGCAACTGCCTCTTTGGTTTCTGACCCCAGCCGTTTGTTGCAAATCGTTTAGAACCAGGAGTCCTTTGCATAGAACTTGTTTTTACATATGTCCAAAATAGATGCAACTAACTTAGTGAGCTCTTAGAGCATTTCTGAAAGGTTTTTATTTTTTTGTTTCCCTTCTTAAAAAAAACAAACAAACCCTGCAGAGCGGATGGAGACGGCCAACAAGCAGCTCGCTGAAAAGGAATTTGAGGGATCTGAGGACAATCGGAAAACCATCTCTCAGCTCTTTGCACAAAGTGAGTCAGACGTTCATTGTGGTCTAGGAAGAATGTGTCACTCAGGCGGTTTTGTGTACTCCGTATCACCCTGTCTTGTTATGTGCTCTGAGATTATTGTGATGTAGGCACATTAGATAGTCTTTAAAACTACCAGTGAATAAAGACATTAAATTCAGGGCTTCTGTCAGAACATACAAAATTCTTCTGCTAACCTATATGAAGTGGTGAGGTATCCGGGATGCTGGAAAGAACACTAAGCAGTCTACTTAACACTGGGTAATGAAGATCTTTAACATCAAAGTGCTTCCATGCATAGGATGTAGCTCTGGACCCCTTTTATGTCCCAAAGATATGCTTGGGCCTGATCCCTCATATGGCCACGGTCTTGGAAGGGGGCCAGAGCAGATGAAGAGGAGCTAAGTTGGGATCCATGGGGTAGGGATGTTAAATATAGTGTAATTGAATAGTCAGTCATGTGACCACATGACATCTTAGCAGTTACATGACTATTTGAATAGTCCCCGGGGGTGGGGCTGGCAGCTAGTATGCTCCTGGTCCTGCTCCCGAGGAGCCCACTGACACCCTGCGCTGCTGTCTCTGATACAGAGGTAGCAGAGTGGGGCGACAGCAGCTCCTGACTGTGGGCAGCTCGGACCCCCTGGACAGGGACTGCTGCCACGGACCAGCCTCTGTCTGCGGTGGGCCCAGGCTTGCTGGAGCAGCCTCTGTCCGTGGGGAGCTGGGACCCCCTACAGACAGGAGCTGCTGCCGCAGACAAAGGCTGCTTTATGGCTACCTTCTCTGCGACTCTGCGCTGCTGTAGAGGCAGTAACATGGGGGAGGGGGAGAACTGTTTTTTAAGCTGCTCCCCCCAGCACTGGCTCCTGCTTGCCCCCCCCTTGCTGCCTCTGTGGGAGGCAGCAAGCCTGGGGGAGGTGGCACATGCGGGGAGCCTGCTTGAAAGCTGGCGTCCCGTACGTTTTGGCTCCAGCTTGCTCTGCCCACCCTCCGCGGGGGGGCAGGCAGATCTGATGCTTATGGGGAGCCTGCTTATGGGGATCTGGTGCTTATGGGGGAGCCTCCTCATGGGCACTGGCTCCTGCTTCCCTCCCCCTTGCCAGACGGGGTGTGCACACACATGTAGTAGACAAGATTAACCAATAAGCCCAGGCTTATCGGTTAATCGTGTAGTTAACTACACGTTGAGATCCCTCCCATGAGGTGGATCCCCCAGCTATTCCCTCGACAGTCGCTCATTGGCAGAGTCAGTTTAATGAAGATGCTGGCAGGGAGAATTTTCAGTCTGAAACAGTAAAAAGGAGGAACTCCAGTATTCTGCTGGGCTGGGCAGAGATACCCAAGGGTCATGACTTATTATCCACAGCCGTGGATCCATCACAGGGCAAACCAAAATTGTAGGTGTGAAATTTTGCCTTTCCTCCATCCTGAAATATCTTGAGGCTAAGGGCAGTGAGTCAGCTTCCCTCCTAATTCCATGGTGCACTCCACCCTTCTGACACTGTTTGCAGCTCTTCAGTTGTGTTATATAATGTGTGTATAAAAAAGGGGAGAGCATTGCAAAATAGAGAGAATTTGCTGTGGTGCAGTACATTCTGCTGCTCCTGCTTTGTGGTGTCGAAATCCCTCCCTTGTGCTGTCCTCAGTCTACCTCCATTGAGTTAGCAATTTGGGCCTTTGAAGTAACTGTTTAGCTTTCCATGTAAAGCCCTGAAAGTGGTAATAGGAAGTCTGCTTAGTTGTGAGATTAGTTTGTTTCTTTAAACTGGATTAATAGATGTTGAGATAAGGGGACAAGAGGGGGGAAATGCTGTGTTTTTATTGCTTGATAACTAGAGGTAGCCCACAGCTCATGTGAGATCTCAGTTTGCATATATGCTACAGGCTGAAACTTGTTCTCACTGAAGTCATTAGCAAAACTACTGTTCACTTTGGCTACGTCTACACTGCAGCACTATGTTGGGATACCAGAGGTATTCCGAAAGAGCTATCCCGTGTCTTAACAGCAAGCCCATTATTTCAAAATATAACAGGCTTACTATTCCAACGTTGCTATAAACCTCATTCCTCAAGGAGTAAGGGACATTTGGAAATAGCGGGTTATTTTGAAATTTAGCGCTGTGTAGACAGTGCCAAATTACGAAATAAGCTATTTCAAAATTGACTCGAAATAAGCTACGCCATTTGTGCAGGTCAGATTGCATAGTTTATGTTGAGCTATGGGTGCAGTGTAGACGCACCCTTTAGGAGCAGAATCAGGCCCTGCATGAGTGAATCTGTAGGTTACAGTCCTCCAGGCTGTGATTTAAACCTGTCGTACCAGCTGATGGTATCCTTACTCTATAGGAAAGAATCCCCTAGGGAAGGGCAGATAGTTTGTTGCTGCCTGTTGTCCTGTGGTGTTTCTGTCAGCAGAAACCAGTTCAAGGTTGTAGTCAGGGCTACATAACAGTTCCTACTTCAGAGGCTGCCCTGGGAATGTGCTGCATTGGCACATTTCTTCTTGGATGCTCTGACCATGCTCCCGCCCTGCCACAGCAACCATTTTTAGGCTGCTCTGATCCCCTCATAGAAGAGAATTTGTAGCTGCTGTATGCTGCCAGGACTCCACACTTGGCTCTTCTCTGATGGAAGAATGGGAACTGCTCTGAGCCTGTAGATATATTTATACGTCGGTGTACGCCACGCACTGTCTGTATTAACAGCTAAGGTCTGGCATTTGTTCTTCAAAGACTTCCATTGCTTGTCCTCATTCCATTCCATGGGATATTAGTTTTTGGAATGCATTTTCTCTGGTGTCATCAGAGCTGAATGTAGATTGCTGCAGGGGTGCATTCTGTGGCTGTTCTCTGAAGCTGAATTAATGTTACCAGTGCAAGTGATTGGCTTCTGCTGAGGACTGTAGTGACTCCGCAGAAAGCATGCCAACTCAGCACTCTTGTTCTGCTTTGCTTTATGCACTTGCATTATATTTTTCTGGTCCTGCATACTTCTGTGAATTAATGTGCAATGTAACTGCACAGATTCTAAGGCCGTGGTCTCCATCAGTTCTGAAGCAGTAGCCACTAAAGTGGACTAGCCACATTATTCTGAAAACGCTATAGTGAACTAGCCACATTATTCAAGCCAACTAGCTACACTCAATTGGCCAAACAGCAACGTGTGGCTAGTGTGTTGGACACCACGGTTCTATGGCATTCGCGAAGTTCATCTTTTGATGGATGGCAGCCTACCTGGAACAGTCAAAGGACTGGAATATGCTCCATGTTCAATCTTCTCTTGACTTGGTAATTTTCATCATAGGATGACAACGTGTGCGTTTACTGCTGGCATTTGTGGGTGTGTATGTATGTGGACCAGCTGGGACACTAGTAGCATGGCTTGGATTCTCCCAGTATGAATTAGACCTGATGAGTGTAGAGTTGACTGCAAAGAGAAATACTGTCAGGACTGAAATCAACCCTTTAGAAGACGGAGGAAGCAAACATGTAAAACAGTACCAATAGCTCAAGTAAACTTGTTTCTGAAAAAGATTTAAACTTATTTGCCTGAAGTCCAGACTTGCAATCTGTGTGCCTGTGCCTCCTTGCTAGCAGTGTGATCTCAGCCAACTAATCCCTGCATCAAGAAATGAGAAGCCAGCAAGGAGCAATGTTAAATATGAAATCCAAATAACTGAATAGATTTGAGGGCCAGAAAGAACCGTTATGATCTTTTAGTCTGATCTTCTGTACAACACATGCTTTAGATTAGAACCTCATCCAGTAATTCCTGCATCAAGTATCAGTTCTTCATCCAGTGTAAACAACAGGAAAGTGTATGCATTGGTGGCAGATGATGCCTGAGAGGGTGAGTTCCTTATGTAACCAAAGCTCAGGTACAGCTGTGACAGTGCAGGCCAGCATGCCTTGGTCCTGACCTGGAGTGTCACTTTTAAGGGCAGATGAGCTTTTTTGTTGTTCATTCATTTCCTGGCCCCTTTGAAAATGCCTGCAGAGGGAGCCAATTGGGGTGGTGCTTCAGTAAGGAAGGCACTTGCCCACCAGGAACTCACTGAGGTCAGTGAGCTGTATTTATTTATATGTCCGTGTTTGTGAATTAATTTAAAAATGTGCTCATCTCTGAATAGGGAGTCCCGAAAGCAAATATTACATCATGGCCCTAAATCAGACAGTTTCTCCCCCCCCCCCCCCCCATCCCTCAGCTCCTGGGCAGTGATGTTACTATGTTAGCTTGTTTTCTGATTTTAAACCAGTGATTTTAAACCAGTGAGTTTGAGATGAAAGGTGCTGCATCCTCTTAGCCATCTATCTAATCAGGGTATGATAAATAACCTAATTGAACATATTTTTCCAAGCAATTCATTTTTCTATCCCTCTGTATTTAGACTAGATAGAGATCTGCCCTTTACTCTCTTTCGAAACCAAGCAGCTGTTGAAAAGATCCCCTCCTCCTTAATCACTGGTAGAATTTAGGAGAGACTCCTAGAAGTCTGTGAGGGAAAGCTCCGTCCATTTTATATTTCCCACTTTATTTCTGTAGATAAAGAAACGCAGAGGGAGAAGGAGAAACTGGAGATAGAACTAGCTGCTGCACGCTCCACCAATGAGGATCAACGAAGGCACATTGAGATTCGTGATCAGGCCTTAAACAATGCTCAGGCCAAAGTGGTGAAACTGGAGGAAGAGGTAAGGTCACTCGTAGAGAGAAATTGGGGTAGCTCAAGGTCCATGTTAACTATTTGCCTTTCACAAACTGGGTAGGAAATCGGCTATCTTTAAGGCTGTTTGTATCAGTTCAGCTCGTGTGGGTGCAAAACCATCACTGACATAAAACAAGCCTGTATTTCCTTTAAGGACTTTCATCCTTTGAGCAGTGACATTTCATTTTCCTCTTGTTTTAATTGGTGATAAAGGTGGGCTTGACCTGAAATCCCAAATCCAAACACCCCTAGAATTTTGCGGGAGCTCATGTCAGGATGGACTTTTAACTAAGCACAAATTAAGTCCTCTCTCTTTGTTGTCAAGAGTTCCACTAACTCTGTGGTGGTGGTATGGCAGAGAGCTCCAATGACCATTCTATATTCCTTATTCATATCAGTGTTCCGTACTGTTATTTAGCTTTTATTTACCCCTAAATGTCTTCTGAGCAGTGGAAGTGTTGATCATACCGCTAGACAATATTGACCTCCCATGGTTTGGCAAATTCTCTGGTTCAGTACTGGTCAGGTCCCAATGGTGCCGGACTAGAGAGGTTCAATCTGTACTACATGAATAGGAGCCATGCAAATGCCACTTGGTCATTGCAGTGGAGTGGGAGGATTTTCAGACACTTTAAAAAAGGAGGGATTGATATGTCTGAGAGGGAAGATCTGAAGATACAAGTAGCTGAAGGAGTAAAAGTGGGATGTCTGGGGAAAGACTTTGCAAATTCTGAAGGTTGTGGGAGGAAAGGAGGGCAGAGAGACAGGTGGGTGTCAGTTGGAGGAATGGAACTCTCAACTTTATGCTGAGTTAGAGAGTTAATGGATATGGATTAGGAACTCTCCTCTGAACACACGAGGGGGTTCTTGCACATTAGGGTTGAAGTACCTGTGTGGGAAAAATTGTCCATGCTGCTGCCTGTTCTGGAGATAAGCAGAGGAATTCAGGCTTGGGGATAGTTGACCTAGCTTCCTCCACCAGCACTAACGTCACACCAACACTATAGAATATTTGACCTGTTGCAAGTCTAGTGCTATGCCCAGCTGTGTGGGAGACTTGGCTTTGGTCCTCAAGATACCAAGGGAAGTAGACCTGAGAGGAGGTGGGACTTTGTGAAGCTAGAGGAGGCTGGAGAGCTGAGAGGTTGCTAAAGACCAAGAGGCAAATTCAACCCTGGTAGCAGCCGTCACAACTCCATTGACTTCAGAAAAGCTGCAGCAGCTTATGCCAAGGCTGAATTGGGCCTTCTGTATAATCAGGAGAGTAAAGAGCTGTCAGGTGTAGGCTAATTTAAAATGTGGGACGATGCTGTTTGATGATTCAGACTGTTAAGGGGCTCGTTCCTGCAAGAGGCGGTGTGGTGTGCTCAGTCTTTGCAGTTCTGAGCACCTATTTGAATTCTGAAGCTGCTTCCATTATGGTGTCATCTGAATGCTTGCAGGTTAGTAGAGCCCTGCAAATCCGTGGATGTGGATATCCGCATCTCATTTTTGCAGATATGTATGTGGATGAGGATGCTAATTTTGTATTTAGAACACTGCATATTTGCAGATGTCCGCTTTATATCCACAGGTACCCACCTCCGTGGATACAGATGTGGATGCAAATGTATCCACGCAGGGCTTTACGGATTAGTAATGTATAAACCTCCACATGTTGGATTTCTAAATAGCCTTCTTGGATTAGTAAGAGATTTATGGTATGCTGCTCTTTTATAAATATTTTATGAATAGACTTTTAAAATATGGGTTATACGTAATGATTCCTGTTTTTAGATAAAATGTATTATAGTCCGTATGATGATTTGTCTTGGTTTTTATCTAGCCACTGCTTGAATCTAGGGCTCACAGGAAGTGCCACCTTTCCTGTTGCAGATGAATATGGAAGCTTTTCAGTGAGTGAGCAGAAATTAACTGGGTTGTACTTGTTAATGGAGGCATGGGGAGAATAGAAAAAAATGGCTATTCTTTGTAGGTCTCCCAGATCCCTTTTCATTAATATGCTCAGGATCATAAAGAATTTTTTGCCCTGCTGGCACTAAACTGTGAGGGCTTCTCAAATCATTGCTCTGCTCTTTCAGTAAGTTTCCAAAAGAAGGCACAGGAAGCAGTTCAGTGCTCAGAGTAACAATTTGAGAAGGCCTCGAAATGTCAGGCTATGATTTAGTGGTATCCAGTGACCAAGATATCTGAAGAATTTGTCAATGATTTCTTTTATTCCTGCATGCTTTGCCCGAATATGTAGTCCGCATAATTGCCAGGAATTTCCAAATTAGTGCTGCAGAAGAGGGTGGGGTTAGTTATGCTAACACTTGGCAGTGGCCCTGGTTCAAGCCCTTGGGGATGCTGTGTGTATGTGTGTGTAGTCCAGTTGTTGCATCCTGTAGTGTGGGGCTGGTTTATTTTCTTCCTTTTTGGCTTCCTACTCAGCAGATTCTCATCCTGCCTGATATCTATCAGATCCTTTAAAAAAACAGAATTTATTCTAGTTTATATCAGAGCTAGCAACTGTGTGTTGCTGAAATTTTGACTTTCAGGTTGAAGGAGTTCTTTTCTCAGCTCTGTTACTCACTGAGCTGGGCAGGTCACCTAACTTTCTGAGTTGTTGAATTTTAATGAATATTTCTGCATTCTAAAATCTTGGTGGCAGGATGAAAGGGTTCCATAAATGCTAAGTACTGTTAATATTGAGAAAGCAGGCTCCTTGAAGTTCTCCAAACACATTGTGGAGGCTGCGAAAGTAGCAGAAAGATGCACAGAGTATTTTCCTGCACCGTTAATAGAAGATTATATGTTTCTTTAAATAAAAATTTAAAATAAGGTGCAATTAAAATTGGATGATTTATTTCTGGGAAATAGCAAGGATATGATCACAGATACTTAAAGAGAACTCAGAGTAAGGATGTTAATGGTTAACCGATAACCTGTGGGGCAGCCCTCCCTGCTCCAGCCCTGCTGGACCCTCATATGGGGCTGCTGGCTCCCAGACTACATGGGAGCCAGACTACGTGGGAGCCAGCAGCTCTGGAGGTGCTGGGCTGGAAACAGCTGGGCTGAAGACTGCTCCAGTGCACCCACCCCAGCTGCACCAGATAACTAGTTAAACTTAACATTCAACAGTTAACTAATTAAATGGGATTTGACATTCCTAACTGAAAACAAATACAGGTACTCAATATATGGCTATGTATATCATATAATGTTTGCCTTTTACTGCTTATCTGTGGTTTACAAATTATTTTAGGGGTGTTGATCATCTATGAGGGTTTCATTGTCCTCCCATTGCCGGAGGGCCTTGGTAAGATCTTGAGAGAGGATCTTCATAAGGGCTTGAAGCTGTAATGTGAGCTACAGCTCTCCCTCCTCCTATTGCTCACCTACAGCTGAGCCAGCGGTAACTCCGCACTGCTATGCATGAGTTGCTGACTTGACTATAAGCTCTGAACTTACGTTCTTCAACATGCAGTAGGCCAGGGGCATGCCTTTAACAAGATAAGTAACCCAGGGAGAAAAAAACAGAACCTCATCTCCCTGTGTATTTATCTTAAGTGTTCATAAGGCACTTGTCTCATTGGTAGCTAAGGACTATGCTTTTATTAACTGTGCATTTAAAATAAAATGTTGCTTTTTAATGTATCTGCGAGAAATCTTCATGTTGTATTACGACGACAACATTCCGATGTTGTGTCTTATCCTATGTCATTGCTTTCAGTGGGGGGAGCTCCTGTTTAGCAATCAGTGCTAAGCGAAGACAAGTTGACTCACACGGCAAGTTTGGAATAGGGATGTAAAATCCCAGTTAATACTTAACCAGTTAAACATTATGTTTAGCTGGTTAACTGATTAAATGGGGGTGGGCGAGGTGGCCATGAGCTGAAGCAATCCCCCTGGCATGGTGGAGAGACTTCTCTGTCCAGGCTGGGCCCATGCGGATGGGAGCTGCTCTGACTTGGCTGGACTGCCCCCTTCTCTTGGCTGGAGCAGCTGGAGGGGGACTGCTCCAGCCCACTGGTTAACAGTAACTGGTAAGCATCATTGTTAACCAGTTAACAATTCACATTCCTAGTTTTGAGAGGAGTTCAGCTTTCACAGGATTCTCAGTGGCAGATGCTGGGGGCTGACCACTTGATATTCTGTTCAGCTCATTGAGGTGCCTAAATGAGAGCTCACTCTATAGAAACCAGGCTCGTAGTTTACAACAAAATGTGTCTAGTTTGGGCTGTGGGTGCAAATTAGTAAACACTTGTTAAGCTCCTGATCAAAGAATCTCTCTGTTTTCTTGTGTCATGGCAGTCTCATTAAGGAGAAAATTTACTTAATGTAGTTAAGGAAATGGCTGGCCCTAATGCCAACAATCTAGGCTAATGAATCTTCTTCCTCGCTGTTGGCTCAGGATGATCCTGAGGACAGCTATCTTGGTGGCTGTTGCAGGGATCATGGGAAAACACTGCTGGCTTTTTTGAGATGTTGAATTTAAAGAATGGGTTGGCTGTGGAGTCTAGTTCTTTCCTTTGCTTCAATGAGCGTGTGAGAGGCTGCCGAGGGAAATGTTAACCATTGCTATGCTGTATAGGGATGTTATTATTTTTTCTAGCATGTCAGAAATGTACAGCATAGGGCAGACGGGGAGAGAATTTGGTGCTGCGATTGGAGTAGGCACCTGGGCTCTGCTGCTGGCTGTGCCCCTGACTCTGTGGCTCCTTGAGCCAAGTACTTACATTTCCCCAATTGCATCAATTTTTCATCTGAACATACTTGTCCATCTCATAGAAGTGTTGTGGGCCTGAGTGGTTTAAAGCACTTTGAGTTAAAAGGTACTATTGAAATTCAAGTATTATAGCATTAGCACGGGTTGGCTTCATGTGTGCTGTGGTGTGTGGGGGCTACGTTGTTATATACAGTAGGTAATATATTTGTCAGTTTCCATCTCCCTCCTACTTTAGGCCTCATTACTAAGTGCCACAGAGTCATACCCTAATAAATTTGTTAGTCTCTAAAGTGCCATCAGACTTTTTGTTTTTTTCTGCTGAAACAGACTAATGCAGCTGCCTCTCTAAAAAAAGGTTTCCTCGTAGGACCTGAGTGATTAGAGTGTCGTACCAGATCCGTTTCTCGGGCAATATTCAGCCTTTTCCTCCTCAGTTAAAAATTCCGATTGTTTTTATAACTAAAGCATAGTATATATTGTTAAAAAATGGGTAATTAGGTAACTGCTGAAAAAAATCAGCAATTATTTGCGGTGTGGCAGCAGGCTCCAGGAATGGAACAGGAGCATGCATGTAACCGTTAACGGTAACCATTAAACCCAGGCTTATGGGTTAATTGTTTAAACAGTTATGCTCTTACATCCCTAGTGTACATGAATTCTGTATATCTGAACTAAAATACATACTGGCTGTAAAATGCCTTGCAGTCCCAATGGTCTGATTCTATACAGTGGAGTTAATACTCCTAGCTACTACAGAGACATTTCTTCAGCTCCCGTTGTAGGACTCAGTAGTTTTGGAGCACAGATGGCCATTCTGTGTTCAGTTGCATTGCAGAGTTTAAGTGGTTTTGGGGTACAGCATGCAGGCTGATGCTGGGATCATGGAAAAAATGCTGTCTTTTTTCAGATGTTGCATTTAAAGAAGAATGGACTGGCTAGGATTTGTTCCAATATAGGTCTTATCTGGAGTAGGATTTAAAATTGATATTGGCATGTGTTGGGTTACCTACTGACTAACAGGTTTTAAGAGTCTACTATGGGTTAGACATTATGCCTGCAAGTAGCACATGCTGATCTGGCTAAATTAAAGTTAACAGAGTTGCAGAGTCTACAAGACTGGCCATACTGATCAGTGATCAGACCCACTGACTGTGAGTACCAGGTGTTCAGTATGGCAGCAGGAATTTGTCTTGGGTACCTACTGCTGCACCCAGCCACAGCTGGTGATAATGGAGGGAAGGGTCGTCAGCACTGCTTTTATAAGTCTTTTGTTAAAATGACAATATTAAACTTGTGATTTTCAATTTCTCGTTAAGCCAGTCAATTCTAGGGATGTAAAATTCCATTTAATTGTTTAACCCGGGGTGGGGAACCTTTTTTGGATTGGGGGCCGCTGACCCACAGAAAAATCAGTTGGGGGCTGCACACAAGTGAAGCCAAACCCCCTTCGCCCCTCCCAACCTTCATCGACATGGCCCCTAACTGAGAAAGAGAAAGACATTCCCCTCGCACACCAGAGCCTAGTGGGGCCCAGGTTAGTAGATTTTGTGTGCTCCAGTCCCTCACTAGGGACTCCCCAATGTTAGGAGGGGAGCCCTGAGCTTTTGGGCTGGATCCAGGCAAGAGCCCCTGGGCCTGAGGTTCCCCACCCCTGATGTAACTGATTAAACGGGGAGAGGATGGGGATGACAGGGGGCTACTCTAGACCATATGGGCTGGAATGATCCCCTCCCACCCTCACGCCACTGCAGACAGAGGCTGCTTTGGACATCTGGAACAGCTCCTATCTGTGACTCTCCCGGGCCTGCCATGGACAGGGTTGCTCTGGCTGAGCTGGCGTGCTCCTATCCATGGCAGCTGGAACAGCCTCCTGCCTCTGGTGGGCAGGGAGATGCTCCAGCCCCTACCAGTTAGCCAGAGCCTGTGAGCATCACCTATTAAGGGTGATGCTAATCGATTAACCTTTTACATCCCTTGATGATTCCTAACATTCTATTGGTGGAGGGCCATACTTCAACTAGTCTGCCACATCTTCCTTCAAAATGTACCTTTATCTGGGTATAACTTTTGTCTTCATGGTTCCATCACTGAACAGACTCTGAGTGCCTTAAGAAAATAGTCCCAAACTAAAGCAATTGCCCCATGACATATAGATTACTAGATAACACACGCAAAATAAAGGAAAACAGCCTTGTCACAGATTTATAAAGTACTTTGGGAAGAACCATCAGAACAAAATTTGAAGGAAATATTTTTTGCAAAGGAAGCTTATAGAAGACATAAGACAGTATAGCCATAAAATGTGAACATAAACCAGAGCCAAGGTAGCATCGCTTTCCTGGTTTATCTACTGTGTAGGGGGATAATGTGCTATTTCTGATTATACTGTGAATTTTATCAGGGGGCAGATGTTGAAATGTTGACTTCTTAATGGTGTCTACTGTATCATATGCTTCATCTGAGATGTCATTCAGAACAGTCACTTTTAAAGGAAATACTTTATTTGCAAATAATGTTAATGCATGTGTGTATGGCCGTGGGGTGGAGAGAAAGGTGCTTTTACATCCCCCCCCCCCCCCGATGTGTGTATGCCTTTTAATGACCTCTTGCACTGGAATGACACAGAAATGGCTTTTTTACTGCTGCATTTCCAACTCTGTTTCTGCCTGTTAGTAATTTTCCAGAGGTGGCTTTGAGGCTTTAACCCAAACAAATGGAGAGACAATATTATGACATTCCCACGCAGCAAACTGTACTCCCTAGTACAAGGATAGTATTACCAAATTGCTTCAGCATGAGCTTGTACTGGAACTGAATTCGATCAGACGGAGGGTTCACAGCAATATCTTCCAACAGCAGAGAGGGAGAAAGATGGGCTAAACACACTTTCGCCATTTGCTTAGCATGTTCCAGCAATAGTGAGAAAATTCCTGTGGGGAAATACATTTTCAGCTGCATCTGAACTGATTTAGCTGTAGGATAAACCCATTATAGAATCAATACACACCGGATAGATTTAAAAACTTTGTAGAAGATCTCAAAAATGGTGGGAGGCAAATGCTAACAAGTGTTACCAATTTTCTGCAATGGTGCTATCCAAAACAAAGAGGGTAATGGCTGGGAGGGATTCTGAATCATTTTCTGGTTACGCAGGATGTCCCCTCAGAAATCCTTTCTGTGTTACTCATCTGGAGCTATGCATCTCTTTGAAGGGAAGGAATCCCCCTCTCTCCTCCCTTTCTCCTGCCATTTCTTTCTGGGCTGATTTTGCTCCACGGAGGGTGCTCCAGGCTAAAGGATGCAGCAGCCTCTGTGTCCGTAGTGCTCCCCTTGCAGCTAAGGACTTGAGGAGAGAAGGGTCTTCTGCCTTGACTGCCTTTGTTCCCTACATCTGAACTGCGCTTCTCACAGGATGGGTGTGACCTCCACTGTCTTTCTGCACCCCACTGCCTTGCCCCACAGAGCGGCATCAGATTTACTGCATGGATTCTGGAGCCCTGGAGGATGTTGCAGGATTTGTCTCTAAAGAGCTTAATAAAACGGATGAAATATATTTGTTTGGCTCTTGGAGTTTTACCCATCAGTCTCTTTCGGTGAGCAATTCTAATAACATTCAGCTGCCCGTATCTAGATGGGAACACATTGTTCTTTGCTATAACTGATTTTTGGACCAGCAGCTCTGCACGTCTGGTCAAAGGTTCTCTGTGGCAAAGAATATTTCAGGTAGCCTGGTGTTTGGAATTGGTAAAAAATTCTCTCCATTGTTCTGAGAAGTGGATGTTTTAAGTACGTTCCCCTGTGAAGAGCTTTGAAAGCTAGTTCCCGCTCTCCACAGCTCAGTGAATATATTTGTTTAATTATTTCATTCCTGGGTAGTTAGAGAGATGGATTTATTTCCTTTTGCTGGGAGCTTTGCAGTCCATGGATTTCAATGTGCAGTCAATTTTAAGCAATAAAATCTTTCTGACTAACTTGGAAACAAAGAACTGCTCAGGTCAGCCAAAACTCTCATGAACAATGTAGCCCTAGAATCCCTAGCCTGTCTTACTGCTCTTTATTGCACTGAAACCTACCAGAAATCTCTTGACTGCAGAAACAGCCTTCACAATAAAAAAAAAAGAATGAACTAACTACTTGATCAGGAGACTAACGGATTTGGGGAGGGGGGCAGGGCACTTCACTAACTGATTTTAAATTGTATTCAATTTATTCCTGTTACCTATTATGTTACCTTAGACATCTGCATAAAATAGTGGCAGGAATATTCAGTAGGAATATTTAGAAGGGGGAGTGTTGTTTTGGAATTCTTCCTGGAAAAATGACTGTACAGGCAATCCCCGGGTTACGTACAAGATAGGGACTGTAGGTTTGTTCTTAAGTTGAATTTGTATGTAAGTCGGAACTGGTACATATTATAGGGGAAACTCTAGCCAAACATTTCTCCAGAGCTCAGTTTTATTCTCCCACACCTCACTTCCCTCAGTCCTTTATTCTCAAGCTGAGGTGTCTGCTGAGAAAAGCCGCTCCTTGTCTCCCTGGTCTGCTGGAGGGGGGGCACTAGCTTCCCGTCTCCCTGGTCTGCTGGGGGGAAGCAACTAGTGCGGGGTTGCCTCACCCCGTTTGTAAGTAGGGATCTGATGTAAGTCGGATCCATGTAACCCGGGGACTGCCTGTACCTATTTTAAATGGTTAAAGTTGAACTTGTTGCTACAAGTAAAATGTCTGACAGAATTAAAACAAGACCCTAAGTATCTGAAGATAAACTTTGCAAAGTATCCAGGCAGTGAAGTTAAAAGGTTGCATATGTATGTATGTAGCCCTGTGTTTTTTAGATTTGTACCAGGTACCGTAGAAAATATTTTGTCCCCCAGCATTATTGTGCTGGGAGAACAGTGTAATAGCTGAAAGCCTCCCAGCCCTGAATGTGCATAATTGAAGTATTTTGGGATCTTTCGATTTTAAAAATGCGCTATTAATGCTGGAATATTATATGATGGAGTACTTTGCATGGAGTAAGCACCTCCCCCCAAAAGTGAGTTCCTATAAGTCATGTGAACGTTAGTTTATTACCTAATTAAATTCAATATCATTTAAAAATCTGTCATTTTGTCATGCCTGAGTTATAGTTCTCAGTCTGTTTTTTACAAATAAATCACAGTGAAGCATATAGGATTTAAATGAAATTTTGTGACTGTGCTAAGAGAAAAGATTATGTTGGATAAATTCCTGTTGTAATGCAAAGAAACAGCAAAGCTAGTAACCAAAGCATCCCACGTGGGTTAGATTTGCATCTGGGAGTTAAATAGTTTAGTGGCCATGGGAAAAATTTTAAGAAATAGTATAGAAGCCAGGAGTTTGTGGAGAAAAAATTGACCCATCAAACTGTTGATGATGGGAGAGAGCATATTGAATGTAAAGTGCTTCCTTGCAGGCTCTTCTTGACTGCTGGTGGTACTGATTCAAATTTGAAGCTGTTTAGTTGTCAAGAGTTTCCAGATCTTGTTGGAAGGGGAGGAATGGGAAGCAGATCATGCTGTCTACATTTTCATAAAAGAGCAAGAGAGAGCTGTTCAGCTGAGCACCTGTGACTGAGAGGCCAGTTACAGAAGGATTCGAGCAGCCCCTGCTGCCACCTCTCCAACTGGCAGATGTTGTTACGGCCATTGGCATGGAGCGGCCAGTTTTGTTTTGTTGTGGGGGAAAACCATGACAGTTAACAAAGAACAAACCTCAGCCTGCTGCTTTATTTTTTTCTCTTTTGCCTGCAGCATGTTGGCAATGTTCAAGAGATGCTGTTTCCAATTCCAGTCTTAGGAAAACATGCTCATATTCTTGATTTATGTTAATAAAGTCCCTCTGTCCTTGGCTGCAATATTCCTGGCCCTTTTTATATTGAGGACAAATTCAACCAAAAGATAAAACAGAATTAAATTTCTGCAGTAAGATTGCAGCTGATGAATCCAGGTGCACAGTTTATTGTACCAGCTGATAGTGATAATAGTGAAGATGTCAGAAATGGTGAAGATATTTCTTCATTGTATAACTTTGCCATGCAGAATATACTGTGTGTTGATTGAGAACAGTAATTGTAAGAGGTGGCATGTTATCTTGTGCATAAATTAGTGGGATACTTTAGGGAAGTCAAATTTTCAGAAGTATCGAAGAGTATGTCTATGCAGCAAATGAAGGTGTGGTTGTAGCATAGGCAGGGGATACCTATGCTAGCTTTAATCTAGCTAGCATAAGTAACAAATAAGTGTATAAACCTCGTAGCTAACAACAAGAGCACAGGCCTGCCAGGAGAGCTGTTCTGGTACAGGTGCTTTGGAAAGCAGAATTAGACTCAGAACAACTTCAGCAAACTGGAGAATTGGGCTGAATTCAAGAAAACATCAAATGCACAGCAACAAAATAGGGCACAGCTAGGCAGGTGGTAGTATTGCTTAAAAGGAACTGAGGGCTATAGTGGATCACAAATTGAATGAGAGTTAATGTTATGCAGTTGCAAAAAGGTTTGGAGTGCATTAACAAGGAGGAATGCAACAGGAGGCAATTACCCTGGTCTACTCAGTCCTGCTGAAGTCCCAGCTAGAGTATTGTGTCTTAATTGCGGGTACCACTCTTTAGGACAGATGTGGACAAATTTGAGTGAGACCACAGGAGAGCAACAGAAGTTTTAGAAAACATGACTATGAGGAAATGTTAAAAAAAGTCTTAAGACCATTGAGGAGAGGACCTGATAACAGTCTTCAAATATGTTAAGGGCTATTATAAAGAGGACTGTGTTCAATTGAATTTAGGACAAGAAGTAGTGGGCTTAACTTTCAGCAAGGGAAATTTTAGTTTAAATTTTCATAGAATCATAGAATAATAGGACTGGAAGGGACCTCGAGAGGTCATCGAGTCCAGCCCCCCGCCCTCAAGGCAGGACCAAGCTCCGTCTACATTTTAGGAGAGAGTTTCCAACTTGAAGGGTATTGAAACTCAGGAACAGACTTCCAAGGAAGGTTGGGGAATCTCTTATTGAAGGTTTTAAGAACAGGTTGGACAAACTCCCATCAGGGATGGTCCAGGTTGACTTAGGCCTGCTTCAGTGCAGGGAGCTGGACCTGATGACTTCTCACGGTCCCTTCGAGCCCTACGTTTCTGGATTCTATAATGGAATTGCTAGCTACTGCTGACTAGTGCTGCCACATCTGTGTGTTATTGTTGCCTGTGCTTGTGGAAATAAAGCTAGTGGGTTTGCCTACCCGTGCTGCAATCACACCTTCACTTTTAGTGGAGACATACTTAAGTGATGTTAACGTTTACCCACATCTTTTAATTTAGTTGAACAAAGCTGATTTAAAGTGTTTGTCTTCAGTCTCTACACGAGAGTTTTTTCAACTTATTTTTGTGTGTTTAATGCTGCTTGACATAGAAAGGATAACTCAGTGGGTTTTATAAGAGGAGAAGAAATCTGACTTTACAAAAAGCTACTGAACAAGCCATGCCTGTGCTTTAGGTTTGGTACATTAGCTAAACGTGTGCGGGCAGTGCTAATACATTAGGTAATCACCTGTATTACAACATTTCACCTGCAGGTTCAGCTGTTGGAAGCATTTTCAAAGTGAATGTTTGTTGGATTTCTGCAGCCTAATTCTTTTTTTTTTTTTTTTGGCTGGACTCTTGGTATTTGTTGACTGTCGGCCAAAAACTTAATCCACACACCTTCTTGCATTTATTTAATTATAAAACTACCACATGTTTTTTTTTCTTTTAGCAGGTGAAGCTGCTTTTTTTTTTTAATTGTGCTTTACAACATTTTGGAAAAATAATAATTCATTGGGTACTACTGAAAGCCCCAACATTCTTAGTTTATTTTATGCATAAGAGAATTAGAAAGATCCCAGTAATTACTAATTTTCCTGGGAGCTTGATGCCTGAATTAGTCTTTTTACATTTTCCCAAGCACTTTATCATAGTGCATTTTTACAGGAATTTTGACCCCTCTGGAAAAGCAAGAGTCTAGGAACCAGAAACTCGTAGGGTCTATTTTTGGTTCTACTGCTGATTCACTGCAGCTAGGGCAGTCACTTTACTACTCTGAGCCTCCTTGAACTGAACTGTAAAATGGGCACAGTACTACCCACTTCACTAGGGAATTAAAAATGTTAGTTTAATGTTTGTTGCGCACTTTGAAATCTTTGGATGAATATCTTCCTATAATCATTTTTAAAAATTAATATCTTTCATAGAAAGACTTTAATGTAAAAATATATTAAAATGTTCTTGCATCTCCTGCATGATCCAATGAATAAATATGAAATCTTGAGCAATCAAAAGGTAAAAATACCAACTCACTATATCTTCCCTGTCTGGGAAATCTTTGGTTGGCTTGCTCACTGTTTATCTTGCCTTTATAATAAAATATCTGTCTCTTGAAAATCCTCTAGGGCACCAGCATGTCATGTGGTGAGATTAGACATCTGCTGAGTTTGGGAATAAATGAGACCAGGCTTGGGACTTGTGAAAAATAAGATGCTTCTGCTTGGAGCTTAGCTATTGTTCTACTCATACTAGGTTCTCAATAGTCAGTACTTAATTTTTGCCAGGGCTGATCCACTAGGTTTGGCGGTTCCTAGCCCAGGCACCCATGGGCTTGCTGCATCAGTTATGAAACTAAAAAAATTGCTTGAGCCCTGTCATCTCTTTCATTGCCAATTAAGTACATTCTGTAGTTGGCTTGATGCAGAGGGATTGAGGAGCATATGACAGTTTTTTGAGGGACGACCTGACGAAACAAAGCAAATCTAAATTTTGCAGCATTGTTCCCTGCAAATGGGGCTCTGGCTCTCCTGGGGAGTGCTGCCTTTTTCAGCCAGTATTGTGGTGTTACTCCTGTTATTGTGTTATTTTGACAAATAAAATATGCAGAAATTTTGCAGAATTTTAATTTTTTGGGGCACAGAATTCCCTTGAGAGTACCAGGGTTCTGTGTAGTGCAATCTAGGTGCATGGGGGGGAATTTGGATGCACAGAGGCTTGGTGCAGGGTTTGGGTGCGGGGGACAGGGGGATGGAACTTTGCAGGGGAGTCAAGGTGAATATGGTTAGGGCACTGGTGCAACTTCTCTTTGCTTCCTTACAGAAACCACCATTTTCTTCATGGAAACAAACGGAATTGGGGGGCAGGAATTTTTCTGTTGCGCCACAGAGATGCAGAATTCCCGTGGGAGTAGAGTGGGTTGTCATAACTTAGGGCCCAGCTCTGCACTTAAAGCCCAAACCCAGCTAAAAATACGCAACTAAGGTTGAGCGGTCCCATAAAGTTTGTTTCCAGCCACCAGTCCTGGCTCTGTGTTTTGTGCTGCTATTTAGCTCTAATTTACTCCTAAATATCTGCTGATAGCCCAGTAAACAGTGGAAGTGTTGGTAATGTTGCTAGACAATATTGATCTCCTGTAGTTTGGCAAATTCTCTGGTTCGGCACTGGTCAAGTCAAGTCCCAATGGTACCATACTAGAGAGGTTCAACCTGTAGTTGTGTTTGTATTTTTCTCCTCGGGCAAACATCTTAATAGCTGTGTTGTAGGCCTCACTTAGACTGCAGTATCCACTGTATCTAAATACTTCAAACAGAATTGGGTTGTGGTTCCTTAGCATAGATAACACATGGTTTGGGCCTGACCATATGGGTAAGTCCAAGTCATATTATAATATATAGCATGGCTCTTGAATGAACTCTAATACAGTATTTAATATGATAGATTTCATACCGTAAATGGGACCATAGTGTGATTCCCCAAAGTAGTCTTTAATATCTCATTACTATGTATGCTGTCATTTTGGAGAGACAGTCTGCTGTGATCTGGTAGTACCATGATCCAGATAAAGCAGATTGCACTTGCTTGCACCAAATTAAGTTTATAACCTAGCTACAAAATCACACACATCTGAACTGTTTTAACCCTGCTGAGGCCCTCATGTTTCATAAATTGGTGTCTTAGCCTGCTAACTTTGATAGGTCAGGTTAATGGAGTGTGGCTAGCATAAGTCTTCGGAGGCAGTGAGACACAAGAATAAAGTGAAACTTCCGAGGTCACTCTGACCTCAGGAACAATGCTTAGAGGCACATAGACTTAGCACTGTTCAGTCTGAAGTGTGGATGGAACACAGACAGGTCTTTAACATGGTTAGAATTTGATTTGGTCCTCTTCACGGCTTGATGGTTATGACCTTGACGGGGGCACAGGAGTTCCAGGTGTAATTCTTTGTAGTGTTGGTCAGAAACTCACATTCTCAAAATTTCATTGAAAACCTTTCTGCGGTTTTTGACTGGCTGTAATTCCTGGTTCTGACACATGTGGCCTGTATAACTTTGGGCAAGTCACTTAACCTCTCTGTGCCTCAGATCCCCATCTGATAATCCTGTCTTATGGGGAGATTGTGAAAATACATTCATTAATACTTGTGAATGTTCAGATGCTAAATCAGTAGGTGGGGAGGGCATGTGGTTACCTAAGTAGGCCCTAACTGTAACTGAGAGTGAGAGAAAAGGAAAGAAGAACAGGGAGCAGGTGCGAAGTAAAGTTATGATCATTGTCCTCTCTCATTTCAGCTGAAAAAGAAGCAGGTTTATGTTGAGAAGGTGGAGAAGATGCAGCAGGCATTGGTTCAGCTGCAGGCAGCCTGCGAGAAACGAGAACAGTTGGAGCACCGCCTCCGAACCCGCCTGGAGAGAGAACTGGAGTCCCTCCGGATGCAGCAGGTAACCACTCAATGCACTGAGCAGTTTTTCATTGAAATATATCTCTTGTAAGGTGTTCCTGTCTAACCATTCACAAAACATGCAGCAAAGCACGATCTGTTCCCTCTTTTCTATACAGCTAGACTGTGTCTACACTGGGCCACTTATTCCGGAAAATCAGCCGCTTTTCCGGAATAAGCTGCGAGCTGTCTACACTGGCCTTTGAATTTCCGGAAAAGCAACGATGCTCTACTGTACAAAATCAGCCGCTATTCCAGAAAAACTATTCTGCTCCCGCTCGGGCATAAGTCCTTATTCCGGAACACTGTTCCGGAAAAGGGCCAGTGTAGACAGCCCAGTAGTCTTTTCCGGAAAAAAGCCCCGATCGCGAAAATGGTGATTGGGGCTCTTTTCTGGAAAAGCGTGTCTACATTGGCCACAGACGCTTTTCCGGAAAAGCAGCCTGCCAATGTAGACGCTCCTTTTCCGGAAAAACTGAAAACGGAATAGTATTCCGTTTTAAGCATTTCCGGAAATTCATGCCAGTGTGTAGACAGCCCTATAGTAAAAACATTCTTTTGCAAAATGTGGCCATTGAGGTTGCTGGGCTGCTATTGGTTTCATTCAATTTAAGTAAATCTTTAAATTCTATCCTTAAGGTTTTAAATTAAAAATAATAACAGATTCCTCATCTGGGAGGCGGCAGACATATGTCTAGTAATTGTTCTGGGCTCTTAATGATTCCTGGTGTGCCTTTTAATTTGTAGTAGGATTTTAAGACACCCCACTAAGATTTGTTGAGTGGTCTCATCTGTTCACACAACCTCAAACATTAAGCTTGAAGACAGAAATGCTGTTGATGAAATTTATAACCACTAATGTACAGTGTGCTCTAACAATTTATATCTAGTCTATTTTTACTCTGGAAAGAAAGGAATTTTTTTTTCCTCGGGATAGTATGAGTTGAATTTGAAATTTTAGTCCTGTTTGAAACCATATTAACACATGTTAACTAATGTGAATGTAAAAAAACCCAAACCTGTCTGCAGTTTGTATATGATGGTGTCTAATCTCAGCCCTTTTCTAATACTCGGGATTAATTTTGCAAAATTACAAGGGGTCTCATACATTGTCTTTTCCTACTTCTAGTTCTCTTGCCCCAAATGGCTTTTTGCCATTGAGCCAGACTCTTTCCATCTTTCCATTATAAATGAAGCTTGCTTATCTAACAAATTATATTCCTTCTCATAGTACATGAATGATACCACATGCTGTATCTTGTGATTGGAGCTGTGTTGGAAATCTGCTCAATACAGGCGCAAAAGCATTTGTTTAACCTAGTTAGGATTAGGGATGTATGCGAGTAGTAGAGTGGTCACATTCCCCCTTCCTCCCCCTTGCTGCCTCTGTATCAGAGGCCGTGTGAAGTGTAGGAAGCAGGAGCCGGTGCTGGGGGGACCCAGCTTAGAACCAGTTCCCCATAGCACTGTCTCCGTGGTGCCACCTGCCCCACCCCTGTGCTGCTGCCTCTATTAAAGGCAAGCTGGGACTGAGCAAGCCTGGCTCAGTCCAGACTTGTGGTGGGTGCAGGAGCTATTTCCTTGCATCTCTGCAGTTTAAATGTAGTAGGAGCTGGGCTGCCTGCCCACCTGACTCTTACTACATTTAAACCGCAGAGGAGCAGCAGCTTTGTACCTTATCGTCTAATCATGTAATCAGTAGACATTCTATCGACTACATAATGAGCTATTTATTTGCTTCTTTACATCCCTAGTTAGGATGTGACGTGGTCTTGTCCACACCGCTTAGTCAGGTCAGGCACAACAACGTTACCAATGATAGTTAAACTTTAGCCTGATTCCAGTCTTATTTTGGTGTAACTCCATTGAAGGTAGCGGTGTTACTTACATTAATGTAAAACTGAAGTGATATTGGAATTGGGGCCTCTGTTATTTTGGCTGTGTAGATGGACTTTACGCCTCACGTTTGAGTAACGTGATACAGCTTTCCAAGTAGATAGCAGTGGTGGTGTGTGTGTATTATGTCATATTTTAACTGGCATATCCTCAGTGATTTAGTGGAACTCAGCTGATTAGCCCCAGCTGGTGATTTATAGATTTTAAGGCTCGAGGGGGCCATTTTGATCTTTCGGTCTAATCTCCTACAGAAGACAGGCCATAGAATCCTACCCAATTATTACTCTGTTAAGTTGATAACTAATGTGGCCTCCTTCTGTGAAAACAGACTTTACCAAATGAATTCTGATGCATTTTGCTCTTTTGAAAATAAGCGTCAAGGTACATCTCAGACTGCCGGCGCTTCGGAGTACAATGCCACAGCACTTATGGAACTCCTGCGAGAGAAGGAGGAGAGAATTCTTGCCCTGGAAGCTGACATGACTAAATGGGAACAGAAGTACCTAGAGGAGAGTGTGATGAGACAGTTTGCTTTGGATGCAGCAGCTACAGTGGCTGCTCAGAGGTAAATGAGACTATTCATAGCAGGGTATTTTTCCAGGAGAATGTCATATTTCCTACCGACAAAAGTTACCCGTAGTCTCTCTTTTCCATGACTTTTTTGCTTGCCTTCACGTCATCAGCTAAATTCCTGGATTGGAGGTGGAGTGTGGCTGCTTTCGCTGGGCTTGCTGCCTACTTGCCAGCATTTAGAAACTTTGAAGGGACTGTTCCCTCTCATGAAAGAACTGTGTTTTCATGCAAGGATCCAGCTGAGCTGCTCCTAGAAGCTGCCTGACTCAAAAATAGATGGTAGAGCAGAAAAAGATTTATAAGAATCTGCCCTTGCTTCAGTCATGTGAGATGGGGGAAGTTTGGTGATTCACATCTTTCAGCCTGAATGCCACACTTGTTTTCCAGACTGCTTTTGCACATTACTTTGTAGTATTGTCCACAACACGGCTGCTAACCAGAGACATATACACAGAAATTCCGCGTAAAGCATTTGGTTGTGTAGAGATGGCCTCATTTGTGGGAGTGGGAAGGGAAATGTGTCTGAAATTTGGTATCTAGCTTAGATTCCGAGAAGACTATCCAGAAATGTTTACTGTAAATAGGTTTCAGTTAGTGAGCAAATGCTGCTAATGGAGTGCAAGGGGGGGAAGTGCTTATATCTGAGTTTATTGCTAACAAGTACCTAGATTCTGGCAGAAGGCTTTATTTTAGTCCATTTTGTATACCCGATTCAAGTGTAGATATTTCAACTTTGGTATTTTTGCCTAGGTTTGTAACTTATTACAGGATCATAGGCAAAAACCAGCTAAGAGCGTTGTTGCATCTGCTGTGTTAGCATTTAAAGGGTTATCTTCTCTCACTGCAGAAGCAGTATGTTACCTCAAGGTATTGCTGCTGCTTATGCACTTTTTTCCAGCTTGCCTGAGATTCTCTAAATGGCTTCTTTAATGTGTGTCCTAAAGAGATATGTTATATTTTTAGTGCACACTAATAGTAGTGAGGTCTGTTGGTTGTCACATATGGGGAGAGGACACATAAAGCTAATGAATGTTGTATTTAAATAAACAAGTAAGAAAGGTTTCCAGAATCAGTTTCCTGTTTCCTTCTAACTGATGGTTTTTAAAGAGACCGATCTTTTACTGCACTAGCATCTGACAGTCAGCAAGTTCATTCCAAATTAAGATTTTCCTCTATTCCTCCCATATATCCCGCATTTCAAGGGGACACCATTTTAAAGTTCCCTGTCTGAATAGTTTCTTTGAGTTCCTTATTTTGGGACTTGGCTGTTCACTGCATCCCCTGTTTGTGCTTGGCAAAGTGAGAGGTATGCTTGCCACTCCCCACTTAATCCTGCCAACTGTGGAAAAGAAAATTGGCACATTATAATGATTTAGTAGCTTCATTCTGTGTCTGGCTGCTGCATTCTTAACTGTATTTGAGCATGCATTTATGTTGTATAAATTAGAGCCTTCTAATTGTTAGGACGCACATGATGGCAGAATGGCATAACATGGTGATTGGAATCTAAGCAAACCATGGATGTAATGTTACTGTAGTGGTTTTATTAACCTGCATCATGTTGAAAATACAGGGTGCTATATAGTATCAACTTCACCTCACTTCTCATCCTGCTCTAATGCTTGGGCTGATACTCAGAATGCCACCAAAGAGGTTTGGTTGCCCACTTCTTCTTTGGTGTCCATATCCATAGACTGAGATTTTTTTAAATCAGCTAGAGGGTTTGGTGGTGTGATGTTTTTAACATAAATGGCAGGCTGGTCTTCCTAGGACGTGGCAAAAAAATCTATCTGAAATGTTAGCATATAGCAACATTAAATGCTTGGTGTGTGTTTGGTAGACTATACAAAGATTGCAGTAAGGGAACCCTAAGTGTGTTGCATAGAAGTTAAAGTGAAAGAATGCTCCATATCCAACCAGTACCCAACATATTTGAGCACTAGCCTGTAAGAGAGAGGACCACACCTAAAATCATCTCCTGTAAATTCACTATATTCTAGTTTAAAAGAGAATGTATCTAGCCTCCATTCTGGGGTGCTGTTTACCCAACATCTTTGTTCTTGACTACACACACGCATTTGTCTGGTTTTAAAAATATCCCTTTAGATCAGGGTTTCCCAACCTATGGGTCGGGACCCAAATATGGGTCGCCATTACATTTCGAAAGGGTCACCAGGTGTCTCCCCAGGTGGCTCTTAAGAAGCCATTCACACATTTTTTGAATTGCCCTGGGTCACCAAGTCTTCCTGAATTGTCAAAATGGGTCCCCATCTGGAAAAGGTTGGGAACCGCTGCTTTAGATGTACTGGTGAGGATTATGTGTAGAATAAGCTCTTGTTTTTAGTGACTTGAGGCATGTCTATTATTTCTTTAGTGCTAGCAGATGGATTTTCCTGGCTTGAGGTCCATGGAGACCTTGAACAAGCCTTTACTCAAAGAAGTGGCTATCTTTGCTAAATAGACCTGAGGACAGTGAATTATATGGCACTTTATCTGCTATATTGCTCATTCTCAGGGACACAACTGTGATCAGCCTCTCGCCTAATGCTAGCTACGACACCTCCTTGGAAGCTCGCATTCAGAAGGAAGAGGAGGAGATCTTGCTGGCCAATAGGCGGTGCCTTGACATGGAGGGCAGGTAAAGTGCAGTTCGTTCTCAGATAGCTTCTTTAGATTTGTAATTTTCAGTTGATGGCTGGAGCAGGCTTCTGGGAATCATCCTGTCGGGAATTGCCTCGTTCATATCAATGAAATATGAGAGATACCAGGTTTTGTTTACTTGGTTGAACAAAACAATTGCATGATCTTTCACTTTTGATGATTGTTTGGATTCATAAGTAAAATGCTCCCCTCAGACTCTTGAATCTGTTTTTTTTTAATGTTCTGTCCACATTTATCTGCTCTTCTTGTTCCTCTTCACCACCTTTGTACGAGACATGCCTCTAACACCAGGCTCAGATAAATCTGGATTTGTCTTAACAGTGCTGTTCCACAAAGGTGTTTATTTTGGTGTTTGGCACAGTACAGATTCTCTGAAGAGCATTAATCCTGGCTCTTCCTTACCCCTTGGGTTTCTGGCTACAGCTCTCAGCTCTCAAACTGCCTGTGCAGTTGTTGGTGTTTCCAATAGCCTGAGGTGGGCAGCTCAGTGAAGTTCTCTCAAGTGTAGAAAGTCTTACGCATGATCTGGCCCAGTGCCATGGTGGGCCAGTGAGCACACATTATTCAAGTCAGTTAGCTCAGTTGCATTCTCTTTAACAAAGAGCTGCACTAATTCTCTGAATGCCTAGAAAGCAAAGGATAGCTGCAAGAGCACAGTAGACTTTGAAGCATCAGTCTGAAGACACTGTACTTTTTGTTATCCTCTCAGGATAAAGACTCTTCATGCTCAGATCATTGAAAAGGATGCCATGATTAAAGTTCTCCAGCAGCGCTCCCGGAAAGAGACCAGTAAGACAGATCAGCTATCGTCAATGAGACCAGCTAAGTCCTTGATGTCAATCTCTAACGCTGGATCAGGCTTGCTGTCCCACTCTTCAACACTGAGCAGCACACCCATATTGGAAGAGAAAAGGGAGGACAAAAGCTGGAAGGGCAGTTTAGGTAACATGGCAGTCCTAAGAAAAACACTGCTAATATATTAAGGGAGCGTGGAAAAAACCACATGGGGGAATGTGAGCAATGAAAGTGTGATGTGCTAGGTGTGCTACAAAGAGATATGGAGATATGGTGGCAGCCTTCATTTGGAGAAAATGTGTTGTAATTAGTCCAGGTTATTATTTTTTCTGTAGATGGATTGGGGCTCAAACCTACTCCCATTGCAGTAAATGGGATTTTTTTTTTCAATTAATGTTCAGGGTGAGCAGGACTACACAGAAGTGAGCCATGGAGGGGTAGCAGCTTTATCTAGTGGTTGGAGGTGGGGCCTGGAAGATGAAACATATTCCAGCATTACCTTTATAATGCTGTGTGAGCTTGGTTGTCCCAACCTTGGTGTCTCACTTTACCCACCTGTAAAATGGGCATAATGCAGTCTATCATAAAATGTTTTGAGATTAGCAGTTGAAAGGAGATGGAGAAGTGCTAAACAATGCTATCCTATTTGTGAACTAGGCAGAGCTAAGGCTGTGATGCTCCTTATAAGTAAGTGCTTTAAAATCTGTTTCCCTTTCTGTCCATAAAGGTGTTCTGCTGGGTCCAGAATATCGCTCGGAATCAATTCCTTCAACTCCCTCGCCAGTCCTTCCCTCCACCCCACTGCTATCTGCACACTCCAAAACAGGCAGCCGAGACTGCAGCACTCAGACAGACAGGGGAAGTGAACAAAATAAAGCTGCTTCTTCTACTGCAGCCCTGGTACCAGGGCGACTCCCTACGACCAGTGTGCCCTATAATTCAGACAAAACAGGTAACTAGACCCAACTGATTTCCAGTGGGGCATTGGTATGAGGTCACTGTAATTTCTCTCCCAGGGTGCTGGTCACACAAAGCCTTTTATGGTGGTCAAGTCTTTGGGTTTAGTTCAGGGGTGGGCAGGAGGCAGCTTGCAGACCGAATCTGGCCTGGCCTGACCAGCCACTGGATTTGGTCTGTGGCCGCCTTGGCAGCACCCTCACTATAGAGCAGCTGCACACAGTTTAAACAGCAGGCGGGTAATTGCTCTGCAGATTGGGCAGGGAGGAGACAGCTTTGTGCAGTGTCCCTGCCCGCTAACAAAATCCCCAAGCTCCTATTGGCCAGTTTTCTGTCAACAGGAGATGGGAAATTTTGCTGAAGGCCGGGACAGTGAATGAAGCCTCCTCACTCACTCCGTCCCCCCCCCGCTCCCTCCTTCCCTTCCCTGTGCTGGAGTAGAGCCACATGGAGCAGCCCACCCAGCACATAGGCAGGTTCCTACAGAGCTGCTGCCTGGGAGCCGCTTAGGTAAGCCTCTCCCAGCCAGAGCCTGCCTCTGCCCCGCTGCTTTCCCCCCAACTACCTGCCCCAGGCCACCACCCAAACCTCTGTATCCCTTCTCCCCACCTCCTCCAGGTCACAGCTCCCTCCCAGACCCTGCATCTCCTCCGACAACCCCTCCCCACCCCCCCGGCCAGAATACTCTCCTGTACCCATTAACCCTCCTGGACCCTAAGCCCCTGACCCAAATCATAACCCCCTCCTTCACTCAAACTCTCTTCTACACCCCACCCACTGTCCCAGACCCCACGCCCCCTCCACAGAAGTGTGGCCCTTGGCCACTTACCAAAATCTTGGAGTGCGCCCCTCCCATTCAAAATTATTGCCCACCCCTGGTTTAGTCATTTGTAGGGTGATGTGAGTTAGATGATTATCACAGTAAAGGCTGGGTCTCAGAGGACCCTTTGGTGAAAGGTTAATGGCAAAGGAACGCATTTTGATTTTATTATATTGGAGTAAAGCCAGTGTGACGATACTGGTTTTATAACTCAGCCACTGCAGATTTATATATCTTCTCATGAGAGAGAGAGAGAGAGAGAGAGATGGAGGAGTGTGAGTGTGAGAATCTGAATTTTTATATTTGAAGAGCTGTTGTCAATCTTTTGGCTAGGATTACAAACTGTCATCATCTCACTAAATATTTTAGAAATGTGCATCTCTGTCTGTCTATCCACTTGTGAGTCTGTTTGGTCAAGAACTCCTCCTAAACAGTAAGA
The DNA here is from genome assembly GCF_052426305.1 of Pelodiscus sinensis. NCBI lineage: Eukaryota > Metazoa > Chordata > Testudines > Trionychidae > Pelodiscus > Pelodiscus sinensis. The sequence goes on along the minus strand of NC_143064.1, from coordinate 22,828,323 downwards.
GCTAGGCCCACCAAATTTGATGCACAGCTTCCTCTTAGAATCATAGAATAATAGGACTGGAAGGGACCTCAAGAGGTCATCGAGTCCAGCCCCCCGCCCTCAAGGCAGGACCAAGCTCCACCTACACCATCCCTGACAGATGTCTATCTAACCTGTTCTTAAATATCTCCAGAGAGGGAGATTCCACCACCTCCCTTGGCAATTTATTCCAATATTTGACCACCCTGACAGTTAGGAATTTTTTCCTAATGTCCAATCTAAACCTCCCCTGCTGCACTTTAAGCCCATTACTCCTTGTCCTGTCCTCAGAAACCAAGAGGAACAAATTTTCTCCTTCCTCCTTGTGACACCCTTTTAGATATTTGAAAACCGCTATCATGTCCCCCCTTAATCTTCTTTTTTCCAAACTAAACAAGCCCAGTTCATGAAGCCTGGCTTCATAGGTCATGTTCTCTAGACCTTTAATCATTCTTGTCGCTCTTCTCTGTACCCTTTCCAATTTCTCCACATCTTTCTTGAAATGTGGTGCCCAGAACTGGACACAGTACTCCAGCTGAGGCCTAACTAGTGCAGAGTAGAGCGGCAGAATGACTTCACGAGTTTTGCTTACAACACACCTGTTGATACAACCTAGAATCATATTTGCTTTTTTTGCAACAGCATCACACTGTTGACTCATATTCAACTTGTGGTCCACTATGACCCCTAGATCCCTTTCTGCCATGCTCCTTCCTAGACAGTCGCTTCCCATCTTGTATGTATGGAACTGATTGTTCCTTCCTAAGTGGAGCACTTTGCATTTCTCTTTATTAAACCTCATCCTGTTTACCTCTTATCATAACTTAAAGCAAGGTCAGGGTTTGGTTGTGTCAGAATAATGGGATATGTGTGGAAGTTGATTGTTTCTCATGAAATGGAAAGGGAGAGGTTTGGTAGGAGGGACAACAAGGGGCCAGAGAGGGGAACCAGGACACCTATAACCCCATTGGGCTGGCAGGATGGAGAAAGAGACAGTTATCAACTATATATTTCAGAGAGTTTGTCTATTTGTGTGTGTGTCTGTCCACTAGCTGGGGGCCATGCACTCCTCCCCCGGCTGCGCCTGCTGGAACTGCAGTAGCTGTGGAGAGGCGCTTCTCACCTGGCCCCAAGCTAGTGCGGTGAGAGAGGGCTGAGGCTGTCTCTCTCCCTGTGGCAGCCCGCATATTGAACCCCTCATCCCCTGCCCTATCCCAAAGCAATGATTTAAATGAAGAAAAACAAAGCTTATTTGAGTTAAGGACTGAAGCAATGCCAGGTAAATCTTCTAGTTATGAAAAAGCAGGAATCTCCTTTGTCCTAGTTGTATCCCCATTGTAGCTGTAGTTGACAATTGGAGTTGATTTTTTCTGTTTTGTTTCTTCTTCTTGATAGATGGACCAGTTTTCCACTCTAGCACTCTGGAAAGAAAACCTCCTGTTCACAGCTTGGGGCAGGACCTCACTGATGCAGAAATGGTGGAATACCTCATCTGAAAGGCTGAACTTGTATCAAAACTGGGACATGATAGCAAGAATTTTTTTTAAAAAGACAATTTTATTGGAAAAAAAATGTAGTACCTGAGTAATAAAGGAACACTCAGCTCTTTACTCTTGTATATTATGTCTCAACAATGTGGACAGGTTAATTTATAATTTGTTTTAAATTATAAAATACTTGTTCTTTGAAAGTCATTCCCTCCTCTCCCTTTCTCTCCAAGCTTGTTTTTAATACTGGATCTGGTAACGTCTGGATAAAACAAAGGTCTTAAATGCACTAAATTCTATTTTTAATTGCAGTATTTTTTAAACCTTGTATTTTTTTTAAAGTACTTACTTTCACAGCGGTTGATTAATTTCTTTTGAACACTGCCAAGATGGGTAAAATGACTCTGCACAATGACCATGTCATGTCAGAGCTAGATTGTGTCTCTGTTCTGAATGTCACCAAAGGCTGTAGAGTACAGGTGTTCTGAGTAGCTTTGTAAAACTTATAAGCTAAGGAGCTTTTTTTTCCTCTATTGCTCTCTGTAGAAAGAAGTCAATATGGAGACCCCATATTCCAGGGCAGGAAGGATTTCAATTTTCACAATGTGCTCAAACTTATTTTGGTTTTTGTACTCTCACTATCACATTGATTTTAATAGCTCCAGAGATGGATGTCATCATCGTGTTTGTCATTTTCAGCAGTGCCAGAGAATCCCCTGTACTTTTATGCATATATAATTTTGAGTAATTTATACAGTAGATAATAAATAATATATTGCATTCAGGTTTTAAGTTATAATATGAAGAAACTGCGGGCCTAATTCTGATCTCGATAATGTTTTTTCACCATCGTAACTCCACTGCCTTTAGTGGAATTACTTTCAATTTCCACCTGTGTAGGTGTGGAACCCTGTAGTATTTGATTATTAGCAATTTGATCTGTTGCATTAGACCTTGATTGGGAATTATTTTTGGCATATTTCCCTCTATTCCAGTTCTCTGATTTGTATGTCCCTCATTCCGCGAGACAACAGATTGTCTGTCTGTCTGTCTGTCTCTCTCTCTCTCTCTCTCTCTCTCTCTCTTTCTTCTAATTGGAGAGAGCAGCATTCCTGAGTTTTAAAGTAAGGGAGGAAGTTACACATTAGTTCATCATCAGTTTCACTCTGTTTCTTAGCAACTAGCCCAAATGCTGCAGTGCTTGGTTTGCAAATGCTGCTGGGGTATGTTCAGACACATTAAAAAAGATTTGTCTTGAGCTATTTTTTGAATTGTATGAAAACACTTCAGCTACGTCTACACTGCAGGCTTCTTGTGCAAGAACTGTTTTGCGCAAGAGTTCTTGTGCAAAAGGTATTGTGCAAGAGCATCCATGGCAGTGTGGATGCTCTCTTGTCCAAGAAAGCTCTGATGGCCATTTTAGCCATAAGGGTTTCTTGTGCAAGAAACCCCTGTTGCCCGTCCACGCTGCCTTCTTGCACAAGAGGGCTTATTCCTCGTGGGGAGATAACTCTTGCACAAGAAGCCCTCTGTTCTGATGCTTTACTGTAAATGTACTTGCGCAAGAATGTGCGTGCAGTGTAGATGCGCTGTAAGTTTTTGCGCAAGAACAAGTGTTCTTGCGCAAAAAGCCTGCAGTGTAGACGTAGCCTTCTGTTGTTAGATTGTTTTTTAAAACACTTTGTTTACTTAAATTGTATGTCTTTCCCTGACAGCGCTGTGAAAGCATCTCAGCTGGTCCCAAAGTTCCACTACAGCAGGGATGGACAACCACAAATGGTGGGTGGGCCTCATGCGTGGCCCTCCTTCACCTCAGTAGGCTGCACCAGCCCGCCGCCAACAGGCTGCTGATTGCCCACCACTGCAGTACAGCATTATAGTAGCCAAATCTTGCCATGGAGCGAAGGAGCTTCTAATTAAAGCTCCTACAATGGGACGGGTCCCCTTAACTCCCAATGAGTAGAGAGCATATGGCACCTTAGCACATTAGGTTTGAAATTGCAGTGGCTGTCTGGAGGCTGCAGCACTGTCACCTGTTAGTACTACGCTTTCTTGCCTCCGGATGATTGGCTTTTAAAAGGACCAAAGTAATTGGTCTTAACACCCCCAAAATATGTCCTCAGATACCTTCCTTGATTTTTTTTTATAGACTCATAGACTTTAAGGTCAGAAGGGACCATTATGATCATCTAGTCTGACCCCCTGCACAGTGCAGGCCACAAAATCTCACCCACCCCTCCTAGAATAATCCTCTCACCTATATCTCAGATATTGAAGCCTTCAAATACTTTGAAGACCCCAAGATGCAGAGAATCCTCTAGCTGTGATCTGTACCCCATGCTACAGAGGAAGGCGAAAAACCTCCAGGGCCTCTGCCAATCTACCCTGGAGGAAAATTCCTTCCCGACCCCAAATATGGCGATCAGCTAAACCCTGAGCATGTGGGCAAGACTCATCAGCCAGACACCCAGAAAGTTCTCTATAGTAACTCCTATCATCCCTCCATTGACCTATTTCCCACTGATAATGAATGGTCAATTAGTTACCAAGATCATGTTATCTCATCAAACCATCGCCTTCATAAACCCATCTAGTTTAATCTTGAAACCAGATAGATCTTTTGCCCCCACTACTTCCCTTGGAAGGCCGAAGTTAACACTGTAACACCTAAATATCAGCTCAAAGTGGGATTATGTTTTACTTTAAGCAGTCATTCATCTGAATGGATCATGTTTTACTCTTGAAAGGCAGATCCTCTTGGTCCTAGTGGGTTTGCCACCTGCTAATTTTGATCATTGAGAAGTCTTAGAGCCATAGAAATTAAGAGAGGGCAATGCATGTTGGTAAGAGATGACGCCAGGGCAAATACCCTGACTTTGCCTCTGACCTCTTTCTCTAACAGCCTGACTCGACCTCCCAAACTGGACACTCACATTTGGGATAATTCAGAGGTGTACTTTAAGAGTTGGCCCATTTCATCCATGTAGGTCCTGGTCTTTCCTCTTGGCCAGTGCAGAATTTTTCCTTAAAGTTCATTCTATTATATTTTTCCAGGCAAGTGTTCTACCTCTTCTCATAGAGGTACCCTTCACAACTTTATAGCTCTCTCTGTTGAAAATAGCTAATGTTCTTTTTTGCTTATTTGTATCCCACTAAATCAAGTAATGCCTACCCTGGATGATTCTAAATGATTTCTCTCCCTCCTGTGTAGTCATTGGAAGCATCATGTGACTGTATCCATCTTCCTGTCATAAGATTGTTCCCTATTGTATCTTTTGTGGATTGGGTTTAATACATGAATTGCTAGGAAGATTGAAGGTATAGTGGTGAGAGAGATTTGGTGTCAGAAGTCTTTTTGTTAGTCTTTCAAAATCTGGAAAAGCAACCTTCTTGAGAGCTACTCACAGGCAGGTAAGGAATGTTACATCCTATGCCCATTCCTGCGTAGGTACTAAAATGCATGGACCAATTATGTACGTATATCTGGTTTGCCTGGGTCCATGTATGTTGAGTATTAGACTGGAACAGTCAGCACTTCTTGGTTGTTCTCAACTCATTCCTTATAACAAAATTCCATTGTAATTATTATAATGAGGAAAAGAAATAGAGGGTTGAGCTTTATGACTGAAACACAAAAGGTGCACAGCAATGGTCTCCACCTGAGAATGGAGGCGAAAGATCTCCTGAAATGCAAAACTTTGCCTGCTTCCCGGTTTTTTAGCATTGATGTCATGAGATTTTATTACAGTCAGCCATTTAAAAAAAGAAGGCATAAAAGGTGTATTATTCTTGTGTGACTGGGGATCTGAGATCCTCTTGCAGGGCTGACGAACTAGGAGCCAACAGGGATACGTGCTTTCCACTAAGCCTTCCCTAACTGACCTGATGTGACTCTAAAAAAGTATGCTTTCTTTTTGCGGGAGATGTGTAATATAGCTTTTGGTCTTTGTACAGATTTTTCCGTTTTCTTTTGAAACAGAAGCTACTTACAGAAGTCAAACTGCACACCTGGTCCCTTTCCTTATGTAGACTACTTTCTACTGAAATAAGATTGTAATTCAAAATAATTGCAATGAACTTAAATATCAAACCAAACTTTAGACTAAGAGTTTGTCTTAAACTCGGGTATTAGAAGCAGAGGTGCAGCTTTTATAAGGAAAACCACATATTCCTCTGGTAGAGCAGAACAGGAGTACATTTTTCATCTCTTTTTCTTTCCCCTTTTAATGCTCACAAAGTGTCCAGTCCCACAAATGCTTTCCATCGGCAACTCCCTTGAGATTTGATACTCCAAAGGACTGAGTAATAGGAGGTGGAGCCTTTTATTGCTAGACGATTTGTTCAAATCTGGTCCTGTGTTACTAGTGATTTTTTAACAGCTATTTGTGGATTAAATGAGTTGGTGGGTTTTCCTATGAGCTATCCATGCCTGTTTGCAGGATTCACCCCAAAATTGTCAAGAACACTGCATGCTCCCATGCAGATCGCTCAAATTATATGGTGCAGTAGTCTCTCTAGACATCCGTCCAGTGAATCCTATTACTAGCAGCCACCAAAGAGACTGGTGTTTATCTGGTTATTACAATGGTGGTAGTATAATACTGCTCCTTTAGTATGGACAGACTTTTTTGGGCCTTTGGATTTTAACATCTATTAGGACTGGTGAGCATTAGCAGAGGAATTGCTATAGTTCTCCATACCATGTCGAATGTGCCTGTGGTTATTTTTTCATATATTCATATAGGAACGTTTAAAAGAGCTAGTGATTTTAGGTCTAGAAAGTAAAAGACAGTAAATATAATTGTATTACTGTATTTATGAAGAAAATACTCCTTCGCCCCTCCTCCCCCCAAAAAAAATCTTACTCTTAGGTGATTTTAGTTTTTGGTCGTCAATAATGTTTCTTGGGCTTTCAGGAAAGCATTGAAACCCATTTTGTTTGCACTGTTGTGTAAATGTAAAACAAGTGCTGAGCTAAGGAGTTGAGTGTAAAATAACAGGCCTTTCTATCTTCTAACTCAAGCACATCCTTTTGGGTTTTTTAAAAATTGTGAATGTTTAAATAAGTATTCAGTCACCTCTGCTTTCTGGCTGGGACCAGAAGCAACTGTTGAAATAAATCTAGTGAGTGTCTTTGTCCCTTTGGGTTCCACTCAACATCCACAGGTCAACTTGATGGTGAGCAGAACTTGTAGAGGTTTGCCTCTCCACAGAGTTAACAGTCAAACTCCCATCGACTCCAGTGGTTTTGAGAGGTATTCTCCAGGATTCCGGTCCTTTAGTGTTCCATTTATAGAATAGTAATTGTTAGATGGATTACCATTTTATACTCTCTTGGTTTTCCTTTCCCTGGAGTTGTGGCCTACAGGGAAGAGCCAATAGAAACTGACCAATGTGCTGCTTATCTTTAGGGTCCAAAATATCAAACCATGAATGGAAATATGTAAGTTTGCTATTTAACAGCCTTAGACAATGTATCAAGAGATGGTCTTTTTTCTATATAAATCTATATTAAACTAAATTGTGTGGATTATGTTTTTCCTTTTTTTAAACCGTCAAACTGATTTCATAATTGGGGAATGAGCTGTTTTGTAACCTAATAGTTGAAATGGCCCTAAAATCTTTGAAGAATGTGGCAGCTTTAATTCTTTTTTAAAAAGTGTAAATATGCACTAAATCTTTTGTAAATGTCTGTATTATCATGTCTGTAGTTAGCCATAAAATATCTTCACTGAGTTTTAAAATGTGTTTTGAAATTAATTTTTATCATAGGTTTTGGGGAGGGGGTATTCTTAATTTAGCACAAATATTTTCTGTTTGCCAAAAAGGGGGGTATTAATACTCATTCCAATTTACTCTACCACTTTGGGACCTGATTCTGATTTAATTTGCGCCGCTGTAAATCAAAAGTCAATTCCTTGAACGAAATGGAGTTTGCACCAGTGTGCAGCCAGTGTGAGAGAAGAATCCAGTTCTCTGTTTCAGTTTTTCAAAAACTTGGTTGAAACATGGGAACATTTTTAATTTTTTTAATTTTTGGGAACATGGGACCCTTTTAAAATATTTTTAGTCAAAAAAGCGAAATGTGAATTTTTCCAATCAATTATATAGCAGGTCAGAAAAACAGGATATAATTTTTGTGAAAAATGTTTGACAAAAATTTCATCCTCTTTCTTTCTCCCCTCCTCCCACTGAAAAAATTACATTTGGAACATATCGACTAGCACTATGATTTGGGGTTCTTCAATTTTTGGTTTCCCAATTTGAAAAGGTCCAATTTTTGGAAATGTGGCAATTTTTGAGTGCCTAATATTGGACACCCAAAATCCTAAGTTACTTTTGAAAAGCTTGTCCTTTGTTTTTAAGCTGCTGATGTAAAGCTTGCTCATTTGCTTTGCTATAAGTTGAATATTTCCATTTCTTTTTTTCTACCCCTTATCTTGCATTGTAAGGGGAAAGAATGGTGATCATCTCGAGGTGAATGGGTCTCAGCAGGCTTGTTTGAGTCGATATGTTTTCATTGTTAATCTTTGAAAGAGTAACTTGATATTTCTAGTCTTCATGGGCTTCCAATGGTTTCTTAAATAATAAGAGGTCAGAAAATCTGGGATGCAGAGGTTAAATTAAAACAATTGGCCATAGTACTATGGAAATTTTAATAGAGGGCGAGTCAGTCTCTCTCCCTTGCTTGTGAGTTCATTTGTCTTATTGTTTAGCTGTGTAATCCATGGACCACAGCAGAGGCTTTCTGCACAGTTGGCTTTTCTGCAGTGCAACTATAGTGCATTTGCAGATGGCCTTTTAAACACGATTTAAACAAATTCCAGTTCATAACACAGTTTGGCCATTCCTTGTGTGATATAGCCAAATGCTATTAAAATTTGGGAGCCTTGTTCAAAACCCACTGAAGACAGTGTAGAAAGGCTCTTAGTGTCTACAAAGGCTCTTTCGGTCTACTGGAACAGGGCAGTTGCAGAGATAAGCCTGGTTCTCTCTTGTCCTGGCACTGGTTTGTACCCACTTAGCAAGTGTGTTTGACAGACGTTCTTTTAGCACACTCATACATGGCAAGCCTTACAAGATGGCTGTCCTCATGTGTTCTGACCTTCTGGATGCACCGTTCCCAGTACTATTTTTAGAAAAGTGCTTTTCTCTCTTCTGGCTCTTTGATTCTTCTTGTGCCAAGTGTTTGGATTTTAAAAAAACAGCAGCAACAAATTCTAATTTAATTGTTTTACTTTCAGTTTTTAAATGGCTGGATCACTAAATGGAAAACTTGATCCATGTCATTGCAGAATAATGCTGGAAAAATGTAGGGTTCTTTTGTTTCCTTGGCATGTATATACCTCCCATTACCTGTAAAAGGGGCTCTCATTGAAGACAATACACCAATTGGAAGGCTAGCATATAAGCCCCATATAATTTGTTGGCTAGTGTACACATGGCAGTATTCTTAAAGGGATGTTAACTGCTTTCCACTGAGCTTTCATATCTGGCCTGAGTTTAACTGAAGCACAGCAGCTTCAAGCATAATCATATTTTACCACCCATTTTATTATATTTTCACAGGTACTTTAAAATAATTGCAAAAATAGGCAGAATCCCAGTGTAGTTTGAATCACTTACATAGGCACATGAATGCCTCCCCTTTACTACGTAATGTAGAATCTGAGCATCTTTCATGTGAAAATAAATCCTGTAACACTGGAATTGACTTAGAAATGTATGAAATGGGATGACAGCAAATCCACTGTTTGCTCTTCCGGAGTTAAAGGCCTCTTAAAAGGGACATTTATGCATATGAGAAAATGATGTAAACTTTTGTAGTTTTGGGAAAAATTGATGAGCACAAATGTCTATAGTGAAGAATAGTGTTCCTATCAGACTATAATGATTTGCCCCCCATTAAAAAAAAAAAAGGTACATTTGTGTATGTATTTGAATAAAAAGCTGAGAAGTTTGTCAGTGATAGGTCTATGAGATCCTCATGATATAAAGAATATTTCCTAGGTAAAGTAACTCCTTTTTTCCTTATAACAAGAATTATTTTTGCACTATTTTCTTTTTCTGTTGCCATGTTCAGGAGCTGGAAAATAAAACTGTCTATGGAATTTTTTATATGTACCTTTTATTTATTCTAGATGAATTTTTATTCCTTTCTCCTGTGCATGTCTGAAGTTGTTCTGCCTAATTGGACGGTTATTACATAGGTTCTTGTGCATCCATCACCACGAAATAAGGAGTATAGACACTACGGCTGCGTCTAGACTGGCATGATTTTGCGCAAAATCTTGCCGCCTGTCTACACTGGCTGCGAGTATTTGCGCAAGAGCACTGACTTTGTAATGTACAAAATCAGTGGTTCTTGCGCAAATACTCTGACGTTCCCGCTCAGGGATAAGCCTTCTTGCACAAGTATTCTTGCGCAAAAGGGCCAGTATAGACAGCAACGGTAATTTCTTGTACAAGAAAGCCCGATGGCTAAAATGGCCATTGGAGATTTCTTGCGCAAGAGAGCATCTACACTGGCACGGATGCTTTTGCGCAAAAGCAAATCTTTTGTACAAAGGCACATGCCAGTATAGACGCTCTCTTGCGCAAATACTTTTAACGGAAAAACTTTTCCGTTAAAAGTATTTGTGCAAAATCATGCCAGTCTAGACGCAGCCTACGGGTACGTCTAACTGCACACTTATTTTGAAATAAGCTATTCCGGAAGAAATACTCCAAAATAGCTTATTTCGAAATAGCACATCTGCACTACAGGGAAGCCTCAAAATTAGTCCAAGGCTTCCCTAGCGTGGACTTGCTACCTCGATTCAGAGCTCCAGGAGGCACTGGGGAGTAATTACTTTGAATGACCCTGGGGAGGAGCTATTTCGAAATAGCAGCAGTGGAGCGTCCACACTACAACTATTTCAAAGTAGCTATTTCGGAATATCCGTTATTCCTCATGGAATGTGGTTGACAGAAGTCGGAATAAGCCTTCTGTTATTTTGAATTTATTTCTTGCACAAGAGGGCCAGTGTAGATGCTTCTGTTATTTTGAATTTATTTCAAAATAACAGAATTGCTGTGTAGATGCTCACATTGTTATTTTGAAATAACTTGTGTAGATGCACGCTGAGGCTGCACTGCACCACCTTCTTTCTCACCTCTGACATTTTTGCTTTCAATCCTAAAAATATGAAACTTGATTTTTATTAAATTGAAGCTTAAAATGTTCAGAAATAGTCCCACACGAGAAGAGTGAGGATATGGAATCACTTCATGCTCAGTCAGACTCCTACAGATGACCACTGGACTTTTGCACGGACAAACCATGGACAGAGAGGGGACAAATATGACTGGGCTGCATGCCCTCCTTCACCCTAAAATGTCTTATAGAGGACTTGTTCGTTTGGTTTTTTTGTATTTTGAGCTGCCTAACTGATACCAACTTCAGGGAAAGAAAACCTTCTGTACATACCCTGAGTAATGGTCTCAACATACTGTCCTCTCTCATGTTTGCAAGGCCCTTCTAGCTGAGAGTCTAAACCATAAATTCTCTCCCTGGCTTCCACGAAGAGGAAGAGTTGTGTGAAGCTCAGATCAGTTTGCTCAATCAGGTTTCCAAGTTTTGAATTTGCAACAGGTGTAATCTGTTCTCATAGCTCTACGGAATTCATATCAACGAGTGTGCATCCTCTGGCTAGTGCATTAATTGACCACCCTTCCACTAAAAATATGAGTAGCTCTCAAATTTCCCAAAGTTTTGGTTTTCATGAGAACTCTTGATGGATTCTGCCTCGCATAGCAGCAGCAGCAAAGTCACATTGCTATGATGTAACCCTGATGGCATGTAAAATGGATTTCCATCTTTTCAAATCTTTCTTTACCAGCAGTCCATATGGAAAGATTTAGGCATTTTAAATCCCTCAAAATTGCATCTTCCCACCTCATGGTTGACTTTGTGTTCTACTTCCTTCATCCTCAGCCTTAAAAATGTTCTGTAAAAGCTTGCCACCTTCTGCCACCACAACACTCGTCTTGTTCTCAACTAGTGGAAGCTGCAACTTTGGTGGGATTATCTAAGTATTTCTTTATTCATGGTTCAAACAAACAGGTGTTGAGAATACTGGTGATACTTGACGCTGAAAACAGTTTAGTTTCCTCTCCTCGCTGCTTTTAATGCCCATGTGTCTGATGCATCTGACAAGGTTGTTACTTGTACAGTGTTGAACATTCATATCTTTGTTGGCTCGAATAGAGGCCTTTGAAGACCCTGAAATGCCACTGATACAAGATTGATACATTTGATTTTCTTGGTTATAGAACCTTCTGCTTTCAAGCAGCTACGTAGAGAGAGTAGCTACTCACGCAGTCGGTGTCATTGTCACCTGCATGTAGCACTGGCAGATCATTCATTTCTGTTTCAAGGGAGAAAAGTGTAATGGGTCAGGCTTCTCTTATGACTGCTAACAGATGTGCTGAGACCCCACTGAGCCTGTTTTCCCTGCCAGCTTGGGCCCCCACAACTCTGTCTTTCTGGGTCAGACACGCTAGCCTTCTGCAGGAGACACGGGGTCCAGGCCATGCCCCCAAAGCATGTAAAGACAGATGCACAAACTCCTAGCCGCCACAGGTAACACTTACAGTGGTTTTATTAATAAAAGTGATTGTATTAAATATAAAAGGTAGGATTTAAGTGGCCATAAGAGAGCACACAGAACAACATAGGTTACTAAGCAAAGGTTACTAAGCAAAATAAAACAACACGCAAACTAAGCTTAATACATTAAAGAAACTAGCTACATGTAATATCTCACCCTCAAAGTTGTTCTAATGAGCTTCTTTCACTTCACACATTGGAAAGCCTTCCAGGTTGGGCCCAATCCTTCCTCCAGCTCAGTCTGAGATGTTTCAAGGAGTCATCTCGGGTGGGGAAGCCGGGGAGAACTGATGTACCAGATTACATCACTCCCCACCCTTAAATAGGTTTTGCATCCAGCAGGAATCCTTTTGTTCAGTTTGAATTTCCCCTCTGCTCTTGTGGAAAAATACAGCATTCCAAGGTGGATCACAGCATCAGGTGCCTTGGTCACATGTCTGTGCAAGGTCCTTATCTCCATACTATGCAGGCTGACCCATACATCCGCAGGTTAAGACTAGGGATGCGAAAATGCGTGTAACTGGCTAATGATGTAACCGCTGAAAATATCAGCTGGCTCCCTGTGCACATTGGCTGCTACCCTGCACTGCTGCCTTTGTATCAGAGACCGGGAGCTGTGTGTAACCTTTTGGCTAACAGATGAGGAGTTTATCGGTTGCCGGTTTAAACAGCTACATTCTTACATCCCTAGTTAACCCCCCATTGTCCCTTGCTACTGGGCCCCTAGCTCCATGTCTGGTTTCTTCCTTGTCATACCCAACGGGCTTTTCCCAGCATGAACACTTTGATAATAAATCTAGTGTCGCTATTCCCAACTGCAGATACAGAAATGACACTTGCATGTCAAGAGGATAATCATATTCAGTAGATTGCAACCTTTTCAATGCTCTCCTGGGAAGTATTTTGCATAAAGCATATTCCAGTTATGTCGTATTTTATATTCATAAGCATATTCCTATAAAACAAGGCTGGGCAAAATATGGCCCGAGGGCCGAATTCGGCCCGCCAAGCTCCAGGATCCGGCCCACGGACCACCCCGCCAGGACCCTTAGGCACATGCAGCTTCACACTCTGCGCTTTCCTGTTCTGCAGGGAGAAGGAGGCTTCGTGCGATCTCTGCGCCCTCAGCCCAATCCTCAGCTTCTATTGGCCAGAAACAACCAGCCTATAAGAACTGTCTTGAGCCAATCTCCCAACTCTTATTGGCTGGAAACAACCAGCCAATTGGAGGTGAGAGATTCATCTCAGAGCCTGGGGCAGTCGGAGTTGAGCGCCACGTGGAGGGAGCAGCCTGTATTTTCAAGCGGGCTGGGGCTGCCGGCCAGGAGACAATTAGGTAAACTCCTCCCAGCCAGCGCCTGCCTCTGACACCCCAACCCCTCCTGCACCCCAGCTCCCTTCCCCAGATCACCATCCAAACCCTCTGCACCTCCTGCCCCAGAGGACAACTGCCTCCCAGACTCTGTGCCCCCTCCTACAGCCCTCCCCGAGGCCAGAATCCTCTATTGCACCCACACCTCCTCCCTGACCTTACACCCCAATCTCCTGACCCAGGTCACAACCCCCTCCTCCATCCAAATGCCCTCTGAGACCTCATGCCATCTCCTGCACCCCCAGTCCCTTACCCCATGTGCGCTGCTGCACCCAACCTCCATCCTAGACCCTGCACCTCCCCCCCACAGAAAAGTGTGGCCCTTGACCACTTACCAAAATCTTGGAGTGGCTCCCCACCAAAAATGATTGCCCACCTCTGCTATAAATAATATGGAATGCCCCATCACAGAAGGTGTAACTGGCATGGATGGTGTAGCAGCATTCATAGTGCAATGAGCCACATGCAACATCTATAAACATGATGTTAACTTCCTTCTGGTGCTCTAATTGTTTTTCAGTAATATGCTGCCCAGCATAGATACTAGATCTGTACATCGACCTGTGTAAAGAACTACACTGATGGTCTCTCGTAGGGTTGAACCAGGATTTTGATCAGTTCAGTGGTATGATTAAGGACATGATGTGGTCACAGATTCTGTGACTTCCCAGTACCTCTGTGATGACTTCTAGATCAGAGCGGGAACCGTAGCTGCTGGAATAACTGACTGACTGCTAACCCCAGGGCCACCAGAACAGCTGAACAGGGGCTAGCCCCAGGTTTGCCAGAATAGTGGTTCCTGGACCATTGGAGCAGAGGTTTAGTGTTTTACTAAAACTACCCTGGGGTGGGTGGACAAAAGTCAGGGACTGGTCATAGGCTTCAGTGAATTTTTGTTTATTGCCTGTCCCTGATTTCTGCAGCGACTGATGTGCTCAGGGGACACCTGAGCAGCTTGGACAGCCTCTGAACTAGGTGCATTCACCATTGCTGGGAGTTTTGGACCCCCAACCCTGCAGCAACAGGAGGTTGGGTGTGGTGGGCATCAGTGTTGGTGTGCAGGGCGGTGCTTACCTGGGAGGCCCGCAGGCACACCCCTGCAGCTCCCTGTTATGATTCCCAGCCAATGGGAGCTGCAGAACTAGGGCTTGGCATGCAGTGAAAGAAGCACACATTGCTAAGAGCTGGAGGTCACTGCTTTCCAGGAGCTGGGTAGAAGCCTGCCCTAGCTCTGCCCATCTCTTCTGCACACTCAAAGTATCTCCCCAGGATGTGCCCCCCAAGTACCCATGGCACTCAACCTGCCATCCCCTAGCACCCCAAGGGCTGCCCCCTATGTTTTATTCAGGGGTATATAATTAATGTCATGGCATGGTCATGGGCCATTAATTTTTATGCCCATGAACCATCCATGACTTTTACTAAAAATACCCATGACTACAACATAGTCAATCATGACGATCACTCCAACAGGTTCTCTTAACTGATTGTTCAAGACATTTCTTTTTCTCTACTGCCCTTTTCTTCGTCTCTTCATCTATGCACCCAGTGCCCTGAGCATCCTTCCAGGGCATCCATTCCACATCACACCTCTTTTTCCCCCTCTCCCATAATTTGATGGTATCATCTGTAGTCCAAATGCTTTTACATGCTCAGTTGTTCTCCAGCAATCTCTGTGATGGAATGCAAAAATCAAGTCCACTCTTCTTCAGTGGTAGATAGCTGATTATCCATTGTAGACTATTTGTTGGAAATTACTACTGTATAATTATAAGCAATTGCTTAATCAATAAAGTTATTAATATTGAAGGGTTTCAATGCAGTAGACCAGGGTTTCCCACACTTTTTTGGCTGCAGAGCCTCTATGGGGTCCGGAAAATTTGGCAGAACCCTTAAAATACTTTGATTTTTAATACAATAGGTACCCAAATAAATAAGTAAAGTCTTGGAATTCTATTTTTATTTCTTGTATATTTCCTATACATTCTTTTTTCCCCCAAGAAAATTATCTGAAAATTAGTCACAAAATAACAGGGCCATACAACTGTCATTAATATTTTCTCACAGAGCCCCTGGACTCATTGAGTGAAGCATACTTTGGAAAACCCAGCAGTAGATACCTGTCTCTGGAGCTTAAATGGACCATAATTGTTGCTATTAGGAGTCAGTGATCAGATTCTGGAGCAAGATCAGCACTCCTAAATACATGTACAACCTGGATGAGTTTGGTCATGCATTTCTGAACAACAGCACGATCCAGTGTTGCACCTTTACCTGATACATATCAGAATCTATACTTCTGGCATTTCCCATTCAGAAACAAGGTAATGATTAAAAATAATTTGTGTAGAAGCAGATGGTGTGGATGTTGGTGGATGGTGTTGCATAAATTGCAAGGTTCGTCCCCTGGAGGCTAGTCTAATTTGCCCACAGAAGAGAGTCACACTTTCAGGCTGGGTCCAACTCCATTTTATTGTTTGCAAGCAATGGTCAGCCAAGGAGCTATTGCTCAAAGCAAAGCTGACCCTGGGCGTTGGCTAAGCATCCTTTTTTATACTTTCTTTAACTTTCTTATCTAACTTGGCACGTCTTGATTTGTTACCTTAGCTTCGTGTTGCCGCGTTATTGGTTAGCATATTTCAACTCTATTCCATTCAGTAACAACCACCAGTATAGCTTACTTAAGCAATAGCAATTAGCAAATTCCCCTAACTCAAGTAATACGTGTACTCCAGACCTTGAGAAATGGGTCTAAACAGCTAGTTCCTCTACAGCTTCTAAAACATGCGCAATCGGCTAAATGACACGTACTGTTTCAAGCTTAAGTAATGGAAAGGGGAAGAAGCACACATAGTTTTTACTATATTTTACTACAATGGTATGTTATGATTATTAGTTCAAATCCAGTTTTATCATAGATAGCCATTCTCTCATTTGTATGTCCAAAATTGACAATGATTTTGTGGTGATATCCTAGATATAATGTTACCTTTAAGATGACCTTGTGAACTTCTTTTCCCGCGTCAGGCCTTCAAACTGATAGTGGTGGCTATCAGGAGTGGGGAATAAGCCTATCAAATCTGTAGTGCATTTTGCGCTCACAGTGACAAAAACAGACCCATACTATTATGACCATCACATGTATCATAGACGTGGAACAACTGTCAAAACTGTGCTCTCAGGCTGTGTCTATGCTGCAGGATTTTGCTGACAGAGAGTATGCTAATGAAGCGCTTATTAGCATTTGTCGCATTGTCATTTGCATATTCTCTGCCAATGCTTTTTGGGCAAGAGGTTTTTGCGCAAGTGTAGACTGGTCTGTTTTGCGCAAAAAACCCCTTTTGTGCAAGATTCTTATACCCCCTTTTTTGAGGCATAAGGATCTTGCGCAAAAGGTTTTTTTTGCGCAAAACGGACCCGTCTAACACTGCTTGTTTTTGCGCAAAAACTTCTCGAGCAAAAAGCATCTGAAGAGAATATGCAAATGACAATGTGACAAATGCTAATGAGCGCTTTATTAGCATACTCTCTACTGGCAAAAGCCTGCAGTGTAAACATAGCCTCAGTGCTCAGATTTGACCAAATCTCATGCATGACACATAAGAACATAATATATATATCATAAGAATGGCCATGCAGGGTCACGCCAAAGGTCCATCTAGCCCCTGTATCCTGTTTTCCAACAGTGGCCAATGCCTGGTGCCCCTGAGGGAATGAACAGAACAGGTAATCATCAAGTGATCCATCCCTTATCTCCCATTCCCAGCTTCCGAAAAACAGGCAAAGGATACCATTGATGGACCTAACCTCCATGAATTTATCTAGCTCTTTTCTGAAGCTTGTTAAAATCTTGGCCTTCGCATCATCCTCTGGCAAGGAGTTCCACAGGTTGACTGCGTTGTGAGGAAATACTTTCTTTTGTTTGTTTTAAACCTGCTACCTATTAATTTCATTTGGTGACTCCTCATTCTTGTCTAATATCAACATTCAACCTTTCTAGTTCTTCAGTCAAGAGAGTCATTTTCCCAACAAATGGCAATGAATGAGAGTTCCATGATCCTATCTTCAGATACTGATATTGCCACAGAAGCAGATGTACTTGTTGTATATTGGGTTGTAGATGTAGATCTTCTTGTTACGGTAACTGAGTAGGTCACTGGGGTCAGCCCAGCTAGTCTGGGCTTGTTCTAGTGAGTTCTGTGCTATGCAATAAAATGGACACTTGCACCTACTCCAGCTCTCTGCCTTTCCACTGATTTCTTCCTATACTGTGAAACTCCCCACGACATAACAGTACTGTCTCTGTATTCCCCCCCCCCCGTTTAAGGAAGAATAATGATCATATGATCCAACTCTCTGCCTGTAGTAGAAGATTTGGATGGATTCTTAAATTTGATTCTGTTTTGAATAGGAAATGAAACTGCCAAAGGTATTTTCATCTGTGTCTCAAAGCTACAGGAGTTTTATAGGGTTGATTTGCAAGTCATTGCCCAGTTCTCCCTCTTTATTCAGGCTTGGGGCCAACCGTAGGAACACAGTACCAAAAGGGCACGGTTTGTTCCTTTCTGAAGCAAATGTCGAAAAGGTCACACTTGGTCAAGCTTAAGCAGTGTAACCTTGTGGTTGGAGCATAGGCTTGAGAATCAAGACCGGTGTGTTCTGATTATGGGTTTTACACTAACTCTCTGACTTTGGGTGAGTCAATTAACTTCTTTGTGCCTCAGTTTCTCTATTAGATTATCACCCACATTTTACTATTGCACCATGGATATTATGAGGTCTGATGACTAATGTTTGAAGTGTTGTGATATCTTTGGATGGACACAGCTGTTACACATACTGGGCCAGGTCTAGATGTGGGTGAGTAGGACTGGTGCCCTGGGCACCAACCTCCAGAGGTGTCATACGACTGTGTTGCTTGTCCATGCTTGGGCTTCCTTGTTTTGTTTTCTTGGCTGCTTTGGGAGGATGCCAAAAAATGTCCAGTGCTGTTCCCATGTGCGCAGGTGTGTGCATGTGCGTGCGCACACACAAATACACCCCCCCTCCACAAAACTTAATGCACACCCACCCCTTAGTATTGCAGAAAGGAAGGCCTGGAATGAATCTTGTGAGGTCAACTAGTCATCCCCGCCCCACAGACTAAAAGAGGATTAAGTGTACCTAGACCATGCCTGGCCAATGTTTGTCTAAGCTGTTCTTAAAACTCACCAATAATTATTGGGAGTTCACAACTTCCCTATGTAACCCATTCCAGTCCTTAACTCTCCTTAGAGTCAGGAAGCTTCCCAAATAACTATCCTAAATCTTCCTTGCTGCAAACTAAGCTGATTATATCTTGTCATATCCTTGTGGGCATGGAGAACAACTGATTGTTACTTTCTGTATAACAGTCCTGAACATACCTGAACACTTTTCATGTCCCTTCCCACAGTCTCCTTTAAACTAAACATGAGTAGTTCTTTCATTCTTTCCTTACATGTCATGTTTTCCTAAACCTCTTAAGCATTTTTATTGCTCTGCTCTGGATTCTTTCCAGTTTGTTCACATGTTTCTTAATTTTTTTCCCCTTCCTTGCATTATATCAAATGGGGTCTGTTCCATGTGTCGGCTCCTGCCAAAATTCTCTGTTCCATGCAGTATTCTCTATCACACCATTTGTTAATATGTCTTCCTTTCTTAAAATGTGGTATCCAGAATTGGACCTAATACTCCAACTGAGGCCTCACCAGAGCCTCGTAGAATGAAAGTTACTTCCTGTGCCTGATGTTATTACTTATATTAAATTTCAATTAAATTAATTCTCCTTCTACCTCGCTAGCATACAAATGAGAAAAGAACTGAACCATCTGCAGTTTTCATACAGAGATTTTTTTTTTTAAGATGGAAATATTTACTTGACCAATTTGGTTGACCTCCATGATGAAATCACAAAACTGTGGAAAGAGACTGCTGGGTGAGTGCAGAGGGAATTGGAGCTTGAAACACATGTTTCTTTTAGCTTACAAATTGCTGTGTAGTGTTTGGTAATTGCAACACAGCCCTGACTTAGGCAAGGAATCTGGAAAGGTTACAAATCTCCCTTTGCAGTATAGTCGTGGAAGAATTCTCATTTAAAAAAAACATCTGTCAGGAGTTATTTAAAGATCACTTGATTACAGTAAGCCCCAGTCATTTTTGGCTGGATGCTCTAACAGTGTCACTTCTTGGCAAAAGTAGCTCAGTGTAAAATAGGCACGACATCTTGTGTGTTGTCTCTCACCCCATCCTTTTCACCTTTACAATTTACCACAAGTACAGATATAGCGCCATGTAGCACCAGCAGTTGAAAAATACAGCAAAATGTTTGGGAGTCATGTAATATATAAACCCCTCTAACTTTCTACAATGAGTTTGAAGGCATTGGAGTTACTTGTATTATTATGAGTTTTAGCTCTTTGGGGAATTCATTGAGGAGGAATGTAAGGGGGTCCCACCATGTAACAATATTAACTGTTTGCAAATAAAACCTTCCACCACCTCTATATTCTGGGTAAGTTTGATCATCCATATTTTGTAGCTAAGAAGCTGAGGCCCAGAGAGTTGAAGTGAATTGGCCAAGGCACATCACTGGAGAACTGGGATTAGAACACAAAAGGGAATGATTCTTATTCTTCTGCTCTTCTCTAAACAAACTCTTCTATTGTGTAGTGTCAAATTCATGCAAGCGTCTGCACGGACTTCTGTGCCAAACCCATCCAAACGGAGCCAGTAGAAGAAATTTATATTTGTAGCTGGTTTTACATGGCAACATATTGTGGCAAATTAAAAGTTCCTTGCAACAATATTTGAGCCCATAACTGTTGCTCTCTATTTACATTATTATCGCTTTATATTTAAGAAAAATTGACTTAGTAGGAATATACAGTCCAAATATATTTGTGAGACACCCTCGGGATTAAGGAAAGAGTAGATGGATGCTGGAAAATCTGTTTAAACTTAGTTCTGATCTTCAACCCATTTTAAGGGGGTTCTCTCTGGGCTTCTCAGTGACATGGGTATCAGCGTATGAGACCGGATAGGACCAGCACCAATGTTCCCTCTAAACTGAGTATTTGGGTGGCTACCCAGGAATGATCCAGGATCCACCCAGCTGATTCGCAGAGCACCCATAGCAACAACAGCATGTATTTCTTCTGATAGTGCACCTCCACATATGTGTTCGTTCACATAATAACATTTATTTCACACATGGATTGAAAAAGTTAGAGGGAACATTGTCTAACATTGCCCATCTTTTGCTAATACAAGATGCGGAGTCTCCTTTCAGAATCCACACCCTGGATGAAGCCAGGCTCAGTGATTGTGACACAGGCCTGCGAATGGGGGAGGGACAAAGGGAGCAATTGCCACAGGACCCAATGATTCAGAGGGGACCGTGGTTCCTGGCCACTGCTGCTGCTACTCTGCAGTGGCAGCGGCCTGAGCCCCAGACCCTTTAAATTGCTGCTGGAGCGCTGTGCCATGCACTTCAGGTAGGGCTGCCCAAGACCCTGTCCCTTTTGGGAACATGGAGCTGGCTCCCTTTTGCCCAGGGCCCCATGGAGGCTGATGGGTTCCCTGCTGTAAGCTTGGGGGGGGGGGAGGGGTTATGCAAGAACCAGTATATGAGGAGGGGCACTATGGAAGAATCCCAGGTGAAGATATTCTTCCTTTCCAGATCTAGGTCCCACTTCTCAAACTCTCATTAATGGATTCATCTCATTAATGGATCTCAAAGTCACCGTATTGTTTCAGGCCAATTTCACAAGCCAACTCCACAGGGACGCCTCAGAGCTCAGCTTCATTTACAAGTTTGATTCATTCAACACAGGTATGAACATTGAATGGATGGCTTGCTACATTCCACATCCTAATGACATAAAAAACCAAACAATGGGTATTAAAGAACACTTAGGCTGTGTCCAGACTCAGGGGTTTTTTCGGGAAAAGTAGCCTTTTCCCGAAAAAACTTCCCCTGCGTCCAGACTCAAGCCGCGTTCTTTCGAAATTATTTCGAAAGAACGCGGCTTTTCTTTCGATGGCGGTAAACCTCAATTTACGAGGAAGAACGCCTTCTTTCGAAAGTTCCTCTTTCGAAAGAAGGCGTTCTTCAATGTAAAGAGGCTGTCTTCGAAAGAGAGCATCCAGACTCGCTGGGTGCTCTCTTTCAAAAAAGCGGATTTCTCTTTCGAAAGATCCGCCTGCAGTCTAGACGCGATCTTTCGAAAGAGGCTCTTTCGAAAGAAGCCTGCAGTCTAGACATAGCCTTAGTACTTTCTCTATCCGCTTATATAGCATGAAAAGCTTAAAAAACAACCAGTAGTCTACAAGCACCTTAAAGACTAAAAAAACATGTAGATGGTATCACGAGCTTCATGAAAAGTAACAGAGAGGTAGCCCTGTTAGTCTGATCTTGGTAAAACAAAAAAAGCAGTCATGTAGCACTTTAAAGACTAAGAAGATGGTTTATTAGGTGATGAGCTTTCGTGGGGCAGAAAGTGAAAGCTTCTTGGACACTCTGACTATTCTTTTCCCTCCTTTTTCCTTCTCTCTTTCCCCCACCCATCCCCTATTTATCTAGAAACTGGACCTTTAATAACTCCATTCATCTGAATAAATGGGTTGTGCCCACGAACGCTCATGATACCATCTACACGTTTTGTTAGTCTCTAAAGTGCTGCAAGACTATTTGTTGTTTTTAAAGTTTTTCCAGTTTCAGACTAACATGGAAGTTCTCAAACTGTGACATCCTTAAAGTTAAGAACATTCCTAAGTGAATGTAGCATCAGGACCTGTCACTCTACAGTTGTTGTGGGCAGGAGAGTGTGTAGCTTCATTGAAACAGTGAAAACACAGACAACAGAAAGGAGTCAGGAACCTATTGTAGATATCAACAGTAAATGCCCTCTAATTGAAGATTCCATACAGCTTTATATGAGTTTGACTGATAATCGTTCAGTGACAACAAATCTCATGAAATAATCTGCCCTTCATAAAACCTGCATTTCACAGCAAAAAAGCTTCTGGTTGAAACCACGGAGCCCATCTCTAACTGACCTGGATGGAGTTTCTGGAGCTAGAGGTCAGTTTTATAATCCCTTGGCTCCACCCCTTACTGGTTTTAGCTAATCAGCCCTTTCCATTTCTATGTAGGTTTAATTTAGGGATTTAATAGTATAGTCGATTAACCAATATGCAAAAGCTTATAGGTTAATGCTATAGACTACATGGATTTCCTCTCTCCCCCTTGCCAGTAAATTTTTTAGCAGGCTGGCCAGCAGCTTGGCTCAGTCCTGGCTTACCCCGGGTCTGGGACCTATTCCACTGCAACTCTGCATATAAAGTGTATTAAGAACCAGGTGGGCAGGCAACCTGGCTCAGTTCTGGCTTTTGCCTCCTGGACAGGCAGCCAATACATGAGGGGAGCTGGTTTTTAAACTGGCTCCCCTCGCGGACCAGCTCCCAACTGGCACCTCACACTGCTGCGTCTGATACAGAGGCAGCAGTGCGGAGTAGCAGGGGGCTCCTCGGGAGTGGGGCTAGAGTGCACTGACTGCCAGCCCTGCCCCTGGGACTATAGAAATAGATGAAATGAACCACCTTTTAGCCTGGGAACCTGCACTGTTTCTTTCTTTGCAATACCGCATCCTTATCCATGATGGTGCTATATTATGTTAGGAGCCGGCAGCACTCAGCTGCCTCACTATCACATGACCTACAATGAAGTGCAACAGCCATGAGCAAGTACTGGCTTCTCCTGCTTCTAGAGAAAGTTCTAGAACTCCTTGCCAGAGGATGCTGTGAAGACCAGGACTTTAACGGGGTCCTGAACTAGATAAATTCATGGAGGTTAGGTCCATCAATGAATATTAGCCAGGTTGGGTAGGAATGGTGTCCCTAGCCTCTGTTTATCTGGAACTGGATGACAGGAGAGGGATCACCTGATGATTACCTGCTCTGTTCACTCACTCTGGGGCATCTGGCATTGGCCACTGTTGGCAGATAGGATACTGGGCTAGATGGACCTTTGGTGTGACCCGGTGTGGCTGTTCTTATGATCTTATGGCTGAGAATAGTGCAGTTTATTCCCTGTTGCTACCTCTCGGGAAAAGTCCTGAGTGACGTAATTGTGTTGTCTATGTGTAACCCACATATCTTATGGATGTGGTTCACTGTCCCATCTAGTGGCATTGAGACCACTTGCAGAAAGAATAATGAGTCTGCTCTACACCCCAGATAATATGCTTTTAGCACATGTGGTAGAGGCTCATGTTCTAAGCTCCAGTGGTCCCAGGTTTGATTCTGCATGTAGGTGTTACAGCTGTAGTCTGTGGATTTCTCAGTGAGAGGTTCTGGGTGCAGGTTCTCTGCATTTCACAGATACCAGTGCACATTTACAGAAGCCTCTGCCCTCATCTGGATTGTCTCCTTGAGTAGAGTTTTTGTGCACAGAGATGCCAGAGTGTTTACAATTGTACACATGGAAGTTTGGGATTCATTAAAATGTTTGCATCTAAACATATTTTTAAATAATTGGAAGGAAATTGCATTACTGTCAAAAGCAGATTACACACTAGTGGAAAATTAGAAGCATAAAACTGACTAAATAAACTATGTAAACTAAAGGAATAAGAGCAGCTGAGACCTGAAACAGCTATGGAACAGGGAATGTTTAAAATAAAAAATTAGAGTTCACTCCTGAAAGGGCCAGAGATTAGGAATTGTCCTAGGGAGCTTTGGAAAATCTCACAGAAGGCCATATATTTTGCTTCTATATAAACATGTTGAGCTAGTTTCCAATTTCACTTGTGTGGGTGTAAATCCAAAGTAATTTAGAGTTACATGAGTCTAATTGAGATTGAAATTTGGCCCACTCCTTAATATACAGCACAAAACTAAAAGCATCTAGTTTGCTTCAAATGCCAAAAGCTGTGAAAACAAGCTAACAGCACCCTGGAATGGGTCTCCAATAAAATCTTAATTTTCCAAGTTTTCAGTACCCTATACTAAATATGACAGGTCTTAATTCCTCAGCATGGCCTGATTATTAGGTGTCTAGTCCTGCTAGGTATTGAGGGCTTGATGGGGTTTAGGTACCTGAACTCCTCGGTATTTTAAAAAAAATCCATGTGTCTAGCTTCACCTTTAGGGATGTTGCTACATTTGTAAACCTAGCCCTGAATGCTCTCAGCCCTCACTCTTGTCTCTGTGCATGGAGAAGGTTCAGCACCACCCTGTATCAGGTCCCAGGGCAGGGTTAACGATGCTGCAGTGTACTTCTGTCTAAGGGTGTGTTGCCATAGCAGTACAGGGAAGATCATCCAGGCTGTAAACAGAAGACTTAATTCTCACATCCTTCCTGCCCTCTCATCCATAACAAGAATTAATTCCTTGCTTGTAAAGAACAGGTCTCCAACTGTGTGCAAGAGGCCTGTTTCCTCTTATGTTCAGAAGTTTCCTCTTCCTTGAAGACAAACGATATCCTAAATCTCTCCTATTTTTAGTTCAGTGCGTAAACCCCCGAGTGCTTGTTTCAGGTTAAATCGGAATGCCAGATCTGCATTCCTGAGTCTGACAATGCCTTTACCCCTTTTCTAGCCTAGCACCTCATGAGAGCAAAACCAAGTGAATAATTTTTACTTAGAAATTCATTTTCCAACATTTGCAGCCAGATTTCCTGGCTGACTTTTCATATTTTTAAATTATTTTGATCACTTATTTCTTTTAAAGACAGTGTTGTAAAAGAAATATGTGACCATTCATTGCACAGTGCTGTGGGCTGTGCCCACAAAAGCTCATGATACCATCTACATGTTTCGTTAGTCTATAAAGTGCTACCAGACCATTTGCTTGCTGGTTTTTTTACTGTCCTTT
The DNA here is from genome assembly GCF_052426305.1 of Pelodiscus sinensis. Taxonomy (NCBI): domain Eukaryota; kingdom Metazoa; phylum Chordata; order Testudines; family Trionychidae; genus Pelodiscus; species Pelodiscus sinensis. The sequence goes on along the minus strand of NC_143064.1, from coordinate 22,802,900 downwards.
TTGTCACCCCTTTGTCTCAAACAGCTAACCAAAATACAGGGGCCTAGTAGGTTGTTCCAATTAGGAGAAAAAGTTTGCAATATTAACTTATCAGAGCTCTTTTTTTCTTTTTCCTCTGTAAATATAATTCTGGTCAAGGGGATCAGTCTGATTGTGCAGGAGTCTGATGATCTCTGTTTACCCTCACAAGAAGTACAATGGTATCACATGCTTCCGCACCCTACTCTACCAATGTTACCTATCCTGGAGCTGGTAGAATCACCTCTAGAGGTGTGGTTGGGAGGATAGCCCAAGAGAAGTAAGGGGCAAAAGTGGATTTGTGGAGTAGGGCTCGGCATGTTGGGTGATATAAGATAAAGATAGCTCTAGGAGCTGCTCCAGCCTGTGAGGGAAGAGTGATTTTAAACCACCTTTGGTAAGCATGGGGATCCTCTCTGTAGCAGAGAAATTCCGGCTAGAGGATCTGATCTTTTTTAGAGTCCTTTATGCCACAAGAGCAGCCAAGAACTGGGTACAGTGACATCTCAGCTGAAGTAGTGGGTTTTGCCTATGAAAACTCATGATACTATTAAGGATGTTAAGTATCGGGTGATTGATTAATTGAATAGTCAATGCATTTCGCATCGACTATTCGATTAGTCAATAGGACAACCTCCACTTTTGAAGCGTAGTAACAGCCCTAAGGCTGTTGCTACGCTTCAAAGGGGAAAGCACCACTTTGAGCCTGGGATCAGCTGGGGACTCCCCCACTGACCCCAGCCTCCGTGCGGCGCTGCCACTTTGAAACACTGCGTGCAGCTTGGGACACCCCAGATGGCCCCGGGCTGCATGTGGCTTTTCAAAGTGGCAGCGCCGCACGGAGCCCGGGGTCTGGCCCCAGGCTTCAAGCAGCGCTGCCGCTTTGAAGTACCCCCTCTTCTGTCCCTCCCTTGCTGCCTCTAATAGAGGCAGCAAGGGGTGGGGGACACGAAGTGACTAGTCAAATATCCTGTCAACTATCCGATAAGCATTTGCTTATCGGATAGTTGATTAGTCCTTTGCATCCCTAGATACTATATACATAGATATTTTTATAGTGCCACAAGACTACTTGTTGCTCTTAACTGAGCTGTAGTTCAGTGTGCATTGTGTGGTAGGCACTAAGAAATGGACTAACTTCACCCCAAAGCTATTAGAGCCACGTAGGCTATGTCTACACTACTACTTATGTTGACAAAACCTATGTCCCTGAGGGATGTGAATATTCCACCCCTAAGTGACCCAAATTACGCTGGCACAAGAACTGACGTGCATAGAATCTCTTCCATGAACATAGCTTCTGCTGCTCATGGGGTGGTTTGTTTATTCAGCATCAACATACATCAGGGGTGGGGAACCTTTTTTGGGTTGGGGGGCGGGTGCCACCCATCCTCAGTCAGGGTCTGCACATAAGTGAGAAGCAAAAAAACAAAAATAAACCCTCGCTGATGTGGCCCCTGACTGAGAAAGAGAAAGACCCTCACACATCGGGGGGGGGCACAGCCTAGTAGATTTTGTGTGCTCCAACACCATAGTGGGGTGGTGCAGGAGCTAGAGCACCACTGTGGGTCCCCCAATGCTGGGAGGGGGAGCATGAGCCTCGGGGGCCAGATCCAGGCAAGCCAGGGGCTGCATCTGGTTCCCCGGCCTGAGGTCCCCCACCCCTGACATAGAGCATCTTCACCACATACGCTGCAGCAGTAGAACCAGTACAGCTGTGCTGCTGCAGTGCTGTAAGTGTGAACGTCTCTCTAATCACTGCCTACCTCTGTTAAATTTAAATCAACCTCCAAAAGATGAAAAATTCTGTACTTTCATTACTCCTGCACCTTCCTCAGCTCTTTTCCTCACATCCCTATTTCCCTGCCATGCCACACCACAAAAGACCATGCTAAATAATCTCATGGAGTTGCTCTTGCTTTCATCTGGGAATTGTTGAGCAGGGGGGCTGACAAGACTTGCTATGCCCCTGGGCAAAGTGGGTGGGGGCCTGGCTCCAGATGGGGCGGGGCATTGGGCAGAAGGGGCAGGCCTCAGCTGCACTCAAAGTGTGCTGCGTTGGCCCCCCAATTTCCCAGCGAGCCCTGAGAGGCTCCTGGAGTGCAGTGCGAGGCATTCCGGTGGCAATTTAAAGGGCTCCACGATTCAAAAGGGCCTGGTGCTCTGGTCACTGCTGCTCCTGTGGTAGTGACAGGAGTGGTGGCAGTGGCTGGGAGACCCAGGCCCTTTTAAAACTCTGGGTCCTGAGGCAACTGCTCCTCCCCTTCCCACCCCCTGGCAGTCTTGGATACATAGGTGACGTGTGAGGGGCAGGGATGTAAGCGAGTACTCGACAATTGTCGAATGGAGTTCTCAACTACTCGCTCCCCCTCCATACGCGAGGCAGCAAGGCAGCAGTGGCGGGAGAGAGGGGGAAGAAGTGGGAAACCGGCCAGCTCTGGCCACTGTGAACAGGTGCTGCTTCAGGAGCAGCCCCTGCCCTCAGCCAGCCCAGGGCCACCACGAACAGTGGCTGCTGGATCTGGCGCGAGCCTGGACCAAACAGTCCCGGCTCATGCCAGTCCAGGATGCTGTGCCTCTGCATTTTAAATGTAGTAAGAGCCTGGCGGTTCTTACCACATTTAAAATGCAGAGCCACAGCAGTCGAGAACCGATGCAAGACGGGACTGCTCAGTCTTGACTCCAGCCGGCTTCCGCCGTGGCTCTGCAGAGGGGCCCCTTATCGACTAATTGTGTAGTTGATACAAATTGTATCAGTGACATGATTAGCCAGCTAATTGCAATTTAACATCCTTAGTGGGGGCACATACTTCAAATGACATGGGGAGGAGAGGCAAGGAGCCAGCCATCAGTCGGTGGGGAGGCCAGTGGGGAGAGGGTCTGGTGCTCACAGCAGGGATCCAGCCCCCCACACTTACTGGCAGCAATGTGGCAAGCAGAGCAATGGCCCCACCTTGCTGCGCTCCTTTGGCTGCATCACTTGGGGGAGGAGTGGGACCACCCTGCACTCACCCACAGGAAGTAGAGTGACGCAGCCAAGGGAGCAAAGCTAGTTGGGGGCCGTGTTGCTCTACTTTCTCTTCTGCTGCTGGTGAGTGCAGGGATGGGGCGGATCTCTGTAGCCAGTGCCAGCCTCCAGCCCCACTTGTCCCCTGGGACCGATTGCTCAGGGGAAGGGGAAGAGGCAGAGCAAGGGCAGGGAAGAGGTCGGGAGAGGCCAGAAGAGCGGGGCCTGTGGCAGAGGGGGGTTGTCTCGACCCTTTCCCAGGCTGGGTGGGGTCACATGGCTGGTGGGATCCCTAACCTCCTTTACCAGTTGCCCCAGCCTGGATGTTTGCCACTGAGTACAAAACTAAAGTGTACCGAATAAATAACACATTAATCAAGCCTCTGGTCGAAATTCATTACTGAGCAATGAGTTTGCACAAGGCCTGTGCATCACATATATTCTACTTCAGCCTTCATTTAAAGGTCCTAAGTGGGACCTAAAATGATGCCAAAGCTTCATTCTTGCTTCTCTGTACAGGGGCTAATTTATCTCCCATTCAGGAAATTCACATCTGAAAACCTGACCTTTGTGGAAGGCATTATGAAGGTTTGCCCTTTGGCTCTCATTCTGTTTTCTTGAGCGTTATCAGTAGCAATAAGGAGATTTTTAAAAGCCCTAAAAGCCCTAGGAGTGCAGAAGTATATCTATGGAATGTGATTAAGTTCCTAATCCAAGATCCTGCGGTTTAGTACCAGACACACTAGCAATAGTAGCAGAGTTTAGCAATACAACAGGGTGTACAATGAAAAGGACAAGTTAGAGGTTCTACTGCTACTTACTGTCTGTCTGTCTTCAAATATTAAAAAAATGCCATTTTGCTGGGTCTGAAAAGAAATGAAATATTTTGGAATCAGAATAAACAAAGTATGAAAACAAAAAGAGTGCCAAAGACAACTAATGACTAAGATACCTCTACAAAAACAATTATCTGATGAATTGCAGAAGAAGGAACCCTGCTTGATGTTATATTTATGGCGCAAGGTTAATGTTATAAATATGGTAGGAGCATCACAGGTTATTTGCTATTCTCAAGTGTTACAAATGGATATGCTGCAAAAGGAACAAAACACAGATTCCAGACTTAAACTGGCCAGATTAAATAATGACTAAACAAATGAGGCTTGAAAGAACAAATGAATGTAAATCAAAAAACCTTGAATAGGACATAGATCTATTCTTTATAATTGAAAGCTAGAACATTAATGTTCTGAGGATATGTGCCATAAAAATAGCATATTACCAGTTTTCCGCACCTTAGTAGGGTTTTTATTTAATTACATAAAATTGTACACACTAATCCTATTATCATCTTTGTGTGGAAAATGTTGTAAAACCAGATAGCACTACCGGAAAAAATTCAGGGTCATATGTAGGGAAAATCCCTTAGTAAAGATAGCTGGGTAGCTAATAAATTGGGTAAGTGGATGCAGAAAGAAATTATAAGGATGTCAGACTTTGAGTTAGCTAAGAAACACTTTGCACCTTCTACCAAAACTGAGCATTGAACAGAGATAGCTTGTGGCATTATCTACAATTGTGTGGGTGGATGGGTAATATCCTGGGAAGAAGTTTGCCTGCCTAAAACAAACACCTGTTAATGAATTGTTGGGAAAACCGAGACATTTGCCCTGCTAAGCTCCAAAGGAATAGTTTTCACTTGTGTGATAACAAAGATGCCCATATACGGAGAAAAGATGTGACAGTTCACCTTACATGGGTAGTTGCATTGTATCCAGTTGCATTATTATTTACTTGCCTGAGTAAAATAAGTAGGATTTGATCACTGGAATTCAGCTACATCAATGAGAATGGACCAGAAATGGAGCAGCAGTAACATTTTAATACTTGACATAACAAATAGAATTTTCATTTATAGAACTCCATGCCCATCCACCTATTCAGAAGTACTTTGTCCCTCACTTTCCTCATCAATAAATGGAAGACAGAAAGGCTGTGTCTACACTGGCATCCCTTCCGGAAAAGGGATGCTAATGTAGCACTTTGGAATAGGCAAATCCGCGGGGGATTTAAATATCCCCCGCGGTATTTGCATTAACATGGCTGCCGCTTTTTTCCGGCTTGGAGATAAGCCGGAGAAAAGTGCCAGTCTAGACGTGATTCTCCGGAAAATAAAGCCTTTTCCGGAGGAGCTCTTATTCCTACTTTCAAGAATAAGTAGGAATAAGAATAAGTGCTTTCAAGTAGGAATAAGAGCTCCTCCGGAAAAGGCTTTATTTTCCGGAGAATCACGTCTAGACTGGCGCTTTTCTCCGGCTTATCTCCAAGCCGGAAAAAAGCGGCAGCCATGTTAATGCAAATACCACGGGGGATATTTAAATCCCCCGCGGATTTGCCTATTCCAAAGTCTACATTAGCATCCCTTTTCCGGAAAGGGGTGCCATTGTAGACACAGCCAAAGGGTATGTGACTTGCCCAAGGTCAGACAGGGTTTTTCCCAATGGACTGTGCTACTGGAGAGCAGTATAGTTTGAACTATGTGAAGGCAAAGGCCCTGCTGGACCTATTTGAAGAAGAAAATACACACACACATACATATTTTGGAGATTGCAAGAAAACACACACACGTGTTTTGGAGATTCCAAGAAGCCAAAAATTTCAAGTTAGGTTCCTAATGATAGTAAGGCCTCATCTACACTTGAAGGCTGTGTCTAGACTGCATCTCTTTTCCGTAAAAGGGATGTAAATTAGACACATCGCAATTGCAAATGAAGCGGGGATTTAAATCCCCCTGCTTCATTTGCATAAACATGGCTGCTGCTTTTTTCCAGCTCGGAGCTTTGCCGGAAAAAAGCGCCAGTCTAGACTGGGATCTTTCGGAAAATAAAGCCTTTTCCGAAAGATCCCTTATTCCTCTTAAAAAAAGGAATAAGGGGTCTTTCGGAAAAGGCAAAGTTCCGAGCCGGAAAAAAGCAGCAGCCATGTTTATGCAAATGAAGCGGGGGGGATTTAAATCCCTGCTTCATTTGCAATTGCGATGTGTCTAATTTGCATCCCTTTTATGGAAAAGGGATGCAGTCTAGGCACAACAGAAAGGTTTCGTGGTTGATCTATACCTGCAAATACTCCCCACAACTTACACTGGGATAAAAGTCCTTTTGCCAGTACAGTTTTCCCTGCGTGAAATAAGCTATACCAGCAGAAATGGAATTTTGCTGGCATAATTGCATCTACATTAGGGCTTTTGACACCATAGCTACACTTACATAAAATGACACCCAAGCACCGTAACTATGCCAACAAATCTTCTAACAGTGTGGTTTCATTGAGGAAGCTATTCCAGTTTCAGTTCTATTTGTTCTGAAATACTCAGTGGTATCAGAAGCAAAATGCAGGACAATGTAGCACTTTAAAGACTAACAAGATGGTTTATTAGATGATGAGCTTTCGTGGGCCAGACCCACTTCCGCAGATCAAATAGTGGGAGAAAATAGTCACAACCATATATACCAAAGGATACAATTTTAAAAAATGAACACATATGAAAAGGACAAATCACATTTCAGAACAGGAGGGGAATGCGGGGGGTGGGGAAAGGAAGGAAGGTAAGTGTCTGTGAATTGATGATATTAGAGGTGGGGAGAGTGGGATGTCTGTGAGCTAATGGTATTAGAGGTGATAATTGGGGAAGCTATCTTGGTAATGGGTAAAATAGTTTGAGTATTTGTTCATTCCTTCTCGGAGAGTGTAGAATTTTAACATGAATGACAGTTCAGAGGATTCCCTTTCAAGTACAGATGTAAAAGGTCTTTGTAGCAGAATGCAGGTGGTTAAGTCATTGAGAGAGTGTCCTTTCTGGTTAAAATGGCAAGAAACTGTTTTTTCTTTGTGATCTTGTCTGATATCTGTTTTGTGGGCATTAATCCTTTGGCGAAGTGTCTGAGATGTTTGTCCAATGTACATAGCAGACGGACACTTTCGGCACATGATAGCATAAATTATATTTCTGGATGCGCAGGAATATGTGTTCTTGATCTTATAACTCACTTGGTTAGGTCCAATAATGGTATCAGCAGAATGAATATGTGGACAAAGCTGGCAACGGGGTTTGTTGCAAGGGAAAGTACCAGGGTTGGTATTAGTGTGGTATGTCCTGTGGTTTTGTAAGAATCATCTTGAGGTTAGGTGGTTGTCTATAGGAGACTATGGGTCTGTCTCCCAGAGCCTCTTGGAGTATGGTATCCTGTTCCAGTATAGGCTGTAGTTTATTGATAATGTGTTGGACAGGTTTAAGTTGGGGGTTGTAGGTGATGACAAGTGGTGTTCTATTGTTGGTTTTCTTGGGTCTGTCTTGAAGTAGACGGTTTCTAGGTATTCGTCTGGCTCTTTCAATTTGCTTTTTTATTTCTCCGGGTGGGTAGTTGAGGTTTATAAATGCTTGGTAGAGATCCTGAAGCTTCTGGTCTCTGTCAGTGGGATTAGAGCAGATGCGGTTGTATCGAAGGGCTTGGCTATAGATGATGGATCTTGTGGTGTGTTCTGGATGGGAGCTGGAAGCATGTAGGAAACTGTATGAGTCGGTGGGTTTTCTGTAGAGAGTGGTGTCTAATTTTCCATTGTTGATTTGTACTGTGGTGTCCAGGAAGTGGATCTCTCATGTAGAATGTCCAGGCTGAGGTTGATGGTGGGGTGTAGGTTGTTGAAATCTCTGTGGAATATCTCCAGTGTTTCTTGGCCATGCGTCCAGATCATAAAGATGTCATCGATGTACCGTAGGTAGAGAAGGGTTGAAAGGGGATGGGAGTTGAGGAAACGTTGTTCTAGGTCAGCCATAAAGATGTTAGCATACTGTGGGGCCATGCGTGTACCCATGACTGTGCCGCTGATCTGGAGGTATAAGTTCTCAAACTGGAAATAATTGTGGGTGAGAACAAAGTTACATAGGTCTGCTATCAGGTTGGCAGTAGTGTCCTCTGGGATAGTGTTTCTAATTGCTTGTAATCCATCTTCATGTGGGATGTTGGTATATAGAGCTTCCACATCCATGGTGGCAAGGATGGTGTTATTGGGGAGGTTATCAGTGGTATCAGACATCCAGCATGAAGAAATCAAATGGTTTTCACACAGTTCAATGGTTGCAGTTATATACATATAATACAACCTTAAGGGGACAGGAGCAATGAGGAAAAGAAGGCACTCATAATATGACAGAAGTTGCAGCTTCTGAAGAAAGCAATGTAGGATGCAGAGAATAAACTGGAAACTGTCAGTGAAACGGGTGCAAAGGTAGGCATCCTCCATTATTTGTTTAGTTGGAGCCGTGTACATACCCACTGTTCCAACCCTCACTGCCACTGTTTCTCTCCAACCAGGGTTTTATGTGGAGAGGTGTAAAGCGAAGGGTGCATGTTGAATATTGGGCTTTCCAGCCTCTCTCTCTCTGCACATTGTGTGTGTGTGTGCGCGCGCGTGTGCATGCACAATGGCTTTCAAGGATTTGTTTGAACTACTCAATGTCTGTCTCTTTGCTGTCAAGACTGGGGTACGCTCAGTGCTTTTTTTGTATGAAAAAGGTGCTGGTACACCAGGCTCAAAGTTGTTGAACAAAACAAAACAAAAAAAGCTGCACTGAGCGCCAAAATGAGGTTGCGGCCACTTTAAGAGCTGCACTGCATGTCCCGAGCAGGCTTCTGTCAGGAACCAAGCCCCCCCAGGGAATAGGTGCCGGTACAGCAGAGGGGAATCCCATTCAATTAAGGTATGATGGGAAAATAGGTCCCGGGGCATACTATCACAAAAAAACTACCAGGTGCACCCTAGTAGCATATCATCTAATTCAGTGGTGGGCAATCTGGAGCCCATTGGGATTCCATGTGAGGTCTGTGCAACTCTTCTCTTCCTCCTTCTCCCATGCCTCTGTCGCACTGGGGGCCCTGCACTTACCTACTCCTCCCCCTCCCTCCCAGCACTTCCAGAGCCCCATGGATCAGCTCATTTGCACCTCGTCCCTGCTCCTCGGCCTTCCTTACAGAGCTTGAATGCTGCTAATCAGCTGATTTGTGGAGCTCAAGTTCTGAGAGTGAGTGGGGAGGAGGTGCGAATCAACCAATTTATGGGGCTCCTGAAGTCTGGGGGGAGGGGGAGGAAGAGCAGGGACAGGACATGCTTGGGAGAGGAAGTGGGGAAGAGGCCGGGCAGGGATTTGATCTCGTAAAGAAAGTCTAAATGTTTCTTTTTTATTATTTGAAGTTCATGATAGTTCTATTAATACAAGCATGATTAAAGCATTTCTACTTGTTTTGGAATATTCAGCATGCCACGTATTCATGTATTTAACCTTATTCTTCGGATCATCGTTAGTGCATATGGCTAATTTCAAACATGCAGCCCACTGAGATGGCGGGCCCCTCATGTGGCCCACTCACTAGCCTAGGTTGCCTATCACTGGGCTAAACGTTTTCTGTAGAGAGCATGACAGAGAATTCTGTGCCAAGTCTTTCTTGTAACTCTCTCAAGTTGAGAACAGGTTTTACAAACATTGATCAAGAGCCAGGATTCAGTGTAACTGTTTACATTCCCTAACTCGTGTTGCTGCTCCTCTCATGCCTTATCACAGATTTTCATTTTTTTTTATCACTCAGTTAATCCTCTTGTTTATCTTTTAAGGAATTTAAAATGCTATCAAAAGGCAGAAATAAAAGCAAATACTTGGCGAGATGAACTGAGGGTCAGACATCTATTAACCACGTGGTCTAAATGGACATTTAAAGAGGGGGGAGGGAAATGAGCTGATAGATAACAGAGATACTGTCTTTAAAAAGAAAGCCATCAATTCAACCCCCATGCAGATCTGGAGCCATCCTGATTTTGCTCCAAGGCTGAAATTTGATTGAGAAGAGAATCTCATCTGGTGGGGGAAAGGGAATTGCAAGGGACAAAGACTCAATGGAGAAGGGATCTTGGATAGACCACATATCTTCTATGCATCCTGAAATGCCCCTATTTTTTTCCTTAGGCAACTCAAAGAAGAAAAGGGTTACACTTTTATACAGGTTGTACCTCCTTACACCAGGACTCTCTGGCCCAGCAACATTTGTGGTCTAGCATGGACCACAGACCTTCCCGTTGTGCATGCGCCTTGTTGAGGTGGAACAACTTGCGAGTTCTTATGATCCAGGGGGCTATGCCGGCGGGAGGTTAGTGCTCCTGGTAGGTTCAACCAAGCTGGAAAGGTCAAGGAGGCAGACTAAGTATGCACACCAATCATCCAAGATTGGGGGTTTGGCTCAGGGCTAACAACCCTGACCTAGAAAAAGAAAAAGACCAGTTTTGTTATGAAAACAGCAACAAAGAATTCCTTCTCAACTGAGTGTGACGGCCTTTCAGAGTCACTTACAGTGACTTGTATGACTGCCAGTGGTGAAAGCGGACATGAAGATGGAAGTCCTGAGCACCAAGATTAAGACACGACGCCGGACCATTAATGTAATGAAGAGCATGAATCACTCTTGGGGCACTATTGAGAGGCTGGCCAGAGACAGACAGAAGGGGAGGTCCTTTGTTGATGCCCTGTATGCCAGTGGGCATGAAGGGCGATGATGATGATAGACCACAGATGTTCCTGGACCACAGAGCCCAGGAATAGGAAGGTCTGGCAGCATGGCAGGAACATGGTAGGGGGACCGGTGACTCAGCCAGGAGCCCCATGTCGGGAGGGGGGGCAGGCAGCACACAGCAGGAAGTTCTAGTCTCAGTGACTAGGGAGCTCCAGCCATGACCAGGGAACTCCGACCACAGCAGCAGCCAGGGAGCTTTGGCCCTGACCCGACTACGAAGCTCTGGCCCCAGCCCCATTCTGGCTTCAGTGGCCAGAGGACTCCAGCCCCAGCAGCAGCCAGGAAGCTCTGGCTCCAGCCATGGAATTTCAGCCCTGGTTGCAGAGCCAGGCAGCTGCAGAGCTCTGGCCAATGCTGCTCCAGCCCTGGAAGCCGTGGGGCTGGTGGCCACTAGAGAGCCCCAGAGGCCTGGGGCAGCAGCGGGGTGAGGCTGGAGCCCTGACCAGGGGCAGTGGTTCAGCATGGGCCTTGAGGGGAGGGGCCTCCCTGGTTTGGCAAATCCCCTCATTTGGACCAGTCAGGTCCCAAGGCTGCTGGACCAGGAAAGTCCAACCTGTATAATGTTTCAGTAACAGGAAGCCACCTCCATACACATTGTCCAGGTTGTTAAATATAGAAACTCTCCCTATGCACAATAGAGGCAAACAGGTTTGCTGCCCATTTTCCAGAAGGTGGGAGTATCATGGGAGTGTGTCCTTCACTTAATTACTACTAGGAAAAGGACCTCCGCCCTTCAGTGTCAGACCTGCATATTTAGAGAGGTGACCCTGTTGCCTGCTTGTGGCAGTCTCACAAAAGACATAAAATCTAACTCCTGTAGCAATCCAAGATCCTGTTAGTGGGGACAGCACATCAGACCCTGTCACTTGAGCTAACTGCCGGGAAGTCTATGTGACTGAGATATGGAATACCTTATCATGATACCTTTTACTGCAAACAAAACTGCTGCAATGGGGGAGAGGGCGCATTGTGAGGAATAGTTTAGACTGAAGCAAGCATTTGGATACACAGAAGCCTTCCCCAAATCAGCTAGATTCTTTCAAAGCTCTTTTGGGTAACAGAATATTCTGGAAAAGACATTTATTTGGTGTTAGATTTATTTACATCTTGACATATAAGTCACTGCCAGTCACTCTAGACTGGTCGTGTCCCAAACATATTTTCATCCATGCCTCTCAGGAGAGTTGTACGGTTTAATTAGTGTTAGGAAAATGTTTCAAGATCCTCAGTTAAAAGGGGCTACAAGAGAGAAATGCCGAGTGTTTTAAAGAATGTGACAGTGCCTGCAGAGAGAAACTGGTGAGTCCAGTCAGAGTAAAGTCCCCTGGATATAAAAAAGAGACAGTTTCTTTATAAACTATTCATTTATATCTCCCTCTGAATATCTTCCCAAATGCTGCTAATGAGAACCATTCCTCCTGGGGTTCTGTGTGCAGAACTCTGCTTGAGGTCAGATATATGGACAATTCCAGGATGGAGACCAGCTAGGCCTCTTAGTGACTGTGCACTAGCTCAGTGTTTCTCAACTTTTTTTTTAATAAAATACCCCTTTAAAAAAATTATACGTACCCCCAGTACCTACCGTTTTCAGACACACAATTTTATTTCTTCCATTGCAACACATTTGTTTAAATAACTTAATTGTAGCTGGGCGGGCGATGAAATTTGTGGGTGTAAAAAGTACACAAATAACACAGCACTGTAAAACTTAAAACAAAAATTCAGTTTTCTCTAAATTTCCGTTGTGCTGATGTACCCCCCCAGACTTCTCTCAAGTACCCCTAAGGGTACTCATACTACTGATTGAGAAACACTGCACTAGCTAGAACTAATTCAGTTATAAATGCTGTGATGGGTTGCAAAGATCCCCTTGAGACTGTCACTTGGTGTGCTGAAAATACCTACCTGCCCTCTGGCGTAGCCCTCCCACCTGCTGAGCCAGAACCTCTGGTCTCCCTGAGCAATGGAATAGATTTGAGGTCAGAGACAACCGCAGAGAAACACAGACAATGAGAGCAGCTCATCTCTGGCAAGGTTTAGTCAAAGGGACTTGACACAACACCCAGGTGCACAGCTCCAGTGGGTCCAAAACCCCAGATAAATCTGTCTCACTCTGCACAAAATTTATACAAAGTGAACTCATAAGTTGTTTTCCCCTTTATCAGTGAAAGAGAGATATGCACAGCTGTTGTTCACCCCCCCAGGTAACAATTATTTACGTGGGTTAATAATAAACAAAAGTGATTTTATTATGTATAAAAAGTAGGATTTAAGTGATTATAACTAATAGCAGACAGATCAAAGTAAGTTACTAAGCAAACTAAAACAAAGCATGCCACCAGCTTAATACTTTAAGAATTTTGTTCCATGCAGTTTCTTGTCCTAACATTAGTTTTAATCATCTTTTCTCATCTTTAAACTAAAGACTGGGGGAAAGCTGATGGGTGCAGAGGAACACATGGATTGGACAGAGACATCTCGTAGAGGAGGGTCTATTAATAGAAATTCTCTATGTTCTAGTCAGGAGGAGAGAATGGAAGTATGGGTCGGATCAGATGAGACACAATCAAATGAAAAAGAGTCTAACACATCAGGAAATGGCAGACTGATAAATAGTGACACATTTTTAAAGTGCTTATATGCAAATGCTAGAAGTCTAAATAATAAAATGGGTGAACTAGAGTGCCTAGTTTTAAAGGAGGATATTGATATAATAGGCATCACAGAAACTTGGAATGAGGACAATTAATGAGACACAGTCATACCAGAGTACAAAATATATTGGAAAGATAGAACACGTCGCGCTGGTGGGGGAATGGCACTATACGTGAAAGAAAATGTAGAATCAAATGAAGTGAAAATCATAAATGACTCTAAATGTTCCATAGACTCTCTATTGACAGTAATTCCATAAGAATATAGCATTAGGGTTATATTATCAACCACCTGATCAGGACAGTGGTAGTGACTATGAAATACTAAGGTTGATTAGAGAGGCTATCAAAATAAAAAACTCCATAATAGTGAGAGATTTCAACTATCTCTATATAGACTGGGTACACGTCACCTCAGGATGGGATGCAGAGATAAAATTTCTTGATACCTTAAATGACTGCTTCTTGGACCAGCTGGTCCTGGAACCTACAAGGGGAGAGGCTATTCTTGATTTAGTACTAAGTAGAGCATAGGATCTGGTTCAAGAGGTAAATATAACTGGACCGCTTGGAAATAGTGACCATGATGTAATAAAATTTAACATCCCAGTGGTGGGTAAAAGACGTCAGGAGCCCAACACTATAACTTTTAATTTCAGAAAGGGGAACTACACAGAAATGAGGAAGATAGTTAAACATAAATTAAAAGGTACAGTGACAAAAGTAAAATCTCTGCAAGCTGCATAGAAACTTTTCAAAGACAGCATAATAGAGGTCCAACTTAAATGTATACCCCACATTAAAAAACACAGTAAGGTTGTGTCTAGACTGGCAAGTTTTTCCACAAAAGCAGCTGCTATTGTGGAAAAACTTGCCAGCTGTCTACACTGGCTGCTTGAATTTCCGAAGAACACTGACGATCTCATGTAAGAAATCAGTGCTTCTTGCGGAAATACTATGCTGCTCCCATTCGGGCAAAAGGGCCAGTGTAGACAGCTCAGATTTGTTTTGCGCAAAAAAGCCCCGATCACGAAAATGGCAATCGGGGCTTTTTTGTGCAAAAGCGCGTCTAGATTGGCACGGATGCTTTTCCGCAAAAAATGCTTTTGTGGAAAAGCGTCTGTGCCAATCTAGACACTCTTTTCCTCAAATGCTTTTAATGGAAAACTTTTCCATTAGAAGCATTTGTGGAAAATCATGCCAGTCTAGATGTAGCCTAAGAGAACCAAAAGAGTGCCACTGTGGCTTAACAACCAAGTAAAGGAAGCAGTGATCAATAAAAAGACATCTTTTAAAAAGTGGAAGTCAAATCCTAGTGAAGAAAATAGAAAGGGGCATCAATTTTGCCAAATTAAGTATAAAAATATAATAAGAAAAGCCAAAAATGAGTTTGAAGAACAGCTAGCCAAAAACTCAAAAAGTAATAGCAAAATGTTTTTAAGTACATCAGAAGCAGGAAGTCAGCTAAACAACCAGTGGGGCTCTTGGATGATCAAGATTCTAAAGGAGCACTCAAAGATGATAAAGTCATTGCAAAGAAGCAAAATGAATTTTTGCTTCTGTCTTCATGGCTAAGGATATTGGGGAGATTCCCAAACCTGAGCCATTCTTTTTAGGTGACAAATCTGAGGAATTGCCCCAAATTGAGGTGTCGTTAGAGGAGGCTTTGGAAAAACTGATAAACTTAACAGTAACAAGGCACCGGGAGCAAATGGTATTCACCTAAGAGTTCTAAAAGGACTCAAATGGGAAATTGCTGAACTATTAACTGTGGTTTGTAACCTATCCTTTAAATCAGCTTCTGTACCTAATGACTGGAAGATAGCTAATGTAATTCCAATATTTAAAAAGGGCTCTAGAGGTGATCCTGGCAATTACAGACTGGTAAGTCTTACATCAGTACCAGGAAAATTAGTTGAAACTATAGTAAAGAATAAAATTGTCAGACAAATAGATGAAAATAATTTGTTGGGGGAAAGTCAACATGGTTTCTGTAAAGGGAAATCATGCCTTACTAATCTGCTAGAGTTCTTTGAAGGGGTCAACAAACATGTGGATATAGTATGCTTAGATTTCCAGAAAGCCTTTGACAAGATCCCGCACCAAAGGCTCTTAAACAAAGTACGTTATCATGGGACAAGAGGGAAGATCCTTTCATGGATTGATAACTGGTTAAAAGACAGGAAACAAAGAGGTAGAAATAAATGGTAAATTTTCCGAATGGAGAGAGGTAACTAGTGGGGTTCCCCCAAGGGTCCGTCCTGGGACCAAACCTATTCAACTTGGCTACGTCTAGATTGGCATGATTTTCCAGAAATGCTTTTTACGGAAAAGTTTTCCGTTAAAAGCATTTTCGGAAAAGAGCATCTAGATTGGCACGGATGCTTTTCTGCAAAAGCACTTTTTGCGGAAAAGTGTCCGTGGCCAATCTAGACGCGCTTTTCCGCAAAAAAGCCCCGATTGCCATTCTCGCGATCGGGGCTTTTTTGCGGAAAACAAATCTCAGCTGTCTACACTGGCCCTTTTGCCCGAACGGGAGCAGCATAGTATTTCTGCAAAAAGCACTGATTTCTTACAGTAGGAAGTCAGTGCTTTTGTGGAAATTCAAGCGGCCAGTGTAGACAGCTGGCAAGTTTTTCGGAAAAGCGGCTGATTTTCCAGAAAAATTGGCCAGTATAGACACAGCCCTTATTTATAAATGATCTAGAGAAAGGGGTAAACAGTAAGGTGGCAAAATTTGCAGATGATACCAAACTGCTCAAGATAGTTAAGGCCAAAGCAGACTGTGAAGATCTTCACAAAGATCTCACCAAACTAAGTGATTGGGCAACAAAATGGCAAATGAAATTTAATGTTGACAAATGTAAAGTAATGCACATTGGAAAAAATAATCCCAACTATATGTACAATATAATGGGGACTAATTTAGCTACAACTACTCAAGAGAGAGATCTTGGAGTCATTGTGGATAGTTCTCTGAAAACATCCCTTCAGTGTGCAGTGGCAGTCAAAAAAGCAAATAGAATGTTAGGAGTCATTAAAAAATGGATAGAGAATAAAACAAAAAATATCTTAATGCCTCTATATAAAGCCATGGTACGCCGACATCTTGAATACTGCATATAGATGTAGTCACCTCATCCCAAAAAAGATATATTGGTATTGGAAAAGGTTCAGAAAAGGGCAACAAAAATGATTAGGGGTTTAGAATGGGTCCCATATGAAGATAGATTAAAAAGACTTGGATTTTTCATCTTAGAAAAGAGGAGACTAAGGGCGGGGGGGGGGGGGGGGCGGAGTAAGAGGAGGAGATATGATAGAGATCTATAAAATCACTACTGGTGTGGAAAAACTGAATAAAGAAAAGTTATTTATATATTCCCATAATATAAGAATTAGGGGTCACCAAATGAAATTAATAGGCAGTAGGTTTAAAACCAACAGAAGGAAGTTTTTCTTCACTCAGTGCACAGTCAATCTGTGGAACTCCTTGCCAGAGGATGTGGTGAAGGCTAGGACTTTAACAGGGTTCAAAAAAGAGCTAGATAGATTCATGCAGGTTAGGTCCATCAATGGCTATTAGCCAGGATGGGTAGGAATGGTGTCCCTAGCCTCTGTTTCTGTGGAGGTGGGTGACAGGGGAGGGATCACATGAGGATTACCTGTTGTGTACCCGCCTTCTGGGGCATCTGGTATTGGCCACTGTTGGAAGACAGGATACTGGGCTGGATGGACCATTGGCCAGACCCAGTATGGCTGTTCTTATGTTCTCACAAGCTAGGCAGCTATGTGGGAGTACAGTATGCTTGAAAAAAAATCTGGATAATCTCATCTATTTGCATTTGCTTTTAATATCAAACTCCCATTAGTGTCCACAAGAACAGAGTTAAGCAAGATCCAGATCTTGTTTACCCCAGAATCAACAGCACATTAAAAGCCAAGCCTCTGACAGTTTATTCTGACAGGTGACTAGCAGAATATGTTGGGCAGAGGCACTGTTTGCCCCAACAGGAGCTTCTGCCAGGTGGGATGGAAACACAGTGGATCCTGGGGGACACAATGATGAAGAAACAACAGGCCAGATTCTGCTCTCAGTGCATCGGCTTCAGTGAAGTTACTCAGGATTCACACCCATGTAACTGAAAACTGAAGTGAATCCAGCATATATTTCATGGGGTGAGCATCCTTAGTATCTGGTATCTAGATGTCCCTTTGTCTGAAATCTGTGTGGAGGTGGCTTAGGACCAGTATCACTAGCATCAACAAGCAGCTGTCCTTGGTGGTGGAGCGGCAACTAATAGATTCACAGGCAGCTTGTGACAGGTAACCTTGCTGGGGCTACAGCCTTGACATAGTGACACACGGCGCTGCAAATGGTCCATTGATTGTGTGTAAAATTATAAATTCTTTCACAGTAAACTCACTGGACCTATTTCTTGGCAGCCGTCTTGTTTTTGATTGCCTGGGAATATATCAAAGGAATCTATTGGAAACACATGAGCTGCCTTTTTTTAAAAAAAGGGAAAAATGAAACCATATGTTTTGGGAGGTCAGGGATGGATTCCAGGAAAGTTTTGTTCTCAGTTAACTTTAAACATTTCACTGGCACTTTTTCATTTTGTGTGTGTGTGTGAGTGTGTGTTTAGTAGGTCACCATGTTTATCCAAGTGCATTTAAAGTAAACAAATTTCAAACAATCTGTCTGAAAAATTTACAGAGCTTAATTGGGGTCCTTCCCCCTTTTTTTTTTTTTTTTTTTGATGGGAGCTCGGGAGATATTTATCCATATCCTGGGAGTCAGTGAGAATTTTTTTTTTTTTTTTACTGACGATGGGTTTTCCTGACCTCATAACTTCACAGAGAGCTTAAGTTACCCTTATAAAACTCTGAAGCCTCTAACTGCAGAGAAAATCAAATCCCACAAGGATTTAAGATTCCCCTGGCAAACATGCCTCATATTTAGGAATCAGCTTTGACTCCAGTGGTTTGTGCATTTGCCACCAACCTCTAAACTTCCTCCAGTTGCACAGAAGACCATATGTGGGAGCAGAGAGGCTGTAGAATCTCTCTTGGGAAGATCAGGTTCCTAGCTCATTTTGTTCATGTGCATTTCAGATTCATCCCTGATTTTTATGAAGGACGAAAGTTTAAAAGTATGATTCTATTCCAAAAAGTGGAGATATAAAAATGGCACCTTCTTTCTCCACATCCCGGTTCTTTTGCATGCCCAGAGTTGCGTCTCTGTACTGCAGTAACAAAATTAAGCACAACACTTCTGCTGAGAAAATATAGCCCGTGAAGACAAAGTCAACTTCAGTTCTGGATTGTGCATCGTCAACAGCTTTGGTAACTAGGTTCCACTCACAGGGTCAGACAGTGTTTTTATTTATCACTGTGCAATCTCTTTGAGGACAACTGTAATAGGTGAAGGCAGTAGAGTTGCCTAGGTTAGCAAAGAGCAGAATCTGAAGGCAATGGGGTTTCACAGATGTAACGGAAGGCAGAAATTGACCTGAAGAATCTTGGGTAAATGCCTGTATGTGTAAGAACCTAATTTGATCTTCAGAGGACATGTGATGTGAAATCACTGAGACCCCATTATACCATTTTTGGAATCACAGTTCAGGACAGATCTGTATTTTAATCTTTTTTTAAAAATATTTTTATTTCATGCCAGAGCTGCTTCTCCTGGTTTCACATAACTCCTTTGTCTCCTTTTCTGGTTTCTCTGATTTGTCCATCTTTACATCTATAAGTGTGCACTAAACCACTTACAAAAGGCAACTTGGCCACCTTTAGTTTCCAGATCTATGGGAGGGACTGACTATAGAATCATAGGACTAGAGGGCTCTTGAGAAGTCATCTAGTCCAAGGCCCTGCACTCATAGCAGAGCTAAGAATTATCTAGATCCATGGTATCCAACCGGTTCTGAAGCTGTAGCCACTATAATGTCTTCTGTCATAGAGAACTAGAATAATAGAATCATAGAACACTAGAACTGGAAGAGACCATGAGAGGTCATTGGGTTTAGTCCCTGCTCTCATGGCAGGACCCAGTACCGTCTAGACCATCCCTGATAGATATCTGTTTAGCCTGCTATTAAATATCACCAGAGTTGGAGATTCCACAACCTCCCTAGGCAATTTATTCCAGTGTTTAATCACCCTGACAGTTAGGAAGTTTTTCCTAATGTCCAGCCTAAGCCTCCCTTGCTGCAGTTTAAGCCCATTGCTTCTTGTCCTATCCTCAGAGGCCAGGAAGAACAATTTTTCTCCCTCCTTCATGTGATACCCTTTTAGATACCTGAAAACTGCTATCATGTCCCCTCTCAGTCTTCTCATTTCCAAACTAAACAAGCCCAGTTCTTTCAGTCTTCCTTCATAGGTGTTCTCTAGACCATTAATCATTCTTGTTGCTCTTCTCTGGACCTTCTCCAATGTTGCCACATCTTTCTTGAAATGTGGTGCCCTGAACTGGACACAATACTTCAATTGAGGCCTCATCAGCGCAGAGTAGAGCGGAAGAAGAATGACTTCTTGTGTCTTGCTCACAACACACCTTTTAATGCATCCCAGAATCATATTTGCTTTTTTTGCAACATCACACTGTTGACTCATATTTAGCTTGTGGTCCACTATGACTCCTAGATTCCTTTCTGCCGTACTCCTTCCTAGACAGTTGCTTCCCATTCTGTTTGTGTGAAACAGATTGTTCCTAAGTGGAGTACTTTGCATTTGTCCTTATTAAACTTAATTCTATTTACCTCAGACCATTTCTCCAGTTTGTCCAGATCATTTTGAATTATGACCCTAGCCACACTCAACCGGCCAAATAGCCATGTTGTTCAAGCCAACTAGCCACACTCAACGGGCCAAATAGCCACATGTGGCTAGTGGCTAGCATGTTGGGACCACGGCTCTAGATAATTTTTGACTGGTATTTGTCCGAACTCCTCTTAAAAATCTGCTATAATGGAGATTCCACTACCTCTCTAGGTAAATTATTCTTAGGCTTATTAAGCCTGACTGTTAGGAAGTTTTTCCTAATGTCCAACCTGAACTGTCCCTGGTGCAATTTAACCCCACCCTCTTTGTTCTAACCTCAGAAATTAAGGAGAACAAACAATTTTCTTCCTTCTCCTTGTAACAGCCTTCCATGTACTTGAAAACTTTTATCACATGTCCTCTCCATTTTCCCTTATGCAGACTAAACAAACCAATTTTTCCCCAATCTTCTCTCTAAGACTTTTAATAATTTTTGTTGCTTTTCTCTGGACCTTCTCCAATTTGTCCACATCTTTCCTGAAATATGGCACCCAGAACTGGACACTCCAACTGAAGTTTAATCCGTGTGGTGTAGAGTGGAAAAATTGTTTTTTGTGTCTTGCTTATGACACTCCTGCTAATATAGCCCAGAATGATGTTTGCTTTTTCTGTAGTAGTGTCATATTGTTGACTCACATTTAGTTTGTGGTCCACTATGATTCCTAGATATCTTTCTGCAAATCTCTTTCCTTGTTAGTCACTTCCCGTTTTGTATGATTGCTATTGATTGTTCCTTCTGCAGTAGAGTACTTTCCATTTGTCTTTATTGAATTTCATTCTATGTAGTTCAGATTGTTTCTCCAGTTAGTCCAGCTCATTTTTAATTTTTGATCTTTTTGAATTTTTCATGTAGTGCCCATCTTTAAAAAAGGGAAGTACAGGGAACTACAGATTGGTCGGCCTTACCTCAGTCCC
Source organism: Pelodiscus sinensis (assembly GCF_052426305.1). Lineage (NCBI taxonomy): Eukaryota > Metazoa > Chordata > Testudines > Trionychidae > Pelodiscus > Pelodiscus sinensis. The sequence continues at coordinate 22,781,865 of NC_143064.1, read as the reverse complement.
CAGAAAAATCATGGAGGGGATCCTCAAGGAACCCATTTTGAAGCACTAGGAAGAGAGGAAAGTGATTGGGAATAGTCAAGATAGATTCACCAAGAGCAAGTCATGCCTGACCAACCTGACTGCCTTCTATGACAAGGTAACTGGCTCTGTGGATACGGGAAAAGCAGCGGAGGTGATATATCTTGACTTTAGCAAGGCTTTTGATACAGTCTCCCACAGTATTTTTGATATCAAGTTAAGGAAGTATGGATTGGATACATGGACTGTAAGATAGAGAGAAAGCTGTCTAGATTGTCAAGCTCAATGGGTAGTGATCAACGACTTGATGTCTGGCTGGCTGTTGGTATCAAGTGGAGTGTCCCAAGGGTCGGCAACGGGGCAAGTTTTGTTCAACATCTTTATTAATGACTTGGATAAGGGGATGAATTGCACCCTCAGCAAGTTTGCAGATAAATGTATGTTGAGTGTTACTTATCAACTTATTGTCTTCTTGGTGATTGCAAACTGATTGCTTAATTATTTGTTCCATTATTTTCCCAAGTACTACTGAAGTTAAGCTGACTGGTCTATAATTCCCTAGGGTTGTCCTTATTTTTCTTTTTATAGATTGATACTGTATTTGGCCTTTTCCAGTTTTCTGGAATCCCTCCTGTCTTACATGACTTTTTGAAGATAATTGCTAATGGCTCAGATATTGCCTCAGCTCCATGAGTATTCTAGGATGTATTTCATCAAGCTTTCATGACTTGAAAACATCTAACTTGTCTAAGCAATTTTTAACTTTTCAATTTTAGCTAGCCTCTGATCCTACCATGTCCAATTCCTACTCACCTTTTTGGTGAAAACTGAAACAAAAAAATCATTTAACACTTCTACCATATCTACATTTACTGTTATGGTTCCACCCCTCCAGTCAATGGTTCTAGAATAGAATGTTATAGAATGTTTCTTTTTATCCTTTTCATGTACCCTGGCCTTTCCAATATTTTCCTAACCTACTTATGTTATTTGTTTTTATTCATTCTATGTAATTTTACCTAGTTTCCACGTTTGTAGGACTCCTTTTTGAGTTTCAGGTAATTGAAGATCACCTGGTTAAGCCACTGTTGTCTCTTGCCATATTTCCTATCTTTCCTATGCAGTGGGCTAGTTTGCTTTTGTCTTGTGCCTTTGTCAAAGTTTCTTTGAAAAACTGCCATCTATCTTGAACTGTTTTACCCTTAGCCCTGGTCTACACCTAGGGTATGTCTACACTACAAAGTTAATTCGAACTAACGGATGTTAGTTCGAATTAACTTTGATAGGTGCTACACTAGCGCTCCGCTAGTTCGAACTTAATTCGAACTAGCGGAGCGCTTAGTTTGAACTAGGTAAACCTCATTCTACGAGGACTAAGCCTAGTTCGAACTTCCTAGTTTGAATTAAGGGGTGTGTAGCCCCTTAATTCGAACTAGTGGGAGGCTAGCCCTCCCCAGCTTTCCCTGGTGGCCACTCTGGCCAACACCAGGGAAACTCATATGCCCCCCTCCCGGACCCGGATCCCTTAAAGGGGCACGGGCTGGCTACTGTGCCCGTGCCAGGTACAAGCCTGCCAGCACCCAGCTAGCAGACCCTGCACCTGGCACAGCTCGAGCCAGCCACCCGATGCCCCCCAGTCCTCCCCCTCTTCCCGGGACCAGGCTGGCGGCTCCCGGGAGTTTGCCCGGGACCGCAAGAGGCGGGCACCCGCCTGGTCTAGTGCGGACATCGTGGACCTCGTCCACGACCTCCGCACTAGGCACAGGAAAGTGGCCGTCTAGGGCAGGAGAGCTGCCAGACTGGCCACTCAGGAGCAGGTGTGCATGAAAATCAAGGTGGTCCACTGAGACCCCCGACCCTGAGCCCTGAGCTTACAATGGCCGTACTGGGTCAGACCAAAGGTCCATCTAGCCCAGTAGCCTGTCTGTCAACAGCGGCCAACACTAGGGACCCTGGAGGGAATGGATCAAAGACAGTGACCAAGCCATTTGTCTCGTGCCATCCCTCTCCAGCCTTCCACAAACTTTGGGCAGGGACACCACTCCTACCCCCTGGCTAATAGTCCTCCATGGACCCAACCTCCATGACTTAATCTCACGTCCCTTTAAACTCTGTTCTAGTTCTAGCCTTCACAGCCTCCTGCAGCAAGGAGTTCCACAGGTTGACTCTTTGCTTTGTGAAGAACAACTCTCTGTTACTAGTTTGAAGCCTGCTACCCATTCCTTTCCTTTGGTGTCCTCTAGTCCTTCTCTTATGGGAACTAATGAAGAACTTTTCTTTATGCACCCTCTCCACCCCACTCATGCTTTTATAGACCTCTATCATATCCCCCCTCTGTTTCCTCTTTTCTAAGCTGAAAAGTCCCAGTCTCTTTAGCCTCTCTTCATATGGGACCTGTTCCAAACCCCTGATCATTTTAGTTGCCCTCCCCTCTCCCAGCCTCTCTCTTCCCCTCTCCCACCTCCTTTTCCCAGTCTCCCCCAGTTTTGTTCAATAAAGAGAGATTCTATTTTTGAACACAATTGTCCTTTATTTTGTATATCAGGAAGGGGGGCTAGGGAGGGGTAAGTGGAAGGAGGTGAGGGAGGAATGGGGTACGAGCTCCTGATGGGGAGGACTGGGATGGCTCTGCGGGCTTCTGGGGGTGGAACCTCTCCTGCAGCCCCCCAATTGCCCTCTCTCCCCAGATGGCAGCCTGCGGCTAGTGCAGCCGGTCTGATGGCTGAGTGCTGTGATGTGCCCAGTGTGGGCACTCAGGGCACTCCAAGACAGGACTGCTTTGCAAGCGGGGCACCCCTGAGAACTGTCTGTCCGGGGTGGGGGTCGGGTCCCTTTAAGCACAGCCCTTGGCTAGCCTGAGACAGTAGCTCCATGCTCTAAGTCCTCATCTGATGCCCTGCCGGCACTGCTTCCGGCCATCCTTAACCCCGGTTCAGGGTCCACTCTGTGTGGACAAGCTAGTTTGAATTAGCAAAACACTAATTCAAACTAGTTTTTTAGTCTGGATGCGTTAGTTCAAATTAGCTTAGTAAGTTAGTTCGAATTAGCGCTGTAGTGTAGACATACCCCTAGGGACTTATTTCAAAATAACCCCCCTTATTTCAAATTAATAAGTGGAGCATCCACACTACCAAGCCCGTTATTTTGAGATAATGGGCTGGTTATTAAAAAATCTGTAGTCCTGCTTTCCTCAAGGAATAACGCTTATTTCAAAATAACGTTAGTGTGGATGATCCGGTGCTGCTAATTCAAAATAATTGGCCTCTAGAAGCTTCTCACAGCTGCACTTGTGGCTGTTGTGGCCACACCTGCCATCTCCACTGCTCCCTTTCTCCTGAGGGGCTTAATACTCCATTCTGCACGAGACAGGCTTGTGGCACATGTCCAGCTTGGCAAGCCCCATTCCATACAGCAGTATCCAACAGGGCCATGGCAGACCCCAGTGCTCCCTCAGAGCTTTCCACGACTTCCAGAATTCCTGCAGCACCCTTGGCTGCCACTGGCCAGGGATGCAGGACGGCTCCGGCCTGGACTGGTGTGGAGATCTTGGGCCTCCTCAAGGTCTTGTCTAAGCAATTTTTAACTTTTAGCTGATCCTACCATGTCCAGTTCCTGCTCACACCTGGCATTTCTCACACCAGAAAGTAGAATGCTGATGTTTACAGCCAGAGGGCCACTAGCCTGGCCTACAAAGGCCACACCCAGACCTCAGACCAGGTTCAGATGAAGATTAAAGAGCTCTGGCAGGCCTACCACAAGGCCAGGGAGCAGAGCTGCTACCATGAACAGCTTTATACCATCCTGGGAAGGGGGCCAGTCACCTCTCCCCTCCCCATTGTCATCGACTCCGTCCAGAACACACCCAGTGTCAGCCTCCATGAAGGCAGTATTGCAGAAGAGCAGGAGGCTGAGGAGGCCAGCCAGGCAACAATGCCCGCCAGCCAGGACCTGCTCCTTACTCTGGAGCCACTCCTCTCCCCCAGGTGGTCTCCCAGGCTACGGATGAACCAGGGAAGGCACTTCAGGTTAGTTCTATAACTTTCCCTATATACACCTGGGGGCAGACGGTCAGCTGTGAGGGGCTGTACACCCCTCGCTTAGCCTACTCGGCCTGGGACTCACCCAGCAGCCTGTGCACGTGGGTGCACATGGAGCACCAGTCCAGAGTACTCAGCCCCATGACGTTCTCACACAGAATCCCTCGCTCCTTCTCACAAGGTTCCTGGAGAGCCTGCCTTGCTCCGGCCTCTATAGTGGGACAACTTCCCACACAAGCTACCACTAAGGAAGCTGGGGTCATGGAGTGACACAGTTGTGCTGCCCATGGCACAGGGTCATGCCCACACTCAGGCAGCATTTGCTTCTTGTCAAGTGTGGCGATGAGAAGGAGACTGATCCCATGCATGGGAACCTGCCAGAGGGAGGAAAAAGAGGGGAACCCATTAGCACTTTCTTCTGCAAGCAGCATCTGATGCTCACACACCCCTCCCCCAATACCACCTCTCCCTTGCCAGCGAGCAGGGATAGAAGTTCTCTCTCTGCGGGAAGTCGCCAGTGCTGGACCTGGCATGTGCAGGACACAGAAGGAAGCTGAACTGTCCCATCCCCACTTCCCATCTGCAGGCTCCTGGCCTGGCCTTCACTTTCCCATGCCTGCTTGTCCCTGGGCCGTGGGTGTAGCGATGCTGCCCTGGGACATCTATGCCCCTGGTGGTAATGCCTTCCGTCTAGGCATCATATGGCCTTGCTCAAAGCACATCACCATTGTCTGAACTAAGACCTTCTGTGTCAGGTCAGAAAGTAGGGCTAGGCTTCCTACACAGTGTCTCCTCCCCTTGTAACTTTTCTTCACAGTTGGGCCAGCTGTGAGGTTGGTGCATCCCCCATCTCCCATGCCCTCCACCCAACTCCAGGGCTGTGTCTAGACTGGCAAGTTTTTCCGCAAAATCATCTGCTTTTGCGGAAAAACTTGCCAGCTGTCTACACTGGCCGCTTGAATTTCCTGAAAAGCACTGGCGATCTCATGTAAAATTATCAGTGCTTTTCCGGAAAAACTATGCTGCTCCCGTTCAGGCAAAAGTCTTTTTCCGAAAGACTTTTGCACAAAAGGGCCAGTGTAGACAGCATAGTACTGTTTTCCGCAAAAAAGCCCCGATCGTGAAAAAGGTGACCGGGGCTTTTTTGTGGAAAACCGCGTCTAGATTGGTCACAGATGCTTTTCCGCAAAAAGTGCTTTTGCGGAAAAGCATCCTGCCAATCTAGACGTGCTTTTCTGAAAATGCTTTTAACGGAAAACTTTTCCGTTAAAAGCATTTTTGGAAATTCATGCCAGTGTAGACGTAGCCCAGGGGATCTACAGGAGGAAGAGAACCCAGGAGGACTTTCTGCAGTCCCTCATCTGGAGGCTCTAAGAGGAGTACCAGGCGCTGGCTGCTGACCAGGAGCCAGAGGAAGGCTGCCTGGGACCAGCTGGTGTGTCAGCACGAGGCCATGTGCTCCTCCCTCACCTCAACGATAGAGCGCATGGCCTTTTGCACCAGCCACTTCCCTACCCTGACCCACACGGCTTTCCTCCACAACCCCCCAGGGGCCAGTGGGGACCCAGAACACTGGGCGGTGGCACCTCTCGGGCAGCCAAAGCCTCCTGAGTTACCCAGGAAAATGGCCTCCTTCATGTCGAAGTTCTGCCGCCACTGCTGGTTGTCCCATAGCTGCAGGACAATGCGGTCCCACCAGTCTGAATTGGTCTCCTGCTGCCAGAAACAGTGTTCTGTGGCATCTAGGGGATTGAGGGGCATGCACAGCAGCGGGAGCCCCAGGACCTGGGTGATGAGGGCCCGTGATCCGGGCTGGTTGTCATCCTCCTGGAGCAGCATGCGGGAAGTGTGGCAGTACTATGTCATGAGGCACAGCACAAGGCACTGCTTTGCAGCAGCTCCAGCTCCATGCTTTGAGAGGTGTGGCATCTGCAAGGGCAACCAGAGCACGTTACGTCTATTTTATGTTCCACGAGGGAGGAGGCAGTGGAGGAGTGGCGTGTGAGACTCGGCTGTAGAGAGGAGCCCCTCAAAGCATGTGTCGCAGCGTGCCTGACCAAGCAGCCACAGGAAGTGTCCGTCCTCCTGGTACCCTCCCCGGAGTGCTTCCAGGGGCTGTACGTCTGAGACAGGAAATAATTATTGTGAAATAATTCTGACTAATTTTGATGCTCCTTTGTAGTGGGGACACATTATTTCAATTTTGTTATTTCAGGAGTTATTATTTTGATTTTAGTGATTTTGAAATAATTTCCTAGTGTTGACATGCCCTTAGTCTTGCTTCCCATTGGATCTTATGTACTGGCTCCCTGAATTTGCAAAAGTCTTCCTCTTGAAATCCATTATCTTTATTGTTCTGTTTTCCCTCCCACCTATTCTTTTGAATCATCAACCATTTCATGATCACTTTCACAAAAGCCGCCTTCCACTTTCAAATCCGAAGCCAATTCATTCCTATATGCCAAAATCAATTCTAGAACAGCTTCTCACCCAGTAGTTTTCTTCACTGTCTGAAATAAAAAATTGTGTCCAATACATTCCAAGAATTTGTTTTATAATCTATGCCTGCCTATTAATTCAATTGAGTGACCCCTAGGTCTTGTATTATGTGAAGGGGTAAATAACACTCTAGTCACTGTCTCAACAGATATCCTGTGCTTTGAATGATTTTGTTAGTTCTTTATAAAAAGCTTTTCCACCTCCACTTCCTATGTTCCTCCACTTCCAACAAGTCTCTCTTCTATTTCCATCTTGAACTTGGTTCAGGTTTATATATTTTTAATATTTAGCTACACCTCTTCCCTTTTCCCCTCATCTGTCCTTCCTGAGCAAGCTATATCCTTCTATACCAATATTCCAGTCATATGCATAATCCTACCAAGTTTCTGTGATCCCAGCTATGCCATAATTGTGTTTATTAACTAGTATTTCAAGTTCTTTTGCTTATTCCCCCTGCTTCTCACATTTGTATACAGGCAGCTAAGCTTCTGATTTGATTCCCATACCCCATGTTCTCTTCTCTCTCCCTTATCTCTGTTATAATAGCCCATGCTCCCCCCAGATTCCAACCGTTTTCCCAGGTTTGCAGGTTTTAGACTTATTGGTGGGCTTTGATCACCTGCCCCCCATCAACCTTGTTTAAAGCTCTCTTCACTGGGTTAGCTAATCAGAATCCAGGTATGCCCTTCCCTTTCCTTTAAAGGTGGACCCCATTGCTGCTTAGCAGTTTTTCTTCCCGGAGAAGCAATATAAAATCTTCCATTTCAATAGTGCTTTTCATTCGAAGCATCCCCAATTATTTTGCCCAGTACAGAATCTTTGACCCACCACAGAAATGAAAGCTGGCTTTCTGTTAGTACGTAGCAGTTGTCTAATATCTTGCAGCACTACACAGTCTAGAACAGGGGAAAAGACACTTATCACTGACACTCACCAGGACAATTTTAGGACAGTGGAATGTTAGTTAGTACCCAGATTGGGATTTGGCCAGGACAGCAGAACTACAATGCTTCACTTGTGAAAATACCAATAGGATCTTCAGTGGTCACAAATGGTCAGGACTTTAGGCTATGTCTACACCAAAAGACTGCATTTCAGTGTCACTTTGGAGCACTTCTTCAGTACTGACAGGAAAGAGTATCACCTACTGAATCACTAGCATCGTTTCCCATAGTACTTATGTTTTTCTTGGTAGCCAGTCATCTAAGCACCAAGCAGGCCTGACTCTGCTGGACTTGTGAGAATTGATGAGATCATAGCTGCAGGTGCAGTGTGAATTGCACAATGAGAATGGGTAGGATTAAGAAGTTAAAATTCTTCAGTTTGGCCATAGAGGGTCTCCAGTCCTGGAGGGGGACTGGAAGGCTGAGGCTTGACTGTATTTCTTGGGTTGAAGGCATAGTGCCAAGCACATGATCTTATCATGCAAAGGACAGTGATGTGTTCCAAGTGTCTTGTAGATAAGTGCTGCCTTGTTTAGCTGAAATCAAAACAAAATGAAGGAGGTTGCATGCAACGCCTGGTCTTTGAAAAACAAGCCCACAAAAACATGCACTGGTTACTCCTCTGTGATGATACTGCATTTCATACACAGCTTATCTTTCGTACAAAGCATATGTGGAGATAAAGGCTGCACTTTTCAGCACTGAATTACCAATATTAGCAGAGGGGGAGAGAAACTAAGGGAGGAAAGAGAGATTTGCATCTCAGATTTGAATGAGCAGGGAAGAGAGTCGTACTAACAAGAGGTTCAAAGGGGAAGGTTCTCTCACTCATGACTATAAGAATGGCCATTCTGGTCAGAGCAGTGGTCTATCAGGCCCTGTATCCTGCCATCTAACAGCAGCCAGTGGCAGATGCTTCAGAAGGAGTGAAAAGAACAATTTTGAATGACCAAATCAGGGCAATTTTGAATGATCACTCCCCCTATTGTCCAGTTCCCACTTCTGGAAGTTAGAATCCCAGAGCATGGGACTGGGTCCTTGAGCATCTTGGCTAATAGCTGTTGAAGGATCTCTCCTCTGTGAACTTATCTGAGGGTATGTTTTTTCGAAACAGACATTTTTCTGAAAAAAACTTCAATTACGTCCACACTGCAATTACATTCTTTCGAAAGAAAATCGAAAGAACAGAGGGTTTTTTTTCCAGCATTGGTAATCCTCTTTCTATGAGGAAGACACCTTTTTCTGAAAAAGCTCTTTCGGATGGGGAAGAGGGAGTTCCTTCAAGACTACAGGGTTTTTTTTTTTAAAAGTAACCTTTTTTCGAAAAAACTTTACCTGCGTCTAGACTGCAGTCGCATTCTTTCGAAAGTAAATCGAAAGAACGTGGCACTTTTTTTGATCGCATAAACCTCATTCTACGAAGAATAATGCCTTTTTTCTAAAGTACTCTTTCAAAAAAAGGCACTATGTAATGAAAACTATGCTCTTTCGAAAGAGAGCATCTAGACTCGTAAGAAAAAGCGGCTCGCTTTTTGGAAAAATCTGCTTGTAGTCTAGATGCTCTCTTTTGAAAGAGGCTTTTTGGAAAGATTCTTTCGAAAAAGCCTCTTTCAAAAGAGGCTTGTAGTCTAGATGTAGCCTCGGAGGAAAAAGCACAGGTGCCCTGGTGGCCACTCCGTCCATAGTAATCATAACTTAAATGTGAGATAGCGTCCATTCAGTGTGGATGCTATCTTTCGAAAAAGCAGATCACTTTTTTGATGCACTTTGGCAGTGTGGATGCGCTCTTTCAGAAGAAGTTTTTTCAGAAAATCTCTTACGGAAAAGCTTTTTCCGAAAGAAGCCTGCAGTCTAGACGTAGCCTGATTTTGTTTTGAACTTTTGGCTTTCACTACATCCCCTGGCAACGAGTTCCACAAGTTGACTGTATGTTGTGCAAAGAAGCACTTCCTTTTGTTTGTTTTAAACCTGCTGCCTATTAACTCAATTGTGTCATGAGAAGGAGATACATAACATTTTATTCACTTTCGCCATACTGTTCATAATTTTAGAGACCTCTATCTTCCCTTATTCATCTCTTTTCTAAGATGAAGAGACCCAGTCCTTTTGTCTCTACCTGCCTCTTTTACTCCACTGTTTAACCCTAGTGGCATTTTTTCTTTCTCTTTATTTTTCATCCGGGGGCATTCATTTACTTTGAGCCTCTGTTATGGTGTTTTAAAAATAGCCTTCATGCTGTTTCAGTGCAGGCCAGATCATGTGAAGAGCAGAGAGGAGGATGGTACTAACTGCTGGGAGAGGAGAATCTGTACCTAGGAGCAAGACAGGATCAAAGAGATTAGTAATGAACAGGATCCTGCAATGACTGTGGAGCCAATAAGGTTGGAGGATAGGGTCAAAGAGGCTGGGTTCCTCTTTACATACCAGGAGGAGGGCAGCAGCATTATGAATAGACCAGGGTCTGGCTGCAGTAGCAAGCGTAGTGTACTGATCTGCAGTCTGGGGCACCTCTGGGCACAAAATGCTTCCCTGTCATGCTCTCATACACCTGCCTATTAAGATGCAGCGATATTAATCCATTGGCCTTCTAATTTAGAGTGGCTTTCACTGCAGGATCTCAAGGCATTTTACACAAGGCTGAGAATGGGGCACCAAGCACTGCAAATGCAAGGTGCCTGCGATCCAAAGTGTCCCAGGTATTCAACAGGAGAGAAATCTCCAGCCTTGGCAAAGTCCCCCTGCAGCTGCTGGTCGGTCACAGGGAGCTGTGTGAGAGGAACGAGCAGAGAGAGGAGCGTGTTTGCTCCTTCTGCACTCTCTCAGCTGTGCAAACAATCCAGTGAAAATCACAGGATGTTTACAAAAAAAGAGTCTGTAAACGGGGCCTCGGGAACAAACCAGAAGGTGCTGCCCAAGCTGTGGTTGCTATGAGGGACCTATAGATTCCATTGGGTCACATGTGCCAACTGCCAGCCAGGAGGGTGGGGATGACAGGTATTTATTTGTAGTGTGCCCGAGGCCCCAGTCATGAGAAGAGTCCCATTACATTAGGCTGTGTAGGCAATGCTGCCACAGTGTAAGACCCGGATCCTGAAGTCAGATCCACTAGCATCAGCTCCTGGCAGAGCAGTGCAGTGGTGGGGCTGGTCAAAAATGTGCCATCAAACCTGTTTTTTAAAGGAAAACCAACTAAAAAGTTGGTGGGTTTTTTTTGACTAAACAAGGTGGGGGTTATTTGGGTGAAAATATTGACTTTTAGTTAGAAAACTCAGCACCTGGAAAGCAAAAACTTTTGGCCAAACCCAGAACATTTGAATTCGGATGTGCTGCAGGACTTCCTCGTGGGAGTCTTAATTCAGGTGCCTCCTGGCCTCATTCTCCTCCATGGGCTGGGCTGGGCTCCGCAGCTGAACTATATCTTTCCTGCGCTGCCACCAGGGCATTTCCGAGTCCGTTTCCTGGTTTTCAGTTTTGTTGTTATTTGTTGCATAGATGAAGTTTTCCAAGATTTACCCCCTTTTGATCAATATCCTATTTTCTAACCGGCTCTGTCCATTAGCTGTACCTTGTGTCTTCAGTGGGGATCTGCAGCAGCTCATGCTCTCTGCGATCAGATTGAAAGATTAGGGCCCAATTTATGGCAGGACTCCAAAAAGTATCTTTAACAACCAGTTTAGGGGACAGCAGGAGATGGAAGAGGATGCTCGTGACAAGAACATGCTGTTACATAAATTAGCTACATAGATTAGCTACATCCAGGGATTTACAAATCTTTATTTTTAAAATGCAGACAAGCCATAGATATTAATGATGTCAGAAGAATATATATCGGTGCTACCTGGAATTGTCCAAATACCGGAATGGGAGCTGTTTGTCTGACAGGGTGTCTTTGAAAAAACACATCAGTAACTAAATAAGTGTCCTTTGCAACAAGCATTTCCAGGAAGATTCACAACAGGCTGAGAAACCTAAAGGGAAAAAACAGAAAGTCACCAAGTACAGCCAGTGTTACTGAGCAGGTAAAAACTTGCATCGGACAAAGTGGTTTTTACCACGAAAGCTCATGCCCAGATAAATCTGTTAGTCTTTAAGGTGCCACAGGACTGCTCATTGTTTTTGCTGATACAGACTACCATGGGTACCCCTCTGAGATTCAATGCCAGTAAATAGTTAATCTCTTAGGCTACGTCTAGACTGCAAGCCTCTTTCGAAAATGTTTCAAAAAAGTCTCTTTTGAAAAAGCGAGTCTAGACTACAACCAGTACTTTTGAGAAAGCAAGCCGCTTTTCCGAAAGAGAGCACCCAGGCTGTCTGGCTGTTCTCTTTTGAAAAAGCACAGTTTGCATTACATAGCACCTTTTTTCGAATGAGCGCTTTCGAAAAAAGGCGTTATTCCTCGTAAAACGAGGTTTTCCGTGGTCGAAAAAACTGCCGCGTTCTTTCGATTTACTTCCGGAAGAACGCGGTTGCAATCTAGACGCAGGTACAGATTTTTCGAAAAAAGGCCACTTTTTTCAAAAAATCCCTGTTGTCTAGACACACCCTTAGTGCTGGTGCTTTGGTGCTCCAGCTTCTGATATTGGCATTCAGCACAGGAGAAACGTTTTCAATATTTATGTGCACAGTCTTTAGCAACATCTGCAGTGAAAGTAATTAGGCTCAAATCGTTAAGGCCCAGTCCTCATGCTTCAAGGCTGATCGTTAGTGAGGCTCAGGAAGGAAGTGCTGTACTGCTGGATGCAAGAGGCAGGGGAGCTATACCTTGAGCTGGCATCGTTACAGACAAGATACTAGATTTCTTGCTGTCTAGGGCCAACACTGAGGTATTGCTAAAAGGGGTTTTTCAAAACCTAGTATTTGGTTATTACTTATTATTTTGTTGTATTATAGTAAGGCATAAAGGCCCCAACCAAGAATGGGATCCCACTGACCTAGGGTCCGTACAACCAGAGACAGTTGCTACCTCAAAGGGCTTACATTCGGAACAGAGACAAGGACAGGAGGGGAGTAGTAATCAATAGCGGAACAGAAGAAAGATTTAGGATTGAAGCATTTCCCAGTGGCACTGGAAATCCAAACACAAAAGGACAGCACTAAGGCATGAGAAGCAGAAAGCTTTGACAATGGAATTTTGACTAGTCAGTTTTTCTAAAGCACAAGTTTTATAAATAATAGTAATCAGAAAAGTCTAGCAGAATTAATTCAAAGTACTAAGAAAACAAAACAACATTCAGTTTTCTACAGTTTTATTAACAACCCAGAGAAAGACATTTTAAAAAAGAGTTTTTAAAAGAGTATTTTTATTATTTATGTATATGGTGGTAGTGCCTAAAGACCTCACCAGGTTAAGTCCTCAATGTGCTAGGAGCTGTACAAACATGCAGAAAATGACAGTCCTTGCTTTTCATTCTGAAAGCTTCCTTTACAGCACTGAGGAGCATGAGGTAGGGTGAACCTCATGTGTCACTTTAGTTAAACTTCCAGTGTATTTCCATCATGGACTCAAATAACATTTAGGGGGATGCTGCCAAGTGCTATTTTGTAGTAACCTAGCCTGGTCCCTGAATATTAGTGACCAGGTGGGTTTGGTAACAGCTTCTGTTGATGTAAGATAGAGCCCTGCAAATCCATGGGTATCTGCTCATTTTGTAGATAGTGGACCAGTGTGGGTTGTGGATACTAAAAAGGTTGGCACATGCTTGGCAGGGAGATGAGACAAGGGTGCCCTGCCAAATGCTCCTACCATGGAGTTTGTCCCGCTCGGCCCTGACTGGTGCTGCTACTGGGGAACGGGACGAGTACCCATAGCCTGGCCACACTCCTTGCCAGGAGTGCCCTTCCCTCCGATTCTCTGGTAAGGGCTGGGGAGTGGGGCAGAGCAGGAGAAGCTCCCTGTCAGGGGCACGTGATGAGGCAGAAAGGGACAAGTACCCATGTCACGGCTATGCTCCTTGCAAGGCATACCTTGACCCTGCTCCCCCGTAAGTACTGGGCAGGATGGAGCAGAACAAGCACCCTGCCCCAGCCACGTTCCTCCATACGAGCACCCCCACATACACACAGATGCTCCTCCTCAGAGGTGGTTTGCAGCTGCTGAGGTGCTGTGGATGTGGATATACATAAAAGGTGGGGAGTGGATTTTGGATCGGATCATAGAATCATAGAACCATAGAGCTGAACGAGATCTCAAGAGGCCATCAAGTCCAGCCCCCTGCTCTAGGCAGGACCAATCCCATCGGGTATGTCTACACTACCCTCCTAGTTCGAACTAGGAGGGTAATGTGTGCATACTGCACTTGCTAATGAAGCCCGGGATTTGAATTTCACGGGCTTCATTAGCATAAGCGGGGAGCCGGCATTTTTAAATCCCCGCTGCTTCGAACCCCGTGCAGTGCGGCTACACGGGGCTCGAACTAGGTAGTTCGGACTAGGTTCCTATTCCGAACTACCGTTACTCCTTCCATCAGCTTTTAGCAACTTTTTCATGGTATGATGGTGAGAAGCTCGGGAAAATGTATATTAAACATCCCCCTTCAGGAAAAGAAAACCAAAGAAGCAGCTTGTGCAGCATATTCTCAATTGAGGTGCTGGGTTTGGGCACAAGTAGGTGCTGCCTAAATTCTCACCCAAAAGTGACAGAAATCAAATAGTTAACTTGGTATTAAAATGGGCTGGATGTAGAAAACCAGATCAGGACTCTCCACAACTCTGGGAAAGCACAGACCCAATAGCAGCTGTGAATACAAATAGTGTGACTCAGTCTCACCCCTAGAATGTGCGCACTGGAGTCCAGCATTTGAACTTGGAATGTCAACACAATACAGATTCAGAGTGGAATCTTGATCCAGACTTTATAGCTCAAGCTTCCTTGTGCAGGATATGGTGGCTGAAAGCATGCTGAATTTGATTGTGGATGTTCTATAAATGTGGCAAACTGGGTGTCTAAATGACCTGTGTGCATGTGTTGTGTCACTTTGACTTTTTTCTCTCTTTATTGGCTTTCCAACACTATTGTCATGTGATTCCTGAGCACTTGAGCCTAAAGTTGGAGAAGAGAGATGAGTGCAGAATCTGGACCTTTGATGGTGTGCAGTCTGAAGGATTTATGGGTCATGTGCAGCATACTAGAGAGGGAGGTTTCTGTAACACTGCCCAAAGGAGACCACAAGAGGGAGCTTCAAGCTAATCACATGTGGAGCTCTTGTTTTAAAGGAAGTGGGAGCTACAGAAATATTAGCTGACCAGTGGCATCATGCAAGCAAAGGACTGTGCAGTTGTATGAGTACCTGAGCAGAGTATTCTCTTGTATAGCCATGCTGGCACAAAGTGTGAAGTATTGACCAGTAACTGGCTTTCTATGGGAATGATGGAAAATAAGGCAAGCTAAAGCAATACTGGAATCTCCTGGGGCATGTCTACACAGCAGGGCTAAACTCAAAATAAGCTACACAACTTGTTAACGCTAATTGTGTAACTTAAGTCGAAATAGCTTATTTTGACTTTTGGTGCTGTCTACACAGCAGTTATTTTGAGAGAGAGCATCTTCCCCCAACTTCCTTTCCTCCTCATACAATGAGGCTATGTCTACACTGACAGCTTCTTGCGCAAGAACAGCTGTTCTTGCGGAAAAACTTGCCTGCTGTCTACACTGCACGAGTGTTCTTGCGCAAGTAAATTGACAGTATAGCGCTGTAAAACAGGGCTTCTTCCGGAAGAGTTATTCCTCTCCCCACGAGGAATAAGCCGTCTTGCGCAAGAGTTCTTCCACAAGAGGGCAGTGTAGACAGGCAACAAGAATTTCTTGTGCAAGAAGCCCTTATGGTTAAAATGGCCATCAGTGCTTTCTTGTGCAAGAGAGCATCCACATTGCCATGGATGCTCTTGCGCAAAAGCACATGGCAGTGTGGATGCGCTCTTGTGGAAGATTTTTTGGACAAGAACTCGTCTGCAAAAGAGTTCTTGCGCAAGAAGCCACCGGTGTAGATGTAGCCTGAGGGTTACAGGAGTCGGAGAAAGCAGTCCTCCAGCTTGACATTATGTCGAAATAACTGCTTGTGTGTAGATGCGAACTGTGTTATTTCGGAATAATGTTAGTTATTCTGAAATAATGCTGCTGTGTAGACATAGCCCTGAAGTCTGTTCCACCACTGGGAGAAGCAACAATGCTTCTAACCCTCAGCAGTTCATGACCTGGAAGTGTTGTGAATCAGAGATACCCAATATAGGCAATAATGGGCATGATAATTGAACAGGCTTGTTGACCTCGAGCAATCTCATAGATGGGAGGAAAATTGAAGTCTGAGAGTAGAAACCTAAAGTGCCCCTGATCTCCCCAGTGCTGATTATGGCAAGCACTGCGGGAAGACACTGAATTGAGCCAAGCTGCTGGGCAAGGCCAGGCTCCAAAGGCAGATACTGATGGTCACATTTTCTGCAGTGGACACAGATTTGGGGGCCCATTTTGAAATAGCCAGAGCCTGATTTTGAGAAGGACTGAGCACCTGCTGCTCCCATTGATGTCAGTTGTGGTTCTGCACCCTGCACATGAGAAGTGAGCCGGGGGAGCTGAAGTGGAGGTTCAATCACCTTTGCCCCACTTGGAGGATGCCGAGCAGGGTTCAGAGCGGCTCTCCCACTCTTGCTACAGCCATGGGTGACTCTGATGCGGGACTCGCCAGGAGTGCAGGGAGCAGAACGGCACCTAGTTACTGTGCAGGGGACAAGTGGGAGGGCGTCTTGCCCTCCTGCAGGATTAAGCAGCAGGTAGACTTTAGCACGTATTCTGTGCGACGGCGGGACGATGTCGGCAGTGGGACTGTTGTAGCCAGGTTGTGTTGGATAAGGCAAAGGGGTGTTGATAAACCTGCTTCAGCTCTGATTGGATCAGTGGCAGAAGCAAGGCCTCAGAGAACAGTTGGTTGGTGAGAGCTTTCAGACAAAGAATCAGCTGCTTTCATGCCCAGATTAGGGCAATTAACCTGCAGGACCATTGCTCCTTTAATCAGCAGGGTAGTGCATGCTTGCCTGATGCTCGGTGGTTTTTAACACACTCACAATCGCCTATAATTAGCCTGGTTTCTCTGAAGGAGCTGCATGGCAGGGAGCCAGCTGCAGTGGACCTGAGTAGTTCAGGTTCCTGGAAGACGTGGTTCTGCTTTAATGGAAGAAAGCAGTTGCAGGCATTCGTCACCTTCACTAATCAGGCTGCAGATAGGCAGGCATGGCTGGGGAGTGGGGCAGTGTACACTCAGCAGTACAGGTTGGACCTCCCTGGTCCAGCACCCTTGAGACTTGATTGGTCCAGGATGAGGGATTTTGATGGACCAGGGGAGGTCATTTCTGGACCCCTGTCTCTAGCCTAACCTGCTGGCCTCCAGGCTGGCTCCCCACCTCTTGCTGGCCCCGCTGCCATACTGACCCTGCTGGGTAGCCATCACTATCATGGCTCCAGGACCCGCTGGGCAGCTGCACACACCATGCTGGGGTTCCGAGACCCAGAGAGCAGCTGCACACACTACAGCTCCCTGCCCTGCAGAGCTACTGTGGCTCCCAGCCCTGCTGGGTAGCCCTGCTACATGCACTGGGTGGCCCTACTGTCAGCTCGCTGCAGGCAGCCCACTGCCCTGCCAGCCCTATAGGGATCCTTGCCACTGGCCCTCTACCAGGACTTTCTGGTCCGGCAACATCCATGCTGAACCAGAGAATTCAGGTTAAGAGAGTTTCAGCCTGTAACAACAAACTGCTCTGTGCTTCCCACTCAGATGTGTTTCCAGCACTCTGCCACTTCAATGGAGACTCCTCCAGCATCTTGCATCTTGCGCCTGATGAAAGGTGCCAGTTTACCCTGAGCCTTTGATGGCTGTCAAGGGTGCGGGGATCAGCAGTTTGGCTGATTATGCCACAATCAGTTCAAGCTTTTCCTCTTCAGCACCCAGTGAATTTAACGTTAGGGAGACAGGCCAGATGGAGAGCTCTGAAGGCCTCTTGTTCATTTACAGAACAGACTCATCCTGGGCAGGGCGAGTGTAAGCGTATATGCAAACATGCTACCAGCTGTCAGTGCCCCTGAACCCTCATTAGTCCAGCCTCTATCCCCAGCCCCACTGCTGATAAGGCCAATTATGTTTCTATCCCAAGCTCAGAGCCATTAAAGACTAGACGGTGAGACACTTTTCATGTAGAGCTCCATACTGCCATCATAGTGCAACAGCTTTAATTTACTATTCACTGAGGATGGACATTAAACAAATGCTTTACAGTTTAAAGGTACCCCGGACATTTCCTATCCCCTTAAGTCAGTGGTTCTCAAACGTTCTGGCCCACAGCCCACCTGGCTCAATGCAGACCTTTCGACAGACCACCAGTTGCTAATGGAAACTTGCCATTAATTACATAAGTACGCTTGAGCCATTTTGCTAGTGCTGCAGTTGGGGAGACCGGTTTAATTGAAATTATTAAACATTTTAACTTGTTCATGGTAGTTTATCAAACTTCATTTTAAATAAAGTAAAATATTAATTTATGTCCCACACAAAAAGTTCCCATGTTTTCTTTATTTATGGAAGGGGTAGGGAACCCTTTTTGTGTCAGGGATTCTGGGGTTAATGGATTTTGTGGACCCCCCTAGGCTCTGAGGTGGGGACAGAAATGAGGGGATCAATGTGTGAGACAGGGCTAGCAGTGAGTGGGATAGGGATGGGGTTGCATGTTCAGGGCAGGAGGGGGTGCAGGTGTGAGATCTGGATGGGAGGTAGGGTGCAGGAGCAGGTTGGGAGTAGGGTGTCTGGCCAGGAGTGAGGGGACAAGAGCAAGGGAAGGTGCAGTGTGTGGTCAGGAGGGAGAGTACAGGAGCAGGATGGGGGTAGGGTGTTTGACCAGGAGGGAGGGTGAAGGAGGAGGCTAGGGGTGCAGGGTCTCGACGGGGAGGAGGGGACAGTGTAGGAGCAGGGTGAGGGTGCAGGGTCTGGCCAGGAGGGGACAGAGGGATCACTTACTTGCTTTCTTGCCCTGCACCACTCCCAGGGATGATGTCCCAGGCACAGCCTCCCCCTTCTCCCATTGGTGGGATTCTGGCCAATGGGAGCAGCGTGGAAAGCCTCCAGGCAGTGCATCCGTGAGCTGCTGTTCTCCCAGCCGGGGGTGGGGAGAGCGGCAGTACATGGAGCCATTTCTGGCTCCGCCTCTTCCCTGTGAGCTGAATCTGGTGGGGAGACTTGGGGCTTTTTTTCTCCCCTCCCTAGTGGGAAGCCGGTGCTGGTGCTCCAACTCCACAGGAGGCGGGGCGAGGCTGGCGCGTTAGTGTGGGCTTCCTGTTGTGAGGGGTGGGAGGGAGGGAGGATGGGGGCTGAGCTTGAGCTGCGGACCAGCTGGAAGGTGGCCCCGGACTGCAGTGTGAGAACCGCTGCCCAAGGTATTCTGAGTCCTCAGGTTGAGCTTTGCAGCAATGGCTTCTCTTTTGAATGAAAACTGACTAATAAGGGGCAAGGTCCTATGTATTGCTTACTGGTCATGGGGGACTTCAGCTCCCAGAATATCCCCTAGGAGCACATAGATGTCCACAGTTCAATGGCCAGTTATCTCTTTCCCAAAGGGCGGTCTGAGGGAATTTATGTAAATTTAGTTTGTGCCTCTGTGGGTATGGCTAGACTGCGGTATCCCGAAATAACTCGACCATGTCCAGGGAACGCGTTTGCTCTTCTGCTTTTTTTTGTGGAAGAGCAAACATGCTCTTTCAGAAGCCCCTGTATTTCTCGTTCTACGAGGAAGAAGGGGGCTTCTAAAAGAGGGGTTTTTCCTGACATTTGACCCAATCTAGATGGGTCAAATGTCAGAAAAGCCTCTTCTGACAAAAGAATCAGAAAAAAGTGCAAAAAAAAAAAAGTTTTCTGACAAAAACTTGTAGTCTAGCTGTACTCTTTGGGAGTAGGAAAACAGAGGTTTTTTTTTTAAATCAAGTTCCCATTCAAAATGCCACTTAAAAATTGAACCTAAGGAGTTAGAGGGTACATCGATATAATAATAGTACATATACACTGGTCACAAGGTGCTGGGTGTTTTACAACCGACACGGTCTCTTGAGTCCCCACTGTGCTCATCTATCGCTCTGTCAGAGATATTTCTAAGTCATCTACAGCTTTGGATCTCTCAATGCCTTAAGCCTCTGGCTTACCAGTGCTGTGACCACTTTCCTGACCAGCAAGGATCTGATAGACTACAGAGCTTTCTTCTGAATCTGTGATTGTGATTGATTTAGGAATAGCGGCTAGAGCAAAGAAGTGAGGTGTGTCAGAAAAAGACCTCTGAAGAGTGAGAATAATTCTGATATGTAACCCCCTCTGGAGTTCTCTAATGAGCTGGCACTGCCCCAGCATTCATAAAGAGGATCTGTGCCCCAGTATCTCTCTTCTCCTCCTTCTGCATCCCTAACACCAACTCTGTGTATTTCTGCAGGGGGAGGATGTAACTGGAAAGGACCTTTTTGATGTGTAGATCCCTGGCAAAGGCCTAATGAGGCTTTTTTCCCCAAATTGAACCTGAACGAGAGAGTGTCCCTTTCAGTGATTCATTTAGAAGCAGGCGGAAAGGCTCGGGAGAGATGTCTCTCTGGATCAAAGTCAGCTCAGGCTCCAGAGACAAACGGCAGGTGGTGAAGCTTTACTCAGTGTGGTCCCTCGTATAGAGCTGGGTAACCAGATAGCAAGTGTGAAAAATCAGGACACTTTATTTTGGAGGGGGGTGGGTAAACTTGCATATATAAGACAAAGCCTCTAATATTGGGATGGTCCTGATACTATCAGGATGTGTGGTCACCCTAGTATAGCGCCACTGAGATGCTCTCCTGGAGGAATGAGAGAATTTTTAAAGCAGCTACCCCGCAGCAGGCTTCTGCCAAGGAGAATCGAGCCACCTCATATCCCCCTTTCTTTACAACTCATTAAAAATTAAGAAGCCTTATTAAGTGATTTAAAACATGGCTTATTCCTTAGTGCACTTGCAGTCCTGCGGTTCATTGTTGGTTACCTCTCAGCCATTAGCTTCACAGACAGTCAATAAAGCACTTAACACAGGAGCTTCTATTCTGAAGTCGTCTGGACTTTATCCTCTGTCCTGATTGACTAGTAAGGCTGATATGAGGAACCTCCCTGGAATGCAGATTGCATCTTTGGGATGCTGTCTGCTTTAGGAGTCAGGTGGGGGGAAGAAAGTAGGAAGTGCATCTTTCCTGGATGTATAGATTAATCACTGTGGGTATGTCTACACTGCCACCCAAGTTCGAACTCGGGTGGCTAATGTAGGCATTTGAAGTTGCAAATGATGCCCAGGATTTAAATATCCCGGGCTTCATTTGCATCTTGCCGGGCGCCGCCATTTTAAAATCCCCGTTAGTGCGGACTCCGTGCCTGCGGCTACATGTGGCACGGAGTAGGTAGTTCGAATTAGGCTCTCTAATTCTTGCTTTCCTAAGCATTCCCAGGGACTCTCTACGACTCACTGACTATGGTTTTAACTTAGGTGTGGGCAATAAAACAGCAGTGATTCACCAGGATTAGCCCTTAGTGGACCATTGCCGCTATACGGACCTGTATCTCCACAGATATGGGCATTTGAAGCTCCCATTGGCCAGGAATTGTGATCCTCAGCCAGTGGGAGCTGGGATCCCCTGTACCTACAGAGGCGCAGGTAAATATGATGGTGTGGGGGCCTGCCAAGGGCTAACCCTGATCAAGCCTGTGGACTGGTATTTGCCCATCCCAGTTTTAACCCTTATAGGCAAGGCAGCTAGGATTAGGTCTGAAGATTTAACAACTAATGAGAAAAGATGTTAGCTAACTGAATGGCTGGAATGTCCAGAAAATGGTGCTACACCCCCATTCACCACGACATGCAATTCACAATGATAGTAATCACCAGTATGTTATTAGTTTTCAGAAAAGACCACATTCAATATTATCTTATAATACAGGATATTGTATGCAATCACTTGATTTACCTGCTTATCACTTGATATTCAGCTCCCTGTCTTTGTAGATCAGTTAACATTTGCAATGGATTCTTTTAAAAGTAAAACCTGGACTCAGTTTCTGTCTTCTGCTAGGTGTAAAGGCTAAGCTGTCTCCTCCCGCACCCCTTTTTAGCTGGATTGGTCAGTTCACATGATAGATACGTACTTTTTCACTGTCTTTCAAAGTAACTCCCAGGTAGGGAAAACTTGTTCCTTTGACCTGAACTAGACTAGAAAATTAGGTTGACTTAACTATTTTGATCAGGGGTGTGAAAAATTCACAACCCTGTGAGTAGTGTTGTTAAAACAACCTAAATACCTATGTAAACAGCTAGTTCCTGCCTGTCGGGGAGGTGAATTACCTATGCTGATGCAAAAACCCATCCTGTTTGCGTAGACAGAGTTTTACACTGACGTGCAGGGGTGGGAAATCATTTTTGATGGGGGGGAGCTCTCCAAGAATTTGGTAAGTAGTCAGAGGTTGCACTTTTCTATGATATTAATGGAGGAAGTGCAGGGTCTGGGATGAAGGTTTGGTGCTGGAAA
The DNA here is from genome assembly GCF_052426305.1 of Pelodiscus sinensis. NCBI lineage: Eukaryota > Metazoa > Chordata > Testudines > Trionychidae > Pelodiscus > Pelodiscus sinensis. The sequence goes on along the minus strand of NC_143064.1, from coordinate 22,759,819 downwards.
GAGCTTGGGTATGGTATTGGAGTGCATGAGGGGATGTGGGGTCTGGGAGGGAGTTTGTGTGCAGCAGGCAAGAAACCAGTCTGAGGGTCCCACTGGGCTGTAGGACCTTGGTGGTCCAGAGGATTGCAGCGTGCTGGACCTGAATGTCTGGCAGGTCAGATCTGGCCCATGGGCTATATTTTACCCATCCCTGCTGAAGTGCTACAGTCGGTCAGCTATACTGCTATAGCATTTTAAGTGTGGACAAGCCTAAATTTTTCTAGAGCAGATCTGTCTACCGATGCCCTGTCATGCTGATTTGAACACATCTAAGTCATATTTGTAGCATATATCTGCAACCCTTAATATCGCTCATGTACATAGATTACACAAGAGTATTAATGATCACTGAGTTGTGAGTGTGATTTAGCGCTAACTCACAAGGATTATTTTGTGCAAAGATTATTACAAGAGTGGGTAGGGTGTAAAGACTGGGAGGCTTACCATCACAATCATATTTCAGCCTGGGGAGGGACAGCTGTGAAAAAACTAGAATATGAAGGTATTAGTCTCATTCCTGTTTTCTGCTTTGTTACTTCATGTTCAAGGATTTTGTTTTTGCTCTCTAATCACTGTAACTGCTTTTTGCATGCCACTGAGATGATGTACCAGTGGGAACCTGGATGTAACATTTCTTAGGGTGTGTCTAGACTACATGCCTCCTTCGACGGAGGCATGTAGATTAGCCAGATCGGGAGGGAAATGAAGCCGCGATTAAAATAATCGCGGCTTCATTTAAATTTAAATGGCTGCCCCGATCTGCCGATCAGCTGTTTGTCGGCAGATCGGGGGAGTCTGGACGCGATGCCCCGACAAAGAAGCCTTTCTTCATCGACACAGGTAAACCTGGTTTCACGAGGCTTACCTGTGTCGATGAAGAAAGGCTTCTTTGTCGGGGCATCGCGTCCAGACTCCCCCGATCTGCCGACAAACAGCTGATCGGCAGATCGGGGCAGCCATTTAAATTTAAATGAAGCCGCGATTATTTTAATCGCGGCTTCATTTCCCTCTTCCGATCTGGCTAATCTACATGCCTCCGTCGAAGGAGGCATGTAGTCTAGACACACCCTTAGGGAAAAATCTGGATATATATTTTTTGTTGGAAGATACTGCTCAATGAGAACCATAAAGACAAGTGATAAGAGAGCTGCTCTTCTTACTAACAGCCCACATTGTGTCCAGTATGTTTGGTCTCCTTGGTAACAGCCATTTTGCAAATATTAGTTCAGATATTTAAATAAATGCAATCGGGTTCTGTCTGTGACCCTCTTGTGTTCACTCTTCATGACCCTCCTAACAAATACATTTACTGACAGGAAAATTTAGAGAAATAGCAAATTTCGGCCATTATTAGGGAGAGTTTATGGACCATGAGTCTTGTTATCATGAGTCTTTATTCCCAAAACCTGATTCTAAACATTGTGTTAATTCAGTCAGGGAACAGAAACATACTGGGTGAAATCTTGGGTCTGCTGAAGCCAACGGGAGTTTTGTCATTTACATCAATAGAGCTTGGATTTCACCCACTATGTGATGATGTATGTGTTCAATTAAAAGAGCTCAGATTTTGACAGCGAAGTATTTGCAATGAGCTAGCTACTGACCAAGAATCATTCCCGGAATGTGGTGATTAATTTTGAATGAGGAAATTGTGATCTGCTCCCAGGCAAAGAGAGGTAAAATGAAAGACATAAGTTATTCACCCACCTCAATTTTGTGCAGTTTGATTAGAACACTGGAGGTGTGCTAGGGTTCCGGGTTCCAGTTCTGCCTCTGTTGACGACTTATTGTGTGACTTTGGCCCATTCAATCTCCACACCTGTGTTTTTCTATCTGTAAAATGGGGACAATAAGTCATAACTAGCCTTTCAAAATCACTGATAAACTTCAGTAACATGACCAGTCTGCACCTATGATACTGCTGAGAAAGGGATCTCAAATTGGCACTGCTTTCCCCCATCTTGCACTGCAACCTCTGCATTTGGTATATTGATGTGGGGCTCTGTCTCAGAGGTGAAGATGCTGCCACTGGTTTCAAATAACTATTTTATTGGCACTTTCAATGAAGTTACTGAAAATGAATATTTTGTACTATACAGCCTTAGTTCCTTGTCACTTGCATTGGTTTCAGATCTATTCCCCTAATTTTGCAGCTGCCTGAGATATATTGTTATGATGAAGTCTCATATTACAGCAGAACATGATGTGAGTGAGCTGCTATAATTCCCTCCCTAGAGTGACTTGCAAAGAGCCCATTGGTGTCTCAGATGTTGTTTGCAGCAATATTGAAGACTTGTTAATCCCAGGATATTAGTGAGACGAGGTGAGTGAGATAAAACCTTTTATTTGTCCAACTTCCATTGGTGAAGAAGAGCTCTGTGTAACTCAAAAGCGTCTCTTTCACCTGCAGAAGTTGGTCCAATAAAAGATACTGCCTCACCTACCTTGTCTCGCAGGTGTGAGCCTTTGAGTTATGGAGCATGGGGACTTACTTCAGGGACTTACGTGTAAGGATGACAAAGTGAAATCCAGGACACAGGCAGTCCCTCCTTCTGTTCTTACATGAATACACATCTGATATTCTGATGACCGACTGCTGTAAAAAGTGAGCCCTCTTGGCAGCTCCTGCCACCTCTACTTTTTGACCTATCCTGACCCATAAACCTCAAGCTGCTCTGCAATGATTCCAAAGGCACCCTGGTGAGAATTCTTACAAGGGTACATTTTGCTTGTTACATGTACCCATGGTCATAAGCAGTGAGGCCACTATAAGGGCTTGCTCAATTTAAAACCACGATTGGATCAAGTTGTGGCTCCAAAGGTGAGACGGTCGATTTATCCACTAACCTCACCTACTTTCTCTCTCTTTTATTTGTAGCTCGTACATATAACCTCTTTAATCATGCTCCACACAAGCTAATGTTCCCTGTAATTTTTTTCACTGATGTGCAGAATAAATTTTGTTATGTGCAAGCTGGCATGTGCAGCTGTGCCACCAATAGAAACACATGCTGCTGACTGTGAGAGGCTGTGGACACTCTGCTAATCAGCTGGGCAGCATTTGAATATCTTGTAGGTGGCCACCCAAGCACTCAGCTTACAGAGAACACAGCTCACAGCCCATGTGAAGCATTCTCAAAGATCAGAGGCTAATGGGCCTGGTGTCAAGATTACATTAAATCCAATCAGAAATGTATAACCTTCTTCTGGAGGAGAACGCAGGAAACACTCAAAATTCCGTGCTTTTTGGGTATGTCTACACTACAGCGTTATTTCGAAATATCTTATTTCAAAATAGTTATTTCAAAATAGCTTATTTCGAAATAATGCGTCTAGACACAAAATACATTTCAAAATAGTGTTTTGCTATTTCAAAATAGTGAATCCACACTGATAGGATGCTGAGTCACATTTAAGGCCAGCCGGAACTGGTTCTGGCAGGGCATCAGGTCAGGAGTTACCTTGTGTGGCTGCTGCCTGAGGCTATCTGAGACCTGTGCTTAAAGGGACCCCCCCCCCCCCCCCCCCCCCCCCGGCAGCCGGTTCTAAGGTTTCCTTGCTTGCTTGCCTACCTCGCTGAGGGACAGAAAAGCATTTTTTTCTCTATGTGCTCTGGTTGCCCTCACTCAGGACACCACAGCACTCTGCAGCATGGAGCCAGAGCCTCCCCTGGGCACTCTGGTGCTTCTTCTGGACGTGTTGCTGCGAGCTTGGCAGCACGTTCTGCGGGCACTAACAGTTTCCCTGGTCTGCCCCACTGGGGGCTTGTGCCTCATTCCTCCCTCACGCCCTTCCACTTATCCCTCCCTAACCCCCCTTCCTGCTGTACAATAAAAGACATGTGTTCATTACAACAAAGCCTCTTTATTGAACAAAACTGGGGAGGAGGGAATGAAACTGGGGAAAGAAGGTGGGAGAGGGGAGGAGGGAGGGTGGGAGAGGGAAGGGGAAACCTGGGAGGAGGGAGCTGGCAGGGGGAGGCAAGGGGAGGAAGGGGGAGGAGAAGGTCAGGGCTTAGGGTTGGGGGTTTCGCTGGCCCAACTGTCTCCCAGCCGAGTGCTGGGGCCTCAGTGTCCCTGGAGGTGTGGGGAGGAGGAGTGGGGGAAGGAGTAGAAGGAGGAGCGGTAGCTGGAGAGGCAGCAGGGGCTGGAGCAGCAGGAGGCAGCACGCTCTGCCCCAGGGTCGATGACCACCTGGGGGGCATGGACCGTCCTACCCCCCAGGATGTGGTCCACGGCATCAAAATAGGGGCAAAGTTCTGGGTCTGCCCCTGGTTGGGAGTTACCCCCTATGGCCCTGGCATATGCCTGCCCCAGCTCCTTTATTTTCATGCGAACCTGCTCCTGGGTTCGCATGTGGCCCTTGGTGGTCAGGTTGGCAGCCATCCACCTGTAGGCAGTTGCATTCCTCTATTTAGTGTGGAGAGCATGGACGTTGGAGGCATCCCCCCAAACCTGAATTAGGTCCCTGATCTCCACACTGGACCAGGAAGGTGCCTGCCTTTTCCAGCCCCTGGCAGGCTCCTGGGAGCTGGCAGACTGGTCCTGGGGAGCGGTGGAGGGCTGGCTGGCACTGGCTGCCTGGCTCATGCTGGGGCTACTGGGTCAGGTGCAGCGACTGCTGGCTCTGGGCTGGCAGGCTTGGAGCTGGCACAGGCACTGTGGCCAGAGTCTATCCCTTTAAGGGCTCCGGGGCGGGGAGGAGGGAGAGGAGTTTTCTTTCTTGTGCCCAGAGTGGCCTTCAGGGAACCCTGGGAAGGGCTGGAGGACCCCTATTTCAAAATAAGCATCTACACAGCACTTATTTTGAAATAGCAATTTTGAAACTGGCGCTATTCCTCGTGGAATGAGGTTTACCAATTTCGAAATAAGCGCTCCGCTATTTCGATTTATTTTCAAAATAGCGGTTTGGCTGTGTAGACGCTTGTAAAGTTATTTCAAAATAAGGGCTGTTATTTCAAAATAACTTTGCTGTGTAGACATACCCTTAGTGAGCTATAAGGTGTTGGTTACTGGAGCAGTGGGATGTTCAGTCTCAGCCCTGGTCTACGCTAGGGAGTTATTTCGAAATAACCCTCCTTATTTCGAATTAATAAGTGGAACGTCCACACTACCTAGCCTGTTATTTCGAAATAATGGGCTGCTTATTTCAAAAGCTGTACTCCTGTTTTCCTCGGGAAATAACAAGCACATATTTCAAAATTGTTTATTCAAAATAGCGTTAGTTTGGATGCTCCACTGCTGCTAATTTGAAATAATTGGCCTCCAGAGACCTCTCACAGCTGCGGTTCTGACTGCTCTGGCCACCCCTGGTATCTCCACTGCTCCCCTTCTCCTGCGGGGCTTTAAACTCCAGGCAGCAGGAGAAGGGCTTGCACTGCACTGCAAGCTTTGCCAGCCCTATGCCACACAGCAGGATCCGAGAGAGCCATGACTGACCCCAACGCTCCCTCTGAGGCTCCCATGGCTGCCAGCATTCCTGCTGCTCCCTTGGTTGCCTCTGGCCAGGGATGCAGGAGAATTCTGGCCTGGACCTTTGCAGAGATCCTGGACCTCATCAAGGTCTAGGAGGAGACCAACCTCCAGCATCTCTGCACCAGAAAGTGAAATGTGGATGTCTGCAGCCAGATTGCTGACAGCCTGGTTGACAAAGGCTACAACCAGACCCTGGACCAGGTCCAGGTGAAGGTCAAGGAGCTCCGGCAGGCCTACCACAAGACCAGGGAGCAGAGCAGATGCTCCGGGGTGGCACCGCACACCTGCTGCTACTTTGAACAGCTGGATGCCATGCTGGGAAGGAGGCTGATCACCTTCTTCTGATTTTCTTCTCTATGTTAAATCCCTACCCATTGCCTTAACAGGCAGACTGACTGGCCCTACATTGTCTGCACTCTCTCTCCAGAAACCACCAATGCTGCTGCTTCCAATCAGTCTGTAGCACTGTGTAAGACTGTGCATGATGTTAAAAGCAAGTAGGGGCTGATTTTTCCCTCATTGCAGAACTCTTGCTGGCTCCCACTGATGTAGGGGTCTCAGGATGCTCTGAAATGCAATCTAAGCTCTTGTAACGAGCCCTTCTTCCTTTGCTGGTGTGACTGTACAGGCATCAAGAGGAAGAAACCCTCTGCAGAAATTGCTCTTCCTCACCCTCATGAGTAAGCCAGCTGCTGTTTGGATTCTGGTGGTGGCAGTGGTGTCTGGGAAGGTTACACGGGGCTCTGTGAAGAGTTCTTCGTAGTTCAACAAAAATGCCATTCAGTGAGTTTTCCTTGAAACCTCTTCCAGCATGATGCAAGAGTCCAGCTCTCCCAGGATCTCACAGAGTCTACGGCCTTCTTTGGTCTTTTCAGTCCTTGGCTTTGTTGGTAAAACCCTCAGCAACGGGGCCTGTTGTCATGGCCATTTAAATGCTGTGATCTCTTAAGTAGCTCTAGCCTGCTGAAGTATGTCCATGACCACTTTTACAGACCAGGCCCTGATAGCTGTTAGAAGTTCAATGCAGGCAGGTCTAGTGGTGAGAGGAGAGCATGAATGTGAGTCTTTTTGTTTTATGACTCATTGGATGGGTAGAGGATGAGAAGAAGAGATGGGGTTTGCAATAGGTCAAATGGAAATCCGACCTATTATGCTTTACAAGGCAGAGGAGTCCTTGTCCAGCAAACAGCAACCATTCTGGTGAAAACTGCTCTATGTTAACATTTCTAGGCTCTCACAAACTGAGTTTTCCCTCCTCTCTGTTTTTAACCGAGCTTTTATATCACCATAGCTTAGCTAAGTACTAATCAGCAAAGCATGATTTTTGTGGCCGGCGTGCCTAATGTGGCACTGCAAATAAAGGAATGGAAAATGGAATGCAGGGAAAGTCAGAAGACAAAGGTCACAGCCACATGCAATGATCCTTTGGACAGTGTTCTACCATTGTAAAATGCTCCAGATGCAGCTCTCCAACACACACATGAATTATGTGGTATAAATTACAGCCAATGGGAGGGAAGGGGATTTTTACTGTTATATTAGGCATCAGACAAAATTTCTAGCTAATTTAATACATCTGTGCTTCAAGACAGGTAATAATGGAAAATGCAGCAGCCAAGATTCATGGCAAGGAGGGAATGAGGCTGTTTTCTCACATCATCTTAGAATCACCCTTGCAATTCTTCAGGCCAGAAAACCCTGGCGGAGTTGCTGTGAGGTTTGCAAAGCTGTGTTTAAAATGAACATTGCTGCGGTTTAGTTGGTTGCAGTCTGATTTGCAGAATGGACGTCTTCGCTCCCCACTTTACCCAGTGCGTATCAAACCCTGCAGTGCTGTGAGGAGAAGTTGGAGAGAACATGCTGTAGCATTAGTGCGAGTGTCCTAGATCTGAGAGGCTTTCTGCACAGTTGTAGGGACTGTCCCGGAAGAAATTAAGAGCCCTGATTAATAAGGGTAGCACAGAGTCTTGTCACCTTTAGGCCATCAGTTCAAATCTGAATGAGGTCAATGACAGTGTTTAGAGGCCTGTTTGAGCTAAGTGCTGATATCAGATCACTTGGTAGAGGGCAAGGGCCACATTTTGCCTTAGACTCCTCAGGTACTCTCCACGCTGTGGGTATGTCTACACTAGCTCGTTAATTTGAGCTAGGTAGGCAAATGAGGCGACCGGAGTTGCAAATGAAGCCCGGGATTTAAATATCGTGGAGTGAGGAGTAACAGTTAATTCGAACTAAGGACTTAGTTCAAATTAACGTTTCACTGCCGCATGTAGCCGCGTGGCAGTGAGTTCGGGCTAGTGAAATTTCAAAATGGCGACTGGACGGGAACATGCAAATAAAGCCCGGGATAGTTAAATCCCGGGCTTCATTTGCAACTCCGGTCGCCTCATTTGCCTACCTAACTCGAATTAATGAGCTAGTGTAGACATACCCTGTGAGTTTATCTCTAAGCTCCCACACTGCCGGCTTCCTTCCATAGCAGGCACCTTCACTGGCAATCTCAGCAAAGAGGGGAGGAAAAAAAGAAAGCCACCCTGAAAGTGACCCTCCAAGGTTAGGCCTGAGGCCCAGTGGCAGGGCAGTGTGGAGGAAGTTCATCTTGCAGCTGCCTGGGCTGGGCCAGTGTTGGGGATAGAAAGAAGCTTGCACTCTCCAGAGCAGTTAAACTGTCATTTCCTCCTGACTTTCCTTTAAAGAAAAAAGAGTGTGGGTACATCTAGACTACAGGCTTCTGTCGACAGAAGTTTTGTCGACAGATACTGTTGACAAAGCTACTGTCGACAAAGAGCGTCTAGACTACATCCAGTTCTGTTGACAAAGCAAGCCGCTTTGTCGACATGACAGTGCAGACGCAAAGGACAGTGTAGATGCAATAACACCTTCTGTCAACAGAACTCTGTCAACAAAAGGCATTATTCCTTGTAGAATGAGGTTTACAGCCGTCAACAAAACTGCTGAGTTCTGTCGACGTTATGTCGACGGAACTCAGCGGCAGTGTAAACGCAGGTATAGTTTTGTGGCCAAAAGTCCACTTTTGTCGACAAAACCCTGTAGTCTAGACACACCCTGGCTGTGTCTACACTGGCATGAATTTCCGGAAATGCTTAAAACGGAATACTATTCTGTTTTCAGTTTTTCCAGAAAAGGAGCGTCTACATTGGCAGGCTGCTTTTCCGGAAAAGCCCTTTTTCCGGAAAAGTGTCTGTGGCCAATGTAGACGCGCTTTTCCGGAAAAGAGTCCCGATCGCCATTTTTGCGATTGGGGCTTTTTTCAGGAAAAGACTACTGGGCTGTCTACACTGGCCCTTTTCCGGAACAGTGTTCCGGAATAAGGACTTATGCCCGAGCGGGAGCAGAATAGTTTTTCTGGAATAGCAGCTGATTTTGTACAGTAGAGCATCATTGCTTTTCCGGAAATTCAAGGGCCAGTGTAGACAGCTCGCAGTTTATTCCGGAAAAGTGGCTGATTTTCCAGAATAAGTGGCCCAATGTAGACACAGCCACTCTGTGTGTGGGTGTGTGTGAGAGAGAGACCAAAAGGGAAGAAACCCAGGATGTGGCTAGAAAGGAAGACAAATTTCTGCTGTAAAATCAAGCCCTGGTGAAAACAATGTGGCTGTGTTATGCCGGGGTTGAATCTGTACCTTAATTTATAAGATCAACTATGGCTGCTGTGTTGGTTTATAATCTCTGGACAGTGGTTCTCTAACTCATCAGTGTAAAGCACCTTGAGTACGGAAGGTGCTACATACAATCAAAACCTATGCTGGATGTAAACAAATGGAGTCACTATTTTTATTATGGACTCCAATTTTTCCCCTCGTGATCCCTCCCTGTGTCCTATTATGTCCGGCATTACTCTTTTACTGAGTGACTGCTCATGGTGATCTCAGATAGCACCTGATATTGCTTTCTGGAGAACTGTATCCTGTTTTACCCACGTCATCAAGCAGCCCTGGTTGGAAGCATTCAGCAGGCTTAGAGTTAATTCCTACTCCGTGGCCAGGCTTGAGAACTCCTCCCCTCCTTCCAAAAGGTATCTTTTCATTACAATGCCACTGTGGCTGGCAGAATATTGGAGACCAAGAGAAGTTTCTCAGCTCACAACCTGACAGGAGAGAGACTGACTTTGTGGTAAGGAGATTAATTTGCAGGCTGAGCTAAATGCATTTAAAATTGCCTTTAAGGAAGTTTCTTACAAGCTCAGGGATTTTGCAGCATCTTAAACCCAATCTGTTCATTTGTTCCATGTTGTTACATTTTCTTTTTTTAATTTAATTTAATTTTATTAACAAGATCAATGTCATAGGATGTTCGTTTCTCCCCCTATTTTCATCTGTTTTGCTATTGTTTGTAGAATAGTTTCCTGGGATTAGACACGATTTCACTTTCCCATTAACACACATCAAAGACCTAAATGTCAGCAGATTGAATATCAGAGAACTTTCAAATGCAATAACACTACAGTATTGAAACAAACGTATCCACTGGAGGTTAGGTCAGATAATCAGCTTAATCATGTATAATGTTTATTGAAAATTTGAAGTTTCATTTCCGTGAAATGAAGGTTACACAGATTTCACATTTATTGCTTTAAAATTGCCTGGTTTTGCTTGAAAACCAGAAGTTCTTTATTGGTTTGTGTGATTTCTTTTCTTTTCTTATTGTGTGTAAAGGAAATGACAGATGATGGCAACATAATATGTCAAATCAAAGAGCAGAGATTAAAAATACTAAGTTAACAGTTATAAAATAATTACATTTTAAATGTCTTCCAATAGTTTTCCTTGCTCTGGATTCTAGAAGTTTGCAGAGGGATGTCTCTAAAGCATGGTTTACTTGCAACTTTTCTTTCTGCATTTAAAATGACTCCAAGGTTGGACAAAACACCATGAAATGTTCAGAGTGGAGAAGCCCGGTAGTAGCACTATATAATCTAATAATTTTTCATCTCTAGATCATGGGCTAGACTCTATGCTGTATTTGATAGACGTCGAGACAGGGAGAGTTGAATCCACAGATTGACTGGTTGGTCTGTCTGGTTTTAGATGGCTGCCAATCACCTTAGTACCTGAGCATCTTTCATGTAAAATCAATAGTGATGTCCCTATTGGACTTAAGGGTGTCTCTCTGCAGTTTTCCTTGACTAGGGCTTAAAACACTGCTTGGTTGAAATAGAAGTGGGGGAGCTAACCAGAGAGGTAGTATGGTAGAGCACTAGTTTGGGAATAAGCAGTCTAGTCTCAGCTTTACTGATGAATGACCTTGAGCAAGTCACTTCCCTGCTGGTGCCTCGGATTACTCTTCTGTAAAAGCACTGTGAGATGTACAGATGAAATACGTTATCTATGAGCTAGGTGGTATTATCCTGTCCTACACTGATCCAGACTGTAGCATACTGTAGGAGCTGCTCTACAGCAGACAAACTAATAAGGACCCCCTGTGGACTGCTGGTGGGTAGTAGTACTCTGTCCATGGTTCTGTCCATGCTTTCCTGCCCTTGACATGCCCTCTTCATTGGTGAGGATAGGACAAGTAGCACAGATACACAGGCTTTGTACCTGCTGAGAACTCCCCCATGCAGTGGGAATCAACAGCTGGGAGGAGGCTGTGGCTTTCCAGCCCCTTTATTTCAAAAGAGAACAATAACAAGAGGCACCCTGGCTCTGTAATTCGATGATTTATGTGTCACGTTACATCACAGTTATGGGGCAGTTGTGATATAATGGCCAGGGTAGGTAAATTTCTGCCTGCCACTCTCATCCATGTTTCTGCTCTGACCAGAGTGAATGCTTTCAGAGAATGAAAGGTTTAATGACAGAACAGCTGTTCAAGAGTCTCTCTTAGATCTCATGGGAGGAGTTTGTGATTTTCTTTATTAGAATAGAAGGCCTTGAATTCTGGCCTTGCCATCCACACAGCAGAACATGGAGTGGTTATTGATGGCAGAAACTTTTACATCCCAAAGACCTGTACTCCACTTTGGGGCTCTTTTGCTCTAGAGTTCTGCTCAGTCCTGCTTGGAGGCAGCAGCAGCATAAAGCATGAAGGGAAGAGATGTGGGTTTTAGATTAGTCATTTGTATTTTCTTTATTCATGTTCCTGTACGAGGTTCTCTTGGCAGACTGCCGGACAGCTCTGTATATCTGAGGGAAGGTGATGGCAGAACAATATTATTCTGGGCCTTATTTTGCACTGGATGGACCAGATTTTTGAAAGTGCTCAGCTCCCATTTAGGCACCAAGAAGAAGGGGGCAGATTTTCAGCATCTTGGGGAATGCTGAGGGCTTCAGAAAATCCCGTCAATTCCTTTAGGCACTTTGAAAAATCTGGCCCTAACTTTTGGGCAGGTATGTTCAAAGGGACATGTCTCATGGAGGATCATTCTCATCCATCCTCCCATTGCTAACCCAGATTTGGGATACAACAGGAAACGTCCACACTTCTGTCACCATGAGCATTGTGCAGCTCTCTCCCGTGACAGGATTGTGACCTTTCTCTTCCCACCAGCCTTTGACTCTGTCAATCACAAAGCCCTGTGAAAGGTGCTGACCAGATTTGGTTGCCCTACAAAATTTATTAAGGTCTTAAGGCTTCTCCATGATCAGATGACTGCCAACATTCTCAGTAATGGCCTGGAGATGGACCCTTTCATCCTCAAAACTGGGGTTAAGCAAGCATGCAATATTGACACGATACAGGGACAGTAGGATAAGACTGAATATTTTTGTGCCTTCTTCTACTGCAGTTGACTACTGGGAAACAAAGAAAGGATTTAGCATTATGTAAACTCCCCAGGAAGCTCCACGTCTACCTCCACCCAGAACTGTTTGGGATCTAGCTCATAATATCCCTATGTTCAGTAACCAATAGACTTTCTTTTTTTCCTGACCCTCCCAGTTTAATTCAACCCAGAGCTATCTAACACCACCTTCTAGTTGTTTCATTCTTCCCCTCGTTTTCCTTTCAAATATGAAAAAAAAAACCAGCTGAAACCGCACAATCCCTACACTCTCACATGAACTCACATAGGAAAACAACAGAAGACAAAAACACTGTATCACCTGTGGGTGAACACTTTTCTTAAAGTGATTCCTCTACATCTGACCTCTTCTGTCCTCATCCTCAAAGGAAACCTGCCCAACGCTTTCAACAGTCAAGCCTGGGATCTTAAATTCATAACTCTGCTAGATACTAAAAAATATGGACTGAACAGGGACAGTGGATGGCTTATACATAATCTGTTACCCACCGAACCATCCTTTTTGTCCTATGGCAGCAGAATTATTTCTGGGCCACTCTGCTTTGAATGATCTCTTAGAATATGGTCTAACTTCTTATGACAAACAACCTATTCCATCTTGTATTTTGCTGTGACTCTAAAAGTACCTTTCCCAGATGTGAAGAAGAGCTCTGTGTAGCTTGAAAGCTTGCCTCGCTCATCAACAGAAGTTGGTCCAATAAAAGCTAGTCCCTCACCCATCTTATCTCGTTAATATCCTGGAACTAGGGCTACAGCTACACTGTGTACATGTCAGTATGTGAAAAACATACATGTGCCTGACAGTCGGCTGGGTGAGACCACACAGGAAAGGTTGCATTTGTTTGCATTTTCTTTGAGTGTCGTGAAGATGCTCCAATTTAATGAAAAATGTTGCTTGTAAAACGTTAGCTCTTTGGTGCTCAAAAATAGGACCATTTTGGTGCCTGCTGTGCAGAACTTATTATGGAACGATAAAGTACTTTTGAAATTAGGTAGCAGGAGCAAACAAACAAGTTCAACTTGAACTAGCAAAAAAGGTAATTCAAATCCTGGTGCCAAACCAATGAGGACAACACATTCTTCAGAGTCACTTAACAAGGTAGCAATGAGATCACTTCTGTACAAGGGACATAGGGATTCATTTGCAGATGTAATATTGATAAGTCCTGGTTTTATGCCACCTCAGAGAGATGGAGCTCACTAGGCTCCCAGCTGTGTCCTGAAGAACCTCCCTTCCCCCAAAGTCCAGTTGGGTTTTGGAGTCAGTATGACTTGCTAAGCACAGGGCACAGCAGAAGATTAGCTGAAACTGACGAAGGATGTGTGGAATGAATCAGCATTAAAGTCTACTTTAAAAGGCACCATGACTTGGAATCAGTGGTCTGTTGGGAGTTTTTCTTCTCTTGCTGCTTTTTGTTCGTGTGCATTTGAGAATGTAGAGTCTGGGTATGGTATGGTGCCTGAAGTCAGAGTTGGAAGGGAATAGTGCGAAAGTGGTAGTGGTGTCTCAAGGGCAATGGATTGATTGTATAGTCCTTTTTCAAAATCTCCCTATTTTCAAATGCATAGCAGAAAAGTCAGAGGAGAAAACAGACACAAAATCTATTGCTGCTGAGTCAGGCTGTTTTTTATGTTCATGGCTGAAGCTAGATGAGCAATTTTGCTGTTCCTTGCTCTTGTCACCAGGGGGCATGCCTGAAGTCAGTTGCACAGGCAGCAAGTCAGAGTGCAGTGGTGAGAATGAGGCGGGAAAATGGGATGCTGCAGTACAGTTTCTGAAAGCAGGGGATGGAACTGAACATTGCATGGGCGACACAGGGCGTGTGTATGAGTACATGTGAAGTTCCAGAGGCTCTTAAATCTCTGTGTGGCAATGAGAGACACAATGGGAGATAACCCCCCCATCTAATGCAAAACAATCATCACATGAGCAAAGAAAGCAGCTTGAAGGGGTGAGTGGGATTCATCATTTTTATATCTAGCAAATTTCCCATTGCTTTGGTTTCAGACCTCAGTAACTGTTGTGCAAACAGAGCTGGCGAGCAACAATAGTGATTTCCCTGCAATGGAGGATGTGTCCTTCCAAAGTGCTGTCCAGACTCTGTATAAACACAAAAAGCTCTTCATCCACCATATCTCACCCAGAAATGCAGTTATCTCTGGATTGGAGCCCAGCAGCTGTTTGCCAGCATACAACATTATAGCTCACAAACTTTGAGCACAGGAAGAGAACAATGTATGTTGCGATGGATCTAAATCACAGAGTTTGCATCCAAAGTGGAATTTTTCCAGTGTCCAACTATGTCCCAAACTGAAGTGGGGGTTTGGGCCATACTGGTTTGACCAGTCAGGGTCTGATTTGAATCTCAGTGTCTCCCACCTCTGCTGGCATTTGCATCTGAGGTACCAGTTCAGGTCCATTGCTAGCATATCGAACAGGTTTTACAGCAAAAATCACTATGAGGCCATTTAATTTCCTTTTAAAAAATGGTTTTGTGTGAATTTAGTGCCATAGAGCCCGAAGGCCTCTGTCAGCAGGCTAGACATAGCTTGAGTAGAAGCAGCACAGCAAGCCTGTCCCTCAGTGTTTTACCCTGAACTGCAAAGGCCACCTCTAAAGGCCCTTTCACTCCTTGGCCTCCTTACTCAGATGGCCAGCTAGGGTAATCGTGATGGCTGTCCTGTGATGTAGACATCTGCACACCAGGAACTAATGGAGATGGAACAGCCATTAGCTGGTGACAAGTTCCAGTCCACACTTTCTACTGAAGTTTTGCTATTGACTTTAGTAGGGCCAGTAATTCATCCACAGACTGCATAGCCGGCCTGAGCTCTTCACGCTCCACTGCCATAAGATTGGTAATAGCACCAAGAGTGTGCAGTAGGGAGGTAAACTTGGTTCCAAAATGGAGCACAGACCAACAGATTTTAGTGTGAAGTTGCTAAGGGCTCATGCACATATATTACAAATTTAGTTTTCTTTTCACTGGGGAAGAGGAAATTCTCTATTACAGGGGGGAGGGGGAAGGGAAAAGTGCCAACAGATGTATCAGCCAGAGCCCAAAAGAGACAGACAATCCCACTCAGTTGTTAAAATGTTTTCACCAGACTTATTACTGCAGCTGCCTCAGCTGTTTTGCTTTCTCTGTTTTTTAATTGTATGTCACTGAAGAAGCAAGAGAGAGACCATTCCAGCGTTATATTGGGTGTATTATAATATGCAAGGACAAAAGATGGATTTTAATGACCTGTCGTAGCAGGAGAAAGGACATGGCTCCTGGTTTGCTTTTTAAAAATTCATTTATTTTAGGTCTCAATTTGAAGCTTTTTAGTAAAATAAAAATAATAATAAAAAAGCACAATAGACAAGACCGGAACATTGACTGTCTCCCTTCCTGCCCCAGATGTAACTGATGAAACATTTACACCCAGCGTGTATTGGCAGGGGAGGGCAGGAGTGGAAATGACAGCTCCTGCTGTTCTTGTTATATTGTATTTTAATTAAAAAACTCTAAAAGTTTCATAAATCAAATGCCTTTAACATCTGTTTGAAATGTTTTGAAATACTTTTATTAAAGCACAGAGTTCCCACGTGGCTGTCATTTCAGGAATGTCCTCAACGGGCTCTCTTTCTCCTTAATTAAAGAAATATCCACACCCATGCCAGTAAGAAAGTTCAGGGGAAAGGAGTTTGAGAGGGAGTGAGGTGTGTCGGTGCTGGTGTGGAACTAGGATTGTTATCCATTGGTGAGACGGGAAGAATAGATCCCAGGCTAGGTGGGGACTTGAGAGACTCAGCTGCGATTGTCTGCTCTCTCACAGATTTCCTGGATGATCTTGGGCAAGTCATTTAGGGAATGTTTATACGGCCCACGGCAGCGAGCCTCCCAGCCGGGCCCAAGAGATCTCGATTGTGTCCTTAGGCTTCAGAGCCTGAGCTCCAGAATAAGCTGGGTATTTTCAAAGAGTGTTTTTGGAGCTATTTTTAGAGTGCTAGCGCAATCCCGCAAGCCCAAGCTGCTCGACCAGGTCTGATTAGTTTCCTATGTTTAAAATGGGGATAATAGCACTGCCCTAGCTTTCAGGCATGCTGTGATGATTCATCTATTAAGTTTGTGCAGTGCTCAGATACTATGGTAATGGCCACCACCTAAAACAGCTAAGTATAATTCTTCTTGAGATTGCTTTGAGGCCATCAAGTAGAGAAAGCAGTTATCGCCGAGAAGGCACTCAAGTGTCTATATAGATCCAGGGCAATCCCATCTGTGTGTTGGGAGTGCTCGGTGCCTCCATTCACCTAGGAGTGCTCAGTGGAGGAATACACGTTGCTATATAAAGCCTTAGTGTAGTCAAACAAACAGGGTCAATATTGTGAAACTGACTCATATGTGGAATATTCTTGTGTCTGAGAGAAGCCAAGTGAGGGAACAAACTGAAATAAAAAGCAAATGATTATTGGTTGCTAATTTTTTTCCTTTGTAATAACTTGCAATTTGTTCATCATTTTAAAATTATTTAATTGAATTTGTCATGCGTTTAACCTTTAACTATGGTAGTACAAGACTGAGTGGAAATACAAGTATGGAAGTACAAGCCTAAGTAACATTTATTCCTAATCACTTTTCTGGCCTGAAGAATATTTGAACCCTGCAATGAAAAGTATGAAATCTTTCAGGCAGTAATCTTACTGAGTGGCTTTTCTATTTTAGAGCTTGCAGCTGAACACAGCAACCGCACGAGAGCAACCTGCTAGCACGGTCAGAGCCAGTGGTGAGATCGTCTGACAACAGCGCAGCAGAATCTGAACATTCAGCAGCCAAAGCAGATACCAAACAAATGTTGCCAACAACATGAGACTGTCTCTGGGCTCAGATGGATCAGACAGCAGGTCTGATCTGGCCCAGCACTCAGGATAAGGACTAAGAACACAGAGCAGTGAAAAAAGAGGGATGCTGCTGAGTTGCTGGGGGAGGGAGGAAGTTGGCAGCGACCCATCGTTGTTTGCAATATAGAGAGGATAAGAATATTTGGAGGAAGCTGGTGGCCTGTGGAAGCAGGGGGAGGCAAACCCCGACACACTGTTCCAGTTTTCTCTCTGGGCTGAGACTCTTCTGTTGCCTCCTCTTTTGTCCCTCTCTGAGGGTTGTGAAGACCACTGGCCACGAAGCGCTTCGCATATCCTAGGACAGCTGCCCTCACATGAGGTCTAAAAGGATGAGCGGCAGTTTAACACTGGCTGGGGCCCTTTGGGCTTTCCTATCCTTTCTCACAGCGGTTGCTAGCTCAGCCAGCTACTTTATGCCCTATTGGCTCCTTGGTTCTCAGCTGGGGAAGCCGGTTTCATTCGGCACTTTCCGCCGGTGCACATACCCAGCTCGGACAGAGGAGAGGCACCTGGTGATGGTTGAAGAGTGTGGGAGGTATGCCAGTTTCGGGGCCATCCCCAGCTTATCCTGGCAAATCTGCACGGTAGTGATGGGCATTGGCTGTGCCTTGCTGCTCCTGGTGGCGCTAGCAGCTGTCCTGGGTTGCTGTGTGGAAGAGCTCATCTCTCGGATGATGGGACGCTTCATGGGGACAGCCCAGTTTGTAGGAGGTAATGGGAATTGTATGCATTATGCTGTATACCAGAGTGGCTTCAGGTTGCTGATTAGCAGATGCTAAAACCGTACGGTGATCTTCAGAGCACTGCTCAGGAAAGCAAAGCTCCATTGATCTGGAAACATCTGTGGTAAAGATGAGAAGCAAATCTCGGTAGCATGAATACAATATTTATTCTAATACTTGATTCTGTGTAATGTATAGTCTTTAATTTCCCATAGGCGCTTCATAAATGTCAAGTCTGAGACATTCTCTGTACATTAAATGTTCTGCAGTGTCACTAGGCCCAGAGCTGTAACATTCTCCCAAAGCCAGAAATGTCTGTGGGAAAACTTTGTCTGCTTCAGCTGCTTGTTCTTTATGCTTCATACATGCCCCCTGATGACAGTCACTGCAGCACTTCCTTCCACGATTGTCTTTACCTCCCCTGTTAGCAAGCCAGGGAGGAGACACGATGGGCGTAATCGGGGATGTTAAAGGAGGCAACTGCCCTGGGGCCTCGTGATTCAAAATTTCTGCCTGAGCACTGTGTCTCTTGCTCCAGGCAGCACTGAGGGCTGCCAGGGGGAGGCACGGCATTCTCTGGGTGCCTAGTCCCAGCCTCCCCTTCTGCCAGAGGCTCTGCTCCTTCTGGGGGTGTGGAGCAGGGCCCCCTCCTCTTGCCCAGGGGCCTGTGAGGCTTTCAACCCTGCTGTCTCTTCCAGAATGAGGGGCATGTGGGCTTTCTGAATGGCAAGTTGCAGCATGGCAAGCCAGGATGTGATCCCACACCAGCACAGCAGCATCCTGTCTGGACTAGAGAGGTTAAATACCGGTTAATTGAATAGTCGATTAACCTCACGAATTCTTATTGGTTAGTTGACTATTCTATAGTCCCTGGCGGTGAGGCTGGCAGCTAGTGCATTCCAGCCATGATCCCGGGGATCCCCCTGTTTAAAAATTGGCTCCCCTTGCGGACTGGCTGCCTGCCACCCTGCGCTGCTGCCTCTGATACAGAGGCAGCAGTGTGGGGTGGTAGCAGCCTCTGTCCAGGGTAGGGGGGTCTGAGCTCCCCAACCTGGCATGAGCCGGAACTGAGCTGGGCTGCATGTCTGCCTGGCTCCTAATATGCTTTAAATGCAGAGCTGCAGCGGGGTAGTTCCCAGACCCAGTGCAAGCCGGGACTGAGCCGGGCTGCTGACCAGACTGCTAAAAAAATTCATTGGCAAGGGGCAGGAGGGAAATGTGTGCAGTCTATAGCATTAACCTATAAACTTTTGCATCCCTAGTCTGGACTCTGCTACTGAGCAGTGAAAGTCAGGGAGTGCAGCTTGGAGTACGGCTTTCAGCGGAAGTGCACCAAGCCATATGTTGGCTCTTCTGCTAGTGTCTGCAAGGGACATTACTGTGCAGGCTCAGGAATTGTGGATGCATATCAGGCAACTTGCTGTGTTGACTAGCCCTAGGGGAATGTCTTCGCTATGGGCTGGCTCGAAAGGCAGTGATCGATCCAGCGGGGGTCAAGTTATCATGTCTGTACTAGATGCGATCAATCAACCGCCAAACACTCTCCCATCATTTCTGGTTCTCCACCAAAATGAGGAGAGTAAGTAGCATTGACAGGAGAGTGTCAGCTGTCGATTTACCGCTGTGAAGACCTCAGGACGTTGACTTCAGCTACATTATTCACGTAGTTGAAATTGCATAACTTAGTTCGACGGCTGCAGTAATATAGATAAGGCTCAGAGTTCAGAAAGGCCGGCTCCCTCTCACTGTAGAAGAGACTTGCTTTGTGACAATCCCATGGCTATGTCTTCACTGCAAACAAGAGGGGCTGTCTTGTTGGGTGAGGGAGGGAGGTTGGAAGGGATCCCAGCAATTTGCAATACGGAAAGCATAATATTTGCAGGAGTGTTTTTTGAAAGAAAGGATAATTTTACCTTTGGGATGCTAGTGGCCTGTGAAAGCAGGCGGATGTGGGATGCTGGAGTTTTCCCCTCAGTGTAGCTAACTGGCTAGTGTTGACTTTGACGAGCTACACCAAAGTGAGAGTGACCTGTGATTTGACTCCATAAGGGTATTATATTGTGACAGTTCTCTGAGGCTAGCTATCTCTGTGAATAAATGTACCCCTTTTTGCAGTTATAGTGTAACTGTAGAGAAGTTCCCCTAATGTGGCTTTCAGCCCAGCATAACCCCCATTGCATTTTATCAGTCCTGCCCACATCTGCCTCCACAGTTCCGTTATCATCAGTATTGCTGTAATCTGGAATGTGTCAAGACTGGGGCCCTGTCAACCTGGGCACCATGCACACACAGCTAGGGTATGTCTAGATTACATGGCTCCGTCGACGGAGCCATGTAAGCTAGTTTACCCGACATAGTCAATGAAGAGGGGATTTAAATAATCCCTGGTTCATTAAACTAAAAATGGCTGCCACGCTGTGCCGACAATCAGCTGATTCGGCACAGCGCGGTAGTCTAGTCGCGGATCGGTCGACAAGGGAAGCCTTTGTCGACCGCTCCCTTATGCCTCGTGAAACGAGGTTTACAGGAGTGGTCGACAAAGGCTTCCCTTGTTGACCGATCCGTGTCTAGACTGCCACGCTGTGTTGGATCAGCTGATTGTTGGCACAGCGTGGCGGCCATTTTTAGTTTAATGAAGCAAGATTTTTAAATCCCTGCTTCATTGACTATGTCGGGTAAACTAGTTTACATGGCTCTGTTGACGGAGCCATGTAGTCTAGACATACCCCAGAGACAAACCTGCCCTGCAGTGCTTCTAATCCAAAGAGAGAAGACAAGAAAAGGGAAACTGAGGCACAGAGAGGGGAAGGGACTTGCCCAGCGGCAGGCAATCAGCCAGTGTCGCAGCTGGCAACAGAACTCAGGTCACCTTAGTGAATCAGGCACATTGTCTCCATAACTGTGTGCTACCAAATAGGGATGTAAACTCCCATTTAATCAGTTAACCAGTGAAATGTTTTGTTTAAATAGTTAACTGCTTACATGGGGGTAGCCAGGGGGCTGCTCCAGCCGGCTCCCCACCTATGGTGTGGCACAGCAGGCTGGCTAGGCTGCAGCGGCCCTCTGCTGAGGGTAGGGCCTGCTCTGGCTGGGCTGGAGTGCTCTCCACCCATGGCACATTGGGCCCGGCTGAGCTGGAGCAGCCCCGCCTGTAGCGCAGTGCAACAGACCTGGCCAGGCTGCTGGTTAACCATAACCCGTAGGCATTAACCAGTTAACCATCCACTTCCCTACTACCAAATGAATCCTGCCTCTATGTCTGCCCTGTCTTCCCCATCCTATGTTCAGTCCAAGTTGAACAGCTATTTGCTCCCTTCCTGTCAGCTTTCCATTCTCAGATCTAGGCCTTCTGCTCACCTCTGCCTTAATTCCCTCTCTAAGGCTGCCTGTCATGCCTTCTCTTTTCTTCCTCTTTGGGAGCGTTCCATGCCCTCGGCGTGCCTGTGGAGACGTGGTTGTAAATTACACGAGATGAATGATGGAAAATAAAAGGCAAAGCTTCCACCAGAATCAGTAGCCTTGCTCCAGGCAGGAGGTCCCTTAGTGTACACATTACCTGCTGTGATTTGCCCATGTGCAGCTAATCCACCCTGAAATGTAGCTTTGCACCAGGGGAATTCAGTTTCTAGCATTCTGAGCTTTATTGGCACAAAACATGGCTTTGCATGTCTACACTAGGGGGTCGTACCACTGTGCCAGGGCTCAAAATCTCCACTGTAGCCAAAGCCTTAGTGTGTTGTTTGTACTTCCGTAATAAACTGGAACATCTTTATTTTTCCTCCCCCTTGTGATGCTACTAGTCTGTTTACACACGAGCCTGAAAAACCACAGAGCACACAGCAAACCTGCCTGCCACTGCTTCCGGCTCACAAAGGAGAGCTGTGAGCACAGAGAGTTATACGTATAAAACCCTGGTGTGATGGATTGGAAGCAGCCATCTAAGCAATGCAAACAGGAGTCCCAACCACACAGCTCAGCTGGGATTAGGGAGAAATTTAAAAAAGGAGCACTTGAGGAGATGAAAATAAATCCAATTTTTTGGGTGCGATCTTGCAATATGAAATCTAGGATTACACTAGGCTATCATCCATCCCCCCAGATTCTGATCTTCGTTATGTCACTATCAATTCCAAAGAACACCACTGATAGCAGAATCTGGTTGTCAGATTGTAGGGAACTGGAGACTGGTTTTAAAAAATGCTGAGGACCTACAACTTTAGCTGAAGTCAGTGGGGTCTATAGCTGCTCAGCCCCTCTCAAAATCAGTTCACTGCCATCCCTTTGTATTAAGGTCTTGTCATATGGGCGTGCTGTGCCCAATGTAAATAACTTACTGCCATGAGTTTTCAGCAGCACAAGCCCCTGAAATTAGCACTGCGAAGGATGAAAAATGATTTCTGGGAAGCAGTGTTCACTGTGGGTTGTTTTTAAAAACGTGATAAATATCGGAACGTTTGTAATTTCCTCCGTTTATGCTTTAGCTTGGCATGCAATGGGCTTGTCTAGGCAGCTGGTTTTGTTTGTTTGAGAGCGCTTCCAACTGAACACAACAAAGAGGCATTGTTTAAGGAAGCACATCCGGCCTTATTGGCAAGAAGTGGAAGGGAGATATTACAAGGATGAGGCCAGAATCCAAACATTTTAATTGACTGCTGTGCAAGTCCCTCCACCCTTCAGAGTTCTGTAATAGATGCATTTCTCTCTAGGATCTTCTCCCATCCAGGCAAGTCATCCTCAGCCACAGGCTACAAATTGCTTCCAACAGATCTTTGCGGAATTAGGCAACTTGTCCTCAGGTATCAGACTGTAACAGAAGGGTGTTGATTCAGTTCTTGACTGCTACAGAGTCTTTGTGTGGCATTGGGGAAGACGATTAATCTCCCTGCACTTTGGTTCCCCCTCTATAAAACAGGGACAATAATAATTCCTTAAGGTATTGTGGGGGAAAACACACTAATGTTAGTGAAGTGCTTGAATGCTACAGCAAAGGAGGCCAGATAAGCAGGTAGATTCATTAAGAAGCACCACAAAGTCCTGAAAAAAATGGATGCTACCTCCTCTTGGGATGGATGTGATAATTTTCACTGAAGTAAAATAAATAGTCCCGATTCTTGGCTTTGCTGGGGTTGCTTTGAACTCAGAAGATTTATCTCCATAAAAGGCGAATTTACAGGTGGTACAGAGCATGTACTCTGGTGGTTCCTGGCTGCTAGACTGGCTCTGGGGAGTGTAAGTCTTTTGTTTTGGAGGGTTGTCATGGCCCCAGGATCAGGAGAGCCCCTCTCAGATCCTGCATCAAGTATACTATGGCCAGACCAGCAAATCAGGCACGTTCTTCTTTGATGACGGGAGAGCTGCAGGCTTCACAGGTGTAGCAGAACAGTGGAAGCAGGTGGCAAAGAGGGCTAAGAACTGGGTTTGAAATACCAAGACTCCCTGCAATCAGGGCTAGGAATCCCAGCAGGTCTGACTCAGCTTTGACCTTTCCATGGATCCCCTGTTTGACTGATTGGGGATCATGTGCATCTCTTGACCAGCTGCTTGATCTGCTCCACACCAAACCACTCCTCAGTTAAATCTCAGAGCCCGAACCCCTATGGAGTAGTTCAACCACCTCCACAGCACTTCCCCGCACCCCAAACCCTGGCCCCTTCCATACTGTGGCTGAACGGTTCCACCTTCCATGCAGACCAGGGTAGATCCACTCCTGGAGAATGACCTCCATGGATAGAATGGGGGACTTTGCTGCAATTCCCCACCACAGTTATGTTTGCCTACTTATTCAATTTAAATGCACTACTTTCCACCATAGAACACTAGAACTGGAAGAGATTTCGAGAGGTTATCAAGTCCAGTCCCCTGCCCTCACAGCAGGACCAAGCACCATCTAGATCATCCCTGACAGATTTTTGTCTAATCTGCTCTTAAAAATCGCCAATGATGAAGCTTCCATAACCCCTGGGGAAATTTATTCCAGTGTTTAACATCCCTGACAATTAGGAAGTTTTTCCTAATGTCCAACCTAAACCTCTCTTGCTGCAATTTAAGCCCATTTTCCCAGTCAGAGCAATTAAAAGGATTCTCACCTGTGTTGATGTTGATTCCATATGGTCTCATGTTCCATACAACACAGAAACAAGCATGATGTAAGGTATTATATGTGCTTGCAGCTTTCTTTATGTTGCAGAAATCACTCCCTGAGTGAATATTCCCGCTGAAGAACTAATTCTCAGATTATTTTGCATGGTTCTACTTAATTTTTGCTGGCAAGCTTGTTATGTGTTGTCTTCAGGAAAAGCAACAGAAACTTCTAACCACAACAAGGATTTATTGCATTCATACTAATCAATCTAGCAACATTTTAGTATGTTCTACAGCCATCTAGCTAGCTCTCAAGGTAGTTCACATTACTACCCAGCCCTGTGAGAGCTTGAAGACTGTTTCACATTTAGATCTAAGATTGGCCAGAACCAGAAGTTCAAGTCTGGATAAGAACGTCTTCAGAATAATTTTGTAGGTGGTGATCTTGTTTGGATCTTGTCTTATTAAGAATGCTGAACAGTTGTTTACCTGAATTTCCATTTCTACTTATCCCACAGAAGTAATCCTCAAGAAATATTTGATGCTCAGTATTTTAGGTGTCAATCTTCAGTTTCAAATTGGACAACTATATGAAAACTTCAGGTCAAAGTTTATTTTGAAAGGTCACCACCTCACAATGTTTTCATCATGTGTGATCATGGCTCAAATTCTCAGAGTATTTCCTGGATTCCCTTCCATCCCCCACCTCATATTTTCCTTGGGTGCACAGGACTTGGGGCTCTAACTTTGGCTGCGTGGCTTATGGACCCCCTGAAACTGGCTTATACTCCAACTCAGAGAGCTGTAGACCCCCAACTGAGAACCATAACAAGTATCAGGCTGGAGTCAAGGTTTGAAAATATTTACCAGAGCTCTTCTCCGGAGAGCTCCAGCTGAATTTAAGCCCTGTATGTCATCTTTCATATGGTTATTGCTTGAATATATATTTTTCCTTCAGTCAAATGCTATGTAGTAGATCCTTACTGAGTACCAGTCTTGGACTATTAAGCACCAACTAGATAAAAGGATGAGTGAATTCTTTTAATAATAAATAATTAAAAATCAATCAAAAGTAAATAAAAACAAACCCAAGAGCAGTCATGTTTCTGAACAATGGTGAACCCACATGACTTTGTCTCCTGGCAATCCTGCTGTGCAGGTAGCAAGTTATGGGACACTGCAATTGAATGAATCAGCTTGTCCCGTTCCTTCCTTGGGAAGAATTAGTATTGCTTAGCTATCCATCAAGGCCAGTGACTGCCCAGCTTAGATCCGTGTCACAGAGCAGGGGCAATACACAAGTGTAGGCTCAGGTTTAAATAATTCCGTGCAGCAGTACAGATAAACCAATAGGGCCGCTCTATGTACTGCCCGTTCCAGCAGCATTACAGTGCTAATGCACATTGCAGATAAAGCAGCGAGTAAGGTTGTTTTAAAAGAACACATTTTTCCACCTAGTAGTTTTTCCAGGTTCTCTCAGAAGGCTGGAGGAGAGATAAGATTTGTAATTTAAATGATATTATTTAAATTATGACAGCACTTAGGGCACGTCTAGACTACAAGCCTCTTTCTAAAAAGAGTGTCTAGACTACTTTTGAAAAAGTAAGCCACTATTTTGAAAGAGAGCACCCAGGCAGTCTGGTTGCTCTCTTTTGAAAAAGTACAGTTTGCATTACATAGTGCATTTTTCGAAAGAGCTCTTTCAAAAAAAGGCGTTATTCCTCGTAAAATGAGGTTTCCGCGATCGAAAAAACTGCCTAGTTTTTTTGATTTACTTTTGAAAGAACGCGGCAGTCTAGATACAGACGAAGTTTTTTTAAAAAAAGGCCACTTTTTTTTTAAAAAAACCCTGTAGTCTAGACACACCCTTAATGGCCCCACTTAGGGACTGAGCCCCATTGTGCTGGGAATTGCACAAACACAGCATAAAAACCAGTAACGTGCTCCCAGGTGCTGCCTGATGTGCACTGATTTTCTCTACTTCTCACAGTGTTGATTCACAAGTTCCTGCAGAACTGGATGGATTTTATGACAGGCACAGGCAGTTCTCAGCCGTAGGTGCATTAACTGAAGTATGGCTCAGGGAGAAGTGCAATTAGTTTCCGGTCAGAGCAATTTCACCATGGTAAAAAGCACAGAGAAAATGCGTCCATTAAGACCCACACCTCAGATCCATTTTCCATGTGCTTCCAGCCCAGCTTCACTCACCACTTTATTTACTGACCTCAGACGCAGAGAGCCAGGTCCCTGCACATATGTACTAGCAGAGTAAACAGCTGTTTGCTGAGGTTAATCTGCTGCCATGAGGTCCGGCTGTAACTTTAGTTCGCTGCCCCTTCTGCTGCTGATCAAAACACCCTTCTCTCTCTTCTTCCCTCTATTCATTAACCCAGGGGTGGCCAACCTGTTAAAGGCAAAGAGCCACAATAGTTGGGGATATAGCGCAAAGGGCCAAGAGAAAAAAAGTTGTCAAGAAAAAAAATTAGGACACTGCCCCTTTAAACAAAACTCAGGGTGGCTTTTTGGCCACATCAGGCTCCCATCGGCTGGTGCCATCTTGTCAGCACCATTCATAGAATCATAAAATCATAGAGCTGGAAGAGACCTCAGAAGGTCATCAAGTCCAGCCCCCTGCTCTAGGCAGGGTTAATCCCAACTAAATCAACCCAGCCAGGGCTTTGTCAAGCCGAGACTTAAACACCTCTAGGGATGGAGACTCCACTACTTTCCTAGGTAACCCATTCCAGTGCTTCACCATCCTCCTAGTGAAATAGTTTTTCCTAATATCCAACCTGGACCTCTCTCACCCCAACTTGAGACCATTGCTCCTTGTTCTGCCATCTGTCACTACTGAGAACAGCCTCTCTCCATCCTCTTTGGAACCTCCCTTCAGGAAATTGAAGGCTGCTATCAAATCCCCCCTTACTCTTCGCTTCTGCAGACTAAACAGACCCAACTCCTTCAGCCTCTCCTCATAAGTCATATGCTCCAGCCCCCTAATCATTTTGATTGCCCTCCGCTGGACCCTCTCCAGTGCGTTCACATCCTTTTTATAGTGGAGGGCCCAGAACGGACACAATACTCCAGATGTGGCCTCACCAAAGCCGAATAAAGGGGAATAATGACATCTCTGGATCTGCTGGCAATGCTCCTCTTAATGCAACCTAATATGCCATTAGCCTTCTTGGCTACAAGGGCACACTGTTGACTGATATCCAGTTTCTCATTCACTGTAACCCCCAGGTCCTTTTCTGCAGAACTACTACTTAACTGGTTGGTCCCCAGCTTGTAACTATGCTTGGGATTCTTCCGTCCCAAGTGCAGGACTCTGCACTTGTCCTTGTTGAACCTCATCAGATTTCTTGTGGCCCAATCCTCCAATTTGTCTAAGTCACTCTGGACCCTATCTCTGCCCTCAAGCATATCTACCTCTCCCCCTAGCTTAGTGTCATCCGCAAACTTGCTAAGGGTACAATCCATCCCCTCATCCCGGTCATTAATAAAGATATATTCAACAAAACCAGTCCTAGAACCAAACCTTGGGGCACTCCGCTAGAAACCGACCACCATCCTGACATCGAGCTGTTGATCACTACCCGCTGGGCCCGGCCTTCTAGCCATCTTTCTATCCATCTTACTGACCATTTATTCAATCACTATTTCCTTAACTTGCTGGCAAGAATATTGTGGGAGACCGTATCAAAAGCCTCGCTAAAGTCAAGGTATATCACATCCACTGACTTTCCCATGTCCACAAAGCCAGTTACCTCATCATAGAAGCTAATCAGATTGGTCAGGCACGACTTTCCCTTTGTGAATCCATGCTGACTATTCCTAATCACTTTCCTCTCTTCCAAGTGCCTCAAAATAGATTCCTTAAGGATCCCTTCCATGATTTTTCCAGGAACCAAAGTCAGACTGACCAGCCTATAGTTCCCTGGATCATCCTTTTTCCCTTTTTTGAAGATCGGCACTACATTTGCCTTTTTCCAATCATCCGGGATTTCTCCCGATCTCCACGACTTTTCAAAGATAATGGCCAAAGGCTCCTCAATGACATTTACCAACTCCCTCAGTACCCTCGGATACATTAAGTCTGGATCCATGGATTTGTGTACGTTTAGCTTTTCTAAATAGTTCCTAACCTGTTCTTTACCCAGCAAGGGCTGTCTATCTTCATCCCATCTTGCGTCACTTAGCGCATTAGTCCGGGAACCGACCTTGTCCGTGAATACAGAGGCAAAGAAAGCAATGAGTACTTCAGCTTTCCCCACATCATCTGGCACTAGGTTACCTCCTTCATCCAGTAGGGGCCGCACGCCCTCGCTGATCACCTTCTTCTTGTTAACATGCCTATAGAAACCTTTCTTGTTATCCTTCACATCTTTAGCCAGTCGCAATTCCATTTGCGCTTTCGCCTTCCTGATAACCCCCCGGCATTCTCTAGCTATAAATTTAAACCCCTCCCTGGTCATTTGTCCAAGTTTCCACTTTTTGTAAGCTTCCTTTTTGTGCTTAGGATTTCCCCTGTAAGGCAATCCGGTCTCCTACCATGTTTGCCTCTCTTGCTATGTGTCGGGATGGTTTATTTCTGTGCCTTCAATAAGGCTTCTTTAAAATACTGCCAGCTGTCCTGGACTCCTTTCCCCTTCATGTTAGCATCCCAGGGGATTCTGCCCATCACGTCTCTGAGGGAGTCAAAATCTGCTTTTTTGAAGTCCAAGGTGTGTATTTTGCTACTCTCTTTTCTTCCTTTGGTCAGGATCCTGAAATCTACCATCTCATGATCACTGCTTCCCAGGTTGTCACCCACCTCTACTTCCCCTATTAGTTCCTCCTTGTTTGTGAGCAGGTCAAACTGTGCACGGCCCCTGGTCGGATCCTTCAGCACTTGTGTCAAGAAGTTATCCCCAACATTCTCCAAAAACTTCCTGGATTGCCTGTTTACTGCCGTATTGGTTTCCCAACAGATATCAGGGGGTATGTCTACACTACCCCGCTAGTTCTAGCGGGGTAATGTATGCATACCGCACTTGCTAATGAAGCCGGGATTTGAATTTCCCGGGCTTCATTAGCATAAGCGGGGAGCCGCCATTTTTAAAACGAGGTGTACTGGTAGTTCGGAATAGGCACCCTAGTCCGAACTACCTAGTTCGAGCCCCGTGTAGCCTTGCTGCATGGGGTTCGAAGCAGCGGGGATTTAAAAATGGCGGCGCCCCGCTTATGCTAATGAAGCCCGGGAAATTCAAATCCCGGGCTTCATTAGCAAGTGCGGTATGCATACATTACCCAGCTAGTTCGAACTAGCGGGGTAGTGTAGACATACCCAGGGTGATTAAAGTCCCCCATGAGAACCAGGGCCTGCGATCTGGAAACTTCTCTCAGTTGTCCGAAGAAAGCCTCATCTACCTGATTCGGTGGCCTGTAGCAGACACCAACCACAACATCACTGCTGTTGTTTGCTCCTTTAAACTTAACCCATAGACTCTCAACAGGTTTTTCTCCCTCTTTATACTGGAGTTCAGAGCAATCATAGTGCTCTCTTACATATAGTGCAACTCTTCCTCCTTTTCTCCCCTGCCTGTTCTTCCTGAACAGTCTATACCCTTCCATGACAGCGCTCCAGTCATGCGAGCCATCCCACCAAGTCTCTGTTATCCCAATTAAATCATAGTTCTTGGACTGGGCCAGGGCCTCCAATTCTTCCTGTTTGTTGCCCAGGCTTCTCGCATTAGCATATAAATACCTCAGGTAACCAGTTGATCGCCCTATCTTCTCCATTCAAATCAGGGGTCCTCCTTTCTTGCTCGTTCCTCTCTGCATTTCTTCCCGGTATCCGACTTTCCCACTCCCCTCATTTTACTTCGCCACACCGGACGGTGAGCACAGGAAACCGGAGACCAGGGGGCCATTTTTATGGGTGCAGGGGCGGCTTCGTGAGCCACAGGGGAGGCTTTACGAACTGCAATTTAAGGGGGGAAGAGCTGCATGTGACTCACGAGCCGCGGGTTGGCCAGCCCTGCACTAACCTGTAACATTCTGAAAAGGGCACAGAGTGAGCATTGCCGTTTAACCCTTTGCACGCTGGTATTTTTTAGGCTTCCAGCGTTATAAATGTGACCACATAAAATAGGTCAGAAGTGTGATAACATTTCCCATTTGCATTTGTTTCCCACATTAATGCTGGCAATTTATATGTGTAATATTTGTACAGTAGCAGGAACTATAACTCTTGTGCCCCCCCCCCCCCCCCCAAAGCATTTCTATGGTGAGGCGCTGGACAATGCCAGTGATCTCAAAGTTAAGTGCTCAGTGCTGTGTTCTGAAGCATGCCCAGGGTGCAGGTTCAGCAGGGTTCTGGGGATCCATCCCATGGCCTTCACTCCTCCCACCCCGTCAACAGTGCAAACATCATACCTGGATGGTGCAAGGCATGGCATGGGTCAGTTAATACAAATATCAGAACTAGCTTAGGTTGAACATGCATATTGCATGCATAATCTTAGCATCATGCTCATACAAGCCTGTCACTTTTGCTAATGTAAGGCCCCATCTCCACTCCACTTGGAGGCCCAGCCTTCCTTCCATTCCCAGTGCAAGAGAAGCCTGTTGGCCTGCCACCTCTTGACACCTAAGCTTTGGTTCCAGCACCCCTTGGGCTAACTCAAATTCCCCTTCCGAGGGTTTTGTAGTCAGCACCGAAAGGCTGATCCACTATTTCACAGAAGCGTTTACAGGAAAGGCAATAATGTTTGCCTTACTATTCCGATTCACAGTCAGCATTGGGCAGATCGCGTGGCTAATTACTGCACATGCAGCCAGCGCTCACCACATGGATTTGACATCATCCCTGCCCTGTGTTTTGTCTATCAAGTATCACTCTCAAGTTCTCAAACAGTAATATCAGAAAGCAACATTACCAGGGAAACCACATCAATCCCTCCTTCTAATAAAACGTAATAGAGGAAATGCTAAAAAGTGCAAATGTACTGCAGGATCATTTACTTATAACTTCATTTTTAAGAATATGCCCTTAAGGGCTTTCATTAGCCCTTTGATCAAATATAATGGAATTAGCTGTCAGTTACCAGTTCACAAAATGCATTTTTGGCCTGGTGCCTTTTACTTCTCTAACAGGATTGTGCATAGGGGTGTGGCTGCACATAACATTATATTGTTTGGAGAAGCTCTCGGGGGATATGGCTGACTGCCACTATAGTATGCATTAGCTTCTCAGCCCAGACAACATTATTGCCAAGCTGTGTTCACACCGTTAGTCTGCCGGTATGACTGATATCCAGACACACTTCACCTGGGGTGAGTATTTTAAGGTTCAACTTTTTATGCTTTGATAGTATCAGATAAGAAAAAAATGTTGCACTAATTTAAATTTTAAATAAATATGATTCAACTGGGCAGCTGCCCCTTTTGCATTTGGGATCTGTGACTATTCTGGTGAATGAGTTTCCTGGCATGAATGTCATCAGTGATATTTTTAAAGCAATTATTGGAAGACAGGAAGTGAATTTAACTTTAACATTAACTTTACACTGGTGACATCGGCAGAACACAACTGGTGTTGTAGAGTTACATTGAGTTAAGCCAACTGAGGAACCGGTCCTAAGAATATCATTCATTCAATCAGGATCCAGAAGCCTATCAGATGACCTATGTGTCCAATCAAAACTGTGTGTATTTCAAAAGTCAATTACTAAGTGCTCTCAGAAGCTGTTTGCTTCAAAAATTCAAAAACCATTGGTTGAATGATCATGAAATGTTTTGAAATTCAGATTCCTTTTTTGGATAATCTGAACAAAGAGACATTTATTGCATAAACTACGTACATCCAAATTATTCACCTCCCTTGTACTGGGCCTCTTAACCCCCATTGATTGAAGGGAGTTGAGGGAGTTCAGCACCTTGACTGGATGGAGTTCAGTGTTTGTAAACTCCGTTGGAAAACTGTAGCTGTGAGTCTAAGATGGATGGGGGTGGGAATGTGTGTGTTTGCATGTGTTACTCATAGCATCCTTTACTAACAGGCGGTAGGCAGCTCTTCAAAGCATTTGTCCCAGAAGAGAGAGAGAATTCAAAGCAACTTTGCATCATTAAACTTCTGAGACTGATGATGGACCCAGCATGAGATCCAACACCCACTTGAAGTCTCAGAAACGTTTGGAGCACAGTGTATTTATCATTCTCCACTTGATTTTACATTCTAGCATTATCTGCTGGAAACACATACCTTGGGCAAGCCATTGACTGCCGAGTTGGACAAGGGAAGACAGAGCACAGATTACACAAGGCGGGGCCAATTGCTGTACCAGAACTGAACTTTTCTGCATTGCTACATCACCAAACACAAACACCATAACCTAAAGCCCAGGAATTGGAACTCCAAATCGGAGAAGTGCTCAGCTGGACAGGTTTTCTGTTCAAACACATCTGTGGCATCACAGAGTGAATAGCTGCAAGCTTTTTTGAGTGCAGGCACAATTTTCTGCCATGCTCCTGATGACTCATTACACATCACACATACATTCTTGTCTTACTGAGGGATGCAGTTTAAACACCCTTTTACCAAAGTTGCCGCTCCCACATTATGAAAGACGCTTCCCATCCCCACGTTCTTCAGACCGCTGTAAACCCTACACACATGTACTCCCTGTCTTCTGGCCCTTGGCCAATGCTGAGCACATACTGCTAACACATTTTGGTGCATATTTGGTTGAGTTTTTAACTGAGTTCATTTCAACTCTGTGCACATTCCTTTAGGGCCTGTCATGCCTGTTATAGCACATGATGTGACTTTTGGGTTAGATGACAGAACTTGAAAGCAGAAAACAAAGAATGGTCCCGAGACACATTCTGCTTTCAAGCAAACC
The DNA here is from genome assembly GCF_052426305.1 of Pelodiscus sinensis. Classification (NCBI taxonomy): domain Eukaryota; kingdom Metazoa; phylum Chordata; order Testudines; family Trionychidae; genus Pelodiscus; species Pelodiscus sinensis. The sequence continues at coordinate 22,726,970 of NC_143064.1, read as the reverse complement.
TGGAATAACTGAGTGGCCCAAAGTGATCAGCAGAGCGAGAACTCAGTGGTTCCCTCTTTAACACTGCATGTGTGAAATGAGACAATATATAGAGGCTGCCCCATCCAGCATGATAGACCCTTCAACGCTCAACAGTGCAGTGCAGAGAAGACAGACTAGCTGCATTGCCTTTCAATCACATTGCAATGTGGGCCAGTTTGGCTGAGTTCTATGGGTATGGCCACACTGCAATTAGATCTCCACATCCAGCTTGCGCCAACTGATGAGGCTCGAGGCTGTAAATTGCAGTGGAGATGTTTGGGCTCTGATCGGAGTCTGAGCTCTCGGACTCTGCCAGGCTCCAGTCGGAGCCCAAATGTCTATACCACAATTTTACAGCCTGCAGGCCAAGCCCTGCAAGTCTGAGTCAGCCAGCAGGGGCCAGTTAACAATCTTTAATTGCAGTGTAGACACAGGCTTAGGGTCCTCTCGTTTAGTCAAGATCTTGCTATCTCAGTACACGAGTTTTGCGGTCAAACCGCGTTTGTTTCTACTGAGGCTTTTTATTAAATTGTGTCAATTCCCGCTCCCTTGTTAATCTTCTGTGAGGTTTTCAGAAATATCTATTTTATGATGAATGAAACAAAATGTGCAGCCTAAGAGTCTGTGTTTCTAGGGATCCTGGTGCAATGACCTTTGAGCGGTGGAGGTTTGTTTGGTTTTTCAAAACTTCTGTGGGATGTGTCATTACATTTCTCTCTCTCTCTCTCTCTCTCTCTCTCTCTCTCTCTCTTTACAGGGCTGTTGATAAGCTCAGGCTGTGCTTTGTATCCCTTAGGATGGAACAGTCCAGAAATACAGCAGACATGTGGGAATGCCTCCAATCAATTTCAGCTAGGTAAGGCAGGCCTGGAAAGGAGAACACCTAGTGGTTTTTACACACATTCTCTCTAGTTAAGCACCTTACGTGAGTCCTGAATCAATGATACCAGTGTTGCTCACCTCAGCACCTATGCTGGCTTGGTAGGGTCAGCTATTGTGACTACTGTCAGCATCATGGGTCATGTCATACTTCTGCATTCTGCAGTTTGTGAGATTTACATATTCTTTTGCTTAAAAGTTGATTTGAGAGCTGCCACCTGGCTCTATCGCTAATGAGCTTTTTTGATGACTGGTGTATCTGATTGTGACTGTCAAGTAAAATGTGGACGAAAAGTTTATCTGGGGCACTTGTTATCAGGGCTGGTGTCCTATTGGGCTAAGTCAGCGATGGGCAGCCTAGACTGTGAATGGGCCGCATGAGTGGCCCTCCTTCATCCCAGTGGGCCACAAGATTGTCGTAACCAAGACAGTCTCCCAGAATTGGGTAGTTTTGCTCATTGTGTATCTGTACTACAGTGCGCTGACTGGACAACAGCAGTTCTTTGACTGGATGCAGAGGGAGCACATGGCGCTCACAGTCAATGTTGTGTGGAATCGGCATGCACCTCACGTCTCGTGCACTCGCATTATATGTGTGTCACTTTAGTAATAGCAGTAGGACAAAAAATACACAAATGGAAAGCAGCAAGATCTGGCAACCCTGAGCTTGGGCAACAATAAACAAAATGTCTCGTGGGCCACACATAGAACTCTTATAGGATACATGTGACCTACGGGCTGCAGGTGGCCCACCACTGGCCTACGTGCTGTATAGACAGATAATCAGACGTGATTCCTGCCACCTCTGCACCTCCTCTCTCCCCCCCCCCGGCCACAGTGTAACAGGTACTTCTGTGACGTACCGGTAGATATGTATCTCTGTATCTTCAAAGTGCACAATATACAAACATTAAGTAGTGAGCCCCATAATACTTATTCTGCCCTTATTTCTTCTTTTAGTATTTTTATAGTAACTTGCTTGTGATCTGGCAGTGAATGAAGCCCTCTGTTTATCTGCAGGACAGGTACAGCATAGGCAGCAATTATGCAAATTTCTTTGCCATTGTTCCTAGAGCAGAGAAGCTTAGACTGCCCTGGAGGGACACCTCTCCTGGGGACAGAGGTCAGTTTCCATGGGCCATTCGCTATGGAGCCTGTTCATGGGGATTGTTGACAAGGAGAGCAATTAGCATCAACTGTGGAGGCTGTAATGGGGTGTGCATAGCCCACATTGAACCAAGTGGGGTTAAAACCTGTCCTGCCCCTCATCCAGACAGAGCATGTGCCAAATGATGGGGCAGTATAAAAGGGAGTAGCTCAGCTCATTCTAGGCTGGCCATCAGAGAAGAAGGACCTCCAGCAGGAGCTCCTGAGCCGTGCCAGCCACAGACCCAGACTGCAGGAGCCAGAGATCCAGGAGACTGCTGTGAGCTACCTGGCCTGGAGGAGACCCAGGGAGAGGCAGCTGCAGGGGGACCAGAGGACCCAGATCACATGGAGTGTTGCCCCACCAATGCTGGTAGGAAGTGACCCAGGGAGGGTGTCGGAGTGGTCTCTCCCACCCGGGTGAGCTCAGCGTGTTTTGCTCAGCATCCCCACTGAGCGAGTTGTAGAATGCTCTGCCACTCACAGGGTATGTCTACACTACCACCCTAGTTCGAACTAGGGTGGTAATGTAGTCAATCGAAGTTGCAAATGAAGCCCGGGATTTGAATTTCCCGGGCTTCATTTGCATGTTGCTGGGCGCCGCCATTTTTAAATGTCCGCTAGTTCGGACTCCGTGCCCGCGGCTACACGCGGCACGAACTAGGTAGTTCGGAATAGGTTTCCTATTCCGAACTATCTGTACGCCTCATTCCTAATCCGAACTACCTAGTTCGTGCCGCGTGTAGCTGCGGGCACGTAATCCGAACTAGCGGACATTTTAAAATGGCGGCGCCCGGCAACATGCAAATGAAGCCCAGGAAATTCAAATCCCGGGCTTCATTTGCAACTCTGGTTGACTACATTACCACCCTAGTTCGAACTAGGGTGGTAGTGTAGACATACCCACAGAGCCTTGGATTGGGACCTGGTGGAGTAGTGTGGGCCTAGGTCCCCCTACTGGTGCTGTTGCCCCAAACCTATTGATTCTGGCCATTAAGCTGTACTACCGTGAAATAAGGGCTACACCTTGATTGACTCTGGTCATTAGGCTGTACTTCCCTGAGATAAGGGCTAACCCGATCAACTCTGGTCTTTAGGCTATACTGCCCTGCAGTGGTGGCCCGTCAATACAGGTGACCTAGGTGGTTGCCTAGGGCACCAAGATAAACGGCCATTCAGGGCTTTGGAGGCGGGGGCATCGATTGCGTGTTTCGCCAAGGGCACCAGTTGCTGGCAGCTCGGCTAGGGCCGCTCCTGCTGCCCTGAGATAAGGGCTAATCCCACGGTCACCAACCGGTAGATCGCAATCTACCGGTTGATCACAGGGGCTCTATAAGTTGATCGTTAGCTCCTACTGGACTGTGCGCCTGCACACAACTAATTTTGAATTGGCACTGTTTGCAGAGCAGCTACTCATGGAGCAGCAACACAAGTGAATAGCTGTGGTGGGATCTGTTGGGTCGGGAGGGCTGAAATACCTGACCAGCTGGCTGCGCTGTGCTCCAGCTGATCAGACCACTTTCCCTCTGCTCCAGCCCACGTGGAACGTGGTGCCCCTGGGCTAGACACCATGGCCAGCTGACCGGGCAGCCGCTCCTCTTTGCTCCAGCCCAGCTGCACCGTGCTCAGCCTGGAGAGTCTGCGCCTCCCTCCAGCTGGGCTGGAGCAAAGACGAAAGGCTTTCCAGCCAGCAGGAGAGTGGCGCAGCCTCCCCGGACTGAGCACAGGATAGCTGGGCTGGAGCAAAGAGGAGTGGCTGCCCGGTCAGCTGGCCATGGTGTCCAGCCCAGGGGCACCACGTTCCACGTGGGCTGGAGCAGAGGGGAAGCTGCCTGGTCAGCTGGCCGTGGTGTTCAGCAGAAGCCCAACCCTCAATCTGACCTCAACACTCCCCAGCCTGGAGCCCCCTCCCCAAGCCAGCGTCCCCTTGTCTACCTCCTCCTGCATCCAAATTTCCTCCCAGAGTTTGCGCCTCTTACCCCTTCCCACACCCAAATCCCTCATTCCCACCATAGAGCCCACACATCCTGTCTCAACCCAGTGAGGGTACGGCTAGACTGCAGGAGTTTTTCCAGGATTCCAGAGAGATCCTGGAAAAACTCTTCTGCATCCAGGGATGTGTTTGTTCTTCCTTTGTTTTTTTTTTAGTGGAAGAGCAAACATGCTCTTTCGGTAACTCTTATATTCCTCATTCCACGAGGAATAAAGGGGCTACCAAAAGAAGGGGTTTTTCCTGACATTTGGTCCAGTCTAGACAGGCCAAATGTTGGAAAAATCTCTTCCCACAGAAGAATCAGAAAAAAAAGTGGCAGTGTAAAGTGATTAAGGGCTGGGGATAACAAGTGATGGAGAGGAGGAGAACAGAGAGGGCGGGGCTTCAAGGAAGGGGTGGGATCTTAGGAGGAGGGGTGGGGCAGTAGATCTTCGCTTGTTCTGAGATTTAAAAAGAGATTTTGAGTGTAAAAAGGTTGGAGACCACTGGGCTAATCCTATCGACTCTGGCCTTTAGGCTATACTGCCCTGAGATAAGGGTTACCTTACTGACTCTGCCCATTGGACTGTGTCATCCTGACCTAAGGGCTACCCTATTAACTGTAGCCATTAGACTGTACTGCCCTAGACCAAGGTTTTGTTTTTCACAGACTAAGGCTATGTCTAGACCAGTGGTGCTCAATCTTTTCTCAGTCATGACTCCCAAAGCCGGGGAAATTTTTGTTGAGCAAAAAAAAAAAAAAGTGCCTGTCCACTCCCCCCACCTCCGTCAGGTGTATGTCGGACACCAAGCCAGGAAAACAAAATTTCCCTACACGGGGCCAAAGTTTGGAAAAACCTCCTCTTTTGGAACATCCCTTATTCCTCTCACTGAGAGGAATACAGGGATGCCGAAAGAATGCTCCTGCTTTTTGGAAACCATTCCAGTATCCCAGGAAAACTTTGCACTCTAGACATAGCCTAACAGTGCTTGCCGACGACCCTTCCACTAGGTGCCGTCCACACTCATGGGTACCTGGGTACTAAGTGATGGGGTGTGCATAAACCGCAAAGGAGGCCCTTTCTGTAATATGGACATTTGTTTACTAGATACTGGACTCAAACCACAAGCAATAAGCAGCTCCCCAATGGTATTAGCATTTGCTCATTTTTAGAAGTGTCTGTATTTGAATCTGTTTTAGGTTTGGGGTTAGGACTGATGTTTGGGTTTGGTGCTGAACTGGGTTTGGGTATAAGGTGTTTAAGCCTTTTGAATAGTTCTCATGAGTTTTCATCTCCCCAGCAGTAGAATTTTGTGAGACCTGCTGATCTCATGAGGTTTTTGGGTTGCTGATCTTGAGATGCTTCCTCACTTCTGAACTGCAACTGAAACTAGACTCCAAAAAGGGTCCCAGCTTTGGCATCTGATCAGGAGTCAAAATCATAGAGAGGTGCTTTAGATCTAAGGACTCAAAACTCAACCCATCCTCCCCAAAAGTTTGATGGGCTTGGATTTATGGTTTTGGTGTTGGCTCAACTCTAACAATTATTGATTTGAGTTGGCAGCCCTGGGATGAAAGACTATACTGCATTGTTATCCTTCTGAGTCATCCAGTACCCTAGAGACATCTTATATCTTTCTAATGCAGAAGAGCATTGTTTCTACCTGTGATTATACCACGTATCTGACACATTTAAGTTTAAGCACATTAAATACCATTGATTTTAATGGGACTTATGCACATGCGTAAATAATTTGGTACTTGGCCTTGTGGAGTGATTTGATCTCGCTGTGCTATACAAAAGCCTTTTTATCATGCCCTGCTGTGGCTTTGAAGGGGACAGAAACTGCAGCCTGAAGGGATAACATGCAAAACCCCCTCTCAGGAGGAACAGCATGAAGGAAAACTGTTCCTGACAGCGGGGTGATTCTGTAAACTGTCTCGGCTCCCTTGAGTACAATGCGCTGTCTACATCAAACATGGGGAGGATTGGGGAAGGAGGAGGAGAGTTTCTTCATAGCAGAGCTCTCTTTACTCCTGACTCCTCTAAGTCAGCAACCGATCAGGGCTGCAGCATACTTGGATCATGGGGGCATGAGGCTTATGATGAATGGGCTGAGTCCAATTAAAGACGATCAAAGCATCTCTCCTCTATATTCTAGCCCACAGCTTTATTTTTTCTTAATCAAATTAAGCCATAAAACAGCATTTAACATGCTGTCTGCTGCTTGCAAAGGTGCTGCTGGTTTCTCGTTAATGTCAGATACATGCTCTGTTCTGGTTAGGCCCTTGTACCTCACCTTGGTGTCTATCTGAGCTCCTCCCTGGAGAAATGCTCACCTTGAAGTGAAGTGACACCAGGAAAAGTGATTGTACAAAAGAAAAAAAATATGGATTTTGTGGTTTCAAACTGATTCACAGTTCCAGGGGAAATCTGCTCAGTGTGAAAATAAAAACCAAGGATTTTTCCCAGTTGCTCACTGCAGTAGAAAGTTGTTTAAATGATTGAACTCTGGGACTTTCAAACAGGGAGGTAAGCACCTGATTCCAATGGAAAGGCATCCAACTCCCATTAACTCAGGAAATTTGTAAAATGAAGGTTGTCTGCGCACTGTTCTCTTGTGGCGTTGCACAAGTAGACCCATGGCAAGCAGGAAAAGGAGGGATTTGGTTGATTGTTTTTCCTTTTAAATCTCTGCCTAGTTGGACACATATATCCAGGGCAAGAGAATTCTCAGAGGCCCAAACATGCTGAATTTGTCAAACCATTCCTCCTCTTGTTGGGCTTCTGACCATAGATTCATGTAGCTGTTGTACTCTGAATTGCATCTGGGGTCTGGCACACTCTGTGCCTTCCTTGACTTTTCACAATCTACCTCTCTTCCCATCTCATGCAGACTGTTACAAGGCTTTTCAAGTCTGCAAATGGTAACCCAGTTACATCCTGTCTTGTGTTCAGGCAGTTATCCAGACTGTGCAGCTGGTCATAGGAGTGTATTTATTTCTAATGCTGGTTTTAAATGCATCTGACGAAATGGGTCTTTGCCTGTGAAAGCTTGTGCTCCAATAAATCTGATAGTCTGTAAGTCCTGCCACAGGACTTCTCGTTGTTCACACTCAAGGCAAACTGCCAGGAATAGGGAAGGCAACCCTTAAAAGCCAGACCAGTAACAAAAGAGCTTCTGCAGTACTACATTGGTTAACCAGAAGCCAAACACAGACCCCTTTAGGCAACCCACCCCTTGGCTCCTATGCAGACAACCAAGTCTAACATATTGAAGGGATATTGAAAACCCATTTCATCATATGTGAAGTTCTTTCTAACCCCTAAAGGGATCTGGCATCTAGCTGCATGTCAGTTTGAATCTTCAGTCTTACCCAAGTATCACACTGCCCACTAATCCTTAGTATATTAAGAAACAAAGGGAATTATAAATGGCTAATAGATCATATGTACACCAGTGATTACAAAGTCCTTATATCAGGTTTGTAGTAATGATGGAATAAACTGCTTGTTTGCAAAAGGCTCTCTGGAATCACCCAAACTTATTGAGGATTCATCGGTCCTTGTTCAAAGCTTTCTGGTTAGAAATCCAAGCCAGAGAAATGAAGGCACAATGGAGATGTCTCAGGTGCCTTTTTATATTCTGTTGTGTTCATGAAAATTTACTGTCCCAAACAAAGCCCACTGGCCATGTACATGGATAGGTACTGTCCTAAGGTGTAGTCTACATGAGCATGGAAAGTTACTGAGAGAATCTCACACCACATGGCCTTATCACAGGTCCTTACATGCTTTGCTGACTTACGGGGTGGCCATTGACCCCTGGCTGTCTAAGACAGCTTCAGGAAAAGTTGTCTGGACAGCAGGGTTCTTCAAAGGCCAATTGTTAGAGCTCGGTGACTTTAATGGGGCCATCAACACAGAGATGTCTAGCCTGATGCAAATTTCTCTGCAAGATGTCACTCAGGCATAAAAACATTTGTGAAAAAAATACAGAGCCGGTATTCATAATTGCAAGAAGAGATGATACAGGCATATAAACAGGATTATGATACTTAGCAAATCATCATTTTCCATTGACACCATATATGATATACTTTGTACAACATTTCTTGCAATTGTATAACTGTGGTAATCCCAATGATATAAATGTTCATATTCAATCATGCAGAATCACTCAGGGACATTCTATGCTGGGGTGACAGAGGGGAGGGGATGGAGTAGAGAAGGACTATGGGACAAATGCAAATAGAAGTGAGAATTGTGACCTGGGTAGAGCTGCACATTGTTGATTCTGTACCCCTGCAATGGTCCATGCTGGTCAGTGTGAGGGTTACAGGTTCTGGCAGGCTGGAGGGCTACCCTGGTCTGCACTGGGCTACCCTGGTCCCTACAGCACCTGAGTAGTGAAGGTGCCATCAGCTTCCACTCTGTGCCTGCATCAGAGTTGGGATGAAACTGCTAGCTCTAGCCATGGGAGTAAGGTAGCCCCAGGAATTGTTTCCTTGTCTGTAACCTCAGACACACCAGTGATATTCATTCAGAATCTCCTTTCAGAGGCTTTGTATTATTTCAAAATAAAAGGAGTGAACAGATCTTAGCAACAAACTGTGTCAAGGGGAACTCCACATGAGGCACAGAAGTTTAGAACCAAGGAGGGTCTTGCACTACTGCAGGAGGAAGTGCTAGATAAGCCAAAGAAACATTCACTAGAACAGTGTTTCTGAAAGTGTTCTGCAGAATCACTCTCAGAGGGTATGTCTACACTACCCCCCTAGTTCGAACTAGGTGGGTAGTGTAGACATACCCAGAAACACATCAACTGGCCACCCCGGTTTGTTTATTTACCGGCGCCACGGCCACGGAGCCTCGTGGCTCCCATTGGCTCTGTTTCGTCCTTTGCAGTCAAGAGGAGCTGTGGGAAGTGGTAGCCCAGCCTATGCCGCTTCCCACAGCTCCCCTTGGCTACAAAGGATGAAACGGAGCCAATGGGAGCCACGAGGCCCCATGGCCGCGGCGCCGGTAACTAAACAAACCGGGGCAGCCAGTTAATTTGTTTCTGAGAGCGAGTCCATGGAACACTTTCAGAAACACTGCTCTAGAACACGTTTATTCTCTTACGATGGAATGGGATCTTGAAAACCACTGGAGCTGTTCATGTAGCAGACACATAACTTTGCTCCACTTGAGCCTGTAATAGCGCAGGTGTCTTGGCTAACTAACTGTATCTTGATTATGCTACAGCTGCAGCATATCAAGCCAAGTCTCTGCCTGATCAAGCATTAAATGATGCTCCTGAGACTCTTTGTACTGTTGTTGTGTTAGATTAGTTCATGGAGGAAAGGTACATCAATGACTATTAGGCAAGATGGTCAGGGATGTAGCTCCATAGTCTGGATGCCCCATTACCTCTGACTGCCAGGAACTGAGATTGCACAACAGGCAGACCTCCTGAAAGGGGAATGTAAAGAGGGCAGTTGTCCTGGGGCCCAGTGATTCAAAAGGGCCTGGAGATCCCAGATGCTACTGCAGAAGCTGTGGCACCAGAGCCTTGAGCCCTTTCAATTGCCACTAGATCACCAAACTGTGTGCTCTGGGAGGCTCTGAGGGCTGGCTGGGAGAGGGTGGGGCAGCAGTACTGAGACCCGCCTCTTCCGCCCAAAGCCCCGCCCCTTCTGAAAGCACGGAGCTGTCTCCCTGCACCTTGCCCAGGGGACTGGCAAGTCTGTTGGGCCCTCCCTAACAACCGGGGATGGATCACATAATAATTCCTCTGTTTTGCCTTGTTCTTTCAGAAGCATCTGGCACTGGCCACTGTCAGAAGGCAGGATACTGGGCTAGCGGACCAGAATGATCATTCTTATGGGCCTAATTCTATTTGTTGGTGATTCCAATTTTCAGGGGGTTTGTTAATGGGATAAAGTGTCTTTTATTGCTAGACCACTGATTCAAACTGAGATCAGCACTAATCAGTAAGGGTATGTCTACACTACCACCCTAGTTCAAACTAGGGTGGTTCATGTAGTCATACGAACTTGCAAATGAAGCCCGGGATTTGAATTTCCTGGGCTTCATTTGCATGTTGCCGGGCGCCGCCATTTTTAAATGTACTCCGTGCCAGCGGCTACACGCGGCATGAACTAGGTAGTTCGGACTAGGCTTCCTATTCCGAACTACCTGTATGTCTCGTGGAACGAGGTGTACAGATAGTTCGGAATAGGAAGCCTGGTCCGAACTACCTAGTTTGTGCCACGTGTAGCCACGGGCATGGAGTCTGAACTAGAGGACATTTAAAAATGGCGGTGCCCGGCAACATGCAAATGAAGCCCGGGAAATTCAAATCCCGGGCTTCATTTGCAAGTTCGTATGACTACATGAACCACCCTAGTTCGAACTAGGGTGATAGTGTAGACATACCCGAACTGTGCCTCAAGTGAAAGGAATTTGGTGGGTTACAATTAGTGTTGGGCAAAATTCCTGAAACAGAAAGAAAGGGCTCAGTGTTCCCTCTGAGCTAGGGTGGGGTGGGGGTGGCACAGCTTCACAGGTGATTAATCAGCCCTGACCAGCCAGTCAGCTCCCTGCAAAGAGCCCTGAGCCTCTGCCTGGGTGGGGCTGATTAATTACCTGTCAAGCGGTGCTGCCCCCCAGCTTAGAGGGAACACCAAAAGGGTTTGTTTCAAATGAAACATTTTGTTTGGTCCAAAATGACTTTTAAAAACATTATCATGTTGCAGAAAAAGTCAAATGTTTTTTGATTGTTTGACCGAGAATGATTTTTTGGGGGTACAGAGGTAGGGTTCAGTCATCAAAAGCAACTGTAGTCTCGATGCATTATTAGGGGGCTGGTCAGGCTTCTGCGAATCACCACCATGTGTCACCCTCATTGCATCTCTGAATAATGAGACTGTGGCCTGAATATGCTTGAAAACCCAACCTGAAATCTGAAAAAATAAAGGTGAAAAACCAACAACGAATAGGTGCAAGCTGAAAACTAACCACCACCACGGGTGAATAAAGATAGACTAGAAAAACAATCCTCCAACATGGAAAAGCTTTAAAAAAGACCCACTTTTCCATCTTTCCATCCTCACCCTGCAAACACTTACACATGTGAGTAGTTTTCCACACAGCGCTACTCACAGCATAAAGTTACCCTGGCACGTCAGTGTTTGCAGGATCGGGTCATTAAAGGATTAGCTCTTCACACCTGTCTGCAAAATGCAAAGCACTCTGAGAACCACAGTTTTGCAAGAGATCCGGGCCAGATTTCCAAGGGCTTGGGACCTACAACTGGGTCAGATTTTCAAGAGTATTCCACTTCCATTAGGTACCTAAATAAAGAACAAATTTTCAAAAGCCTAACACCCATAACCCCTGTTGTGACATTTCACTGAAAAATCTGGCCCTAACGTATCTAAATCCATTGGCCTCCTATCCACGTAGGCAATGTGGAAAGCTTGCATTGCTCATATGTTTGCTGTGCCTCTTGGAGCAGGCCAATATTCAAGTATGTCTCCAGGCTCCTTTACAAAAGTTAACAAAAAGTACATTCATAAAGAAATCCTGGCTAGTGCTGTAGCCCCAGGTGAGGGCCAAGCTGTACACTTCACATTGGAATGACTGTGGTGTATGGGACACAGAACACTAGAACTAGAAGGGACCTCGAGAGGTCAAGTCCAGTCCCCTTCCCTCATGGCAGGACCAAGCACCATCTAGATCATCCCTGATGATCTGTGGCTTCTCAGTGCTTTACTAACACTTCCTACACCTCCGAAGGACCAGGAAGCATGTTACTCTACTAGGGTACGTCTACACTAGCGCCCTATATCGATCTAGGGAGGCTAACGAGGGCAACTGGAATTGCAAATCAAGCCCGGGATTTAAATATCCCACGCTTGATTTGCATGTTCCCGGCCGGTCGCCATTTTTAGAAATTGACTAGCCCGAAGCAACTGCCCGCGTCTACACATGGCAGTGAAATGGGATTCCGGAATAAAGCCCTAAATCGAAATAGGTGGTATTCCTTGTGGAATGAGGTTTACCACCTAATTTGATTTTGGGGCTTTATTTCGGAATCCCGTTTCATTGCTGCGTGTAGACACGGGCAGTTACTTTGGGCTAGTCAATTTCTAAAAATGGCGACCGGCCGGGAACATGCAAATCAAGCGCGGGATATTTAAATCCCGGGCTTGATTTGCAATTCCAGTCACCCTCATTAGCCTCCTTAGATCGATCTAGGGGGCTAGTGTAGACGTACCCCTACTGACTGTACCCTAAAGAAACTCTAGATGTCAGTAAAGCCAGATAATTTAATCAGCTCCTCCAAACCTTCCTTTCTCTTAATCTTCCAACGTTCTTATACTCCTGCTTTTTTCACTCTTTCCTTGCTGTGTTCTACTTTGGATTTTTATTGTTAAAGGAAGGCCAAAAGGCTCTGGAGGGAATATAGATGAAAGAAGATAGCTGTGTGAAAACCAGCTCTGCTAATGGTTAGAGGAAGGGTGGTAAAACTACATATTCTATTCTACTACTGTCTGCCATTGCTGCCACCCAGAGAGAAAAGTAAGTATGAATTTTCTTGGTGCAGACACATTTCTGATCAGAGTTCCAGGTTCCCATTGCTTTTCTCTAGCACCCTTGCTCTTTAAAGGGCTATCAGGCTGCTTTTCTCAGCCAATATCAAGCTTGAAAACTTAGTAAAATCCTGAAAAAAATGCTTTCTTCATGCATGTGCTCCTAGATCTTGGGTCTGTTTCACTGTGGTTGTAGTTTGGTAGGTCCAGTGGCTGCCATTTTACAATTTACACCATCTACCTTCTGCTGGCATTAGCGCATGAGGAGACTAAATAGATTGGGGAGGGAGACGGGTTTCTCTTGGTATCTTCAGAGTTCTTTCAAAGGGAACAGGTGTGTTTGCCTCTTGGTTGAGATCAGTTGTTCCCCGATGGAATATTGAATGTCCCATGTGCACACAAGCTGTTTCCCCATTGATCTAGGGGTGGTTCATGTGTATTTTATTAGAACTTTGAGAGCTGTTTGCTTGGCTAGACGTAGTGCTTTTCTGTTAAAAAAAAAAAAAAGGTGCTGGTACTCCAGGGGAAAAGTTGTTGAGCTCTGACTGGAGGTGCCGGTACTGCGTCTGGAGGTGCCGGTATTGCGTACCAGGCAGTACCGTCACAAAAAAGCACTGGCTAGAAGGGTAAGTAAAACTGAAGTGTGGTACAGTGCAGCATGTACAACGTGGAGTTCTGTGGCACCTTAGAGACTAGCAGATTTATTAGGGTAAAAATTACTCTAAGGGTATGTCTACACTACCCCGCTAGTTCGAACTAGCGGGGGTAATGTAGTCATCCGCAATTGCAAATGAAGCCCGGGATTTGAATTTCCCGGGCTTCATTTGCATGAAGCCGGCCGGCGCCATTTTTAAATGCCGGCTAGTTTGAACCCCATGCTGCGTGTATCCGCGCGGCACGGGGTTCGAACTAGCCAGCATTTAAAAATGGCGCCGGCTGGCTTCATGCAAATGAAGCCCGGGAAATTCAAATCCCGGGCTTCATTTGCAATTGCGGATGACTACATTACCCCCGCTAGTTCGAACTAGCGGGGTAGTGTAGACATACCCTAAGGTGTCACAGGACTCCTCTTCGTTTTTGTAAATTCTGACTAACACAGCTACCCTTCTGAGTGCAGCATGTGTAATTTCAAACAAAGATGCGTTGAAAACAGCTAGAGGACTTACTCCTAAAAGTCAGTTCCTTTCATCTGACTCCGGCGGCAGATCCTTGGAGAAACAGGGTCCGTGGCCTTTAGATTTGGCAGCATGAGGCACTGGGCTCCAATGATCCACCATCTGGCTGTATGAGACCTTCCACTGTGACTTGAGCTGCCATCAGTCCCAGTGTAGTGAGCATGAATCACTTTGCTTGTGTAAGGAACTGGACAACTTGACAACTTGGCCTGCCCGACTAGGAAAGCACTAGCGAGACCTTACTTTACTCTGCAAGCAGTGGGGGATGGGAAAGGAGCTGTCTTGATCAGTGTCATATTTTGAATGGTGAGCTAGTCAGAAGGTATCCATGTTTTTCCAGGGGAATTCTGGGTTCCACCTGGACCTAATCTGGTTCTGAGTGTTACTGCTCTTCAGTTCTTATCTATCCAACAAGGCTGTGGCTATCCAAAGGGCTCTCTAAAGCCTTTTCCATAGGAGCAAAGACTTGAGACACTTATTTTGCTGTCTCTAAGAAATGGAGTTTAGGGGAAGCCAGAACCATCAGGCTTTTCTTCTGCTTGTTGGATCAATTCTTCCACCCATGGGCCTTGCTGAGTACAGACACCTACAGTAGCGCTGCAGAGTTACGGACACCTTGGGAATGGTGGTTGTCCAAAACTCTGAAATGTTCATAACTCTGAATAAAGCACAGCTCTAGCTCCAGCTCCAGCTCCAACTCCAGCAGTTCGAATTCCGAGCCAGGTTCCAGAGGCAGCTGAGTGGCTTCCTTGCAGGCAGCTTCTTCTCAGGCAGAGCCAGCTAGTCCCTGTCCTGGCTAGCAGGATGGGGGTGAAAATAGTGAGTCCCTCTCCCTGTGGAGGATGGTGGCGGTGGTGATGAAAACAGCACATACACACACCCTGGACAGAGGAGGGGGGGATGAAAACAGCACCCCTGGCTTAACAGGAAAGCCATGCAGACTCCAGTGCTGCTCCTGCCTGCAAATCTCAGCCTCTTTGGCTCCTAACTGTCATTGGGTGAAGACAGTGTGGGCAGTGGGTGAACCACAGGCTCAGGGAAGCTAGCCTCTGGCCCACCCCTTCTGCCTGAGGCCCTATCCCTCCCACAACCTTCTATATAGAAATCCAGAGACACTCCCCTCCATGGCTGCCAGTCCTTTCCCCCATCCCCAGCTCCAGGCTGCCTAAACACCTCCAGTCCCAAAGTGCTCTCCCAGCCCCGGAGTACTGGGTGGGGAAGTGGTGCATGTCCCCTACTCCAGAGCACTGGGCAGCATGCAGTCCTGCCCCCAGTCCTGGAGCACTGTATGGGTGGTAAGTGCCCCTCCCAAGAACCCTCGAGCACTGAGTGGCACAGACGAGCAGTGGGTGCTCCCCCAATGCTAGAGGACTGTAGCCACGCCAAGTCCTAGTTGCCCTCATCCCAGCCCCAGCCAGCTTACCAGAAGAGAAGCAGCCTGCCCGGGTTGGGGCCAAGTAGCGGCACGCAGGAGAGGCCTCAGGGTGGAACATGGGTGTGGCGGGGCAGGACCTCGGGGGGAAGGGATGGGGCCAGGAGACTTCTTTGCTTCCCCCCACCCTGATTGGCCTGGAGTGGGGGAGTATGAGAAGTCTCCCCTCCTCCCGGCCCCACATCCTAGTGAGAAACCCCGCTGTTTTAAAACAGTTGGTGGTTCCCTCTAGGCGCCTAACAGAAGGAGACCTTGTGCGCTTTCCCTGCTCCCAGGCCAATCCTGGGAGTGAGGGAGCACATGAAGTCTCCTTGCCCCTGCAAGAGCATGCGGCGGCTAGAGAGACTGGCCGGCGCTTTTAAAACAGTCGGCGTGTCTCTCTAGCCCAGGTTGGGCAAAGGGCCCTCTGTGGGCTGGATCCAGCTGCCAAGCCGGTGGATCCGGCCCATGGCTGCCCTGCCATTCCCCCACCCCCAAGCCAATGAAGGCCTGGGGGTGGAGGAACACGCGGCAGCCAGAGAGACAGTTTTAAAACAGCTGGCATGTCTCTCTAGCCGCTGCATGCCCCTGGCAGGGAGGGGACAGGACATGAGAGACTGCATGTTCTCTGCCCCCAGGCCTCAATTGGCCCAGGGTCAGGGAGTGCGCAAAGTCCCCCCCCCCCCCACCAGCAAAGGTGTGTGGCAGCTAGAGATAAACATGGCTGTTTTAAAACTGCCAGCGTGTCTCTCTAGCTGCTGCCTGAGGGTGGGGGAGTGGCAGGGTTACTGTGGGCCAGATCCACTGGTTTGGCAGGCCCTTTGCCCACCTCTGCTATAGGCTGTCCTCCTCGGCCAGGCTATATCCAACACAATGCTTCGTGTACCATGCTCTTTCTGAGCCATCCTGGTGTATCCCGGGTGGTGAAGTCCAGATGGGTAACCCATAAGGCAGCAACATTTCCAATCAACATTTTCAGATTTTGGATATTCATTTTTTCAATGACAAGTTGAAATTTTCTATGGAAAGCCAACACTTCACATTAAAAGTACCACCCATTTTCTGTCAAAGACACGGGCATTTTTCAAGCAGTCTTCCTGGTTAGGCTAATGTAATTCTCGCTGTTCTGCCTGTGTTTTATAGCAGCGTGTTGTTCTTACTGGTTATATTGCACTTTCCATGAGCCTCAAAGCACATTATATAATTACAGAGCATTTAATTAGTGGAATGATTTTGCCCATTCAACAAAACAATCCCCACTGGAGTGAAAGTGAGACAGGTAGGATAATTTCTATTAAGGGAATGCTGTAGATTTCAGTAATGAGATGGAGAATTAATATCCTTTAATAGCATTTGTAGAATTACAAGATATGATGATAATAAAGGGATCACGTTTCATGCGTTAGCCTGTCAGATGACTGAGTGTAGATTGAATCCCAAAGACATACCATCTGCCCATCTTCCCTATACGCTCATAAGCCATTGGTTGGGTGTATCTTTCACTGAAGCATTATATATTACGATTGCTGAAGACAGGATTTCAATCTGCATGCACCAAAGACCGGCATCAAATGCAAAGTCCCTTTGAGAGCTTTTAGACTCTCCTCAGTGAGTTCAAACTCCTATAAATGCTCCTGAAGGGAGCTGCTCACCATTTTTTCAAAGAAGAAAAAAACCCTATTTTACTTGAAAAAATGGCCTTTTGTTCAAAACCAACAATGTTTGTTTTAAAAATCCGTTCTCTGACTCTCTCCTTTTTTTCCAGCAGCAAAATGAAAATGAAAAAAATAAAAGGGGAGGGGGAGGTGAACCTTGAACTAAGCTCCCAACAAGTTGGTTCCCTTTGAAAACTTCAAACCTCTCTACAAATTCTTCTTTTGTCTTTTTAACCCACTCTCCCTCTGAAGTGCCCTCTAGTCTCTGGGGAGAGGAGGGAAGGAAGCTTTGCTGTTTGGCCAAGTGCTTGGAATGTGCCGATCACTGTATTATCCAGGCTCCCAGCAAAATACGCCTGTTCCCTTGCCCTCATCCATTGATTGCCAGTCTGCTGTGTTTTCTGGCAGTCGCTCCTCCCAAGGCCATAGGCTTTTCATTTTAGAATTGCTAGTTCTTGAGTGGTGTCGGGAGAGAGCTTCCTTAGCCCTACCATCATTGAACTCGGCTGCGTAGAAAAATATGTTTTAACTGTAGCACATGCTGAGGCACTTATTCAGCAGTCACTTTTCTGAACAGATGGGACCTTCAGCCTCCTTTGAGCCCCGCTGCTACTGCTAATGCAAAATGCATTTGTGTGTCGTGTCATGAAATCAGAACTCCCAGCGCCGAAGGGAGCTGCCTTGAGACAAGCTGAATCACCTGCATGCCAGACCGCAGCTGCACAGTATGATGGAAATGCTTTAGAATCAGGTCTGGCTTGGGAACAGGCTCACACTGACGTAGGTCTGGTAGGAAGGAAGCTTTTCTCAGCAGAGGGAGAGAATGTGCAGTTCTAACAAACAGGGCTTCTCTTCGGGTATAACATCATCAAAGGACATAGCTTAATTTGGCCCAACATAGCACTCAGAAATTGCCTTGCGTCACCAGTAAATCATTGCTCCATTTGGCTCTGGTGGCTTCTGCTATAGAAAACAGGGAGGCCCACTAGATGGCACCCAAACTATTTAAACTTGAAGGGATACTACCAAATTGATCATCTGGTCATCTGAAGAAGTGGTCTGTGCCCACGAAAGCTGGTGATGCCATCTACATGTTTTGTTAGTCTTTAAAGTGCTACCAGACTATTTGTTATTTTTTAAGTTTATTCTGTACAGACTAACTTGGCTACCCCCTGAAACTACCAAATTGATGTGCGCTATAGTGGGTGAATCTGCCCAATTACTTTGGGGAAATTCTGCACCAAAAACTTAAAAATTCTGCAAAAAATATTTTAAAATTCTGCATTCTTTATTTGTCAGCATAACACAATGTAAGTACACCAATTTCATTTCTTTTGGTAATTTATTTCAAAATGTCTGTCAGTGAGTACTGTATATACTCGAGTATAAGCCGAGTTTTTCAGCACAGTTTTTGTGCTGAAAAATGCCCCCCTCGGCTTATACTCGAGTCAGCCTCCTGCTCGCGGGCGGGCTCAGCGCGTCTCTGCCGCCGGCCGGGTCTAGATGCGTGAGCCCAGAGCTCCGGCCCCCCAGCCCCTGCCCCAGCCCTCCTGGCCCTTCCGGCCCCTGCCCTAATAATACAGACAAAAAAAAAAAAAGATACAGGAAATGTTTTTGAAAAATAAATGCCTGATTAGGCAAATTAATACAGAACTTTGAGAAATTCATTTACACTACAATACAGAAATGTATTTCCTGCAGGGGTGGCCTGTGCGTATAGGCCGACCCGGCCGTCGCCTAGGGCACCGCGTTAAACGGGGCACCCAATGATGGTGTCACGCCATTGAGGGCTGTGGAGGAGGGAGCACTGATTACGCATTTCGCCTGGGGCGCCGATCGCGCATTCCGCCTGGGGCACCAGCTGCCGGCAGCCTGCCTTGGGATAACCCTGATTTCCTGTATCCCTCAGGGCAAAGGCTCGGGGGAGTCAGGGGTGCTGGAGGTGCTGAAGGAGAGGAAAGGGCTCTGGGAGTAAACCTGGAGGCTTGTTTGATGTGGGTGGGAGGAGTAGGAAGCAGTTTTTTGGGGTGAGGGAGGGATTGTTAAGGAGTTGGGGAGCCTCCCCCATGCTACCCTGACCGACCCCCTAGCATCTCCCATTCATTCGGGCACATTTGCTCCTGTTCCTGTATGTCCCTGCTCCCCCATCTCCTATACCCATGTGGCACTGCAGTTTCCTACCCACTATTCCCATGTGGTCCTAAGACTCCTCCCATTCAACCCGTGGCACAATGCTGTCACCTTAGGGTTGAGCAGATCCAAGTTAAAGAGAGGGGTGACTGGTGACGGGAGACCTCGGGAGGGGGGAGGGGACACTGGCAATGTGAACTCCCTTGCCCAGGGGAGGGCCAGGACCACTCCCCCCTGCCCCAGGCCATGCCTTTCCCTTTCCTTACTCTGCTCCTCCCCACCCCTGCGCTACCCTCTCCCTGCCTCTTCCCCACCCTTGCTCCAACCCTGCCCCACCTCTTCCCCTAACTGAGGCAGTCTGGGGGGAATAGTGGGTCTGTGGGGGCAGTTCTGGCAGTAAGGGTCTACTCCCCTGCACTCACTGGCAGTGGCAAGGGAAGCAGAGCAATGTGGCCCCAGCTTGCTCTGCTCTCCCGACTGCATTGCTCTGCTTCCTGCTGGTGAGTGCAGAGTGGGTATGGACCCTGTGTGCGTGCCAACCCCCCACTAGTCCCTCTCCCAACGGCTGGCTCGCTTCTTGCCCCCCTTGACCCATTGTGTCCCCTCCATGCATCGCCTCTGCTTAAACACAGGCCTTATTAGTAAAGCTGTTCGTGAGAGTGATATTTAACAACTACCGCTATCAGAAAAACCACACATAGACTATGTAGGCCACGAACAGGGCTGATTTGTCATGGCTCTGTGAACTGATGCTTTGACGCCTCCTGCCTTGCTCTCCAGACTCTAATAATTAATTAAAAATAATTCTTTCTAGCCCTTATGGCTACAAAGAAAATTTGCAGTGGGGTCTGACTGCAAAGCTGTGAAAAGTGTCTGGATCTGGAGACACTCTGAACCAACAGCTTTGCCCCAGCCCATCTCAATGGAGGGTTGGCAACAATGCCAAATGACAATGATTTAAATTGACATTGTTAATTATTTCTGCTGAACAAGCATGCAAGAAAGAGGAAGGATGGGGTCATATTATAAAGATCTGCGCAACCTACTGGAAGTGGCATCTCATTTGAACGTGTGAGGTGGTTGAGGCTTGGTCTAAAGCAGGGCTACTCAACACACGTTTGTTTGTGGCCCCCGGTGCGGTTTGGATTTACATGAGACTCAACATGTGGCCCCTGGGTGGGAGTCAAATAAAAAAAGTAGTAAATATAATGATCTTCTGGTGATATGCATTTCCGTAGATGGGGGCCTGTGTGCTGTGTAGTCTTGCCTTAATCTTTGTATTCATGCCATCAGTGTGAAAGAAGCTATTTGAATATATATTTGCATGTATATGCAACCACACTTAAGTTGTGGCCCTTGGCATCTGCTGTGAGCAGGAGCGGCTCGAGGAGAGCTGCCGGCAACTGGCGCCCTAGGTGGAATGCGCTATCGGCGCCCCCGCCTCTGTAGCCCTCAATGCCGTGACGTCATCATTGGGTGCCTCGTTAAACGTGGTGCCCTAGGCAACTGCTGAGGTTGTCTACATCCACAGGCCGCCCCTGGCTGTGAGTATCATTGTGGCCCCTGAGCCTTCCAAAGTTGAGTAGCCCTGGTCTAAAGGCTAAGTTTGATGGTGATCATGGCTTTCTTTTAATCCCATTTAAATCCTGTTGGGAACAGCAATATATTAAGCACTGGACAGTTCAGAGTGGAAAGGATAGAAGAAAACACTTCTGTGATTTGCGCTTTCACTCCTTGATTCTGAATGGTGCTTAGATACCAGGCTGATAGGGCTTTTATAAAAACCAGAGACGAGAGAGAGATTAAAATGCCAGTAAGTGGCTTGGTTCGCTTAATGTTAACAATGTAATCTAATGAACTTCTGAAGCTAAGGAAGTCTAGCTGCGTTCCAAACCAATGAGATTTGCAACTTGGAATAAAAGCAAAGACTCTGGTTGAAATGTCAGGTCCATCTCTGAGTGATGATTTAATAACTTTTATGAGTGAACCTGTCACAGCAAATCTCAACACTCGAATGGCGTGACTCAGGGAGAGCCTATTAGCAATGATACATACCAAAGAGGAACAAGGTGAGCTTTTTACCCCTTCCTCACTTAGCTTAAAAGCTTACTTATTGTGGGAACCTTTCCTCTTACAACTCCTCTCCTCCTCTCCTGTAGCTTAAAATATTTCAGGGACTAATTGATCATTGCAATGTGCATCAGGGAAACAGGGCCTAGAGTAAACAGAAGGTGAAGTATGCTGGTGTAGTGGTGCGTGCTATAGCCCACTCCAGCAGAGAAAGGGTTACAGACAAGATAGAGAAGGCTTGTGCAATCGTGGCCAATTAGAGCGTGAAGCAGTCAGCCAACCAGGGCCAGAATGGGCCTATAAAAGGCTGTAAGGGCTTAGAGGTACTCACCCTCTTGCTGCAGCTGTAGAACAAGAAGGACCTGGCTGTCTGGGAAGCTGCAGAGGTTACCTGAGACAGAGCAGTGCTGGGGAGCTCTAGCCTGACCCAACTCTCAGGCTGCAGGCTTGATACAGGGGCCTGAGGGATACTGGGGCTTCAGGGAGGCAGCCAGGGCAGGAGAAGGCAGCAGGGCCACACCCCCTTGCCCATGATGAGTAGCCATTTCAGAGTTTGCTCCTGAGGCAGTGACTAGATGAGGACTGGCAGTGGGTCACCAAGGCAAGGTGAAGATAGAGAATTGGGGTTCCCAGGGAGTGAAGGACACCAGAGTATGGGGACACTGCCACAGGGCAGTACTGTAATGAAAGGGCACTATGGGCTGGAAGAGACACGGGGCCTGAAGTAGTGTAGACAACAGGTAACAGAGTGAGATACTGGTCAACAGGGGGCGCTCCAGAGCTGAAGAAGAGCTAATTCCTGGAGAGACCAGCAGAAGGTGCTGTGCTGGTGAATAGGGTTGCCAGGTGTCCGGTATTCACCCAGACAGTCCAGTATTTTCAGCTCCTGTCCGGTAAAAAATTCAGAGAATACCGGACACCTACAATGTCTGGTATTTTCTGATTTTTTCCCCAGCCAGGAGGCGAAAATGCCTGGCACCTGGCAACCCTACAAACACTCAGTGCCTGGCCTCCTCTCTCCCCCCTCCCCGAAGCCTCCTCTGGCCCCTAACAACTCCAGTCCCCATGCTTACCTGGTTCCCCAAGGCTGCTGGCACAAAATGGCTGCTGGCCAAAAGACCTACGGGACCCAGGTAAGCATAAGTCTTAGTGTTCAACTGCTCCCCTGTTCCTATCCCTGCACTTAAAGGGGACATGCTGTTTTAATGCTGTTTTATTTTAATTTGTTTTTGGCTTAAGTCCTTGGAGTCCTTTTTTTTCCTCCTTCAACAGAATTTTTTCCTGGTTTTTTTGGGGGGTGGGGGAGGGGGTTTGGCATTTTTGTTTCAACCATCTGGCAACCCTACTGGTGAGTGAACCCCATTACAACTGGGTACATGGATCCCTGTGTTCCTGGCATGAGCTGTGAGTGGGTGTACAGTCTGAGAACAGTTTATATGGGGGGAGTCACACACAGTGGTGGTCTGTTAGAAAGAGGGGGAAAATCTTTTATCCCTCCTGTCATCTCAGGAGGTAAACACAGGTGCCCAGTTTAAAGCTACTTCCTGTAGGTTTTATACAGTCACATCCCACACTATTCACAACACTGGGGCTAATCTCTGGGTTGATGAAGGTTGTGCTTGTCTGTCTTGAGTGACAGCACAGGACGGTGTAGCTGTGAGCGAGGTTAGTAAGTCGTTCTATCACCAGGCACATACTGACACACATCGGTGGAACAGGCACACATCCGTGAGGTAAAGACTTGGGCAGTCTATGCATGCTCTGTAGCTCCTTAAAGTGTATCTTCTTTGGGTGGGGGAGGGGAAAGGATCTACAACTGTGAATGCCACCTCCATGTCAATGTCCATGTGACATCAGGACTGTCTGAGATTGGGACATGCGGTTTTTGTTGCCTCTGCTAGTGATAGGAGCTTGACTGGAGGTGGACAAATAACTCCTGTCACATAAATTACGGGATATTGTCATGGCTCCTAGGTCACTTGGCCCCTCTGTCCCCGGGTGGGATCCCCCTCTCCAGGGCGGCAGCCCTTTCTTGGGGAGCCCACTCCAGTAGAGTGGCAGCGAGACAGCCCTTTCTCACGGAGTCCACTCCAGTGCAGCAACCATCTCTTGGGGCGCCCTCTCTCACCTGGGGGTCCACCCCTCTGGAACGGTGCCTCTCAGCCCTTCAGCATGCCTGCCTCTGCTGTGAGCACCTGGGGTGGTCCACTCCCTCTGGACTCCTGGGGCCTCCACTCCCAGAGGGAACAGTGCAACCCTGTTCTCCAGACCAGAGAGACTCTCAGCCAGTACAAAACAGGAAGGTGTATTGAGCTTTGAACGCAGCAAAGTATCTCTCAGGCCTATAGGCCTCCCCCGCCCGCCCAGCATGTCAGACTTCCCTGCAGCTGGGTGAGCCCCGCCTGCTCTGCTCTCTGTCCAGAGCAGAAGAAGGTCTTCCAGCAGAGCCTCCAACATCTCCCAGCAACAGCCCCAGCCCTGTCCATGGTCTTCTCTCCAGGTACTCAGGGTCACCTGGATCCCACTCTTCTCTGCCTCTCCTCTGTCCAATGTTCTCTCCTTGCTGGAACCAGCTGGGTCTGTCACCGAGGTCTCCCCTCTGCAGCCCATTGTCTTTTGTCTGACTGGAACCAGTTGTGTCCTCTGAGTGGGGTCTCCCGGGTACCAGGCATCAGTTGCTGGGGCTCCAGTTCTGTGCTGTTCTCTGAAACAACAAACTCCCTTGTCACATTTAACCAGTAACATCCTGGGGCAATGCCCCTTTGACCCCCTCCTCCCCAAAACTCCCCACTTCCTCACACATATGAGTTGTGTTTTTCCCCTGTGCTCAAGGGCACATGCAAGCTGTTCTGATTGTACATCTCTAGTAGGCCCCATGGTGTGATTTTGATCCATAATGGAGGAATGTAACTTTTTTGAAACAGGTTGCCAGTGTGAATACTTGTGATTATGAATTTGAAACGTTTAAATTTCACCATCTCCATAAAGATCACTCCAAAATCCCCCCCCCCAACAGCTCCCACTCCCTAACCCTGGAATATTCCTGGCAAGCCAGGACACAGCCAAAGGGGAATTCATTTCAAAATGCAAAACAAAATTTGCAGACATTGTCACGTTTGTCCAGAGCTAATCAAGGGAGTGTCACTGTGCTTTATTTTACCACCTGTTGTGTACGCCCGCCTGGGAAACCTGCATGGCTAGTTACATCAGCATCTCTCATCTGTGCTGCACACCCTGGCTGTGCTTGCTTGGCTCAGCGTGTCTGCATCATCTGACAGCAGTTAGAACAAAAGGGCTGCGTCTAGATTGGCATAATTTTCCGGAAATGCTTTTAACGGAAAAGTTTTCCGTTAAAAGCATTTTCGGAACAGAGCGTTTAGATTGGCATGGACGCTTTTCCGCAAAAGCACTTTTTGCGGAAAAGCGTCTGTGCCAATCTAGACGCGCTTTTCCACAAAAAAGCCCCGATCACCATTTTCACGATTGGGGCTTTTTTGCGGAAAACAAATCTGAGCTGTCTACACTGGCCCTTGTGCAAAAGTTTTGCGCAAAAGGGACTTTTGCCTGAACGGGAGCAGAATAGTATTTCCACAAGAAGCACTGATTTCTTACTGTGGAAAATCAGTGCTTTTGCAGAAATTCAAGCGGCCAGTGTAGACAGTTGGCTAGTTTTTCCGGAAAAGCGGCTGATTTTCTGGAAAAACTGGCCAGTCTAGACACAGCCAAGAAGTAGACTTTCGCTCATCCTTTTATAAGCCCAGACCACTCCCACAACTAAGCTTAGTTTAACTTAGGCTGGATTCTCATTGTTTTGGTGCACCTCCTCCTCTCTTCCCCCCCCCCCCCGTTCATTTCTTTATGCTAAAAGAGAGAAAGGGAAACTGTAACAACTAATCTTGTGCTTGCTGTAGTGCATTTATACAAGCACAGATGCTTCAATCATTCTGGGTAGCAGTCCTTCCTGTAGGCTTTGAACAAACCTTATGTAGTCCTGAGTTAAACAAAGAATAGTCAAATGGCAGCACAGTTTGCCTATGCTAAACGATCAAATCAACAAAGCTGACTGTTGGTACAAGAGTTCAGAGAACATCAAATGGCACATTACTTGCCTTGTTCAGAGGCCAGCTCCAAGGACATTAAAATATGTGTAAGGAGATATTTATAGATCTGCTTTTGCCAATAATACAATCCAACTTAAAAGGATGACATCTATTGAATGCTTGCTGTTTTCCAGCAGAGAAGCCAGCACTTTCCTTTGTCTATGCAAATTATCCATAGAATCCCACAAAGATCTGCACATCTGTCCCTTGAAACATAGGGATGTACATTTGCGAGGGCTGTGTTTGAAGACCTCTTTTTTTATCACTTTGTTTTCATTATAATATTTTGCAGTAGATTTTTTTTTGACTAGGATATCTAAAGGCAGAGGGCCTGAATTAGTCAAATAATAACAAGAAGCTTACAAGCAGAGGGTAACAGTTTAGGAGAGATGTTACTCTTATATTTGCCATCTTTACTGACTGGATGCCTGCTGAGCAGAAGGACAGCTGGCAGATGACCTTAAATGAGAAAATGGCACAAACTTCAGCTCTGAACTTCCCCGCACTTTGAAGGATTTGAAAAGTGGTGCAGGACGCAAATTGTGCAGTGGAGGATCTCATTTTCAGCTCATCTGTCCAATGCTCACTCCTCCCTATTCCGGGGTCTCTGCAGAGTCTACTTTACTTGCTTCAAAGCTTTCTCACTGCCTGATGGGAAAAATAATCCCCCCCAAAGCAATGCAACAGCCTTTTGGACAGGCAGGAATAATCCAGATCAGATCTGTGTTTTAAATGAGGGCATTGTGTGTGTGACTACTGAGCCTCCTTTCTCCTTGGCTCGCCCAAGTCCTCCATGTGACTGGGCCTCAGGACTACAAGACCTCATGACACAGGAAAACTCTAGTGTACTTGCAGTGCACAGGACTGAAAAAGGGGTCCTTTGAAGTGAGGGTTGCCATTGGACAACATTGTATAATTTCATGGGATTTAGCTTCAGCTGGCGTGTCCAACCAAGGCCTATTTGTGCAATGCTTTGACTCTACAATGTGCAAAATCTTTTTTCCTAAAGTACAATTGTCACCTGCTCTAAATGTTCCCTCAGCGTGAACTACAGTCCCACACACTTATATGATCATTGGAGCCAGCGCTGCAGCCTGCAGTATAGACATGAGTTCCTCTCAGCATTAAAAAGACCTAGTGGAATGCTACTGAGAGTTAACAGGGCTGGGTGTTAGTTGCTATTGCTTTCAGTGGACTGCCCCAGTAGTTATTGAAATTACAAGAAGGTGTTGCTGGGTTAAGCACAAAATGATCTATGCCATCCTGATATCTGTTCTCTCCATTCTTGGAGCAGTTCCAAAGAACATTCCTTTGCTCCCAGCTTTCTGATTGTCAGTCTAACCTCAGCACTCATGGATATTGATTGGTCAGTGAAGGGCCAGATGACTATTACTACCTAATATGAAATTAAGGCATGAACCTGGACATTTATAGTATTACAGGCCATGGCAATAATTTGGTGCACGTTATAAGTGAATGTGTCTGACCATATTTCTTAATAAGCTAAATTTTGGAGATGGCTGAATGAAAAAAATTATCTTCACCACAACTAGGTCCCTTTGCAGTAGCGTGAATTGGTATACAGGGAGCTATCAAAAGGGAAAAAGCTGCCAGGGCTCACCTATACCCCATCCCTCTGCATCAAGGCTAATCTGGCCACATACATGCGCATGGTGAAGACTTTTTAATGGCTAGGCCATAACTCCCTCAATAGGAAAATTATTCCCCTGGCCAACGTTTCATGCAACTTAGCTTTGGCTCACAGTTGCTGGTGCTCTAATTTTCTGACATGAAATTTCAGCTGGCAGTTTGCAGTCAGGGCAGCTCTCATGTTGTACAAAAGCACTGACCCTAGGCCCTGGTCTACACTGGGGAGTTCTTTTTGAAATAACTCCCCTTATTTTATAATAACAAGTGGAATGTCCACACTACCAAGCCCATTATTTTTAAACTAGCCAATTAGCCCGTCATAAGACGGGATTTTCAGGTCTTCTCTCCTGAGCTCTCTCGCTCTGCCTCTCTCTCCTCCTACTGCCTCCCCCTGTCTCTCTCTCAGCTCTCCTCCGCCTCCTGCCTCTCTCTCTGTCTCTTTCTTTCTCTTCTCCCCCTCCTGCCTCTCACTATCCCTTTCTCTTCTCCTCCTGCCTCTCTCTCCCCTCCGTCTCTCCCGCCATGGCGCTTGGCTGAGTGCTGCCTGCTCAGCTGGGCTGCCGCAAGGGAGGGGGGCGGGGCGGGGCGGGGCGGTGACGTACACGGCCAGGGGGCAGGGATGTGTATGTCACCACCCTCCCTTCCTCTCCCACCCCAGGGGAGCCCAAACAGCCCCTTGCGCTGCTGGCTCCCCTGGAGGCCCAGCTGAGGGACGCAGCACTCAGCTGAGTGCCAAAGCAGGAGGGGAAGGGGGCGGTGACGTACACGGCCCCGCCCCCTGGCCATGTACGTCACTGCCCTGCCCCCTTCCCCGCCCTCCATGGCGGCTCGGCTGAGTGTTGCGCGCTCAGCTGGGCCGCCGTGGGGGAGGAGGGGCGGGGCGGTGACGTACACAGCCAGGGGGTGGGGCTTTCTACATCACCGCTCCACCCCATCCCCCTCCCGTGCTGGCCTGGCTGAGGGGTGCACCACTCAGCACCATGGCAGGAGGAGGAAGGGGAGGTGGTGACATATATGGCCCCACCCCCTGGCCGTGTACATCACTGCTCCGCCCCCCTTCCTGTCCCACCGGGGCTCAGCTGAGCGGCGCAGCGCCAGCGTCACTCAGCTAGGCTGCGGCCAGGGAGCAAGCAGCGGCAAGTGGCCGTTTGCTGTCCGGCTGCGCCAGTGGCTGCACCCCCCATCCTCGCCAGGTCTGCTTCCTGCCCCCCTCCTCCCATCCAGCCCCACAGCCCCCGATCCCCGCCAGCTCTGCTTCCCGTCCCCTCTTCCTGCCAGCCAGCCCCATGGCCCCTCGGACATCCCTCTCCTCCCCTCCGCCAGCGCTGCTTCCCAGTCCCTCTTCCTACCGGCCAGCCCCATGGCCCCCCGGACACCCCCCGCCAGCGCTGCTTCCCTCCCCCCTTCCTCTGGGCCCCCCCATCCTCCCCTCAATCCCCACAGCTCCTGATCCCCTGCCAGCTCTGCTTCCCACCCCCCTTCTGGCCAGCCCTGCCCCCTTCCCCTCCCTGAGTGGCGCTTCACCCCTCTTCCCCTCCCCCCATGGCGTGCTGCACTGCTCAGCTGAGCGGAGCTCCCACCTGGCCCCGGCGGGGGAGCAAGTGGAGGCAAGCGGCCCTTTGCCACTCAGCTGGGCCCAGGGCGGCAAGCGGCCGTTTGGGGTCCACGCTTCCCATGCATTGGGAGCATGGACCCCAAAGGGCCACTTGCCACCGCTTGCTCCCCCGCCAGGGCCCAGCACAGCGCTGCGCCGAACCGCCACGGAGGGAGGGGAAGGGGGGGGGGCGCTGACGTACACAGTCAGGGGCATGGCCGTGTGCGTCAGCGTTACCACGCACAGACAATGGGCTACTATATATGATAACAGGCTGGTTATTATGCTTTCCATGAGGAATAACACTTATTTCAAAATAGTTA
Organism: Pelodiscus sinensis; assembly: GCF_052426305.1. Taxonomy (NCBI): domain Eukaryota; kingdom Metazoa; phylum Chordata; order Testudines; family Trionychidae; genus Pelodiscus; species Pelodiscus sinensis. Next base: position 22,698,263 of record NC_143064.1, on the reverse strand, counting down.
TTTTGAAAGAGCAGCAGTGTGGACGCTCCACTGCTGCTATTGCAAAATAACTTCTCCGCAGAGTCATTTAAAGTAATTACTCCCCAGTGCTTCCTGGGGCTCTAAGTCAAGACAGCACATCCACATTAAGGGAGCCTGCCTTGAACTAATTTCGAGGCTTCCTGTAGGGTGGACAGGGCTATTTTGAAATAGTTATTTTAGGAGTTATTATTTCAAAATGGCTACGTCTACATTGGCCCCTTCTCCGGAAGAGGCATGTTAATTTCCAACTTCAGAATAGGGAAATCCGCGGGGGATTTAAATATCCCCCGCGGGATTTAAATAAACATGGCCGTAGCTTTTTTTCCGGCATGGGGAAAAGCCGGAAAAAACCATCTAGACTGGCGCGATCCTCCGGAATAAAGCCCTTTTCCGGAGGATCTCTTATTCCTACTTCAAAGTAGAGCATCGCTGCTGGATGATTTATTTTCTCCTCTTAGAATTTGTTCTGCTTTCAGGGCAAAATTTTCAACTCAGACCTACGTAGCAGATCTTGACTTGGCTACTCCTCTCTATCCACTCATGCAGAAACCAAAGCAGGATATAGGAATCTGCCATCAGCATTTGCAAAGAGAAGCTTCCCCTTAGACCTCCACTGCCTATGTTAATGACCTGGATTTTCTTCCGGGCTGCTGTGTAACTTTAGCCTGAAGCATGTCTCACCCGCTCAAAGTGACCAGATGCCATGGTGTGATTTTTGCCCTCAGTGTATCACCAGCTGAAAGGCAACCAGATGCCATGGTTTCCATTGGAGAAGTAGTGCTGGCTCTGTCAATGATTTGATAAGTATAGAATAGTAAAGTTTTAACAAAACAAAAAGTTGCATAAAAAAAAGGGACAAGATTAAACACTGTATGACCCCAGCTTTACTCTCTTGTAAGTCTACTGGTCTCACCTTAGATTGTAAACTCTTTGGCTGTGTCTAGACTGGCCAGTTTTTACGGAAAATCAGCCGCTTTTCTGGAAAAACTTGCCAGCTGTCTACACTGGCCGCTTGAGTTTCCGCAAAAGCACTGGCTTCCTACTGTAAGAAATCAGTGCTTTTTGCGGAAATACTATGCTGCTCCCGTTCAGGCAAAAGTCCCTTTTACGCAAAATTTTTGCGCAAAAGGGCCAGTGTAGACAGCTGAGATTTGTTTTCCGCAAAAAAGCCCCGATTGCGAAAATGGCGATCCGGGCTTTTTTACGGAAAAGCATGTCTAGATTGGGCACGGATGCTTTTCCACAAAATGTGCTTTTGCAGAAAAGCATCCGTGCCAATCTAAATGCTCTTTTCCGAAAATGCTTTTAACGGAAAACTTTTCCGTTAAAAGCATTTCCAGAAAATCATGCCAGTCTAGACGTAGCCTTTGGAAGTAGTGTCTCTTTTGTTGTTGTATATGCACACAGAGCCCAGCCTAGCGAGCTCTAGCTGCTTCTGCAACAAAAATAAATAATACTAATAATATGAGGAGTAAGTATAAGACTGGACTAGCATGGCCAGCATGGTAGGTAGCAGTCTGAGCAAACCATTGCTGAGTTTTGTTTTGTTTTTCTGAGGAGGATTTCAAGGATGGATTTGGAGGGGTACACTGCAGTGGATTTGCAGGTGTTTACAGCAGTGTTTCTGAAAGTGTTCCATGGAATCACTTTGAGAAACAAATTAACCAGCTGCCCCAGTTTGTTTATTTACCAGAGCCGTGGCCACGGAGCCTATTGGCTCCGTTTTGTCCTTTGCAGCCAAGGGGAGCTGTGGGAAGCGGTGTGGGCCGGGCCACCGCTTCCTGCTGCTCCGCTTGGCGCAAAGAGTGAAACAGAGCCAATGGGAGCTGTGAGGCCCCGTGGCCACGGCACCAGTAAGTAAACAAACCGGGGAGGCCAGTTCATTTTGTTTGAGTGGTTCTGCATAACACTGTCAAAAATGCTGGTTTACAGGGTGTAGAGAAGCAGCAAGGAAGAAAGCACAAAGGGACTTGTTCGAAAATTTAAGGAGTGGGAAGTGAAGGATGGAAGGAACCAGCATTGCCAGGAATGTCTTTAGGCTTTATGGGGCCTGATGCAGTACTATTGAACTGGTGTTCCTGTGCCCAATGGCAGTTGGGAGGGATGATTTTTTTGAGATGTGATTTTATAATCTTCAGCCACACACTCGTGAAATATTTTAAAGCAAATTTTAATGAATGTCTTCTAGACTAATATGGGAAATTCAGGAATTGACAGTACATACCTAGGGTTGGCAACTGCCTGTTAAATAGCTTCATTGCCACTTGAATGACTCTTTTACAGGTTCAATGTTATGCTAAGACAGGGTTTCAAATCTGCGCGAGTTGCACAATCCAGTCTGGGACTCCCAGTGGGTGGGAGGGGACTGTCATTACCAGCCCCCAATCCCTGCCTTTTCCTGCCGATGACCCATCCTCTCCACCCATAGCAGCCCATCCATGAAGACACCGCTTTGGGGATCACCAGAAGGTGTGGTGCTGCATGGTGGCAGTGGTTACACTCCCCACAGAGCAGGATGCACAGGGGAAATGGGGCACCCGGGGCGAATGCACTCATTTCACATTGTTCAGTCACTTCAGCTGGGGATGGTCCATGGCCAGGTGTATGAGATCCCCATGCTAATAGCTCTGGCAGGCTCTTTCACTTTTAAGTTAACTAGATCCCTTAGGGGGAAAAGAGCCATGGCACAGGGATATTAAGAGGTGGGTGGGTGGACATTAAGACCCAGTGGTGCCCCAAATTTTCAGGTGTCCTATGCAGCTGCTATTTTGCCTATGGGTAAGGATGGCCCTGAGCATCACCACAGTGTCTGAGAGATGATGGGTAGGATTGAAGGGCCTTGAATGTAAAGATGATTTCAGTAAAAGTTTATGCATATACCCTGTGCACCAGGCTGTAACCATTGTCTTTCTCCCACTAGGCTGGGGAGGTGCCGAGATAACACAGGGCTGTAGTATGACTGACACAGCATGTACTGGGTTCCTGATTTCTCTTCTTTCTCTCCCTGCAGGAACCTGCAGGCTTGGCTGGGCATATTACTGCATGGGAGGTGGGGCAGCTGCAGCCATGCTGATCTGTACCTGGCTCTCATGCTTTGCTGGAAAAGATCCCAAACCTGTAATGCTGGTGAGGAGCATCATGCAGAGTGCAAACCCTTATGGCGTTGAGCTCGAGTGCTGCCTGAAACAATGAATTTTCCCGGACACTCTCCTGAAACAAAGGAGGAACATGGAGCACATTGTTCAAACATCTCTGACTGATACATATGGACCCCTCCTTTTCCGTCAACAGCAGGGGCCAAAGACTTCTCCCAACTACAGTTCCATATCTGGGTTAACTACATTCAGGTGGGGTTGCTCTAGGATTTACACTGGTGTAGCTAAGAGCACAGTTTAGCTTGGAAACAAATGCAGTCTCCTTGAGGACCAGGTCCAAAGAACAAGAGGCCAATTTCATCTGCAATTCCCTTGAAATCAGGGGAGTGAATTTGATCCAAGGAAAATAAGAATTAATTTCATGCATTTTCTGAATGTAAGAGATATCACCTAAGTCTTATCTAGCACTTTTCCCCAGGAGATCTGAAAGCATTTTACAAATGAGGGCAATATCATAACCCATTTTACAGATGGGAAAACTGAGGGACAGAGAGTTGAAGTAACTTGCCAAAGGACATGCAGTATGTCAGAGCCCATTTATTCTAAGTCACTAGCCAATGCGCTATTGACTTGATCACACTGCTAAAGCATAGCTTATACTGAGTAGTGTGCTTCAGGCTGCTTTGCTGGCTGGCTAAACCAAGTTATGGCTGCTTTACATTGCTGGAGCAGTACAGTGAAATCCGGGTCCTGTGTGTAGGGTTTATCCAAAATGTCCCAGGCTAGGACTGTAGCATGAAGAAGGAGCTGATGAAGCCTTTTTCCTCATTTGTTGCATCCAACCTTAAATATAGGACTGTCTCCCTTCCCAAACCTAGTGAAGAGGAAGAGTTTGTCCATCTAAGGGTATGTGTACACTACCCCCCTAGTTCGAACTAGGGGGGGTAATGTAGTCATACGGAGTTGCAAATGAAGCCCGGGATTTGAATTTCCCGGGCTTCATTTGCATAAAGCTGGCCGGGCCATTTTTAAATGCCGGCTAGGTCAGACCCCGTGCCGCGCGGCTACACGCGGCACGGACTAGCTAGTTCGGATTAGGCTTCCTATCCGAACTAACTGTATGCCTCGTGGAACGAGCCTAATCCGAACTAGCTAGTCTGTGCCGCATGTAGCCGCGCGGCACGGGGTCCAACCTAGCCGGCATTTAAAAATGGTGCTGGCCAGCTTTATGCAAATGAAGCCCGGGAAATTCAAATCCCGGGCTTCATTTGCAACTCCGTATGACTACATTACCCCCTCTAGTTCGAACTAGGGGGGTAGTGTAGACATAACCTAACAAATGCACCCAAGATGGAGTTAAGATAAAGCTGGCACTGAATGATTGTCCTGTAGCAATGTTGAGTTCTGATCTGACTGAGTTCCTCACCATGGCTCTTGCAAGGCCTCAGAAATTTGAAAATGGTCTCCAGAGTATGGTCATCTTAGGACCACTGAGCACTTCTTCAGCACCATATACTGCAGAGGTCAATGAAGGGCATGGTCTGGGCTTAAAAATGTGAGTATGTCTTACACCAGGCAGGAGAACAGGCTGGAAAAAAAACCTTCTGTGTTTGCATATATATTCCTGTTGTAATGTCTTTGTAAATAAAGGTTTGTGACCACTATCACCCATTTGTGTGAAACCCATGTTGATTGCTGTATATTACACCCAGCATTAAAGAAGTTTATTGTCATCTAATCGTGTAGTATTCTGATGTAGTATGACTCCTCCAGAGCTATCTAATCTTGCGATACATGAGATGACATAATTGGTATCCTTTTGGAGAGAAATGTGAGATTACTAATGAATACTCTTTTAATTTCTGCCAGTATCATGTAACAGGAGGAAGAACTCATCATGCCTTGCTTGGCAGACTCTCCCTCTGGTGGATTACAGCAAGTCTGCAGACAGCCATGTCCTGTTAATAAATATAGGACAAATGATGCAGAACTCATGAACGTGTAGGGATGGAAGCAACTGAGAAGTGTGAGATGAGCTATGCAAAATAGCGACATTAAGGACTAGTTGATTTCCCCCCCCCTTGCTGCCTCTATCAGATAGAGGGAGGGGAAGAGAGGGTACTTCAAAGTGACAGCACTGCGCAGCTGATCCTGGACTCAGCTGTATGGTTCTGCCCCTTTGAAACGCCGAGGAAGCGCTTCAAGGTGGCAGTGCTGCATGGACCCTGGGGTCAGCTGGGGACTCCTCAGCTGATCCTGGGCTCTGCATGGCATTTCTGTGAAACCCAGGATCAGCTGGGGAGTCCCCAGCTGACCTCGGGCTCCGTGTGGCATTTCAAATCGTCAGCGCAGCATGGAGCCCAGGTCAGCGGGACTCAGTCCCCTGCTGACTCCAGGTTCCATACTACACTTCCGCTTTGAAATGCACAAGAGCCCCTGGTGGGGACTCTTGTACATTTCAAAGCTGGCACACCAGCATTCAGCCCCGAGTTCTGCATTCCTTCTTTGAAATGTACCAGAGCCCCATTGGGGGCTCTGGCACATTTCAAAGGAGGAATGCGGAAGTCCTATTGACTAGTCAAGTGTCGATGGAAATTCCATCAACTACTCGACTAGTAAAATAACCAATAGCTAACATCCCTAATGCAAAACCTGAGAGTACGTGTACATTCTTTGCTAATTTGCTTTAGCAGCACCTTTGCATTTAACTGAGCCTACAATCTACTTTTATAGTTTCATTTTGCGCAGAAGAAAACACATTTGCATAGAGCTTTAAAAAAACCATCCATATGTTGCAGTGGAAATTGAAAAACTTCAGTATCTTATGGAGTAAAAAAATCTAACCTTTATAAACCTATTAGAGCTGGCCACTGATATTGTTAGAAAGCCACACATGCAAAAACCTGTTGGCACTGAAAGAGGAGCAACAGCAATCGATTTATAACAGGAGTGGGGAACCTCAGGCCTGGGGGCTGGATGCGGACGGAATGCAGGTGGTGTCTTTCCCTTCTCAGTCAGGGGCCAAGTCAGTGAAGGTTTGTTTGTTTGTTTGTTTTTGCTTTCTCTTCTGTGTGGCCCCTGATTGATTTTTCTGTAGGTCACTGGCCCTTGACCAGGGCCGGCCCGAGCCATTTGTGCGCCCGGGGCGCCGGGAGTGCCCCTGGGAGTGTGGCACATGCGCGGCCCTGCCCCTGGGCACCCGGCGCATGTGCGGCCCCGCCCCCGTCTGGTCCGGCAGACCCGCGGGGCGCCCCCTACAATGGGGCACCCTGGGCAGTAGCCCGGTCAGCCCGTAGCTTGGGCTGGCTCTGCCCTTGACCCAAAAAAGATTTCCTACTCCTGATGTATAAGGCCCAAGGAATAATTAAAGTCGCTATAAGGAATATATATTGCTTGGCTAAACATTAGCTGACCTCTCTGTGTGGGTGCAGACATTGGGGAGTACAATAGCCATCTGCACATTTTTGAAGGATATGAATGCCTGTAAAGAAGACAAAGTATATAAGGTGGTAATCAGTAGTTTAGAACTAGGAGTAACAGGATCAAATTAGAAGTCCCAGAGGGGTAGCCACGTTAGTCTGTAACTTTAAAAAAGCAATGAGTAATCTTGTAGCACCTAAGGGTACATCTACACAGCAGATATATATAATGTCATGTATGGAATAACTCTGCATAGGTGCTAACGTGGACTACCCGTGACAAACCTTTCCTATCATTACTTTGAAGAGACTGTCATTCTTTCGAACACCCTGCTTTATTTTTCAGACGTGTATTTTAGAGGAGGCTGGACTTTGAAATCCACACTTTGCACTCTGTCCTCCTCACAGACCTGGGCAACCCTTGAATATTGGGAGAGTGGACTCGCCCCTTAAACAGACCAGGTATGTCATTCAGAGGTGGATATTTGATTGTTTGTTTTTTCTGTATAGATTTGTTTGTGGCAAAATCTTCCCCCCCCCCTTCCTGCTGTAAGTTTTAAAAGAGACTGTTACAAAGAACATGGCCTCTGGTAGCTGCCTATGGTGAGTCTCAGCTGAAGGTCCTTTGCCCCATGCCTGGCAGGTATAGGTTCTGTAGAAGCAGGGCAAAGTGTATTTTAGTATCTCAGGAGTGGCTTTACCATCACTACTGTTCATAGTCATCCAGAGGCATCTGTTTCGCCAGGAGAGTGAGCTCCAATTGCCCAGTCAGTTCTTCATTGATTTTGATCCTTGGCCCCTGCCTCACCTTCCCTAGCATTAGTAAGCTCTGCTGTACACAGTTTCAGATGGGAATCTGAGCACTGCCAGATAGTCCTATAAAATGAGCATTACCTCTTGGTTTGTGTTCTTTCCTCTTGCCTCTCATTATTTCTTTTACTCTTGCTGTACACTGAACTGAGGGCTTCTGTGATTTTCCCCCCCTTCCTTCTCCCCACACACTCCCTTTCCCCGGTAAGCACGCTGTCTTGAGATGCAGAGATCTCTTTCCATTCTTGCACTGCAGATCATCAGGCTAAGACATGAGATGTAAAAGATGCTCTTGAGCATTACAACAAATGGATTCATTTTAGATATAGCTGCAAATGGTTTGTTCCTATGCTTAGTTTCTTGTGCCTAGGGGTTTAAATCTGTACTTGTCTCAGAGTTGTTACTGCTCACAGTGAGCCGATTAGTTTAACAGCACAGGGATGTTATTAATTAAACTCATTGGGCCAGATTCTCAGCTGTGTTCTGGCCCCTTAGTGCTGGAAAGAGCTGGCCAGCACAAGCTAAAGTCTTTCCGAAGCATGAAAGAACTCTCAGGGGCTTCCTATGCCAGATCTGCATCCCACTCTCAGGCCTGGGGACACATTGGGACAGGTGTTTGATTAGAGAGTGCCGTGCTTTGGCTATGTCAGGTAACAGACAGTACATGAGGAACCACACTGATAGCTGGCATCATTTAGAGCAGCCTCGAGGCTCGTATGCTCAGGCCCAGAACAGTGCAGCTCTGCTTTGAGAATCAGGTTGCCACCTCCGCCCCCCACTCCCTGCAGCTCTGCTGTACCAAGCAGAAACGAGGCACAGCAGAGAATCTGCTTACAGGACACTGAGTAGTCCAGTGGCACCTTAGGGAAGGAGCGGATGAGAGTTTTGCGGGGCCCAGGGCAGCACAATTTCGCGGGGCCCCCCTTTGGAGAAAAAATAGAAAAAAAGTGTCAAATGCGCAAATTGAAGGCTATTTTCATATTAAATGTGAATTGGGTAAATTTGATAGAAACTTAATTTAGTTGGATAATTTTTATTTTAATGATATTGTAAGTCATTCTTAAACAAAATTCTGCATTAATAATTAAAAATTTTCATTTGTATTTAAGTCTCCTCCCCCTCCTGCCTCACTCTCTCTTTCTCTCCTCCTCCTCCTCCTGCTCTCTCTCTCTCTCTTCTCCTTAGTCCTCCCCCTCCTGCCTCTCACTTGTGCAGCCCAAACAGCTGTTTGGGCCCCACACGGTGTCCCTGCTGAGCGACACAGAATTCAACCGAGCACCACAGCGGGAGGCAAAGGGGAGAGGGGCAGTGATGTACATGGCCAGGGGGCAGGACCTGGAGCCTCTGTCATGCCCTTGGCCTCCTGCCCGTTGGCCATGTCCATCACTGCCCCGCCCCCCAGCCAGGCCACCATGCAGAAGCAAGTGGCTGAAGCGGCCGTTTGGGCCCCGCGCAGCAGCTTGCGCGGGGCCTATTGCAGTGCGGGGCCCGGGGCAGCCTCCCCGCTCACCCTGCCCTATATCCGCCGCTGCCTTAGGGTATGTTTACATTACAGAGGAAGATCAAAGCTGCTGCTGTCAATCTTCCAGGGTTCGAATTAGTGGTCTAGCTAAAGTAGCAAATTCGAAGTGAGAGGGCACTCTGGCCAATGCCAGTAACCCTGCTTTCACAAGGAGCAAGGGAAGTCAAGGAAGCATGTTCTTCCTGCTGTGTAGACAGTGCCAAAAGCCGAGTTAAGCTACTTCAACGACGTTAATTGTGTAGCTGAAGTTGCGTATCTTAATTCGACTTTGTCCCGTAATGTAGACATACCTTAGACTAACAAAAATATGCTGAGGGTTCTCGAGGAGTTATAGATAGCAATAGTGGTTTAAAAAACCAACAACCTGGAGTTTTTGCTGTTGTGCTATCTAGATTCTTCTGCCTCAGGTGCTTCTGTGTCCGTCCATCTTAGGCATGTCTAAGGTCAGTCTCCATAGCATTGAATGTAAGCACTGGTGGTGAGAAGGGCAGTGGATCTGCAGTTTGAACATTGCCATGATATTTTTCCTACTTTCATTTCCTATAAGTCTGCATCATGAGGCTGAAGCGACGTGACAGGAGAAATTTACAGGGTACTTTCTCTGAGAATTCACTATTCACACTCTGGCTCGTTTTTAATCTCCGTACCTGGCTTCGCCTGCTTGACTCATGACAGGGGCTATAACTTTAGTGACAGTGGCAGCAGTGGAATTTGTCCCACTCTGGCTGGGCTACATGGATGGCCAAGGAAATGTCTAGTTTTCCACTCAGACATTTCCTTCTCCCTGACCTTCCTGAAATGTGTAAATACTCTTGCCAATTTCCCACCCCAGCATATGACCCTTGTCCTCTTGTGTCCTGTGGAGAATACACCACTCATTATTGGAATGAATACCCCTCTGTGCTGCTTCGTCAGAAGAACATAGGCTCTCTTGCTGTGGTCTGATGATGCTATAACACCAGATTTATCTCCACTTCAGTGTTTCCATTAGGGATAAGCTGCCTCACCTCACTCCCTTTAAAGAATCACGGAGGGAGAAAAGACCAAAAAAACCCCCCAAAACCTCAAATCGGCTTTGTCTGCGTGTTGCATTAGGAAGCACTATTTTTAATCACAACCCCCCCAGTTTTAAAGCCAACTCACGAATCAGAAAAAGGGAAAAACAACCAAAACCCAAAGAACAACGGCAACAAAGGGATGTCATCTTGAGACTTACATAAGTGAATTAGTAGAACAATGAGCATTGTGATGTAGTGTGTTTTCTCTACAGACATAAGGTCATAAAGAAGATTGTTGATGCAGGCAGGCTGCTACGTGAGCAGAAGTGAAACTATTCCATGCTACTTTGAACTAGGATATTTGAGGTGTTTGCCAAGTTCTCCTTTAGTACTTCCTGATGATTTTCAATATTTAAGTTAACCCTTTGTGAACCTTGACACTACTAGGTTTGCAGTGGCAAGTCCTGATATGTGATGAGAAGCAGTCACAAAATTGGCTCACAATAAGACCGGAGTATAGGGTGGTATTTTGAAAATTGCTCAGCATTGACTTAAATCTGCTCCCACTGAAAGCAACAGGAGTTTTACACTGAGGTCCATTTAAGGTATGTCTATACCTGAAAAAACACGTGGGTTTTTTAGCTAACCCACATTAGCAATGAAAATGAGGTAACTACCTCTAACTTGAATCTCACTCCGAAGACAGCTCGATTTCAAACCCAGGCTGCCAGATAGGTTCAAACTTGAGCTACTAACCTGAGTTAAAAGCTGCATTACTGCATCTTCACTGCTACTTTGATCAGTTAATGTGGGTAAGATAACCTGAGTTAGGAACACACCTTTCTTGTGGTGTAGACGTGCTCTTAGACAGACCTCTCAGTGGAAAGGTGCATAGACGTATATCTACATTGCAGCTGGGAGCAAGACTCCTAGCGTGAGTAGACAGATTCACAAGAGCAGGTCTTGAGCCAGAACACAAAGGCCCTTGATCCTAGGGGCCAGGTGGGCTTGAAACCCGAGATGCAGCCCAAAACATAACATCCATGCTGTTATTTTTAACATGCTAGTTTAAGCCCCACTAGCACTAGTCTGTCTACCTGGGCTGCAAGGCTCACTCCCAGCAGCAGTGGGAACATACCAAGAGGGGCCCTGGAGTAAAAGAAAAACTGGCCCAATGGCTGCAGAGCATGGCCAGTGCTAGGTGTTTTTGAAAATCTCACCATAAAGTCTAATTCCAGTCACACTGAGAAAAATCTGATGGCTTAGCAATCCAGACAAGTGAAAGACGCCAATCTTAAGAGAAATGCTGGTTGGTAATAATCACCATGAAAAGCATCTGCAGCTGAGTTCCTAACCTGCTGCGTGATCAGACATGTTATGCGAGCCCAGTGTAGAAAGAAGTGTGACATAATGCCTATCCCTTCTGCAAGCATGAGAAGAACGTTTGCTCTCATCAGTTCAGTTAGTCTATAGCTTATGCATTAACAAGGCCACTCAACATCTCTATTGCTTCCTGAAATATGGCTATCTTTTCTGCTTATGGATCTTACACAACACATTTATCCTTAGTATGATAATATTGCCCAAGTATCATGGTATTTTTTTTTAAACTTAGTGTAGTGATCATTGTACATTTGAGGTCAAACTCTGCCTTGCTTTTCAGCAGATAGAAGCTCCATTGAAAGCACTAAGAGCTGGATGCATGTACACTCAGCATTTCTCAAGTAGGCCCTTGAATGTGTGTTGTACCCACCTGCACTAACCTTTTGGGTATTCCTGTTGTTGTCGTGCCCTACGCGTATAATAGCACCTGAAAGCAAAGATGAATGAAATCCCTCTTTAAATGACTATTGGGAACGTCTAAACATGGGAGGTACTTTGATCAATGGGTAGATTTGTATCCATATTGTCAGCTAACCATAATCTCAGGGCACTGTGTTTGTAATACTGTTCATGGGAATTTTGTCTCTGAATTACATTACTGCCTGAAATGTTTTACAGCTCTGGAAATACTGATTGCAAAATGTCCTGTCTTATACAGAGCTGTCCTGTGGTTTGGGCCAATCAGGGCAACTGCTCTGGGTCCCATGTATTGCAGGGCCCTGTGATCTGGTGCGATTGGCCAGCATGGTTGGTCCTGGAAGACAAACTTATTACTTCTACAGGGCCTGCCATCTTGTTGGCAGTTAACAGAGGTAGCTCCCCATGGGACTGCACGCATTTTGGTGCAGCGAGTTCCCTGCCTCAGCTGGAGCCCTGAGTCGCCATGGTTCTATGGCCAACAAGAGCCCCCAGTAGATGCCAGCAAATGCCAGCAGCAGCAGACGGGTCTGCACCAGGCTGGATCAGTCCTGTCAGCCTAACCACCAATGCAGAGTGAGAGTGGCAGAATGCAAACAGGTGAGGGCTGATTTGTCCTGGACCCTGCATTCCTTGGGGCGGCCCTGGATGTATATGACCTTATCCTGAGAATCAGGCGAGATCATGAGGCCTGTAAGTATTATTAGAGCAGACACAAACCTGTTCTGGGTAACCTGAGGATCCCCCCAGCTTTGTTTACACTACAGACATTGGAACGTGTCATGTTTTGCAGGAGTCCAGGTACTGCCTCTGGGAGCGAAGTCAGAACTCAAGAGTTGGGGTAAGAAGTTCAATTACAGGCGTGACACTGGCAGACCAGGTCCATGCTAGTGTGTACTCAAGTCAATTGACTTGTGCACTAATACTGATCAAAGTGATTAGTGTTTCAACTTCATAAAACTAATAGGACAACACGTGTTGTTCTCTAGTGCTTTTCATGTAGCCTACTGGAAAACTAGGCAAATATCTAGATCAGGGGTGGCCAACCTGTTACAGAAAAAGCCAAAATAGTGGTGGTTACAGGGCAAAGAACCGAGGGAAAAAAGTTGTTGAGCAAAAAAACCCCCAAAACCCCACACGCTGCCCCTTTAACAGCGGCGTGTGGCCCAAGCAGGCTTCTGTTGGAAAGTTATTTCCACTGTTCTGGAAAGTTATTGAACAAAGAAAAAAGGCTGCCACTTTAAGAGCCACATGTGGCTCACAAGCTGCGGGTTGGCCACCCCAATCTAGATGAGTTGGCATACACCTTGAAGACCACTGCATACCCCAAGGCTACGTCTACACTGCAGGCTTTTTGCTCAAGAACTTTTGCGCAAGATTTCTTGCACAAAAGGTTTTGTGCAAGAACAAGTCTACACTGCCATGTGCTTTTGCACAAGAGATGTGCTTTTGCGCAAGAGCGGCCATGGCAGTGTGGACACTCTCTTGCGCAAGAAAGCTCTGATGGCCATTTTAGCCAGACTTGACCAAAAAACCGCTGTTGCCCGTCCACACTGCCTTCTTGCGCAAGAGCTCTTGTGCAAAAAGGCTTATTCCTCGTGGGAAGAGGAATAACTCTTGCACAAGAAGCCCTCTCTTCTGATGCTTTACTGTAAATTTACTCGCGCAAGAATGCATGTGCAGTGTAGACACTCCGCAAGTTTTTGCACAAGAATGTGCAAAAAGCCTGCAATGTAGACATAGCCCAAGGGTATGTGGGTTCCATGTTGAGAAATTTTGTACTGGATAAAGAGACATGAAGCAACAAATACCCAGTTTTGTTTTTCTGTAATTGTTGGTACTGTAGCTGTCCCCTTGCTCCCCTCCTCCCAAGAGGCCCTGGCTCTGAGAACGATCTGTGGTGTAACTGGAGCTGCTGATGAGAGAGTGTGGGCTTTGCCCAGAGGTTAAAAGTTGTCCTCCATCTCCGAAGGCCGGGGCACTAGTCTACAGGCTAGATTTGAATATGCAGTTGTGCAGGGCACCAGAAAATTTGGGGCACTACTGGGTCATCTTGTCCACCCACCCACCTTTTGTTCTGTGGCTCTGCTTCCTTTGGAGAGGATCTAGTTAACTTAAAAGTGCAAAAGCCTGACAGACCTAGCAGCAGAACATTCAACTTGTGAAAGAGCCATTCAAGTGGTAATGAAGCCATTTAACAGGCATTTGCCAACCCGATATAGACTGTCATTTCTGAATGTACTGTGTTAGTCAACAGGAGCTTAGTTTAAAATTTGTTTTACAAATATTTCATTAGGGTGTGGCTGAAGATTATAAAATCACATCTCTAAAAATATCATCATCCCATTGGGTATAGAGGCACCAGTTTAACAGGAGTGCATAGGATAAACAAAAATAAATCTGAGGCTAGGGTTTTTGATTACAAAAGGGCTAACTTTAATAAATTAAGGAAATTAGTTAAGGAAGTTGATTGGACTAAAGAAATTATGGATCTTGAGGTGGAGGAGGCCTGGAATTATTTTAAGTTAAAATTGCAGAAGCTGTCAGAAGACTGTATCCCAAGAAAAGGGAAAAAATTTATAGCCAGGTGTGTTAGACCAAGCTGGTTGAGCAAGCATCTCAGAGAGGTGATTAAGAAAATGCAGAAAGCATATAAGGAATGGAAAATGGGAGGGATCAGTAAAGAAAGCTACCTTATTGAGGTTAGAGCATGTAGGGACAAAGTGAGAAAGGCTAAAAGTCAGGTAGAGTTGGACCTTGCAAAGGGAATTAAAACCAATAGTAAAAGGTTTTATAGTCATATAAATAGGAAAAAAACAAAAAAAGAAGTAGGGGGACCACTAATTACTAAGGATGGAGTGGAGGTTAAGGATAATCTAGGAATGGCCCAATATCTAAACAAATACTTTGCTTCAGTCTTTAATGAGGCTAATGAAGAGCTTAGGGATAATGGCAACATAACAAATGGGACTAAGGATGTGGAGGTAGATATTACCATATCTGAGGTAAAAGCCAAACTTGAACAGCTTAATGGGAGTAAATCGGGGGGCCCAGATAATCTTCATCCAAGAATGTTAAAGGAACGGGCACATGAACTTGCAAGTCCATTAGCAAAAATTTTTAATAAATCTCTAAACTCAGGGGTTGTACCATTTGACTGGAGAATTGCAAATATAGTTCCTATTTTTAAGAAAGGGAAAAAAAGCGACCCGGGTAACTATAGGCCTGTTAGTTTGACATCTGTAGTCAAGATCTTGGTATGCAAGATCTTGGAAAAATTTTTGAAGGAGAAAGTAGTTAGAGACATTGAGGCTAATGGCAATTGGGACAAATTACAACATGGTTTTACAAAAGGTAGATCGTGCCAAACCAACCTGATCTCCTTTTTTGAGAAAGCAACAGATTTTTTAGATAAAGGAAATGCAGTGGATCTAATCTACCTCGACTTTAGTAAGGCATTTGATACAGTACCACATGAGGAATTATTGGTTAAATTGGAAAAGATAGGGATTAATATGAAAGTTGAGAGGTGGATAAGCAACTGGTTAAAGGGGAGACTACAGCGGGTTATGTTGAAAGGTGAACTGTCAGGTTGGAGGAAGGTTACTAGCGGAGTTCCTTAGGGATCAGTTTTGGGGCCAATTTTATTTAATCTTTTTATCGCTGACCTTGGCACCAAAAGTGAAAATGTCCTGATAAAATTTGCGGATGACACAAAGTTGGGAGCGGGATATCATACAGGAAGATCTGGATGATCTTGTAAATTGGAGTGATAGCAATAGGATGAAATTTAATAGTGAGAAGTGTAAGGTTATGCATTTAGGGATTAATAAGAATTTTAGTTATAAGCTGGGGACACATCAGTTGGAAGTAATGGAGGAGGAGAAGGACCTTGGAGTCCTGGTTGATTATAGAATGACTATGAGCCGCCATTGTGACATGGCCGTGAAAAAGGCTGTGATACGGTCTTGGGATGTACTAGGCGAGGTATTTCCAGTAGAGATAAGGAGGTGTTAATGCCATTATACAAGGCATTGGTGAGACCCCATTTGGAATACTGTGTGCAGTTCTGGTCTCCCATGTTTAAGAAGGATGAATTCAAACTGGAACAGGTACAAAGAAGGGCCACTAGGATGATCTGAGGAATGGAAAACCTGTCTTATGAAAGGAGACTTAAGGAGCTTGGCTTGTTTACCTTAACCAAAAGAAGGCTGAGGGGGAACATGATTGCACTCTTTAAATATATTAGAGGGATAAATACCAGGGAGGGAGAGGAATTATTTAAGCTTAATACCAATGTGGACACAAGAACAAATGGATATAAGGGGCTAGTAGGAAGTTTAGACTTGAGATTAGATGAAGGTTTCTAACCATTAGAGGAGTGAAGTTCTGGAATAGCCTTCCAAGGGAAGTAGTAGGGGCAAAAGATCTATCAGGTTTCAGGATTAAACTAGATGGCTGTGTCTACACTGGCATCCCTTCCGGAAAAGGGATGCTAATGTAGCACTTTGGAATAGGCAAATTTGCGGGGGATTTAAATATCCCCCGCGGTATTTGCATTAACATGGCTGCCGCTTTTTTCCAGCTTGGAGATAAGCCGGAGAAAAGCGCCAGTCTAGACGTGATTCTCCGGAAAATAAAGCCTTTTCCGGAGGATCTCTTATTCCTACTTGCCAGCCGCAAGCACTTGGGGACCACTGCTCTAGGTACTGTGATCTATGATGTTTCAGTACAGTGCCAACGACAAGTTCTCTATGACTGAATGAGAGCAGTCATACATGGAGTCTCATGTCCAACAAGTCGAGCACTCACACTTGTGAGACCCAGGACAGTGAGTGGGAGCTAAGCCCTTTTGGAAAGTCTGGTCCTTGATGGATATAACTGGGAATGGTTTCCATTTTGTTTCCGGTGTACTGTATCTTTAAATTCTTAGGAGGCAGCTGCCATTTTGTGAAGCGGCACTCATGCGGCATGTTCCTTTGCACTCTCTCTTGAGACGTTACTTTTGTTGTTTTCCCTTCCTCTAAACTAAAAGTCACTCAGGCTGAAAATATACGGTTGTGCTTTGTGCATGGGAAATACATAACTCAATTAACAAATGCATTTGCTATCTGCTTACTCAGAGCTTTTCCTCCACACATTCTACATCTGTTAGGGTACTTAATGCCCTGTTAGCGTATGCGGTATATTAATAATTACCACCAGAAATGCAAGTGCTGTCAGCCATGGAGGATCTGTCATCCAATTAAGGTAGTTACCATTCTTGCACACTGCCCCAGCAGCTGCACTTTAACGACAACAGCAGCAAAATGAAGACAGCAGGGGAATCTGATTTTGATGGGAATGTCTGCAGAGCTAGTACCATTGCTGGAGATAAATGATTGACAATAGATTTATTAGCCATGGGCTTTTTACCTCCTTTCTACAAACACAGGGCCTGACAGCAGCTGAACCATTGTTAAGAACCAGCCTTAGAAACTAGAGAAACACGGGCCACTTGGTCCCACATGAGAGTCTTAAGAGCAGGGAGGACGTGAGTACGTACCTCTTAATGCCCCTGTACAATAGCCAGATGGTATCCCAAGTCTAGCACTGTTGGAAATGCATCTCAGAAAAGGAACTAGGGCAGCATGATGATAGAAATATGCCAGCTTCCCTCCTTCTCTCCATCAGCGCTGTTGGGGTGTGTGTTTACATCTAGGTGGGAGAGCTGATGGAAAGGGTGGCAGAAATCCTACCCCAGTAATTGTAGCGTTCCCTTACGCAGCTGAATCTGCATTAGGAAGAAGATTGTGTTCTTAACACAAGCTAATTAATTCAAGGAAATTCCTAGTGAAGCCAAGGCTGTAGTTTTCACATGTTAGCAGATCATGGTAAACCAAACCCTAGATTCTCTTTAATGCAGCCTGCTAACTCCTGTGAGAGCCACCTCTTTATTTTCAGTCAGGGCTTGTCTACACTTGGATATTTACGCCAATAGCTTTGCTGGACTAACTCTGCATGGGGAGTTCCAAAGTGGATTAAACTAAATCAGGAAAAGGTGATTTTATTTCAGCACAAGAATGTTTGCAGGGTTTATATTATTTGGGGATATTTAAGTGTGGACAAACCCTCTGTCGACTCAGGTTAGGAACAGAGATTTTTCCCTAGTGAAGATAAGGATCTCTTTGAGTGGGATATAGGTAAAGAAGCCCATGCAGTCCAGACCCTGACTAGTCCCTTCCATGCTGTCTCCTCTCCCTTCATTTTATAGTCAGAACACTGAAGGCAGCAGAGTGGCTTTCATGATAACATAAATTTGCTGGCAGTTCCTTTGGCGCTTGGAGAAGATGAGGACTCAGGCAATCGTTAGGGGGAAGGTGCCACAGGAAATGCTCACCACTTAAGAGGGACTCGCATAATGCAGGAAATATCCCTGCTTGGAGACAGGATGATTAGTTTGCAGGAGAAAGAAACATGCCGTGTCTTTATTTTGTATCAGCATTAATTTGCTCTTTGAGACCCTGTGCTAAACAACAGTGCATCAAAAATACAAATATGCCACACTGTGTCCATCTTTACGTGGCATTAATACATGATGGTAATGCATATGGTATTTATTATTTGTAGTCTGAAGCCCCCAGCTGAGCTTTGGGCTCCATTGTGCTAGGGGCTGTACACCGAGCAAGAGATGGCCCTGGCCACAGAGAGCTTACAGTCAAAAAAGACAAGCCAGACAAAGGGTGGAAAGATGACTTACCCCTAGTCATGGGCGAAGCCAGGAATTGAAACATTATGTCCTTATTCCCCATCCAGTGCCCTACACCCTAGGCTGCACCCCATTTGTCCTTTATAATAAAGTGTATACTGACCAAGTGCATGCCAAGTGGGATGGGGAGTCTATTGTATTATTACACTAAGAACCCAATAGCTCAGTCATCTTGTCCCTCTGAGAAGCTTCCATGGCTTCCCACTAGCCCTCAGCATCTGAATTGAAGGCTGAGTCTGTGCGTTCCAAGGCTTTCCCCATAGATCGAGATTGCAGCACTGATCACATTCCCAACACTGATCCTGACACTGCAGCCCGACGGCACAGCAAACATGGCTGCCTCAAAGGCAGTGGCTGGCCCAGTGGCTGTTTTGGATGCCATGGCCATATCATCAGGCCGCTGTCTGCCCTGTCGAGGTGTATGTCGGTGGCCACACATTGGGGCACTCCTTCTGCCACCCCTTTACCGAGGGCTCCAGCCGCCAAGTTCGCTCAATCCTCTTATACAGAGGTGGTGAGGCTGCCTGTGGAGGAGGATGGTGACCCGCCCCAGACTCTACCCCTGAATGTGCCCTGCCCCCACAGATGGTGGAGGCGCACTGTGATCAGCCGCTGATCAGGGAATCTTCCTCCTCATCGCCAGATGAGGTATTGGCTGACCCCATAACCCTTCTGCTAGCGATAGATGCCAGGGCACACCAGGACCTCCTCCGACGCTTTGTGGTCAGTTTGGGTGTGCAATCAGAGGAGGTCCTGGAGGAATAGGATCCAATGGTATATATATTGACAGCAAATGTCCCTGCCAGGGTAGTATTGCCACTTAATAAGACGGTGGTGAAGATTTAAAAAACACTATGTCAAACGCCCGCCGCAATTCCACTTACCCAAAAAGGGGTGAAGAGGTGCTATTTCGTCCCTCAGAAGAGATGTGAGCATCTTTAAAATTTCACCCATCCGACCCTGGGCTCCCTGGTGTCCAAGCTGCTGGCCAGCAAGAGGTGCAGGGTCTGCCTGGGCCTATGCCAAAGAGCAAGGACCCCAAAAAATTGGACCTGATAGCCAGGAAGGCCTATGTCACGGGGGCGGAGGGGGCTGCAGTTGTGTATCGCCAATCAGCAGGAGCTGCAGAGCAGATACACATATAATACGTGGTCAGCCATGGATAAGTTTAAGGACCTCCTTCCATAGGAGTCTAGACAGGAGTTTGGGGCCTGTTGGAAGGGTGGTCTCCTGCATGGCACTGCAAGTGGCTTTGGATGCCATGGACTCTCTGGCCCGTATGATGGCTATGGCTGTCAAAATGAGGTGGAGAGCCTGGCTTCAGGCATCTGGCATTCCGTCTGAGGTCCGAAACACCTTACAAGCCCTCCCCTTTGAGAGGCCAGGTCTTTTCTTGGACCAGACAGACTCTAGGCTGCATAGCCTTAAAGATTCCAGGGCCACCCTGAAGTCTCTGGGTATCCACACCCCAGCGCCCCAGAGGAGGCCAGCTCTTCCATTTTTATCTTGCCTGGTCTCACAAGGGCTCAGCCCTTGAGTGGCATTTGTGTCGCAGGTGCCTAGTCTTGAGATTTGCAGCACGGCCACGTGGTCTTCTGTTCATACGTTCACAAGCCATTATGCCATCGCGTAGCAGGCCAGGGAGGATGCGGCCTATGGTAGGGCGGTGTTGCCGTCTATTACAGATTAGTCTCTGACCCCACCTCCTGTGGTACTGCTAGGGAGTCACCTACCTGGAATGGACATGAGCAAGCACTCGAAGAAGAAAAAAACGATTACTTACCTTGTAACTGTTGTTCTTCGAGAAGTGTTGCTCGTGGCCATTCCAAATCACATCAGAGGATTCCAGCAAGAAGGAACTGCGGGGGGTAGAGGGCCAGCAGGGGCATATATGCACCGATATCGCCGCGCCACTCCAAGTGACTCCCTGACTGGCCCAACAGATATTGCTAAGGGATCCATGCACGCGGCGCACATACACCTAACTGAAATGGCTATGAGCAACACATCTCAAAGAACAGTTACAAGGTAAGTGACCCTTTTTTTTGGGGGGGGAAGCGGATCATGTCTCCTCATTGCTGTGCAGAAAAGGGCTCCAGTGCCCACAGATGTCTGGGTGAGCTTTGGCTTGGGGAGGCAGGCAGCATCCATAAAATAGAACAGAGTCTTTATTTTGCTTCATAGAGCAGAGATGCCCTTTTTGTTTCTCCTAGGCAAGGTAGGGACCATGAGCGGAGGGGGAAGCTGCTGCTTGAGGAGGCGAGTTCCCCAGCCCACCTCTTCTGCTATAGCCCTGCCTATAATCCATCCCCTGCCCCATCCCCACTCTGCCCAGGCCCCACCTGCTCCCTCCTATCTCCCTCTGCTTTTCCCTCCTCCTCCCTGGTTACCCTCTTCTGCTGCTGGAGTTATAGGAGCAGTTGATGGCCAGAAGGACCTTTCCCATTAGTACCTGGTTAGATGTTTCTGAGTTTCTCTCTCCTGTCTGGATCTTACTACTGAGAGCCAAGTCTCTCTGATATGTAGGTTACACTATACAGACCACTCAACAGCTACAGCTGGAGCAGAATGCAGCAGCCTGCCCTCTTGGGCAGTATTCAACTTAGGGACCATGTTACACCACTCTTCCAACTGCTGTGCTTGTAGCCTAGTCATTGCATAGCCTTTGACTTTTACCATGGCAATTTTCTATTGCATTTTACTTTCAGGCATGCAGAATATTTAGTGTCAAGAAGCCAATTAATTTATATCAGGAGTTCTTCTAAAAAGTGGCTCACTCCATTTCTAAGGTTAGTTTAGCCTGGGAGAGAAGTACAGGCTTATTAGTAAGTCTCCCATCCCTTAACAGGTAATCATTTAGAGCTGCATTATATATGCAGAGCTAGCTTCACCTTCTAAGCACCTAGGTTTAAATCATCTTATACTATATTAATTATTTCACACAGAAGGGTAAGACATAAATTACAACCCAATGGGTTATAATTGCCTGTTCTTAACGCATGTGCCTTGTTACTAATTATCCTTATTCTCCAAAGCAGCTAAGAAATGTTTAATTGTAGCTTGCAAGCAGTAAAGATATGGAGGAACGAGATTATTCTGTTCAACAATGCTACTTTCACAGCCAAGCCCCTTCAGATCAACTTGGGATAGGGTGGAACAAGGCATAGTTAGCATCAGTTTGGTATCCTACCTTGGGAACACGAAGGTATGCTTTCTCTATGCTTTCTCTAAGATCTCTGCAGGAGCTGTGTATGGGGGCTAATATTTCATATTCAGATTCTAGGATCAGAGAATTATAGCTGATCTGCCAATTCCAGAAAGCTCCATTAGAATCCTTTACTTGGACTCTCTTGGGCTATGACTACACTGGCAGGTTCTTGTGCAAGAACTTGAAGAGCATCCACACAACCTGCCCGCTATTGCGCAAGAAGATTTACAGTACAGCGTTGGAAGACAGGGCTTCTTGCGCAAGAGCTATGCTCTTTTCTAACAAGTGTAAGCCCTCTTGCGCAGGAGCTCTTGCGCAAGAGGGTAGTGTGGACGTGCGGCAGGGGTTTCTTGTGCAAGAAAGCCCTATGGCTAAAATGGCCATCAGAGCGTTCTTGCTCAAGAGAGAGTCCACACTGCCATGGATGCTCTTGCACAAAAGCACATGGTAGTGTGGATGTGTTCTTGCACAAGAGTTCTTGCACAAAGAACCCTTGTGCAAGATGTTCGTGCAAAAGAACCCACCAGTGTAGCCTTGGTGTTTAAGTGGTCTCTATTAATTTATATTAATCTACAATGATTTCATCTCAAGGACCAATTGGTCCTGAAACCAGTAACTAATAGATGTTATTTTCCAAAACCTAACTACCAACTGGAGCCAACAGGAACCATCAGAATTGGCTAGAATTACAACTGGGGAAGGTAGAAATATGGCCCTAAATACCTCCTTTGTCCTCTTTCTCATGATTAAAGCAATTAAGCTTATTTGGGAGGCCTGTGCACCTCTTCATCTTAAGTGTTTAGAGGTTTCATCAGTCCAGTGACCAGGTCTCATACTGCAGGGTCCCACACAATGTTCCCTCTAAGCTTTTCCATCCAGGTACGGATGCTTTTACATTCACGTGCAGAATAAATTTTTAGGTGCACTGAGGCATGTGCAAATGTGCACTGGGACAGACATCCCCCATGGACATGAATATAAATAACTCAAAGGTGCCTTGAGCAAATTATGTCACGTAATCTATCAATCCTCATGTTGTGATCTGCTGGTTCTGTTTATCTTATTTTGATGTGTGTATTGTTCTTGTGTGTAAAATTAGACATATGGCATAGGGAATACTAAATGTGTGAATAAAAGTCATCAAGGGAGGCCTCGGTGTCTGGGCAATCATATGCAAATATCAGAGGGGTAGCTGTGTTAGTCTGAATCTGCAAAAGCGGCGAGGAGTCCAAATATGCAAATAGTCTTTTGTTCTTAAGGCTTAGCAGTGTTTGGTAGGGAGTGGCCAGGTGACTCCCCATACAATGAGGGAATTCTTTAAAAAAGAATAGGAAGATAGGAGTTTGTGTCTTTTGGCTGGGCTGCACTTGAAAAAAGGAACCAAAGATCCCAGGGTGGGGAGACAGCCCTGGTTTACAGGGGCATCTGGAAAAGAGGTTTATGGGTGAGTTTGAAAGTTTGTACTGAGGTTTCGGTGTAGAATTAGCTAAGCGTTTTTGTTTCTTTTGATTTGTAACCTACTTTGCTGTGCCTATTCTTGCTTTTTACCACTTACATCCTACTGCTTGTACTTAATAAAATCACTTTTATTTTCTATCAAACCCAAACAATTATTACCTGGGGGAGCAATCAGTGTGCACATCCCCCCTTTCATTGTTAAAGGTGGCTTGCCTAATTCATTGGGGGTTTTGATCCCGTTTGGGGAGTGGTATCCCCAAAACTGCACTCTCCTTGGACCCGAAGAGGTTCAGTATCTGTACTGCTTCTTGGCTGGGGGAGACTAGTGGATCTGGCCCAGTTGGACAGGGCGGTGAGAAGCCCCAGAGAGTGGGAAGGCGAGTGGCCGTGTCAGCAACTCTGGGAGGCACCCCTGAGGGGACTTCTGTGACTGCGTCCTGTCACATGCATCACCAACAGAAGCACAAAACCTAACTTTGGGCACCCTGCTAATCAGCTGGGCGGCATTTGAATTTCTGCTGAGTGGCTGCACAAGCACCCAGCATACAGGGAACTGGTCCAATCACCTATTTCTCTCCTCCCATTCCTTCCTCCCCTCTGGATTCCACTTCATTACTGCGTTGTGTCTATCACGCTAGTTGCTACCCAAGAGGTAGATAACTATCAATCCCAAGCAGCCACAGGACCACTGGCTCTTTATTAGAAATATGGGATGAAGTCAGAACCTACCCCCCCATACAAAGTTATGCTAGGCCTCTACAGTCCCCTCTCCTTTCTGAAAAGGTTAGTGAGAGAAACAGCCTCTCCCTTTGCACAAGTATTTGACTCCTGTGTAACACCAGATATAAAGCTGCCCTGATAGTGATTATTTTCTTGTGGAAAGGAAGATAGGTCAAATGTAGGTCATTCTTGTTGGAACCCATGTAGAAAGATGGTTCCTCCCAGAATGATCTAGCATGAGCCCCAAAGAATGTGCAGGAAATATTAAATATAAAATAATTAAAGCTAGAGCATCTGCTGCAGTTGTCATGATCATTAATAAGAACAGCTGGGGCTCATTGTCACCTTTCAAATGAGGTTTTTTATTACTGTATTTGACTACAAATCCAACAAACTCTGTGATCTCAGATGTGACATCAGCCAGAAATCTCTAACGATCGTGTCAAACACAGTCAGGACCTTGGAATTATTTTTCTGGTAGATCAATGGGTCAGTTTAGCAGGCTGTGCCAATTATACTTCAGATAGCAGCCATTTCATGCAGCACTCAACTGGGTAGCAGCCCGCATGCTTGATGTACACCAGCTGACTGACACAAACACGTCACAATGGAAATGGGGCTGGATTGCAAAAATCATACCAAGATTTGGGTTTCAAATCCCACAAAGCACAGGGGTTTTTCAAACCTAGGGCACTGGGTCAACTCTTTACAGAGATGCTATGTCTCAAATACCATGGAAATATGCACTGTGTAAGAACCCAGAGAGATAGTTTGCTAAACAGACAGAGAAAAGTGGTAACCAAATCTGGGTTCATGCTCCAAATCTCCCCAACGAGCAGAGTATTCAGATCTAGTGGAGTATGCCCATCTAAAGCCTAGCTAACAGAATAATGTGATTTAATATATGTATTGCAGTGACATCTTGATTCCCCAACGGGTTTAGGCTAGACACTGTACTAACAAACACAAAGGAAGCTGCAGTTCCTGCCTTGATGAATTTGTAGTCTAATTTTGAGTTCACAATCTCATAGGAGTTGATCTATGGCTGTCATGAAATGCTGTGATAGCCAGTCACGGCAGTACATAGAACAATTACAATTATAAATAGTCAAAAATAACCCAGCTCAGCGGCAAAAGGTGATGGCGGTGTTATTTCTGTAAGTGTGAAAGTGCCTGGTTCACAAATGAAAAGAACATAATCACCTTTCAAGGGTGAGGTATTTAATTTATTCCACAGGGATTCATTTCAATCCATTTTTATACTAATCTTTGCATTGAATTCTTGGTGCCCTGTCATTAGGGAAGGATGCTGGCATGTGAGAGAGCCTGCTTAGAGGGAGACAAAGAACATTTTTCTACATGCCTGGCTATAAACTGTTTTAATTTTTCCCTGCAGCTTGATTCCATTTTGATCTGAATCAAATCACTGCCTCTCCTGCAGAATAATCATTGTTACAAATCTGCGTGAACAGAGGGAACTTTCTTAGTCTTTAGCCACAATTCTGATATGGTGGGAAATAAGCTGCACAAATCACAACAGCCTGAGGCCAAATTCCAATTTCACTTAAAGGCAGATTGATTTTTACACTGGGGTAAATCTGGAGTAACTCTATTGGAATTATGCAGCATTTACATTCATATAAACAAGAGCAGGATCTAATCCTTGGTTAACAATGATCTTTGGCATTCTGTGACATTTTCTTCTGCTATAAAAACATGTTATCTTCCTCAAGGAACATTCCATAACAGAGTCCCTGCATTATGTTGCCCGTTGACTGCCCCTTCCTGTAATGATCTAGGTCAGTGTTTCTCAACCTTTTTTTTATAAAGTACCCCTTTAAAAATATAAGTACCCCCCTTTTACAAAAAATTATAAGTACCCCCAATACCTAGTTTTCAGACACATAATTTTTTTCTACCATTGCAACACATTTGTTTAAACAACTTAATTGTAGCCAGGCGGGCGATGAAACTTTTGGGAGTAAAAAGTACAAAAATAATAAAACGCTGTAAAACATAAAGCAAAAATTCAGTTTTCTCCAAATTTCAGTTGTGTTGACGTACCCTCCAGACCTCTCTTGAGTACCCCTAAGAATCCTCCTCTCACTGGTTGAGCAATACTGATCTAGATCTCTTCTTGCTCAATACAGCGTTGGCCCTGTTTTTTGGGTTGGCTCATGTATGGCAGTAAAGAGAACTGGCAGCTTTGTTGGACTGCAGACAGCAAATGTCTGATTTACACAATGTTAAAGTCACACAAAGGCTTTATTTTAATGGGACTATTCAGAAATAAATAGCACAATTCTCTTAGAGTGGTATAGTGAACACATTGTGACTGAACATTTCTGTTTGCTTTCTGGGTAAAGGGATAAGACGTGGGTGTAGATGTCACACTTCTAACCGTAATGCGTTGAAGGAGCTCCTAGTTAGGATATGAAGAACAGCACAAGCCAGTAGATTAATGCCTACTATTATACACAGTTAAGATGTGAGCCAGCCAAAAATAGGTCAGGCTCCTGTTTGATGAGGAACTCACTGTCCCAATTGTGTGTTCACATTTCTTCACTTATTCTTCTTCACAAGCCATTTGACTTAGCTCTGGACATTTTGCAGTTGCTAGTGGGGTCAGTCAATGTTGGTATGAGCAGCTGACAAGTTCCTACCCTGTCCCACAATCTAGTCAACATGCACTGAGTAGGGAAAAAAATCCCAGTGCCTGGCTTTTTTAATAAGTTAGCACAAAATAAACACCTCCAGTCTAGGGTTCCCTGTTTTTTCCCCACCCATGTGCAGAATAAATTTTGTTATATGTACCAAGACATGTGCACCACCAATAGAAACACATGCTGCAAGCTGTGGGCAGCTGTGCATGCTCTACCACTCAGCTGGGCATATCCTAACTCTCTCCTGGGTGGCCGCCCAAGTGAGCAATTTACAGGGAACACTGGTCCAGTTAAGTCTTCTCTCTTCTGACACCTGATCTGTCTCAGGGTATGTCCACACTGCAGTTGGGAGGTGGGTTTGCAGCATATGTAGATGCACTTGGTCAAAACTGGCTTTGGTGTGTCTATACATGCTGCAGTCCTGGCCCTTAACCTTTATGTTACTCCATACCACTATAAATCCAGTTACTAAGCTACTGCTGCCACAAGGAATCAATTTGCACTTCTCTTCAGGGTCTCAGCCCTTGCTAGTTTGGTGGATCAATAGAAGAACCAGAACAAGGCTATACAGTTATGGCAACGTTCTTTGCTGATTTGCTTGTCAGCGATCTGTAATGAGTGGAGGTTGACTCAAACCTGATGGGATCAGAATTGGGCTTTTATTTTTAAACACTGTCGGGGGTTTCTACATCCTTTGTGACTGCACTGAGAGAAGAGATATTTCACTCTAGGACAGAAGTTTGACAAGGGGCACCCTTAAGAATGTTCCGCCTCAGCATCATGCCCCATGGCGTAGATCCCTAGCTGACCATGGGAGAATATAGCTGTCATTGCAAACGGTGTACAAGAAGCACAATTCATACCTGCTGTAACTGCACTGTCCTCAAATTTTTGTGGTATTCTCCCCATTTGATCATTCAGTGTTGTACAGTCTTGCTGTTCTCAGGTAAATAGCTACAACTTTCTACCCTTGAGGTGACTGCATTTCAGTGGTGGGGGATGTGATTCCTGTTTGTAAAGTTCCTTGAGATCTCTCAGGATTAGGGATACTTGTGATGGGGTATATAACCGCCTGCCCCAACTGACCAACAAGGGGATAAAGGATTATTTTGGGTCTAGCCAGCTCTGCTCTGCCATACCAGCAGCAAATGCTCTATCTGGCGGAGAAAATTAAAAGTCAGGGAAACAGTTCATTTGGGGGCAGACCTGGAGGAAAACAAACATGTAGCCCACTGCTTCAGCCATGCATAACAGAGCAGAGGCTGAAATCGCCAAGGTAACTGTCTCAAAGGAAGGTAAGACGCCCCTTCAAAACAGGGAGGGAAGCATTCCACTCCCCCTGAGTATGGACTGTGAACATTGGTGGTCCCTTTTTATTTTCTTGATTTGGACTACTCCAGCAGGGAAAGGCTTGGACTGAACTGGGCTGGGGGAGTGGAGGGAGATGGAAGTGGTCCAGAGTGGGCAGTCTTGGATCCCAAATCGTTGGGATATAGCCTGGTGGGAAAGGAGGGCTCTGGCTACCCTACCAACAAACTCTCTGCCAGTCATGAGTTATGGCCCTGACTAATAGGCCAGGCTTCTTGACCAACCCCGGAAGTAAGGATTATTATAATACCATATAAATACAAAATGCAGGACAATGTAGCACTTTAAAGACTAACAAGATGGTTTATTAGATGATGAGCTTTCGTGGGCCAGACCCACTTCCTCAGATCAGATAGTGGAAGAAAATAGTCACAACCATATATACCAAAGGATACAATTAAAAAAAATGAACACATATGAAAAGGACAAATCACATTTCAGAACAGGAGGAGGATGCGGGGAGGAGGAGAAGGAAGGAAGGTAAGTGTCTGTGAATTGATGATATTAGAGGTGGGGAGAGTGGGATGTCTGTGAGCTAATGGTATTAGAGGTGATAATTGGGGAAGCTATCTTGGTAATGGGTAAGATAGTTTGAGTGTTTGTTCATTCCTTCCTGGAGAATGAACAAACACTCAAACTATCTTACCCATTACCAAGATAGCTTCCCCAATTATCACCTCTAATACCATTAGCTCACAGACATCCCACTCTCCTCACCTCTAATATCATCAATTCACAGACACTTACCTTCCTTCCTTCCCCTCCCCTGCAACCCCCTCCTGTTCTGAAATGTGATTTGTCCTTTTCATTTGTGTTCATTTTTTTAAATTGTATCCTTTGGTATATATGGTTGTGACTATTTTCTTCCACTATTTGATCTGAGGAAGTGGGTCTGGCCCACGAAAGCTCATCATCTAATAAACCATCTTGTTAGTCTTTAAAGTGCTACATTGTCCTGCATTTTGCTTCAGCTACCCCAGACTAACGCGGCTACATTTCTATCACTATATAAATACAAGTTACTATTATTATTGTGATGAATATTTTGAAGTAATACTCACTCTCCCTATTACAGTGATTGTGGCTGTGGGTTGCCGATGGCTCAATGTAACTTTTTAAATGTCTAGCAAGGTTCCTCTCTCCTTGTGAGATCGGTTTTTTTCCACAAGTCTTTAATGGGAATGTAGAAGAGGTGGCTAAAGTTGAATGCTTTGATGCAGAACCAACATCACAGTTAATTTTACCACTTGTGATTTTAACTACTGATCATTACAAATAAAGAAAAACTAGTCTTAAAATACAGGGGCTGCTCAAATTGATAGGCCTTAGCTTTTACCGGAACCCATCATCCATTCTTCTGAAATGGAGATATACAATGAAAGATTTTGTGAATTTGTGGGAGAACAAAAAGCAATTCTCCACCACATTAATTCCCCCAGTAAATCAGTGAAAAAAGCTTTTAAAGAAGTTCATAGTTATTGACTTATCACGTAGGTTCTCTCAGATGGTTTACCTGTTCAGAGAGAACATGATGAAATGGAGAATATTCTCGCACAGGATTAAATGCACCTTTGGTGGTGCTCACTGATTGATAACCTCTCCATCACTATCTGCTTGAGAAACAAATTCATGAGACAGGCTCTGAAACTGCCTTGTTTTAGAGATGGTTTTAAGGATGACATTGATAGGTCTACTTATATTAGACAGGAGCACATAGCTAGAGTGCCCCCACCTGGTGAAAACCGATTGAAGAGAGAATTCTAAATTCTACTTAAACACCCAAGTAGAATGCTGTTTGTCTGATGATGAATCCTGCATTAATTACCGCACAACTCTCACAGAACTGAATTTTATCATCTCCTTTCTACCTCGGAAATCTGATTTTAGGAAAGAAATTTCTTGTAATTTTCAGAAATGTTCAGGGCTGGCCTTACCATGAGGTGAACTGAGGCAGCCGCCTCAGGTGCCAGATTGGGGCGGGAGGGGCGCCACTAGGACCCAGAGTGTAGAAAATTGTGTCTGCTGCTGGTGCATATGTATTCTCTCTGCTCTAGATGCACAGTGATGGTGAAGATGCACAGTGATGGTGAAGAATGAGGGCACAAAGAACAGGAAGAAGGAAGAATTGAGATCTTCCAAAGTTTTGGCCCAAGGGAGGGGGAATGGGGACATCATTTGAGCTCCCAACCTCACGTGCCAAAATGTTGTGGGCCAGCCCTGGAAATGTTAATGATGATTTGACCCTCAGATACTGTGTGCTGCTCCTTTTGAATTCGCTAGGAGCTGGGTGCATTGAAGGGCAAATTTTAAACTCAGAAAGTCTTCAGGGAGCAGCAGGACATAAGACATAAATAGCTAAACCAAGAAGATGTTCCAGGACCAAAGAACAATGTTTACATCCATTTCAGATCAGAGAAGAAGTCTGTGTTCATACGCCTCATCCTCCTCTTGCATCTGCTCGTATAAACCAGAAATAACTCCAGAGAGTGAATGGAGTGAAATCAGTGTAAAAACATCATGTGCAGAATCAAGCCCCTTATTCCTTTTCTTTATGGCATTATTATTTGTAATTATTTGAAGGGCCTGCTAGGTTCTGACTGGCACTCAAGAGGGATACTAATCACACTTTTGAAGTCTGCAAACAGGCTCATATAGCGAGTTTGAAGAATGTTAAAGACAGGAAAAAATTTCCTCAGTTGTAGACCCTTACAGTATGAGGTTGAGAGACTAAGGCCTGACAGGAAAGATTTTTATGGACAGAAAGTATTCCAGATTTTGATGACTTACAATGAGACAGAGAGGACATCATGGCCCTAGAACTTGTGACTGATTGAGGTGCTCCAAGCCTGGGAAAAAAGGCAAGGCAATTATCCTGTGGTAAGCCTCAAGGGAGGCCTTTTATGGCAACTTTTTCAAATTTCATTCAGGATGTAATGTTAATAGTTATCTAAAAAACATGAAGTTAAAATATATATCACAGCCGGATTCTCAGCTCGCTAATATCAGTGTAACTCCACTTACTTCATCCATGTTACTCCTGAATTTCTCCAGGCTCAGATCAGAATCAGGCATGTGAAAAGCAGATGGGATAATATGGGTTGCTTCTCAGATAGGTTTAATTTCTTAATTAAAAACAGCAAGAAGAAACTTGCAGAGTTAAAATGATGTATTCAGTCTGACTCCTTCCTTCTCATCCGTAAGCGGCAACTGGAAGCTTATATAATTTTAACACTGATTGCCTGAAACTGTCCAGTGAATGCTGAGTGCAGTGCAAGTTTGTACTTCTAACTAGAGAATTCCAGCCATTCAGACTGGAGCTCTCTGAAAACAGTGGCACAGCACCAATTGCATAAATCAGTGGTTGCATATGCTTCTATCAAATGCTTCAAGTGAACATTTAAACAATCGGATAAAATATGATCATTGCACAGCTTGCTTTGCTGTCTCTGAATAATTGATATCCTTTTGGAAACTTTGGATTTTACTCCAAGAAATTGGTAGGATGGAGAATGGAGAGTGGATTGTTTCTGTAATTCTTTTCACTGTAGAAATGCTGCATTGTAACTTTTTTAAGGTTATCATTTTTTTTCTGAATAATACATTATTCCATCCTCTCATAACTCCTTTATTGCTAATAGCTTGTTCATACAGCTTTACTTGTGGTTCCTGGCAGCTTTGATTCTTTGGGACATATTTAATCATTTATAAGATGTATCACAAACACAAAGACATCCTGGGCTTCTATTTGCTATGCAAGAGGCAAGGCTGAATTTCTGAAGTAAATGGAGTAAATGTCTATCTTCAGATTAGGCCATTCTTTTCATCACTGTTCAGTTGGAGACCTGCTCTTCTTAACAGTGTAACTTGTTTAGCGTTACTAAGGCTATGTCTATACTTCAGCCTATGCTGGCATAATTGATTCACCCCCATGAGCGACATACGTTATATTGACAGGAGCGCTCATGTGCACAGCACTAGTTTCTGCTACTCACAGAGGTGGCTTTATTATGCCTACAGGAGAGCTCTCTCCTGTGAGTCTAGAGCAGAGGTGGGCAATGAAATGGTGGGCAAAGGAACAGTAATCTACAGCCAACAAGAGATGTGAACCCCTGGATCTGTGGGGGTGCAGGTAAATACGGTGATGTGGGGGCCCACCAGGGGCTAACACAGGCAAACCGGATCTGGCCTGTGGGCCGGTATTTGCCCATCCCTTCACCGGACACACCGCAGCAGCACATGCTGTAGTGCTGCATGTACAGACATGGCGTAAATACCAAGGAATTTGTTGTTGCACTAATGGACCAGAGATTCTTACAACATGCCCTTGCCCGAAGAAGCTTCGGTGTGGTATGATTCCGGGATGTAGAACAACACCCTACATTTATATACTGGTGTGAGGAGGCTGTTCCAAACCTGCCACAGCCACAAAGGAGGTGTGTGTGGTGTCAATGGATGGAGATGCCACTTCCCCAGATACGGCTAATTACCTGTGGCAACCACTGGCATAAAAGGCTGCAGGCCAGGCAGGGGAGCGTTGCTGACTGGGAGCCTGAGGAGACCCTACACTTGCTACAGACTGGCTTATGGAGCTGAAACCTCCAAAGACAAAACTCTGGATGCAGCCCTTCTTGGAGGGGGGCTTGGAGAAAGATGAAGGTAGGACGTGGATGAGGGAAGCAGCAGTGAATCTGAGGGAGCAGAGCTTAGACCCTGGGCTGGAATCCAGAAGAGAGGGATTGTCTGGCTCTAAGGAAGGGATGTAAAGCCCCCCCCCCCCCCCCGATGCAAGGGAGCAATAGCTACTGGGCCCCCGATGGGTCTCAAGACATGGGGTATGGTCACTGGACTATTGGTTAGTTGGACTATTTATTATTCTGGAAAGGGTGCGAGTACAAGCGACCTGACTGGACGGCTAAGCAATGAGAAGGGGCAGGACATCAACAGGGGCAGCTAGTCTCAGAGGCACTATGGCAGGCTATGAGGGGACGTACTAGCCAGCAAGTGAACCGTCTACAAGATGCTTCCATTCAAGGATCTAGAAATGCTTCACAAGGTTTAATGGAAGACCTTTAATGTCCTCTGCACTTGAAAGGGAATCCTCTGAACTGTCATTCATGTTAAAATTTGACACTCTCCGAGAAGGAATGAACAAATACTCAAACTATCTTACCCATTACCAAGATAGTTTCCCCAATTATCACCTCTAATACCATTAGCTCACAGACATCCCACTCTCCCCACCTCTAATGTCATCAATTCACAGACACTTACCTTCCTTCCTCCCCCCCCCCCCCGCATCCCCCTCCTGTTCTGAAATGTGATTTGTCCTTTTCATATGTGTTCATTTTTTTAATTGTATCCTTTGGTATATATGGTTGTGACTATTTACTTCCACTATTTGATCTGAGGAAGTGGGTCTGGCCCACGAAAGCTCATCATCGAATAAACCATCTTGTTAGTCTTTAAAGTGCTACATTGTCCTGCATTTTGCTTCAGCTACCCCAGACTAACACGGCTACATTTCTATCACTATTCTTTAATGTCCCTGTGAGGTTAGTACCATCTCCATTTATAGAAGGGGAAACAGACACAAAAAGTCAGATCCTCAGCTAGTACATATTAATCCAGCACAGCTGAGCTACACCAGAGTTTGGCATTAAAACCTGATCACTTGTCTCCTAGTCTAATGCTTTTCCCACTCGATCACACATCCATCCTTGTACTCATCCTTCAAAATGCCCTTGAAGACATGCAGCCAAGGCTGATAGCGCTCACACCATTTTGTTCTCTGCCGGGGTAAGATCACTTCCATTCCTCATAGCACGCTTTGGGGAGGAAAACCTTATAGCTACATCTACACTGCAAGGTTTTTGCGCAAAAATGGTCATTTTTGCGCAAAAACCTGCAGAGCCTCCATACCTCAAATGCACTTTTGCACAAGTAAATCAGCAGTAAAATGGCAGAACAGAGGGCTTTTGCCTGTGTAGGTAAATCTCCTTCTACGAACCATAACTCCCTTTTGCGCTACAGCTATTGCACAAAAAGGCAAGTGTGGATGCTCAGAGGGGTTTCTTGCGCAAGAAACCCCTATGGGAAAAAGCACAAGTGCTCTGATGGCCATTCTGTGAATGGCCATCAGAGTTTTCTTATGCAAGAGCATCCATGCAGTGTGGACGCTTTCTTGTGCAAAAGTACATCACTTTTGCGATGCACTTTGAGGTGTGGAAGTGCTCTTGCACAAGAAGTTTTTGCACAAAAACTCTTGCACAAAAGGCTTCTTGCGCAAGAAGCCTGCAGTGTAGACATAGCCCATTTGATTCTTTTCTGTGCTATTTAGTGTCTTACCCTTAACATCCATCATGACAGTATATAAACATCTGTCTTTGATGTTTGACTGAATGCCCAAACAGTTCCACACTTGATTCAGACTTTCGCCCATTCACTTTCTTTCTCTCTCAAGTTTCCCAACACCAAGTAGCTTAGATTTGATAGTGTGCAGCCAATCTTGGTTGTTTTAACGAAGGCAGAGATTCCTGGCAAATGATCCAATCAGATACCAGAGTACAGAAAACAGGAAACAAACACTGCTTAGAATGATATTCCTTGTAAAAGAAATGTAAGGTGAGAGAAGAACTGAAGTTACTCAGGTCGGTTTATGTTTCAGTGTTAAAATTGGCTTAACTACATTGGTCAGGACAGTGAAGAATGTCATGCCTTGTGCAATGCTTGGAAGCTGACCTAAGCCTGAAGTAGACACTGCTAGGAGAATAGGGCTATGTCTACACTGCAGGCTTCTTGCACAAGAACTGTTTTGTGCAAGAGTTCTTGCACAAGAGCGTGTCCACACTGCCATGTGCTTTTGCACAAGAGCATCCATGGCAGTGTGGACGCTTTCTTGCGCAAGAAAGCTCTGATGGCCATTTTAGCCAGAGGGGTTTCTTGCGCAAGAAACCCCTGTTGCCCGTCCACACTGCCTTCTTGTGGAAGAGCTCTTGCGCAAGAGGGCTTATTCCTCATGGGGAGAGGAATAACTCTTGTGCAAGAAGCCCTCTGTTCCAACACTTTACTGTAAATTTACTTGCGCAAGAACATGCGTGCAGTATAGACGCTCCACAAGTTTTTGCACAAGAACAGCTGTTCTTGCGGAAAAAGCCTGCAGTGTAGACATAGCCTAGGAGAATTCGTCTGTTAGCCTAGTGAGTACATCTTGGAGAGGTGGATTTACTACAGAGATGGAAGAACCCCTTCTGTTGCTGTAGTGAGTGTCTACACTAGTATAGACACTTTCTAGTCTAGACATGCTGTCTGTGCCAAGGACCAGATGTTCAGCATATTTGTGGATGCACATCATTCATGCACAGATCCCCAGCTGTGTGTTTGCAGCTTGGGGTTTGTGCTTGTGAACCCTCATCTGTAATTGCTTTTGTACCAGGAGTTATGCCTGCACAAGCCATGCACGTGAAAATCTGTGGTCTTATAAA
Source organism: Pelodiscus sinensis (assembly GCF_052426305.1). Taxonomy (NCBI): domain Eukaryota; kingdom Metazoa; phylum Chordata; order Testudines; family Trionychidae; genus Pelodiscus; species Pelodiscus sinensis. The sequence goes on along the minus strand of NC_143064.1, from coordinate 22,662,952 downwards.
TCAGGGCCAGAAGTATTACCTTAGACAGAGCACAATAAAGTTCTTCTCAGACCTTGGGCATGCTCATTTCTTTTCCTTTTGTTGAATATATATAGATTGAGCTCTGCTTTGAGACATTAATGGCAGGTCCTGGGGAAAAAATGAGCATGGGAACTTGACAGTCCAGCTGCACTGTTCAGCTCCGTGGCAAGCTGTGTGACAGTAAAAACTCTCTGGATCTAATTCTGACCTTGCTCACATTGGGTTTACCTCAGTGTGACTTCATTCCAGTGCAAGAAAGACTCCTGATGATTCACACCAGTCTCAGTGAGCTCAGGAATACAGCCTTGTGTGAGCAGCTTGCTGCTGGCTTCACCCCCCTTTCAATAGAAACAGGACGGCTTGTCAGGGCTTATGTTGCTATGGTCTTTTAGAGAAACACCAGGTTGCCAGCTGGCTGATTGCCCCATTGTTTATGAGATTTTGGCAGAGCTCAGCCAACTCCGTAAATGTGGGTAAAATCCCTTTTGCCAAGCTTTCGATTGCTCTGAGATGTCACTCACAATGTGACGGTCAGCAACAGAGGGACTGAATTGTAAATTGTCCTTGATAATGCTCAGGGTCAGTATCGAAGAGGATGCTTCTAGTGAACACACGTATGCATCTTATTATTTTATTGGTTGCTTCCATACGTGTGGCCATATTCCTTGCATGCAGGTGAAACATGATACAGATTGCAGACAGCGAGCCACATTCTGCTTGTGGTGTGTGCGTATGTGCGCTTGCAGCCCTTTTGCCATTAAATCCAGCAGACTTCCACAGCTGAAGGTTTGGCCCCTTATCTCGGAGTCCTGTCAAATCTGAACCCCTCTCATCAGGGCTCTTCCCAGCTCTGTCTGCACTTCAGCACTTATCTCCAGGGTCTCCCTCTCCTACTTCATTCTCTACAGATTCTTGCCCAAGCTCACCCTTTGCTCCTAATCATGACTCGCCTCCCTTGGTCATGCCAATGCCTGGAGCAGCCTCTCGCCTCCAGGGTGCCAAGTAACTTTACTGCCTTTCTCAGGTGGCTCCTGAGAACTTGTTTCTTTTGGCAGGCCTTTAACCAGCACATGCCCGGATATGCTCTACTTGGTGGTATGAGGGTAGTGGTGAAAGGAGCTGGTGATCTTACTGGAGAAGGGTTGAGATAAAAACAATAACCCATCCCAACCGGCCATTTCCTGTTGGCCATTTTCCAGGGATTGAGTGAACAGTTCCAGCACAATGGGGATTATACTCTCAGTACCACTGGCAGTCTCTTCAGATCCAGGCTCAGGGACACTGACAAAGACGTGACAAATGCTGCCTCACACGTATCTGCTTGGAGGGTAACTACAGATTTCAGTCTTCATGGCTGTTAACCTAGCACCTTCCACTAGTTTTTTAAAATTCCCTTACACAGGAAATGAATTTTCTCTACAGGCTTTTGTAAAAACCAAACCAAACCCCATGGGAGGAGATTGTCAAAGGCAGGAAAGTCTCCCAAGTCTCATAGACTTTCACTGAGAGTTGGGTGCCTGAAATGACTATGGTGCCTTTGAAAATCTCCTCCTCTAGTGATTGAAGAAGGGTCATCTTGTGGGTAAGGCTATGTCCTGGATCTTAAAAGATGGTCAGTCTCTTGTGTTGCAGGGCACTTATGTTGGGAGGCATAACATTTCGGTGTCAATGTTTCCATAGTGAGGTTGATGCAATCTACCTTGTTGACCAGACCTTCGTTTCTCTGTGCCTCCCTTTCCCATTAGTAATATGGCAATAATAATATTCACTGATACTCTTTGCTTTGTTTGCCAACTCTGCAGGGCTTTGTCCTACTATGTGTACGTGCCTAGAACAATGGGGTCAGGGTCTCTGCACTCTACTGTGATACAAATAATAAAGCATAATAAAAAAAATTCTTTCTTTAATAAAACGTTTAAAAAAATCATTAATTTTTAAAAGAACTAAATCAACATAAAAGCAGCTTCACATAAATGTTTAGTTAGCAAGTTCTGAAAGAAGGTTGTTTCTTGACAAACAATATGCTTGATTGTTAAGTTTAGCAGTTGGTGTTGCATTTGGTAGAAATGTATTCCCTGTTATTCCAAGAAATTTGCCTATGTGCTCTTCGACTGTCATATGCAATTCGTAACTCCAATTATAAACATGAACTCATTTCCTCCCTACATTTGGAATATTGTTAGTAGCTGATTTAACACTCCCTGGTGCTTTGTCTTAGCTCTTTTATTTTAAAGTAAAAATAAAACGTGTTTATGGTCATAAAGATTCTTTATGATATTATAACCACGCTGATGGCATGGGTAAAACACATCACATTAAACTGAAAAACAGCAGGCATTTAATTCAAGTCACTAATACAGAATTATCTGGATCACTTGGTAAACAGAGTGTAAGCTAATAATATGTGGTTTAATGTTGCTAGTTGTAAATCTAGAAACAAATAATGTAGGCTATTCTTTCACAACTAGCCAGATGTGCTGGACCAATGGGCAAGGTGAGTGGGGGGGGGAGGGGGGAGGGCAGGATCTCAGGCGGAAGGTGCAAGGCTAAGGGCAGCCAGACCTCAGCACTGCTGCCTGGAGCAGGTGGTGCAGCTGACCCCTCCCAAGCAGCCCTCAGAGCTGCTGGGAGCGTGCTGGCCAGGTCTCTGGTGGCAATTTAAAGGGTCCAGGGCTCCAGCCACCTCCACAGCGGGCCCTGGGGCAGTTGCCCCCCTCATGCTCCTTCCATCGGCAGGCCTGGGAGCTAAGCCTCACAGGGCTAGGGTGATCCTTGGATGCATAAACAAGGGACTTTTGAGTCGGATTTAGAGGTTATTTTTGTCTGCCTTTGGCGTAGGTGGAGCTGCTGGATTACTGTGTTCAAGGCTGGTGTGCACAATGCAAGAAGGCTGTTGGTGGATTCCTCTCAGAGAAGAATCACGAGAATGGACTCCTGAGTCTGGCAATCCAAAGGGTGGAAGTTGACACTAGATAAATTCAGACTGGAACTAGGGTGTACTTTTTCACCAGTAATTAACCACTGGCGCAATTTACTGCGGTCTGTGGTGGATTCTGCATGATGGATCATTGGCTTGGGGACATTCTCTGGCCTGTGTCAGAGGTCAGGAGGTCACACTGGGTCACAATAGTTCCATCTGGCCTTGGAATGTATGAAGCTCTGAACTCATGTCCTTGGTGCAATTATACCAAAGAGGAATATTACCCCGGAAGCTGTCCGTTCTCATAGGGAAATGAACATTATTCTCCCTGTAGCACAAAACAGAATTGAAACCTGACTGAAATGGGTAGACTCCCACGACAGCTGTGAGGAGACTTTTATGCCTAAGCATTTTTAATTAAAAGTGTGATGAGAAAATAGTAAGTGTACAATGTGGCACTGAACTCACATGACAGCAGAGCTGCGAGTAGTGAACTGCAGGCCCTTCTTCAGCTTCTTTTGGTATCAACATGCTCTCACCATAGTAAAAATATAGAAACATTCCTGATAGTCGGAGGGGCAAGTCAAATGCATTTCTTATTGGTATGGGGTAGTGGGAGGGGAACAGCAGCTAACAGGGGCCATGTGACCTCCCCAGGTGATCCTCCATGTGACTTCACCCTACCACCAGCCTGGGGCCCCCACACTCTTCCCTTCCCATCTCACATTACCTGGGAGGGAAGGAGGATTGGGGTGGCACCACAGCTGGAGAAGCTACAGGCAGTTCTGATGCTTTCCCTGATCTTCCCCTGTCAGCAGGGAAAGCAGTAGAAACTCCAGCTTTGCCCTTCGCTGCAGAGGCATCTCCTTTGGCTCCATACTGTAGCAGCCCTGCCGGAGGACGAGGTTTGGGGGGATACGCTATGGTTCTGCTCCTTTCCTGCTGGGAGGTACAGGGACTGGGGAAAGGAGCAGAATGCCGGCAGCTCCTCCGGCTTTTGTTCCATCCCCAGCCTCACTTCCTCAGCCCTGCTCTCCTGTGGGGCTCCCTACACATGGAACCATAGTAGAGGATCTCTGAGGAGGGGCTGAGAGCAATCCAGTGTCTTTCCAGTATGCTGTTCTGGCTAGAAATATCTTACTGATACAGCATACTGGATCGGACTGGCTTATTTGCACAGCTGCTAACAGGATGGAATAGATCAAATACTATAGACCCATTTAGGGTTTTTAGGAACAGGGGTTAAGCTCATCCCTGCTGTGACCCCTACAGTCAAGGGGCTCATGCCAAGGATGAGTCTGGCTCCTATGTATAATACAGTGCTCTAGGAATGTGCTGTAAATTTAGGGTTTAGGAAAACAAATGATGAAAAACTTAAGCCCAGTTCAAGGAAACAGCTTTAAATATATCAGCTGCAGGGTTTGCAAAACAAACAATGCTACGCTGTGCTATAGCATGAAGATCTGAAAGTAAAGTGTGCTAGAAACCATTTATAATCAAGAGTAAAATTGGTAAAAGAAGCAACATCAAAACGCTAACAATGCAGCTATTACTAGAGTGCGATAGATGGGTTTATAGTAGCAAAGATGGCAGGAAGAAGATAATGGAACCTTCAATGTTTGGACTGAAGGGACAGTGTTTTAAGGGAAAGAGGCAAAAGACCCTCTCTTGGGAGGGTGTCCCAATCTCAGCAAGAGGGCTTCAAAAGAAGGGACTGAGAACCTACATCTCTACTAGCAGCTTTAGGTGACAACAAATCAGGAGAATTAGAGGGAAACATTCAATACACAGCAGATCCCAAGGGCACTCAAGAAGGATGTATGACAAACCTGAGAGCAGCTTCAAAGCTGTTAAGAGCATTCATAACAGTTGTTGCAGAAGAGCAAGCAAGGTAGTACCCATCATTGCAAACATGAGCATCCTTTTGCAGTAATCCAGAGGCTGAATTCATCCGGCACTGATGGGAATATACTAGAGCTCAGAATTTTTCAGAACCACAAGAATTTGCTGGACTCCAGATTTTCAGCAGGAACCCAAGTTGTTGGAGTTTGCGTTCTCTCACTGGAAACTACCAAAAGTCAAAGGACTTAAATCCAGCTGTATTTCCCCAACAAAAGGCAAATGCTCTTTGCTCAGAGGGCACCTGGCATTCGTTGTGTGGAATGCAGATTTGCTGCATGGTGCCCAGTTAGGGGGGGGGGGGGGGAGAGTCCATGGGTTTAAGGGTGGGAGAAAGGGAGCCATGATTACTGCTGTTCCTCACAATGGATGGGGAAATGGTGAGGAGGGTGAGGCTTTTCTGTTCCGTCTCTATTCTGGAATCACTGGCGGCGGGGGGGGAGGATATCTGGAGGAAGGGGACTCTTCTGTACCTTCCTTATGGGCCTAGGGCAAGAGGAACTAGTGAGGATGTTGGGTAAGGAGGAATCTTTGCCATAGAGAATGGGCTACTGGGGGAACGGTGACTAAGAGGGAGGTCAGGTGACCAATGCTGCAGGCAGACCATACTCACCCTGGTCTGTGATCTACTTCTTACTTCTTGAGTTGGTAAGACTAGATGACCAGTCCTTGGCAGTCCTGCACAGTTCACAATCCTTAGGACCAGCTTGGGGGAAGGTGCCAACCCTAAATGGACCTATATTAGTGAAGACAAAGAGCAGCGAGCAGCAAGATAGCAGAGCGAGTTATTGGGGAGACCGAGGAAGCCTAAAATTGCTTGAGGAGATGCGGAGTAGGAAGGAGGCTGGGAAAGAGAAGAACAGCAGAGGGCATCAGAGAAGGTTAAAGCTCAGCTGGGTGGACTTACAAAGAAGAAAAGAGCATGGGCTAAGAGACACTGGAGAGGATCACAGAGGAGCAGGACATAGGTTAGCAAAGAGCAACAACTAAGCTAACCGATGAAATCAGAAAGAGTGTGTTTTTGCTCTAGCAATAGATACTGCCCCATGCTCTGGTTCACAAATGCATTTATGCTGTGGCTGTCAGTGTCACCACAGGAAATTCAGGATGACCATAGTTTTGACAGTAAAAATATGATACTAGGAACTATTTGTCAGTAGGGTTATTTGGAAGTGTGATGCAAACAAAACAATCTGTATGAATAATAACACCATAGAAGATACTTGGGTATTCCTGAGTGCCTTGGACTGGAAGAGTCATGGCAGCACATGCACTGTTCTGCGTCTGTGCTTTCTGGCTGACACTGCCAGTCCCCAGCAGCAGCATCATGTGGCCTGAGACAAGATGGAATTAGGTCACCAGTGAGCCCATAGAAGTGGACTACATGGCTGATCAGCATGTCCAAGGTGAGGCAAGGAAGAAAGGAGAAGGGAATCAGTTGGATTCATCAAATGAATTGAACACTCCTGACTGTTCCTTTCACTTCTTCCCCACCTGCCAGTCCCTGAATCATGGAAATCATGAGCCCAGCAGTGAACTTCAGAGTCAGATTTCCCAGGAGAACTAAGATTTGAAGCTTGAGGAGGAGGAATAGAAAAATAGAAGCTTTATGAGAAAGTTAGATATAAAAATGGCCAAACTGATTCAAACTAATAGTCTATCAGCCCAGAGTCCTGTCCTCTGACAGTGGCCAGTACTAGGAGCTTTAGAGGAATGGGCAGAAATAGGCAATTTCTGATTGATTCACCACCTATTCTCTAGTCCCAGCATGTGTCAGTCAATCAGAGGTTTAGGGACACCCAGAGCATGGGATTACATCTCTTACCATCTTGGTTAATAGGGCCACTGATAGACCTACGCACCATCCATGAACTTATTTGATTCTTTTTTGAACCCAGTTATAGTTTTCACCTGTTCAGCATCCCTTGGCAAGAAGTTCCATGGGTTGATTGTACACTGTGTGGAAATGCACTTCCTTACATTTCTTTTAAACCAGCTGCCTGTTAATTGCATTGGGTGACCCCTGGTTCTTGTGTTATATGTTATAATTGGCTAGTTATTTAAAGAAATGCAATGCGTCAACATGGCATTGCCTTGCACTTTACTATTGAGGGCAGAAAACCTGTCTGAGTGTAGCATTGAATTATAAAGGCTTCAGATTATCCATTGATGCTGAATTGATGGAGTGAGGGGTAATACTTTGTTCAATAATTGCAAATATGGGGCTAGGCAGCAGCTGTGCATGGAAGAGAAAGGAAAGGAAGAAATAAAAGCATTTTCAGACTATTTTGAAAGATAAAAAGAGTATTCTGAATGAGGATTTTGTATTCCCTTTCGGGCATGTGTTAATGGGAATTTTGCCTCCTTGCAAAATGAAGGTCTTCAATAAAATCTAATTATTAACAAATGACATTCTGCAGCTATTCTTTTTTAATTTTATTTTTTGCAGCAAAATTAAAATCATGTTTATAGTGAAAATGCTAAGGATTGGCTGCCACCCAGAGACCTTCTGCAGGAGAGCCTGGAAATACAATGCCAGCAAAGTAAGTGACAAGCTCATGCTTTGTTAGGAAATGTTTTTTGAGCAGAACAGTAATTTTTGGCTGAGTATGTGCAATAAAACCATCTTGCCTGCCTGCTTCACATTACTGACTGGGTGTGTTTATTGTAGTGTGTGCCCTTGCGCTGCTGCCATCTAGTGGCAGGAGTCAGATCTGTCTTTCCTACTCTGAGAGGAAGGATGGTCATTCAGTGGTTAAGGCACTAAACTGGTGATTTAGATTTTCATTTCTGCTACCGACCACCTGGCTGACCAAAGCCTAGTCTATACGTAGCTTGACAAAGATCAAGGAGCTCAAAGACATCCATATTGTCACAGGGCCTCCTCCCCCAGAACTTTATGAAAATAAGAATATGAATAGTGATAGAAATGTAGCCGTGTTAGTCTGGGGTAGCTGAAGCAAAATGCAGGACAATGTAGCACTTTAAAGACTAACAAGATGGTTTATTAGATGATGAGCTTTCGTGGGCCAGACCCACTTCCTCAGATCACTATTTGATCTGAGGAAGTGGGTCTGGCCCACGAAAGCTCATCATCTAATAAACCATCTTG